>NC_054829.1:119584427-120834427 GCF_018345385.1 Vulpes lagopus | reverse complement strand
AAACTATCATTAATTTTTTTTTTCTGAAGAAGAACAAAAATTCTGATATGATTTCTAGGGCCTTGATATTAGGGAAATCATATCACAGTGCTGTGTTACAGCATAAAAATACTTAATGCTGAAAATAGAGGGATGCTCTTTGGGGTAGGTTCAGTGAATTCCTTTTAACTTTTTTATGTCTCCTTAAAGAGGCTTTAGCTAAAAGTGTGGAGGTCAGGGAACCATAAATCATGGACATTGAAATACTGAAAGCTGTGAACATAAATGTTTTGATAAATACCAAGTGGTATCAAATTCTGCTGTGAAATTCAAGTGTAATATAATCCTTTAGTGTTAAGGAAAGAGGTCTTCAAATGAACAAGAGTTAAAGGTGGTCAGTTTGGCTTTTATATTTTGAAGAGGGAGCAAAGCCTTAAGAGTGCTGCTGCTGACTATTTGTCAGTCTAGAAACAGCAATGGAATGGCTGTTTCATGCCAGTAGGTTGTCTTTTCTTTCCACTTTATGTCTTTCTTTTTGTTCAATATATGTATGTTATATTCCTATTACATATACAGAGGCCTTTTGACATCAAAGATTCTGGTTCTGCAGCTTGGATAATCTATAAGATTATACCGAGCATAACATAGCAGGCACATGCCAGACACTTGACCCCTAAAAGGGAGTCACAGGCCATGGCATATTTAAACACAGTGAGAAGTCAAGTTAACAGCAAGTATACTCTTGAACAAATGTGCATTGTTGTTACAATTGAAACCACATGCTGAGTAATATAACATAGGTGCAACCTAACTGAGAATGTGTAGACAGTTGGAATCATGAATGTATTATGATTTTTAAAAATTTATATTATGTCTGTGAGTCTTGGGGCCCCTCACTCTGTTTTCTTAGTGTAAGTCAGCAACACAAACCCAGCTGCATCGATAGACCTGGGTACTGGAAGACCAGTTCCTCTCTAGCTGCTGGGACCATGGAAAGACTTCAGCTGCTACAGGAGCCTAAGGACCTGATCTTTCTAAACCATGGCAAACCTGAACTTACCTAAGGGGCTAAATCACAGACCGCTGAAGCAGACATCTCTGAATATAGAACTATTTCAGTGGCTGTTTATTACTTTATGGAATATTCAGCCATAGACAATTGTACAAATAGATACTTACACTAAACCTTTCAAGCGTCATTTGGTTTGAAATAACACATGTTTCTTTTTTTGAGGTCCAATTTTTAGCTCATTTTTTGTTTATTGGCAACCTAAATTAAGACAGGTTAGAGATGTTGAGTTTTGTCTGCAGGCAGATGAAAATGATGAAATAATGATTTATTTTTGTGTCTTTTGTGCAGTAACAGCTAGAGTGGTCTGGAAATCCCATTGGTAATTTCTTTTTGCTTCTGGTCTATATCTTTACTTGTAGCCAGACATGGAAAGCTTGAGGGGAAAGAGGAAGAGAGAATGAACTTAGGGAGTGTCTTCTATCCATTGGCAGCATTCTTCTCTTGCAAGGAGCATGGGGTCTGTGGGAAGAGTGTAAACTCCACCATGAGAAAGGAATGAAGGTACAACTTGTTCTCATTCAGTATACTTTCTTTTCATATATTTCTACTTCCTCTTTGTAAAAGGAAAGGCTGAAATTAAATAGCCAGTCTCTCTGGTATTAAAGTGCTCTGACTTGATCACATACCCATAGCCTATTTTACCACAGATATATTTACAGTTCACTTAAAAGTTTTCTATCAGAGCCTTTTCCTACTTTGTAAGTGTTCATTGATTTATTCGTTCAACATATATTTAAGGATTTTTTTCTACATAAAAAATGCTATTTTTGGGGGGATGAGATAAAGAATTGTAGCAGAGTACTTTTATATATGTATCTTGTAACTTAGAGGTGAAAAAAAACCCCACTCCTTCAGAAGATATATTATACACCAAAAGATGAGTTCACAAAGCAGCATTAGATGAATGGAATAAAAAATAAGTTCTATGAATCCAGAGACAGGAGAGTCAGCATTTCACCATGGATAGGAATGATTTTTTGAGTGAGAGAGGCCTTGTGCTATGTGTGATAGCTCAGTAAAGGTTGGATGGGGAGAGAAGACTTGAGGTATCCCCCCCAAGAATAGAGAGTGGTAGGAGCCAAACTGGAGAGGGAAAATGAGCATGGCACAATTAAAGAAGGTGTAAGTAGACCAGTGTGGCTAGATTGGTAGTTTTACCAAGGGGCATATCTACTTAGTCTTTAACTTCAGCAAATATGGAGTACTGACTGCTCTGTGTCAGGTACTTTGGATACAAAGATGAAAAAGACAGACATGGTTTAGGCAATCAAATAGGTTACAGTCTGGTGGGTGATATGGACAATAAACATTGGAACCAACAAATTTATGAAATAGTGGGAAATTAGGTAAGAATAATTAGGAAACATACAAGGATCTATAAGTGAGATCAGGGGAAAACAACTAGAAAATAAAAGAACGGTGTGTATTCTAGCCCAGAGGAGGCAATGTGACATTGTATAGATAATTAGTCAACCTGAGTTCAAATCCCAGCTCTGCCATTTGTTGGCTGTTGGACTTGGTAAGTTATCAAACCTGTCTGAGCATAGTTTTGCACCTTTGTTAAATGGGAATAAATACCATTTACCTCATAGGATTGCCCAATATTTGAATGAAATAACATACGACACAGTATGCATAGTTTTGGGGAACACAGTAGATACTCACTAAGCATTAGAATCTATCATTTATTCCTAAACACCAGAGAAATAGAGAAATCCTATTTTTTCTTTTAGAAAAAGACTCTGGAGGGTGACTGGTGATGGGCACTGAGGGGGGTCCCTTGATGAGATGAGCACTGAGTGTTATACTATATGTTGGCAATGAAACTCTAATAAAAAATATATATAACAAAAAAAAAGAAAAAAAAGACTCTGGAATCTTTATAATGAATATAAGTTAAAACAATTAGAAAGTCATGGACAGACATCCTTATCACTGATTATACCTGTTGGGATGGTGTTGGCTTTGCTAACAGACAGGTCTTAGTAAACAGCCTTAGAATCTCAACATTCCTCTCACAGAGGCCACACACTGGCATATGGATTTGTCTTCTCTACTGTTATTTTGGTTGTGAGAAGTATATTCTTTTTTCATGGATGAATATGAGACATTTTGGTTTAATGACTGGCGAGTGGTAACAAATTCAGCAGGTACAATTTTCCTTTTGGTCAAAATAATAGTTCAAAACTCCCACCGTTTTCACAGAAGTCCTTTTTCTGCTTCAGGAATTGCTGAATTAAGTCAAAGTTATATTAGGACCTTGTAGTATCCTTTCTTTTCTCATTAAAGTGGGGGCTCTGAAAATCTGGTAGAAAAACGTTATCTTCTTGTCTAACCTGACATGTTGTGTTCTGCTAGTATTGTTGGAAGCCTTGTGATGCCAGCAGATACTCAGGGTGGTTGGTAGTAAGTATTAGGAACAGGACGTGGTTTCTGATGTACTTGGAACAGTAATACTATCCGTGAAGGCAAAATTCATATTTTCCTATGTGAATATTAGTGGTACCATTATTTTCATTTGGTGGTATCTGACAGGAAGTTACTCTATCTTGGCCAATACAGTTCTGTTGTTGTTGGAGGTACCAAGAAATTGGAGAGGCAATTTCATAAAATAGTGGGGAATTTGAAGAGCAGTTGACCTTCAAGAATTTCTGAACTCATGGATCTGGGAGAAGGTATTATGGTTTCCAACTGGTCTGCACTAGAGTTCTCAAACTGGATGTCAAAAGTCAAAACACTGAATCAACAAAATATCAAGTCAAAGCCATTTTATTGTCAAAGGAAACCTTCATTTGTCCTTCGCACAGTAAGACTTAAGTCTTTGCTGATGACAGCTATTCTGTTTTGATGTAGTTCATATGTAGGCATGACACCTCCTCATTCTGGAAAAGATTTAAAGTAGACAGTGGACATAGATTTTTAAGGCTATTACTCAGGAAAAGACAACTCAGGACTTCCAACATATTTTGTGACATTGGATATTAAGCATTAGTCATATTCTTTTATTCTTCATGCCTTTATTTCTATATCTTTCTTCAATGTGTTCCAGCTGTTTCTAGTTCCTTTGGCTGCTTCTCTTGCCCTTTCCATTCCAGTGGTCACTAGCTATGATCCCTGGGCTCAGCAAAGGCTTTGTTCTGAGGAAAGGAGATGTACTTTAAAGTGGACATTGATATTAGACTGAAGTAGAAACGAGCAGGCTGCTGTTCTTACTTAAATAAGTAAAACAAAAATAAATGGTATAAAATAAATGTGGATGAAATATTCCACTTCTAGAAGTTCATACTTAACCTGACCAATAATATTCATAATGATTATATTACTGAATTTAAAACCAAGAACAAAATACATCCTGAAATACCTGCCAAGCAATAGACATATTTTTTCCATCATCAAGTAAATGTGTTTCACCAGGGCTCAGTCCTGCATTAGGCACATTTTAATTTTCACTGACTACCTGCTGCTGTTCAAGATGGCAGATGAAGTCCATTTATTTGAACACATATCCCTACCATGCAAATGTTAAGATGAAAATTGGGTAATGATGATGAAATAAACACATAGTGAGAAGAGTGGAAAGGTGTTTCTTGAATAAATAAATAATTTTAACACATATCTGGAGGGTAGAAAGCAGATGGAGGAGTAACAATTAGGAAAACAGAATGGAGGAAACTTCAGCCTAGAAGACAAGCAGAAGGTGTGCTGTTTATCCCTCTATTTCTGAGTAGTACATACATGGCATCTAGATGTCTTCCTTGATTCATTGTTTATCTCCTATAATCCACAAATAATCCATGCTTACTGATTTTAGCTCCTAAATATCAACCAGGATCTGTCCTGAAACATCACTTGACCCTTCTTCTATCACTCTGTTGTCCTGCCTTAGCTGTTTGGGTCAGTTATGACCATTTATAGCAGCTTCTGTCTGGTTCTGGTACCCCCATGCTTGGCTTATACCAACTTTTCTTTTTTTTTTTTTAAACATTTTTTAAAAATCTTTATTTATTTATGATAGTCACAGAGAGAGAGAGAGAGAGGCAGAGACACAGGCAGAGGGAGAAGCAGGCTCCATGCACCGGGAGCCCGATGTGGGATTCGATCCCGGGTCTCCAGGATCGCGCCCTGGGCCAAAGGCAGGCGCCAAACCGCTGCGCCACCCAGGGATCCCTATACCAACTTTTCAAAATGCAAATCTTATTGACTATATCACCCTTCCTATTAAAACTTGGAAGTCACTTCCCATGGTTTTCAGCATAAGTACCTTAGAGAATGCAGAGCATAATAGTCTTCATTTTTACTCACTTGTCATTAACTCCAGTGCAGTTCCCCTCTCCCTATTACTGTCCATATTTTCTTTCCATGTTCCAACAGTGCCCAATTTGCCCTTCCCTAAGATACTTTGCAACTTCGCATTTCAGTGCTTTTGCCGATACCACCTATTTTTTAAAATATTAAAATATTAAAAAATTTGTTTTTAATTTGAGGCAGAGGGAGAGACAGAACATGAGTGGGAAGAGAGGGGCAAAGAGAGAGGCAGAGGGAGAAGCAGACTCCCCACTGAGGAGGGAGCCTGACGCAGGATGCTGGGATCATGACCTGAGCCAAAGGCAGAGGCTTATTAACTGATTGAGCCACCCAGGACCTCTCCAGTGAACTTTTTGAACACATGGACTGATGCTGTAACTATTCTAATATTATTTTCTGGCTAATTCCAGTATCTCTGTTAGTAGTGGTTTGGTTTCAGTTGATTGTTTTTTTCCTCTTATTATGGGTTGTATTGTCCTGCATTTTGGCATGTCTGTTAGTTTTTTTATTGGATATCAACCATTGAGAATTTTTACTTTATTGAGTGCTGGATATATTTATTTTTTTGACATTTAATTTATGTTTTAATTTTTAATTAAAAATTTTTAATTCTGGTATAGTTAACATACAATGTTATATTATTTTCAATTGTACAATGCAGTGATTGAGCAGTTCTGTACATACTCAGTGATCATCATGAAAAATGTATTCTTAATTCCCTTCACTTATTTCACCCATTCCCCCATTCATCTCCCCTCTGGTAACCATCAGTTTGTTCCCTACAGGTAAGTGCTGTTTTTTTATTTGTTTCTTTTTTTTTTAAGAGTTTATTTATTTATTCATGAGAGACAAGAGAGAGAGGTAGAGACACAGGCAGAGAGAGAAGCAGGGTCCTCATGGGGAGCCCAATGTGGGACTCCATCCCAGGACTCTGGGAACATGCCCTGAGCTGAAGGGAGAAGCTCAACCACTGAGCCACCCAGGCATCCTGATTTGTCTCTTTTTCTGTTGTTTCTTTGTGTTCATTTCTTTTTTTAAAAGCAGCCTTATTGAAGTATCATTATATTCACAAAACAATGCACATATTGTGTATCATTTGATGAAGTTGGACATACAAATACACCCATACCATTGCCACAGATCAAGATACTATTGTCACAATATTTATATATTTATTTTTAATAAAATAAAAATACTTAATAAAAATATTTATTTTTAATATTTAAAATGTTTAATATTTAATATTTTAGGTGCTTTGATATTGGGTGCATATGTATCTGCAATTGTTATGTCATCTTAATGAATTGACCATTTTATCATAAGATAATATCCTCCTTTGTTGTGACCATAATGATTTTGTCTCTTTTGTTTGATACAGAAATAGCCACCCCTGCTCTCTTTTGTGTACTGTTTCCATCCCATTACCTCAGGCAATATGTGTCTTCAAATCTGAAGTGAGTATCCTATAAATTGCATATAGTTGCATATAGTTGAGGCTTCTTTCATATATATGTATATATATAAATATAAATATGCATGATATAGAAATATATAATATGTTAAACATGTAATATATAAATATAAAATATAAATATACAAAATATGTAAAATACATAAAATATAAATATATATATAAATAATATATATAAAATATATAAATGTAAAAAATATATCTTTCTTGGAAGACAGAAGTCTTCCAAAGTTTTGCTTAAAATATTGCAAAAGATATTCAGAGGACATGTTCAGAAGAAAATGTTTAGAGTTTAGAAGCAGAGAAAATGCTGTGAGGCCAGCATTACCCTAATACCAAAACCAAACAAAAAAGTACATGAAAACAACAAACCAACATTTCTCATGAATATATATGCAGGCAGTCCTACTATAAAATTATATCCATTCAGTCACTTTCTATCTTTTGATTGGGAAGTTTAATTCATTTAAATTCAAGGTAATTTTTGATGGGGAAGGACTTGCATTGTAATTTTGTTAATTGTTTTCTTGTAATTCTTTTGTTTTTCTTTTCCTTTATTGCTGTCTTCCATTGTGTTTCATTGTAGTGATATTCTTTGATTCCTTTCTGTTTTCCTCTTGTGCATCTTCTGTAAATATTCTTTTGTGGTTACCACGAGGCTCTATAAAGCATCTTACACTTGTAATAGTTTATTTGAAGTGTTAACATCTTAACTTCAGTCACATCTACACTTTAACTCTTCCCCCATCCACACTTTATGTTATTGATGTCACAAATTCCTATTTTTATATTATGCATCCATTAATTAATTTTTGCAGTTATAATTTTTGTCTTTTAACTTTTACACCAAAATCAGGAGTGATTTACACACCACTGTTATAATACAGTATTCTGTATTTGGCCCTAGGGTAAGTGATGGTACTGTTTCTTCCAATCCTTTTGGTTAGGTCTTTCCTTGGCCTTAGTGGTTTCTTCACATGCATGGTCTATCAGTATTCATATAATTATTTAAGGAGAACCCTCTATAGAAATTTGGAACTCTATGTGTAGCTCTTTCTTCTCTTCTCCATTTTGTGAACTCTAGCTACCTTGGTCTCCTCAGTCTCCCAGTTTTATCATTTCAACTCAGGAATCTTCTTGGCTTTTCCTTGTATCTTAGTCCATTCAGGCTGCTATAACAAAATACCACAGAAATTTATTTCTCACAGTTCTGGAGGCTGGAACTCTGAAATCAAGGTGTGAGTTTGGTTAGGCGACAGCCCTTTTTGAGCTGTAGATTTTACATTGTATCTTAGTTGTATCTCAGTGGTGGAACTGGTGAGCTACCTCCCTGGAGCCTTTTTTTATTAGGGTACTGATTTCATTCATGAGGGCTCTGCTTTCCTGACCTAATCACCTCCCAAAGACCCTGCCTTCTAATACTTTTTTCTTTTTTTAAAGATTTTATTTATTTATTCACAAGAGACACACACAGAGAGAAGTACAGACATAGGCAGAGAGAGAAGCAGGTTCCATGCAGGGAGCCTGACATGGGACTCGATCCCGGGTCTCCAGGATTACGCCCTGTGATGAAAGCAGTGCTAACCCTCTGAGCCACCCAGGCTGCCCTCTAATACTTTTCTGTTAGGTTTTGAACATATGAATTTTGAAGGGATCTACATATTCAGACCACTAGGTTTCTCTTTCTTGTGCTTCTGACTGGAAGCTCTTAGGGCAGTAAGTTCTAGCAATTGCAGCACTCTACCTCATTTTGTTTTCTGTCTCACAGGGAAAACTATCCTTTGTGGCCTAATTTCCAGTTTATTGAAAACCATTATTTCATGTATATTTCAGTTTCTTGGTTGTTTCAGGTGATGAGTAAATCTAGATGAAATAACAAATTTCATCATGGCTGGAAATAAATCTTTTAAAGTTTTGCTTAAAATATTGCAGAAAATAGATATTCTGAGGACATATTCAGAAGAAGATGTTTAGAATTTAAAAGCAGAGAAAATGCTTTCTAACTCATCCCATGAAGCCAGCATCACCCTAATACCAAAACCAGAAAAAAAATTACATGAAAACAACAGACTAACATCTCTCATGAACATATATGCAGACAGTGCTATTAAAAAATGGTCAAGGGATCCCTGGGTGGCGCAGCGGTTTGGCGCCTGCCTTTGGCCCAGGGCGCGATCCTGGAGACCCGGGATCGAATCCCACATCAGGCTCCCGGCGCATGGAGCCTGCTTCTCCCTCTGCCTGTGTCTCTGCCTCTCTCTTTCTCTCTGTATGACTATCATTAATAAATAAAATTAAAAAAAAATTTAAAAAATGGTCAAGAGTTCTGAACAAATACCTTAGCAAAGAAGACATAAAGATGACATGTAAGCATATGAAATGATGCTGCATATCAAATGTCATCGGGGAAAAGCAAATTAAAACAGCAGTGAGATACCAATCATAAAGGCTGAAATCTGGGGCGCTCATCACACCATATGCTAGCTAGGATGTGGAGCAATAGGTGTTCTCATTCTTTGCTGGTGAGAGTGCAAAATAGGATAGCTACTTTGGTAAAACAGTTTGATGGTTTCTTGTAAAAGTAAACATCTTCTTACCATACAGTCCAGTAGTCACACTCCTTGGTATTTACCCAGTCATTTGAAAACTTGTATACACACCAAAACCTGCACGCAGATGTTTATCAAAACTTTACTCATTATTGCCAAAAACTTGGAAGCAATCAAGATGTCTTTTGCAGGTGAATGGGTAAATAAACTATGGTACATCTAGAGAATGGAGTATTAATTAGTACTAAAAGGAAATGAACCATCAAGCTAAAAGAGATGTGGCAGGACCTCAATGCTTATTAGTAAGTGAAAGAAGCTAGGCTGAAAGGACTGTACGTCGTATGATTCCAACTTTATGACATTCTGGAAAAGGCAGAACTATGAACAGCAAAAAGATTAGGTTTTGCTAGATGTTGGGGAATAGGGAGAGATGGACAGACAGAGCACAGAAGATTTTTAGGGAGCTTAAACTATTCTGTATGATACTATAATGGTGGATAGATTGCCATTATATATTTGTGAAAACCCATAGACTTTGCAAAACCCAGGTTAGCCCTAATATAAACTATAATTTTGGGTAATGGGATTTGGTAGTGGGGGCAGGATTTGTGTGTATGTAGAGGTAAGGGTTAAATGGCAACTCTGTATTTTCCACTGAATTTTGGCTGTGGCTCTGAAAATGCTGAGAAACAAACTCCATTTAAAACTCAAGATCATCAACCAAAAAGCCTTGGCACTATTTTTGGAAATCATTATTTCTGTTTGATTTTACGATTTTAAAAAATATGAATTCCCCATTCCACCCCTCTCACAACCATCTACCTACTTCCCTCTCCCAAAGCTACTATAAGAAGAAATCTTTTCTTTTCTTTTCTTTTTGAAGAAATCTTTTCTTACTATTGTTTATATTGACACATGCAAAATGCAGAATATTGTTTTATTTATGCTGAACTCCAATAAAAGGAATCAGTTATTTATTTTATCTGTTACTTATCTAATCCTTTGGTATAGGTTTCACCAAGAGCATGGCAATTTTAATAAGCAATGTTTAATAGATATTCTACAGGTGTGGGTATAGTTAAACATTTGTAAAGTGAATCAATGTATGGTGAATACTGTTTGTGAACTTGTGAATACTAATTGTGTATTGCTAAGGTAATTTGGTTTAAAGAAACCACGTTTGCATGCTGAATATTGTATGGTGGGGTTGAGGGCATGTTTTGGTTCAGCTTCAGCTTCTTTTTTTTTTTTTTTAGCCTCGTTCTTTTTTTTTTTTAAGATTTTATTTATTTATTCATGAGAGAGAGAGAGAGAGACAGAGAGAGAGACACACAGGCAGAGGGAGAAGCAGGCCCAATGTAGGGAGCCCAACATCATATCCTGGGCTGAAGTCAGCTGTAAACCACTGAGCCACCTGGGCTGCCTAGCTTAGCCTAGTTCTATGCTTGAATGTGACAGCTGGATTTCTTTCTAGATATAAGACCAGAATTCTGTCTTGCGTCCATTTTTTTTTTTTTCAATTAACAACTAAAAAGACAAAGTGGCTGTGAGTGTAACAAGAAAATAAAAGGAAATAAAAGTTTTACCTAATAAGTCCGTTTAGAAATGTCTGTGCTGACAGCCAGCCCCTCCATATTTTTCTATGGAGATATCTTATCCTCTCTACTCAGAATAAACTATCTTCCTCCAAATATGTAATTATTGTGACCTATTAGAAAATTTGGGCTGTGAAAGAAATAACCCTTTAGTTTATTTCGGTTTGGTGAATTTTTTCTTTTAAGGAATTTCTTGGATTAGGTTAGAGGTTTTCCTGATCTGGTTAAGGTTATTGGAGAATTGTTTCTGTGTGTGCAAGATTAGGTAATTTTCTGAGTTTGTAAGATTCTGGAGTAAGTTTGAGACCACTTGTGAAATACTGTTTGTGTATATGATCATATTTACTCTGTTGCTGAATTCTCTTACCAAAAATTTCTAAAATGTGTAAAAGTAATATGCCTGGAATAACACAGGAAGATAATTTGTGCATTACTTCTTTGAATTGTTAAAATTTTGTGTTGCTTATCACCAGCTACTCTATAAAATATATATGACAGAGATATAAACTAATTTTTTTGTTGACTAATATAATTAGATGCTAGATAATACAGTTTAGTTTGTTTTATGCTTGAATTTATATTAGTAAAAATCATTTCATGCTCTATATTTTTCTAATACAAATGAATCATCCTTCTATAAGAGAAAAAGCTTTCCAAGACCAAAAATACCTGTTATTATATAATACATATATTCTGAGCACCAGAATATTTCTAATAATTTCAACTATGGATTACTAGATCTAGAAGATATTAATTCAGAACTTTAGAAATGTGTCCGTCTATGGAAAGTCCAAAGGAAAGATCAATGAAAGTAAGAGCAGGTTCTTTGAAAGGATAAACAAGATGGACAAACTTTTAGCTAAACTCGCCAGTTAAAGAGAGAAGACTCATAAATAAAATCAGAAATAAAAGAGGCAATGTTACAACTGATACCACAGAAATACAAAGGGTCATAAGAGATTACTGTGAACCATGACATGCCAACAATTTAGACAACCTAGAGGAGATGGATAAATTCCTAGAAATCACGATGAAACAAATTTTGAACTGATTGATTACTGGTGAGGAGATTGAAGCAGTAATCAAAAACCTTTCAACAAACAAAAGTCCAGGACCAGATGGCTTTACTGGTGAGTTCTACCAAACTTTCAAAGAAGAATTATAACAATTGTTTTCAAATTCCTCTAAAAAATAGAAGAGGAGGAACACTTCTGAACTCAGTTTTCGAGGCCAGCATTTTCCTGATATCAAAGCAGTCAAGGATGCCACAAGAAAAGAAAATTACAGGTCAATATCCCTGATGAGGGATCCCTGGGTGGCCCAGCGGTTTAGCGCCTGCCTTTGGCCCAGGGCGTGATCCTGGAGACCCGGGATCGAATCCCACGTCGGGCTCCCAGTGCATGGAGCCTGCTTCTCCCTCTGCCTATGTTTCTGCCCCCCACCCGCTCTGTGTGACTATCATAAATAAATAAAAATTAAAAAAAATATCCCTGATGAACATAGATGTAGAAATCCTCAACAAATATTAGCTTACCAAATTCAACAATATATTTAAAAGATCAGTCACTATGGTCAAGTGGGATTTATTCCAGGAATGCAAGGATGGTTCAGCATCTGCAGATCAGTCACTGTGATATACCACATTAACAAAATGAAGTATATAAATCATATGATCATCTCAATAGAAGCAGAAAAAGTATTTGACAAAAACTCAGCATCCATTTATAAGAACTCTCAACTAGGGTTTATAGAGGTAATGTACCTCAACATCGTAAGGGCCATATATGACAAGTTCATAGCCAAGATCATACTTAACAGTGGAAAGCTGAAAGCTTTTCCTTTGTATCAGGAACAAGACAAGGATACCTACATACATATACAGACACCACACCACACACACACGTAAGATCATTAACATTTTTCCTTAATAATAATCTGAGCTATTGATTAAAAGTGACTTAGGAAAATTTTAAGGTATTTTAAAAATGATGCCTTCATCTTATTTTACTATGTTACATTGTATTTGGAAGGGGAATCTTTTCAATTGCTTAAGTTTAATATGAAATAAAGAATGGTTGTCAAAGAGTAGTCTAATCCGTGAATACTATATTCTTCACACTGTCACTGTCATTAAATATTTAATGACTACACCTTAATTTTAACTTTCACTTCTCTTTATATATATAGTGTTCTTTTCTGAAATCATTGATTATATTTCTAGGACATTATGAAATGAAAATAATCATCTATAATTAAATAATTAAAAAATTGAGAGGCTGTAATGAGGTAATCTAATTTTACAAAACTTATTTCTCATTTTACAATTATTGTATTTTTACATGTATTTTCTTCAACTGATATTCAAAGGGGTTAGCAAATCTCATTCAGATACTAGTGCAGGAAGTATTCAGGTTTAAGGCTTATGCCTGCACACTTGTGTACAAATAGTGTGGCATAGGACAGATTACACTACCTTTGCAAATCAGTGAGTCTGAGAAAACAAATTTGGATGATGTATTTTTTTTAAGATTTTATTTATTTATTCATGAGAATACAGAGAGAAAGAGGCAGAGACACAGGCAAAGGGAGAAGCAGGCTCCATGCAGGGAGAGCCCAACATGGGAATCGATCCTGGGTCTCCAGGATCACGCCCTGGGCTGAAGGCAGCACTAAAGCGCTGAGCCACCCGGGCTGCCCTTTTTATTTTTTATTTATTTATTTATTTTATTTATTTATTTTATTTATTTTTTATTTTTTTTGGATGATGTATTTTGGAAACTGAAATGTAATACATAATGACTGGGAACAGTGACTTAGGTAAACTGAATGTGATAGAAGAATGAATTTTAAATTGTTTAGTACTGCAGAGGGAAAAATAGGAAAGTCATATTGATTTTTAATGTAGGAAGATGGAGGACAAAATACTTTGAGTTTGACAAGCTATTTAGTGATACCTCTTAGACTAGTGTTTTTCAGACTCTATTGTGCCTAAGAATCAGTTATGAGCTTTTAAAAATGCTAATTCTCAGGTTCTAACAGAGATTCTTCTGCAGTATGTCTTAGGTAGCACTTAGAATCGTTGGTTTTTAATGAACACCATATGCAGTTGGTTTCTGGACTTCACTTTCTTAAACACCATCCTATAGTGTTTCTGTTAGCTTTTATGTGCTTTCTTCCTTGTCTAGATGTGTAGCAAAAAATATCTTTTAGATAGAATCTCTATAACTTTTTATTAATTCATATAGCAAAGATGAAATTTATTTTTTTTTATTTTTATTTTTTTTTAAATCTAGTTTTTATAAGCAAGGAATTTGAAGTCCTCCACCCATCATGTCCTGGGAATTCTCGGTTTTCTGCACGTCTCTTCCTCAGTGGCTGCTTAAGATTCTTTAGTTGATCAGAGTGGCTTTATTTACCTATGATAGTCACACAGAGAGACAGAGACACAGGCAGAGGGAGAAGCAGGCTCCATGCACCGGGAGCCCGACGTGGGACTCGATCCCGGGTCTCCAGGATCGCGCCCTGGGCCAAAGGCAGGCGCCAAACCGCTGCGCCACCCAGGGATCCCGCAAAGATGAAATTTAAAAATATACATAGTTTGGTATGTCAGACTATAGAACTTAGGCACAGGTGGAAGAGTGAGAGAGCCGAGGCTAACAATTTTAATGTTATGTGTTTTATCCAGGATTTCTTAAAACTTAATATTAATTATTTAAAATTAGTACTTATCAAACTTTATTCTCCCTCATTTCTCATGACTGCTCAACATAATCTATCAACCAGTAGCCAATTGTAACAGAACTTGCACATTAAAATAGTATTATAGGGATCCCTGGGTGGCGCAGCGGTTTAGTGCCTGCCTTTGGCCCAGGGCGCGATCCTGGAGACCCGGGATCGAATCCCACATCGGGCTCCCGGTGCATGGAGCCTGCTTCTCCCTCTGCCTGTGTCTCTGCCTCTCTCTCTCTCTCTCTGTGTGACTATCATAAATAAATAAAAATTAAAAAAAATAGTATTATAGTATTTCCTTTATCTTACTAATTTCATAAATTATTAGAAGTCTTCTTTTTTTTTTTTTTTATTAGAAGTCTTCAATGCCATAATGTGCTATTTTCATTTTGTAGTGTCTTTTTACAAGTCTGACCTATTTTCATCATACATAAGTTGTTTTGGGACATTCTGGAACATTGGTGACAATGTGTGTATGTGGTTCTATACGTGTGATTAGAGCTCCTTCCTAGAGAAGATATATGACTGGCTAGAGGGGAGAGTGAAAGGAAGTGAGGAGATAGAGAAGATAGTAAGAAATCAGAGACAAAAAAGTAAAGAAATGTAAAAGAAAGGAATAACTTACTTTGGTCTATATCAAATTTTAGAATAATTGTCTTTTGTTTAGCTAATTTGATGGCTCAATTTATAGAATTTTCACAAAGGGCTGCGGGATAATGAAATATATGACAGAGTTTCCTTCTGGAGTAACACAGCCATGTAATCTGAAGGGTGATACTGTTAACGTTCATTTTCCATTTGCAGTAGAAATATCCCAGTGATTCCAGAGGTGTAATGTCAGACGTTCCTATCAAAAGATAAGTTTACTCATTCTGTATCATTTGTAGTGGTGGTAGTCGTTGTGGTTGTGGTGATGGTGTTTACATGTCTGTGGTGGAAAGAATAAGGAAAAAGTAGGATAAAAGAATGTCACAGGATATTGGTTGTTTGAGTGCAGTAGTATCCCAGTTGTATCACTTCAGAATCAGGTTTGGTCTCCAGATTTTCAGGCTCCAGTTTTGACCAATGACAATTGATGTTCTAGTTTCAAATGAATTGTAAATTTATTTTGGAGTATAACACTTCCCAGTGACTTAAATTTGGAAAGTCTTTAAATGCTAGGA
This sequence comes from Vulpes lagopus, assembly GCF_018345385.1. Taxonomy (NCBI): domain Eukaryota; kingdom Metazoa; phylum Chordata; class Mammalia; order Carnivora; family Canidae; genus Vulpes; species Vulpes lagopus. Next base: position 120,818,564 of record NC_054829.1, on the reverse strand, counting down.
TAACCATTTTGTACCTTATGAAATTGGGAACTGTTAAGTATTCTTCAGATTTGTGGAAAATTACATTATTTTATTATTTCTTTTTCAAAATCAGGTATAACTGTTATTTCAACAAACTTTGACTATATAGGCTGTGCAGTACTTAATAAGTACTTACTTATTATACCCAAAATAAAAATCTTGGTTTTGGAGGTGGACATTTGGACATTGTTTTGCACATTTAAAATTCTGTCCTTTTGAAACTTCTAGTCTCCACCGGGAACTATCGGGTAGGTTTTAATGAAGAGTTTATATAAATTCCCATATAGTCTTGGATATATTTGACAATATTTTGTTGAGTCACAGTGTTTACATTTGGGGTATTAATCACAGAGTTAGTAACAACCTTATGTTCCATTTCATGTAGGAATTAGAATAACTCCACAAAGAGCTTAAACTCCTTAGGAATTTAACTTGATGAGTGTTAAGGAGCTCCCTTTTGTGGATAGGTATTTTTTCATCTGAATTGAATTTCATTTAATATGTGGATTGTTTTCTCTAGTAAATATTTTTAATGCAGATATATGAGATCTTAAAGAGTTTCAGTTAAGATTGCAGTTTATTTCTGGGTCTAGTAGCTAGCTCTAGGTAATTGTCCTCGTTTTGCAAGTATAACTAGCTTTGCAATATTAAGGAAGTTATCTTCTTTAGGCTTTCCTTTTTCAACTGTAATATGAGATTGTAACCAGAAAATATAAAGATATATTTTATCTCTATAATTCTATGACTATAAGATTTCTAAGGAGTGATTTTAAAGTAATAATGTTTAAATTTTTATTGACTCCGAAGGTCGTTCCACATGAGTTACAAAATTCATATAAGTTCTATCACTGAAACAAGTTTCTGCCTCTTGAGAAAACTACTGAGGGAGATCTTCAAAGGAGATAAAAATGTTTATTTGAACTTCAGTATTTTTTTTTAAAATTTTTATTTATTTATGATAGTAACACAGAGAGAGAGAGAGGCAGAGACATAGGCAGAGGGAGAAGCAGGCTCCATGCACTGAGAGCCCGACGTGGGATTTGATCCCGGGTCTCCAGGATCGCGCCCTGGGCTGAAGGCAGGCGCTAAACTGCTGCGCCACCCAGGGATCCCTTGAACTTCAGTATTGACATGGTTATAAAAATTTATAAAAATTTACTCTTATCCTAATACTGAGGACTTCTGACATGCAAGTATAGGCAAATTTAAGTCCATACAATGAATAGTTGCTCAATGAACAACTCATTTTTTAAAAATGTAAGCTTTGGGATATTTTGAAGAGGATTTTACTTTTTAAGATCTATCTATTGCCAAAGAACCTGTTTGAATCTTTCTGCTCTCCATTAGCAGTAGAATAGTAGTAAGAATATTTTTCACTTCATATGTACATGATTTATTAGTTCTTTTCTGTTCTTGCCAAATGTTCATAAGGCTAGACTAAACTGTAATTATATCATACTTAATAGTTCAAAGGTTAGTAATAACTTCAGGATCTGTAAATTTAATAATAATAATTTCACTTTTCTTATTTTTGCCTAAGTTATATGGCATAATCTATAAAGTAGCAGGTGACATGGATTTAAATAGCAACTGATATTATACTGTCCTCCACTTAGAAGGGCTAACTTGACACCTAGCGCATGCAACTGTGTAACAGTTTATCAACAGAGGTATGGGTACAAGATCTCTTTTGCTGTTTTTATTGTTGTTTTAAGCCATGATAATATAATACTACTATAGGGCAATTCTAAGGTATTGGATTTTTTCTTTCCAGTTAATTCTGGTATGAAGATAGTTATTTTAATTAGGATAAATAGTGGTATAGGGTGGTATTTCTGGGTCTACCTGAAAATTGGGATCTCTGAAGGTAAAGCCCAGGCTTCTGCATTTTAAAATACTTTCCTGGGCAGATCTAATGATCGGCCATCTTTGGAAGCCATAGATCTCATATATGGAAAAAGATAATTATTGAAGTGTTCCTATAGCCACAAACCCATAACCTGGGCTATTTCTGGAGCCTGCTGTAGGCTTTAATCTTAACCCAGTTAGACTCATAGCTCATTCCTGTCTGGATTCTTTTTGTGAAGTTTGCTCTTACCTTAGGGTAGTGAATTCTCATGTTGCTTATTTAAAGGCAAGAGTCTTTAAGAGAGTTTGTATATGTGTCAGAGGGTGGGTGGGACAGATCAATACTTCACAAGGGTCCAGCTTTCCTGAAATGGCCTAGATGCTATCAGAACAGATCATTGTTAGACTATAATATGATGGGCTTGTTTGGTTGCTGAGTTTTGGAAAAGCTACTTACTGCTTTGGAGGTGGCTGGATCCCTGGAATAAAGTAGATTGACTGTATACCAGGATATACCAGAATAAAGAATAGAAAAGCCTGATACCTGGGTAAATTTGTATAAAATGCTGGAGTAACTTTGTATCTCATGGATATGGTTTAGAATAAAGAATGATTAAAGTCAAGGAAACAGACAATGGTGGTATAAAATGTTTGCTTTTAGGTAGCAATAAAAAATATGGAAATAAAAGCCTTAAGAAAAACATTAAATGAACTAGTATCATTGGGTCTTAAATTCTAAATTGATGAAAAAATCATATAAATAGTTATAATTTAGCTGCTTTATGCATTAGATAGTAATTACCACATTATTGAAGTTAAATAAGTCCATGTGTTTAAAAATAGCCGTGAAGATTGTCATAAACCTTGGGTTTAAGATTTAAACTGGGCATTGTCTCATAGAATGTCAGACTGAGAGCCACATTTGGGGGAAGTTATTAATAAGAGTTGAGGAAATTTGTTAATAGCTTCCATGAAGCCAGAAATCTGTCCCTTAAATTTTTTTTCTGAAGTCCTGAGTAACACTAGATGTGCTTTTTTTTTTTTTTCAGGCCCTTTAGGCTGATTCATGTAAGACAGTTTATTTTAGGAAAATAACTAAAAATTTTTATTTACCATTACCATATGTTTATATAAGAAATGTAGGCAATTATAGTCCAACTAATTTAGGCATGGAACAAACCACATGTATATAGAGACTTGTTCAACTTAATAAAATTTATTTTTAAAAAAAAGATTTCATTTATTTATTTGGGAGAGAGAGAGAAAGAGGAAACATGAGCAGTGGGAGGAGAGCAGAGGAAGAGGGAGAAGAAGGTTCCCCACTGAGCAGGAAGCCCAAGGTGGGCTCTATACAGGACCCCAGGACCAACTTGAACATTCCTGATCTGAAGGTAGATGCTTAACCAACTGAGCCACCCAGGCACCCCTAAAATTTTTTATCTTTTTGAACTTGCTAAAAATAAGCCTATAAGAACAAAAAATTATTACTCATCAGAATAATCTAAAATCATATAAAATAACCAGGTATCTTCAAATTGGAAATGGAGGAACAAAAATGAGGTGGGCCAACAAAAAGGCTGAAAAAATTTAAAATCACTCAGAGTGAGGAGAAGAGAGATAAAAAGATAACTTTTACTTATTTGGCACTGACCAAGATCCACACAGCAGGATGAAAGATTAGGTATCACAGTATAATTGGGGAGAAACCAAATAGAAGTAGAACTATGCACATCAAGAAAGTAAGAAGCTTTTGCACAGCAAAGGACACAGTCAACAAAACTAAAAGACAACCTACAGAATGGGAGAAGATATTTGCAAATGACGTATCCAATAAAGGGCTAGTTTCCAAGATCTATAAAGAACTTATTAAAACTCAACACCAAAGAAACAAACAATCCAATCATGAAATGGGCAAAAGACATGAAGAGAAATCTCACAGAGGAAGACATAAACATGGCCAACATGCACATGAGAAAATGCTCCGCATCACTTGCCATCAGGGAAATACAAATCAAAACCACAATGAGATCCCACCTCACACCAGTGAGAATGGGGACAAGTAACAAGGCAGGAAACCACAAATGTTGGAGAGGATGCGGAGAAAAGGGAACCCTCTTACACTGTTGGTGGGAATGTGAACTGGTGCAGCCACTCTGGAAAACTGTGTGGAGGTTCCTCAAAGAGTTAAAAATAGACCTGCCCTACGACCCAGCAATTGCACTGTTGGGGATATACCCCAAAGATTCAGATGCAATGAAACATCGGGACACCTGCACCCCAATGTTTATAGCAGCAATGTCCACAATAGCCAAACTGTGGAAGGAGCCTCGGTGTCCCATCGAAAGATGAATGGATAAAAGATGATGTGGTTTATGTATACAATGGAATATTCCTCAGCCATTAGAAACGACAAATACCCAGCATTTGCTTCAGCGTGGATGGAACTGGAAGGTATTATGCTGAGTGAAGTAAGTCAATCGGAGAAGGACAAACAGTGTATGTTCTCATTCATTTGGGGAATATAAATAATGGTGAAAGGGAATATAAGAGAAGGGAGAAGAAATGTGTGGGAAATATCAGAAAGGGAGACAGAACATAAAGACTCCTAACTCTGGGAAACGAACTAGGGGTGGTGGAAGGGGAGGAGGGTGGGGGGTGGGGGTGAATGGGTGACGGGCACTGAGGGGGGCACCTGACGGCATGAGCACTGGGTGTTATTCTGTATGTTGGTAAATTGAACACCAATAAAAAATAAATTTATTATTAAAAAAAAAAGAAAGTAGGAGAGTGGAATATGGGACGACTGACACTGATTCTCAAGGTGTGATACCTATTGACCTGATTTGATTGTTTGATAGCAGAGATGGAGAAGTCCATGTGAAAAACACACTGATTGTGGTGGAGTATACTAGATGTTTCTAATTTGTAGTAAATAAAAAATGTCGTGTGACACCCATACGAAATTTGAACATATAAGCCAATAATAATAAGCAAATGTATAATCCTATGGATTAACATAAAAGTTAAAATGACAATAAACATTTAGATAAAAAGTGTGTGTTTAAATGTAAATATGGACCCCATATGGCTCTAGTACTTTCATAGAAAAAAATAGAGTGCTTTTAGGAGTATTTTTGTCTCTACAATATATGACAGGAAGAAAAAGACACTTAAGATTTTGATTCTAGACCGGAGCTCAGTGGAGTAGTTAACTAAACTAAAAAAGCTCTAAGTTTCTTCAGGCAATCGCTTTTTCTGGTTCATTGACTAGAGAGAAATTTTTTTCAGACAACTGAAAATTTCTTTTATTTATTCAGACACATCTGCGAAATCACTTTCCTCTTGAAAGATAGAAAGACTTTCCAGGATAGTGTGTAGAAGGAGTCCTTTTAAATGGAATACAGAATTTACTATTCTATATGTGCTTTCATGTCACTTTTTAAAAATGAGAAATCAAGAGAATATATGCATGCGTTTATTAAGTGTTAAGAAAGGAATTTTTATTGCTTGCTGATTTTCACAGATAAATAGCGGAGCTATAGATGAAGTGGCGGACTTTAAAGCTTAGGTCTGGTTATCCCTAACATGGTAAAGAGTAAGTACTCTTAGCTTTGTTAACTTACAAATTACACCTGGGAGGAGATTACAGAGCCACCAGAATTTACCTGGTATTATAATTTCATAATGCTTTTGTAACTTTAACATTTTAGGAGAGTATGAGTTGAACATGAAACATAACTCATTGTAGATATTACAGATGTAAACTGCATTCAATTTTGGTTGAAGTCCTAGAAATTTATGAATGAGATAGAAGACACGAGTTGAGCTCTCCTGGTTTACTTTTTATTTTATTTTATTTTATTTTTTTGAGCTCTCCTGGTTTAGATCTCTCTGGTTTGGGAGCATATGGGGAGCAATTTAAAAACAGGTGCTTATAGTTCTTGTTTTCAGAATGACAACATGCACACAAAAGCTATTTAAATCCCCTCTGTTATATGAAGTCCAAATATCTTAAATCCAGTAGATTGGAAAAAAAAAAAAGACTTCCTACTTTGAGCCCAATAATTTTGACAAATTGGCTGAGCCTTGTTTTCCAGGGAAATGATACGTTTATCTGTGATCCAAAAGGAAATCTGTTCCTTTCATTTTTCAGTGTGTGGTACAAATGTGTTTAGAGTATGCATTATGTATTTATTTTTGGGAATATGTATTTCTTTGCCAGTGGGCATGCCTTATATCAAAGATGGGTGTTTCAGCAGCAGATGTTTAAATTATACTTCTGCTCTGTAGCAAGTAAAATCATTTTTGAGTGTGAAAATAAATAAATACAGCAATTTAACTGATATATCCCAACTAGAATCTAACCTGAGGAATTTTAATATGAGACAAAAATAAAAGAACTCAATGTGCTTTTAAGAAGGATTGACTAATACACATAAAGGATGGTCTTAGCCAGTCTAAGTGGGACGAATACATGTGATATGAAGGGCATTTGGTGAATGATTATTCTGAAGTTGGCGGAAATATGTTGAATAGCATGGGTATAGGACATTTAATATGGATTTTTAAAAAATGTTAGAATAATTTTTATGGAATGGTTCTTGTTGTACCCTACATATTTGTTTCTCTTTGCTGCTAGGTTTTAAATACAAGGATTATTAAACTGGAGAACCAAGTTGTCTGTACATTACTGTCAGTACTGTCTATAGCTCTCCTATAGCTCATCAGTGGATTATCCCACTTAGATAATTTTTGTGATCATTTTTCACTCCTGGATGTAATTGATCTCAGAGCTTAATATGTTCCCCAGCCACAGTCACTTGCTCAGAATATGTTGTAAACTATATAGGATCAACTGTTTTCTTTCTTTTTTTTTTAAGATTTTATTTATTTATTCATGAGAGATACACAGAGAGAGGCAGAGACACAGGCAGAGGGAGAAGCAGGCTCCTCACAGGGAGCCCAATGCGGGACTCGATCCCCGACCCCGGGATCATAACCTGAGCCAAAGGCAGACGCTCAACCGCTGAGCCACCCAGGGGTCCTGGATCAACTGTTTTCTACCAATATTTTATACTTGTGTTCCCTTCTAGACTATGCAAGTTGAAGACCATGCAATATGAAGGCTTTTTTGGGGGGTCAGCAATACTTATATTTAGAACTGTCAGAAAATTGACTTCTCCAGCAAATTCTTTTAGTTTAATTCATTTATGGTTGCTATGATTCAGATAGTTTTAGGTTCAGTTACTAAAAGAAAAAGCCATAGAAACCTAACTGAACTCTGTTTCATTCCTGGCATTCCTAGGAGAGAATTGGAACATGACAGAGTTAGGAGAGAGAGAAAGAATGAAATATTAATTCTACTTCTTCAACAAAAGTTCATTTCTCTTTGAGCACTGTTTATTGTCAGTGTTTTTATACAAAAACCATATGATGAATGCAAATTTACAGGAGAAGAAAAGTATTTTATAAAGACCGTGGAGAAATTATGTGGGGATTCTCTTCTCTTTTGACTGAGACTAGACTTCAGAGATATACAAACAAAGGAATTATTCTAAAAGGATTTTTATTTCCCTGATGGCAGGTGATGCGGAGCATTTTCTCATGTGCTTGTTAGCCATGTGTATGTCTTCTTTGGTGAAATTTCGGTTCATGTCTTCTGCCCATTTCATGATTGATTGATTGTTTCTTTGCTGTTGAGTTTAATAAGTTCTTTATAGATCTTGGATACCAGCCCTTTATCTGATACGTCATTTGCAAATATCTTCTCCCATTCTGTAGGTTATCTTTTAGTTTTGTTGACTGTTTCTCTTGCTGTGCAGAAGCTTTTTATCTTGATGAAGTCCCAATAGTTCATGATTGCTTTTGTTTCCCTTGCCTTCATAGAGGTATCTTGCAAGAGGTTGCTGTGGCCAAGTTCAAAAAGGGTGTTGCTGTGTTCTCCTCTAGGATTCTGATAGATTCTTGTCTCACATTTAGATCTTTCATCCATTTTGAGTTTATCTTTGTGTATGGTGTAAGAGAATGGTTTACGTTCATTCTTCTGCACGTGGCTGTCCAATTTTCCCAACACCAGTTATTGAAGAGACTGTCCTTTTTCCAGTGGATGGTCTTTCCTGCTTTGTTGAATATTAGTTGACCAGAGTTGAGGGCCCATTTCTGGGTTCTCTCTTCTGTTCCATTGATCTATGTATCTGTTTTTGTGCTAGTACCACACTGTCTTAATGATCAAAGCTTTGTAGTACAACTTGAAATCTGGCCTTGTGATGCCTCCGGCTCGGGTTTTCTTTTTCAGTATTCCCCTGGCTATTTGGGGTCTTTTCTGATTCCACACAAATCTTAAGATGATTTGTATAATTATTTGCCCACCTCCCCATCCACTACCCCTTGTTTGTTTCCCAGAGTTAGGAGTCTCTCATGTTCTGTCACCCTCTCTCATATTTCCCACTCATTTTCTCTCCTTTCCCCCTTAATCCCTTTCACTATTTTTTATATTTCCCAAATGAATGATACCATTTAATGTTTGTCTTTCTCCAATTGACTGACTCCACTCAGGATAATACTCTCCAGTTCTATCCACATTGAAGCAAATTTAGATATTTGTCATTTCTAATGGGTGAGTAATAATATTCCATTGTATATATAGACCACATCTTCTTTATCCATTCATCTTTCAATGGATTAATAAGATAGATAAACCATTAGCCAGCCTTATTAAAAACAAAAGAGAAAAGACTCAAATTAATAAAATCATGAATGAAAAAGGAGAGATCACAACCAATAGCAAGGAAATACAAACGATTTTAAAAACATATTATGAGCAACTATATACCAATAAATTAGGCAATCTAGAAGAAATGGACACATCTCTGGAAAGCCACAAACTACCAACACTGGAACAGAAGAAATACAAAACCTGAACAAAACCTGCTCAATAAGCAGGGAATAAATTGAAGCAGTCATCAAAAACCTCCAAAGATACAAAAATCCTGGGCCAGATGGCTTCCCAGGAGAATTCTATCAAGCATTTAAAGAAGAAACAATACCTATTCTAAAGCTGCTCCGAAATATAGCAAGGGGCGGAATACTTCCAAACTCCTTTATGAGGCCAGCATCACCTTAATTCCAAAACCAGACAAAGACCCCACCAAAAAGGAGAATTATAGACCAGTATCCCTGATGAACACAGATGCAGAAATGCAGAAATTCTCAACAAGATACTAGCCAATAGGATCCAACAATACATTAATAAGATTATTCACAATGACCAAGTGGGATTTATCCCCAGGACGCAAGGCTGGTACAACACTCATAAAATAATCAATGTGATTCATCATATCAGCAAGAGAAAAACCAAGAACCATATGATCCTCTCAATAGATGCAGAGAAAGCATTTGACAAAATACAGCATCCATTCCTGATCAAAACTCTTCAGAGTGTAGGGATAGAGGGAACATTCCTCAACATCTTAAAAGCCATCTATGAAAAGCCCACAGCAAATATCATCCTCGATGGGGAAACACTGAGAGCCTTTTCCCTATGATCAGGAACACGACAGGATGTCCACTCTCACCACTGCTATTCAACATAGTACTAGAAGTCCTAGCCTCAGCAGTCAGGCAACATTAAGAAATAAAAGGCATTCACGTTAGCAAAGAAGTCAAACTCTCCCTCTTTGCCAATGACATGATACTGTACTTAGAAAACCCAAAAGACTCCACCCCAAGATTGCTAGAACTTCTACAGCAATTTGACAGTGTGGCAGGATACAAAATAAATGTCTAGAAATCAGTGGCATTTCTATACACTAACAATGAGACTGAAGAAAGAGAAACTGGGAAAATGGGAAAAATGGGAGTCAATCCCATTTACAATTGCACTCAAAGCATAAGATAGCTAGGAATAAACCTAACCTAAGAGGTAAAGGATCTATACCCTAAAAACTACAGAACACTTCTGAAAGAAATTGAGGAAGACACAAAGAGATGGAAAAATATTCCATGCTCATGGATTGGAAGAATTAATATTGTGAAAATGTCAGTGCTACCCAGGGCAATTTACACATTCGTTGCAATCCCTATCAAAATACCATGGACTTTCTTTAGAGATTTGGAACAAATCATCTTAATATTTGTGTGGAATCAGAAAAGACCCTGAATAGCCAAGGGAATATTGAAAGATGGTTTTCTTTTCTTTTCTTTTTCATCACAGTGCCAGATTTCAGGTTGTACTACAAAGCTGTAGTCATCAAGACAGTGTGGTACTGGCACAAAAACAGACACATAGATCAATGGAACAGAAGAGAGAACTCAGAAATGGGCCCTCAACTCTATGGTCAATTAATATTCGTCAAAGCAGGAAAGACTATTTACTGCAGAAAGGACAGTTTTTTCAGTAAATGGTGCTGGGAAAATTGGACAGCCACGTGCAGAAGAATGAAAGTAGACCATTCTCCTATACCATACACAAAGATAAACTCAAAATGGATGAAAGATCTAAATGTGAGACAAGATCTATCAAAATCCTAGAGGAGAACACAGCAACACCCTTTTTGAACTTGGCCATAGCAACTTCTTGCAAGATACATCTATTATGGGGGTGACTGGGTGATGGGCACTGAGGGGGCACTTGACGGGATGAGCACTGGGTGTTATGCTATATGTTGGCACATTGAACTCCATAAAAATATTCAAAAAAATAAAAACAATAAATAATAAATAAAAGGATTTTTAAATGACAACTCTTAATGGCAATAATTGAAGTACAATTCCAGGTGTATACTGCTGATATAATTCCAGTGACTATGACGCACTATTATTTGTAAATATAAGTGTATATGTATGTGTGTGTACATTTGTTTCTAAAACCATTTAATGAAATGGAATTCAAGACAGTGCATCCAGAAGTTATTAGGGATTATACTTTTAAAATTGTAGATATCTAAACTCAGGAGATCTGATCATCTTGAATGGCTTAAGTCCTGGAAACTTTAGGTAGATAATTTTCTACTATATCATATTTGAACCTGGATTTTAAGGTGGACATCATGTACTTGGTGTTAGATAATCTGGCTTCTATCCTCAGATCCAAATGCCTTCTATGCATAGCTTTAAATCTCCTTTGGTGGCTAGTGAATGAAGAGTTTCCTTGATATTTTAAAATTTCTGCATGTTTTGTCTTTATTTTATTTTTTTAAAAGATTTTATTTATTCATGAGAGACACACAGAGAAGGCAGAGACATTGGCAGAGGTAGAAGCAGGCTCCAGTACTCCGGGATCACACCCTGAGCCAAAGGCAGACGCTCTACTGCTGAGCTACCCAGGTGTCCCTGCATATTTTCTCTTTAAGGGAGTTTGTCTTGTGTACATGACTCTTAGTCACCCATCTCAGGTCTTTGCTTCTTACTTTGAATTATTGAGTTGATCAAGTATCTTAATTATTTTCTCTTGTGATACACTGTAAAATTGTCTCAACAAGAAGGACTTTGTCCACTATATATTTGGAAAAATGTTTTGAGGTTAGGTAAATGTAGAGGCAGTGAAATATATTCTGTTCTTTACTGGCAATCACCATAATTTTATATTGGGAAGCTTTTGCCTTGTGAATGTAATTCAGTCAGTATCAGTGATTAGTAGGTATGTGCTGCTGGCTGGCTGCTGTTTTGTAGGATATATGGTTAAATTATATTTCAAGTAGTGTTCATTTGTTTATAATGAGAGACCATAGAGAATTTGCAGAGACCTCAAGTCAAACTATAATCACAACTATAAAAACAACAATGAAATGCAGTAGAGAGAAAATTGGATAGAGACAATCTGGAGACCTATGTTTGATTTCTACTTTTGTCTTTAACTAGCTTTGGCTAGGGGAAGTCGTTTAACCTCTATAATTTTTTTCCCTTATGTTTGGAGTGAAGGGTTTGAGTTTAGATAACCTCTAAACTCCCTTCTAGTTATAATATTCCATTGTTCTATATTATTAGGTACCAAATTGTTATTTAATTGGCCTTATGCCACCCTGCCATTTATTCAAACATTAAGCTTCTTATATTAGTAAATTAGTGGCCCAAAATATTGGTTGATTCAAGAAGTCAGCTATGGAATTTTTTAGGATTTTGTTTTGGTACTTACATAGTCAGGGTTCTACAGATCAACAGAACCAACAGGAGAAATCTATATGTTTAGGCATATGTATGTGTGTATTTGTCTCTATCTCTATCCATATCTGTGTATGTGTGTGTGTGTGTGTGTGTGTGTGTATGAGCCAACTCTAGAGTTATCACATGATTATAGCAGCTGAGTAGTCCAAGAGAGCCTATGAAGAAGTCCCAGTCAATTCTGCAGGCCTGAACTATTCTGTTCAGGCCTTCAATGGATTAAATGAGGCCTACTCACACTGCGGAGGGCAATCTGCTTTTCTTAGTCTACTAATTCACATGTTAACTCATATAGAAACACCCTCACAGACACACATAGAATGTTTAACAAAATATCTGGGCATACTGTGGTCCTGTCAAGTTGACACATAAAATTAGACATCACAGGACTAGAAGTTACAACTATGATGAAAAATTAGAAGAAGTTTATGTTTTTTAAGATTTTGTTTATTCATGAGAGATACAGAGAGAGGCAGAGAGAGAAGCAGGCTTCCTGTGAGGAGCCTGCTGTGGGACTTGATCCCAGGGCCCTAAGATCATGCCCTGAGCCAAAGACCAGATGCTCAACCACTGAGCCATCAAGGTGCCCCAGAAGTTTTTTAAAAATGATCTACTTCAGGGATGCCTGGGTGACTCAGCGGTTAAGTGTCTGCCTTTGGCCCAGGGTGTGATCCTGGAGTCCTGGGATCGAGCTCCACATTGGGCTCCTTGCATGGAGCCTGCCTCTCCTTCTGCCTGTCTCTCTCTCTGTGTGTGTCTCTCATGAATAAATTAAAAAAAAATGATCTACTTCATTAGTTGACTACAATTAGTGTTTTTGTTTTTCTTTCTCCCGAGTAATTAGAATAATAGTACTGTAGACTATACTAAAGAAACACTGGGATGTCCCCAGAAAACAGAAACAGCATGGCTCAGGAGGAAACCAGCAGTTGATACTGTGAATGTTTTTGGAAGTAAGATGATTAAATAAAAATTAGAGACTGGTGTGAATGAAATGTCAATTTTTGGTAAAATTAAGTAGAAAAAAAATTATATAAAGATGAAAATAACTCTTCTTAAGCAAAGGTTTTTGGGAAGCTATGAATTTGAGAGGTGAGGCTAATAAGACATGAGGAATGAACTGTTGTCTCTTCAGTCATACCTGGTCAGACAGATAGCTGTCATCTTTTACTATCATTTTGGACTGAGGGGAGAAGTGCATATTGATCTATTGTCACAGCTTGATGTTGTAGAAAGAGTCCTAGGAGACAAGCCAAAACATCCTGATCCATGGCCTGGTGTTTCTACATGGTTTTTAAAAAAAATTAATTCTAGTGAAAACTTCCTTTAATTTCTTTGTATCTCAACTCCTCATCTGTAGAATGGCAAAAAATTAGTAACTTCCCACCTGAAAAACCATACAAACAAATGTAATAGTGTTATTTTCTTTGTTGAGACCTTTTCTTATTGGTTTGCCTTAAATGTTTTCTAGCAAAGTCAAGACTTTATTTGTTCCTTACTGTGTCTATTTTATGTTGGCATGGTAATTTAAAAGAAACAATGGAATTAAAAAAATTAATTTTGCTTCATTAAATGAAGCAAAAATTAATTTTGCTTCGTTTAAAACTGAATAAGATGAAAGGAAATATGGCTATTTTCATATATTTTCCTCTGGAAATATCTAATTAGGAAAAAATTTCTATTTTTAACTACATTCATTATTAACATCCAAAAAACCTTTTTATGATTTTGAGAAGCCTAAACTTTAATGCTGAAAGACCTTTCTGTTCTACTTTAGGAAGAAATATGTTAATAAGAAGTTTAAAACCAAAAATAGGGCAGCCCCGGTGGCGCAGAGGTTTAGCACCGCCTGCAGCCCGGGGTGTGATCCTGGAGACCCAGGATCGAGTCCCGTGTCGGGCTCCTTGTGTGGAGCCTGCTTCTCCCTCTGCCTGTGTCTCTGCCTCTCTCTCTCTCTGAATGAATGAATGAATGAATGAATGAATGAATAAATAAATAAATAATCTTTTTTTTTTTTTTTAAATTTTATTTATTTATGATAGGCACACAGTGAGAGAGAGAGAAGCAGAGACATAGGCAGAGGGAGAAGCAGGCTCCATGCACCGGGAGCCCGACATGGGATTCGATCCCGGGTCTCCAGGATCACGCCCCGGGCCAAAGGCAGGCGCCAAACCGCTGCGCCACCCAGGGATCCCTAAATAAATAAATCTTAAAAAAAATAGAAGGAATAGGTAAAAGTGCAGTGAAACAATTGATACAAGAATTAGGGTGCTGGTCCATCTTTCCCACTCTTTGAAGTTGGGCTTAGTCATGAGACTTGCTTTGTCCAACAAAATCTGATAGGATTAGTACATGGCAGTTACAAGCCCAGGCTTCAAGATGCCCTCATAGGTTTCTGTTTTTCCTATGATCTCTACCATCACCATGAGCAGGACATGCCTAGGCTACCCCTGAGATCACTGTGGAGCACAGTAGATTGTCCTCAGAAGTACAGCTTTAATCTGTAGCTTTTCAACTGAGCCCAGGTGCAAGAGAACAAGTGATCATTCTTTAAACTCACTTTTTTTTTTTGATGTGGGGTTCCATCCCAAGACGGGGATCATAACCTGAACTGAAGTCAGACACTTACCTGACTGAACCACTCAGGCTCCCCAGAGTCACAGTTTTAATGGGATTCTTTATGTAATAAGGGCTCACTGATATGAGGGTGAAAGTTCCTTTAGGACGAGGAGCATATTTTACTCATATTTAGGTTGTGAGGTGCACAGGTACTCAAGTATCATACTGTGTTATAAATTTTTTTTTATTTATTTTTTATTTTTTTTAAATTAACTTTTATTGGTGTTCAATTTACCAACATACAGAAAAACACCCAGTGCTCATCCCGTCAAGTGTCCACCTCAGTGCCCGTCACCCATTCCCCTCCAACACCCGCCCTCCTCCCCTTCCACCACCCCTGGTTCGTTTCCCCGAGTTAGGAGTCTTTATGTTCTGCCTCCCTTCCTGATATTTCCCAACATTTCTTTTCCCTTCCTTTATATTCCCTTTCACTATTATTCATATTCCCCAAATGAATGAGAACATACACTGTTTGTCCCTCTCCGATTGACTTATTTCACTCAGCATAATACCCTCCAGTTCCATCCACGTTGAAGCAAATGGGTATTTGTCGTTTCTAATGGCTCAGTAATATTCCATTGTATACATAAACCACATCTTCTTTATCCATTCATCTTTCGATGGACACCGAGGTTCCTTCCACAGTTTGGCTATTGTGGCCATTGCTGATAGAAACATCGGGGTGCAGGTGTCCCGACATTTCATTGCATCTGAATCTTTGGGGTAAATCCCCAACAGTGCAATTGCTGGGTCGTAGGGCAGGTCTATTTTTAAGTCTTTGAGGAACCTCCACATAGTTTTCCAGAGTGGCTGCACCAGTTCACATTCCCACCAACAGTGTAAGAGGGTTCCCTTCTCTCCACATCCTCTCCAACATTTGTAGTTTCCTGCCTTGTTAATTTTCCCCATTCTCACTGGTGTGAGGTGGGATTTCATTGTGGTTTTGATTTGTATTTCCCTGATGGCAAGTGATGCAGAGCATTTTCTCATGTGCTTGTTGGCCATGTCCATGTCTTCCTCTGTGAGATTTCTCTTCATGTCTTTTGCCCATTTCATGATTGGATTGTTTGTTTCTTTGGTGTTGAGTTTAATAAGTTCTTTATAGATTTTGGAAACTAGCCCTTTATCTGATATGTCATTTGCAAATATCTTCTCCCATTCTGTAGGTTGTCTTTTAGTTTTGTTGACTGTATCCTTGGCTGTGCAAAAGCTTCTTATCTTGATGAAGTCCCAATAGTTCATTTTTGCTTTTGTTTCTTTTGCCTTTGTGGATGTATCTTGCAAGAAGTTACTGTGGCCGAGTTCAAAGAGGGTGTTGCCTGTGTTCTCCTCTAGGATTTTGATGGAATCTTGTCTCACATTTAGATCTCTCATCCATTTTGAGTTTATCTTTGTGTATGGTGAAAGAGAGTGGTCCAGTTTCATTCTTCTGCTTGTGGATGTCCAATTTTCCCAGCACCATTTATTGAAGAGACTGTCTTTCTTCCAATGGATAGTCTTTCCTCCTTTATCGAATATTAGATGACCATACATTTCAGGGTCCACTTCTGGGTTCTCTATTCTGTTCCATTGATCTATGTGTCTGTTTTTGTGCCAGTACCACACTGTCTTGATGACCACAGCTTTGTAGTACAACCTGAAATCTGGCATTGTGATGCCCCCAGCTGTGGTTTTCTTTTTTAAAATTCCCCTGGCTATTCGGGGTCTTTTCTGATTCCACACAAATCTTAAAATAATTTGTTCTAACTCTCTGAAGAAAGTCCATGGTATTTTTTTTTTTTTGTGGTTAGGTTAGTTTTTATTTTTATTTTTTAATTAACTTTTATTGGTGTTCAATTTACCAACATACAGAAAAACAACCAGTGCTCATCCCGTCAAGTGTCCACCTCAGTGCCCATCACCCATTCCCCTCCAACACCCGCCCTCCTCCCCTTCCACCACCCCTAGTTCGTTTCCCCGAGTTAGGAGTCTTTATGTTCTGTCTTCCTTCCTGATATTTCCCAACATTTCTTTTCCCTTCCTTTATATTCCCTTTCACTATTATTCATATTCCCCAAATGAATGAGAACATACACTGTTTGTCCTTCTCCGATTGACTTATTTCACTCAGCATAATACCCTCCAGTTCCATCCACGTTGAAGCAAATGGTGGGTATTTGTCGTTTCTAATGGCTGAGTAATATTCCATTGTATACATAAACCACATCTTCTTTATCCATTCATCTTTCGATGGTCCATGGTATTTTGATAGGGATTGCATTAAACGTATAAATTGCCCTGGGTGATAAATTTAATACAGAAAATTACAATGCCATCTAGAATTAACAAACGTTGTTTTTTTAGTTTTTTCCAGTTGCATTATTAAAATAATGCCTTTTTGTTTTTTCCCAGTCAACTATCATGAAGTTATGAATTTATTCTTATAACTCATGTTTTTATACTTTTACTATTTTTATGCATCTATAAGTGATTGTGCTTTGTGTATATTAGAAATATTTGGGTGACTATGGATATGCTTCACATATTCTACAGTTTTCTTTTTGATTCAGTGTTGTTTTGTGATCTGTGTATGTAGTATACTTAGATTTCAATCATTCATTTTACTGGTTATATAGTGTTCATTTCTATAACTTATTTATCCATTGCCCTTTTGATGAATATTTAGGATGTTCTTAGGATTTTGTAAAAGCAAACAAAGCTGCAGTGAACATTTCTTGTTAGAGAAGACTGTTATCTGGGACATGTTTGTAAGAGTTTCTATAGGATATGTATCTGGTTAGAATTGCCAAGGCCATAGGGTATTTCTGTTGTCAACTCTACTAGAAATTGCAAATTTGCTCTCCAAAGTAATTTTATACTCCTACCTAAATATATAAGATGCTTTTTGGCCCCACATCCTTTCCAAGTATTGATAGGCTTTTAAGTTTTTGCTAATATAATAGATATGAAATAACATGTTTTATTTCACATTGTTTCTGATTTTTGTAAGGTCAGGCACTTTTCCAGGTAAATATTTACCAATATATTTGGGCTCTTCTAGTTAAATTTGCTTATTTTTCCTTTGTTTTTGTTTTTTTTTTTTTTGCCTTATCTTTTTTTTTTTTTTTTTTTTTTTTTTTGCCTTCTTAGAATTCTTTATGCGTCCTGGCTACAGTTACTTTGTTTGCTATGTATATTGCAAATATTTTCTCCTTGTCAGTGTTTTCTATTTTAATTTTTTAATGGTGTCTTTTGTAGGCAGCTTCTGAGGTTACTCCGAATAATCACTACCTCCTGATATTCTAGACCTCGTGTAATCTCTTCTCCTTGAGTGTGGGCTGGACTTACTGGTTCACTTCTTACAAATAGACCATGGAAAAAGTGACCACTTCTAAGAGTAGGTAAAAAAACAATTATGACTTCCATCTTGGGTTCTCCCCCTCTATCTTATGCATGTACATTTTACTTGTTCTTGTGGAAATCATGTTATGAGTAGTCTTATGCAGAGAACTGTATTGTGAGGAGCTGAAGCCTTTTGCAACACATCCAAGTGAATGAACTTGGAAGTAGTCCAAGTAGTCTTCAGAGACCACAGCCTGGCTGACATCTAGACTGCAAACTTTTGAGAAATCTTGACCCAGCATTATAGAGCTAATAAGCTTCCTAGATTCCTAGTTCTGAGAAATTATGTGAGATAATAAATGTTTACAGTTTAACCTGCAAAGTTTTGGGGATAATTTCTTAAGCAGCAATAGATAACTAGTGTCTTTTGTCATAGGAATTTTACATTTTGGTGTAATGCGATGTGATGAAAGAAATCAATGTTTAATTTATGAATTTTTTTTGTCAGATAAATTTTAGCCTTTAATTTATGAAGATTTTTGTCTGTGTTTTGTTTGGAAGCCTTTTTACATAAATTCCTTTGTTATATTTTAATTTCAAATGAGTTACAGTATAATATGGTTTTACATTTTTGTCAGATAATCTTGTGGAATTGTCAACAGCAGTTGAAATTTTTAAAATACCTTCTTGATAGATTCTCTTGGGGTTTCTATGTAAACAAACATGTAATCAGCACATAATGACTATTTCAGATTTTCTATTTTGCTATATTTTAAAAATTACCTTAAGATATGATTTATAATTAATCTGTTTTAAAGGTTTAATGAGTTTTGACATGTGTACATTATGTAATCAGCACTCTAATCATGATATAGGACATTTACATAATCCCCAAAAGGTCTTTCAATCCCTCTTTGCAATTAATTGCCTCCCTCTTCCCTTAGCTCTTAGCAACCACTGATCTTTTTAACACTATAGTTTTAACTTTTCTGAAGTTTCATATAAATGAACATACAATATATGATCCTTGTGTCTGGCTTATTTCACTTACTCTATAGTGTTTTGAGATTCCCACATTAATGAGTCTATCAGGGGATGCTTCCTTTTTATTGCTGATTAATATTCCATTATGTGGGCATACTACAATTTGTTTATCCAAAGAAGATTGACGTTTGAATTGTTTCCAGTTGGTGGTTTTGAACAAATCACCGATAATGCTTCAAATTCAAATCTTCATGAGGACATACATTGTCTTCTTGAATGAATACCTAAAAGTAGAATTTCTGCATCAAATGGTAAGTGCATGTTTAACTTTACAAGACACTACTAAATGGTTTTCCTGAATGATTGTGCATTTGACATCTCCAGCAGCATTTTGAATTCCAGGTGTTCCATGCCCTTGCCAAAATATGGTCTCTTGGCTTGAACTTTAACTATTCTAATGTGTATGTAGTGGGTTTTCATTGTGGTTTTATTTACATTTACGTCATGACTAATGATATTGAGTGTCTTTTCATGTTTTTTGTCATGTGTATATTTTCTTTGGTATATTATCTATTTAAATCTGTTGCTCATTAAAAAAATTGTTCTTTGTATTCATATTATTGCATTGTAAGAGATTTTTAGATTTTATAAGTCTTTTCTCAAGTATATGCTTTGCAGATACTTTCTTCCAGAGTTTGGCTTGCTTCTTCATTTTATTAACAGTATTTTAATAGTGTCTATAAAGTATAATTTTGGTATAGCCCAATTTATCAATAGTATACAATTTGTGCTTTTTTGGTCCTCTATGAGAAATCTTTGATTAATGCAAGTTCACTAAGATTTCTCCTATATTCTTTAAGTTTTATAATTTTAGTTACACTTAGGTTATATTATACTTCAAGTTAATTTTTGTAATTGGTATGTGCTGTGATTGAATGCATTTTTTTTGTATATAGATAGGTGTGCCAGTACAGTTTGTTGAAAAGACTTATTTTTCCCTTGAATTGGGTTGGCACAGCTCAAAAATAAATTGGTCATAGAGATGTGCATTTAGGACTCCCTATTCTGTTCCACTGATATGAGATACATATGTATTTTTAAACTTTCAAAGTGTAAGAAGAAAATTTGAGAGGTCTTGTTAAGTCTTTACTAGCATAGTCTTAAAAAATGTTTCTATTTAATCTTTCTGGAAATCATAGTTGTCCATATTGTGATGTGAAACTCTAAAACTTTATTTCTTCTAAATATATATGCAGTTACCACCTGGCATTTATTGACTACTTTTGCCTCTGATTTCAAATATCACCCTACCTGAACATTTATATCTGTATCTATATTATCCACATCTATCATACATCATGTGCGTATGAACTAAGTATGTGGATTTCTGTTTTTAGGCCGTCAGTTTTGTTTTATTGCTCTAGTTTTCTGTTTCTATACCCAATATCATGCTGTTTTAATGTACATTACTGTAGTTCTGATTTATGGTAGAGCAAATTTTTAAAAAAATATTCTTCTTTTTCAAAAATTTCTTGGCTATTACTTCACATTTACTCTTCCAACTGATCTTTCTACATCTTGAAAAAATATATTGCTCCATGATTTTGTTCCTCAGTAGAGATTTGCTAACTCTTTCCTTTTGAGAAAGGGTATGATTGATTTTTTTCAGCTTACTTACATTAAGAGAAAGCGACTCCACAGGCTATAAAGGAATCAGGCAGAACAGGTTTGGGCATTGTCTTCCCAGTGTAAACAGATCTGTCTACAGATCTGGTTCTGAAATAATGCGTTTAATAATAATACACTGTAATTAATGTGGTGTCCTCTGGCCCCTTAGCCCCTCAGCATCCCAGGAGCTGTAACTCAAAATGTGTTTTCCAAAGCAGAGGGCAGAAGGGTTTATTTAATAAAGAGCAGAACTGTAGAACAGCTTGATTTCCTACATCTTCTACCACATTATTCAGAAATATCATGTAGACTTTGTGAAACTAAAAGATGTTTCATATCTACTCACAATTTCCTGATCATCTTTTGACTGTGGGAGCTTCAGAGTCAATAATTGCAAATTATTCTTTTTTCATCATTCTACACTGACTGGTCTAAGACCAACAGAAATTTTGATTGGTATACTGAGTCTAAAATTTTCTGGCTTCTAACCAAACTTTCAGTATCATCTACAGTAATCTTTTGGGACATTGTTTTCTCTTGCATGCTATGCTACCTCTAATTACAGTGGTTTTTATGACTTGAGATTCCAAGGTATTAAATATTGATGCACATCTTTCTTCAGGATGGATATCTACCATCATACATTGATGATCATCATAACGTATCTGTTGACGTCATCTACCTTGAGAGAAGGACACAGACACAGCTGTGCTGCCCTAGCTTTGTTAGTCTATAAAGCTACTGGGGCCTATTGCAGTAAGAGTAAGACTTTGTATAGGAATAACAGTGGGTGGAGCTTAGAGGGCAGTGGATTCAAAGATAGTAACAGCATAATTTACAAAAACTCCAGAGAGAGTCTGGGTCCAGGAGGAGATTTTTTTCCTGCTTAATACATTGTTAACATTTTCTTTTCATTTTATATTATATGCCTGAGCATATTTTAGATATCAGAATAATCTATTTTATATACATACCATAATGGTTAATAAATGCATACCATTTTTATATTTAACTATTTCTAATGTTTTATTCATTTAAAAAAATCTTAACGAGTATATTCAAACATATTAGTTACTAGTTACTTACCAAAAATGTCTTATAATTTTCAGTCCCACTAGCAAATAAGATATGAAACTATCAGTTTTAGTATAACTCTTATCAGCATCATATTTTAATTTTTAATTTAATGAATGAAAATTATTTGTAACTTTATTCTAAATTTTTGTTACTAGGAAGTTCAAGCATATTCATATATATTCATATTCATATATATCACTTGTATTACTTCTTTTGTTCAGAATATCAGAGGTGGTATTATTTAATCTAGATTTAGAAGGATGGTTGAGACTTTGCAAAATAAGGGAGAAAGGATATTCCTGACAGAAAGTTTAGCAATTAAAAAGTCCATAGAAGTATGTAAAATGTGAGGAGAGGTTTGTGAATACAGTATTTTAGGTATTACTCTGATCTTTGTGTTTATTTTATTGATTTTTAGGAACTCTTTATATAACAGATATGTTAAGCATTTATATCTTAGCTGCTGCACAATTTTCCATATTTTGTCCCTTTAAATTTCTCAAAAGATTTATGTGCATAACATAATACTTTGTGAAATAGAAGTAATTTCATTTATTTATTTATTTTATAATACTTATTGATGATTTACTATTTCTAGATAATATTCTTGTCTGTGAGGTTATAGCCATATATAAAATGAGAAAAATCTCTAACTCTGAAGAGTTTACATTCTAGCTGACAGGGATTGCAAAAGCCAAAAGTAAATTTATAATATGTCACATTATGATAGTTGTTATAAAGAAAAATTAATCTGGATATGGGGCCATCTGGCTGGAGTACAGTGAGTAAGAAGAGAATGGAAGATGATGAAGTCAAAAAAGAGCAGGAAGCCAAGCTAAATGAATTAGAGCTTAGAAGCAAGAATTGGTTATTAACTGAGAGGAGAAGCCATAGGAAAGTTCTGAGCAGCAGTCATATGATCCATCTTGCAGGATAAAATTATTCCTCTGACTGCTGTGTGGAGAAAAGTCTTCAGGGGAATCAAGGGTAGAAGTAGATAACTAGTAAGAGATCGTTTAATGTAGGAGACGAGATACTATACTGGTCCAGGGTAGCACCTGGGAAGATGGTAAGAAGTGGTCAGATTTTGTGTATATTTCAAAGGCAGAGCTGAAAGAATTGGTTTAGATGTGGTGCGTGAGAGTAAGAGGAGTGTCAGGAATTATTTCATGACTTAAGGGAAGATGCTAATGAAAGAATAGACTTGTGATTTATTGGGATGAAGAAAACATCCATATTAGGATATTTGGTGGTTTTGGGGAAGAAAAGTAAAAATTTGGTTTTGGAATTGCACATTACATTTTAGATGCTTATTAGTTATCACAGGAAATGTCAAGTAGAAAATGGGATGAGTCTTGGGGGGAAGTCTGAACTGGAGATTGTTCACATACAACCAACATTTAAAGGCATGGGACTAAATGAGATCACGTAAGGAATTAGAAATCCAACAACTCTGTGTCTTGTGTGTACTTTTATCAACTAAGCAATTACATATTGTGTAATAAAATGAAACACAATGGTTCACATTGGCTCTCTCTCAAAAGCTGATTAATATTCTTGCTATTTTCTGTATAAAGACAGGTATTATCTAATAAAATTTAGCTATATGGAGCAATTTTAGAATTATAGAATTTTAAGTTGGGTGATCTGAGAGATAATTTTTTTATAATTAAGGAAATTAAAACCCAGGCAAATCTTTTTTTCACAAGGTCACAGTGTAGAACACTTTCCCACAACAGTACAATTTCATCTTCATGATTTTAATCCCCCTTGGGATATTAACATTTGAGGTTATGTGGTATGGACGTAACAGATAAGAATAGTTTGAAAGTAGACATGATGTTCAGATCTTTCCATGTTATTATATGGGAGCCAGTCTTTAAAGGTTAGGCATCTGGAAATAAGGTCCAGAATTAATATCTATAACCAAGTCCTTTCACTGGATTTCTAACCAGTCTTCTCATTTTCTTGTCCTTTATTATTTCCCAGATATGTCAACAACCAGGTCACTTCCCCATTTTGAAGAATAGATGCGTACCTATGATAGAATATGTGTTTTTTTTTTTCACTCTGTTGGAGAAGCGAAGATACGTGTCAGTATCTACACTGGGTAAACATTTATGCATAGAACAGATTGGATTTTGGGGCAGCAAAATGTACTGAAGAAAATAAAGTATGAAATTGATACTAGTATCAAACTTTTCAATCAGGTTACTGCAGAAAATTATTTTCTTACTTACTATGTATCCTACTCCTCTGTAATAGGGAGAGAACATATCTCTCTCCCCATATTTCTGTATAAGGACTTTCATTCCATTCCCAAGTAGGGAATAGTATTGGTGTAAATCTTCCAGTTTCCACTCTATTTATTTACCTTTCTGGGGAAAGCCCAGTGTCCATGATCCCTCCATTGGCTGTGGGTTGTGATGCTTTTAAGATGCAAACATTGCCTCTTCTCTCTTCAGGTGCAAAGAAATGGCTCCAAGGTCACAATCTGGAGGAACATGATGGGAGAACTAAGCATACCAGAAGTCATATATTTGGGTGAATGATCTTTTATTTCCTTCATATTGTAGGTCTATCTTACAAGTTGGGTAGAATTCCTAGGGCAAGAGCTGTGATTAATTATACACAGACTTTTAGCGTCTCACGTTATCTATTTATGTGCTAAATACCATAATTTTCTTGGAAATTCTGTAAGTGTGAGATTATTATTTAGTAGCTTGGCCAGACAAATCATCCCTCTTGTGAGTCCTGGAGGAATGATAAAGCCATATGGAGCAGCCGGAGTTTACAGGATCCTAGGGTTGGTTATTATTTGACAGACATTGAACAGAAGAGTATTAGGGTGGAGTGCAGAGAAAATCATGGCCAAAAGAAACATCTTAATGAAAATAATATATTTGCCGAGTGCATTCTTTATACTAGTGTTGACTGGTGTTGACTTTCTTGACTTTTGAGTGAAATTTTAAAAAATTATGATGTTAAGAAGTTAAAACAAATTTTTGAAAGAAGTGGTTAGGGGCATGAGAGCACAGAGGTTATAATGTTTGGTAACATTCATGGCAACATCTGCAAGCAAATTTAAAGTAAATCTAAAAAAAATAACAAAATAGAAGCATTTCCTACTACTCTTACATAGACAATAATTTTAAACTACCTTCACAAAAAATATATTACTTAACTTGGGCTTGATAGGGACTGATAATTCTAAGAATGTGTTTTATAGCTCTAGTGTTGTGAGTTATGAGTACCCCCCCAAAAAAGTTTTGAATATTTTCTTGAGTTAGAGAATAATCATTGCCCATTTTGCATTCTTATTACTTAAAAATGTCAATTATAGCCTAAGCTATTCTGTTTTATGGTACCATGAGGACATGAATAATTTGCTTAGGAAAGAATAAGATGTTATTTTACTTTATGATTCCCTACTTCAAAATATCATGGATACTCCTATATAGTATGTAAGCTTTGAGATTGGAAACTTCAAAGAGGTTTTTGAGTTTATCGTCTTCATGTCTTTGATTGTTGAATTGAATGAGCTGTCTGTAGGAGGTACTGAGTGGGCAGTTGTACCCAGGGGGCAGCTTACCCTCCATCTGGCAGTTCCTCTTGGAACTTTAATATATTGTTTGTCTTTAATAGAGATCTGTTCTCTTTTTGTGGAAACAACCACTTTATGGTTCTTCTTCCAAATACGTGATGTAATGTAATACGTGTAATACATGTAATACGTGATGATACATCATGGATGGTATAGCATGGCAAAATGTTGTTATAAGTCGTAGTATGCTGAGAGGAGCTCCAGAGTATACATGCAACATTTCCTCTGGAAACACAGAAATCTTAATTTGTGTGAGCTAATAGTTTTTCTTTTCTTTTTTTACCTGAAAGAAATAAACATGCAGGAATGGATTTTTCTTATATGGGGAATCAAAAGTATGCAAAAATACCAAAAATGTAATATCATATATTACTATCTTAGAAGAAATTTCTAATTGTTGGTGTTACTGCCTAGTAAATAATGGAGTGGATAGTTTAAATGACATATTAGAAGGTATAAGACATCCAAAAAGAAAAAAAATACGGTAAAGAAAGGTTATGAAAGCAAATGAAGAAAAAATGAAAATCTAAACAGCGTTCTTTTCTGGTTTGGATAATAGTAGGAAAAAAGACATGAATCCAGATTTAAAAAATAACATCATAATAAGGATTAGTTATGCTTTATGGGTGGTTTTGTTGCTTTGATATAAATCAACTGTTGCTTTGAATTTGACAAGTGGAAACTGAATTTGGGACACTTATTTTAAAATAAATATTTGCTTTTGTTATTTTTAAGTTTTATATTATGGACTTTGATGTGATTTAGTGAAAATAAATAGATGAATGAATGATGTTGTGATATCTCCTTGCATTCCTTGGAGGAAAACTGCATTATGAAGATAAGGTTAGTTATCTGGATATTTATTTAGTTATAATTGAAAAATGATTGGACTCATGATTGATGCATAGTCTCACTTTAGCAATTTTTTGAGGAAATGTCTGAAAAAAATATTTACTCAGTTTTGAGTTATGTGAGTGTGGAAAGTATACATTTTTTCATTTTTAAAGCAATTTTGTTGCTCTTTTGTACACCATACCAAAAAGAACTTTATTTTTAGAATTTAGAGCTTTCTAGGAGATTGGGCCTCATCAAGCAAAATTTTTTCTGGGTGACTTCTAAGAGTAAAGATTTAAGACAGTAAAAATGCATCTTATTTTTTACAAAATACATGGTAAATTCACATGATCAGACTTATATAACTTTTAATGACTATGGAGTTTTTAAAACACATAGCATTATTTGATACTTATTTATGGTTTTGTGCTACATTTTTTTTGTAGAAGTGATAACTAAACTTTTCTGGGGGGATTTTTCCCTTCATCTTTTTTTTTTTTTTTTTAAAGATTAACACTTTTACAAATCAGCTGGAACAAATGCTATACTGCTGTAGGAAAGTGACCTGTACTATCACTCCAAAGCCATGGAACACTGTAGTTAAGGGTATTTTGAACAGAACACATTCTGACAAAATCTGTGTAACTTAAATATTGTTGTAATATAGTTTTAAAACTTAGCCTAAAATATCAGGGATTCTGGAGAACCAGCTTTAAAATATACTCACGAGCGGTGTAGATCCTTCATTGAGATGATTAATTATCACCTCATCGCTTAATTAGTTATTTAACTCATTTTTGTTCAACAACTGCATACTGAGTATTGATCATTTAGTACTGTGCTAGGAGCTAAATATATAGTGGTAAAGTATAAACTCATTAGAGTTAGAAGAGTTTCAGATAAAAATCTTCTATGTATATACCTACTGTTCAGACTTGTTTAACATAGTGTTTGGGATGGCAACAGGAAATAGTTACAAAGATCTGGGTTTGAGGACTAGTTATATCATTTACTGTCTTCCTGATATGAGCAAATTACTTAATCTCTCCAGGTCTCCATCTCGTTATCTTAGTGCCTAATGGCAGCTCTTGAATTTCTAAAGAGGGAAGAGACTAGAGATCAAAATCTGGGGCTTATCTTGGGACTGCATTGACAGAGCAAGCACAGTTATTTTTACTTAGGTTGTATGTTTGTTTGGGGTGGACTGATGGAGATTATGTGGGATGCTTAATCTCTCCAAAATGACCCCTGGGCACAGCCCAGGATGCCAAAGTTTGGATAACTCATAAATAGTGATGTGTCCAGGATCACATGAGATATACATGGAGAAGGACATGTATTTATATAGGTGTGTATAGACACACACACACACACAGACACACACACACACACAGATTTTATTATTACTTTTTTTGGCTATCACAGTGTAGAAGACAATACACTTAAGAGCTTGGGGAAGGTTCTCTTCCTAAGCCTAAACACTATCCTTTTTTAGGAATTAGATTTGTGGACCCAGAAGTCTCAATTAGTTTCTTCTCAAATAGGGAGTAGTTGTATGATACCCAGAGACCTACTCTAAGTACATGATGTCTGGCTCATGCTAACTTCTCTCAGAGGGGGAGAGATTTGTGAGGCATTTCATACAAAGCAATTCATTGTTTGAGCAACTCATACAGGAAATTGCTTTTGCAGATCTGCTCTCTTATTTTTGGTCCAATCCTCTTTTCGTATCACTCTAGTATGTATGTCTCCTTCTCTGTATCTCTAAAAGAGCGTATAATGGTTAATTAGTCATTACCTGAACGGCAGATTTAAAATACATAAACTATGACTCAGATGTACAGAAATATAACTTTATTTTTCTGTAGCTGTGCCAAGAGCACTCTTTATGATGAATGCAGAAAATGGTTAATCTTGGCTACTTCCTCTTAGGTATCATAGAATGTAGAGCAGTTCAGAACACAATTACATGGCCATTTGGGTTACTAAGCTCTTCAAGGGCAGTGAATATGCCTTAGGTCTATATCTTCAGCACCTAGGAGATATTCTGAGAAAAGGAAGATTTTCAGTAAATATTTATTAATGTAAAAGTATTCAATTTTAAGTTTTTGGTGTGCTCAGTGTGACACACTAATTCACAATCAGAAAAATTTGCTAGAAACAGGAGATAGATTTTTCTACCTGAGTTTTAAATGTTAGTGATACTCACAGCTCAATTTCTAGGCCCTCTTCTTTTCTCAGTCTAGTATGTTTTTCCTAAGTGATTTTCTCTCTTCCTCTGCTTCTGTTACCTCTCATATGTTACCAATGACCAAATGAGTATCTCAGGGCTAGAAATCTCTTTTGAGTTGTAGACCCCTATATTCAGTGCCTACAGCCCTTTTTCCTGAATGAGACAGGCATCTCAAACTCTGTGAAACCTGAATTCAGGGCATTACCCTCTAAATCTGCTGCTTCAGTGTTTCCCACGTCAGTAAAAGTACAGCATATCAATCCATTTACACACCTGTTCATTCAACAAATCTCTCTACTATGTGTCTTCAGTGTGTCAGGAAATGTGGTATATATCAGGAATGCAATAATGAATAGTAAGGTCATGGTTTCTACTTTCATTGATTTTTCAAGTCTTTTACCCCTCATACCTAGTCTGTTTTATCGTTCTACTACAAGACATACTTCACATAATCTCACTTCTATCTTTCCTACCACTGCCCAAGACCTAGTCACTGTTATCTGGTAACTTCCACATCATCCCCATATATTTTTGTTGAACCCATTCTTGTTCTTTCCTTCATTTTTTAAAAAAAAATTTTTTAAGTAAGCTCTATACCCAGTGTGGAGATTGAACTCATGACCCCAAAGATCAAGAGTTGTGTGCTCTCCTGACTGAGCCAGCCAAGTGTTCCCTGTTGTATCCATTCTTCACCTCACTTCTGTTCATTTTCTCCACTGCAATTATGGCAAAATTCTTCAGACTCAGTCCTTATAACCTCATTCTATGGACTAACATTATCCAGGAGCTTCCCATTACTCCTAGAAGATAGTGTAAAATTCTTAACATGACCCATAAGGGCATGGAGAGTTTAGTTACTAAAATTATCTCTCCACTTTGCTCTTCTATAGTGCTCCTCTTCTCTCTCTCTGATAGAGGCACATGGTTTCTTTCAGGTTCTTGAGGCCTTATACTCACAAAGTACCTTCTCATTGTTAGGCTGTGTTATTTCCAACTTGGAAAGCTAACTGCTACCACTCCTTGCTTCCAGCAGGGTAACTGTCATCCTCAGGGAAGAATCCTAATGATGCTGTTTATTCAGTGTCATTCCTCTGACATACTGCACCCTCCATGACAGCAGTGTCCTTATCTATTTTATTTACTACCATATATTCAGCATTAGTACAACCCTCTGTATGTAGCAGCTGTGTGACAGATATCTTTTGAATGGATAAATGAATTAATATTAAATATTTAGATTTCTAAATCTTAACAGATGATTCATGTTTAAATCAGGGTTCACTAAATGTTCTGTATTCAGTGATATTGTATTGAAAAAAAAGACTTCCCCAATTAGAGAAAGACGAATACCATATGATTTAACTCAAATGTGGAATTTAGAACTCATACAGCAATTTGGCAGTGTGGCAGGATACAAAATCAATGCCCAGAAGTCAGTGGTATTTCTATACGCTAACAATGAGACTGAAGAAAGAGAAATTCAGGAGTCAATCCCATTTACAATTGCACCCAAAGCATAAGATACCTAGGAATAAAGTTAACCAAAGAGGTAAAGGATCTATACCCTAAAAACTACAGAACACTTCTGAAAGAAATTGAGGAAGACACAAAGAGATAGAAAAATATTCCATGCTCATGGATTGGAAGAATTAATATTGTGAAAATGTCAATGTTACCCAGGGCAATTTACACATTTAATGCAATCTCTATCAAAATACCATGGACTTTCTTCAAAGATTTGGAACAAATCATCTTAAGATTTGTGTGGAATCAGAAAAGACCCCCGAATAGCCAGGGGAATATTGAAAAAGAAAACCATATCTGGGGGCATCACAATGCCAGATTTCAGGTTGTACTACAAAGCTGTGCTCATCAAGACAAGACAGTGTGGTCCTGGCCAAAAACAGACACATAGATCAGTGGAACAGAAGAGAGAACCCAGAAGTGGACCCTCAACTCTATGGTCAACTAATATTCAACAAAGCAGGAAAGACTATCCACTGGAAAAAAGACAGTCTCCTCAATAAATGGTGCTGGGAAAATTGGACATCCACATGCAGAAGAATGAAACTGGACCATTCTCTTACACCATACACAAAGATAAACTCAAAATGGATGAAAGATCTAAATGTGAGACAAGATTCCATCGAAATCCTAGAGGAGAACACAGGCAACACCCTTTTTGAACTTGGCCACAGTAACTTCTTGCAAGATACATCCATGAAGGCAAGGGAAACAAAAGCAATCATGAACTATTGGGACTTCATCAAGATAAAAAGCTTCTGCACAGCAAGAGAAACAGTCAACAAAACTAAAAGATAACCTACAGAATGGGAGAAGATCTTTGCAAATGACGTATCCGATAAAGGGCTAGTTTCCAAGATCTATAAAGAACTTATTAAACTCAACAGCAAAGAAACAAACAATCCAATCATGAAATGGGCAAAAGACATGAAGAGAAACCTCACAGAGGAAGACATAGACATGGCCAACATGCACATGAGAAAATGTTCTGCATCATTTGCCATCAGGAAATACAAATCAAAACCACAATGAGACACCACCTCACAGCAGTGAGAATGGGGAAAATTAACAAGGCAGGAAACCACAAATGTTGGAGAGGATGTGGAGAAAGGGGAACCCTCTTGCACTGTTGGTGGGAATGTGAACTGGTGCAGCCACTCTGGAAAACTGTGGAGGTTCCTCAAAGAGTTATAAATAGATCTTCCCTACCACCCAGCAATGCACTGTTGGGGATTTACCCCAAAGATACAGATGCAGGTGGTGGAAAGGGAGGTGGGCGGAGGGTGGGGGTGACTAGGTGACAGGCACTGAGGGGGGCACTTGATGGGATGAGCACTGGGTGTTATTCTATATGTTGGCAAATTGAACACCAATAAAAAATGAATAAAAAAAAGCAAATGAGGAAAGGGAAAGAGAGAGAGAGAGGGAGAGAGAGAGATATTAAGAGAGGGAAAGAGGCAAACCAAGAAACAGACTTAACTATAGAGAACAAACTGATGGTTGCCAGAGGGGAAGTGGGTTGGGTATGGGTGAAATAGGCTATGGGGTTTAAAGAGTACACTTAGTGTGAAGAGCACTGAGTAATATATAGAATTGTTGAATCACTGTATTGTACACATGAAACTAATATAATACTATGTTGGAATTAAAATAAGAAACAATAAAAAATAAAGAAAAAGGGATCCCTGGGTGGCGCAGCGGTTTAGCGCCTGCCTTTGGCCCAGGGCGCAATCCTGGAGACCCGGGATCGAATCCCACATCGGGCTCCCGGTGCATGGAGCCTGCTTCTCCCTCTGCCTGTGTCTCTGCCTCTCTCTCTCTCTCTCTGTGTGACTATCATAAATAAATAAAAATTAAAAAAAAAATTAAAAAAAAAATAAAGAAAAAGACTTCCCATAATTCCTAATGTTTTTCAGACAACTCTAGAAAAAGGAAGATGGTAGGAAAAGTCTAACAAGTTCACATTTATAGTAGTTCATTCTGATTTAAAATTTTTCCATTTTTATGTTGGTCACAGCTTATTACATGGCTTGTTGTAAGAGCTCTACCCAGCAGAAGTGTCCGTCACTGACTAAGATGATTATGAGCTATTTCTCATTTGTGGTATTTCTTTTTTTTTCTTTTTTTTTTTTTTAAAGTTTTTTATTTTTTTTATTTATGTATGATAGTCACAGAGAGAGAGAGAGGCAGAGACACAGGCAGAGGGAGAAGCAGGCTCCATGCACCAGGAGCCCGACGTGGGATTCGATCCCAGGTCTCCAGGATTGCGCCCTGGGCCAAAGGCAGGCGCTAAACCGCTGCGCCACCCAGGGATCCCCTCATTTGTGGTATTTCTTAATGCATCTTCTACCTATAGAGACCTAGACATCTAGGGCTTTAGAGGGAAGGAAGTACCCATTCAAGGACAAAGGAGTAAATTTTCAGCTTTTGGCATCTGAAATAGGTATTTTTGGCTAATTCCAGTGGAGAAACATTATAAGCCCAAATATTTCATTTGAAAAAAACAAAATGTGTTGAGAGAAAAAAAGTCAAAGCTGGAAAACAAGGATTGGAATACTGTAAACTCATGGGGAGGAAGCCACAGGAGATGGTAAAATGGCAGTTTTCAACTATTCAGGAATAAGGAAAGACCTTGGACTGGGGAGAAGAATTCTGGAAAGGGGAAAACAAAGAGAGATGGGTTGGAAGGGCTTATATGCCCTGGCACTCTCCTCACTCTGATAGTCTGCCCTTCTCCTCTTGGCGTTATAACCTAAGAGGCTGGACAGGGATGAGCAAACATATATTTGAATCCTAAAACAGAGGCAACAGTTAAATACTTCTTGCCTGTCAGTAGGCCTGGGGAGAGGAAGTCTCTAGATGGCCTCATGCCACATGGATTGGCATAGTGTAACAGGAATGGCAGTATGATGAGCTTGGGCAGCTGAGCTGAAGGTACTGAAATACAATTTTTGGTGGCCAAAATGGCAAATAGGAGATTCAGAAATTTACGTATGTTCTAGTAGAAGTAAAAAAAGATTGAGTTCTGATGGACTGGAAGAGACCTGGATTCAAATTTGGAGGATACTGAGTGTGGTAGACATCAATTGGAGGCCATGGCAAGGATGACATTATGATGCTAGCACACATCCTAAGGAAATGGTTAACCTGGTTATATAAGGAGGAAAACAGAGGGATAAGAAGCCAACACTCAAAGACCAAGCCTGGTGAGATGATACAATTGAAGTCAACACAGATCAAGAAAATGAAAATGTATTATTTTACTTCGAGGGTGCTATAGTGTTCCCTTAGTACCCAGGTAACATCCCAGGGAAGAGAAGTAAGGAGAGAACCCACAACCAGAGAAGCACAGCTTTGAAGAGAGAGTTTGAACTTTGATTGGCTGAGTGTCCTGAATTAACTAGCAGCCAAACCAAAAGTGAAGGGACTGCCTTGTTGTATGGTATGATGGTTAAGATCTTGTTTATGGAGCCAACTTGACTGGGACCCAGTCCCAGATCTGCCCCTTCCTAATGATTGAACTTTGCACAAGACTATTTATTTCTCTGTGCCTCAGTTTTCTTACTTGTGAAGACTAAATATACGAATGTTGGTAAATGCTCAGAACAATGCCTGCCACATGGTAAGCACTTAGTGTCAGGTTACTGACAAAGACATATGGGAAAGCTGTAAAGTGAAGATGGAAGGTTTTTTCAGTCAGGATAGGTTTTGTGAAGCAAGATTTAATTATTCCTCTGAAATTTGGCTAGGGCAGTTTCCATTCTGCCAAGGGCTAAGCACTCTTTGCTGAGGTCACTGCTCTTCCTGTGAAAAGTAAATGTGACATAGGTTAACTGGGAATGCAACTGACCAAATTTCTAGTTAAATCTTCTCTTACTGATTTATGCTTCTGTAGGAAACCAAATCTAGACCCTGAATTAGAAGCACAAAAACAATAGAATTTTCTGTAAGAGTTTTACCATTAACTTCCCTTGGAAGATGTATATTAATCATGCATTTGGTGATGTGGTTTTTCTTCCTTTCATGCACTGTGACATTTGATGCTATTTTTACTTAATTTGAGTACAATGTTACACTAGTTTTCAGTGTACAACATAGTGATTCAGCTTCTCTATAGGCTATATTATGCTTGTTATACTGTGCTCACCACAACTACCATCTGCCACTGTACAACACTGTTACAATATTATTGACTATATTACTTATGCTGTGCCTTTTCCCCCCATAACTTAATCATTTCATGGCTGGAAGCCTGTATTTTCCACTCCCCTTTTCCCATTTTGCCCATCTGCCATTCCTTTTTTTTTTTTTTTTTAAGATTCTATATATGAGCAAAATGATACGGTATTTGTCTTTCTCAGTCTGACTTATTTCACTTAATATAATACCCTCTAGATCCATCCATATTGTTGCAAATGGCAAGATATCATCCTTTTTGTGGTAGTGTAATATTCTATGTGTGTATTTTTGACAGAACTAATCTATTAACAAGAGAAAGTTGGATAAAATGGTACACTAAAGCTTCTAGGTGCTATTCCTCCAAAGGCAGCTAGGGAGTCTGTGTGTTCATGGTACAAAAGCAGTATGTGTACATGTCAGGAGGCTGGTGTGGCTCCAGTGGTTCATTTTCCCACCGCTCGATTCTGCTGCTGCTTGGCCAGGGCTTGCTGAAGGAGCTAGCATCTGCTTCCGTGAGTAGTGCTGCCAATGCAGAATCTGCTGCTTGTCAGTAAACTTGGTGCACTGAGCATTCACCAGCTCCTTGTGGAAGTGTTCATACTGAAGCAGTTCTAACATATGCAAACACTGAGGGTACTTTAGATACTTGGCATATTCTGGATCTTTTCAGTAGAACAAATACTTAAGATAATTCACAAAAGCCTTTTCTTTGAAGTAACCTTTCTTTGGACAAGAAAGTTA
Source organism: Vulpes lagopus (assembly GCF_018345385.1). Taxonomy (NCBI): domain Eukaryota; kingdom Metazoa; phylum Chordata; class Mammalia; order Carnivora; family Canidae; genus Vulpes; species Vulpes lagopus. The sequence goes on along the minus strand of NC_054829.1, from coordinate 120,783,753 downwards.
AGGTAATTGGGGTTAGCTAGCACTGCACAAATTCCAGCTCCAACTGAATATATATATATATATATATTTGTTGTATATATATATATATATATAGCCAAAATCATAGCCAAAATCAAGAGTCATATATATATATGAGACATATATATAAGAGTCATATATATATATGAGACATATATATAAGAGACATATATATATATGGCGTGGAATATATAATATATATATATATATTCCACGTCATACTTTCCTTTTTCATTCATCTATGAGGACATTCAGAGTTTCAGTGCTATTGTTTCTTATCCTAAACCTATTGTCTTTTGGCTAAATGAAAAGACATGGGAGATTGTTCTTTTTAACCAGTGTCACTGATGTCAGGCATTAATGCTGAACTCTGGTGTGGCCTTTGGATATATCAAAAAAGAAGAAGAAATGGCTCTTGCCTGAGAAGCAAGTTCAGTGTAGCATAGTAAATTTTATAATATGGCACCATGGTAGTATAGGGTAGTGAAATGTGCATGTATGTGGCTTGGTGGAAGTGGATATCTATTACGCTGTTTTCTCATATTCCTCTATTTTTTTTCTGTTTTGGAATCAAATTTTCCAAAGTTTCTTTTAAGTTTCTAACTTGTCTAAAGTTCCTAAATTTCCTAAAATTTGATAGGTTGAAATGACCATAAAGAAGCTCCATTCTTATCCATTAACTTGGAGATCCCATTCTCGTCCCTTTTCTGTGTTTCACTTTTCATCATTTCACCTAAATCCTGAGACTCTACAGAGTGCTAAGGGCCAGGATATTGAAGAAATCTTGGAATAGTATTTAACATAAAAGAAACTTAGGGTATTATGATATCCTTTAATAAAATATATCACATATTTTAGTTTTCTTTAGTTAACTCTTGCTTTTTTAAAAAAAGAGTGGGATTTAGGAACATCATTTTCAAAACCTTTACTATGCAGAGATGAACATGTAGCTATTCCTGATGCTAACCCAGGGAAAGTGGGGGTTAATTCTTTGAGATCCAAGACTAGATACTCATTTCATTTGTGTCCATGCCTGAGCAGCCCTCTGCTGTTGCTGAGGGCTTGTGTACATAAGTGGATTTACACTGACTAGTGGCCGGGAAGACTCTGCTCTTTCACTTCCAGGCTTTATCAGAGTCCTTGCATTGGATCCTACTCTGTTTTTTTTCAGACCCATATAAAACAGAGGACTCTGCTGATTGAAAAGGCAGGAACATAGATCTTCTGTTTAATATCTCAGGTTGGTCAGCTATTAATCACAGAGGATGATTCTCACCCACCTGCCTTCCAAACAACAAGTTAAATACTAAGACCCTATTTTCTGGTAGAAACACCTATTTCTATGATGGAGCAAAAGTAAAAAGCTGCTTCATTCCATTTTCCAACAGTTTGAATGATTATGTTTCTTTTAATGGTAAACAAGCAAAAGGGTTTTTTTTTTTCTTTTTTTCCATCAAATTTTTTTCATGGCACTTACATTGAGGATTTTTAGGATGATTACCACAAAGAAAAATGATCTCAAAATCTATTTTTTAAAGATTTTTATTTATTTATTCATGAGAACAACAGAGAGAGGCAGAGACATAAGCAGAGGGAGAAGCTCCCTGCCCAGTGCAGAACTGGCTCCCCAGATCAAGGATCACACCCTGAACTGAAGGCAGACACTCAACCACTGAGCCACCCAGGTGTACCTCAAAATCTATTTTGATGACTGTCATGGCTCAAACAAGAGGTGAAAAAATTAACTTGTGCATTTTTCTTTTGGTAGGAAGCATGGAATTCTATTTTTTTTAAGAGGTGGGGAGGGGCAGAGGGAGAAAGACAATCTTAAGCAGCCTCTCTGCCCAGTGCGAAGCCCCACATGGGGCTTGATCTCACAACCCTGAGATCATGACCTGAGCCAAATCAAGAGTCAGACGCTTAACCAACTGAGCCACTCAGGCACCATCCCCCCTTTTTTGAATTCTATTAATAAACCTTCCTAAATCTATTCAGGAAGGTAATACAACTGTGTGATGCTATGCCCCTGCTTTGTGCAACAGTAATGTATGAACAGATCAAATCTGAGAGTATGAGGACAGGGTCAAACTAAATTTAAATGTAAGATGGTTAAAGATGTGTACATCGATTTAAGTTGGAATGTAGGAGTTGAGAGTAAATGCAGATTTCTCTGCTCATATCTTCTTATTTATTTCAGTTATATATTGTTTAAGGTGGTATCACATATGTTTAAAATGAGGGAAACTAGAAAGACCTTTGAAGATTTGGGTTTAAGACACTATTATCTCATAATTCTTTAACCTTTGAAGGACTAAAAGAAGTAAAACAACTATGATGCAAATTGCACTATTATTACTTTACACAGGTAGAATTTTAGAGCTAGAAGACATTTTTATATGTGGTATCTCCTTTTGGCCCAGGGCATGTTACTACCTAGATAATCGTGGACTCAGTTATGCTCTATTGATAAAATTGTGTATCAGTAGAGGCTTCACAGCTTTTCCTGGCAGCATCCCAGTGCTTTATAAATCTCAATGTAAGGAAGTCATCTTTATTACCAAGGTTAAATGCCTTTGAATGCATTGCTGTTACCTATACTTCTGTCCCAAGGCCCTTTCGAGCAAGTATAGAAAATCATTTTTTTGTTGTTGTTATGCTTGTGTATGCTATATTAAGATACCAGCTTGCTTCATAGTATTAAAATAAAGTGTTAAGCCTCTGAATTTTAACATTTCATACACATTTAGTAAGTGATTAGAAACTGTATTTACTTTCTATTTTGTTCCTTAGAATTTTAGTTTTCTTCTTTGATTTCTTTTTGAACTCCTATGTCCCTGACAAAATGTGAAGTTAGATGTTGCTTCAGAACCAAGGCAGCTTTTAGAAATGGATAAATTAATAAAGATGAGAAGAAATTCATTAGCAATTATGGCTGAAGGCCCATGGCATTCTTCTGTTGATTCATATGAGCCTGCTTTACATTGACCAGAATTATAAATAGCAATTTTACCGTGAAATTAAGGATAATATACTTTTGATGGGCTTGTTAGGGGATACCTTGAAAAGTTGTAAACATGCACTGAGCTACAATAGGCAGTTTTCACTGTGAAATACCTATTTCCACTACATTGCCCATTACTTCTTCCCCTTTCTTCTTGGACTATACGGTTGCTTCTCATACCATTTTCTCATTCCCTTCTGGTATAATGAGTAACATATGGGAAATATCAGTGTTTGAATGCAGCTGAGGTGACTTGCCAGATTTTTGTATTTGTCTCCTATATGGTCATTTTTACATTTTCATACTGTTTCACAAGTAGAAAAGACACACCAATGGATACCAGCATTGGCACCTATAGATCAGGTGTTGGGCTGGTGACCCCTGTGGTGAGGAGTTTTCATATCCCTCTCTCCTGATTCAGTGCAGGCAAGGATTTGAGCAAGAGCCAGGACATGTGGCAGCCCTTAAGTTTCTTCCAAATTTTATGAGCTCAGAGTCTAATGTGGAGTCCACCCTTCTCTCACTGGCCTTGACATCATAGAATTTACACTACCACTCTGCCCTTGAAACTTGGAAATTGCCTATTATCCAGGTCATTGGGAGAGTTTGCTTATTGATTCTGAAGCTGCTATTTGGTAACAATTCAAAGTGTGGTGTAGAGACCTCATCTCCCAAATCCTGTGCTGTGTGCTGTCTCTTACACAGCAGGGTGTAATTTTGCTTGTGGTATATGCAAGCACCTTTTCCCAGCATGCCCTCATCTAAGCATGCTTTTCCTTGTGCCAGACACTATTATGCTCTATCAATTTAATATTCTCAAGCCTTTAGTTATGTGGCTGTGCCAGGTATGTCTAATTTTTCTGTTCATCTAAAAAATAGCTTAAGTTATTATAAATAGAATGCACATTTGGAGATGGAAATACACTGTTCATTAGGTATACCAGTACAAACCATTGGCCTCTGGCCATGCTTCTCTAATGGTGTAATTTCCATACCCCCAGGGATATGGTTATGTATCCTCTCTTTATTTTGAAGGCCATAATTGTAAACACATGTCTTTGACTGGATACCTTATATCAATAGCCTTCATCCATTCTGCCAGAAGACGTGCACGGTGCAATGCAACATCAAAGGAAACCCAATGAAATGTTGGTCTATTATTTGAGATATATTTGGGCTCAGCTCATACTAACTTATTGCTAGATTTGAAAATCAAACCTTAGGCAAAGGCTGAGAGGTTTTAGGGGAGCAACCTGAGTACTAAATGGATGAGATAAAAAATTATAGAGTAAAAAGATTTCATTGTAGTCATTTGCATGGCAAAACCACAAATCTCATTAACATAAACCAGTGTCTATTATCAGTCACATGCATTTAGTTTATTTACATTATAATTTCCCAGATCTGTCTGAATAAATTTGTGAGTTTTCAGTGAGAAAGTTTTTCTGGTCTCTGTATTTTCTTTCATTTAGTGGGCATCATTTGTGAATCTGTGACCTTGGTATGTTCAAGAAAAGCTAGTTACAAGTAAACAAACACCAAATTCTCTAGTGATCACTTGGCTCAGAGCATGAGTTTTGAAAGTTTATTGATGATTGATCACTCTGGATATTGTTATAGTCTTCTTTCATGTACAAATGTATTCCTAAACAACACCCTACCAAATTATTTTCTTAAGAGAAAAAAATGTATTAATAGTGAGTAGTGGAAACTGAAATATACGTTTTGCATTTATGTAAAAATCAGCGATTCTGTTTTATCTGTTTTGTATTATAAATTCTTATACTAGATAATGAGGCTGTGCCAAAATTTTTAAGAATTATTTTTTTCTTGAATTTTATAGTTCTCATCATAAAAACTAAAAATCTTTTGTTTTTGGAGTTGTGTTTATTTTTTATGGAATGTTCTTGTAGAATTCCAGTAAATCCGCAATACTCTGTGGAAATCCTGTCTCTAATATTAGTGCTCTGTGCTATAGGGAGGTGCTGTGGGAACCTTTCTAACAGTAATGCAGAAGTTAGAGTTTAATGGCATGGTGACAATTATGTGGAATGAGGTGGGTGTGGTGCCTTCATGATTGGTGCCAGATTAGCAGATGTCATTAACCTTTGTTCATGGGACACATTTGTGTCAGCTGGCCATATTTTGTTATGCAAAGGAGACTGAGAACTTATTCCCCAGCTCTTACTCCAGCATATATGATTTAAGAAGGGTCTCTTTTAACTAAGAGAAAGGTGTTTTTAATTTGGAAAATGACTTAAGAATGATTGACATTCATCAACTAAAATACTGTATTTTCCCAAATGCTTAATAATGCATTTTTATTAATATGAAATCAGGCTGGATGACAAACGTTTCTGTAAGGATTTAATTACATTGTGGCTGAAAGGGGGGATGTACACATAATTTGGTTATAATAGAGAATAAATATTTTAAAAATCGAAGTAACTTTTAAGAAATTTAGAGAGGTTCACAAGATGATTAAATTTGAGACACTAATATACTCAATAAAACTTGTAAGTCCTTGCATCAATATTTCCTTACATTTTTTCCTGTTATGGCACCCACACAAAATGATATTATCTCTATGACACACTAGAGTAAAAAAGAGCTACTAAGATCAAAGATGGGGGTGGAATGCTCTTGTTTGCTCTAAAAGGTGAGGGGATTGATAGCTGTGTGCATCTTTAGATTGTACATTTTTTCTTTCCTTTCCCTTTTCTTTCGTTATTATAATTTATTTTATAAAATCAGTTGAAAAAGGAAGATATACTTTTTATTCTTGGACTTCCCAGGGATTTCAAGGAATAGAAATTCAGGGCAAATTATTCTCAATTTCAATCCTGTTTCAGTTAAAAGGCTTTCTGAGAGTTCAAAAACAAATAGAGCTTATTTCTTTTTTTTTTTTAAAAAAAAGATTTATTTATTTGTGAGAGACAGACAGAGGCAGAAGGTAAAACAAGATCCATGCAAGGAGCCCAATGTGGGACTTGATGAACCCTAGGATCACGTCCTGAGCCAAAGGCAGGAGCTCAACCGCTGCACCACCCAGGTATCCCAGAGCTTACTACTACTACTACTACTACTGCTACTACTACTACTACTACTACTACTACTACTACTACTTCTTCTTCTTCTTCTTCTTCTTCTTCTTCTTCTTCTTCTTCTTCTTCTTCTTCCTCCTCCTCCTCCTCCTCCTTCTTCCTCCCCCCCTCCTTTTTTTTCAGAGCTTACTTCTTTAAAAACAAATCTAGGGATCCCTGGGTGGTGCAGCGGTTTGGCGCCTGCCTTTGGCCCAGGGCGCGATCCTGGAGACCTGGGATCGAATCCCACATCGGGCTCCCGGTGCATGGAGCCTGCTTCTCCCTCTGCCTATGTCTCTGCTTCTCTCTCTTTCTCTCTCTGTGACTATCATAAATAAATAAATATTTAAAAAAAAATAAAATAAAAACAAATCTAACTATGCTCTGGTGAGCCCACAGTGTCTAAAGGAATACCATTGGGCTGATGAATATTCAGGCTATAGAAACTGATGTTAACAACAAGTCAAACTACAAGTTGGAAATGAAAATAATGTGTTAAAAGGTTTGCAGTAAATTTTAGCTTCATTTGCTCCAGTTTAATTGATGCTGTATTTCTTGGTATTTTAAGTCATAAACATAAACAATTCATTCTTAGCGAGATGACCTTTTTACCTTGCATTTTAATATATTAATTCCAATGTGTTGGTTCTTACAGTTATTTGAAATCCTCCCTTTCATTTTTCTTTTCATTTCTTTCTTTACTCCATTACTTCCCTGAGTCCCTTCTTTTTTTTATAAATTTATTTTTTATTGGTGTTCAATTTACCAACATACAGAATAACACCCAGTGCTCATCCTGTCAAGTGCCCCCCTCAGTGCCTGTCCACCCATTCACCCCCACGTCCCGCCCTCCTCCCCTTCCACCACCCCTAATTCATTTCCCAGAGTTAGGAGTCTTTATGTTCTGTCTCCCTTTCTGATATTTCCCACACATTTCTTCTCCCTTCCCTTATATTCCCTTTCACTATTATTTATATTCCCCAAATGAATGAGAACATATACTGTTTGTCCTTCTCCGATTGACTTACTTCACTCAGCATAACACCCTCAGTCCCTTCTGATTGTCTTTCATTCCTCCTTTTTTTCCCCCTTTCTTTTTCATGGAAATAATTTCTGAATTTTAAAGCCAGTCTTTAAAGATAAGAGCAAAGGCCTAGCATTTGAGATGTGGTACATGCAGGCGAATCATTATAAATATGGCAGTCTTTATGTTTCTCTCTTTTTTTTGGCCTTTTTTACTTTAGAAAGTTGAAAAATGTTGAGTTCATTAAGGATGACTTTCATGTGGTTACCTTCTATTGTAATAAAAAATTTCATAAAGGTGGAAAGCCATCTAGAAATAGAGTTTAATCTAGATTATTAATCAGGCTAATGTTTTCAGTATATGTTTTAATTATCAAGGTTATTGCTTAGCCACTGTTTAGATTTATTTAGTTTCTGTTCTTCAAACATTTTACATTTAGCAACCTCTAGAAGTTATTATTCATTTATTTGATTTATAAAATGCACTCATCACCCTGGCTCCCAGGCATATTTACAACAGTGATGCAAATTTAATTAATACAACATTGCTTGGTTTTTCCCCAGCAAGTGGATTTCCTCACCTCCCTCCTGTATCCACCATGAATCAGGAGAAGAGCCAGTTGGAACAGATGAATCATGCAACTAGACTTTAAAGGAGAAATTTAAATTGTTATACCAAGAAAGGAAATGTGTCTGTACAAATATCTTTCTCTTCCTGGTCAGATGGATGGGATTTCTAAGAATCTGCTACTTGGCCCACACAGCTAAGGTTATGTGTCCTTCATCCCCTTGAAAAAGAGCTATGAGGGCAAAAAATAAATTTTATAATACTTCATATTAGGCAGCCAGGAAAACTGGATTGCAAGGAGCATGAGCAGGCTAACATAGTCAATGTCTTTTGCTTCCATCTCCCACTGCCAGACTTTAAACTATCATAAATGCAGGCAAAATAATGGTTAAATGCTCAAACTGGAGTCCTCTTGCTTTGGCTTAAATTCAGATCTTTTTAAGTTTTTTTTTATCTGTAAAATGAGGATATAATAGCATCTAATTCACTGGATTTTTGTGTGGATCCAGTGAGAGAATGTGTATAAAGTGTCTCTAACAGAAATGGCACATAGAGCTCCATAAATATTAGGTAGTTTTTCATGGAATTTGTAATTAGAGAATTCTCTGCCTTGGAGGAGACCGAAGTGACCAGGTTTTGGGCCCTTATAACTCATATCAAAATAGAAGTAATATGCTTCCATCATTAAAATGTTTTTTCTGATTGATGAATATTAATTAAAGTCTCCAGAGAAACTCATTGTGCTACTACTAACATACACTGAGCTAGTTGTCATGAGGATTTTATTTTAACATGGTGTTGACAATAGTGTTGACAAAACAAGAACCTAAAATCTCTCAACCACACAGTATGGGTGAATAATGATCACCCTCATAAGCCATTTGCGACATTCCCATTTACCCAATAAGAGAGAGACGTTATACATGAGGAGAAATATTCCATTAATTGCTCACAATAGGACTGAGTTCATAAGCTGTAAGTTGAGAAACTTTGGAGGATATTTTGTCCTGTGAAACACTTATTTTATTCTTAGGCAGACAACACTGGGTAAGGACCTAGGATACATATTCTTTTCTATTCCCAACATTTCCTCTGTAACTCCTTTGTGTCTGCAGGAATATACATATGAATCAGTAGAGCCCTCTCAGCTCTAGAGGAATTTGTGGAAAATGAGCCTGTTCTCAGACTCAGTCTGTGGTTGAACTAGTAGTATCTGTGGGAAGATTGGAGCAGAGAGAAGGTGTTCACTACAGCATTTATGCCCTTGTTACTTATTTTTGGGCTCATTTGGAACCCAGGTATAAGATCCTATTTCAGCATAAAAGTCAAGAAGGAATAAAATTAATTGAATAATTGTGGTTTCAATTCCCTAACTCCAACATTATTTAGTTAAAAAGAGAGAAAATTGATCTTATCTGGTTATTCACTGAATAAACACTTATAAATAATTATATGAGTACTACATAAATTTCTTATTACCCATATATTTTTATTAATTTGATAGTACTATTTTTTTCTTGTTTTCATATCAAATACACAGTGTATTTGTATCAGTAACATCTCTCATTCAAACTGTAATTTTTAGCAGTTGGTATTAGGTTTTTATTGGGATGTAAAGATAACTTGTTCTTTCTTCCGCATATTAAGTTGGGAATAATTAATTAGATAGATTTTGTCTACCCTTTTTGACCCTCAAGGAAGCTTTAAGTCCTCATCTCAAGGATTACCTCAGTTGTGAACATAGCACGTTTCTACACTGAGGATGTGGAAGTGTGGTTCTGGATTGACCAGAATAGCAGCCCATCTATGAAAAGGGTGCTCTCATTTTTCCCACAAGTGTAGGTAACATAGGCCTGGAAATGTTTTCCTTGCCACTTTTTTCCTTCCCTCAGTCCAGAGAAGGGTCTAGAATGTACTGTATAGAAAAGTCTACCCTAGGTATTTGGAAAAAAATTCTCAGATAATTCTTTCTCTTGGCTTTTTATTCTTCACAAAGGAAGGCCTTTACTTCCCTTGGATAGATAGATTTGAAATCTGGGTCTGGGCTTTGTGTTCAAGGTTGGTTACTTAGATCCTCCTAGGAGATGGGGTTCTCCAGTGAAGTGTGTGCCATCTTCTAGAATTCAGTAATTGAATTTGGAGACCAAAGTGCCTGTTAGTAATAAAGGTTTATTGGCCTTTGTCATAGTCTTTGAGGGCTTCTTGGTAAGGGGTGGCTGGTGAAAGGCAGAAGTGGGATATTCCACAGCCCCTAGTCAACTACCAACTCTCCATGTAACCCAAATATTCTCATCTGTTGGTGTGTATAATTAGTGAACTTCAACTACTACTGAGTGGAGTGGATGGTTTTTTATTTTTTCAGGTCATCACTTAGGAAAATAAGACTAAAATTCATTGGTATGGTTATTTTCTTTTGCTCAGTAATCTGCAGAATATGGTTGGTCCCTCATTTGGTTTCTGTTATCTCCATCTGCATAGGCCATAGGGTTCCTTACTTCTATAAAGAACACATTATGTATCTGAACCCATAGGAGCAAAAAGCGTAGGGAGGATCTTTATTAAGATGGGTAAATCTGTAATATATAGCCATGGGAATGTGCATAACCTCTCATGAGGGAGTGTCTGTTGTGTCTGCCTGTTGCTAATTCTCTGAAGGAAGAGAATTGAATTACATGTGAAAGAAATTATAGAAAAGTTTCATCTTGGATTTTGAAATTTTGTAACACTCCCAAATTCAATAGAAGACAAAAGACAGATCATATCAACTTATGAAACAATGTGTTTGAATTTATCTCATGTCTAACAACATAAATATGAGATAAAGGAAGACATCCTCTAACCACCCAAATGCATTTAACAAACCCTAGTTGGGAGAGGATGTGACCCTTCTTGGGTTTTAGTCCAGACATTTATTGTAATCAAAAGTCTTCCAAATTCTCAGATTCTTTAGAGGTATAGTTGAGTTGTGGTTTTTACTTTAAATGTTCAGTGGAATGCTGAGGTGAATATAATCCCGTATCTTTCTGTCAGCAAGAAGTTTTCCATCATGTGTATTGGAACTAGGCCTGTTATTCTTATTAATTCTTTTGTGTGACAGTAGCACTGTGCTAATTATAACAGGCTGGTCAGTGTCATATTTTTTCCCATCCACACCATTCTTAGATTCTCAGTCGGTAGAAGAATGAGGAATGGTGTGATGAAATAGCTGCCTTCATGTAATTTTTATTATTGTTTGGATATTTACACTTATTAGCAGGTATGCAACCAGACATTATATGCTGTGCTATTCTCTTGTGGTTTGTAGAAGACATCGTTATGGAAAATAGTATAATTTTTATTCTTCAGTGGTGGAAAGAATTTTGCAAGTGAAACAACATGGAAGCTTAATAGGTAACAAAAGATGAAAATGAAGATAGAGGGGACCCAGTGTCTCTATTCTCCCTTCCCCTTGTATAAGTCCTAAGGAAAGTTTTCCCTTAAGTACATGATAATATTTTAAACTTTTGAAGGAAAGTGAAACTGCTGAGACCAGCATTTCTATATTAATTTATTTATTTAGTAATTCAGCAAATACTTATGGAAAGCCCACTTTGTGCCAGATTGTGTGTCTCATGCTGCTGCTGCTGTTAACAATCATGACTAGCGTTCACTGAAAGTGTACTGCCGATATCAGGGATGGATAATCCTAATTCTCTTAATAATCCTATTCAGTAGGTCCTATTAACATCTCAGCTTGTAGTTGAAATAACTGAGGCTTAGAAGAATTAAGAACCATGTCCAAGGTCACACAGCTAGTAAATAGGAGAGGTAGGGATTTTTGATCTGGTAGTTTGATTCTCATCCTATTCTTTGAGATGTCATATTTCCTCTCTGTAATAATATCAAATACTGACCTAAGGCTTATTGTGTTCCAGGCAAAACACTTTGACGTATATTCTCTTTTGTCTCAACATTTCTGTCAGTAGACATCATCATTATTATATTATTGTCCCTTATTTTATGCTTAAGAAAACAAAAGCAAAAAAACAAAAACACAAAAACCTCCAGGGCTATCCCTGGAGTTAAGATATGAACCCAGAAACACGCATATGCATTTAAATACCATTCTCTAATAAATAGAAATAGTTCATGTTTTCAGGAAGTTAATGGTAAGTACAGTTTACATATAGATATGCAAATTTAAAAACCCAATGTGCAGACAGTTGCCTCAGTGGAGGGGTAGACAAATATTTTGTAAAATGTTAATTTTAGCCTCATGCTCTAATAGCCACCCCTGCCATGTTTCATCAACAAAAAGCTTTTACATATTCCCCTTTCATTATCTCTATGGTTATCCCACTCTCTGCTTCCTATCCTTTACTTAAAAACATTGATAGTGGGATTCCCTGGGTGGCGCAGCGGTTTGGCGCCTGCCTTTAGCCCAGGGCGCGATCCTGGAGACCCGGGATCAAATCCCACGTCGGGCTCCCGGTGCATGGAGCCTGCTTCTCCCTCTGCCTGTGTCTCTGCCTCTCTCTCTCTCTCTCTGTGTGTGTGTGTGTGTGTGACTATCATAAAAAAAACCAAAAAACATTGATAGCTTTTGGCTTAATGTCTCTGATTTCTCTCCTTTGGCTTGTACCCCAAGTTTTCCTCTTGCCTGCCTCTTAACTATCTGCCGGCTCATATGTACCTGCAGCAACTTTTCCCATTCCACTTTGATGTCTCTCCTGGACACATGCTTTAGTCCACCCCTGTGCCACAGTCCTCTTCTTGGATGGAGCACTCTGCCCTGAGCTGGCAATTTGAGTGGCTTCTTTGAGGGACCTCTGGCTACTCAAAGTGTGGTTGGTATGGCAACATGGGTACCACCTGGGAGCTTGTAAGAAGTATAGAATCTTTGGCTCCATTCTATATCTACTAAATCTGCCTGAATCTTATTAAGACCCTGGGTGACCACGAACTCCCTGGATGCTTACTGTCAGTGAAGCTCTCACAATGGAAATAGTATCTTGATGATACCAGGGGGAATGAGTAGGGGTTTTCCAGGGACAGGGAGGGGGAGGTTGTATGGTTCTCCAGTGAGACAGAATCAGTAGGAGATGTATGTGAAGAGATTTATATATTGGTTTACATGATTTTGGAGGCTGGGAAATCCCACAATCAGCCATCTGCAAACTGGAGACCCAGGAAAGCCGGTGGTGTAGTTAGAAGGCCTGAGAGTTGGAGAGCTGACAGCAAAAGTTCTAGTCTGGATCTAAAAGTGCCAATGGCAGGAGAAGATTAATGTCCTAGCCCAGTTGTCAGGCAGAATTAATTCAACCTTCTTTTACCTTTTTGTTCTATTTAGGCTCTCAATGGATTGAATGATGCCCACCGACAGTGGGAAGGGCCTTCTGTTTTACTAAGTCTACTGATTCAAATGCTGATCTTTTCTGGAACACCTTCACAGACACATCCACAAATACTGTTTAACCAGCTGCATGGGTATCTTGTGGCCCATTCAAGCCAACATGTAAAATTAACCATCACAGTATCCCATGCTGAGAAGACAGCATATGCATTGGCAATAATTGGGGAATTACTAGTTCATTTTTTTCTGGATCATAATATGTGAAAAAGAGAGGCGGGTACCATGGTTTTAAAACATGGTTATAAATTCTTTGTCATTCCTTCCCTCAAGGTTCTCTTGCAGTGGGTGGGCTTGTTACTACTTTGTGCAATAGAGTATAGCAGAGATGATACTATCTGATTTCCAAGAGTAGGTCAAAAAGGCAGCTTTTACATACTTATGAAACTCTGAGGTGCCATGTAAGTTGGTTGAATAATCTGAGGCTGTTGTGCTCATATGCATTAGGATTTATTCAATTTTTAAGTTAGGGAAATATGGTATTCTCAAGACCATTGACAAGGTAATTTAAATAGCTCATCACAATATGTTTGAAGAAAAGTAATAAGTTTTCAGCCAGGGAAGTGTTATTTGGCATGGAGACAATAAATGTGAAAACTACTACCTAGGAAGAAAAATTTGAAGTTGGTTGATTAGATGTAAAGAAGAGGCAATTATTATCTCATTTGGAAGGTTGTGTTACTGGTTTCGCCATTTTAAAAAATAGGAGTGTAGAGAGAAAAGGAGATGCTTTGTTGGAAGAATATGAATGGAGTTGAATGTACGTCTTAGGACATATCCAGCTAGAGATTTACAGACAGCATTTGGGTTTAGATTGGTACTAATTAGTGTAGTAGGTCAGAATCTTAACTGTACTCTTCACCCAGGCCAATGCTTTTTATTTTATTTTTTAACTTTTATTTTATTTTTTTTAATATTTATTTATTCATAAGAGAGAGAGAGAGAGGCAGAGGCATAGGCAGAGGGAGAAGCAGGCTCCACCCAGGGAGCCTCTTGTGGGACTCAATCCCAGGACTCTAGGATCATGCCTTGGGCAGAAGGCGGCGCTAAACCACTGAGCCACCCAGGGATTCCCCCCACTTTTTTTTAAAGACATATTTATTCAACATCATGATCAGACTATTACATTTAGCCACCAACAGCACGGGTGCAAAAAAACAAACCTACATTAAAACCTCTTGTTGGAATGCTTTACACTTTCTACAGAACAGAAACTAAAATAACCTGTTACACAATTAGTCACAAATACAGACCTTGAGTTTTTTGTCCATACACATGAGTATTGTCTAAAACACGTCTTCTTTGTAGCAGCTAGGCCCACCACTGCCACCACTGTGCTTGGCTGAGTTCACAAATCTGTTGTAACCTTTAGCTTCCCTGTCACTTCTCTGGCTCTCCTCTCTTGCTAAGCTTTGTTTCCTGGCAGTAATTAAAACCTTCTGCCACTGCCATAGCTGCTGCTGCTGCTGGAACCGCCATAGCCACCTTGGTTTCGTGGTTTGGCAAAGTATTGGCCTCCACCACCATAGGGGCCAGAGCTTGTGCCTCCAAAATTTCCTCCTTTTATGGGTCCAAGATTTGAGGACTGATTGTTGTAATTGCCAAAATCGTTATAGCTTCCGCCACCTCCAAAGTTGCTTCCATCATTACCAAGTCTGTTATAGCCATCCCCACTGCCACCGTATCCACCACCACCTTGACTGCCATTAAAGCCACCTCGACCACTGAAGTTCCCTCCACTACCAAAGTTGTCATTCCCAGCAAAGGTTTCTTTCCTCCACCACCACCACCACCACCACCAAAGTTTCTTTCCAGAACCACTTTGGCCTCTTTGGCTGGATGAAGCACTAGCCATCTCTTGCTTCGATAGGGCTTTCCTTACTTCACAGTTGTGGCCATTCACAGTATGGTATCTTTGAATGACAATCTTGTCTACAGAGTCATTGGTCATCAAATGTCACAAAAGCAAAACTTCTCTTTTTGCCACTGCCTCGGTCAGTCATGATCTCAGTCACTTCAGTTTTTTCATACTGTTGAAAATAATCTCTTAGATGATATTCTTCAGTGTCGTTGTCGTCGTCTTCTTCGTCGTCATCTTCTTCTTCTTCTTCTTCTTCTTCTTCTTCTTCTTCTTCTCCTTCTCCTCCTCCTCCTCCTCCTCCTCCCCTCCTTCTTCTTTCTTCCTCCCCTCCTTCTTCTTTCTTCCTTCCTTCCTTCCTTCCTTCCTTCTTCTTCTTCTTCTTCTTCTTCTTCTTCTTCTTCTTCTTCTTCTTCTTCTTCTTTTCTTCATTTTATTTATTTATTTATTCATGAGAGACACACAGAGGCAGAGACACAGGCGGAGGGAGAAGCAGGCTCCATGCAGGGAGCCCGATGTGGGACTCCACCCTAGGTCTCCAGGATCAGGCCCTGGGCTGAAGGCAGCGCTAAACTGCTGAGCCATCTGGGCTGCCCTCTTCAGTGTCTTCTTTAATGCCACCAGCAAAAATCTTTTTCACAGTTAAGTGGGCACCAGGTCTTTGAGAATCTTCTCTTGAGACAGCCCTCTTTGGTTCCACAACTCTTCATCCACCTTGTGTGGCCTTGCATTTGTGGCTGCATCCACCTCTTCCATGGTGGCATACGTGACAAACCCAAAGCCTCTGGAGCGCTTGGTGTTTGTATCTCTCATTTCCACACAGTCTGTAAGCATTCCCCATTGCTCAGAATGGCTCCTCAGACTGTTTCAAAGCTCAAACCTCCAATGAAGGGTTTCTGCAGCTGCTCAGGATCTTTGGGAGACTCTTACCTAGACATGACAGCGGTAGGAGGGGAGACTTTAACGATGCTTACTCAGCGGTGTCCAGGGGCAGAAAGCCAGGCCAATTCTGAATAATTGGTGGTAGCTGTGTAGAAGACTGAGTTGAGGACAGTCTGGGTGGCGGTTTAGCGCTGCCTTCAGCCCAGGGCATGATCCTGGAGACTCAGGATGAGTCCCATGTCAGGTTCCCAGCATGGGGCCTGCTTCTTCCCGTGCCTGTGTCTCTGCCTCTGTGTGTGTGTGTGTGTGTGTGTGTCTCTCGTGAATAAATAAATAAAATCTCAAAAAAAAAAAAAAAAAGACTGAGGATTTTGAGAGTGGTCTTGGCTTGACTGGGAGAAAAGGCATCATCAGTAATTGATGTTTACTTAGAATAATGCCAAGGAGAGTGATCATTTGCCTAATGTGTATTTGCCATTAAATGGTAATGGTAGGAAATGTCAAGATGTTATGGTGTCGAGAGGTACTGATAATCTTTATCTCTTTTGAAACCTGCCCACAGTTTGTTGAATTAAATAAAGTCTGAAAAAAATAATCATTTAAGCCACCATTGTTTGTGACATGATGTTCTGTAGGGACCGACCCACTATGATCCTGGACCTATAAATGCTGACACTGGTGTGGGAGTATCTTTGGCTTCCTGCTAAGTAAAAGTGATGGTAAGAAGTAGAGTCATGGAATTATAGAATTGGAAAGAAATTTGGAGTTTGGTTATTCCAGCCCTCTTATTTTACTATGAGGTAGATTGAAGCTTGAGAAGATGTGTCTTGCCTAAGATCACTTAGCTTTATAACCTCTGCACTTGCTTTGAAATCTATACAATAATTTTTTCCTCTTAGGACAGAGCCAGTACTGGAAGCTAACCTAATTGCACAGTGATGACATTGGCTTATGATAAACTGGATCAATTGCACATCAGATAGAAACTACTATGTAACTGCCCAAGGTGAAGCAAGGATCCTTCCCACATTGAGAATATCTGTTCCCACCCATGGCTATCAGAAGCTGGTCTGCTGCTGGCTGTGGAGCCCAGGAGATACCTTCAAATTTTCAGAGAAGGATAATAGATGGTTGGGAGAGTTTCCAGAATGGCGGTTTCTATAACATCTGTAGCCTCAGAACTTATGAAGAGCAAGCACAAAATGTGTTTTTGCAAATGTTTTTCATGGATTTACGACCTAAGCTGTTTAACAGATTGTCTTGCTTAAAAAATATGACTAGTTTTAGCTGACAAGTTGGATTTTATGAACTGATTGATCCCAGCTGCCAATTGTCAAGGCCAGAGGATATTCCAAATTGGCAGTCCCTGAAGACCTTGAGTTGATTGGTTTAGAGTGGGGAAAGGAAGATTTGGGGGTGGATAAAATAGACTTTTATAAAGCTAATATGATTTTAAAAGTATTGAAAGTACAAATATCTTTTAGAACATACAAAAAGTCATAGTAGTCCAAACTTTATTCTTCTTTGCGAGTTGTTGTAATGCTTTCTAGGGTTAGGTGCCCTTGTTTCTTATATTTTCTAATAGCAAAACCATACTCAAATTTACATAGAGGATATATATATATATATATATATATATATATATATATAGAGAGAGAGAGAGAGAGAGAGGAGATATATATATATAGACTGCTGCAAAGTTTGAACTATGTGCTTTCTTAAGAAGGAAGCTCTGTTTTGAATTCATGAAAGTATTTTCCTATTTTGCCCCAAACACTAAGCATCTACGTCCCAAAGACATGGTAGGAACTTTTATGTAGATAGATTCTTGAGTGGAAAATGAAGCAGTTGTTTGAAATTCAATTTTTAAATTTTATTTTGAGATCTAAGTCCATATTTGAGCATATTATTAACAATACTAATAATGGTATTGATACCCCTACTTATTTTAACTTTTATGCCTTATCTCCCATGATTGGCACCTATCTTATCCAGTTGTAAATACAAAATGGGCTAACCCCATTTTGTATTTAGAATAGTGTAGAATAGTGCTTGTTACATAATTAATGCTTGATAGGTGCTATTATTATTACAAATCATAACACTGGGGAAAATGTTACAAATGCCATTGGTCAAGTATGTGATAAGCCTCTCAATTAATGGCTAAAGTGCAGCTTAGCTAAAAACATCAATGATTGCTCTTTAGAGGATTACATGCTTAATCCTTTAAACAGTGTTTAGAAAAGATCATCTGTGATTGGCCCAACTATATGAGGAGATTACCAATACATATTTTATGCATGTTGCCATTCCCACTTGTAAATGTGTTTTGTAGTTAAAGTGGCCTTGGTGTTTTGGATTTCAACTAGGACTGGATTTTTTAGAGGTGAAGCTTTGCCTGAGACATAACCTTCAGAAATATTAATTAGATATCTATCAGTGATGCCATCTACTTTACCTTCCTATTGATTAAAAAGAGGTGGCCATCTCTCTTCATTAAATATACATTGGAAGAAAAGTCAGATAGTTCTGATACCGAATTAGGTGAACAATAAGGGGCAGTGTCAGTGCTATCAAACTAGTTACTCTAAGTTTCAAAAGGAAATTATAAAATGGCAGCTCTCAGTATTCTCTCACTTTCCCCAAAGAAAAATTCCCATTGAAGGCAAAATTTTACCAAATCTGCTGAACAATAAATACTTTAAGAAACCAAAGCATCTTTGAGATCTGCTTCCCAGAAGAAAGTACCTTGTGTTCAGATATAGCATTATCTAAGTCACCTAATATAAATGAACAGTTGGCTATTAAAAGGCAGCAGTCTGAATTTTCTTATTCAGAATATAACTGATGTAAGTAAAAACAATGATGAAATTGTTAGAAGTATCATGTCATAATCAGATAGGCATTGCTTCAAATTGTATCTTAGGCACTTTTTAGAATTGTGACCCTGAGCTTAGTACAAAGTTCTTTGTATCTCATCATATGTCTATATTCAATGCTTGGTGGTAATTATTTTATTATTTTGAGTTGAAGGTAAAGTCAAATTCTAAGAATATGATTAAGTACATTTTATTTTTTAAAGATAATGTCTGGACTCAATTTTAGCTTACTTTAGCAGAAAAACTATAATATTTGGAATAATCAAGGTAGTACTATTTTAAATCCAAAACTTCCTGGTCTCCCCTCTTGTCCCTTCCTTTCTCTCCATATTGGAGAAAAAGGTATGATCAGGAGAAGGAAAGTCAAACCAACTAGTTATTGTCTATAGGATTTAGATCGAATTACTTCTGGTAGGCACCATCAGGAAGACCAGAGGACTCTTTATACCTTCTAAAAACATTCTGTATAAGAAACATTATTAAAAATATATAGTAAACGTAAGACAACAAAGCTTGGATACTTACTGTGTGCTAGGTATTAGGCCAACCAGTTTATATCCTGTGACTTTATCAATTGGGTGCTACTATTATAAATATTTAAGAGATGAAGAAACAGGCTTAGAGAGATTAAGTAAATTACAGGGTCACAGAAATACAAACGAGAGTGGACTCGAATTTAGGTTTGTCTCTGTGCTATATTTAGGCTTGACAAATGATGGCTGGAGTGTATTAGAAAGTTGCAAACACAGGGAAAGAAGAAATGTACAAGCTGGAGTGGTCTGGGAAGTCTCAATGGAGGAGAGGTGACTTCAGCTGTGTTCTGAAGGACAAATAGAGTATTTCCTGTGGAAGTATGGTTGCAGTTAAAATACGGATAGGTGAAGCTTCAGAATGCATTTCTTGTATTAATTAGGTGTCCTGTTTGACTCTACTGATGTGTTTTGGAAGGTGAGTGATCAGAGATAAAGTTTCTTTTAAACAGCATTTTTGAGGTATAATTGACACATAACACACATGGAGTACTTAACATTTACAATTTAATGAGTTTTAAGCGTATACACACAATTGTGTAACCATTACCACAGTCAAGATAACGAACAAACCCATCATTGTCACATTTTCTTAGAGCACTTTTGTAATTCCTTCCAGTCCTCCTAACTTCCTACCTCTGGATTATTATTTTTTTTTCTAAAGATTTTATTTATTCATGAAAGAGATTGAGATAGAGATAGAGATAGAGAGAGAGAGAGAGAGAGAGGCAGAGACACAGGCAGAGGGAGAAGCAGGCTCCATGCAGGGAGCCCGATGTGGGACTTGATCCCAGGACTCTAGGATCACGCCCTGGGCCAAAGGCAGGCGCTAAACCCTACTGAGCCACCCAGGGTTTCCCTTACCTCTGGATTCTTAAGCAACCACTGAAATGCTTTCTGTTACTGTACATTACTATGCATTTTTCAGAACCTTAAAGAAGCATTTTTGTCTGGCTTCTAGCACTCAAGATAATTATTCTGAGTTTTTTCTATGTTGTATATATCTGTAGTTCATTATTTTTATTGCTGAGTAGTATTTCATTGGATGGATACAGTGCCATTTGTTTTTCCATTGACCTTTTGTTAGGCATTTGGATTGCTTTCAGTTTTTGGCCATTACAAATAAAGCTACTATGAGTGTTGACTTACAAATCTTTGTGTGTGGGATGCCTGGGTCGCTCAGTGGTTGAGTATCTGCTCTCAGCTTAGGGCATGATCTCAGGGTCCTAGGATTCAGTCCTGCATCAGGCTCCCCCTGGAGAGACTGTTTCTCTCTGCCTCTTTCTGTGTGTCTCTCACGAATAGATAAATGAAATCTTAAAACAAAACAAAACAAAACAAAACAAAACAAAAAAACCAAAAAAACTAAATCTTTGTGTGGACCTGTGCTTCCATTTTGGGGGAGATAAATAATGAGGAATGGAATGGTTGGATCATTATAGTATGAGAATGTTCAATTTTTAAGAACCTACCAAACTATTTTTCTAAGTGGTTATAAAATTTTACATTCCAACAGTGTGTAAGAATTCCAGTTTGTCAGACCTTTCCCATTACTCACCGAGACTTGGTGAATGAAAGGTTCACTGGAAGACAGATGGAGACTCATATGCCTAGTTAGGGAATTTGGATTTTTAATTCAGAGGTAACACAGACCCATTAAAAGTTTTAGAATAGGGGAGGGACAAGGTGTATGAGGTTATTGAGGAAGGTAAGTCTCTTACTTATAGTGCGTGTAGAGTTGATTACGATAGGGAAAGGCTAATGGTTGGGAGACCATCTTAGGTAGCAAATTGGGTGGTGCCTGAGATAGTTCAGACATGAGAAGATACTTGTCTGAACCAGTGGGATGGGGGTGAAAATGGAAAGGAAAGAGCAGATGCAAGAGGAAATTTGAAGGAAAAGTTAATGACAGAGGTTTTGTTTAGTTTTTGTTCCTCATAGGAACGGAAGGAGAAATTTGCTTCCATTTTTCTAGTTTGAGAGACTAGGAGAAGAGTGGTGTCATTAATAGTAACAGAAAAGTCAAAAGGTGTATTTTGGAGATAGAGAATGAGAAAGGTAATAGGTGGGGTTTATTTTAGATATGTTGAATTTGAAGTGCATTCAACTATGTTCCAGGCATGTTTTTATGTTAATGTTTATTCCATGCATCAATTCCACATGAATTTTAGGTGACCATGTGAACATAAAGAAGAGGAGCTTTGGAAATAAGTTACAGGCAGAAACTGCCAGTGAGGTGTGGACAAGGAAAAAGAGCAAGATGTAGAATTGGGTGGGGTTGGGGCTTTGAGGAGGGCTGTAAAAGGAGCTGTGGAAGTATATATTTGAGAAACTTCCCCCACAGAAGTGTTAGTTTTAATTGGGATTGATGCATGACCATACCCCAGAGGTCATGGTATTTCAAAGAGTCATTTCAGGGGTAACATTATTGGGAATCCTGTTCTGTTTGTGATTTTCATAGTTTTTTTCCAAGGCGGTAAGTATGAACTATAGTGAATCTCTTTCTAGTTCTTTCTTCTTTCTTGGTTTTTGTCAAATCCTACCATTGCTGAGAATGATCCTGTCCATTTTCTCTATTGGCATTGCCTAGGTTATATAGCCAGGAATTTGATTCCACTGTTTTATCTTTAAAAGATTATTCCAATCAGAGAAAGACTATTATATAGTTTCACTCATATGTGGAATATAAGAAACAGTGTAGAGGATCATAGGGTAAGGGAGGGAAAACTGAATGGGAAGCCACCAGAGAGGAAGAAAAACCATGAGAGACTTAGTTATAAGAAACAAACTGAGGATTGAAGGAGAAGTGGGTGGGGAGAATCAGTAATTTGGTGATGGGTATTAAGGAGGGCATGTGATGTGATGTTATGAGCACTGGGTGTTATACGCAACTGATAAATCATTGAACACTACATCTGAAACTAAGTATGTGGTTTATGTTGGCTAATTGAATTTAAATAAAAAAAAAAAAAGATGATTCCAAGACTCAACCAGTAGTGTTGCATGAAATATTACTAAACCTTAGGGAAATGTAATTTGAAATTTATCAAGGAAATTATGCTTCCAGCATTTCTTGCTGCATTTGGAATTCATATTTAAATGACTCATGTCAAATAGAAGGAAAAGTCTCTTAGATTTTATGAACTAGAATAATGCTCTGTGAATTTAGGGCAAATTATGTGTGTGGTAGTGAGAGTGTCAAAATACAGTGCCCACCATGTTGCAAAAGAACAAGTTCCTATGAGAAATGCTTTGAATGGTCATGATAGTGTGTATTTTGAGGAGGACTTCTCACTTCAGTCCCACCCACAATTAGTCACAGACATGCTGAGACCATGAAATAGTAATTATCATCATGAAGTAGTAATACAAGTGATACCTCTTAACAGTTTATAAGAGAGAAAGTGTTTAAGTGTGATTTTTAAGAAAACACACTGTAATGATGTCTCAGGAGACAAAGTGAGCTGTGTTAAATTCCTACTAGCACCTTTATTCTAAAGTGGCTGATTTAAATATAGTGCTTTCTGTGAATTGGGACAAAAATCAAATATATACAATATATATATATATATCAAATATATTTTTTGATTTTTCTTCCATTCCTTTGTTTTAGGTAGAATAATATTGTTTATGTTAATGTTAGCATTTCTTCAGCACTCAGTATTTGTTACCTTGCTTTAGAATGAAGTCTAATAACATATTTGTCATGGCTCCTGATCCCAATTTGCACATATGCTTCTTAATAGCCTTAATGACCTTTGCTAAAAATCAGGTAATTGTTCTGATTATATGTTAATCTACTTAGATTCACTGTATATTAACATTTTACACTCACTAATTAGATTGTTAGAATAGATCTCTAAAATGAGAGCATTAGAGGTGGCGTTCCTTGGGTACACAAGGCGCAAAGCAACGTTATTAAGGTAACAGTTTTCAGTAGTCTTAGCCAAGTTTTTGTCTTTATGGTTCTATTTCAGCTTGGTCATAACCTCCAAAAGTTTATAATTGAGCTCAATCATGAAAAGTACCAAAGACAGTAGAACATGATGGCTAGAAGCATGGCCCTGGAAACAGATCGAACCATTGCAAGATGCTCCCTCAATGGATAGGTTTTTGAATCTTAGCAGTTATTTAACGTAATTTAGTTTCTGTAAATGCAAAATGGCAATAAAATCGTAAATTTTTCAACAGGTTGCTGAGAATGCCTGGTACAGAGAAAATAGTAAGTGAATATTAGCAAATGACAACAATGAAAACAAATAAATGAGAGTCTTAATCATCCATTTCTGAGGCCTAATCGTAGATTTTCTCACTGCAAGTAGGTGAGGCATTCATCCCTTCAAGGGCACATCTTGGTTAAGTTCTTCAACTTTTATGAAATAACTGCAATATCGGTTATCTATTTCTACATAACACATCACACCAAACTTTGGTGTTTTAAAACAACAAAAGTTATTATTTTTTTAAAACCAAGATGGTGTCTGTGGTAATTCAAGAGTGGTGAAGCCAGGTGATTTTAGCTTGGATATCTTATGCCATTGTGCTAACATTGTGACTAGGGCCAAGGATCTCTTAAAGGCTTCTTTACTCATGTCAGGTTATGAGGACTGAGAACTCTAACAGCTTGGAGCTAGAATAGTGTAGTCTCTCCCCTCAGACATCTATGTAGTCTCTTCATGTGATTCTTAGATTGTGCTGCCTTCCAGATGGCCAGACTTCTTAAATGTTGACTCTTAGCTCCTAAGGTACGTACTGGGAGGTACTGGGAGGGCAGTCAGGGAAGGGAGAAGAGAGGAAGGGAGGGAGGGGGAGAGAGATGAGATCATAATAACATCTTGTCTGACCAAGCGTGGGAATTTAGTATCCCTCCAAAAGAATCAATTGGTTGAAGCAGTTATAGGTCTGCCAGGTTCAAAGTGAGGGAACATAGATCCTACTTCTTGGTAGAAGTGTAAGCATGAAACTGTAAGTGAGAATGTTGGGTAGGATGCATATCGGTGTATTTTTGGAAAATATAATATGCCACAACTGCCAAGCCTCCTGGTACTTAAATGGTTGCTTAACATGGATGATTGACTTTTTAGAAATAGGTTAAAGAATATGGACTCAAGTTCTCTGCTGCTCTGTGCTCATCAGAACTTCAGTGCGAGGAAAAATACTTAGAAAGCATGTTAAAAATGTCCTTTTGTCCCTGGTTTAAGCTAGATCATCAGAAGAATCTTTGAGTCCTTATAGAAATGCTTTACCTTGACCTTTGATTTCAAGTGCTGATATGCAGTGGAGGAGGCTATGAGAAATGGCCACATAAAAACCACTACTGTATTGAATGCAGAGATGTGTAACCCTTACTATCCCTCTTCTGCCAGTGTTCTCTTCTCAGTCCGGATCTATCACATTCCAAAGTTAAGAATCTGTGTGTCTTCCTCAACCTCAGTTTAAGTATCCAATTCATCACCAAATTTTCTTGTTCATACTATTTCAAATCTTTACCCTTCTTTCCACATATATCTGGAAATGGCCTTGCATTAGAAGAAATAAAAACCCAGATTTGGTTTTAGTCTCTCATTTTGGGACTAAATTCAGTAAAAGAAATGAGGAAAAATGGAGTAGATTTTAGGTAACATTTCTTACTGATTTTCCCAACAACTTTCTAAGGATCCTAAACCACAAGCATAGTAATCATTGCCTGAATGATAGCATTTTATATTGAATTAATTAACTATTTTCTGTCTTATTATCCCTGAAGTCATTTTACTTTCTCATGTTTGCATATAAGCTTTATTGATTGTAACTGTAATTTTTTGGACTGTGATACATAAGGTTGACATAATCATATTTCTTAGCTCATAGTAAAATGCCATTATTGATCCATGCAAGGTTTATTTATTTTTATTTTTTAAAAAAGATATTATTTATTTGAGGGAGAGAGAAAGCAAGCACAAATGGGGGGAGGGACCAAAGGAGAGGTAGAAGCAGACGCCCCACTGAACAGGGAGCCCAGTGATGCAGTCTAGATCCCAGGACCCCTGGATCATGACCTGAGCTGAAAGCAGGCACTTAACCTACTGAGCCAACAAGGCACCCATTTGCAAGGCTTATTTTTTTTAAAAAGTATAGTCAATCTCCATTCTCCATGCTTATTTTGCCTCCTTCATTCCCACAGATAGGTATTCTAATGCATTCATTGTGTATTTTATTTTGATGTATATTATTTTTAAATGCTTATTATTGATTTATACACATGTATTTTACACTTATATAAATGGTATTCTGCTATCGACCATATTCTCGTTTCTTACATTTAAAAGTTTCACTTAGGACTATATTTTTAAGACTTATTCAGATTGTTGCAAGTAAATGTAGTTTGTTGTTTCAAACTTTATTTTTAAAATAGTTTAAAAAAAAAAAGTTTCTTTTCATGTAGCCACAACTGTTTTGCTTTTTTTTAAACGAAGGACAAAAGTGTTGATCTGTTCCTTAAATGTAGTTTAAACATAGTTTAATTGTAAACTTTATTAATGTTTGTAATAGCTTTAAAAATGTATCAGTCACTTTTCTTTTTCAGTTGTGTTGATTTTATACCCCTCTTTTTATTTCAAGCCTATCAGTGAAGAATAGCTGTTCTTATTCCTAACAAATCTCCTGTTCAAGACCCTTCATTTGACCCTTCCTGACTAAGCATATGTTTAAAAAAGAACACAAGCAGTTGTACACTGATTTCAGGGATCTTATTCTTTATATCTGAAACTGATTTTAGGACAGTATTTAACAAATACTCTACAAATTTGTGTCTGTTGTCTGATATTTAACTGAATATTTTTCTAATTATGAAATTAACACATTAGCAGCTATGTGTTTATTCATTCTATTTACCACCCTCTTGACAACTGATATGGAGGTCATTTCCCCCTTTGGCTTGTCTTGGGGTATTTTGCTGGCTTTGATTAGTAGCACCATGGAACAATCTGAAATAAATTAATATCAGTGGAATGGAAATCTTAGTGGTTTAAGTATCTCTCTTACTATACACAGCATGTCAAAAACTCTGCAGTCCTCTCCTGGATTCATCTACCTGTTCCCTGTCTTTCCAAGGTTCTGTCTATAAAGTCTTAAGTAGTTGACTACTTGGATGTGATGTGGAAATCAAAAAGACTTTCAGCTTTTAGACAGAAAGATCATTATGTTGACCTGAAAGTTTAGGTCTTGGTGGGCCCACATTGAAACAGGTGAGAGTCTTAGGTTGAAAATGAAATTTGCTTACTGTTCATCTTACTTCTAATTGGAAGATTGTTACATGTGTATGTTAGTATCATACAGACAATAAGGCAGGTATTACTTTTAAAGACTTTGTGGGTAGCATATGGGAAAAATCAAATGGAAACAGTTTCTTTTTGGTCTTAGGCTTGGCAAAGCTCTACTGAAAATAGGTAGGAAAGACCGATAAATGAGCTTAAGGTTAGTATTGTTGACATGATTCAGTTGATTATGTATGACAGGCTTCTCTTTGCCTAGTGTCCTTTTTCTCCTTCCCTTCCTTCCTTGCAGTTTTTTATGCCCCTTCCTTTTTCTGCAACCCTTTGCATGGCACTAGTGATCAGTGAGGGATGAGTCAAGTTAGAATTGCTGAGATGGAGTACTTGCATGGCTCAGTGGTTGAAGGTCTCTGCCTTCTGCTCAGGTTGTGATCCCGGAGTCCTGGGATCGAGTCCCACGTTGGGCTGCCTGCAGGAGCCTACTTCTACCTCTGCTTGTCTCTGCCTCTGTCTCTGTCTCTCTCATGAATAAATAAAATCTTAAAAAAAAAAGAATTGCTGATGGCAAGGATATTTGTTAGCAAACATGAGAAGCCATAAACACTGGCTTGCTGGCAAATAGGGAGCTTATGGAAAGGAGAAAGACCCTGTGTGTATTCACCACTGCTCTTCTCACTCAGAAAGCTTAAGGCCATTGACAAGTTAGGAAAGGCACCTCTTCTCTTCTTTTGCCAGGAAAAACACAACCTTTGGAGAACAGGGGCATAAAAAAACTACTGGTGTAAGGCCTTTCTGTGCCTGTTGGCACTTGAAGTAATCATTGCTGTGGTTAGTCTTACCGCTCATTCTTGGTCTTGGTGCGCGTGACCTTGGCCTGATTTATCTTTCATTACTCCAGGGCTGTACAGCTCAGGAGGATTTGAGTACAAAACCTTTCTCCTGAGATTACTGAAAGGACCATTCCTCTTGAACTAAAGCAGAAATAACTTTTGACGGCTTTTGGATTTAAAGGGTACTCTCACTGGATAAAAGCAGCCTTAATTAACAAAACAATAGCAAAACAATCACCCCAACAGTAGCAAGAACAACTTAGGTCTGGAGGTGTAAGTTTCAGTTGCTTTCAATTTAATATATATTGTGTCACTTTTTTTTTTTTTTTTTAAAGAAAGTTTCATAAGTCTACATGAACTATTTAGCCAGTTAGAAATGGGCTCTCTCTCAGATCAAGATGGAGGATTTCCCCCTCAGGAAAAGCCATGCAGAAGGTAATGTAAACTTTCAAATTGTTGACTATTCAGAATCATCCATTAATCAAACATTTTTTAACCCTGTAATTTTTATAAGAAATATGTAAAAGGATGATAATTGTTTATCAGTGATGACTTTATTCTAAACCCTTGTGGATCATAACCTAATAGAGCAACTCTGCATCTATTTCTTAACCTGTGACTTCATAGAGTACCAAAGTAACTGATCCCCAGAAGTATGACCTTAGGGGTCATAAATATCTGAATAATGAAAAGGATATTGAATTAATTCCCCTTTTGTATTTAATAAATCATGAAAATAGACTAATGCATTTATAAACATTTTTGATCCTGCGGGTTGAAATAGGAAGGATTTTTCTATTCAATTCTGACTTGACCAAAAAACCAATGACCTAGAACATCTCCTTCCCTAAGAATTCCAATCAATTGTGGTTTTGGAGTATTTACATGAGGTTCATGTTGCATGAGTTATGTGGGATCATACTGAACAGGGTCATATCCTCCTATATCAGGGAACCTGGGTCTGAAGATGCTAGCTTAGTTTTCCAAAGGTGAGTGAGATTAAACTTCTGCCTTTGGAATCATACCCATTATGTGTATTAACATGACCAGGATTCAGTTCTCCCTTCCCCCATTACCTAGCACAAGGGAAATACCAAATTTAGCCCTAGTTTAGGCTCCCTTGACCTCCTTTTTCCAGCACTCTAGATTTTCTCCTCACTAGATTAACTACTTTCTATAGAGATATTAAACCCCTGAGGAAGGTTGTGTTAGAAACCCACTACAGATAACATTCCAAGAAAATTGTTCTTTTTTTTTTTTTTAAGATTTTATTTTTTCATGAGAAACAGAAAGGTAGAGACATAGGCAGAGGGAGAAGCAGGCTCCATCCATGCAGGGAGCGCCCCAAAGGTGGCGCTAAACTGCTGGGCCACTCAGGCTGCCCCAAAAATTGTTCTTTTGAGGTTTGATTTGAAACTCATGCTCCTCGTTAATAGAGACAACAGGAAGATGGGAGACCTGTCTTTGAAAACAGCTTGTTATGAGCTGGGGAAACGGCTTAAATATTCAACATGGATGTGGAATTAAAAGCAAAGCCAGGCGAGAAATGAGGTCAGGCCTGGAATTATGTATCTGTTAGTAGTTTCAGATTCACATAACTGGAAAGCGACAATATGCTTATTCTCTAGCAGTTTTATGAAAGACAAATCAGTATAGAGTTGAAACAGGATTTTAACTTCTGATTTTTATACTAATTTCAGTATTTTTCTTCTTCTTAAATTTAGCTATGTTGATATCCCTGTGTAAAACTTGAGTCAGAGTACAACTAGCTATTTTCACATATCAGATTCTTCCCTTGACATGAAGAAACAGCAGAGTAGGAAAGAATTCCTTTGGGGACAGAGCATGCATTGTAGTGTTTTTTGTTTGTTTGTTTTTTGTTTTGTTTTGTTTTTGTTGTTTTAATGAAAATTATCCAGGCAGAAATTGGTAGTCAGTTAAGATGTCTGTTTTGGTTGGCAATCAGCATGTTTAGTCTAAGAGGCAGGAACTTTGGGTTCAGAGATAAGGCCTGAAGGTACATTGCCTTCAAACTGAGAGACAGCAAAAAAACTGGTGGAACAAGGCAATGATTGCTTCAGGTGTATTTCATTGAGCTTGTCTGAGTTTTACGTACTCAACTGGAATTTGTTGCGAGTGTGAAATGTGTGCATGTTCTTCTTTATACACATTTGTTTCTAGCCCTAGGTTCATAAGCAGTACTTGAGGTCAATGTGGCAAGAGGGAGTAATTTAGCAGTTCTTTTGGAAGTTAAAATTGAGCTTTCCAAAGTGGAGAATGGAATGTGTACAGGCCACTCTGGAGAACCTCTCCAGCTTTTTTTTTTTCTTTTTTTTCCCTTCTCACTCTTGTCCCTTCCATGCTTCATTCAACAAATATTTATTTAATATATGGAATTCAGCATAGTAGTTAAGATCAAGTATTACCATTGGACAGATCTAATTTCCAATCTCTTACACCTCAGTTTCTTTATCACTAAAATGGGGATAAAAATAGTATTTCTAGTGGTGGTATTTTTAGCACTTAGCATGGCGCCTGGTAGAAAAAAAAGTGCTTAATAACCATGTCACCTATTTATTTTTTCAATGATGAAATAGGGATAGCAATAAATTACACAATTAACTGAAATTATTATTATTAGTCTTAAGTGTGGTTTCCCCTAGAAATGATTTCTAAATTGGGAGCAGGAAGAAGAAAAACTGAAGTTTTCTCTGGGAAATTTGCATATCTTCTCTTTCTTTTTTTCTGGTAATGGGCTTCCCTCACCAAAAGCAAAATAGGAGGAATTTCCATTTTGGGGATATAAGTAAGCAAGAGGAAGGGGTCTATGGAAGGAGGAGGGCATGCATATTGGACCAGAACTGAGGATGGGCACCCAGGAGCAGGCTAGGAGGAGCTGTCATGATGTTCAGAGGAGAGCTTATTGAAATTCAGCCAAAGAATTGACTCAGAGTTGGTGTTAAAATTGTTAAGAGGGTTATTCAGGAGTCCAGTAGGGTAGGATATGACCCGTCTTCAATGAGTAGGCAGACTGTGCCATCAGAGTGTGGCTCTTTAGATGTATTTAGATCTTAGCGTTGAAAAGCACTGAAAAGATCTGAGTTTCCTAGACCCCTTATTTAAAATTAAAAATAGCCAGCAAATCATAAAACATAAAATGTACATGATCACTGAAAGTGAAATGATTTTTACTTTAGATTTTTTTTTTCTTTTCTGGATGGATTTATTGAAGATGAACATTTTTGTGTGTCTGTACCTTGCTGTTGTCCTGAGCATGTGTGTAGTCTGCTTTTGTTGGATAATAATATAGCACTACTCCCAGGCCTCAAGTCAAAACTGGTTTAGCAGAGACAGACCTAGGCTCCTAGACTCAAGAATAGTCATCACATAGAGACGGTTATCTTAGTTTGTGTTCCCCAAATTGTTATTTCTAGGAATCATCTTCCACACAGATTAGTTGCATTCAGACCTTTATCTCAAGATAAGCTTCTGGAAGAACCCAGCATTAGTTGGAAATGAGGTATTAGGAAGCAGAACTGGAATTAGATCACTAACCTGCTAGTTTGAGGCAAGGGATCCATGACTGAGAATGAGGGTGCTAGCAAGAACTCTCGATGATCTGTAATATCACAATTATGAATAGTGTTACCTGTGATGAATTGGGATAAAGTATAGGTGGAGAGGGGATGGACTGGCTCATGCAATAACTCTATACTTGAAATATACAGGGGCAATAATAATTATAAGTTGGATAGCTATTATTAATGGTCACTGAAGTCCTGAAGGAACAATATAACAGACTCAGGTCAACCAAATAATTATCTTAAGATATGATGTGAAAACTAGAAGTTCTCCATAATAACTTTTATTTTTTACTTATTTTAAAAAAAATTAAAAAGATTTATTTATTTTGGAGAGAGAGCGAGGACTAGTGAGGAAGAGGGGCAGAAAGAGAGGTAGAAAGAGAATCTCAAACAGACTCTGAACTGAGCACAGATTCTGAACTGGGGCTCCGTCCCCTGACCCATGAGATCATGACCTGAGCTGAAACTGAGAGTTGGATGCTTAACTGACTAAACCACCCAGGCATGCCTCCATGATAACTTTTTAAAGAGCATTTCCAGCAGCCAGAAAACAGATTGTGCACAAGACTTGATTGTAAGGGTAGATATATTACAAAAAAAAGCCGAATTTATAGTTCTGGCAACAATCCTACACTTAAGAAAAGGACTCTGATAGGGAAGGAATAGAGCCCTTTGATCTGGGCTTAGTACATCTAAATGGCTAGAAGTTAAGTCCCTTAGCTTCTCCTTATGTTTTGGGCCAGAATAAGTTGCTCTCTTTCCCTTGTTAGAGAAGAATAATCTTGAGATGCCTGGGTGGCTTAGCAGTTGAGCATCTGCCTTTGGCTCGGGTCATAATCCCGAGGTCCTGGAATTGAGTCCCACAGCAGGCTCCCTGCATGGAGCCTGCTTCTCCCTCTGCCTCTGTCTCTGCCTCTCTCTGTCTCTGTGTCTCTCTCATGAATAAATAAATAAAATATTTTTTAAAAAAGAAAAATAATAATTTTTCATTGCCTATAAACTATTTGTAGAGGATATAAGGTACATATTTTGCAAGATGATATTTGTCCTTTACAAACTATGCTTTTATCTCTTCCCATGGCTTCTCATTGTATGGATCAGTAATAAGAATAAAATCTTAACATGGCCTGAGTAGAAAGATATTATTATGCCATGAGATGAAAGGTATTATTCACCAAAAAAACTTCTGGATCTAACTAAGATGCACCTGTAGGAACTAAAAGAAAACACGTGGGGAAAGAATCTGGAAGGTGCTAGAGGAAGAAGAACAGAATATAATGCTGAATGGGGGAAGTGGTTATTGATAGAGGGAAACTCTTCTATAATTCAGGATTTAATATACTGGCATGGACACCTGCAACTGGTTCTAATTCTTTTCTAGAATGGTTCCTTGAAGCTCGAAAACAATGATGACATATAGCCAATAATAGAGATGTCCAATATCTTGACAGAGAATTAAGGATGAGAGAAAAGGCCCAGAGAGTTGAACGCATTAGAATAGATTAAATATGCAAGACTAGAGACATACTGATCTCTGTGAGAGTTAGTGATTATTTCATTCACTGAGGTGATGAGGTATGTCTTAGTAGAGGGTGAGATGGGGGCACCAGCATCATTACAAAGCTCAATGGAGTTGTCCTCTGTACTCAAGGGTTGATGATAAGAGATACTGCTGTGGAATTGAGCTCTAATGTTAGTGAGGATGACCGGATTTCAGAATAGCAAAGGCCAGGTCTTGACATTTATCTGTCAGAGGCAAGGTAGACATGAATACCATGATGGGCTGACCTCAAGGCTAGGATGACAGCTAGGGGACCTTGACCCCCAGAGATTTCTGGAAATGCCAAATATGTCATAATATTCCAAGGAGTGAAATATATGGACAATGAACAAGGGTATTGCTTGACTTGTATAATAAAGTCAACAGACAAGCAAACTGCAGGTTAGTATAAGAATAATGTTAATTGCTTCAGTGGGAAAAGTGGAGTTCCTCACACAGTTTCCAGACTTGACCCAGTTTTCAGATCCAGAGTCTTTTGGTTGAAGGGGAGGCTAAATCCCATTGAGGAAATGTACTATAATGTCAGAGTAAGAATATAAAGTAGATATTTCCGCATTTTTCCTGAAGGAGCTGTGGCCATTAACTAGATTAATTGGACACCAGGGAAAGTGGAGTGCAGAATTAGAGAACACAGTCCATAAGATGGCCTTTACTTTTGACACTAATTACCAGTTCAGGGGTTCTGCAAACCATTTTCAATTTCAGTGATTGGTTAGAAGAATTCACAGAGCTAGTGAAAGGTGTTATCCTCATAGTTATGTTTTTTTATTTTACAGGAAAATAAAGAATTTTAATATAGAGTTAGGTTTATTACAAGAAAAAGAAAGTGATTAAAATTAGCCAAGGGAAGACATGCATAGGGTAGAATCCAGGAACATTCCAAACATGGAGGTTCCAGGTGTCCTGTCTTTGTGTCCACAGTTATAGACAATGTTAACTCTTCCTGGCCAAGTTGTATGACAGTACACATGGAATATTGCCAATCAAGAAGCTTACCACAGGCTAATGTACAGAGTCTTTGTGGGGGTTTCATGAGTAACTGCCCACATGGTTGATTTCAGTCTCCAGGCCCTCTGGAGGTTGAGCCAATACTGCATGACTCAAAGACCTCACTATAAATCACTTTGTTATATTCTTACCATCCAAGTCCCCCAGAAAACAAAGACATGTTATCAGGCATGACATTTCAAAGGTTTAGAGATTATTTCTCAGAAAATAGGGGCAAAGTCGAGATTTCTCTTTAAGCAAG
Organism: Vulpes lagopus; assembly: GCF_018345385.1. Classification (NCBI taxonomy): domain Eukaryota; kingdom Metazoa; phylum Chordata; class Mammalia; order Carnivora; family Canidae; genus Vulpes; species Vulpes lagopus. The sequence continues at coordinate 120,750,045 of NC_054829.1, read as the reverse complement.
ATTAAATACTTCACTACATAGAAAGCATCGGATTTTTAAAAAGTTTTTTTATTCATTTATTAGAGAGAGAAAGACAGGCAGAGGGAGAAGCCGGCTCCACACAGGGAGCCTGATGCGGGACTCGATCCCGGGTCTCCAGGATCATGCCATGGGCTGAAGGCAGCGCTAAACCGCTAAGCCACCAGGGCTGCCCAGCATCAGATTTTTTAAGGACTGTTAGACATAGGGCCAAGCTGACACTAATACCCAAAGGCCCAAAATATTATTATATCCCTTGTTAGAATGGGGACCTAGGGGGGGACAGGTGATAGAATCCTGGCTCAAGTTCATTTGACTATCCAAATGAGTCCAAAGAACAATCTGTGGTTATTTATCTAGTCCCTGAGAACATATTTGGGATGGATCTACTTATTAGGTGATAAAAACTTCCCATTGGTTCTCTGCCCTGGGTTTGGATGGCCCAAAGTGGCAAATACTCTAAAAGGTCTGGTAAAACATATATGTGTGCTAGGTGGTAGATGATCAACACTACAAATATTCAGGAGCTTTCAACATCAGTGATGTTTTTTTGTTCTTGGGCATACTAGGACATTCCTTCTAAGTTAAAGGCAAGTTATTATACATTATACTTCCTAAAAAGGTTATTATACCTTGTACCACTAAAAAGAAGCCCAATGCATAACATATCATAATAAGAAATACTGCCTCAACCTGATTACTGGCTATCTTGGAACGCTACCAGTTTTGATTGGTACTCAGAGAAAGAGAACTCTGAAGCAAGTTCAAAGTGTAGTGTAAGCAACCTTGTTGTTTAGACTATATAACTATATAACTTAGCAGATTCAGTAGTGCTAGAAGAGTCATGTCTAAATGGTAAAATGTTACATAATTTTTTAAAAATGTTACATAAATTAAAAGGTTATGTAGATTCTTTGGAAGAATCGGATAGGAGAATTGTAGTACAGACTCCTGAGGTTCTTGAAAGAGCTAAAATCATGCCTGTAGTGGATAATCATCACTTTTTAAAAGAAACTAAATGCCTGAATTTGGAACACTAAGTTACTATCATGAAGTACACATTATGAACTGGGTATTATCAAATCCACAAAATCATAAGGTTGGACAGGCTCACAAGTATCTGGAGGGCACAAGTAGGTTACACAGTGACCTACAATTCGTGTCCCCTACTCTTGTACCAAGACCTGTCTCTCACCTGTCAAAAGAAGGAAAACCTGGGTTTATGTCATGGTTAGATTGATTTGATATGTTGATATAACCTGAAAATGGACTACAGTTACCTGATAGCAGTAGCAAGGGGAGACCTTCCAAGGGTGTATTTCTCTGAGTAGTACTCCTGGTCACCAACTTTTTGAGGAAGGAGAAACAGCATAAAGTAAGGATATACACTGACTCCTGGGCAGTGGCCAATGGCTTATCTCATTGCTAACAGGCCTAGCTGGAGCAAGATGGAAGAGTGACTACCAAAAATTATAGGGTATAGGCATTTAGATAGACCTATAGGACTAGGCACAAAATGTGTGGCTCTTTGTGTTTTACATCAGTGCTCACCAGCATAGAATGACTTTATGAAGTGGAGGTCAGCCAGATCGTTCTATCACTCCAGTGTTCCTTGTGCAATGGACTCATTAATGGAACATTATAGGACTAGTAGTGAAAGATATGCAAGAGTCCAATAACATTGCCCTCCCTCTCACCAATATTCTTTTAGCTGCTGCAGCAGTCGAATACCTGACCTGTCCACAACAAATGCTGAACTCTCAATATTTGCAATGTGTGCTTCTGTCCCCGTAACTTCAGCCTCTGCTGAATTAGAGGTTTTGTTACCTGATTAGGTATGCTACAACTAAGGGACGCAGTAAAGATTCCATAAACCTAAAGCTACAGTGATGACTGGTAATTATGAGCTTTTCATGCTGGGTGACCATCCAGCAAAGAAAGGAGATATACTGGCAGGGGTAGTGACTGATTATCATGAGGAGATAGGGTTGCTGCCATATAATAGAAAAGAGAAGTATGCCTGGAACATAAAAGGCTCATTGTGCTAGTCTTGGTGCTTGGGTGACTTCCATGCAATTGCGCAGTCATGGTCTGACTAGGGCCTGATAACTGGTGAATTCATACCCCTCAGGAGTAAGGATTCATTGAGAGGGGAAATTAGATGAGCAAAAGTTCTAGCCAAGCTAAAAGGAACATAGAATAGTTACACATTTTTTTTTAGAAATTGCAACTTACCCATGTTGGAGACTAGGGATAGGATATAGTGCCCTGCCTGTATTTTCTCACTGTTTTCATACATCCAGATGATTTCCTGATATAAGCAATTCCAGTTCTCTGCCTGAATCTTTCTTTTGTCGTAGGTGTGTGATTGGGTCATGCCAGTGGGAATGGGACAAGAAGTCCTGGGGACCTAACATCCCCACAACAAACACTTAATGTATTATGGACAAGAGTTGGTATATAAATATCCCACTTCATTGTGCCTCAGGTGAAAGAACTCTGAAGTGGGCCAACTGCAGAGGTTTTCAGCACAACCGAGCCACAGCCACCCATTGTATTAACCTGCTCAGGAACATACTTTGTATTAGCATCTTTCTCTGTCTTACTGCCTTATCTACTACTGGCTTTTGGTACTAAACAACACCTCTCAAATGCACACCTACCAAATAAATTATTTGTACTCAAATCCTGTTTTAGATATAAACAATCACCCTAAGAAAATATGATTTCTATTTTTTTTCTGCATGTGGTTTTTTGGTGTGTGCAGGGGCTGGTGAGAGTATCTGTGTACCCTGAGTAATGCTGGGTATCCTGTAATAACTGAAATAAATAGTTACTGTACAGTTACCAAAATTTCACTTCTCAGTTTAGGGGTTGAAAACTTAAATGCACACGGAGAACAGTCAGGTAAGGAAAATGAAGCATGAGTCAATGGGAAGTAATAGGGACTCTGATGAACATGAGAGTTGTTTGCAATCCTGGTTTTGTTTCCTAGAGAAATGAGAGTGCATCTTTTTTGGGGTAAACTTTTGTGAATTTTATTTTTATTTATTTATTTTTTGAAGACTTATTTATTTATTCATGAGAGACACAGAGAGAAAGAGGCAGAAACATAGTAGAGGGAGAAGCAGGCTCCCTCATAGGTAGCCCAATATGGGACTTGATCCCAGGACCCTGCCAAAGGCAGGTACTCAACTGCTGAGCCACCCAGGTGTCCCAAATTTTGTGAATTTTAAAGTTGGCAACTATTTCCAAATTATAAAAGTATCTTTACAGGTCTTTTGGGGGGACTTAACTCAGGAAATTAGCTATTTGCAACCTCTGATCTCACCTAGTCTTCAGATATCGGGCAGATACGCTGGCAATGTATTTTTGATAGATCCAGCTTTTTTGTAGTTTTATTTTGAAATTATAATTTAACTTAGGAGTTATTATCCAATTTAATGGAGAAAAGGCAATCATCGTCTTATGTTATTTAATTCAGATTGTCAAAGCAAGGAAGACCACATTTAGAACCTCTTAGAAACCTATGTAAGGACTGACTGTGCATTCTAAGTCTATGTAATGTACATCTGAAAGAACAGATTTATCATTGCTACCTATCTCTTTGGAATATGGTTTAAGAAAGAGTTGATTTAAACCTCTCCTACCAATATAAGTTATTATTATACTATATAATATGTATAAAACTAGGTGTTAAAACAGTTACTGATGACCAGCTGCCTAAATCTAAGGGGTTAAATGAGAGTAGGTTCTTCATTTTGCTTCTCTAATTTTAACTTTTATGTGAGGGTGCCGCAGCTCAAGAGATTCTTCTCTCTTGCGGTGAATTAGGGCATATTCCAAAAAATGTTTACATTTTTATAATATTTTCCATAAATGGAAGAGTTTTAGATCAAGGATATGTGGTGGCAAATTTCAAAATCAAAATTGTTGCAGTCACTGGGGGAATGTTTCAGTGTCTCTTAAAGGATGAATCCACATTCTTTTGCCACTTCCTTCTTTTGCAAGTGCTGTTCAATAGAAAAATAATGCAAGTCACATATATATTTTAAATTTCTAGCACTCATATTATAAATACTAAAAATGAGTGAAATTAATTTTAATGTTTATTTAACAGTATATAAAAATATCACTTCAACATGAATAAACATAAAATTATTAATGTTAATTTTTGCATTATTTTTCCATACTAAGTATTGAAATGTGTTATTTTATACTTAAAGCATATGTCAATTTAGATTAGCCTCATTTCATGTGATGTGGCTAGTGACTAGTGTATCGATCAGACAACATTTAGTTCTTTATCTTGTCAGTCACATTTACCCTAGAAATTATAAAAATTTATTATTTTGCACCACGAGCATTGCCACTTGGTGGTTTATGTCAAATAGTAGTACTATGTGCCATTCAATGGAAATATATGTTACATAAATATTGTGAAGTCCTTAAATTAACAAATATTTTATTTTTTGAGGCTATAATTAAGTGGCTGAGTAGGGGATGATGATGCTCCAAATCTTGCCAAGAGTGGAAAAATGATAGCCTTAGAAGAAGATCTAACAGTATTTTCATAGGTTCTGTTGTGAGTAGGCATTCCTGATTTAATTTTTCCATAAGATCTTAGGTTCCTATCCTACAAATTCTACAACCAGTGTGGTTTGAGAAGGAGTACTTTAGTTAAGGGATTTAACTGGTATGTAGTAGCTGCTCAATGAAATGTTATTGAAAGGAATCAAATGGATTTAAAAGTAATCATCCTGTGCTCGCTTCAGCAGCACATATACTAAAATTGGAACGATACAGAGAAGATTAGCATGGCCCTTGTGCAAGGATGACATGCAAATTCGTGAAGTGTTCCATATTTTTACCAGCTCTGCAAGAAATTTTAAGGGGGGGGGGACTCTTTTTTTTATAAATTTATTTTTATTGGTGTTCAACTTGCCAACATATAGAATAACACCCAGTGCTCATCCTGTCAAGTGCCCATCTCAGTGCCCGTCACCCAGTCATCCCCACCCCCCACCCACCTCCCCTTCCACCACCCCTAGTTCGTTTCCCAGAGTTAGGAGTCTTTCATGTTCTGTCTCTATTTCTGATATTTCCCACTCATTTTTTCTCCTTTCCCCTTTATTCTAAGGGGGGGGACTCTTAAAATTCCTCTTTAAGAGGAAGTCTAATGGAACAATCCACAAAAACAGGGACTGAATAGGTATCATGATGACACTAAACTCATACCTTTCAATAGTAACTCTGAACGTGAATGGGCTTAATGACCCCATCAAAAGGTGCAGGGTTTCAGACTGGATAAAAAAGCAGGACCCATCTATTTGCTGTCTACAAGAGACTCATTTTAGACCTAAGGACACCTACAGCCTGAAAATAAAAGGTTGGAGAACCATGTACCATTCAAATGGTCCTCAAAAGAAAGCAGGGGTAGCCATCCTTATATCAGATAAACTAAAGTTTATCTCGAAGACTGTAGTGAGAGATGAAGAGGGACACTATATCATACTTAAAGGATCTATCCAAGAAGAGGACTTAACAATCAATATATATGCCCCGAATGTGGGAGCTGCCAAATATATCAATTAATAACCAAAGTTAAGACATACTTAGATAATAATACACGTATACTTGGTGACTTCAATGTAGCGCTTTCTATACTTGGTAGGTTTTCTAAGCACAACATCCCCAAAGAAACAAGAGCTTGAAATGATACACTGGACCAGATGGATTTCACAGATATCTACAGAACTTTACATCCATACACTACTGAATACACATTCTTCTCAAGTGCACATGGAACTTTCTCCAGAATAGACCACCTACTGGGTCACAAATCAGCTCTTAACCAGTACTAAAAGATTGGGATCATCCCCTGCATATTCTCAGACCGTAATGCTTTGAAATTAGAACTAAATCACAAGAAGAAGTTCGAAGGATTTCAAACATGTGGAGGTTAAGGACCATCCTGCTAAAAGATGAAAGGGTCAACCAGGAAATTAAGGAAGAATTAAAAAGATTCATGGAAACTAATGAGAATGAGGATACAACCATTCAAAATCTTTGGGATACAGCAAAAGCAGTCCTTAGGGGGAAATACATCGCAATACAAGCATCCATCCAAAAACTGGAAAGAAGTCAAATACAAAAGCTAACCTTACACTTAAAGGAGCTGGAGAAAAAACAGCAAATAGATCCTACACCCAGCAGAAGAAGAGAGTTAATAAAGATTCGAGCAGAACTCGATGAAATAGTGACCAGAAGAACTGAACTGTGGAACAGATCCACAAAACCAGGAGTTGGTTCTTTGAAAGAATTAATAAGATAGATAAACCATTAGCCAGCCTTATTAAAAAGAAGAGAGAGAAGACCCAATTAAATCATGAATGAGAAATGAGAGATCACTACCAACACCAAGGAAATACAAATGATATTAAAAACATATTATGAACAGCTATACGCCAATAAATTAGGCAAACTAGAAGAAATGGACGCATTCCTGGAAAACCACAAACTACCAAAACTGGAACAGGAAGAAACAGAAAACCTGAACAGGCCAATAACCAGGGACAAAATTGAAGCAGTCATCCAAAACCTCCCAAGACACAAAAGTCCAGGGCCAGATGGCTTCCCTGGGGAATTCAATCAAACATTTAAAGAAGAAACCATACCTATTTACTAAAGCTGTTTGGAAAGATAGAAAGAGATGGAATGCTTCCAAACTCGTTCTATGAGGCCAGCATCACCTTAATTCCAAAACCAGACAAAGACCCCACCAAAAAGGAGAATTATAGACCAATATCCCTGATGAACATGGATGCAAAAATTCTCAACAAGATACTAGCCAATGGGATTCAACAATACATTAAGAAGATTATTCACCATGACCAAGTAGGATTTATCCCCGGGATGCAAGGCTGATTCAACACTCGTAAAACCATCAATGTGATTCATCATATCAGCAAGAGAAAAAACAAGAACCATATGATCCTCTCAATAGATGCAGAGAAAGCATTTGACAAAATACAGCATCCATTCCTGATCAAAACTCTTCAGAGTGTAGGGATAGAGGGAACATTCCTCAACATCTTAAAAGCCATCTATGAAAAGCCCACAGTAAATATCATTCTCAATGGGGAAGCACTGGGAACCTTTCCCCTAAGATCAGGAACAAGACAGGGATGTCCACTCTCACCACTGCTATTCAGCATAGTACTAGAAGTCCTAGCCTCAGCAATCAGGCAACATTAAGAAATAAAAGGCATTCAAATTGGCAAAGAAGAAGTCAAACTCTCCCTCTTCACCGATGACATGATACTGTACATAGAAAACCCAAAAGACTCCACCCCAAGATTGCTAGAACTTCTACAGCAATTTGGCAGGGTGGCAGGATACAAAATCAATGCCCAGAAGTAACAATGAGACTGAAGAAAGAGAAATTCAGGAGTCAGTCCCATTTACAATTGCACCCAAAAGCATAAGATACCTAGGAATAAAGCTAACCAAAGATATAAAGGATCCATACCCTAAAAACTACAGAACACTTCTGAAAGAAATTCAGGAAGACACAAAGAGATGGAAAAATATTCCATGCTCATGGGTTGGCAGAATTAATATTGTGAAAATGTCAATGTTACCCAGGGCAATTTACACGTTTAATGCAATCCCTATCAAAATACCATGGACTTTCTTCAGAGAGTTGGAACAAATTACTTTAAGATTTGTGTGGAATCAGAAAAGACCCCAAATAGCCAGGGGAATATTAAAAAAGAAAACCATAGCTGGGGGCATCACAATGCCAGATTTCAGGTTGTACTACAAAGCTGTGGTCATCAAGACAGTGTGGTACTGGCACAAAAACAGACACATAGATCAATGGAACAGAAGAGAGAATCCATAAGTGGACCCTCAACTTTATGGTCAACTAATATTCGACAAAGCAGGAAAGACTATCCACTGGATAAAGAATAGTCTCTTCAATAAATGGTGCTGGGAAAATTGGGCATCCCTCTTGCACTATACACAAAGATAAACAAAATGGATGAAAGATCTAAATGTGAGACAACATTCCATCAAAATCCTAGAGGAGAACCAAGGCAACACCTTTTTGAACTCGGCCACAGTAACTTCTTGCAAGATACATCCATGAAGGCAAGAGAAACAAAAGCAAAAATTAACTATTGGGACTTCATCAAGATAAGCTTTTGTAAAGCAAAAGAGACAGTCAACAAAACTAAAAGACAACCTACAGAATGGGAGAAGATATTTGCAAATGACGTATCCAATAAAGGGCTATTTTCCAAGATCTATAAAGAACTTATTAAACTCAACACCAAAGAAACAAACAATCCAATCATGAAATGGGCAAAAGACATGAAGAGAAATCTCACAGAGGAAGACATAGATCTGGCCAACACGCACATGAGAAAATACTCCACAACACTTGCCATCAGGGAAATACAAATCAAAACCACAATGAGGTACCACCTCACAGCAGTGAGAATTGGGAAAATTAACAAGGCAGGAAAACACAAATGTTGGAGAGGATGCAGAGAAAGGGGAATCCTCCTGCACTGTTGGTGGGAATGTGAACTGGTGTAGCCACTCTGGAAAACTATGTGGAGGTTCCTCAAAGAGTTAAAAATAGATCTGCCCTATGACCCAGCTATTGCACTGCTGGGGATTTACCCCAAAGATACAGATGCAGTGAAACGGCGGGACACCTGCACCCCAATGTTATAGCAGTAATGTCCACAATAGCCAAACTGTGGAAGAATCCTCGGTGTCCATCGAAAGAAGAATGGGTAAAGAAGATGTGGTTTATGTATACAATAGAGTATTACTCAGTCATTAGAAATGACAAATACCCACCATTTGCTTCGATGTGGATGGAACGGGAGGGTATTGTGCTGAGTGAAGTAAGTCAATCGGAGAAGGACAAACATTATATGGTCTCATTCATTTGGGGAATATAAAAAATAGTGACAGGGAATAAAGAGGAAAGGAGAAAAAATGAGTGGAAAATCACAGAAAGGGAGACAGACCATGAGAGACTCCTAACTCTGGGAAACGAACTAGGGGTGGGGGAAGGGGAGGTGGGCGGGGGGTGGGGCAACTGCGTGACGGGCACTGAGAGGGGCACTTGATGGGATGAGCACTGGGTGTTATTCTGTATGTTGGCAAATTGAACACCAATAAAAAATAAATTTACAAAAAAAAATCCTCCTGGGTTTTAGTTCTATGTCCTTGTTGCCTGTGAAGCCATGATGATTAAAGGAATTCTGTTTTCTAATGATCCTATCTCTTTACTGATTAAGTTACAGTGGGTATAAAACAAATAGAAGATGAATTATATTGCATAAAGATTTACCACTATTAGTCTTGGAAGGAATGTTTTAAATCTCTAGGATAAATGAAGTAGTTTTGATGACCTCTAGTTGTCACCTTCTAGTTCATGGATTCTTGGTGTACATTTTGCATTTCAATATCACCTACATTTCATTTTGTTATTATTTTTCTGGAGCTTTTTGGAAGCAGAGGAAAACTTTATTCTTTAGTCTTAATGTTTAGATTTTAAATTGATGGTTGTTGAATGAGTGAACAAGTAATCATTTTTCTCTTTATCTTGATCTAAACCTTTTCCTTCAGTGTTGGATGACAGTAGAGGTTGCATATGAGTCTGAGTCATGCTAATCTTATAATGTCAGTTCATTAATATTGACTTTTAGCAATACATTAAGTTTCTAGATCCATGCCTTTCATGTTCACATAAACATCTTTTCTTTTTTCTTCCTCAATTGAACTTTTGCTCTCTTTATACACCATTATAGATTCCTCTCAGATATCTTTTATTTTACTTAATTAAAACATCATGATGAAGCATAATGGTCTGATATATGTGTGTATAAACTCCAGCCTGGTCCACAGATAAGATTTCAGTTTTATTTCACTTTGAATTCCTCATGTTTAAAATTAAAATTAAAAACCAATATATCTCATATATAACATAGAAGAAAATAATCTAATTTAATAGTCTCAAAACATCCACATGAAATTCAGAGTGGATAAAGCCTATTAACCTCTAAAGATCTGACAGGCTTAATTTTTTTTTTCTCTCTTCCAGACTGTCACTCAATGTGATTTGGGTAAAGAAAACAAGTGACACACAGAGTCTACTTTAAATGCAGAACTCAAGGATTTTTATTTTCTTACTTGCATGGCAAGTATAGTATGCACCGGCAGATGTCTAGTATTTTGTTGCTGTTTCACTTGCAGAGGGACTTGACCACCACCTTTGAGATAATTTTAAAGAAGATTTCGGACTTGATGATCACAAAACCTGACATTTAGGAAACAGTATTATAGTCTAACAGAGGGAGAAAGCAGAGATAAACCTAAGCAAGAAATAGAATGTTGTGGTCTAAGTGTTTTGTAGTGTGACCAATTCTGAATTATGCATAGTACTGAGAGCTGTAGATACATAGATAATTATCTATTTATATCCAAAAGACTTGGTTTAATGAACAGTTTCCATATCCTCTTATATGAGAACTACTAACAAGGAGCAGAATAGACCGGTTTGTGTTTTCAGCAGATTTTATTTCTTCTGCCCAGGTTTGGGTGGGGTTGCTAATGAGCAATGTGTCCAAAAAGATCAGGAACCTAAGGGAAAATCCATGAGAAATCAGTGGCTAGTAGAGTCCACAATTGGATAATCAGCCTCAGAATAATGTAGAGTTAACTGTGTGTCCCTTTTGGAAGAGAGAAACAAATTCCTTGTGATTGTTGATTGTTAAAAAATGTCTGCCCTCTCCTTAGAATCTTTTTATTATAGAAACATGTATTCTATCTATCCCAATGGGTTGGAAACTAGAAATAGATCTTATGTAGTATTATGGTTAATTTGAATAGTAACTTACTTTTTGGAGTTTGCTGCACTTGGGTCTTCACCTTCCTGTGTTAACAGCCCACATCATGGCTGGTTTGGTATGGTTTTGATACTCCACAATCACCACAATGAGAATAAGTGATCCAATTTACTGTGAAGGGATTTCTTATTGGGAAACAACTGGCGCCTGAAAGCCTTTCCTATGCATGTATAAAGGCAGTTAAACACTGTATTTTTTTTTTGCCTCAAAACAGGGTGAAATTCCAAAATACCACAGAGAGAGAAAGCCATGTTTTGCATTTAAGGATAAGGGCAGTACTGCATAATCTATGTATATTCAAATAAACATTTTTCCCATTCGAACAATTGCTCTATAATTAAATGTAAATGCCCCATTCCCGCATAATATATCCATGCCTGAACACACCAGTAATATCCCCATGGAACCATCTGACATACCCTCGTTCTTTCTGTGTCTTAAACTGGATGAGGAACTATAAAAACATTCCTGAAGCAGTCATGCAATTATCTCAGGTCTTTGGCCTACAGCCTGATAGAAGCTAGACCATGTCTAAATGAACTCAGACTTCAAGCAAGTAAGAGACAGAGGCAGTTATGACATGGAAGGCTAAAATCTAAATATTGAAACTACTCAAAGTCATTCAATGTAAAATCAATACACTGGAGACCTGAGTGGAAGGATTACCAAAAGCTTGAAGAAAGGGCTAATTTTTTTAGGTTTGTAAGGAAAAACACATTCACACACATAAAAAACAAAACAAAACATATATTACCATTAAAAGCTGACTGTCTTGTTAAAAAATGAACCATGAGAAAGATACTCTGGTTATGGAAGACATTTTATATTTGTGAAATTTTAATAGAATGCAAACTATCATCAATAAAAATGCTTGATTAATCCATATGGTTTTATTTCATTGACTGTTCTTTGAAAATATAATAACTTCATGTATAATTGGGATAGTGGAGAATATGTTTACAAATGACCAAATTTAATATGGAAGTAATATATTTTTTTTCAAAGTCTTCCCCCCATGATCATATATATAACAAACCTTTGAAAAATGGCATGTTTTACATTAATGATGATTCTTGACAGAGTAAAGCAAAAATAAACAGTATTCAAATGGACACACTTCTGTGTCTACTCTGATCTATTGCATTGTAGATAGTTCAGAAATTTATGTTAAGTGGATGGGCTATATAGGATGGAAAGAGGTAAAATAGAGATGGAAAGTGTAGAATGCTTTTTTGAGAAATTTATGAAGTTTTTTTGGGATTAAATACCTAGAGTTTGTTTTTAGTTGGGGGAAAAGTGCTTTTTTCTTGGGGGGGGGGGAGGTGGTTGGCATTAAGAATTGAGGATAGAGAGAGAACATAAGGTCCTGTAGGTATCACTTCTAATCAGGTATGATTTGTAGGCTGCTCCTTGTCTTTAAAAAAAAAAAAAAAAAAAAAAAAAAAGAATTGAGGATAGTGGAAATGTAGAAAACTATGTAGAAGGGGGCTAATATGGAGATATAATAGGGAATGAGATTCAAGGCAAAGGAGGGAGAGAAAAGCAAAGATGAACAAATGATGCTGTAAAGATAAAGTTTGGGAGATGGAAAATTTGAATATGAAAAACTTGATGAGGTAGGGAACATCATTTAAGAAAATAAATGGTATAAGTGGGGTAAGAGCATTAGGATGGTAGGGAAAGTTTAGGACACGTACTACAAAAATGGGAAAGTAGCAGAAAAAAAAGTCATATTGCCAATGAAAGGCCTCTCTAAAACTTGGCTTGGAAGTAGAGAATTGGATTGATCTGTGACAGAGGCCCTGAGTAGTTGTGGCAGGAGGACAAAGATATGAAAAAGGTAAGGATGCTAATAAGAAAGGGTATAAGATTTGGAGAGAGCTAAAGTGGGAGGATGAAATAAAGGATTCAAGGGACTGAGATCTCCGTAAATTTCAAGTGAGTTGCATAGGAGTGAAACAATAGTAAGATGGAATATTTTCTTCTGAGTAAAATACTTATGTTTAAGGTTTTCAAGGAGGAACTGGGTGATGACAAGGGCCAGTGTACAGCCAAGACAGTGGGTTGCTTCCATCCACATTCTCTTATATACATATGGAAAAGATCAAGAGGGAGGAGCTTTACATCATCTGCTTCCTTAAAGGCATCGTGGTACAACACACTGGAAAAACACTAGAGAGACTCATATGGGTCCTGGCCCTGCTGCTACACAATTCTCAGTCTCCTCTTTGATAAAGTGGGTGTGAAAATATGTTACACTCCTGTTTCAGGTGTGCTAGGAAGAATTATATTTGTGCAAATTCTCTGAAAGTTGTAAAGCACTATATACACTTTGAGCATTGTTAAAGAACTACTTTTTAAATGTAACAGTGACTTTACTGTGAGCTATGGCATCTAGGAAATCTTTTAACAAATAAAATATGGGTATTAATTATTGGAATTTAGTTATTATCAGAATCTGAAACTCTGCCTTGAAAGTCCTTTGCCTGAGCCCTAATTCCCAACCCCTGTGACCCCCAAATGATGGTTAAAGGCTTGTGAGAAACTAAAGGGATCACCCGGAATCAAAACCCTACCACCCTTTCCCTTGATCACCCAGAGTATTGCCTCTGCTTGGAAATTCTTTTGTTTTGTTTTGTAGATTTATTCATAAGAGACACAAAGAGAGAGGCAGAGACATAGGCAGAGGGAGAAGCAGGTTCCCTCCTAGGAGCCTGTTGTGAGACTCAGGCCCAGGACTCTGGGATCACAACCTGAGCTGAAGGCAGATGTTCAACCACTGAGCCACCCAGGCATCCCAGAATTTTTATTTTCATAGCCCAATTGTTGCACTAGACCCCAGTGTCTAAAGATACTGGCTTGGATTGAGACTGATTTGCTATGATACATCATTGGTCATTTTGTTTGGACTTTTTTTGGTTATTTTCCTTGAGGACAACCACACAGCTTAGTGTGTTCAAAACTCTGGTCCGAGGCAGCCCCATTGGCTCAGTGGTTTAGTGCCACCTTCAGCCCGGGCTGTGATCCTGGAGATCGGGGATCGAGTCCCTTCATGGAGCCTGCTTCTCTCTCTGCCTGTGTCTCTGCCTCTCTCTCTCTCTCTCTCTCTCTCTCTCATGAATAGATAAAATAAAATCTTAAAAAACAAACAAAACCCAAAAATAAAACCTCTGGTCCCAACTCTCTCCAGATTTCCTCTTTTTTCTAGCTAATCTGATGTTGAGGTTTCAGCAAGCCTTGTTGTGATCCTAAATGGCTATGGCGTGAGAAAATGATTGAAATGGTTTAAAAAAAGGAGGAAAACAACATGGATCAATTTACTTTAGAGGGAAGTAATAATTGAGATCACAATGTTTTGCATCTTCAAAGTGTACACTTCTAAACTCTTAGATATAATTAGTTTTATCTGATATGTAGGTTGATACAGGTATTGCTAGATACATAGTACTAATTTTATGGTGGATGGAATACTGCAACTTTAATTGTTTTAAGGTTTATCTTTTAAAGTGGTGAAAAAATACCTTGCTATGAGAATAGATTTGAGATGAAATCAAAAATAATTTTAACCTTTTATAGATGCCAATGAAAATAGGAACAATGAAATTGCTTTCTGTGACCTATTCTGTCTTATAGGTAATTTGACATTCATTTGCAAATGTTACTCCAGAATAAAACAATTATATTTAGTGGAACACATATGGAAGTTGAGGCCTTGATGCTCCAGTCCCCTTTTCAAGCCCCCCTTCTTTCCCTCTGTAACTTACATACACAGAAACCATCAATAGATTCCAGCTGGCTATCTGTACTGAAATAGTTCAAGAAAAAAAAAAGAAAATACCATTTCAAAAATCTTTCTAATGATCTGTTTGATAAGGCAATGGAATTGTAAGTCTCTCTCTCTCTCTCTCTCTCTCTCTCTCACACACACACACACACACACACACACACACACAAACTCACCAAAAAAGCAAAACTAAAAACAAAAAACCAGCCTAGCCAATTGTTATGCTGATGAAGAGAAGTCAGGGTATCTCTTGGACCTGCATTTAACAGCAACAATACCACAATTATTAATAGCAAGACCTGTGGAGCTAAACTTTACCTCACTGTCAGCAAAGAATGTGCATGCTGCAATGTATTAGGCTTTTCTTTGACAAGTTTAAGACACCATAATGAAGCAGTTGCATGGGACAGACAGATAAAGTAATCCATCAGATAAATCACTTCTTTATCCTATTCATGCTTATATTAGAAAGCTAAGTCCATGAGGGGAATGGGGTAGGTAGAGATTTCTTTGTTATACTGTTTTAAATAATGTTCTCTTTTTTTATGGTCCAAGTCTTTGTATACATTATATAAAGTATGATAAGGCCCAGGAAAAAGATTTGTAAACTATAAAGCATTTGGCAAATATAATTTAGGAGAAGAAAAGCAATAATTAAAGCAGATTCCGGGGGCTGAATACTCAATTCTGCATTGTGTCCCCGTAGAGCTCATATTTTGACGACCTCCAGTGTGACTGTGTTTAGAGTCACCTGTGCAGAGGTAATAAAAGTTTAATGAGGTCATAAGGGTAGACTCTAATCCAACAGGGCTAGTGCCTTTATAAGAAGAGAAAGAAACACTAGAGCTCTCTCTTTGTGTGCACACCAAAGACAGACTATACAAGAACAAAGAGAGAAGGCAGTCATCTGCAAGCCTAGATGAGAACTCTCACTATAAACTGGAACCTTTATTTTAGACTTGTAGCCTCCAGAACTATAAAAAAATAACTTCTATTGTTTAAGCCAGTTGGTATATATTTATAGCATCCTGAGCTGACAAAGAATTTGGTACTGGGAAGTGGGGTGCTGCTGTTAGCAAATACCTAAATATGTGGGAGTGGCTTTGGCGATAGGTAGAGGCTAGAGGAGTTTTGAGGTGCATAATAGAGAAAACCTAGATTGCTGTGAACAGAATTTTGGTAGAAATATAGCCATTAAAGGCTATTCTAGTGAGAGGTCTCAGAAATAAGCAGATTATTGATATCTGGGGGAAAGACAATCCTTGTTATAAAGTGGTAAACAACTTGGTTGAACTGTGTTCTAGTATTTCAAGGAAAATAGAATTTTTGAGCCATGAAATTGGATATTTAGCTGAAAATTTCAAAGCAAAATGTTGAAGATATGGTCTAGTTTCTCCTGAATGCATATAGGAAAATGAGAGAGGAGAGAGGTGAATTGGAAAAGTAATTATTACATAGAAAGGAACTAAGTCAAAGTTTTGGAAGATTTTTAGCTTGTACGTATTGTGAAAAATTTGGAAAGAGTTTGGAAGAGAACACCAAGGGTTCAGCTAGAATATCATTTGATAAAGAGATTATGAGATTATACAAGCAGAAACCCTGCCAGTTTGAACTGAAAGGGGACAGAGAGGGGACAAAATGAAGGATGGGGACATGACAAGATGATAAAGCTATCCTGCTGCTGTATCAATGCAGAAGGTGATTCAGAGATCATCAGGGCTGCAACTCTTACTACATGCTCATCCCTGTTTCCTTTTCCTTTTTGGCTTGGCAGGATGTTCCACCCAGTGCCTTGTAGAGAGCTAACGGGAGTGGAGCTTCCCTATGGGGCCCTGAGTTTGATGCTCTTACTCCCATGGACCCGGAGGGTAGGGTTTTGAACCAAAAAGGATTATTCTCAAGCCTCATAATCTAATGATATTTGCCTTACTGGGTTTTGGATTTGCTTGAGACCCATAACCCCTCCCTTCTTTCCAGTTTTCCCTTTTGGATTGGGAATATCCTTTGCTTATTGCACCATTGTATTTTGGAAGTGAATAACTGATCTGGTTTCACAGGCTCATGTCTGGAGTGGAATTTTTTACCTTGAGATGAATCATACCTTGAGACTGACCTATGTGTAATTTAGACCATATTTAGATGAGACTTTGGACTTTAGAATTGATGTTGGAATGAGTTAAGACTTTTGGGCTTTTGGGATTGAATGAATGTATGTCATATGTGAGAAAGACTTGAATTTTCAGGGGCCAGGGTAGAATGCTACTATTGAATTGTGTCTGTCTCTCCCTCAGATTAATACGTTGAAGCACTAACCTCCAATGTGACTATATTTGGAGATAGGGCATATAAGGAGGTGATAAAGTTTGAATGAGGTCATAAGTGGAGTTCACTGAGGAGAAGCTTTGTGAGGAAGCAGCTATCTGTAAGCCATAAAGAGAGCTTTAACCAGAAAATCAATTGGCCAGACCATTGATTTTGGACTTGTAGCCTCCAGAACTGTGAGAAAATAATTTTCTGTTGTTTAAGCCACTTAGTTTATGGTATTTTGTTATGGCAGCCCAAGCCGACTAATATGAGTTCTCTTACTATTTATTGAGCATCTGTAGTGTTCTAGGAACGGTCTTTGACAGTGGTCAGCAAACTAAAAAAGCTCACGGGCCAAATTTGGCTTGCTACCTGTTTTTGTAATTCAGGTTTTATTAGAATAAAGCCATGTTCATTCCTACAGTGATATAGTTGAGTAGTTAATTAAAACAGAGATTGTGTGACTTATAAAGCCTAAAATATTTACTATTTGACTCTTCATGGAAAAAAATTACCTACCTCTGGTCTAGAATCTTGGAGTGTATCAGTCATACTCTACAAATATTCCAGATTCTAAAATGATTTTATTTCTTGGCAATTACTTGAGATAGTATGAAAGTGATTTTCTCTTTGAATTGAAAAGGCTGATTGGTTGAACCACCAGTCAGTCTCAGCCAGATGTGCTATTTCTTTTATTGTCCTAAGAGAAAAGATTGACTATCAATTCTTCAAAATTAGGAATGTCTTCCAGTAATAAAAACTGAGTATTTTGTTCTTGAGTTTTAAAAATATTGTCCCATATGGTTTAGTTTCTGACTTATAAAGCAGTGAACTAAGAGTGAGTCTGTGACATAAATGGTAATGTGCTGGCAAATGTTTAACAACAGGCTCCCTCCCAAAAAACACCCTGATTTGTGACATTTGCCTGTTTCCATAGTGTGAATATTCCCACTATGGCTGATTTCAAGCTACCAACATGTCACTGAACATGGATTTGGGAAGAGATGTGTAGTAGTTAACTATTCCACCATACTGATAAAACATATAGAGTAATTAGAAAGCTATGAGTTTTGAATTTTACTATCTTTTAATAACTATATGGCCCTTTAATTATAAGTATATAATTTAACTTTTAATATTAGTATGTCCAATAACAAGCTTGTACAGTTTTTGAAAATGTAATAATCTGCTTTGTGAGCTGGTGCAAGCAAGCTCTAATTTACCCCTGGACCCAAAATTTAAAATCTTTTTGCAGATCTTCCTTGTTGCACATATTTTGCATTCAAAGATAAATAATTATAAAAATAGTGATAAAAATATAGAGTCAAAGACAAGAATAATTCCTCTTTTAAAAGAAACATGAAACTGTTAACCGTGGATTTCTCTGAGAGAATAAATTCACCTTAGAATTGTAAGCTTTTTGGGATGAGGAACATACCTAGAAATATTTTACTTACTCATATCCTCAGTTAATAAGGAAATTGAGAGAACAAGAGAGCTAGGGATTTGCTCCAGCTCACATTATAAGGAAGTGTGGAGTCTGGACAGAACATATCCAGTGCTCTTACACAGTATTAGGTTGCTTTTATGGATTTCATTGATCTTCAGCAGGGGGGCCTAATTCTCATACTATTAGGTCAGAACTTTCATTAGATGCAAAAAATTGCTACAGATTCAAATGCAGGGCAAAAAAAGATTAAGTTTTTTTTTAAATGCCTGTAATCTATAGAAATTAATTTAATTTATACACTACTGGATTTTAAGATTTAGTATGCTGTTTTTCTATTTCCTCTAGCTTATGTATATTAAACACTGACATACTTACATATTCTATATAATGTGACTTATAGACATACTCTCCAACATACTTTTTTAGAATCATTTCTTTTTTTTTTTTTTAAGATTTTATTTATTTATTCATGAGACACAGAGAGAGAGAGAGAGAGAGGCAGAGACACAGGCAGAAGGAGAAGCAGGCTCCATTCAGGGAGCCAGACATGGGACTCGATCCCCAGTGTCCAGGATCACACCTCGGGCTGCAGGCGGCGCCAAACCACTGCGCCACGGGTGCTGCCCTAGAATCCATAACAGACAGACCGAAACAGACTTCATTCATTTAGTCATCAACAAGAATTTATTCAGTGCCTGTCTCTCTCTCTCTCTCTCTTCTTTCTTTTCTTTCTTTCTTTCTTTCTTTCTTTCTTTCTTTCTTTCTTTCTTTCTTTCTTTCTTTTTCTTTCTTTCTTTCTTTCTCTCTCTCTCTCTCTCTCTTTCTTTCTTTCTTTCTTTCTTCTTTCTTTCTTTTCTTCTTTCCACATCTATCACCTTATATAGTTATCTTTTCTAGTGTGTGTGTATGTGTGAGAGAGAGAGAACATTTAAGTTCTATTCTCTTAGCAATTTTGAATTATACAACATAATGTTATGAACTGTAGTCACTATGTTATATATAACATTCACAGACCTTGTTTATCTTATAACTGGAAGTTTATACTCTTTTACCAATCTCTCTCTATTACTTACACTCCCCAGCCCCTAGCAACCACTTTTCTACTCTATGAGTTGGACTTTTTTTTTTTTTTTTTTAAGATTCTGCATGTAAGTGATACCATTCAGTATTTGTCTTTCTTTGTCTGCTTATTTCACTAAGCATGTGTTCTGGTTTCATTTATGCCATTGCAAATGATAGAGTTTTCTTTTTTTAAAGGCAGGTACAGACACACACACACACACACACACACACACACTCTTTTCTTTCTGTGTATTTTCTTTCTGTCAATTCATCTGTTGACAGATAATTGGGTTGTTTCCATACCTTGGCTAATGTGAAGAATGATGCTATAAACATTGGAGTATAGTTATCTCTTTGCGATAATCATTTTGTTCCTTTGGATATATACTCAGAAGTGGGATTGCTAGGTCATTGGGTAGTTCTATTTTTAATTTGTTGAAAAACTACCATATTGTTTTCCATAGTGGTCATATCAGTTTACATTCCCACCAACAGTATATAATGATCTCTTCTCTCCACATCCTCATCAAGATTTATTATTTTTTGTCTTTCTGATAATAGCCTTCCTAAAGATGTGAGATGATATTACGTTGTGGTTTTTATTTGCATTTCCCTGATGATTAGTGATGTTGAGCATCTTTTCATGTACTTGTTGACTATTTGTTTGTCTTTCTTGGTGAAATGTCTGTTTAGGTCCTTTGCCCGTTGGGTTATTTGTTTTTATGGTATTGAGTTCCTTGTATATTGTAGATATTAATTAAGTTATTGGATCTGTGGTTTGCAAATGTTTTCTCCCATTCTGTAGTTTGGCTTTTTCATTCCATTGATTGTTTCCTTTGCTGTGCAGATTTTTAGTTTGTTGGAGTCTCACTTGCTTATTTTTGAGTTTTTTTTTTTGCCTTTGCTTTTGATGTCAGAAAGTCATTGCCAAGGCTGATGTCAAGGAGCCTTCCCTGAATGTTTTCTTCTAAGAGTTTTAGCAGTTTCTGGTTTTGTATTCGTCTCTAATTTGTATTGAGGTGATTTTTATGTATGGTGTGAAATAGAGGTTTAGTTTTCATCTTTTGCAAGTGGCTATCCAGTTTGGCTAACACCATTTATTGAAGATACTATTCATTCCCCATTGTATATTCTTGGCTCCTTTGTCATAAATGAATTGATCATATTTGGATGGGTTTCTTTCTGTGTTATCTATTCTGTTCTGTTGATACATGTCTTTTTTTTTAATGACATTACCATCATGTTTTGTTACTCTAACTGGAATGTAGTTTGAAATCAAGAAGTGTGATGCCTCTAGTTTTGTTCTTTCTCAATATTGCTTTGGCTATTTGATTTTTTTTTAATCCATACAAATTTTGGATTGTTTTACTGTTTCTGTGAAAAATGCTGTTGGAATATTGATAAAGGCTGCATTGAATCCATAGATTACTTTGGATAGCATGGATATTTTAAAAATATTAATTCTTCCAGTACATGAACACAGAATATCTTCATTTATTTGTGTTGTCTTCAGTTTTTTTCATCAGTATCTTGTAGTTTTCAGTGTACACATCTTTTATCTCCTTCGTTAAGGGTATTCCAAAGTATTTTTTTTATACTATTGTATACGGGATTATTTTCTTAATTACTCCTTCCGAAAAGTTAGTTGTTGGTGTTTTGAATTAGCTAACTTTTATGTATTGATTTTGTATCCTGCAACTTCAACTTTACTAACAACTTTTTGGTGGAGTCTTTAGGTTTTTCTGTATGTAATATCATGTCATCTGCAAATAGAGACAATTTTACTTCTTCCTTTCTGATTTGGATTTCTTTTTCTTGTCTAATTGCTCTGGCTAGGACTTCTAGTACTATTTTGAATTAAGGTGGCTAGGATGAATATCCTTGTCTTATTCCTAATCTTAGAGGAAAGGCTCTCAGCTTTTTACTATTGAGTATGATGTTAATTGTGGACTTGTCATATATGGCATTTATTCTGTTGAGGTACTTTTTCTCTGTTTCCTGCTTGTTGAATTTTTTTTTTAAAGGATGTTGAATTTTGTCAAATGATTTTATTTTTGCATCTATTGCCATAGTTATATGATTTTATCTTTCTGTTAATGTGGTATGCAATTGATCTGCATATATTCAACCATCCTTGCATCCCAGGAATAACTCACACTTGATTGTGGTGTATGACCTTTTAAAGTATTGTTGAATTTGGTTTGCTGATATTTTGTTGAGGATTTTTTCATTTATGTCTATCATGGATATTGGCCTTTAGTTTTCTTTGCTTGTAGCTTCTTTCTCTGGGTTTGGTATCAGAATAGTACTGGCTTTGAAAAATGATTTTGGAAGTATTCCCTCCCCTTATATTTTTTGGAAGATTGTGAAAAGGATAGTTATTAGTTCTTTTTTGATCATTTAGTAGAATTTACCAGTGAAACTATCTGGTCTTGGACTTTTGTTGGGAGGTTTTTGGTTACTGATTCAATCAACCTGTTCAGATTTTTTTATTTCTTCCTTATTCAGTATTGGAAGTTATGTGTTTCTGGGAATTTACCCATGTCTTCTAGGTTATCCAGTTTGTTGTTGTGCAGTTGTTCATGATAGTCTGTTATGATATTTTATGTTTTTATGGTATTAGTTTTAATGTTTCCCCTCTCATTTATAATTTTATTTATATTCTCTCTTTTTCTCTCAGTAGTATAGCTAAAGGTTTGTTAATTATATTTCTCTTTTCAAAAAAAAATAATTTAGTCTTACTCATTTTTTTCTCCTATCATTTTTGATTCTATTTCATTTCTTTCCACTCTGATCTTTGTTATTTCCTTCCTTCTGCTAACTTTGCACATATTTTGTTCTTCTTTTTCTATTTCCTTAGGGTATAAATTTAGATTGTTTATTTGAGATTTTTTTCCTTCATGTAGATATTTATCACTTTGAACTTTACTTTTAGAATTGCTTTGCTGTGTCCCAGAAGTTTTGGTATTATGCATCTCCATTTTCATTTGTCTGAAGGTATTTTTTTAAATTTCTTTTTTGATTTCTTCTTTGACCCATTGGTTTGTTCAAGAACATGTTGTTTACTCTCCACTATTTGTGATTTTTTTCCAGGTGTGGGTTTTTTTTTTTTTTTTTTTGTAATTGATTTCTAATTTCTTACCATTGTGGTCTAGTTTCTAATTCTTACCAAAGATGCTTGCTAGGATTTTAGTCTTCTTAAATTTATTAAGACTTGTTTTGTGTTCTAACATGATCTATCCTGGAGAATATCCCATATATACTTGAAAAGAATGTGTATTTTGCTGCTGTTAGAGGGAATGTATATGTTACGTCCATCTAGTCTAATGTATAGGTTAAGTCCAATGATTACTTATTAAAAGCCTGGCTCTCAGGCAGCAGCTTTTAAAGTATGCAGATAAAACTTTTTCAGAGAAAGACTAGGAGATGGGTGCCTTTGCCTTCTTTCTCTATTCTGAGCCCTAGGGCATAGCCACTGTGAGTGTTCACTTGCAGGTTCTAGAATCTTCATGGGTTTTGTGGACACAAACCCTGTTGTTTTTCAGATCTAGGTGTTTTGAGGGCCCATCCCTTCACTAGGAGTCTTTTTTTTTTTTTATTGGAGTTCAATTTGCCAACATATAGCATAACACCCAGCGCTCATCCCACCAAGTGCCCCCCTCAGTGCCCACAACCCAATCACCCTAATCCCCTGCCCACCTCCCCTTCCACTACCCCTGTTCATTTCCCAGAGTTAGGTGTCTCTCATGTTTTGTCACCCTCACTGATATAAATAGAGAACACTAGATGTAAGATTTGAATTCTTTGCTTCTCAGGGAGAAGCTAGGAACTGTGGGTTCTCTCTGATTACATAGTGCTGTGTTGAGAGTAGGGTTTATGGTTGGAATATGTCTCAGCCTTTCTTATTCAGTTTGATATTGATATTTTCACATTTGTCTGATATGTAGGAATCATTCAGTTTCTGAATCTTTTTATTTCTAAAAAATTATTTTATTTTATTAATTAAAAAATAATCTCTACACCCAGAGTGGGGCTTGAACTCACAATCCTGGGATTAAGAGTCACAGGCTCTACCAACTGAACCAGCCCAGTGCCTCTAGTTTCTGTATCTTTTTCAGAGGGAATTGCTCTGTACACTTGTGAGATGAGAGAAGCTCATGAGCCTCCTGTGTCACCATCTAGGTTGACTCTCTTGAGTACCTGTTTTGTGTTGCATACTGTCCAGGCAATAGGAACATAAATGTGAACACAACAAAGTTGGTACCCTTATGGAACTTATATTCTGTTGGAGAAGGTATAACATAAAGTCAGTGCTTAGTTCTGAGAAGAAAAGTATGAGAAAGTAAAAAAGATAGTGAATGACAGGCTGTAGGAAGTTACTTATAGAGACTCTTCAAGCAAGACCTCTCTGAAAAAAAGGTGACATTAAAATAGAAACCTGAAAGAAATGAGGCGAGTCATGTGGATACCTGGAAAATGCAAATGCAAAGTTCCTAAGGCTGGAGTGTGGCTAGTGTGTTCAAGAAATGTGGAGGAGTTCAGTGCTGGAGAATGGTGAGAGAGGTAGAAAATGGCAATCTGAGGCCAGATCATATATAGCTTATAGACTGTGGTCAGGGGTTATATTTACTCTGTGGTGAGAATCTATTACACCACCATGTAAATTTAAAAAATATTAATCTCTCTGTAGTATGCAGAGTAGACTTTAGAGTTAAGAAGAGGAAAAACAGAGGCTATGAAACTAAATAGGGACTATTATAATAATAAATTTAGAGAGGTGATTGATTGAGGGGTAGTGCTTTTCAACATTGTCTCCTCTTAAGGAGCTTCTAAAAAATATCAAACCCAGAGTGACTAATATAAATATCTCTGGGTGGGAACATGAATTATTAATTTTAAATTTCCCCAGATGTTTTCATTGTGGAGCTAAGACTGCGAACAATTGTCCAAGGTCATAACCATGAAAATGATAAAAGTGATTAGACTCTAACTACATTTAAACATTAAGAGTAATAAGATTTTCTTTTCTTTTATGAAAAAAATATTTATTAGAGAGAGAGAAAGAGAGAGGACACAAGCAGAGGGAGCAGGAGAGGGAACAGGAGAGGGAGTAGGAGAAGCAGGCTCAATCTCAGGAAACCAAGATCATGACCTGAGCCAAAGGCAGATGCTTAATCGAATAAACCACCCAGGCATCCCAATAAGATTTTCTTATGTTAGATGTGGGGCATGAAAAAAAAGAGCAAGGGGCGATTCCAAAATTTTTGACTTGGGCAACTGGAAAATAGTCAAATGAGAAAACTTCTCTTAAATCTAACCCAAATCTCTCATTTTTAGGTACTTGTTAAATTTACTCCAAATGTTGATGGATAGCATCATTTTCTATAAAATATGCTTTCATACACATTTGGGAAAGAAAAGCGTATTTTATCTTTTTATATAACATTCCAGTATATCAAGATCAGAAAACAGAAACTACACTAGTTATTTTAACAGAGAGACTGTAATACAGAAATTGGTTTGTCAGAAGATAAGCTAACTCACAAGGTAAAAAGGAAGCACTGAGAGAACACAGAAGTAATAAGTACAGGAAGCAGCCATATTTCTTGGGGTTGGGGAAACCAAGGAAAGAAGGTGGAGTTATCTGAGCTTAGAATCACAGAACCCAAGAACTTCAAAACCCTAGAAACCATACATCTGAGTAGAAAGTTGTATGCAATTGGATGGAGTTGGTCTGGTCGTCTGAAGACCATGCAGCCAGCAGCCTCACAACCCAACACTTGCCTCTTCCCCATGATCAGCACAGCGAGCCTTGAGAACTCGGAGCTGCCAGGCACTGTGCTAAGTGCTTCCAGAGTGTGTCACCGTCAAGCCTCCCCAAAAGCCTATGGGCAGAGCTGTTGCTGCCGGTCTGGGAGTTCAAAGGAAGGGCCTTGTGGAATTAAGACTGCTTAGGGAAAGTTGCTGCCTGCCTGATGCTGGTACATTTAAGAGAGTATGATTAGGCTGATTCTGGAACTGTGGTTGGAACCAGCTTCTGCTGTCAGGATGAAGTACAGTGTCCGGAGTGGAACTGTCAGGAAGAGCAAGCAAAGCAAGAGGTGCAACTCCATTTTCTTTTCTTCCTACCTTCCAATTTAGTGTGTCTAATAGTAGAACTTTAGTAGTAGAGAGGTAGTTGGCAAAGGAGAACTATAGTTGTTCTAGTTTCTGAGTTTAGTCTTCCCAATTTCCATTGTAAACCTAATTTTCTCTCGATGACTGGTATCTACCATCTCAGCCAGTAAAGTGATCCTTATCTTTGCCTCTTGGTTCAGTATCATGAGGAGCCCACGTTAATCAACAGAAGTCTCAACTTTAATTCTACAGAACTAATGTTGCTTCTCCTGGTAGAATCCTCTGTATTTTGGAAATGAAGACTTACAAACTCTACTAGATCTCAAAATTCCTGAGTCCAGAAATGAAAATTCTACTGGTGAATTATTTATTAATAAGGGAGTTACTCTCACTTCTTCCCCTTGATTCTCAGATCCGTATGTTCTTACTATGAGAGAAATGGCTAACTCAAAGAATATAATGAATCCTGTAGGACAGAATCCATTCCTTTAACAGGGTTGTCTGCCAACTGGTACATACAATACAGACTTCGGTGGGCTTTTCCACTATTTACATGCTAGGTGCTTCTGGATGTATTAATATCAATGAGTTAATGGGCACAAGCCCATTGTCATACATCCTTGTGGTTAAAGGAAGTCTGTCAGTAGTAATATTTTGAATAGTACCATAATATTAGGTTAATATGGCATGCAGTATGTCTAACGATGTTGGTGCTAGTAACATAAATTCATATCTCAAATATATGTCTATGCCAGTCAGGATAAACCACATACTACTACTGATTCAAAGGGTCTGATGTTTAAACTTACCTTCAGGGGTTGTCTCATGGAATAGTGACATCCTGGGACTTCGCATTCATCTCTGCTATTGGCAAGTTTAGATATTCAAAGTTTGTAGATAAATAAGCCTCAGAAGGTGAAATTTCATAATATTGAACCCATTGATAGCCTCAGTTCTTGCCACTGAGGCTCAGTCTACATGGGTCTTTTGAGAAAGCCTTAGATGGTTAGATGAAGAGGCTGGGTAATATCCATAAAACAAGTACTCTATCAGATTTTTAGAACCCCCTCTGCTTGCCATGCTTTTTGTTTAGCACACATGAGACACAAATACCCCCACTATAGCCTACTCTGAGAGATCCTTCCAACTACTGTTTCTCTGTACCTTCTTATCATTAATCTTCTAGAGATGCTTCTTCAAATCCCCTGACCATTCAGCTAAAAAGCTAGCTAGCTACTGACCACTGACCACTCTAGATCTGTTTTTCTGCATTTCTCATTCTATACAAAATGGACAGCTAGGTGAACTGCTTAAAGTGCTATACACAGAGAGGATTACTTCACCACTGTCTTTTAGAACCTTGCTGGATGGGTATGTAATTTCAGCATTCCACTTGCAGGCTGTGAGAGCATATTATACAGAACCAGGTAAACCAGGTTTTTTCCTCCTCACTCAAATAATCAAAAGTAATTCCCTTTGAAGATTACAGGAAGATTACATTGAAGCAGGAGTAGATTATGCAGGTGTCTAAGTTACCTGCTCATGCAACTAATTTCTGCTTTCTAGATAAGCCCTGTCATTTATATACCACTTTCAGTTGATGATGGTTTACTGTATTATGGCTTTGGGGGGATCACATAACCAGTTCACAAACAGCATCTCAGGTTAAATGGTCCATAGTTAGGAATATAGTCTATCAGAGCCCAGCAATAAATCATGAGCTTTTTTTTTTTTTTTAAAGATTTTATTTATTTATTCATGAGAGACACACAGAAAGAGAGAGGCAGTGACACAGGCAGAGGGAGAAGCAGGCTCCATGCAGGGAGCCCAATGTGGGACTCAATCCTGGGTCTCCAGAACCATGTCCTGGGCCAAAGGCAGGCGCCAAACTGCTGAGCCACCCAGGGATCCCCTATGAGCTGGCTTTGAAAGGGAAAATAGTTATATATAGAAGAATGCATGGGGCACCTGGGTGGCTCAGTTAAGTATCCGACTCTTGATCTCAGCTCTGATCTTGATCTCGTGGTTGTGAGGTCAGACCACGTGGTGAGCTCCACACATAGCATGAAGCCTATGTTTGTTTGTTTTTTTTTAAAGCATGGTTTTATTCTATAATCTGGAGATTCTATAATCTAATTCTCATTTGGGATCTTGCTAGACGCTTTATTCAGTATCCCTATTTCACACAGACACTGAGTATCATTAGTTCTGTTGGATCATAAAGTGCAAGTGACCAGCTTCATTATAGCTTTGGTCCTGTTGCAAAGACTTTTATTGCTTTAAGCCCCACTTATAATTGACAACTTTTGGGTCTGAGTAGTATATTCAAATATGGTATATGTAACTTCCAAAATCCAAAGAAAACCACCAAGCATTATATTCATTTTAAATGGTAGGTGGGTTCAAGATTCAGTAATTTGTCTTGCATTTGGAGGATATGTACTTTAATGTTCTATACCACTGTACTTTCTGAAATGATGATTCGGTAACAGGTTCTTTAATTTTCATTTACAAATGGAAAATGTTCTGTGCCATCCAAATCATTTTAAGCCATGTAGCTTCTTCAAAGTTGCAGTGTTTCAAGTGCAACTGAAATTACTGAGTCACTCAGGAAACAGACTTCACAGGATTAGACTTTTTTTTTTTTTTTTTTTTTATGAAATAGTTAAGTGGCTACTGACTGGGAGTTGTACCATCAGGGAAACACCCACTGCTAATAGCAATTGCACAGCATGTGTATAGACTCTATTCATTTCCATTTTTTGCTTATTGCCGTTGTTACCAATTGATCATGACCCTCTGCTTTTGAGTATATTCTCTGTATTGACATAGTGTAAACAAGCCAACCAATTGATGAGTTGAAACTTGTTAACCATTCCATGGAACTCTTGCATGAGCATCATAGGAGTGTTTTAAAAATCTCACTCAAACCAGGGCCTCTTGAATAAGAATGGCTGGGGTCAGGAATTTGTAGTTTAGCTGATATTGATCAAGACCACATTAATGGTCTTCAGTTTGCTTTAACTTGAGACTTGCTTCTTTCAGACAAAGGCCCCTGATCTTCCTATTCTTACTTTAGAAAATTTATACTTGTAATTCTTTCTCTATCCTTTTAAGATGTTAATCTCCCAGTCTCTTGTCAGTTGTAAAGCCTAGGAATGTCTTTCTTAAGGACCTGGGAACCACCCTTTAAATGTAATCATTAAGAAGGAGAGTGTCTCTACTCTCTCTGTGGAAGGATAAGAATGTTATTTCAATACCAATTAGTAACTTAAATTGTCTCTCTGTGGAAGGATAGGAATGTTATTTCAATACCAATTAGTAACTTAAATTGTCTAATTTCAATGACCAGCCTTCATACTAATGTCCTTCAGTGCTTATCCATTAGCTCACTACATTACTTAAATACTTCAGATCTTTTGTTTCAGCAGAGTTGAGTTTCATCTCTCTACCCTATTGCAGTAGTGTTAAATAAAGTCTTCCTTAGTTGGTTAACTTGTTTGGTGCAATTTTTTTGACAGTTCCATAGATAATTTTCATTCATATTCAAGTACAAGAATCACATCACTATATACTGAAAGGGAATCTTTAGGAAATTTAGCAGTCATTAACAAACAATGCCCTGACCTCTCCTGCCTCGTCCCCCTCACCTCCAAGAACTCCTTACTGTGTTTCTGACCCACTATCAGAAATGGCTTTTTCAATAGGAGGATTTGAGTAAGTGAAAACTCTTGTAGTAAGCCTGATGTAGATACTCACATTTGAGAGATGACTGGTTAATGCAAACAGTGTAGTTTGTATAATGACTCAGAATCATGATGAAAAAACATGAATATTATTAGTGTAAGAGTAGAGAACTGGCTTAGGAAAAAAAAAAAAAACCTAGAATAATTACCAGCACCTAAACTTTGACTTATTATACTGTAAGCTCAATTAGTCTCCAAATCTTCCTGAGGAAAGTTATTCCTGTTAGGTTTCTGTAATGGGAGCTGCCATATCCAGTATAAAGGATTTCAGTTCTTTTCATACGGATATACAGTGGTAGCCATAATGCTGCAGAAGCTTTGATGGGAGATGATGCAATAAAAATATTAAGTGAATCTTTCAAGCTATGTTGGTTGTCTTTCATTGATGTGAACTATAGTGAGCAGGGAGGGTACTCTTTTATAGGCCATTCAGTGTTTCTGGATTTCAGTTTACCTGGAAAATAAAGGAGTCTTAAATTACTTGTAAATATTTTTTTGGATTTTGACTCCTTGTTTTCTCATTTCTTAATAAAAGTAACAATTCAGTGACTCTATGAGTCTGTGAAATCAGATTGTTTTTTGAGGTGGTTTCAATACTCACATAATCTAAGGATCCAAAAACTTGATTTCAGTAAGAATTACTGTGTGAGATGATCATTCTCACTGAATATCTTAACCTACTTTTTCCTCTTCAAATGCAGGGCCTATTGTTTTCCAGTGATTAAGTCAGATATACCATTTAGATTACAATCAGGAGTGTTACAATGATGATGGATGTTGACAACTTGAGAATAGAAGAAGAACATATCTTTGTTATGTGGTCAGTTTTGTTCTACTGTAAATAGGAATTTAATACTGCTATTTGATTTTGCTACTGCAAAAACTACTTGAAAATCCTGTTAACTTTTTATTTGGATTTGTGAAGATTTTTATAATTCATATTAATGTTTGTGTTTTCTGGGTATAATTATAAATAAAATTAACCATTATGTTAGGGGCACTTTTTTCTTTCAATTTCATCCGTTAATCTATCGATGCCATTAATATTGACTGAATGCATACTGTGTAGCCCTACTGAAAGTTCTGAGGATACAAAAATTAAAAAGATACAACAAATAACTACAATGTAGAGATATAAATGCTAATGGAGCTAGGTACTAGGTATTAAAGGATGGTAAGGATGGTGTGATAACCTTGTGGAAGGAGGCACGGTTTTGTCAGGGAAAGCTTCAGTGAGGATGTGATATTTGACCTGAGTCTTGGACAAAGAGCAAGGATTTGCTACATGAAAAAAAATGTGAAAAGAGAGAAGATGAAAAGTTTTTGAGGAAAGAATTTGCAAGAAATAATTTTTTAATCAAAGACATGAAGGCCTTATGTGTCAGTTTCCTTATCTGAATTTCTTTTTTTTTTTTTTTAAAGATTTATTTATTTATTAATTCAGAGAGAGCGAAGAGAGAGGCAGAGACACAGGCAGAGGGAGAAGCAGGCTCCATGCAGGAAGCCCAATGTGGGACTCGATCCTGGGTCTCTAGGATCACACCCCGGGCTGTAGGCGGCGCTAAACCGCTGCACCACCGGGGCTGCCCCTTATCTGAATTTCTAATAGGAAGTCACTAACCTTGCCCTTACAATGAAAAAACCAGTGTGGTGCTGATGAAATGATAACTGGGCCATTACTAAGATTCATGAACATTTTCCCATGGAAAAATCCTCATAAAGTCTGTTGTTTCTCACAGATTCATGAGCCTATAAAGCAAAAGGCCTATAAAGAGAAACCTTTGTGCTCATGAATGTAAAATCTTGTACCCTGTACTGTGATTATAGCAGGTTGACTTGAACCTCTATACAATAAGGAAGTATAAATGCTACTATGTAGACCTCTCTTTGTCAGTGGAGTGTTGCCTGTCAGTCCTTTTGTATTTGCCCAGGTGGTACCGAAGACACAATCAGTTTGAAAGCATTTTTTTCTGTTTCGTTTGCAGAATAAGAGAAAACTCAATTTGACCACCTAGAACTCAAATGGGAACAAGCAACCTTTAAGTGTTCATTTTTTTTTCTGATGCCCCTCTGGGTTCTTTTAGATTGTCACATAACTTTGATGTTTCCTTTTTAAGTGCTTTATAAGTGTTTTATAGTTTGGTATACAATACTATCAATTCTATGTCTCTGAAAGAAAAATCAAAAACACATGACTTAAAAAGCCAGTTAGGATATAATATAATTGTTTACTTAATATGAAAGCGTTTGTATGAATGTGTACAACATGTTCTCTGATGACAAGGGAAACTTACATGAAATAATGTTGTTTGGATGACTGTACTATCTCTCTTAGTAAGTTGGATGTATTTTAGGCCTCAAATTAATCTTTTTTGAGACTAATAATAATTAGAGATACTTTACTAGTATCATAATTATTTTGGGACATTGGGAAAAGATATTCTTTTTTTAAAAAAGGTTTTTTTCCTTTAATTGAAATCTCAATGAGGAAATTTTAGGAAGCTCAGTGGTATCTTTCAGGGGTTTTAAATATCTCTTCCAGTTTTTTTCATTTTAGATTTCCTTCCAGTAGAAAAGCTTGTATTTCTGGCATACTCTAAAGCTTAGAAGGATATTCAATGTAACAAGAAACTCTATTTACAAAGATGTTTAGAGCACCCAAGTTCTTAAGGGATTAAAGATCTTATTTCCCCTCTTCTTATTGGAAAAAAGGGAATCAAGTGATACATGTGTCACGTATATCCCAGAGTTTTGTGCTCAAGTAATATGTAAAACTTTATGAACTGGCTTATGCACTCTCCAAGTTGGATTTGTTATACATATGGGTATCAGTTTCTTTGTTTTCTCAGTGTTTTTAGGGGATTAAATACAGGATAGTTTTTACTTAAATTGACTGACTTGTGTTGCACAAAATTTTCTGAATTTAATGCCCAATTTAATTATTTATTTGGACTTGTTGGCTTTATTTATTGTAATAGAGAGAAAGAACTATTATACCTATGACACTGGGCGTTATATTGTAGTTTGGGTTTCTCCTATTATAACATAGAAAGCAGATTACTACTGAGAGAAAAAATACTGTATACTATATCTGAATGATTCTATTTCATATTTATAGAGTTAAAATCTTGGTAATTCTTATAAAATTGTTTTTATAATAAACCAGATTTTCCTGATGAAATTAAAATTGGTTTCTTTTCAAGTTAAGGACTAATTGATCCTATGAAGAAGTACTACATTCATATGAAGGTGAGAAGTTGGTCAACTATGAAATTAGAGAATATAGTCCACAAGACTGTCCTTACTTCTGACGTCAATCACAAGTTTGGGGATTCCCAAGACCTCCTTCAGATTTAAGGATTTGCTAGGATTCTCAGAATTCACTGGAAGTTGTTAAACCCATCAGTTATGATTATTATAGTGAAAGGATACAGATTAAAATCAGACAAGGGGGGCATTGTACACAGTCCAGGGGACTCCAGATATAAAGCTTTCAGCTTTACCCTCCCCTTGGAGTTATGAATTATATTTTCCCAACATTATTATTGCTGGGAATTTTCCCAACAATTATGTGTGATAATATAAAGTATTTCTAACCAAGGAAGCTCATTTGTATGTCCAGAGTATTATTGAGGCTCCATGATTGACTGCCCATATCATTTTAGTCTCCATCCATCCTGGAGGTAGTGTGGTTACTATATGGCTCAAAGCACCCATCATAATTCATATTATTAGACTATTACTTGGCCAAGGCCCTAAGCAAAGACCTTCTTCCTAGAGATCATCTCCTAGTCGAAGAGGGCAAAAGCAGAACTCTCTTTGAGTAAGGTTAATCTTTAATATGCAGAAATGAATAACTGTGATAAAGAGCTGAATATTTTGTGTTTTTTTAAATATATTTTTTAAAGATTTTATTTATTTATAGAGACACAGAGAGAGAGGCAGAGACACAGGCAGAGGGAGAAGCAGGCATCATACACAGAGCCTGATGTGGGACTCGATCCAGGGTCTCCAGGAGTCTCCAGGATCACGCCCTGGGCTGCAGGCGGTGCTAAATCGCTGCGCCACGGGGGCTGCCCAAGAGCTGAATATTTTGAAGGTGAAATCTGACTTTTAGAATGTGACCTTTTTTTTTTTTTTTCTGCAGAAGCTTTATAAGTAATTAAAAGTGACCAGCTAGGAACCAGAAGATCTCAGTTTATTTCTTAGTTTGTGTGTGTTGTAGGCATGTAACCCCCAAAACTGTTTTATTTTCCTGAGCTTCAGTTTCATGAATGTTGCAACTAGAGTAATCCGTCCTCCCTTTTTCACTAGATTATAGTGAAATCTAAATAAAATGTTTGTAAAAGTGCTTCACAAAGTTCCGTATGCATATAGTTTATATATTTGATATCTGATAAAGAGCAGGCAATTTATGAGTGATTAAAGTATTTGAATTAGTAATTTTAACTTTAGATTGTAAAGAATGTTGTTAGTATGACCATTTTTAGTAGAATTTAGTGCTGTACTGCAAGGAATATATATTTATTTTATTTATTTTATTTCAGATATATGAACTGCAGGGCATTTTATAGACAAAGCTCTATGAGAGTAAAAAGTAGGAGCTTTTTTTCCCCTCCCCCCAAAAAGTAGGAGCTTTAAAGAGAGTTCAAGAAACATGAGATCACTGGGGGACAAATTATGCACATAATGTATTGGTCCACACATACTGTGTGGATCATATTATAATAATGAAAGATGTAACCATGGTAGGGATATATTCTGATACATTCCATAATTTAGGAAGTAATGTCAAAATAATTAGGACTAGTAGGAAGCTAACTTTGGATAAGATTCTGCACTTCTTGTGTAAATAGGCATTATTTTAATTTGTTTAGCAAAATACAGCTGCTGACAAATAATACTTGCACTTTTTGAGACTGTCATCATCTGAGAAGCTAAATAACAAACAGTTACATTCCAGCTACATGCAGAACATTTCATTTAAAGAACACTTGCAGGAAGAAAATATATCCATGCACACCCATTGACTTTTGTTAGCAGTTATAAACTTGATATATTGTCCTACTTTGTTCCTTTTGTTGGTAAAAGAAAAGGGGGAATTATTCATCTGGCTCCTGTCCTGAAGTTGAGCCCAAGAGGGAGGTGATGTAGGGTGAAGACTTTGAATCCTCACACCAAATCCATGTCTCATTGACATTATGAAGCCATGTATACTTATGAAATGCCAAGGTTCTCTGCACAGTCCCTGTTACCCACCTCTAATTCTTTCACACACAAGGTCTTCCAGATGTTCTTAAGGAGAATGTGTCTCTTTATAATAAAAGTTATATTAGTCATCATTTTCCACATATTCCTATGGCACCCATTTACAAGAATCTGTAGTACATTCCCAAACATCTGCAGATAGTATCTCCATAATTACTTTTGAAATTACTAGCCACCTGTCAGCACAGAGATTACTCCTATGAAGAATGTCAAATGGGAATTAAGGTTTTTTATTAGGTCACCAGCATTCTGCCATAGACATATTGTGGGCAGATAGGACCATTTCAGAACACAATTTTATTAGGTACAATAAATTTGGGGGCTGCATACTGCACTGTCACTGCATATGCATATTTACTGTTTACATATGTATTCAGCACTAACTGAAAACTGCTTAGGATGGCATCAGCACCTTGGGGTTTGAACTTCAGGTGAAAAAGATGTTTGACAGCTTCTTTTCTTGTATGAAAATAGATTTGCATAAAAAGCAACTGGAGTTACTTAGAAAGCATTATGCTGCTTTGCCTCATAGAAATACTGTGAACTTTAATTTTGCAAATAAATAACTGTATTGGAGAGGATAACTTTTAAGATATAGGGAGGAGAAGAGAACAGAAGAACTGGGAAACTGAACTAGTTTGATGTATGTGGAAAAACAACTTTGAATATCTTACAGAGCCCATGTGAGAAATAAGAACAAGGGATATTGGTTTGTGCCTGACCCATCTTTATTCTTCTAGAACTAATAGCCTGTTAATATTTAAAGGCTTGCAATGTAACAGGCCGTGTTGAGCATTCAGTATATATTGTTTCATTTAATCTGTATAATGACATTTTGAATAGGAATTATTTCAAAGATTGCCCACAGTCACATAGCTGGTCAGTGGTGAAACTGGGACTTCCATGTAAAGTGAGTGTTCAGAGTCATCAAAGATCTCCATGTTGCTAAACCCATTGGTCTTTTTTAAGTCCTCATTTTATTTGGTCCAACACTAGAATTTGAATAATAGCGTATATACTCCTTGAAATATTATTTTTCCCTCTTGGCTTCAAAGATAGCATATACTTTCCTCCTTCTGGACACTGCTCCAGTCACAGGTGGTGCTTTCTTATATTCCTTGGGCTCAATCTTGACATTTTCTTTCCTATTTCACTCATTGATTGGATCATTTCATCTCATCTCCAAACCTGCAATACCATTTCTAGGCAAATGGCTCCTCACGTATATCTCCAGTCTGGTCTTTACTTGACTT
Source organism: Vulpes lagopus (assembly GCF_018345385.1). NCBI lineage: Eukaryota > Metazoa > Chordata > Mammalia > Carnivora > Canidae > Vulpes > Vulpes lagopus. The sequence continues at coordinate 120,714,109 of NC_054829.1, read as the reverse complement.
AGGCCCTTCTCCAGATTTAGCATTTTTTTTCTTCCATCTCTTTCTCTTTTTGGCTGACCAGATAGAGATAAGACTTCAGGTTCCAGCTTAGGCTCAGAGGCACTGTAGGTCTCTAGTAGAATACACAGCAAGTTCTAGCTTAGTATAGTCTTCACTTGAGTTTGAGGACAGATGCTCAGCTAATAAAGTTGTTATTTTTTTTTTCGTCTTTGTTTCTCCTTTGCCAGATTTCCTTGTGTTCTGTTTCCTAAGGAACCTTATGGCAAGTGACATCTGTGGTCTGGAGCAGGATTCAGGCATTTCTGGATTTTTTGGCTAAAAAATCTTACAAAATCCAGTAAATTCTATTTTAGCATTTAACTGACTTGCTCAGTAATATACTTTTTGAGAGCAATTATAGGTATATTCAAGGTAGAGAATGTAAAGTGTTTTTAGATGATAGCTTTTCAGTGTAAATTGAATCACTCCTATATGATTTGACATATTAAGATATATGTACATTTTATAAGATTTGGTTGGTTTTTCATTAGGGCTTACTTGTACCGAAATCAGATTTCTTTTCTGGATATAACAAGGATGGTTTTATAAAAGGTAATAAAATTCAAACTGTCTTCAAGCTGTTTAATAAAGGTTCAGAGTTTGAGAGCATTCCACAAACAGAGGAAATGGCCTATTAACAGGTCTTGTCATTTAAAACACAGCATACTTCTGGGAAATTACAAGTCACATGGAAAATATATAGAATGCTTATAAAGATTGGCAGGATGAGCCAAAAAGTGGGCAGAATAAGAAACATGAAGTGTCTTGTACTTTGAGGGGGCCTGTAAGTGGCATCCTAGGTTTTCCAGCTTGAGTTATAAACCAATTAAGTGACACAATGAGATCAGCAGAACTAAATATCTACTTTTTTAGTGATAAAACTTATAAAGGAGAAAGTGACATGAAAGTGTGGCAATAGTGGCCTTCCTATTACTGGAGCATATAATTAGGCAGATTGGGGCACCTGGGTGGCTCAGTTGGTTAAACATCTAGCTGAGGCTCAGGTCATTATCTCGGGTCCCAGAATTGAACCCCACTGCAGGCTTCCTGTTCAGCTGAGAGTTGGCTTCTCTGTCTCTGTCTCTCTGTCTTTCTTTCTCCCTTTCCCCCTTTCCCTCCCCACCGCCCACCCACCCTTCCCTACTGCTCATGCTCTTTCTCAAATAAATAAATAAAATCTTTAAAAACAAAAACAAAAACAGGCAGATTTACTCACCTAGTCCCAGTCAGCACTCGATAGCTATAGGTCACCACAAATGGAGTCCTGCTTCTGTGAAACCTACTGCAAGGAGGAGAGAGAGAAATTTCTGCTTTCTAAGTCCTACTGAAAAGGAAGAGGAAAGAACTGAACCTTCTTAAACATTCCAATCAGCAAATGAGGATTAAGGAATGGGTTAAAAGATCTGTAGTGTTTAAAAGACGAGAAGAATATAGAGGACAGGTTTAGCAAGTCTTAAGAGAAATCTTTAATCTGTAACATGGTCAGACCTTGTGTGTTGGGCAGCCTGGGTGGCTCAGCTGTTTGGCGCCACCCTCAGCCCAGGGCCTGATCCTGGAGACCTGGGATTGAGTCCCACGTTGGGCTTCCTGCATGGAGCCTGCTTCTCCCTCTGCCTGTGTCTCTGCCTCTCTCTCTCTCTTTCTCTCTCTCTCTCTCTCTCTGGGTCTCTCATGAATAAATAAATAAAAGCTTAAAAAAAAAAAAACCCACCTTGTGTGTTGAGTATTCTCTACCAAGTAATACTGACAAGATGAGTCTGAGCTCTGTTAGATATTAGTTGGCTTAGGGGGTATTACTGAAATTTTTCTCTATAAATCATTTGACTGAGAAGAGTTTCTGGGAATGCCTTTTTAACCTATTAATTAACAAAAAGTCCCATAATTTTTCATTTAACACGTTTTTGTTCACAAAATCTTTTCTTTGAATAAGTGTCATTTAAAAAAGATAGTGTTATAGATTGGAATAGAAATTCCCTTTTATAGTTCAGGGGAACTTTCTCCTAAAATTAAAACATTGGTAATCTTTTAAACTATTATATAGAATAAAGAAACCTCTTTTAACTATTCTTAAGTATTTTAAGACAGCCATTGCATCATGGTGTCACACCCTCAGGTCTTCTCTTCATTGGGTATAAAGTCCTTTTACCTCTGCTACTATTTATGCATATGGCCTCCAGTTCTATCAGCTTCAAGATGTACTTAGATAAGTTATTAATAAATCTCTTTTTTAAAGATTTTTATTTATTTATTTGAGGGAGAGAGAGCATGAGTAGGAGGCAGGGAGAGGGAGAAGCAGATTCCCTGCTGAGCAGAAACCTGATGCAGGACTCAATCTCAGGACCATGGAATCATGTCTTCTGAGCCAAAGGACTAGCTTAATGGATTCTGTCCTACAGGATTCATTATATTCTTTGAGTTAGCCATTTCTCTCATAGTAAGAACATACGGATCTGAGAATCAAGGGGAAGAAGTGAGAGTAACTCCCTTATTAATAAATAATTCACCAGTAGAATTTTCATTTCTGGACTCAGGAATTTTGAGCGGTATTAGTTTGTAAGCCTTAGTTTCCAAAATAGAGAGGATTCTACTAGGAGAAGCAACATTAGTTCTGTAGAATTAAAGTTGAGACTTCTGTTGATTAACGTGGGCTCCTCGTGACACTGAACCAAGAGGCAAAGATAAGGATCACTTTACTGGCTGAGATGGTAGATACCAGTCATCGAGAGAAAATTAGGTTTACAATGGGAAATTGGGAAGACTAAACTCAGAAACTAGAACAATTATAGTTCTCCTTTGCCAACTACCTCTCTACTACTAAAGTTCTACTATTAGACACACTAAATTGGAAGGTAGGAAGAAAAGAAAATGAAGTTGCACCTCTTGCTTTGCTTGCTCTTCCTGACAGTTCCACTCCGGACACTGTACTTCATCCTGACAGCAGAAGCTGGTTCCAACCACAGTTCCAGAATCAGCCTAATCATGTTTTCTCTCTCTCTCTCTTTTTAAAATATTTTATTTATTTATTCCTGAGAGACACAAAGAGAGAGGCAGAGACATAGGCAGAAGGAGAAGTAGGCCGATACGGGATTTGATCCCGGGACTCCAGGATCATGCCCTGAGCCAAAGGCAGACATTCAACTGCTGAGCCACCCAGGCGTCCCTAATCATACTCTCTTAAATGTACCAGCATCAGGCAGGCAGCAACTTTGCCTAAGCAGTCTTAATTCCACAAGGCCCTTCCTTTGAACTCCCAGACCAGCAGCAACAGCTGCATACAACTCTCTACTCAGATGTATGGTTTCTAGGGTTTTGAAGTTCTTGGGTTCTGTGATTCTAAGCTCAGATAACTCCACCTTCTTTCCTTGGTTTCCCCAACCCCAAGAAATATGGCTGCTTCCTGTACTTATTACTTCTGTGTTCTCTCAGTGCTTCCTTTTTACCTTGTGTGTTAGCCTATCTTCTGACAAACCAATTTCTGTATTACAGTCTCTCTGTTAAAATAACTAGTGTAGTTTCTGTTTTCTGATCTTGATATACTGGAATGTTATATAAAAAGATAAAATACGCTTTTCTTTCCCAAATGTGTATGAAAGCATATTTTATAGAAAATGATGCTATCCATCAACATTTGGAGTAAATTTAACAAGTACCTAAAAATGAGAGATTTGGGTTAGATTTAAGAGAAGTTTTCTCATTTAACTATTTTCCAGTTGCCCAGGTCAAAAATTTTGGAATCGCCCCTTGCTCTTCATTTTTTTCATGCCCCACATCTAACATAAGACAATCTTATTGGGGTGCCTGGGTGGCTCATTCGATTAAGCATCTGCCTTTGGCTTAGGTCATGATCTTGGTTTTCCTGGGATTGAGCCCTGTGTCATGATCCCTGCTCAGCAGGGAGCCTGCTTCTCCCTCTGCCCTTCCCCCTGCTCTCTGTTTCTCTCTCTCAAATAAAGAAAATATTTTTTAAAAGCTGCTGGAATTGAAGAATTAGCCTTGACTTCTGGGCTAAAATGCAGTTTGGCTAGAATTACTTGATTTAATTTCTTCCATATTTAAAATGAAATTAAGTTAAAAATACATAGATATAAAAAAATTAGTCTTGTTCTAGACTGTAGAAGTTTTGACTAGCTAAAAAGTGAATGAGGCTTGAGACAAAATAGGGAGTTCAGCTATAAAAAGGGTGATTTTGTGCTTCTTCCACAACTTACCTATTCTTCAGAGATATAAGCTTCTTTAGTTAGAAAGCTAGTAGCAAATGCTCTATATTATGAAAACTTTTATAAGATGAAAAAGGTCAATTTACTTCTTCCCTGTCCATCTGGTACACATTTTTCTATGTCTGTAGTATGCATCCTTATCTATATCCCATCTGTGACTTTATAGTTAATGTAACATTGCCAGTGGTGAAGGTGACAGGCAGGAAGGGTACAGTAATCCGGAAGACATAATCCATCATAGAAAAGGCAGCCCTTTGTGCTTTGTATTTTTGGAGTTGCAGGAAAACTTCCAAGTATCTAGCAAAAGTATCAGCCTCCATCCATAAAACTGTATAGGTCACTCTAGCAAACTCTCCTTCTGGGCAAGGCAAATAATCATGTCTGATTTTTTTTTTTTACTGTCTTATCTGCTTCCAGTTTTCTAAACATCAACTATGTGAAGATGACTCCCAAATATCTATTTAAGGTCTCTCCCTCTGAGCTCTGAATCTGTATTTATAAATATTTGTTTGAATCTCTACCTGGTAGTTCTGCTGGAATTTAAACTCCACATTCCCCAGACTGTCTTTATTGTCTTTGTTGATAGCACTATTCTCATCACCTAACTTTTAAGTCATATTTGACCTTTCTCCATTTTCCCTTATCTAGTTAGTTGCATTTCTTGGTCTTTCCATGCAGACTGAGAGAAAGTATGCAGAGTTGTTAGGGGCCTGGCAGACAATATTGAGTTTACGTTAGGGCTTGAACTACCACAAACTAGTTGTGTGCCTTGAGCAGTTTCCTTAAGTTCTCTGTGCCTCAGTTTCTTCATTTGTAAATTGGGAATGGTAGTATTTTTAGCATGAGTCTCATAACACTATTTTGAAGATTAAAAGATAATATATGATATGTCCCTAGCAGAGTGCTTAGCATAGTAGTATTCAATTATAATTATTTCCATTCCATGTGCTATAGTACTTCATTTCAGGGTCTTTTTATTTCTAAGGTCAACTTCTATTGTATTATGTCACATGATGGATAAACTGGCTTCTGCGGGATACACACACACACACACACACACACACACACATATATATATATATGAAATTTTATTTGAGATACAATTTTAGAGTTTATGTAGAATCCACTGAATTTTGCTAAGATTTATGCCTCATGTGACTTCTAATTAAGGAAGTGGAAAAACTGCACAGTGGAAACATTCTATTCCTGTCCTACTGTGGGGCATTTGGTGTGAGACCAGCAGGTTAAGAAGCCTCAAAAAATCCAAAGACAGATGTACATTTTAAAATGTAAAAATAAAACAGGAGTGCTCACGCAATGTCAACTCAGGCAAAATTAATTTGGGGAGAATTTACAGATCAGGAAATCTTGTAACAGGAAAATGGGAAGCTGTGGTGTAGCCTCTGGACATCTCTGCAAGGATTATTTGGTTAAGCAACAACATCAAGTAATTCCTCTCTGTAGAGTCATATGTACTCTGGATCACGATGTACAGCAAGAGACACAGAGTTCCCTTTTCTGTTTTTCTTTCATCTGCAGACAACCACTTTTTACCTCAGTTAAGCCATTTGCTCAGAATGAAAACATCATCTATATAATCACTTTACATGCTTCTTCTGCACATTTGTAAATTGTTTATTTGTCTAAAAGACATTTATGGTATTTCCCCATTCTCATTGTGTATTTAATACCACTAATTTTAAATGGTTCTATTTTGAATTTCTAACCAAATACATGTTTTAAAAGGGTGAATAAAGCACAGAAAGAATTCCCAGTTTTTAGTTTCCTTTCAGCATGGTTCCTTTTAAAATGGTACCTGGGAAATACTGAGTTTTATTGTAATCTAATTCCTTTGTCCTGTGACATATTCCTATCTATTTCTCTCAAAGTTATGAGAGATTTATCCATATGCCAAAGAATTGTGAAGTATTTTATGGACTCTTCAGAAAGAATGCTTTAATATTATATAAAGAACTTAACTTTGTAAATTTATAATAGGCCTGTGACAATAGAATTAAGTTTCTATTGTTCCTGGTTCTAAGTATCATGGAAAACCCCAGCTTTGACTTGCTGACACATTCATATTTCCTGCATCTAGAACTATTAGGTTGGCGTTTTTATCGTGCTGTCAACTGTGGGGGAGGGGGAAGCACAACTGCCTTTATTAAGATTAAGAATTCAAAAGCCAGTAAAATGTGATTATGTGTCTACCAGCCTACCTACCTACATATAAACCCATTCCTGCAGTTCTTCTCTGTCCATTCCTACTTGGTAATCAGTGTTCCATTCCTGTGTTGTCTCCCGTAACTTCTTTCATCCCCTGTCAACATGAGGCAATATAGAAGATTGTTAAGAGTACAGGTTATGGAATTAAACCTGAGTTTTAACTGAAGGCTGCCATTCATTGGCTGTGTGATCATGGATAAATAAGTTAATTTCTCAGTCTTCTCATTTGGAAAAGTGGGTGGTCATTAAATGTAGATTGTTATGAGGATTAATTAGGAAAGTATACATTAAAAAACCCTGGCCCTCTGTACTGGTAAAGGACAGTGTTTAAGATCTCAAATTTTGTGAACCTGTTCTTTGACCTGCATTTACCAGATCTATTTGAATTTTATTGACTACTCCTGGGGTTTTATTATTTTTTTTTCTGGGTTTATCATTTCTCTCTTTTTACTTAGATGAGGTCTTTTATCCTCAATCTTTGGAAATTTTACTTTCTTTTTGTTCTTGGCTGGGGGCTTCTGGAATCTTTTAAAGAATTTCTGGTCAGAGGGATGTATCTGTGAGAATAGTAAGGGGGAAGTAAGGAGGAGTTGCTCTTTAAATTTTCTGTCCTAATCTGAGAAGAAGGTTGTGCTAACAACATTCAAATTCTGAAGATCTGGGCAGCCCTGGTGGCTCAGCAGTTTGGCGCCACCTTCAGCCCAGGGCCTGATCCTGGAGGGATGTTGTCCCATTTCAGGCTTCCTACATGGAGCCTGCTTCTCCCTCTGCCTTTGTCTCTGCCTCTCTCTCTGTCTCTCTTTCTCTCTCTTTCTCTCTCTCTCTGTCTCTCATGAATAAATAAATAAATAAATCTTTAAAAACCCCACAAATTCTGAAGATCTAAACAGAACTGTCACATCATTCATGGATGATAACTTGGCAAGAGGATATCCTATTTCATCAATCACAGATGATTAAACATTGACAAATTCAGGTACCACTCCATCACTTTCCTCTCTGAAAATTGTATTTATTTACTCAACTGTAGCAATGTTAACACTTTCTTTTATCTTCTTGTATCTGACTGACAATTCTTAGTTTTGATTAAAAGGAACACATACTTCCAATACCTTCTTTTGATTGTAGCCCACGTTCTTTGGAGATCAGTGTCTGCAATTTAGATAGGCTTATAGTCAGAGTAAGTATATATGTACTAGTTGGTTTAAGCTTCACTTCAGGACAGCCTGTTGCCCTAATTGGGAAGACACCATTCAAGGATTATGTCCAATATTTTGAAGGTTTATTTATTTGAGAAGGAGAGAAAGAATCTCAAGAAGACTCCCCACTGAGAGAGAAGCCCAGCAAGGGCTCTATCTCATGACCCTGAGATCATGACCTTAGCCAAAACCAAGAGTCAGATGCTCAACCAATTAAGCCACCCACGCGCCTTTCATATATTTTAAGCAAAAATTGAATTGTATAGACGTAGCTACTATGAAAACGTCTGTTTTTGTTTTTGTTTGCATCGGTATCTGATTTTGCTAATCACTGAATACTAAACATCAGAAATGAATTTCCCTTTGTAAAAGGTGCTAACTAGCATGAGGAGTCTAAAAAATGGACTCTCAATGGTAAAATTAAAAATATTTAAGATTGAGGAAGATGGTGATGGAGTAGGAAGACCCTAGACCTGTCTCATCTCGAATGCAATTAGATAACTATCAAATCATCCTAAATACTCCAGGAACTGACCTGAAGATTGGCACAACAAACTCTACAACTAAAGGTAAAGGAGGTCACATTGAAGAGCGTAGGAAGTACGGAGATGCAGCTTGGAAGAGAAACAGATCATGGCTGCTGTGGTGGTGGAGAGCTGTGGTTGTAGAGGAGGGTGATAGGCAGACTAACATACAGGATCCCCATAGCAAGTGGCTTAGAAGGTGAGAGGGGCCAAATTTTCTGACTTCTGGCAACTAGCAGAGCTTAAAGCCTGGAGTTTTAAAGGTCAGTGGGCTTGGCTTGGATAGAGCCTGGAGGGCATTGTATTGCTCTTGGAGAGAACCTGTACACACAGCATGGAAACAGTGATCTGAGGAGCATCTGGGGCACATGGTAGAGAGGTCAGTTGGTCATCTTGGAGCATGTTTCAGAGAGGCAGCATTCACAGAGAGATCCCTCTGGGAACAAAGGAACTGACAGGTATCATTTCCTTCCCCTGCCCCTCAGCATAAGTGCAAGACTAGCTATGGGAGCCAGTATAGCTCTGATACTTGTTACCTACCTTGCTTACACCAGGCCCATTCCCTTGCACTTCAGTGGAACCACCTGTCCTGGTCATGCTTGCCTCAGTTCCATATCAGTGGGCCCCCCCTCTCTCAGAAGACTGGCCGAAGCCCTGCCAACACTGTGACTCCTGATATGGGAGTTTTGTGGAGCCTCAGTTCGAGTGGCAGTGGTAACAGGTCTCATTTCACAAATAGAGACCAGAGAGCACCTACTTAAAATACACCACATGCAGGCCAGGGACCAAACACTGCTCAAAACAGGCAAAGAGAGCCTCTGTAGATGACTGGCCTGAGGGATAAAGTGGCCAGGATGCAACAGCACAGTACATGCAGCACATGTTAGAGACACTCCCAGAAGTGCCAGGCTCTGGGGAATAGGAGATACCATATGGCAGAGCACTACAGGACCTCTTTTTCATAAGTTCATATGGCCTTTAAGAATAGGAGACATAGGGATGCCTGGGTGGCTCAGCAGTTGAGCATCTGCCTTTGGCCCAGGGCGTGATCCTGGGATCCTGGGCTCAAGTCCCATGTTGGGCTCTCTGCATGGAGCCTGCTTCCCCCTCTGCCTGTGTCTCTGCCTCTCTCTCTCTGTCTCTCTGTGTGTCTCTCATGAATAAATAAATAAAATCCTGTTTTAAAAAAAAGAATAGAAGACATAGCTGACTTTCCTAACCCATAGAAATAGGCATAGAGAATTAGACAAATGAGAAGACAAAGAAATTTCTCCCAAATGAAAGAACAGGAGAAGTTCACAGTCAGAGATCTAAGCAAAATAGATGTAAGTAATATGCCTAATAGAAAATTTAGAGTGATGATCATAAGGATACTGACTCAACTTGAGAAGAGTAGAAGATATGAATGAGACCCTTAACACAGAGATAAAGAATAACCTAGCAGAGATAAAGGGGATAATAAATGAAATAAGAATCATTCTTGTTGGAATGAACAGTAGGATGGAAGAAGCAGAGGAACAAATTAGTGCCCTAGAATACAAAGTGATGGGAAGTAGCCAAGCTCAATGAAAGAGAGAAAAAAGAATCATGAAAAATGAGAATATACTTAAGGAACTCAGTGATTCCATCAAACATAAACCATTCATATTATAGGAGTCTCAGAAGAAGAGAGAAAAGGGGGCAGAAAATTTATTTCAAGAAATAATAGCTGAAAACTTCCCTAGTCTGGGGAAGGAAACATATTCAGATCCAAGTTACAAAAAGAACTATCAAAATCAACAAAAACAGACCCACACCAAGACACATTGGAATTAAATTGGGAAAATAGAGTGATAAAGAAAAAATAGTAAAAGCAGCAAGATGAAAGAAAACAATAACTTAAGAGGTAAAACCTATAAGGCTAGCAGGAGATTTTTTTCAGCAGAAACTTTACAAGCCAGAAGAGAGTGGCATGATGTATTCAAAGTGCTGAATGGGAAGAACCTGCATCCAAGAATCTTCTATCCAGCAAGGCGATCATTCAGAATAGAAGGAGAAATAAAGAGTTTTCTAGTCAGATATAAACTAAAGGGGTTCATGACCAGGGCACCTGGGTGGCTCAGTTGGTTAAGTGTCCAACTCTGGATTTTGGCTCAGGACATAATCTCAGGGTTGTGAGACTGAGTCCTGTGTTGGGCTTTGTACTCAGCATGGGGTCTCCTGGAGATTCTCCCTCCCTCTCCCTTTGCCCCTTCCCCTGTTTTCTCTCTCTCTCTCTCTCTCTCTCTCTCTCTCAAATAAATAAATACAATCTTAAACTAAAGGAGTTCATGACCACTAAATCAGCCCTACAAGTAATAATAAAGGAGGCTCTCTGAGTGGAAAGTAGAGACAAAGTGACAGGTAGAAACAGAAAAGCAGTGAAAATGAATAGTTCTGAAAAAAATCAGTCAAGGAACTCACAAAATAGAGATGAAAAATATAACAACATATACCTAATGTGATGAGGAGAGGAGTAAAGAATGGATTCAAACTTAAATGACTGTCAACTTAATATAGACTGCTGTATGTAGAAAAGGTTATATACAAATCTAATGGTAACCACAAATCAAAAATCACTAATAAATATGTAAAGAATAGAGAGAAAGAAATACAAATATATCACGAAAGAAAATCACCAAAGAGAAAGACAAGAAAGGATCAGGGAAAATCTTCAGAAACAACCACAAAACAATTAATTAAATGCCAATAAATATATATCTACCAATAATTATTTTTAATGTTAATGGATTGAATGCTCCAATCAAGACATAGGGTGAAAGAATTGATGAAAAAACAAGACCCACCTCTATGCTGCCTATAAGAGACTCATTTTATTTATTTATTTATTTATTTGTTTGTTTATTTATTTTAAAAAATATTTTATTTATTTATTCATGACAGAGAGAGAGGAAGAGAGAGAGAGAGAGGCAGAGACACAGGCAGAGGGAGAAGCAGGCTCCATGCAGGGAGCCCAATGCAGGACTCAATCCCCAGGACTCCAGGATCATGCCCTGGGCTGAAGGCAGGTGCTAAACCACTGAGCCACCCGGATCCCCAAGAGACTCATTTGAGACCTGAAGACACCTGCAGACTGAAAATGAGAGGATGGAAAAACATTTATCTTGCAAATGGAGGTCAAAAGAAAGCCAGAGTAGCAATACTTACAGTGGACAAAATACACTTTAAAACAAATACTATAACAAGAGACAAAGAAACACACTATATAATAATAAAGGGGACAGTCCTATAGGAAGATCTATGAATTGTAAATATTTATTCATCCAACATGGGAGCACGTAAATATATATTAAAAATACATATATAAATATATAAAAAAGGAATTAATTGATAATAGGGGAGTTTAACATTTCACTTACATCAATGGATAGATTGTCTAAACAGAAAATAAACAAGGAAACAATGGCTTTGAGTGACACACTGGACCAAATGGATTTAACAGATATATCCAGAACATTCCATCCTAAAATAGCCGAATACACATATTTTTTTAAGTGCACACAGAGTATTCTCCAGAAGAGATCACATATTAGCCCACAAACAAGCCTCAACAAATTTGAGAAGATTGAAGTCATATTATGCATCTTTTCTGACCACAATGCTATGAAATGAGAAATCAACCACAAGAAAAAATATGGAAAGATCACAAATACATGGAGATTAAATAACATGCTACTAAACAATGAATGGGTCAGCCAGGAAATAAAAAACTATATGGAAACGAAAACACAAGTGGTTCAAAACCTTTGGGATATAGCAAAAACTGTTCTAAGGGGGAAGTTTATAGCAATATAGGCCTACCTCAAGAAGCAAGAAAAGTCTCAAGTAAAAAAGCTAACCTTACACTTAAAGGAGCTAGAAAAAGAACAACAAACAAAACCCAAAACCAGAAGAAGGAAGGAAATAATAAAGATTACAGTAGAAATAAGTTATACAGAAACTAAAAACCTGCAATAGATCAGATCATTGAATCCAGAAGCTGGTTCTTTGAAAAAAATCAATAAAATTGATAAATCTTTAGTCAGACTTATCAAGAAGGAAAGGGAAAGAACCCAAATCACAAATAAAATCACAAATGAGAGAGGAGAAATAATATGACACCACAAATAAAAACAATTATGAGAATATTATGAAAAACTATATACTAACAAATTAGACAACCTGGAAGGAATGGATAAATTCCTAGAAACATATAAACTATCAAAATTGAAACAGGAAGAAATAAAAAATTTGAACAGACTCATAACTAACAAAGAAATTACATCAATAATCAAAAAACTCCCAACAAACGAAAGTCCAGGACCCATATGGCTTCACAAGCAAATTCTACCAAACATTTAAAGAAGAGTTAATATCTACTTTTCTCAACTATTCCAAAAAAAGGAAAGAAAACTATCAAATTCATTCTGTGATGCCAACATTACCCTAATGACCAAAACCAGAAAAGTTTACTACACAAAAGAGAACTATAGGTCAATGTTTCTGATGAACAGAGATATAAAAATCCTCAACAAAATACTAGCAAACTGAATCCAACAATACATTAAAAAAATAATTCACCACAACCAAGTAGGATTTATTTGTAGGTTGCCAGGGTGGTTCAATATTCAGAAATCAATCATCTTGATACATCACATCAATAATAGAAAGGATACAAATGATATCATTTCAATAGATGCAGGAAAAACGTTTGACAAAATACAACATTCATGGTAAAAACTCAACAAGTATTGGGTTTAGAGGAAACATATAGGCTGTATATGAAAAATCAGCAGCTAATTTCATCTTCAATGGAGAAAAACTGAGAGCTTTCCTTCTAAGGTCAGTCACAACATAAGGATGTCCACTATGACCACTTTTTTTCAACATAGTACTGGAAGTCCTAGCCTCAGCAATTACACAACAAAAAGAAATAAAAGGCATTCAAGGATGCCTGGGTGGCTCAGGGGTTGAGGGTCTGCCTTCGGCTCAGGGTGTAATCCCGGGTCCTGGGATCGAGTCCCATATTGGGCTCCTTGCATGAAGCCTGCTTTTCCTCCCTCTGCCTATGTCTCTGGCTCTCTCTCTGTGTCTCTCATGAATAAATCAATAAAATCTTAAAAAAAAAAAAGAAATGCATTTAGATTGAATAATGTAGAAGTAAAACTTTCACTATTTGTAGATGACATGATTCTCTATATGTAAAAACTTGAAAGACTGCACCAAAAATTGCATTGCTAGAACTAATAAATTCAGTAAAGTCTCACGATACAAGGTCAATCAGAAATTTGTTGCATTTCTCTACACCAATACTGAAGAAGCAGAAAGAGAAATTAAGAAAACAATCCCATTTACAATTGCACCAAAATAATAAGGTACCTAGTAGGAAACCTAACCAAAGAGCTGTACTCTGAAAACTATAAATGACTGATGACAGAAGTTGAGGATGACACAAAGAAATGAGAAGACGTTCCATGCTCATGGATAGGAAGAACAAGTATTGTTAAAATGTCTATACTTCCCAAAGCAATCTATACATTTAATGCAATCCCTATTAAAATACCAAAAAGCATTTTTCACAGAGCTAGAATGGACAGTCATAAAATTTGTGTGGAATCACAAAAGACCCCAAATAGCCAAAGCAACCTTGAAAAAGAAAAGCAAATCTGGGGGCATCACAATTCAGACTTCCAGTTATATTAGAAAGATACAGTAATCAAAACATAATGGTGCTGTCACAAAAACAGATACATAGATCAATGGAACAGAATAGAAAATCCAGAAATAAACCCTCAGCTATATGGTCAATTAATCTTCGACAAAGCAGGAAAGTATTTCCAGTGAGAGAAAGCTAGTTTCTTCAACAAATAATGTAGGGAAAACTGGACAGAAACATGCAAAAGAATGAAATTCTTACATCATATAGCAAAATAAATTCAAAACGGATTAAAGACCTACATGTGAGACCTGAAACCATAAAAATTCTGGAAGATAACATAGGCAATAACTGCTTCAATGTCAGCTGTAGCAGTTTTTTTAGATATGTCTCCTGAAGCAAGGGAAACAAAAGCAAAAATAAACTATTGGGACTATATCAAAATAAAAAACTTCTGCACAGTGGTGGAAACAATCCATAAAACTAAAAGGTAACCTATGGAATGGGAAAAGATATTTGCAAATAACATATCCAATAAAAGGTTAGTATCTAAGATATATAAAGAGCTTATACAACTCAACATCCAAAAACCAAATAATTCAATTAAAAAATAGGCAGAATTCATGAACAGACATTTCTCCAAGGAAGACATCAAGATGGAAATAGATGAAAATATGCTCATCATCACTTATGATCAGGGAAGTACAAATCAAAACTAGAAATCACCTCACGTGTCAGAATGGCTAAAAACAACAACACAAGAAATAATAGGTGACAATGAGGATATGGAAAAAAAAGAACAGTTGTGCAGTCTTGATGAGAATGCAAACTGGTGCAGCCACTGTGGAAAACAGTATGGAGGTTCCTCAAAAAGTTAAAAATAGAGCTACCCTATGATCCAGCAATTGAACTACTGTGTATTTATCCAAAGAATACAAAACACCAATTCAGAGGGATACACGTATCCTGTTTATAGCAGTGTTATTTACAATAGCCAAGATATGCAAATAGCCAAGGTGTCCATTAATTGATGAGTGGATAAAGAAGAAGTGATATATATATATAATCCTATTATGTATATATATATACATAATATTCATGGTGTATACATGTATGTATGTATGTGTATATATGTGTATTTATATATGTATGTGTATATATGTATGTATACACCATGAATATTATGTAGCCATAGAAAAGAATAAAATTTTGTCATTTTATTCTGCTACTGTCACAAAAACAGTGATAGTTTTTTGACAGGTAGTGGGTATAATACTAAGTGAAATAGGTCAAATCAAGAAAGACCATATAATGGTACTTGTATGTGGAATTTAGGAAACAAAACAAATGAACAAAGAAAAATCAAAGATAGACAATTAAGAAACAGGCTCTTAATTATAGAGAATTATAGAGTATAATTGATGGTCACCAAAAGAGAAAGGGGTGGGTAATGGTTTAAATAGGTGACGAGGATTAAGGAGTGCACTTTCCATAATGAGTACTGGGTTATGTATGGAATTATTGAATTACTATATTATACACCTGAAGCTAACACTATATATTAATCTAAAAAAAAAAAAAAGACACAGAAGACATGGCTAGTTGGCTCTGTGAAAAAAAGTTGAATGTCTTAAAAAAAATGTATTGACTATATATGGATTGACTTAAATGTTTTAGAGACACTTACCATACTTAATACTATAAAATAAACTCATGAGATTTGAGGATTTTATAGTTAGGGAGGGCACCTCAGGTGTGATTTCAAATGAGTATTTGTGTAGCCATTGATTTAGGAAAATCTCTCATTTCCTGATCTGACTGTAAAGTAACAGAATCTTTTCTCTGGAATCATCTGTCCATGCTGCATGTATGAATGGCTGCATGGTCATGTGACCTGTATATTCATGTAAGGCCCTGTGCTTGAAAGGGATTCATACGTGTTTTAATGCTCTTGCTTCCATTGTGAAATACTATCATTTATTTGAAAAAGGGATCCCTCATTTTTATTTTACAGCGGGCTCTCTTAATCATTTAGCCAGTCCTGACTGAATCAACCTTTCATGCAAAGGACAGAGCTGGGACTTCATCGAGTTTACACATGTTGGAGGAACTCTTATGTCTGCTTATGTAATGAATATCTATATGTGGGGCAGAATCTGGTTTGAATTTCCTTCAGTTAGAACCAATGAAGTTGTGGGGAGTAATTAACTCTCTTCTCCTTCACTAACTGTTATTTTCTACTCCAAAGAACCTACGAGTATACAGGCCAAATTGGCTGAGGTCAGTACACAGTAGTATCATCTAGGCTTCAAGGGCCACATTGTTCATCATAGCAGAGAGAAATAAAACTCCTGATACAGAACCTTTGGTAATTTTGGTGCAATTGAACTTTTATCAGACTGTTATTACCCTATCAGAAAACAAAGTAAAATCAGAATATTGAAATTAATTATTGTTTTACTTATTTTGCTAAAAGCTGTAATTTTCACCTTATTCCTTAACACAGTATCTTTGTATACAGTTAAACTGAAAACTGGTTTGGATTTTGTTTTTTAATAGAGCACATGATGTTTGAAAGGATCAGTTTATAGGCAGTACTCCTAAATCTCAGCCTTTAAAGCAAGATTTGATTTAAAGCCTTGTGCATAGAGGCCAATTATTGCCCAGTAACATTGATTGAGTGATGGCCTGACAGGGATCCTGGGAGATGAGGCATTAGTTTAAAATTTTTTAAAAAAAATTGTGTAAGCCACATTTTGTTCCTCTTGGTTATGACTGTACTTTTCTTTTGATTTGCAGTTAGAATGTGGACATATTTTCCAAATGAATGAAAACTCAGTTTGCAGTGGGATGGCAAAGCCTCCTTTTATGGAGAAGTATGGCCTGGGGACTCCTAGAGGCCTGCTTCAGGCTAGACTAGAAATAAAAAAGATTATGTTTTCTGGCCATTAAGGAACATTCTTTTGACTCAAATCTTCTAATCTTATTGTGAAAATGTATAATTCCTCATTCTATAAAATCACTAGGGGCTGTTCTACCTGTTGATTGTTGATGCCTTCTCAAGTACTTGTTTCCTCTTTTGTCTTGAAAAGTTTTTTACTCTAGTGGAATGAAGAACAGAGAAAAGATGATTGGCATAGTCCTGTTCTTTCACAGATTTACCTGGGCAACTAAAACAAAATTTGAGTATTTTAAAACATAACCCTCCCCTGCTCCCTATCCCATCCTTCAACTGCCCTGGCCTTCTTTAATGGGCACTTCAATGGCTTTTTAGCAGTGTCAAGGAGATGATTACAGTGGGAAAAGGCCTGATGCAGGCTTGACTGGCATTAGGAAATGCTCAGTACCATCCACAACTCTTCCCAGCCCTAAAATCTACCCAGCATTTGTCCAGGAGACTGACTGAATTTCAAGGAGGTCATTCAGCAAGCACAGTTCATTTCTTTCTGACATGGTGAACATAAGAAATCGTTACTATTTATTTACTGTATTTGTTGCCTATTTTGTGAGATATTTCACTCTTAAACAATACAGTAACAGGAAAATAAAACAAAATTCAAAACAACTCAACCCTCCCAATTTCTTCCATTTTTGGTTGGAATTATCGTATTGGGTTATGGGTACGTCCAGTTATTTAGAGTAAAGCTTACTCTGGGTTTTATAGCTAGAGCTGTATTTTTTTGTCTTTAATCAGCTTCTGTGGATTTTAAATAACACTTCATCCTTGTGTTCTTATGTTAATTTTAAGGTAATCAGTATTAAAGTTTCCCTTCCAAAATTCTTCCACCACTAAAAAGTCCATGAAGTTTATTAGACCTCCTTTGTAAGGGTCATGCAAAGAGAAAAATAGAGTGCTTTATTTTAGATAAGAGCCACATATTATAAGAAGAACATGTCACATGTTGCAGTCAGCATTTTTAATAGCAATAATAAATATGGCAGTCAGTGTTGAACACATAATTTAATACTGGTAATTATATACCCACAAGCCTCATCAAACTAGGCTCATACTTTTAGTTCAAGCATGCACATATGTATCACTAAATGACTGTGGGTTTTCAAATATTCCACCAGAAAAGTATTTTTTATTTCAATGCTGTGTTGTGTCAGGTCAAAAGAGTTTCTTCAGGGGTGCATTTTATTTAAGGGAAACTTTAATAAATAGATTTTATGAGAAAGTCACAAAGCTGGATGTATTTACAACTCTGAACTGTGACCAAGTTTAAGGAAAGAGTCTGTAACCACTATATAAATGAAAAAACACGATTGTACTATCTTCATGGTGTTTATAAAAGTGTTTTTTTCTAATATTGCAGCTTTTATGCCTTTTTAAAAAAAATTGAAAAACTATAGGAGAATGTAAGGAAAAAATACAGTAATGAGTTTTTCTAACTGGTCATTTATGTCTTTGTGGAATTTAAGATTAAAAAAAGAGTAGAGAGGAGATATGATACTTCTTTTAGCTTTAAACTTTTTATTTTGAAATACTTTTGAACAGTGGGAAAAGTTGCAGGGATGGTACAAAGAAATCTTGTTTAGCCTTCATCCTAATTCTCCAATTGTTAACATTTTAATAATTGCCTCTTCTATCTTTGTATCTTTCTATGGATTCTATGTATCTATTTATGAATGTATGTAAATATGCATCTATCATCTATATCATTTCTTTCTACTTGAGAGTGTGTTGAGGATGTGATGCTGTTATTCCTAGATATCTCAAGAATACCTGCCTCTTTCCTGGTTTTCCACAATACAGTGTGTGTGTGTGTGTGTGTATACACATACATACATATACATATCAAAATCAGAAAACTAATATCAATACAAGAATACTTTATAACCCCAAAATGCAAACCCAGTAAAAACAAAATTTCTGGTAGAGAACCAGTTCTGGATTAAGAGTTTCATTTAATTACCATGTCTCTTTATTTTTCTTTAGTTTGGGGTAGCTCTTCAGCCTTTCTTTGTTTCTTGACCTAGACATTTTAGAAGTGTATAAACCAATTATTTTGTAGTATATCCCTCAGTTTGGATTGTCTAATGTCTCCCCATATTAGATTCAGAATATACATTCTTTTGGCAAGAAAGTTATAGAAGTGATGCTGTTTTCTTCACTGTTTATATCAGGAAACACAAAATATCAATTTATGCCATTACTAGTCATGTTAGTTTAATGTCTACCTGGTTTCTGTACTCTATGTTTATTTGTTAACATTTTATATTTATTAACATTTAGCTAAAAGCAAGGATTTTGTGGGACATATTTTGATTCTGTTTAAGTATCAAAGTTTTGTTAGGTGTGGTATCTTTTGCTGACTTTTGTCTGAATCCATTATAAGTTGGTTGCCACTAATAGTTATGTAGTGTTATCATATTATAGTTTTAATTTTTAGATCTCTAATGATTAATGATACAAAATATCTTTTTGTGTGTTTCTTTGCCATCTGTATATGTTCTTTGGTGATGTATCTTAAAAATCTTTTGCCTTTTCTGTGTTGATTTGGAATTGTATGCTTTCTTATTATTGAGTTATGAGAGTTGAAAAAAATTCTGGTTACTGGTCTTCTTAGATATCTATTTTGCATAGCTTGTGGCTTGTCTTTTCATTTCCTTAGTAATCTTTGAAGAATGGATTTTAATTTTGATAAGGTCCAATTTATGGAGTTTTTCTTTTATAATTTGTGCCTCTTGTGTTCTAAGAAGTTTTGCTACTTGTAGTTTGCTTAGATTTTCTTCAGTACTTTCTTCTAGGGTGGTTTGTTTGTTTGTTTGTTTGTTGGCCTTTGTACATTGTACAAGGGGTGGGTTGAAGGAAATTAAAAAAAATTTTTGCATGGAACTGTTCAATTGCTCAAGCACTATTTGTTTTCTTCTTAAGGATAAATACCCATTTTTTCCCATTAAGTATGATGTTAGCTCTAGGTTTTAAGTAGATACTTTCATCAAGTTGAGGAATTTCTCTTTATTCCTGGTTTTCTTAGAATTTTTATCATAAGTAGGTGACATATTTTATAAAAACACCTTTTCTGCCTCTACTGAGACAATCCATTGTTTTTTTTTTCTTGTTTAGTCTATTTATAGAATGAATAACACTGATTGAATTTCTAATGTTGAACCAACCTTGTATTATTACCACTATAAACTCCACTTGGTTATGATATAATTAGTTATGTATGATGCTGGATTTGATTTGCCTCTATTTTGTTGTGATTTTTGCATTTATGACCATGATGGATAATGATCAACAGTTTTATTATAATCTCTTTGTCTGATTTTGGTTATGGTGATACTGACTTTTAAAATGAGTTAGAAAATCTTAATTTTCTTTTCCTTGAAGAATCTGTGCATAATTGATATTATTTCTTTCTTACTTTTTTGATAGAATTCATTAGGGAAGCCTGCTGGGTCTTGAGAATACGATATCTGTTAGTTATGAACCACATGGCAAATAGCAAAAGTTCAAAGGGATTTAGAGAACCACTCATCTTTTATTATTTGTGACTTGATAATAGAAATTTTTGCTTATGTATTCCTGTGCTTCCATCTCCTGGATGCTGAGCTACTATTATTGTCACTATTTCTCAAGTTATCTTATAGGTAATTCTATCTACCAGAGTACAAATAGGTTGCTGCCAGTTATTTAGTTTATTTAGATTAGTTCTGAAGTTCTCTACCAATTTCTGAAGTTAAGCAAATTGTTCATAATGACAAAGCAACTGCAGTTGAGTTCATCTTTAAATATTGTACTTTAAGTTTATTCCAGTAGAAAATGTTATCTTTCTGATCCATGAGCTACTTAATATGAGTTAAGTCTTTGTTCCTCTTTGCTTATATTGGATAATATCTAGATTTTGAGGAGATATAAGTATTTAATTTTTTAAAACCTGCATTTTGTGAACTAGAAATTATTCCTGCATTATTGGGTGAGCCTAGCTATGTGTGTATTACCTCATGTAACCAATTTTCCAAGGAAGCAACTCAGAGAAGGCATAATTGGAGAATTGCGTCACTTGCATGAAATTGAGGCATTTAATCTTTGCATAATTAAAATGGCCCTTGGGCAGCCAGGGTGGCTCAGTGGTTTAGTGCTGCCTTCAGCCCAGGGTGTGATCCTGGAGACCCGGGATCGAGTCCCACAACGGGCTCCCTGCATGGAGCCTGTTTCTCCCTCTGCCTGTGCCTCTGCCTCTCTCTCTGTGTCTCTCATGAATAAATAAATAAAATATTAAAAAGAAAATTAAAATGGCCCTTTAAAATGAATCCGTACCTTGTTTTGGAAACTCATAATTCAGTGACAGTAATTGTAACTGTATGATGTAAAATAAGGTCTTGGTGGCGCTAAATACATAAAAATACTTACTTACTTCCTCATACTGTTAGAAGAAACCAAAAAATTAGCTTATTTGGTCTCTGAGATTTGGCTTTTTAATCATTTAATATTTAGAATATATGGTACTGCTCTTTCCTTAACCCTTGGTGTTTTTTCTTCAGTCTTAGAGAAGAATGATCCAGTCCTTACTTACAGCTTTCTCTGAATATTATTATTTTATATTCCTTTGTAACTAAGAGTGAGGTAGGTGATACTTGGCAGATTATATGACAGTGACTTAATAATGATATCAAGTAAAAAATGCCATATAGTGACTCTTGAATTAGAAACTCAACAAAGGCTTTAGTTTGAAAATAGTGGGCAAATCCTTTTCATCAGCATGAATTTTTATGTAATCTTTGACAACATAGTTTTATTGGCAATAAATAAACTTGAGATACATGGATAAATTGAAATGATTCTAATAAGATGAAGTGTTAGGATGAAACTCTGGGATCCTTTTCCTTGTCTCAATTCAGTCACTAACCATCAAAGCAATACCATGACAATGCTTTGATCAAGTTCCTAACTATAAATTAAAGGAGAAGAATGAGTGTTACTCTCATTGTAATAAATATGTATATTTAAGAAATTGTCTTAATAGATGTAAAATATTAAGACAACCAAGTCTTAAATATATCTATTACCATGTGAGTAAAGGAGGAAAATAGTAATATGGGTTAATTCTAAATAGTTTTTAATAGAACTATTACTCATTTCATAAGTGAGAGAATTAAGAGAATGAAAATGGATGGTGGATTTCAGTGCTCTCTTTTAAGTGATAGGGAGGGATGAGAAGCATCTCATCCATTAGTTTGGATCCCTGATCCCGGCCTAATAAAAGGACAAGAAGATCCACTTCCTTTATCACTGCCTTATAATCCTAGCCAGAAGGATGGGGCCAGGTGGAAGAAATATTTGTGTATGCCAAGGTTCCTTAAGGCTCCTTGATTTTTGACTTTGTAATGGCTTACATTATATTAGGGGTGCCAAATTTGCCTCATGAAGTGCTTGATTTAACCATGTCCTCAACAAAATGGAATGATAGTAAGAATAATGAATGTACTCAAGGATGCAAAATTTTGCCAAAAAAATTTAACTCTGCTGTGACAGTAACACTTTTTTTTTTTTTAAAAGGATGTGATCTGGTTTCTACACATCAAAAGATAGAATAAGTAAAATAAAATTGTACTAGTGAAGGTATTTCTACCTGTATGATTTTGGGCAAGTCTCTTAAACTTTTTATCTCAATTTCCTTATGTGTTTTCTGAAACTTTTGAACTTCCTGATCTCTGTAGTATTCCATGATCTGAGCATACTGTGATTCTGGGCTTTAAGAACACAGAACACTTTAAGAGACCTTGGGGATTTGAGGCGAGAGACATAGGGGTGTAAATTGGTGCAAGGAATAAGACTAAGTACCAAAAGGGAAATATATTATGCACGAAAGACCTGGATTTGTGGCTATTTTTGCTGGTCAGTAAGGGAGGAAATTCTTGCAGAGCAGGAATTTTCTTTATTCAGACCACAATATGGATGTCTTAAAAATGCAATCATGTTTGGAAGATTTATATTCTGGTGAAGAGAGAAGATCAGATAAGTACATGTGTAGGACTCCAAATGAAATGTGAAAGGAAAAAATTATTAAAGGTCGAGTCACCTTCCCCATATATTATAATAAGGGTAGTATTGGGAGGGGATTCCAATTGTATTTTAGGAATAAAAAACAAGAAGCCACATTCCTAGACTTAATATGTATAAATACAGTGTAGAAGGGCAGTTTTTTGGGTACACTTGACAGTACAGTAGGGGTCCTAGCTGAAGTTCATTCTTTATGGTAGCTAATTTAGACATGTCTGAGCCTCTTTGGAAACCTTGTGGAATTTGCCTGCCGGGTGTTTCTTTGTAAGGGGAATTTAAGATTCTTTTTGGAAAGAACCCATCCTGAGGGAAGAAGTCAGCCAGATGAGCTGACCCAATCATAGCCCAGTCATTGGAGTTGGGGGTGGGGGTTCTTTTTTATGTTTTGGTAACCTTTTACAAAGATACATTTCTGGATGCAGAATAAAAATGAAAAGAGCCATTTCGCTAAATTCTATTAGGATGTGAATGTTCATTGCAGCATTAAGTGGGTTACATTGATGAGATGTTATGCTAAAAAGGAAGAGACACATTCTCCCTAAATTAGTTTCAAATAGAATAGCTCCTGTCAATCTGTGGCTTCATTAGATGAGGTGGCAGATGGTGAAGATGCCACAGCATTGCAGAGGTGGTAAGAAAATACAGAGGTGGCTAGTGAGAAGTCCAGAAGGGACAGTAATGGAGGTAACTGATAACCGAGGTTGCAGTGCCAGAGGGAGTTGACTGACCTAGGATTCTAGATGTATAAAAACACCTTAAACATAAGAATCAATAATGATATCCAACTGTAAGAAAAGTAACAGAAGTTATGAACAGAAATAACAAAGGTTAAAATAAAGATATGGAAAATTTGTAAACAAATAATAAAAACAGGCATAATTTGAGCAAAGAAGGTTAGAGAAGAACAAGATTATTAGACAATAATGAAAGTATTATGTATTGAGATTTTATAGTGTGTCAGTAGAAAAGAAGATGACAGGATTAAGAATGAAGGCGGAATGTTAATTATAGCACTGAAAGACAAAGATAATTTCTATAAAACATGTTTTAAGAAAGAGAATTGTGCTGAAATGGAAGAATGAAAAGGCAGCAGTTGACAAGAAACTCCTAAACTCCAGGCATTGTTTTAAAAACAAAATACATTATTTCATGTAGTCTTTTCATCAAACTATTTACCCTAAACACAACTACTGAATGTCGAACCTGGATTTGAACCCAAGTTGTGCCTCCTCCAAAGCCAATCTTTTTCTCCCCTTCTCTTGGAGAAAGAATAAGGCCTAATGTTAGAGTTTCAGTCAAAGGCTAAAGATAAAAGTGATCCAACAGCAGGCATCTTAGTTCAAGAAATGAGTAGCATAACCATGTTGTTGAAGAAAGGAAATGATTCTGGCTCTGATGTTCTCATTTCTGAGTTCAGAAAGACTTTTGAGTTTGTCTAAACAATTTTTTGGCTGTTTTTACTGACATATGGGAGAAAGGTGAAATAATCAACAAAATGAAGTCGGGAATTTCAACCAAATATATTTTTAAAAAGGGAAAAGGTGGGCAGCCCAGGTGGCTCAGTGGTTTAGTGCCGCCTTCAGCCCAGGGCCTGATCCTGGAGACCCAGGATCAAGTCCCACATCGGGCTCCCTACATGGAGCCTGTTTCTCCCTCTGCCTGTGTCTCTGCCTCTATGTGTGTGTGTGTGTGTGTGTGTGTGTGTGTGTGTGTGTGTGATGAATAAATAAATAAAATCTTTAAAAAAAAAGAGGGGGGGAAGGTAGAGAATTAGAAACTAGAGGACAATAGCATCATCAAATGACAATCCTGATTTCTCTAGGAATCTGGTTTTAGAGATAAGCAGAAAAAATGCAACATGTGAACCCTCAGAGAGCCAGTAAATGCTCTGTTAGCCAAAGAGTTACAAATGGGTGTTCTGTGAGCTATGCTCAGCAGTTTTAGGGGCTCTGTGGATTTTTGGTTGTATATAATAAAAAGGTTTTATTGAGACATGCTTTGAAGAAATTATATGCCTGATTACTGCTTAAAAAACATAAAAACTTTACAAATCAATGTAATCAGTTTTATCACAATTGGGTTAAATGTTGACAATTTGATTCCAATGGGAGCTATGAAGAGTTAAGAAATTTCAGATAAAGGAAAAAAAATGTTGTGGACTTACTCAGTAAGAAAATACCACAAGGGACACCTGGGTGGCTCATTTGGTTAAGGGTCCAACTCTTGATTTCTGCTCAGGTCATGATCTCAGGGTTCTGAGATGGAGCTCCAAGTCAGGCTCTGAGCTCAGCATGTAGTCTTCTTGAGATTCTCTCTCTCCCTCTCCCTCTGCCCCTGCCCTCTTGCTCTCTTGTTCTCTCTCTCAAAATAAAGACATAAAATCTTTAAAAAAGGTAATACCGCAAGACTTTGTGATATTGGTGCTAGGATAGACTAATAATTCAAAGGAATAGAATTGAGAGACCAGAGACAGACCGTACTTGATTCTTGATAAAGCTGTTACTGGAGAGGAGTGAGGAAAGGACAATTCTTCATTAAGTGATGTTGGGTCAGTTGGATACTCATATGGAAAAGAAAAGAAACTTGAGTCATGTCAAATTATATATAAAATCAATTTCAGGTTAATCAACCTGGTTGATCAAAAAAGTAAAATAATAAAGCTATAAGAAGTAGCAGTAAGACATTTATTTATCATTTTAGATTAAGCCAGAGTTTCTTAAACAGGAAACAAAAGCTCTAATCATATAGGAAAATATTGGTAAATTGGGCTACGTTAAATTAAGAACATCTTTTCATTAAAAGATACCAGTAAGAAGTGAAAAGGCAAGTTCAGAGTGGGAGAAGATATTTGAAATACATTTGACAAAGGTAATTATACATATATTTGACAAAAGGATAGATATTTCCTATACATAATAGCTGACAAAGACTATATAAAGAACTCTTGTGAATCATAAAATCAGACAATTGAGTAGAATAATGGGCAATGAGTGAATGAACAAGGACTTCACAAAGAAGATATCTATTTGGTCAAAGAACATCTGAAAAAATGTTCAACTCTTTTAGTAAACGGGGAAATGCAAATTCAAGCCTTAAAGACATACTTCTAACACCTAGCAGAAAGGAAAACAACAAAGAAATAAACAACCATAAAACTGGCAATACTTAGTGTTGGTGAGTTTGTAGAGCACCTGGAACTTTCATTGCTATTAGTGTAATTTTTCAGGAAACTATTTGGAAGTATCTATTAAAACTTAAGACACATTCCTATGACCTAGCAGTTCCCCTGCTAGGTATATATCTAATGTAATTGTGGACACATGTATATTAAAAGACAAGATTTTCCATAGCAAATATTTAGGATAGTAAAAATGTGGAAACCACCAAAATGTCCAGAATGGATTAATAAATGACATTATATTCATGCATGGATTACTGTACAACATTAAAAGTGATTAACTACTGCTATAGGTATCAACATGGATAAAGCTCAAAAACATAATGTAGATGAAAGAAGCAATTCTTAAAAGTATATAAAAGAATCCACATAAAGTTCAATAGCAGGCACACCCAATTTATGATACTAGGAGTCAGGACAGACTTCCTTAAAGAGAAGGGCAGGGTGATAACTGGGAAGGGGTGGGACTTCCAGGGTGTTGGGAAATTTTGTTCCTTGAACCATGAGTAGTGAGTTGGAAGTAATAACATTGTGATAATTCAGCCATATTTATACTTCGGATTTTTGCAAATTTATAGTGCTATATTTTAATAAAAATTATTTAATTTTTAAAAAGACCCTAACAAATCATTGTAACAACATTCCCATGCTCATGGGGAGGGGAGAGGAAAAATTAAAATGACAGAGCTGATATCATCTTGTCATTCTGTGAGTTCCCTGGCAGAAAAAGGAAAATGTAACTAAAACGAATCATGAAGCAGAGAAAGAATGGTCAGAATGCAGGTGGAATTTAGTTATTAAGATATTTTCATATGTTAATAATGAGAGAAAAGAAGTTAGTATTTAAAATAAACAAAAAAAGGTACAGATAAAGTTATAGCAATTGTCAACAAAAAGTTTCTAAATATATCAGAAGAGCAACAACATAATAATATTTAAAATGTAAAGTAGAGGTTAGGGTAGTAAAAGCATTTGGTGTACTCTTCAGGAGGAGAAGGTTAAGGATTGACCTAGTGCCAATTCTTACTGATTTACTGTTATGTATGAGCCTAACCAGCAGATTAAGTGGGCATTTCTTTGGCTTCTGCTGACAGCTGACAGTGTTGTAATTTATAACTGTTAGCCCAGTTTATGCCCCTGAACATCCCATTTTCCCTAGACCCCTTTCCCTTGTAAACTGTTTGGACCTGTCGTCTCTAATATTTCTCTTCTCAGGAGTATAGTCACTCCATTTTGGGGCCCATTAGTCTCCACTGGCTAATTTATAATTTTGAGAACCATCAAATTGCATAGAGTTCATCTCAACAGGAATAATACCTTTAGGGAATCACTCTACACTAGTAATTTTCAATTCTGTTCTACTTTTAAAAACTAGTGGGAAGGAAATGAGTCACCAGAGTGAAAAGTTTCAAAAACAGAAAAAAAAAAAAATCAAGCAGTTGGAAGAACAGAATGGGGAAGATAAAGCAGTGAAGGTTGCAATCTGAAGACCTATTGCTGGAAAGCAAGGATGTGTAGCTGAAGAAATGCCAAAGGAGGTTGAAAGCTTATACGATACAAGCAATTATTAACATAAGGCTTAATACATCAAAAGAAAGCTTTAGTGGCACCTGGGTGCCTCAGTAGTTGAGTGTCTGCCTTCAGCTCAGGGCATGATCCTGGGTCCTGAGATTGAGTCCTACATCAGGCCCTATAGGGAGCCTGCTTCTCCCTCTGCCTATGTCTCTGCCTCTCTCTGTGTCTCTCTTTATTTATGAATAAATAAATAAAATCTTTTAAAGAACAGAAAGCTTTAGTAATCTGGAAAACTTAAAGAATAGGATAAAGCGGAGATATTGTATGGGTTGCTCCATTAAAACAAATTGCTGTTTCAAACAACCATATAGTTATGAGTCAGAAAGGAATATTCCTTCAGCAGATAGTGTAGGGAGAATCAGACACAGCCAGTGATGGGGGGGGGGGGAATAGGTAAATTTTAATTGCAAAGAATATATTTCTTTAAAGGTACAAAAAGTAAGAATGAGAGCTGTGATTTTTGAGAAATCAAATATATATATTTGGTATAAATCAAAAATACTGAGAAAGTTAAAACTGAAGCAGAGAAACAGTAATAATTACAGGAGTGCTTTATATTTGCATAACACACAGTCTGTATCATATTTTCACTTCTACTCCTTTGTGGTGTTTTAGGTTTATAATCCCTCACCTCATGAAAGTTGGCTTTAGAAGTGTTTCTGTATGCAAAAGGAGTAAAGTAATGGTGAAACAATGTAGAATATTGACTACTAAATGGGCACTAAGGAAGGCCCTTGATGGAATGAGCACTGGGTGTTATACTATATGTTGGCAAATAAAAAATAATTTAATTCAGGGTTTTTATAGAATTGAATGTTTAATTATTAGGCACTCAGATGATGTTAGTTGTTACTACCCAAAGCTACACTGCTCATTAATGGCAAGCTTGGACTCAAGTCCAGTTTTTCTGCCTCCAAATCCAGTGCCCTTTCCTTGATACCTTTTTATTTTTCCTCCCAGATGAGTTAGAATCTGGGCCTCTAGCCAAATTGAGGTCCTGAGAGTCAGAGCCAAAAAGTAAGAGGGCAGTCTCTGAGGGATTGGTGCAGAGATGGGGCATGATCCAACTCCCAAGTCATTCAATCTAGGTTAGCAAGCAACAGTCCAAAAGCATAAGGCCCAGAGGGGCAGACAAAGAGCAAGCATCAACTCTAAAGTGTTTGTTCTAAAATGGAAATCAGGGAAGATAGTGATAGCATTTTAAGATGGGAAACTAGTAAAAATCCCTCAGGCAATGGTCTGTTTTATTATTGTTACTTTTTGGCAGTGGGGATCCAATTGTAAGTATTTATGGAATAATGATCTACTTGGCTTCTATCTCTGGCAGCTGTGACTACTTCACACCTTACCTGCAGGTCCAACCTCAGCTCCATTTTCTATGCCAGTTGTGGCCCTTGCCAAAGAGAATCTTATGAATCTGCTAACCAGTCAAATATCATCAAGTGCTTCTTTTAGGTAGACACAATCTGATGCTGTGCTTTGTTTCCCTAAACAAAGCCCTATAATACAGTAGTTGTTTGAGATTCCATAAATTTCCTTGAGAGTGGTCAACTTTATGCTAAATCTGAATTCTGGTGAATGAAGCTAGATCTCCATTGCCTGAAGCTTTCCCTCTCGGTGGTGAAACTCTGCACCTTTTCTGTCTAGTAGTTTCATCTGTCATTTACTGTCTAACCCACTGCACTGCCAGGACCGTTATCTGTTGCTTACTCATTTGAGCTTATAGTTACACTTGCCTAATGCATTCTTTTTTTCCTGACTTTCTTTTATTTTTTTTAAAGGAAGGTATTTTTATTTTAAAGATTTTATACATTTATTCATGAGAGACACACACACACACAGAGGCAGAGACACAGGCAGAGGGAGAAGCAGACTCCACGCAGGGAGCCCGACATGGGACTCGATGCTGGATCTCCAGGATCAGGTCCTGGACTGAAGGCGGCACTAAACCGCTGAGCCACCCGGGCTGCCCTTTTCCTGACTTTCTTGATGAAACCTGTTACTGTATACTAAACGTTTCTCTAGTTTTGACATACATGATATATTAATCTTAAAAAATAACTCTTAGCGAACACTAAACATTTCTATGTACCAGACTCTTTGCTTATACCTCTTTTCTTATTTAATCTTTCCAACAACCTGTGATATCGGTACTATATTGTTAGGCTTAGTTTTCAGATGAAAAAACTAAGGCTTAGGTTAAGAAAAATTTCTAAGGTCACATAGCTAGTAAGTGGGAAATTTGGGATCCAAAATCAGTAACTCCAAAACCTAAGATCCTAAACATTATGCTTCATGTTACTGGTAAAAGAAATAATAAAAGAGAGAACATGTGGAGCAATTTGGAAGAAAACTGTTCTGTAAAGACAAACTATAATTAGTAGTATTAAAACTGAATTTTCCATCTTGATGCTCATTTTCCACAGAAGTACCAGTGAGATACTATTTGAGTTTTTTGAGATTGTCCTGTGTCTGATAAGAAGATAGAGATAGTAAGACAGGGAAGAATTTATTTTTTTTTGAAAAATATTTTGTAGTAGTCAGTATGTAGGATGCAAATGAATGGGAATTATAGAGTGTGAATAACCCACCATAATCAAATACGGAGACGTAATCATTATAAGAGATACAAATAGTCACAACTAACACTGACCAGGTATGGGATGGGATATTATGAAATGTCCTATATTGAGGATCATTTATAAGTTAAAAAGAAAGTCGTTGGTCATTAGTGACTAAGTAAGTGGTAATCAAATGTTTTACATATCTCATATAGCCTTCTTAGATTTAAGGGGGACCCTTAAAACAGAAAAACTAGAACAAATAATATAATTTTATTTGTTCAGGACTGAAAATAGTTGTTCAGACCAAAAATAGTTGTTCTTACCTTCTTTTAAAAATTCACAAGCCCCTTTGCAAATCTAATAAAAGCTACATACTCTCTCCATAGGAAAATACATAAAATCCATATCCTCACACAATTTACCATACAATTTTATGCTGTGCCCTGAAGCCTATTCGTAGACCTAGGCTAAGATCTTTGATTTGGAAGAACTCTTCTTGACTTGGGGAGAATTCCAGTGCAAGATTAAATCCTAGTGAATATCTTTTGCCAAGTGCCCTCAAATAGCTGTGGTATTAGTATCTTGATTATGCATACTTATTTGTAAATAGAATAGCTGCTGCTGTTTCAGAATCTGAGGTTTTTCATGAGAGGCAAGTGTAAGTTCACAGTCTTATTTATTCTATTTTTGTTCGCAGTTTTGTATAGATAATCCTTTTTCCAAATTCTGGTGGACAATTCTAAGATGGGCAAGATATCTTTTGAAATCTTTTGGTTTAGCTGTTTTTTGTTTGCTTGTTTGTTTTGTTTTGATTAGGATATATTTCTTCCTTATGCCACAAAATTACAGTAGGTTGTGTCACAGGCATTTTTACAGTTCAGGCAGGTTTTGGGCTCTGATTTTAGCATAATTATCAAACCCACTGACAGGGTGTGACAAGATCTAGACACCTAATACCGACTTAGGTAATCAGCCAGCCATCTTTGCCATTTTAACTTTGCATTAATGCTCTGGGTACCTCTTTCAAGTCATTCTGCCTTGAGTATTTATTCTAATAATATTCTTATGTAACTAAATTCTATCCATTTTCCTCTTCCATTTTAAATAAGAAAATGAATACACAAGTTCTGTGGCATCCACGTATAGATTGGAGATATTTTGAGCCCTTTTATTAACCTTAGGGTAGTTTATTCTTTACAGTCCTCTTTGGCTTTATCTTTTGTAGCCACAAGAAATTGACATATAAATAAATTTTACTCACACAAACCTGAAAGGGTAGCCCTGAAACATGTCTGTATTGTGCTAGGCTAGATGAGGAAGTCTGTTTTGTCCCTCTTCTTTTTTTCTGAATGACACCAATATTTTCTTCCATTTGTGAATTTAACCTGATGCATGGATAAAGCTGAGATTCATTTGTCAGATGAGAGGAACATTTGAATCCCTAAAAAATAAAGCTAACTTATTTTAAATAATTGTTTAAGCCAGCTTAGATGTAAGTGGCCATGTGGGCAGGGAGGTCTAGGTAGATCCAATGGCACTTTCCTCAGTACTGGCAATAACTATTATAAGATGAGTAGGGCTGACTTTGAGAATGAGAACTACAGAGTGTGATGGTTTATATTAACAGGGATTTATCTCTTTGT
Organism: Vulpes lagopus; assembly: GCF_018345385.1. Taxonomy (NCBI): domain Eukaryota; kingdom Metazoa; phylum Chordata; class Mammalia; order Carnivora; family Canidae; genus Vulpes; species Vulpes lagopus. The sequence continues at coordinate 120,682,260 of NC_054829.1, read as the reverse complement.
GTGAAATTACCATTCATATATAAAATTAAAAAAAAACCCAGCAAATTCAAAGTGGAAAATGGAATACATTTATTTTTTGGTAGGTGAAGGAATAATAACTGGTTTGAATCATCATCTGTGTAGGTATTATGGAAACTTTTCCACCTGTCTCTGCCAGTGAACATGGAATCTGACATCAGTGCCCTGTTATTCTACTCCCAGACCTCTCTTGAGAAAATGCTGTCAAAGAGCTGAGTCAGGTCATTGGAAAAAAAATACATGGGTACATATGTGTTGTAGGTAACTTACTAATAACACCTTAGGAATATGATGTAAAAAAATGCAATGTAGAGGAGACCATATTGACATTCTGAATCAAATAAATCAGTTCTTGGCTATGGACATTGAGCATACTTTCCAGTATGGCCCAATCCAAGATGTATTACCAAATCTGCAGACGTGAAAGGTCACTGTGGTCACCCACTGGGACAAACATAGATCCTCTGCACATACAGTTCTAATTAGTCAGGGTTTTAGGGCAGGGCACCAGTCATTTGTACTCGATGGTGATAGTTTTATTGATTCTTGACAACTCAGTGACTCTTTGGAGGATGCTGTAGCTGCTAGATGGAGAAACATTGCAGGAAATTAAAGGAAGAGGCCCAATCTCTGAATGAAATTTGTAGCCCATCCTTTCAAAAATTCTTTACTGGTGGAGTTTGCACAGAGTGCATTAACTGTCTCTTTCTGGAAATTACTCAGATGCTATGTTGAAGGGTAACTTATGAAATACGATTTCCTAAGTTGGCACTCATCCAGTTTGGTACCATCTTCTCCCAACCTGTTTGTGCCTTAGCATGGACAAGTGTCTTCCAATAAAAGCCTCTGCTCCAGCAAGTAGGAATTTTCAGGGCATCTCTCAACAGGCCACCCTTATTCTGATCTACAGCAAACCTTTTTGAGTTAATTTATTGTCTTTCAAATTTGAGCTCTGCTTTAAGTGAGAGAACTGGGATTTGAACCTAAACCTCTCTGACTTTGGCAGACTAAATAATATCTACAAGTCAGAAAGACTTGAGTTAGAGATCCTGTCCTGTCTGTCACTAGCTAGTTGTATCAGTTTGATCAAGTTATTAACTCTTCTGAAGCTGTTCTTTTTCTTTAAATTAATTTGTAATAATAGCTTGAAAGCTTAAAGCTGGACTAAAATGAGATCAGAAACATAAAGTACTTGCCACAGTGCCTGGCATATAATAAGTAATAATTAGTAATTAATACTGCCACTTACAGATGATCATGTAAATATACTTATTCTTGAAGGTTTTCTTTTCTTTTTTTGCTTCCATGCCCTTATCATATAACGAAATCTTTAAACTCAGAGAGCACTATTTTCTGTCTTGTAAAAATCTTAATATTGAATGGTTAGTGTGTATATATATATATATATATATATATATATATATATATATATATATAGTAAAAATAGGCATTACAAAGATAGGAAAAGAAAAGAGGAAAAAACAAAGGGTAGGATATTAAGAAAAGTGTGTCATCTTATCTCCAAACTTTAGATTGAGTTAAATGTAAGATTTTGGGAAAAAAGATTTAAGTAGTGAGAATTGTTTTGAGAGACATCCAGTGTTATGGATGAAAGTTTTAAGATCTGCTGTACACCACAAATTCCTTTGGAAGGCAAGGTTGTTGTTGATTGCTTATATTCTTTGCTTAAGTTTGTTTTCAGTCTGAAACTTCATAGGGGACATTTAAAAACATATCCTATGAAACAAGCCTTGGCACTGGACGTTCTGTCTAAAGGGATGAGTTCTGTAAAGTTGGATCAGCTTTACTTTTTTACTAGTGGGGATTTGTAGGTAACTTACTATTTTGTCAATGTTATCTACTATTTGTTGTAGTAATATTGGCTTATATTTGGTTACTAATTCTGTCACGTAGCAGTAGTGAGACTTTAGTAATTTACTTAACCTCCCTTATCCTTAGTTGATTTTTTCTAGTTATGAATTGAAAATAACAATACTTACTTTGCTCTTTTGCTGTGAAGATTGAAAGTAAAGAGTATGTGAGGCAGAGAAAGTAAAAAAGTATATAGATCATGAAATATTAAAGTGGTAAAGGTGAGTTCTTCCTCTTCTAGAATACCTCATGCACCTGGCTATTGGTTGTATATTAATATAAATGTGAATTCTTATCAATGTATATAGTTTATAAGATAGTATTTTAGAAATTCTGATAATTAAACAGCTATACACATATAAAAGTTGAGTAGGAATATATTAACTTTTTGAAATTATTATTTTTATTTATTTATTTATTTATTTATTTATTTATTTATTTATTTATTTATTTTTTAGGACAATTGTATGGAGTTAAAGGAGGCTATGTGTCCTAATAATAGTTAAGGAGTCAGGACACTGTTCAGGAGATTAAGCAGGAGACTTCTGCTTTTCTGAGCTATTTCATTTTTGTGCTTAAATTGGGTTACACTAAAAAAAAATTCTGATTCACTACAGATGACAGCTGAGCCAAAAATGATGCATTTTTGCTCCCTAGTTGATGCATTATTTTAACTCAGTCTTCAATTCCTTTGGAATCCAAATATTATAAATTCAGGATAAATATATTTTAAATACTTGGAAACAATTTTATGCACATGTTTTTTCTTTCATACATGCAGTTGGGACTTTACAGTCCTTATTTCCAACACTTGTTTTCAACATTTCTGTGGTTTTGTATTGCACTCTAGCAGATCTGTGGACCGAGAAGAATTAGGAATAGTGACTATGGTAGAAGAGCCAAAAGGAGAACATTTAGCTCAGGGAATTTGTGAAATGCTCTTTATCCGAATATGTGCCTTAGGCTGGCATATAACAAGCATTGTCAGGAGTTGACATTGATGCATGATTTTTGGTGCCATGCTCTGTTAAGCAGGATGTTATAAAAGAAGTAAAAATAGAATAAAGATTTCTATTTGTTTAGGGACAGGACAGAACTCTCTCTCTCTCTCTCTCTCTCTCTCTCTCTCTCTGTTGTGTGTGTGTGTGTGTGTGTGTGTGAACTGCCTCTGGGCAGGCCTGTAACATTGGTGGGTAGAGCTGAGTTTCAAGCCTGGTATTGATAACTTGGTATCTCCTCCAACACTGAAAGAATGGAGCTGGCAGATTTCAGCTTTGCTGTTGTTGTTTTAACTATTAGCAGTCATTCTCCTTGAAGCAAAAACTGTCCTGAAAAAAAAATCTGATGCTTTAATAGTATAGGTCTCCTATTTTGTGCAGTGTGATGAAAGTTTTGATCAGTTTGATTTAACACTTGATTTTGAATAATGCAAAAAGATTTAGAATCAAGCTGAACTAAAGTGGAATCAAGGTAAGTTTTTTGAAGATCTCCCAGAGAGCTGGGTGATTTCTGAGAACAGGTACAGCAATTGTCTTGTTTTGCATTGGAGAGAACCAAAAATCAAAAAGGTTAAGAGAATTACTCTACAATACTGAGCTAGCTAATGACAAAAATTCATCTTTTAATAAAAAATGCACGATGACAATTCAATACATTATTTTGGTAAAGAATGAATACCTAGATGTACTGGGTCTACGCTACCTTGGAAATCTTATGTACTTCTTATTACTTTGTTTTATCTTTTTTATTGGTTTTGTCATTGTCATTGGAGTCATCTTTAAAGTAAGCCCTCCAAACTGACTGAAACACAGAGGAAAAATGTATCTAAATGGCAAGAGACTTGGGACAAGAATGAAGTGAGGTACAGAAGTATAAGATATGGATGTCATTGATAAAGTGATTTAGTTTCTGATGACATTTTGTGGCTATGAAACTTATGTGCTGATAATCCTTTTTATTTGTGAAGAAGTTAGGACACATCTCCTTGCACATCTAAAAACAAATTTCATTCCATAACTCTTCCAAATATTTTAAATCTCTTTGATGCCATTTTCAGTGGCACATTTAGAAATTTAAAACTAAATCTTTATTTTGGTTTTCTTTTATTTGTAGATAATAATATTCTGTTATGGAGAGAGGTATCTTTTTTCTTTATGATCTAGATTATGATTGTCAAGCAAAACATAAAGAAGTCAATTTAAACAAAAAGAAATGTTTTGCTTAATGATCATCTCCCCTGTATAATGGCACTGTACTGAAATAGAAGAAAAAGCTGATAAAGAATGGTGATATGTTCAGTAAGATTATCATTGATGGTTACTGCTGAATTACAGGCTAAGAATGTTATTTTTTGCCTTCATCCCAAGTCCGAAAATCTTGCTCCAGGAAACCAGAAGACCACGAATAGCACTACTGAATCTCCGCCTCTCCTCTCATACATTGCCTGACCTTTCATTCCAGAGCCTAACATACACTACACCTAATAGCAGGAGACTGTTACTTTGTTCTGAGAATATAGAACTATCAGGTAACTCCATTTTAAGAAGTGTGGTGGCCAGAGAAGAATTATTACTTCCTTTACTTTGTGGCCCTGGTGAGAACTCAGGAGGTGAACCTAAAAAATGAGTGCCAGATGGCTGTAGAAAAGATGTACCTGGGGTCCACTGCTGTCTAGAAACTCTAGAAGGAATGCCTTTGAAGTTGATCATCTACAAGCTGGACTTCGTATAGCCCAGATATCTACCCCCTTGGGGGCAGGAAAACTTGCTCTTCCATAGTTGTCACCAGACTAATCTCTCTATTGAAAATGAGCCAACTCAGTTGAGGCAACACGGCACCTAGAAAAATGCTTATTGTTGTATTCACTCAATTAGGTCTGGGTACAGTCTTCATCCATCAGTGAAGTGAAGAATTCTGGAGGGCAGGAAAGACCTGCTGAGACTAAGGGCCAGGTCTCCATTTGTGCAAGCCAAGCGAAACCTGGCAGGGCCCTACATGTGAAGGATTAATACTGGTCCTGAAGGACAGGGATTTTGGAGCTGAAAATAGCATAAACTTTAGCCAAAAAGCAAATTGGCTGGGATGAAATAGTTTGATATGAAAATTTGATTGAACAAATATATGTTTGTATTATTTATATATATATGTGTGTGTGTGTATACATACATATATATATATAAGAGAGAGAGAGAGAGAGAGAGGGAGAGAGAGAAATAAGCTACTGTCACTGTATTCTGGGGTATTATCAATAAATGTATATTATTATCATCATGTTATTTTTTGGGTGCCCAGTGATTATATTTTGAAACATTTATTATTTTTAAGCACTTCTGTATTTTCCTTATTTCTTTTCCTTTTTATTTCTAGTTCATTTTCAGCCTATGATTTCTGCTATGGATTATTTACAATAGTAAAGGAGTTAGAGTAACTCAAGTGTCCAGACATTATATATTAGTTTTTGGGGTTTAATATTTCAGAGACCGTATAGTTTGGTGAAGAAAAATTGAGTATTGCTCTATATCAGGCATTGTGAGGTAAGTACATTTATCATCCCATTTAGAAAATGAGGTAACTAAAGTCTTTAGAGAGCCTAGAAAAGTGAATAGCTCATTACATAGCTGTAACTCCTGATGGAGCTAGCATTATATCTAAATAGACTGGTTCCAGAGAAAATGTTTGTGTATCATCATGGGACATATAAAGCTGAAAGAAAGAATTGCAAGTCATTAAAGATGAAAAAAGATCAATGAAGTATGAAGATAGGGCATGATGAAGTGTTCACATGGATGTTGGTGTCACCCCAGGCTGATGGTAGATCTAGGGAAAGAGAGAAATACAAGACAGAGGTTATAGCTCTGGATACCTTGATACATATGTGAGATAAACTAAGGGTTGGTGAATGATAACAATGATAAATAGAGGGTGATATATTACTACCACTATCAAAATAATAGCTAGCTATTATTTATGGAATCCTTATTATGTACCCGGCTTTTTGTGGAACTTTTGCAAAGCATTGTCTCAGAGAATCTTTTTTTTAAAAATATTTTATTTATTTATTCATGAGAGCCAGAGAGAGAGAGATAGAGAGAGGCAGAGACACAGGCAGAGGGAGAAGCAGGCTCCATGCAGGGAACCTGATTTGGGACTTGATCCCAGGACTCCAGGATCACGCCTGGGCCAAAGGCAGGCACCAAACCGCTGAGCCACCCAGGGATACCCTGTCTCAGAGAATCTGTGCAATAATTCTTCAAGGAAGATACAATTTTTATTCCCATTTTCTGGATAAATTAACTCAACTTGATGAAAATTGAATGAATTGCCTAAGTCTCCTGTTTCAAGTCATCTAGGATATCTTTGTGAAATGATTTTCAAAGAAGCTACCCATTTATCCATCCGTCTGTCCATTTGCTAGGTATTAAGCTCTAGCAATATTTGCTAGGTATTAAGTTTTAGGGATCGAAAAGTATTTTAAACCTTGATCCCTGCCTTGAGTCTGATGAGAAAAAAAGATATGGGTACAATTAGTAAAACCTCTATTAGATGTATGATTTAATTATTTTTAAAATGAAGGTGTTGCTCTGTCTTTAATATTTCTCCCAATTCCACCTCTGTGATTGTAGAAACAGCAAGAAGTAATCAGTAAAAAACAAAAGTATATGCAGCTTGGTAGTATAAAACTTGAACCCACTTAACTGCATAAGACTATCCATTTTCTCAATTCTATGCAGTCTAGCAAATTTGGCAGCCAAGGAACTGAGCATGAGGCAGCTGGGCATGATTTTGGATGGGAGACTCAAATTCAATGTTGGTGAAGTGTTTACAGTTTGCATGTGCATTGCAGGTGTGTGACATCACTTCCTATGACTGATGCAAATGCTGGGAACAGTGGCAGGAGACTGATAGCCTGCCTTTAACCCTTTCCAAACAAGCCATCTTGTAGGCAGATGTTGACCACACCTTCTTGCTCATCTTTCTAGAAGAGCCTGGAGATGAGCCAGTTTTCACTGATTCCAGCCTGGGTATTCGAATGTGTAAGCCACTGAACCTCTTCAGGAAATGGAGATAGGAAACCAAGTGCTTTTTTTAATGCCTCAGGTGATGAAGATGAAGGGATAATCAGCATTATTTTCTTGCTTAGACTATAATTCAAACTAATCACTGAGATGTATGATGATTTGAAATTTTGGAGAGGGTGATAATAGTCTTCCTCTGGAGGAGAAAGTTCTGTTAAAGAAACAGTTTGCCAAACTACTAGTGTAAATAAAATTGCAGAGAGAAATATTAAAAGTATTTAAAGGAACAACATGTTTTCATTTTTTCAAATAGTTCTCTAGTTTATCCAGTGCAGGCTTTCTATTGACATAAGGGAAACAAACGGAATAAAAAGTTATGGTAATGTGAAATTACCTCTATGCAGTTATTGAACAGAATATGCTTTTGGTTTTTGCATGTTCTGAAGTGTTAAATCAGGCATTAGATTCAATGCCTAAACAATTTAGAATTATGACAAAAAGGTTGCTAGAATTGGCTAAGGATTTTTCATATTGCCTATATTATATACTTTCTTATAACACATGTGTACATGTACATACTCAGGTAAACTAAAAGTAAATGTAAGTTTTAAATGAATAAACATAATAATACTTAATTTAAAGTAACCTGTATTTTAGACTTTCCAGTAATTTGTAGCTTTCTGTCTCTTTACTTCATATTATAGAAGATTTATTAGGCTACTTTTTACCTTGGACATTTACAATGTTTCAGGTAGTATTGTGGCTGTTACTTTTACATACAACTTAAATGTGGTGGTTACTTATTTACAGGTTATCACTGGAGAAGGCTGAGCCTGGTTTTGAGGACTAAGTTTATTATTAATCATTATTTCTGGAATCGTAAAGGCTATTTGAACAACTGGAGGAAAATGGTGTTTGAAAATAGGTCCTATTGAAGAAAATGAATAGCCGTATTGCAGCTTGGTTCTTCTTCCCATATCAGAATTGATACTCTGGATAAGTGTCTCTTTGGATCACATTATCTATGAACTGCCTTTGACAAAACTGCTAGCTCTCTTGCAGCTGCAAGTGCTGATTATTTTGCTTGGATTTGTAGCTCTGTGATGTTTTCTGGCATGCATGATTTTATAAAAGGTTTAGACATAGCCTGCAATTTTTTTTTCAATTCCTAGACAGTTCTGATTGAGTAGGTCTGATTAACATCAGTTCAGAAGTTTGAAGCCAAACTTTCACAACCCTGCTTTTGAAAGGTGTTGAGATTTGTGGGAGGGGAGATTACTTTTAAGGAAACTAAGCTTCCTTATGTTTCAAATTTGAAGATGAAATGAGATTGTGTCTGTTAATTTGCAGAGCTTTACATACTGTAGAGACAGGATAGCAGAAAGAAGGATATAACATTTTTTAAAGCAATTTCATTTCACAGTATTAAACTGTAATCACAGCAATGCTAGAAAATTTAGATGACAACTTTATTTTTCTAGTTCAACTCACTTCTCCTATTCATATGATATAGACCACAGGTCTTAGAAAAATGCAAGAGAAAACCTTAGAGGAAATTTCTCTTTTATTATCTTAGGAAGATATCCACTTCTAAGATATTTTTCTTTAACAGTTTGTGTTTATGAGTAGTCTGTGACACTAACTTACGATCTCCTTCTGTCATGACTGTGATATGGCATGTCTAAATACACAACTGAAATTAGAATGGTGAGTGTACCTTGGAAAACTCAGAAGCCAACTGGAGATCCTGCTGCAACCAAACTCAGGCACCTAATCAAAACCAGGTTACCTTTTTTAAATGAGAAAATTAAAATGACATGTACTGGCTCTGCTGAAGAGCCTTGGCCCCCTCTTACTGGTAGTGGCAATTCATAATCATGCATTGGGGAGGGACAGAACAAAGATGATTGTTACTGGCTGTATTGCACACTTTTTCATTGTATTTCCAATATTTTGGAAATAACCTTTATTAAAGTGATGAAATTAAAAATACCCCAAATGTACAATTTGTTAAACATTTTTATAACTTTTTATTTTGAGATTCATATGCAGTTATGAAAAGTAATACAGAGAGATCCATATATCCTTCACCCAGTTTCCCCCACTGGTAACATCTTGTTTAACTATTATATAATATCATAACCAGGAAATTGACATTGATTAATCGATTGGACTTATTTAGATTCCTCAGTCTTAGATGGATTCACTTATATTGTATGAGTATTTAATTTTGCTCAATTTGATTACATGTGCAGATTTAAATCACCATCACACTCAAAATACAGAATAGTTCTGTCATAAGTATCCCTAGTGCTAGCTATTAATTTTTAATGGGAGATGTACTCAAAAGATTTATTCATCAATTTGAGTAACTTCTCAGAGGCTATGTTGTATCTAACATAGTTTCGAAAGACAGTAAATGACCAAGAAGACAAGAAGTTAACCACACTAACTCCAAGGAATAAACTGAAACTGTGGGAGCTGGTCTTGTGAAGTTCTCTGGGAATACAAACAATGAATTACCGCTCAGCTTTAGAAAAGAGAAATTGCTGAGCAGAGAGTGGAGCAAGATGTTAATGGTATCTGGAACAAAAAATAAGGCAGGGCTTTAACGACACAGGTTAGGTAGGTCTTTTGCACAGTTTTAACAAAAGGAAGTTAAAAATTACAGGCTCAGATTCTTCTGTGTGAAAAAGAAGAAAAGCAAAGTCAGCAAGAATAAAAAAAAATCATTACTGGTCTGCATTCTGAAAAGAGCTTTCTCCCCTTGGGAAAACAATAAAAAATTATTTGCCCCTGTATCAAATTTAGGACCACTTACCAAAATGGCTAGCTTGGCAGAGGCTGCTGCTTAGCTTAGAGCTCAATTGTGCGATTCACTTGTAGCTCAGCATGAACTTTCCTCATAGACAATAGACATTTGTGTTCACACATTTGAAAATGAACTTACACAAACAAGTACAATTTATACAGTTTCTTAAAACCATAAAACATTGACACTTTTAAACTAATGGACTTTGGGCTACACTCAAAGCTTTGTGTTCTTTGCTGCTACTCTTTATATCTAGGGTAATGAAGACCATCTATAAAGTGAATTGTTAATAGCAGAAAATTATGAGAAGTCAATCATAAAAGCTGCATGCCAGATTTTTCCCCCTTCTTTTGTCCCTTTGGAATTAAAGATATTCCTTTCGCTATGGTGGTTTAGCTATAATTAAAATTCTGTTCTTTTCTACTAATAGGTGGAAAGACTGACATACTACTAATTAAACTATTAGACTTACTACTTCATTGATCAGCTGTTCTGAGGTTTATCTTTCAAGACCCAAATTTACTGCTAGATCTAAATGGTAGAGATCTAGGGAAATGAATGACCTTGAAATACACCAAGTAGGATGTTATTTCCTTAGAAAATCCTAGGAGAGGGATGCCTTGGTGGCTGAGTGGTTGAGCGACTGCTTTTGGTTCAGGTAGTGATCCTGGGGTCATTGGATTGAATCCTGCATCTGGCTCCCTGCGGGGAACTTGCTTCTCCCTCTGCCTATGTCTCTGCCTCTCTCTGTGTCTCATGAATAAATAAAATCTTAAAAAAAAATAGTAAAGCATTAACAAAATACTATTATCTGGTAAATTGCTTTGGCAATTTCTTTTGTAAATCAAGTATCTATAGTAATACCACTTTCTAGTTCTCTTTGTTTTAAAATGTTTTGGTATAAGGAAACTCTCTCCCCCCTTTTTAAATAAGGTCTTTATTTTAATTCCAGTATAGTTAACATACAGTGTTATATTAGTATCAGGTATACAGCATTTTTTTGAGAAAACTCCAGATTCTCTTCTATAAATAATAATGAATTTTGTGTGTAATAGAAAAGTGTGTATATCCATTTATGGTTTTTAGTAAACATATATAGTTTTTATTAAAATTTCAAAACATAAATAGTACTTTGCATTCCCATATACGGATCTCACAGAAGTCTTTGAAACTCGAGTCAGTAATTCCTCAATTCCAATAAATCTTAGGATGAAAAATTCAGGTCCTTAGGAGGTCAGAAATGAGTCTTTCTTGATAGCTTGCCTAAGTTTATGATTTTAGCCTTTACTGAAATGCTGGATGATAGATAAGTTAACTATTAAAAGAAGCAAAAGTCTATAAACTTCATTTTCAGTACTACTAATAAATAATGTCACTTACTTAATCTTCCTTTCTTTCTTGTATCTTTGTTTTTAGATTAAAAAATACATATATTTTATTTATTTACTCATCAGACACACACACACACACACACACACACACACACACAGGGAGGCAGAGACATAGGCAGAGAGAGAAGCAGGAATCTGATGCAGCACTTGATCCCAGGACCTGATCATGACCTGAACCAAAGGCAGACTCCCAACCACTGAACCACCCAGGTGCCCCTTTGATTTTAGAAGTTGAGTTTTTCCTATACCTATTCCTTTGCATTGCTGGACTGATATTTATGTGACCTCTTTGCTCTTGTTTCTCCAGTCATTCCTGTTTGTAGCAAAACTTTCCTCCTCACCAAAATTATCATGGGCTAATAGTTGACCTCAAATAGGGGCAATGGCTTATCTAATGATACATAAAACCAGATCTTAATTATTTAAAAATGTACATTGGTGGATAATATGACTCCCATTTTACATCTATATTAGAGTGGGCTGTCATAACAAAATACCACAGATTAGGTGTCTTATACAACAGAAACTTAGTTTCTCACAGTTCTGGGGGTTGGGAGTCCAAAATCAGAGTGCCAGTGTGGTCGAATTCTGATGAGGATTCTGTTTCCAGCTTGCAGACAAGCTTGCAGACTTGCCTTCTTGCTGTGTCCTCACGTGGTAGAAGAAGGCAACAAGTTCTCTGATATTTCTTCTTTTTTTTTTTTAAGATTTTATTTATTTATTCATGAGAAACACAGAGAGAGGCAGAAACACAGTCAGAGGGAGAAGTAGGCTCCATGCAGGGAGCCCCACATGGGACTCGATCCCAGGACTCCAGGATCAAAGGCTGGGCTGAAGGCAGGCACTAAACTGCTTAGCCACTCAGAGATCCCCTGATGTTTCTTCTTATAAGGCCACTAATCCTATCAAGAGGACTCCACCCTCATTACCTCATTTAAATCATATTATCTGCCAAAGGTCTTATCTCCAAATACTATCACACTAGGGATTAGAGTTCCAACATATGAAATTTAGGGGGACACAGTACAGTCCATAGCAACATCTCTGAGAGAGGAATATAGTGAAAGGTATATAGGGACCAACTGTTCAAGGAAGACTGGCCCTCCAGCTATGGCTCATGTGCTTAGAAAAGGAAGCAAGTAAAAATCACAGATGCAAGGGTAACAACAAAGAAAGTAGGGAAGAAAAAGGGCAGGTAGGGGCACCTGAGTGTCTCAGTGGTTGAGTGTCTGCCTTTGTCTCAGGGCATGGTCCCAGGGTCCCGGGATTGAGTCCTACATTGGGCTCCCCTGAGGAGTCTGCTTTTTCTCTCTGCCTATGTCTTTGGCTCTCTCTATGTGTTTCATGAATAAATAAATAAAATCTTAAAAAAAAAAAAAGAGGCAGGTAAAAATCAGATGTGAGGGGAACAACAAACAAATAAAACAGGATTTCTAGAAGTAGAATTTTATTCAGCACTCAATATCTGTTTGAAGAATAATCCTTATCAGAATCCAAAGTGGACAGATTGGGGACCCAACCAAGGAAAGACTTTGTTCCTCTAGAGGTAAAAAATGTATTTTATTTTAGTAAATTGCTCAGTTTTGGATTTAGGATAAAAGGTAGGAGAGCAATTTTAAGCATTGACCTTAAGTGCTACTGAACTAACAAAGAGTGGTGAAGATAAGTGATACTTAAAAAGGTTTAATATTTTAAACTTAGAACAATCTACCAAGGTGAAATTTGCTTATAATTTATCCTAGCATGATATGCTTAGGGTCTTGGAATTATCTCCTGGGTAGTATTTAATGAGTTTGCTTTTACTGCCATGTATGATGAGTCTTAGACCACATTGGATAGCAGGGAGAGTTCATACTGCTGAAAAGAACTGGGTTTGAGTTGAGATGCTATCATTGTGATGACTTTTTTGCTTATTATCACAAAGTTGTTGACAGAGAGTGATCTCAAGACAGTGGCAGACTTGAAAGAAACACTGGGATGATCCACGGTTAGGTATTCCATTGCATATCAGAAGAATGGTTTTAAATTATGATATGATTCTAGCATTTTTCTTTTATGGAGATATTTTCTGTAAGATTGGAAAGGCACCAGCCTAAGAATAGCAAATCAGGGGTCTGGCTCTCTGACAGACTGTCTTCTAGTCTCCATCACTGGGGAGGAGTGGTTCAGAGTATGAATACTAGTGTCAGAAAGTTCAGGAATGAATCTGGCAGTGCCATCTATGAGAATCGGGGAATTACATGAACCCTCTTAGTTAAGCTTCAGTTCTGCCATCTGTGACCTCGGGGGATTTACATGAACTTACCTAGTTAAGCTTCAGTTTCCTAACTTGGTGCTTGTGAGGATTGGTTGACAAAATGTAAATAAAGAGGTGAGTATAGGACCTGGCACATTATCTGCAATAATACCTGTTATCACACTGATAATTCATCAATGTAATGATTGACCATTAAGGTTGGAAAGAGTTTAAAAATAGCTATCAAGCCCAGTTTTATTTTACAAACTGCATTGATGACTTTAAGAACTAACTTCCCCTTTCCTCTTACTAGTGGTTAGTCATGACCCTTGTTTATACTTTCTTAGAATGCCGGGGAACAAAAGTAGATATGTACATTCCCCCATCTTTTCTTACAATAAAGATTCCTGTAAAATTAAAAAAGCAGATGAAGTGAAATTTGGATGAGAAACAGTAGCATACATTCACCTTTTGGGCGGAAAAATCAATTAATTTTGGTTAAGTATGTATTAATTAGACCTGAACATACAGGGCTTATTTTTGTGCACAAAACTAAATTGATTCAAGATGGAGTCAATTCACTAGGTTTTATTTATTCGGCCCATTATCTAAATAGAGTTGGGTTATTTGAGTTGTTTCTTGAATCAGGAATTTTAGGCATAAATTGAGAAATATTTCTATATATGAATATATTAAGCAATTTATATTTGATGGTATAGTATACTGCCAAGAAAGAATTAAAATCCAAGAACTTGAAGGAAAAGATCTCTACCTGGCTCCATGCTAGGAACTTATGTTTTTAATGGCACATTTAGATAAAGTTGTAAAGATGGATTTTACTCTGAGAGGATGAAGTACCCATGACAGCCACTTCTAATAGTGGGTATTATGACCAAGTCTGGTACAGTAAACCAGACCACAAGAGAGACAAAACTGTTTGCCTGCGAATAAGGAAAGATAGTTCTGTTTCATTCTATCCATTTCTTATTACTTTCTCCCATACAGATGTACAGCCTCAGATCAAAATTCAGCTTCTATTAATATAGTATATTAGTCTAATGAGACTCAATAGCTCCATTGTGCATTATTTTCTCAACATCTGTTAGCCACAGTTCCTGAACTTAACTTTAAAGCTTTCCCCTTTGCTATTAAAGTCCTATTCATTTGCAGTTTTTTCATAACCCAATAAAACCACTCTTTTGCAGCCCAAATTTAAGATACTTTTTGTTTGCCTGCGGCTGACTATGCAGACAAGCTCAGTGTCAGCTAAAGTGTTAACAGGTTATTCTAGACTCTGGAGTCATAGTAAGTGCCTAAAAACACTAGATGGCACAGGAGAGATATAAATGGATCAAGGAGTACAGCCCCCAAACTTTATGTATTTTTAAAGAATTCTTAGGGTTAAAAAGAGCCACACTTTAAGATATTCTTATATGTTCTTTTCTATTAATTTTTCTATTGTTGTTTTAAGCTTTATCCTTGGATTTTCAGAACTGGATAATGTGAGATAAAATTCTCCCTTCTAGCTTGAAAGCAAATACTTAAAAAATTACTGGTTGAGTAGTGCCTTTATTTCTTTTATTTATCATAGAAAACACACATATACATGCTATATGTATAATGATATATATGTGTTTGTTTATGTGTGTGTTTATATATGTGTATGTTATCTTTATGATGAATTAAACATGTGCTGTTCCAGGAAACTTGGAGATAATGTACACCATGGTGTGTATAAATATACATGTGACTCAACTTATTGTTTTAATTATGTGACTGACTAAATAGAGTTGAATTATGAGAAATACTTTTCTAAGAGAAAACATCTAACCATAGAAATTAGTGTTATGTAATTTCTATTTTTTCTCAACTTGTAGTGAATACATGTATCCTAGGAAGGTTCCATATGTATTGTGTTTATTAAATATGAGGTTAATTTATCATTTCCTTTAATGGAAAAATGACAAGGTATGAACAGGAAAGTATATTTAGTAAATACTGAACATTGGGATTCAAAGCTAGTACTGATTACAAGAGTACTATTAGCCTTAGTTGTAGAAATTCTACTGATTCATAGGGAACATTATACATGTAAAACCGTGGACTAATCAGTGATTTGCCATTGAACAATTTCTCAAATTTAGTGGAGAAAAACTATAAAAAGGAAGCTTATAACTGGTCATGCTAAAAAGAGTATTACTCAGCCATAAAAAAATGAAATCTTACCATTTGCAATGATGTGGATGAAACTAGAGAGTAATACGCTAAGAGAACTAAGTTAATCAGAGAAAGACAATTATGATTTCACTCATGTGTGAAATTTAAGAAACAAAACAGATGATTATACAGGAAGGGAGGGAAAAATAAGATGAAATCAGAGAGGGAGATAAACCATGAGACTTTTTTTAAAAAAAGATTTTATTTATTCATGAGAGACCGGCGGAGACATAGGCAGAGGGAGAAGCATTATGATGGACATTATAGGAGGGTGCTTGAAATAATGAGCACTGCATGTTATATGGAACTGATGAATCACTAAACTCTACCTCTGAAACTAAAAAAAAATGACAACAACAATAACAAAAGTTGTGTAGAGAAAGCTGGCATGATTATTAAAGAATGAACAGATTCTCATTAAGAAATAGATCTGGATTATTTGAGTTTTTTTTTAGAAAGTCTTTGTCAACTACTGGTAGCTTAAAACCTATAGAAGATGTTTTTAACATCTGTTCTCTAGCCTTTCCGAAGAGTAGTTGAGTTCACTGGAACCAAATATTGTTTTCTTATTTGTAATATGGAGAAAATAACACCTACCTTGAAAGGTTGTTTTGAGAATTAATGGTAATGCATGTAAATATATATCAATTTAAATAACCTTAGGCTTCACAGATTAACAACTTTATTGCTAAGTTAGGTAATTGAGAAATAAAACTCATTAGAAACACAGAACTACTATATCATCTCTAATCCTAATTTAAAAAAATATGTAAGTCCACATATTTCTCATAGTCATCTGTAAAGAATTGACCTGCAACTACTTTTAACTTTTCTGTATTTTATTTTGGAAGGTATGATTGTATAGTACATCATAAATCACATATGAGATAGCTATATTTTAAAAATCATAGTTACTAATATTTTGGTAGAGGTATCATTCTTTACTGAAGAAAGTATGTGTTTAGGGTTCCACAGACATGGGTTCAAATTTTGATCCCACCACTTGTAAACTAAGTAATCTCAAATACTTAATTCTCAAGGTCTTATTTTCTCATTTGTAACATGGGGTAAATACCATCTTATCATACAGAGTTGCTAGGAGCTAAATAGGATTTCTCACCCTCAGCACTATTAATATTTGGGGCTGAATAATTCTTCACTGTGAGGATTGTTGTGGGGGCTGTCCTATATTCCTTGTAGGATGTTCAGCAACATCTTGATATCTACCCACTAGATTCCAGTTGCACCTCTCCCACAGTTTTGATAACCAAAAGTGTCTCTAGACATTGACAAATGTCCCCTGGAGGGCAGAGTTGTCCCCTGATTGAAAACTATGTTATGTATACACCTTGCATAAAACTGAGTAAACACTCAAATAATAACGATTATTAATAACTATTAATCCTTTTAAGTATTATTTCTTTTTAGCTGAGCAATAACTCCTAAACTTGACATTAAAGACCTCATTAGAAAATGATAGAGGTATCCAAATTATGTAATTTAGGGACCTTTGTTTGAAATAGGAACTCAATAAGGATATTTTCATGAAGTTACTGATTTATACTTGTGGGTTAACTCAATGAGTCAATCCATTTAATAATACTTTAAATCAATCAGTTACAAAATAGATGGCATTAAATAATCAGTAGAAGCAAAATTATAGTAATTGTCACTTCTATAGAGAAAATTCTTAAAGGACATGTATTAAATAAAGAGACTGATCTGACCCCTTTGTGGGCCTATCATCAGTATGCTGAACAGCAAGAAACCCAGAAGTCCTCTTTATCTCTCTGGATATATGGCAGTCACTCATCAGGCAATTAAGTGTTCCACTCTAATTTCAAGCACTGTTTAGTCCTGTGAGAAGTCAGTGCCATTCTTTAGTGATTCTAATGGGAAAGATAGATAAACCAACATCAGTAAGATCTGATTCATGGACTACATTGTGTGGAGGATCTCTGAATCCATTAGGAAAGTAAGGGAAAACCTCCTGGAGAAGGTGAAATCTGAGCTAAACAATGAAAAGTGTAATAGAGTGGGAGTTGGAAGAATGGATATTGTGTATGTATAGTAGCAGGTGAGTAGGGTGTAGAGAATATGGTGTATTTAACATAATTCAAGGAGATCAGTGTCTTAGGTGAAAGATGTGATTGAAGGGTCAGATGGCCATTTTAAATACTTCATACACATTCTAAAGTATATGGAATTTATCAGGAAAGCTGTAATATCCATTAAATCACTATAAGCTGGGCTATGACTTCAATTTTACATTTTAGATCACTATGGTGTTATATATAGGAGGGACTGGAGGGGGAAGGCAAATGAAGGAAAAAGGAAACTAACTATTTAGAAGACATTGCAGTAATCCAGATAAGAAATGAGGAAATCTTAAAACTTCGATAAGAATAGAAGGAAGAAAAAAAAAAAAAGAATAGAAGGAAGAACTAAAGCACATTTAGCAGGTAAACTTGAGAGGAACTATTTCCTTGAGAGGAACTTCAAATGTAAATGAGGAATGAGAAAATATATAGTACTTAGAATGACAGCTATGGTTCTGACTTGGATGATTAGAGAATGGTAATTTCAATTTCAGAAACAGGAAATAGAAGGGAGGATGATGGGTTTGTAGTGGTGGAAGAGAATAGGAGGAGACAGATGTTGGGTTCATCGTTGGTCATAAGTGTGAGTTGTTAGTAAAATATCTGAGTGGAGAGTCCAATCAATTGATAGATGGCATAGGTTCAGAACTAAAGGAAGAAGTCAGCCTGGATCTAGAAATACAGGAATTTTCAGGATATAGATAGTAATGGATGGGTTTATTAAGAGCATGCAGACTAAGACTTGGACTGAAAACAAATCACGGGCAATATGAATACTTAGGGTAAATAGAGAAATTAGAACTCCCAAAGTAAACTGAAAAAAAAAATGGTGATAAAAGACAGTAGAAGACTGTAAGAGTAGAGGTAGAGAACTCAAAAAGAGGAAAAAGTTATGAGTATAAGGGGAAGAACGCTTGTCGAACTGACATCATTTGTGCTTGCTAGGGTAGTTTGAATGAGAGATCCATAGTAGTTGGGTAGTCAGGTCTGGGGGCAGAATATGGAGTGTTTTTCAACAGTTTTAATTTTGAGTATGTTCAGTTTGAGTTACTGCTTTTCTAGCTTCTGCATGCTACATTACTTTCTACTGTCTTATATAAGGTAGAAAATGGGGTCAGAGACTGTAGGTCTCAGTAAGGTTAAATAATAAATATACTGGCATTAGAAGACAGAAGGAAGAGCAGAACATACATTTTGTTATTATCTAATACTGATATTTGATAGAATAGTTGTTTGAATGTCGACTGAAACTAGTTTCAGGCACATGGATACTGCCTAAGTAGAAGTCAGGAATTTGAAGATCTGTGTAGTAGTGGAACTACTGAACTGAAACAGTCTGGTAAACTCTAAAGATGTCAGTTTAGAAGAAATTTCTAGAGAATTGAATAATATGTTTTATTGTCTATAATTTAAAACACAAGCATAAGCAGTGTTGTATGTATATGTGTGTGTGGGGTGGGATGTGGTTTAAATTTAAAAGAACCAAATAAGGAATATATATGTTTTGGGGGGAGTATTGGCAAGCACTTGTGAGGCTCCAATCAAATCCCAACACTTTGGAGGTGTTGAAGCCAAGCTTTGAGCTCTCTTTGTCTCAGATCAACACCAGATGGTATGGTGATTAGTGTACTGGACGCGGAAATGTTTTTTCATTGGTAAAATTTGTTATGTCCAAGATGTTTATCTGTGATTGGTTAGGTATATTGGACTGAGACTCCTTCATAAATGGGATTTCAGAATAGTGTACTTGACAGCCTCCATTCCTTGATTTTTTTTAAAAAAAGATTTTATTTATTCACGAGACACAGAGACAGAGGCAGAGGGAGAAACAGGCTCCATGCAGGGAATCCGATGTGGGACTCAATCCTGGGACTCCAGGATCACACCCTGGGCAGGCACTAAACCGCCGAGCCATCCAGGGATCCTGCCTTCATTCCTTGAGAATGAGCCCTCAGTTTAGGATCTCAAACCATTTGGTCTAAGTGCACTCACCTGAAGGTTTTTGTTCTTTGCCCAGCTCCTACTGGGCTAGCTGAATCCTGCCTCTAGAACATTGCCTTTTCTGCCTTGCATTATCCCTTTATGGAGGATGCTGTTGAATACCTGAAACTATAGAGAGCTGGTACTTCATTGAGCCTATACAAGTGGTTGCTGCATTAGTATTTTTATGACTTCCTTTAATTAAAAATTTGTGTGTGGCAGGATTTGGTCTGAAAGCATTTATCTATGGCATTATTAAATTCAACATCAAGGCTGGAAATGAGGAAAGCTATCTATTAAAGCCAGTATCTACCTCCAAAAATACAGTTAAGTGTGGATTATTAAGTCACTTTGTAACCATCTGATACTCATTCTTCTGAGTGAGATAATGTAAAATTGCTTATTCCTTCATAAGTACCTGAGAAAATCTTGACAAGTCAATGACTGAGCTGTGATTTTCATGTATAATAGGGCAAAAATAATATTCACCTCATGAGTAATAGTAGCTTATATTTTCTGAATACTGTTCTGAGAATTTACACATTTACATTTGGATTTAATCTCCATGCCACCTTATGAAATGGTTAAAACTATTGTTGCCATTTTTTGGATGAGGACATTGAGACAGAGTGAAGTTAAAGTAGTTTTTGGGTTCAAGATTATACAACTAGTAAGTGATAGGCCTGAGATTATGAGCTGAGGCTGTCTGATTCTAGAAGCCATGTTCTTAAACATATCCCTCTGTATTAACTCTCTAGATTAAATAATATAACTTATGTGAGATACAGTTATTAAAGTTTCTGTCACTAGATAGACACTCAAATATTGATGAAATATGAATTGGTCTTAGAATGATACAAACTTCATATATATTTATGTACTTGTTTTATTTTAATGGACCTGCATTTATGAATTAATCACAGTATTCATGTACAATATATAAATCTGATAGTAGGAAATCACTAAGATAACCTAAAAAGATAATCATGGTATAATGAATACTTCCTTAATATGCTTTAGTGTGCAACCTTATCATGCATGTGTTACATCCGTGTTTTACTTTGGTTTTATTATTTTTAATAGATTCAGTAAAACTTTTATTTTGAACACAGTATTTCCACAGTTAAAAAATTCAAGTCTTTTTATAAAGCTTACTTGCTTAGCAATGATTTTTATTCCAAAAATTTTTCTAGATTAAGAAAAGAAAAATCAACTTACTTTTTAGTTAGAAATTTCAAAAAGCAATCCTGACTTTTCCACTAATTGTTGATTAGACCTTGAGAAATATAATTGGAAACAAGGTTATTTTTTTCTGTATTCTACTTTCACATACTAATTTTTACTGACTGAAGTATTTTCTTGGCTAAGTTTCATTGGAACTAGGCAAGAGATTAAAGAGCTTGCTTTTCTTTCATTATTTCTTCCTCTTCTTCTTCTTCTTCTTCTTCTTCTCCTCCTCCTCCTCCTCCTCCTCCTCCTCCTCCTCCTCCTCCTCCTCCTTCTTCTTCTTCTTCTTCTTCTTCTTCTTCTTCTTCTTCTTCTTCTTCTTCTTCTTCTCCTCCTCCTCCTCCTCCTCCTCATCCTCCTTCTCCTTCTTCTCCCTCTTCCTCTTCCTCCTCACACTCTTCTTTCTTTCTTTTTCTTTTCTCGCATGAAGAGAAATACAGTTCCCTCCCTCCCCCTGGGTACATATCAGCTCTAGATAACCCTTGTGAAATTAAGAACTCAACAAAGAAAGGTAAAAACATTGCTTCTCAGTTTTAGAGTTTTCGCCAATATATTCAATTCCCCTAATAGCATCCCAATAGAATGGCCAGGGGAATATGGAGGAGAAATGAGATTTCATTCTGAGTTTTAGAAGGGGGAGGAGAGAATGTTTGTTCCATGTGCTCACTCTTTGGAAAGCAAAGGATAGTCTGTTTGTCATTAATATTAACATGAATTAGTGTTGCTTACTTCCCATTGGAGCTCTTATGGTATAAAGATATAGTGGGCCAAACTTAGTCCCAAGAAAGATGGGTAAATATTCCAGAAGAGCTATAGACCTAGTGTTTGAAAAATGTAAACATAGATGAAAGAACAAAGTATATAAGAATGACGGAGACTTTTTTCATGTCTGCCAATGTGCATTCAGTTGAGGTACATTTTATGTGAGAAATACAGTGAGGAAAGTAATAAGAGTTGAATGGGTTTTCTGTGTAAATTGAATTGATTTGCTCTTTTCTAAAAATTAAGTCATTAAATGAATGTTAATGTTACATCATAATGTGTTTCAGTTTATAAAGTAGGAATCTGAAAATAAGTTTTTTCCTCCTTATACATTAGTTGGTTATGTTAAATTCTATAAACTAATAAGGAGAACAGATCTTCAATAAAGCAACCATTTAAAGACCCCAATTCAAGGTAGAAATGAAAATAAACAGTAACTTTCATAGTATATAATGTCATAATGATAGCTGACATTTATGATGATAGTTACTATTGATTAGCTATTGTTTGTAATTTATAGGAGTTATTTCATTCATTCAAAGCAACCCTATTAATATCTTTCTCACTCTATGTTTGAGGAAACTGAAGGTAATAGAGATTAACTTTCCTAAGATCTCATGCTTAACTGGTGGATTTGGGACTTAACCAAACACATGTAATACTGCTTTTACATAGTGTTGTTTTCTGAACTGGACAAATTTTTGTGAACTTTTTCTGTTTCCCTAGAAGATGTAGAACAGATAACTTGAGAAGACTGAATGCTCTGCTCTTGTATTAGAAGCTGGTCACTTAATTTTTATGGTATGTGTAATATATCAAGTAGAAACTTGACTTGTTGAATGTTTCTGGTAAATGTTGTTGGAGGATTATCATAAACTCTTAATCCTAGTCATATCAGGATTGAGACCAGTTGTATAACTCTGCCTGTTAAGCAGAACTCTTAATAAACTCTAAATGTGAAATATGTTACGATTAGTGCTTTTTAAAAGTGACTTTTTCTAAAGGTCAAGGTCAAGGAGTCAAGGTGGAATGGTAGATAGAACAGGTTATAAGTGACCATATGATATGCTCTTGGGCTTTTTGTACTGTTAAGAGGCTCTGACCAGAAGAGTTGATTATTTCAAATAGAGTGATAATTTCTCCTTAGACTGACATCAACCTCTTGAATTTGTTTGCAAATAAAAAAAAAACAAACGAGGATATTTATGATTAGAAGATAATGAAGAACATTGACAATGACTAATATCATCTAATTTTCAAAGTTAATATTGTTGAGTGCTTACCCTTATCAGAAGCTAGCTAGACGTTTTCTATTAACTTTTTAAAATCCTTTTAACAACTTAGGAAATAGGTACTATATTTAATCCTTCTTCTATAGAAGACAAAACTGAAGCATTAAAACTTTCTAAGGTCATACTTACTAAGAAGGAAGATCAGAGGTATTTTCCATTCAGCATACTTTTCTAATCTTTCCTCGGGCTATATTAACTCTTCTGCCTTTTGTCATAATATTGTCCAAAGGATTTGGAGTGTCTGGACATTGCACAGAACATCTTACTTTGTCTTATTGGTCTACTATACTGATGGTATCATAGCAGGTGAACCAAATGCACAAGAAAAGGCAAGTACATTGGAAGACTTGGTATGTAGAGGAAGGGGAGGAATCTTATGAAGATTCAAGCACCCATAACATTAGTGAAGTGTTTTAGAATCTAACAGACTGGGACATGTTGCAGTGTTCCTTCCAAAGTAAAGGACAGATCATCTGCATCTTGTCTTCCCCTAAGAAAGAAGCAGAGTGCTTCATAAACCCATTGATCACTTTGGGCTCCTGTGGCAAGGAGGCAGTTAGCAAGAATGGAGTCAGCACTTGGGCCGTGATAAGTAACCGGTTCATCAGGAAGAGGTAGGGTTGCTGCTAGACAACATGGGAAGGGGATACTATGTTTGGAATTTAGATGATTCATTTGAACATCTTTTGTGCTCCCATGCCCCTCAGCCGTATCCTGAGGAGAGCCCGAGGGGAGCCACAGCTGGAATCCTGAAATATAGGAATTCAGACCCACAGAGATAAAGGTCTGAGTCCTTCTACCTTGCAGTTTGCCTACTCCATGCTCTCAGTGTTTCAATGAAAATGGCCAGGGGATTATGGAAGAAAAATGTGATTTCAGTCTAAACTTTAGAGGCAATAGGGGAGGCTATTTGTTCTGTGTGTTTACTTTTTGGAGAACAGAGGATTGTCTGTCACTAGAATTAGCATAAATTAGAGCTACTAGCCATAGATAAGGGGAGTCTAGAAAAGGAGATGGAAAGAGGGATTAATAGTTACAGCTTTAAGAGATGTAAGGGTGGGGGCTGCAGTGGATTCCACTAAGACACTTCTCTGGTAAGTGTCTCAGAAAACAAAAGCAATCAGAACATGGTTGAAACTCTTTCCAGGAGAAATGAATTTACAACAAGAGGGAATCAATCTGTGGAGTGCAGTGGTAGACTGTAGTGGATTCTCTTGTTTTCCACCCAGATTTTCTTTTTTTTTTTTTTTTATTTTTTTTTTTTTAATTTTTATTTACTTATGATAGTCACACAGAGAGAGAGGCAGAGACACAGGCAGAGGGAGAAGCAGGCTCCATGCACCGGGAGCCCGACGTGGGATTCGATCCCGGGTCTCCAGGATCGCGCCCTGGGCCAAAGGCAGGTGCCAAACCGCTGCGCCACCCAGGGATCCCCCCACCCAGATTTTCAAGCTGATGGTTCATAGCTCTGTCTTCCCTCCCTGAAAATTTCACCTAGCCCCAGGGCAGTTCCCCATCCAAGGCTATTATACAGAAAATTTGGTTTGTTTCTACTTCACAATGTTTGGGCTTCAGCTAGGAAGACTTGAATTCTGGGAATGATTCTGTGGCTGGGGTGTAGGGAGATTTGGAGGCATCTATTCTCAGATGTCTGGAAGTCGATGCTGGTTGTTGGCTGAGATCTTAGGTGTACTGTCGGCTGGAACATCTACACCGTGGTCTCTCCATCTGACCTCTCAAATTCCTCTGGTTTGAACTTCACAGCTGGGTAAATGGGTTTCAAGAGTTACTATCCCAAGAAAACGAGGCTTAAGTGCTTAGCTTTTTATGATCTAGTTTTAAAAGTCATATACCATCAATTCTGCTGTACTCTAGTGGTCAAAGAAGTCACAAAAGTCCACTCTGCTTCAAGGGGGAGAGAACACAGACTCCATCAATTGATGGGAGTAATACTGATGTCACATGTAAGAAGACCGTGGAAGATGTGAGCTATTGTTGTAGCCATCTTTGGCTACAACATGATCAGCCATCTCAAGGAAAAGATTAAGTGCTTCTCTTGTCTGTGCATTCTGTCTTTTCCAGCACATCCTTGGTGTATTAAGTTTCTTATAACAATATCTTAAACAAAACAATTTCTTGAAAAACAAAAAACTGAACATGAAACTGTGAAAATCACCTTCCTGCTTCTTGAGTGAAGTCTAAATTCCTTAAGTTAGCATTTAAAATCCTCCAAAATTCAGATATAATCCCTTTTACTCCTTACTTTCTACTACTTTTAGGCATATACTGTAGCTTATGACTGACCTATACACATAATTTACCATTTTCAGAATGTGTCCTGAGCTTTTCACTTCTGTATCTTTGTTCATACTTTTTCCTAATCTTAGAATTCTGCTAGAGAGGTATCTTCAGTGTTTACTTGATATAGGCCTACTCATCCTTTAAGTCCTTTGCTTCATGCCCAAACCAGGAGTGATTACTTCTTTCTCTTTCAAGACTACTGAAGCATTGGTTAATACCAATTATGTGCCATTTATCACACTGTGCTAAAACTGCATGTTATTTTGGGAGGAGGCAGTGCTTTATTGTGATTTGGTTTGATAGTTAATGCTACTGCCACTGCAGAAAGGATGTCCTTTCTCAGCAGAATTCAGAGGAGAGACGATACCTTTCTCTAATCTTCTTGTTTCCATGAATTAATTATTTATCATAATATATCTAAAAATCCTAAGCACTTTGCATTGTCTTATTTCTTCTAGATTTCCAAATATTCAAAGGATTAGTTCATCTCTTACTGAGTTTCCAGGGTACCTAGAGTATTAATATGGAGACATACAAGCTATTTGATAATGTTGATGAGCCACAGAGTAATTATTCTGAAGTAAAGTCAATTGGAATTAGTGACATACTAATTTCTAGGGAACAATTTTCACATGTACTAGGCATATATATATATATATATGCATATATATATATACATGTATATAAACTTTTGTTTTTAAGATTTTATTTATTTATTCATGAGAGACACACAGAGAGAGGCAGAGACAGAGAGGGAGAAGCAGGCTTCTTGCAAGGAGCCTGATGCAGGACTTGATCCCAGAATCCTCGGATCATGCCCTGAGCCAAAGGCAGATGCTCAACACTGAGCCACCCAGGTACCCCTAAGCTTTTTTTTTTCAATTTCATAAAATTTGTGAGGAAGATGAATTTAAACAGTTCAGGATTTTTATAGCTTTAATTCTGCTAATATTCTTTCTAAGAAGGGTCTATAGTAAGGCAGAATTTTCTAAATTTATATAGGTGCCCCTATGAGTTACAGGTCCAGAACTCTTTCTAGGAATTACTTCTTAAATGTAAATATTACAGTGTGAGTCTGCCTTTTGTTGCTTTGCCTGAAGGAAAAGTTGATTCAGCAGGACCAGTGAGTATTTGCTCCAGAATTTCTGAGTTTGGAACTGAAAGAGAATGGAGCCAATCTTGCACGGGTTCCTGGACTGTGGGTAAATTATGACACTTGGTAGCCTTCCTTCTCACTATGTAGTGAAAGGAGACTGGTTTTTACTAAGGAAGAGGAGAATTAAGCAGGAAGGAGGGAAAGAGAATATGTCCTAGGAGCTCTTGAGTCCTTTGATCTAGCTGCTTCTGAGCCTAGTCACATTCCTGACCTTAGGTTCCATGTGACATTTCATATTCCTTATAAATATTCTCTAGTTTCCCTAATTTAGTTCTTTTTCTTACCCCACTTACAACCAAAAGTACAGTTAACCCTTCAAAAACAGGGGTTTAAACTGCATGGATTCACTTATATAATACAGTACCATAAATATATCTTCTCTTACGATATTCTTAATAACATTTTCCTTTTTTTCTAACTTACTTTACTTTAAGAATACAGTATATAATTCATATAATGTACAAAATATGTGTTAGTCAACTGTTAATGTTATCGGTAAGGCTTCCAGTTAACAGTAGGCTATTTAGTAGTTAAGTTTTTGGGAAGACAGAAGTCACATACAGATTTTGAACTATGTGGGGGTTGACACCCCTAACCCCTGCCTTATTCAGGGGTCAACTGTATTCCAATTAAAATGCCTTGTTTTCCAGAGCATTTTATGGGGTTAATGTTACATAGAACTCACTTTGGATAAGGTGGCTATCAAATAATAAAAACTGGACAAAAGGGGCAGCTTCTCCAAAGCTCAGTGTGTGACAGATTGAACAAAATTGTGGCTCATCTAAATTCTTAATCTGTAGCACATTTTCATTTTGTATTTATATGTACATGTTTTAAAACATAATCATAAAATTTTGGAGCCTCAGGGGTCCTTGGAAATATTATTGAACTTTAGCGTTTTACATATAAAGAAATGGAGGTCCAGAGAGTGTCAGTGTTTTACTCAAAATCACAGATAAATAGCAATGATTTAAACCACACATATTCCATACATTGCTCTCCAGGGTAACCCCATTATTAAAGACTCTGAATGCAAAGACACCTCAGTAAATCTTTCCACATCTTGCTTGTTTGCAAAGAAGCGATGTGTGCAACTTCCTGCACACTTCTCAGAGGCTTACTACTTTCTCTGAACTTTCTATTTCTTGTTTTATACTCGCTGGATCATGGTGACACCTTCAGCAGTCACTTTGGACACAGAGATGGAAACTACAAATTGAGATAGAGGTACCCCAGCAGCAGAGTCTGTGAACAGCCTCGTAGAGCAGAACCTTTACCTATCGTGGAATTTTACACAAGAGAATGACCAACTTTTGCTTTGTTTACACCATTGTACTTTGGCTCTTTGTTCTAAGTTGTTTATCTTATACCTTAGATAATATACCTCTAAGAATAAACCTTCATGAGGTTGTTGTAAGATTGAAACAGGTAAGTAGAATAAGAAATGAATACACAATAGCTTATTATTTTAATTTTTACTGAATACCTGGCCCCCTTTTGTGACTGACACTTCAAACTCTGTCCTTGGTTCCTGAAGTCATCTTTGTGTTTTCTTCATGCCAGTAACTGTAGACCAGAGGTACCCCACTCTAAACCCATCCTAGATATGGGAAACCTGTTCTGAGTCAGAGTCCTAATTGTTGAGGAAGTGAATTTATGGAGTTACAGAGGTGATACTAGAATCCATATCTCATTATATCTTGCTCTCAGGGAGAAATTAGTTCATTTTGAAGACTAAATGATTGTGCTATTTATTTTGTGTTCATCTCTCAGGTTGTGGTGGTATATATTATGAGAAGGAATATATGTGTTCATTTACTCTTGACAGAGATCATTAAATATGGGCAAGGCTCACATTGGGAGGTGAGACATAATTTGACTGCTTAATTCTCCAGCCACCACCAAGAAGTATACAAATGAGTACCCAAATGAGCAATGATTTTGGTCTGGAATGATGCCCAAAAGGTGATGGTCCATGATGATAAACTCATTTGAGTTCCTGAAGTTTCACTAGTTTTCTCTTTACTAATGCCATTTTCAAAATGTACAGATATCCTATTCCTTCCAACAAATCAGATTTCAAAAATGTAAGAATCATGAAGATAAAGAGAGTGGGGAGAGACAATTTATATCTTGTAGTGAAGTTAGGTTATATTTTATTTTTGAATTTAAATGGGATCCAAAGTACCTTTGTACCAACATATGAAATAATCTGCTCCTTTGTGGTTAATATCACACAGTGGTAATGATCAGGAAGACAAAGATACCCTTAGAAGCAGGACTTGTTAACCTTAATACAGAGGATGCTGGCTTGCTTGAAAACTCAATGGTTAGAGAACGATTACTGGAGAAATGCCTCCTAGTCTTGAGCCAATGCAGATCTGGACAGGGATATATAAAGACATTATTAATTTGGATGAAAGTTTTGTTTTTGCCAGTATATCTTTTATTTGGCTACAGATGAGAGGATTGTTCAGAGCTTTTCAAAAGACCTTTAGTATGCTATTTATTAGAGAAACATTCATTTAATCAAATAACACTCACTTTATAGAGGAAGAAATATTCCTCTGCTTTGAGGGCCATAGGTCATACATTGGAGTATGGCTTTGGTCACTGACAGTGCTGACATGATGGGGATTTTTTTCTCTTTTCCTTATGAAGATTCTTTCTGTAACCTCTGGCTGCATTAGAAACTTCACTGCTTAACAGAAACAATTGTTCTTTGTTCTTGTGGCCAAATGAAAGCTCTTGTTTTTTCAGTCCAGTTCTGCTGGCAGGTTAGATGCAATCAGGGGTGTCATCAAGAGGAGATGAAAATATGCAGAATACAACCACTTGTTGTTTCTGGAGGCAAATTGCCCACTTTTTTGGCAAAGTCAAGGCTAAGCACATGTGAGAGCAGAGAAGGCTAAACTATGGATCTTTCAATATAATGATGGTTAATGCTTTGCACAAATTCAAAGTGATAGTTGAAAGCATCAACATTTCTGACCACTTTCCTAAGATAGACACTTATTTAGGCAGACTTAGACATTTTTACATGTCTTAGAAAATCTGAGCTCAAATTTGCATCAGATACATCCAGAATGCTAACACCTTGGTGCTTATATATTTGTTCAAGAATCTTTCACTTGATGTCTTCAGTAAAAAATCCTATAATAAAACTATTTGGGGAGGAAAAGTGGCTGAAAGTATGTAGAGAAGTCTCATTTGTTACAGGTTTTAGGATTTTTAATTAGGTTGATATCACAAAGGGGTAGGTCTTTCCCTCTCCACAAACACTTCATTTTTCATCATATTGATTTTCCTGCTGTTGAAATAGCTCTCTGGTTCTGTGGTCATTATTCATGAATTATCCCCATTAAAATGCAGTGGTACCTACTTTTTTAGTTGTAGACAAAAGCTAGGATATTGGGAAGATTCACATTTGTGTTTGTAATTCCCGATTGTACTTAATCGCAAAAAAATTAAGATAGAAGCTAAAATCTGACTCAGGAAAATATCATCATGACCAAGACATATTGTTAGAAGCTGTATCATTAGTGTCTTCAATGATATGTGGGTGGTGCAAATGCAGAGAGAAGAGGGGCTGAATCAGCTCATGTTCTAGAATGCAAGCTGTCAAGGGAGCCATTAGAGAGAAGGGAAAGTCATTGAGGAGCCACTGGAAGAGGAACTTTGAAGAAAAAGGAAATGGCCATTATCCTTAAAGGTAGCAGTGTTTGAGGTCTAGGAAGAGACTCTTAAGAGAACCAAATGAAAGGAGTCTCAGGGGAATTGTTAGGCAAAAGACTACTCTCAAGCAGAAAAATGTTAAAAGCATACATTTAGCCATCTGGAGTTTTTTTTAAAAAGGAACATTTTATTTTGTATTTTGAAAGGAAAGATTTTACTTTTAATGAGAAGTCTGCATTTTATCTTAAAGGAAGAATACATCTTCAACTTAATTATTGTCCACAGAAAAAGCCTCTTCCTGTGTGTCTTTTGTATGCTTAGTATATACACTCAACACACATGTTTTAGTAAAGTTCTATCTGGCATGACAGACACATATGAATGGATGATGTTATATGTGCTCCCAGAGATTTTTTTTTTAATCTTAGGTCATGGTTGTAATAAATAGTATTATGTTGGACTGAACCAAAACTCTAGTGGTCCTCAAAATGGTTCTCTGAAAGCACTGATTGATGATATGTATTGTGGAGTCAGTATTTCCAAATCTCGTGCTACTAAGGAAAGTATCATATTATTGTTAGAAAAATAATAGCCTCAGGAATCAGATATAAGTGCCTATCATGACATTTTAATCTGCTACATTGGTCCAATGATACTTGTTTATAGGCTTGTTGTGAGGATTAATTGAAATAATCCATATGAAAGTATTTTTAGAAGGATTAGATTTCTGTGCAAATGAATAGCACAAATAAAAGTTGTGTATAAGGATATTATGATATGTCAAAGACTCTGGGAGAGCATATATATAGTATTTACACTACAATTTAAGGACTGGAAAAATGTGTTCCAGGCTCTGGCAGATGTTCTTAGATCAAATGATGTTTTTGTGAAAATTTATGTAAAATGTTCAGCTAATGTAGGATTAAACATGAAAAGACAGTATAGTGGTTTTGCTTTTGGTTAAAAAGAGCCATTTCAAGATCTTGTGTTATTTTAGTCATGTGTTTTAGATCTGGTAATGGATGTAAAGGGAGTTTCAGAAGAGGCTACTAAACTATTTACATTTTGAATGTTTATCCTGGATTCTATTAGGATTTTAGACATTTTACAATAAAAGCACAAACAGTATATGGCAAATTACAAATTAGAAGTTGAAAAATAGAAAAATTAAATAAAAAGTAGAAACCAAAGGAGAAAATAAATGAATATAATTAGGATTTACAGAGTTGTTATGGTTTTGCCGCAATTGTTATGTAGTTTTTTTCAACTTATAAAGTAAATGTAATAAATATTTTTATTTTTATTTTATTTATTTATTTTTTAAATTTTTATTTATTTATGATAGTCACACAGAGAGAGAGAGAGAGGCAGAGACACAGGCAGAGGGAGAAGCAGGCTCCATGCACCGGGAGCCCGACGTGGGATTCGATCCCGGGTCTCCAGGATCGCGCCCTGGGCCAAAGGCAGGCGCCAAACCGCTGCGCCACCCAGGGATCCCTAATAAATATTTTTAAATAGAATATGTAAAAACACAGAAAACTGTATAAAATGAAAAATAAAAATCTCCCATAGTGGCGCTTGGGTAGCTCAAATGGTTGAGCGTCTGCCTTTGGCTCAGGTCATGATTCCGGTGTCCTGGGATTGAGTCCTGCATCATACTCTCTGTTCAGCAGAAGAGCCTCCTTCTCCCTCTCTTTATGCCTCTCCTTCAGCTCATGCACTCTCTTTCTCAAATAAACATACAAAAATCTTTAAGAGAAATCTCCCATAAGTTTTCCAGCCAGAAGTAACTATTAACATTTTGATATGTATCATTTCAGCAATTTTGCTATTAATACAAACCTAACTTTTATATACACATTTGGGCTCATATTTCACACTTTGTTTTCTTTACAGTACATTTTCTATTCCTTTGAAAATTCTTTGAGAAATGATTTTTTTGTGCCTACATAACCATTACACAGATAACCATAACTTACTTAACCAGTATCCTAGTACTAAACATATATTTTTTCTCCAAGATTTTTTGCTATTGTAAATGGCCCTCAACATACTTTTGTACAAATCTTTATGTCAAACCTTCATAGTTTACTGAAAAAAATTTCTAGAAGACAATAGATTTTTTTAAAGATTTTATTTATTTATTTATGAAAGACACACACACACACACACACACACACACACACAGAGGCAGAGACACAGGCAGAGGGAGAAGGAGGCTCCATTGCAGAGAGCCCAACATGGGATTCGATCCCTGGACCTGGGATCACGCCCTGAGCTGAAGGCAGACACTCAACCACTGAGCCACCCAGGGATCCCCCGACAATAGATATTTTTATTGGGTCACAGGCCACAAAGAATTGCACAGGTGTGCAATATAGTGATTCAACAGTTCTATACATCACCCAGTGCTTATCACAAGTGCACTCCTTAATCCCTATTACCTATCTCATCTATCTACCACCCACTTCCTTTCTGGAGACCATCAATTTGTTCCCTGTAGTTGAGTCTGTTTCTTGGTTTGTCTCTCTCCTTTGTTTTTTTCTTTTGCTTATTTTTTTTCTTAAATTCTACTTATGGTGAGATTATATGGTATGCATCTTTCTCTGACTGGCTTATTTCACTTAGCATTATACTCTCTAGCTCCATCCATGTCATGGCAAATGGCAAGATTTCATTCGTTTTTATGGCTGAATAATGTTTCATTGTTTATCCATTCATCTATCCATTTTTATCCATTCATATTTATTTTATCCATTCATATTTATCCATTCATCTATCAATGGACACTTAAGTTGCTTCCGTATCTTGGCTATTATAAGTAATGTTTCAGTGAACATAGGGGTGCCTGTATCTTTTCAAATTAATGTCTTTGTTTTCTTCAAATAAATGCCCATATCATATGATAGTCCTGTTTTAATTTTTTAAGAAACCTTTGTACTGTTTTTCTTAGAGGCTGCACCAGTTTACATTTCCACCGAAGTGCACAAGAATTTCCTTTTCTCCACATCCTTGCCAACACTTGTTATTTCTTATTTATTTTTTGATGGTAGTCAGAAAGTCATATTTCATTGTGGTTTTAATTTGCATTTCCTTGGTGATTAGTGATGTTGAACACCTTTTTATGTGTCTGTTGGCCATCTGTATGTCTTCGGAAAAATGTCTATTCAGGCCCTCTTTCCCATTTTTAAATTGTATTTTTTGTTTCCTTGGTGTTGAGTTATAGAAGTTCTTTATATGTGTTGGATATTAACTCCTTATTGGATATATCATTTCAAATGTCTTCTCCCATTCAGTAGATTGCCTTTTTTGTTTTGTTGACCGTTTTTTATTTCTTGTGTAAAAGCTTTTTAGTTTGGTGTAGTTTTGTTTATTTTGCTTTTGTTGACCTTGCCTAAGGAGATTAAAAATTCCTACTGCAGTATTTAAAAATTCTTAATATAGTCAATATACTAATCCTTTGTCATATGTTATATAATTTAATTGTTTTTCACCTGCATTTTAACTTTTTTATGTATTTATGAATTAAGTCTATCTTTACAGTCATAGATAAATGCTATCTACAAATACTTCAGAATCCCAGAAACACACAATTAGGTTGACATTTCTTTGGAAAATTTAGGACTCTTTACAAGGCTCAGCATATTTTTATTTGTCCATGAGGTGGAAAAATCCACTGCATCATGACCTGTGAGCATGGTGAGGATATTTCTTAAGAAATATTTATGAATGTGTTTCAGAATTTTAGTGAAGGCTTGCTTAATTCTCCAATGTTCCACTCCCTAAATTAAGCCTAAGGTGATTTTGATCTGGAAATATTTGAAAGAAGTTGTAAGCAGTTTCCTACTTTTCACTAAAAATAAAAATCTCTTTATTATTATAAAAGATAATCTTCTTTGGATGTCATTTGTGATTTATGACAAACCATATTGACAGAGTTTTAGAGTATATCCTATTTTCTGTGGTATAAGCCAAATATCTAAATTATATCAAAGTTATTAAGAAATATGTGCTTTTCCAAATTGTGTCTGATTTTTCAGAATTGTGAACTGCTCTGACTCTGGCAGTGCTATTAAATAGCAGGTTTTGTATGAACATCAGTAACCAAAAATCTTACATAATATACCACAAATAACCCAAGGCTGAGGAGAAATCAATAAAGCTTTCAAATTCTCTTATATAATTTTGAACCAACTGTAACATGAGATGACAATAAGTGTAATACAGTTAAGAGAGGAGTAGCTGTGCTTCAAGGCTTCTGCTTGTAAAACATTGGTCTCTAAACCCTGATATACTCTGAAAGTGTTAAGGAAGAAACTGATGTAAAGTTTACATATGGTGCTCAATAAACAGATTCATAATTTTGGGACAATGAGGACTGTCACACAGATACGTCTTTCTCTGAACTCAGATTGCATTTGTGATTATTTCTAATCTGTTTAGGATTTAATTATTCTCTACTTTTTGATTTACATGTGCCAGTTTTTTTCCAACTAGAGTGGAAGCTTCCAGAGAACACTTACCATATCTAATACTTCTTTTTATGTCCCTGATATTTTTAACAGCCTAGGACACTTATTAAGTGGTTAATAAATCTATTGACTAATTAAAATTCTTTTGCAGATATTTTCTATCACTTTCTTTTTTAAGTTGAAAAACTTTCATCAGGAAAAAAAAAAAGTGATCCAACTTTATGTGTCTATCTACCACAAGTCTTCGGGCCAAAAAGACTCAAGAGTAGTGATGCTCTCATCAAGGTCATTCCCAAGTCCAACATCCACTAGAAACAGTAAGCAGGAAGACAGCACATCCCCCACCACAGTTTCTGCACACAATGAGGCATGCTGGGAGAAAAGAACATAAATGGGAAACTATGGAAGTATTGAAGAACAAGAAGAACAGGAAAATGGGCAGAGCAGAGGAAAGGAAGAAGTGGTTTGAATTTAGCGATGTAAATTAAGGTCCACAGTTCTGAGAGGACTGAACTTACAGAGCCAAGAACGTCCCAGAGACAGGATACCATGAATGGTATATTCTCATACACAACCGTAGCTCAGGATTTCAGCCCACACACATCCCACTTTGATATTCTGTGTTGTCAAAGTCCCTGATGGCCTCCACTGCGTCCTCTACCCAGTTCATGTGTAGGAAGGGATAATCTTCCACAATGTCACATTTGACGACTAAACCACACACCTCAAACTTCGCCCGAAGCTATTTGTTAATAGAGGTGGGGCTAATGTTGCCCACATGCAACTCTGGTGTTTTTGCTCTTTTTCTTGCTGGCTTCCACATTGATGTCCACCCTTTGGTGGACAGTTTGTAGGGTAGAGGTTGTGTACAGATCCTTTACTGCCATCTTGTCCTCCACATGCCCAAATAAGTTTTTTTATTTCTTTAAAGATTTATTTATTTGTTTGAGAGAGAGAGAGAGCAAGAGTGGGAGAGGCAGAGGCAGAGAGAAAGAGAATCCCAAACTGACTACATGCTGAGTGTGGAACCCAGGGTGGGGCTCTATCCTAGAACCCTGAGATCATGACTTGAGTGGAAACCCAAAATCAGGGACTTCTGGGTGATTCAGCAGTTGAGTGTCTGCCTTTGGCTCAGGGCATGATCCCGGAGTCCTGGGATCGAGCCCTGCATCAGGCTCCTTGCATAGCGCCTGCTTCTCCCTCTGCCTATGTCTCTGCCCCCCGCTCCCCTCTCTCTCACAAATAAATAAATCTTAAAAAAAAAAAAAAAAAAGAAACCCAAAGTCAGGGGCTTAATGGACTGAGCCACCCAAGCAACTCCAAAGTGATAGTTCTTAGTGATGCCACATTCTAGCACCTTCCCATACTGCTTAAAGAGTGAGCACATCTTCTGCTCTGTGGCCTTCTTGGGCATGTTTCCAATGAAGAGCTTCATTATTTGGACACAGCCTGCAGGGAACTCAGCAGGGGCTCTTCCTTGTGGTGCAGATGTTTCTGACAAAATGCTAAAATGGCAATGGCCACATCAGTGATTCTGGGTAGAAGCTGCCATCATTTTAGATGGACTGGTACTCAGGTAACCCTGCATTTAGGTTATACAGCGACATCATTATCAATGCAAGAAGCAATGCCTAAAGCTGGACCAGTTAGGCCATTCTTCTCTGCTGACATTGGACAAATCACAGGGGAGAAATTGGATAGTTTCTTACTGCTATTTGGACTTGTCTGTACATTAGGCTTTCTGTTGCAAAGAATGAGAAAAGCAGTTTTTTGGAATTATTGAAAACCTAGAATTTTAGCCTTAATAAGCCTTGTAGTCTGTTGTCTTGGAATTTACTCATTTCTCTTTATAAACAAACATCTTTTATCAATATAAAATCTTAAATTATTAATATTTTAAGAAAATGTATCTTTTATTCCAATTTGGAACTTGAAAACCACACTGTTTGAAAGAATTTATGACAGATTAAATTTATCTCTTTGGGTTGATTGAAAGGAGGAAATTAGAGTTCTGGCATAGCAGAACTTGAGGTTTTCTTAAAAATTCAGTAAAGAGCTTTAGTCTTAAGTAAGAGTGCATGTGCGTGCGTGTGTGTGTGTGTGTGTGTGTGTGTGTATTTTGTGGGAAAGGGTTGGGAAGTATGTTGAAATCTGGTTTGGAAATATGTTGAATAATGCCTCTAATTCCTTTACAGTGTTAAAATTTTGATAATGTGATGACCTTAAGCTCTATAGCTGATTCAAATAACTTTAATTACTTTGAGATGTTTCCTCATTTTAAAATGGAGAGATTGAATGGCTAATCTGCCTCAGTTTGTAGGAAACAGGGAAGATCATACTTGTGTGACTTTAGAAAATGACAAAGCTATAAAAATGCTTTTGTTATCATTGCTGTCTTTGAACTCATGACACACGTTTACATATATTTAAAGTAGTCACTCATACTACTCAGTAATATAAAAATCCTCATATTCTGCTGACAGTGACCTGAGTTATGGTGGATTACGCCTGGAAATTATACATGCTGATGAAATTTTAGTGTGTGCTCAATTGTAAGCACTAACCCTAAAGTAAACCTGTTCCTGAGGTACCTGGGTGGCTCAGTGGTTGAGTGTCTGCCTTGGGCTAAGGGTGTGATCCCAGTGTCCTCGGATTGAGTCCCCGCATCTGGCTCCCCACAGGGAGCCTGTTTCTCCCTCTGCCTATGTCTTTGCCTCTCTCTCTCTGTCTCTCTTGACTAAATAAATAAAATCTTTAATTAAAAATAAACAAACCCATTCCTCACTACCTAGTAAATGTTTCTGAACTAATTATTGAGCTGCTATCAGCTGGAGTTGCTGACAATCATTAGGAACTTCCAAGCTCATTATGTGTTCAAAAATACAGCACTTGGCACCTTAAGAACTGCTAATTATGCCCAGATCCTAATCTTAATTTTCCAATTTATTGTGATTTCTTCATTATGTCCTAACAGTCTGAGTAAGCAGCTTATCTCCCAATATTTCCACTTGCCTAAACAGATGTTCTCTTTAAACAGATGTTGGCGCTTCTCGGGAAGGAGCCAGCCCTGTTTGAAGAGAAGAAATGATAATTTACTTAATCTTGTATAAAGCTTTAGGGGGAAGTATTGCATTGTTCTTTCCCAAACCCCTCCTCATTACCCACTCCCAGTGAAATTCAAAACACACAAAAAAGTAGAGGTAGCTCTGACTTTCTTTCTTTTGTTCAATTTTTTCTTCCTATCATTTCATGTCTCCCTCCCTCTATTTTTTCTTTTTAAAGTAGTGTTCTTGTAGTTTAAACTGATTGAAGAATTCAATTCATAATTAAAAATCTGATTTAAAAGTTTGAAAATTATACTGTAATGTTCTCTTCATGTGTGTACAGTCAATGACAAAGATAAAATAGTCAATAGCATAAAATAATCTAAAATTAGTTGAGCTTATAGTTTTGTTACATCTCCATAATTTGTGTTGAGTGGGAAATCCATGACAGATACTGAAAACTAAGAAATTTCCTATGAATTGTGAATTTTGCAGTCTGTATAGGCTTGAAGTTTAATGTTATAAGAGAAAACAAATATGACCCTAAAGGATTATCTAACCACCTCATTCATGGGTAGAAAAAGCTAAAGTTCTGATAAATCCAGTGACTTACTTAAGGATATATGCAAACTGATTGTTGGTAGATCTACAAAGGAAAACAAGCTTGTTTCCCCACTATTTAAACATTTTATTTAGAAATCGAATTAAAAGAATTGATAACAGTCTTTTCCCCCCAGTTCCTGGCAAGGTGTTCAGTACATGGAGTACATTTAATATCATTAAATATTTACTTTTAAGCAAATGCTTTTGTTTTATTAACATCTTTCTCATTAAGAAGTACTATTGAATCACAGTTATGGGTGATGGTTCAGGTACCACTATTATCTAGATTCAAAATCTGGCTCCTCAGTCAACAGTTATATTATCTTGCACAAATGATGTAATTTTCCTGTGCGTCCATTTCCTAAATTTCTGCAAAATGAGGATAATAATTAGATCTGCCTCATAGATTTTTATGAAGAGTAAAGCACTTGAAACAATGCTTGGCTAACACATAGTAAATGCTCGGAAATGGGAGTTATTATTCTTTCTTTATGAATCAATAAAACACATTTTTATAGGAATGAAAGTGTAATTTTTCTTTCGTGGATACCATATAAAAATCGAGGCATAAGCATGTAATGGAGGTTATGAGGATGGAATGGAGTGGGGGTAAATTGCTTATTTTACAAATACATCTTTATTGGCAAAACCATTGACTGTAGGTTTCATTTAGTTGGGGAACATTTTTGGTGAGTCCATTTGAGTGCCATTTTTTATATTCTTTGTATTCTTAGTTACATAACAACGTAATCCAAAATCTTGAAGTGACTTTAGAGTTTCTATGGACTACTTTTATCCTATAGAAATATTGGTTTTGTTCCACTCTACAGAAAAGTTAGTATAACAAACTATTGAATCTAAGAGTAATTATAAATAAGAAAAAAGCAGATGAGACAAATTAATATAACTTTATTGGAGGTACCCTATTGCTGGGAAAATAGAAGGAAGAGATTGTACATTCTTTGCTCTCTTGTGGCCCTGTCAGGATTTTAGGAAGATATATAGAGTTTTTAAATGATCTTATTTATTTATTCATGACGGATGCACAGAGAAAGGCAGAGACCTAGAGGGAGAAGCAGGCTCCCTGTGGGGAGCCCGATGCAGGACTCGATCCCCAGATCTGGGATCATGCTCTGAGCTGAAGGCAGATGCTCAACTGCTGAGCCACCCAGGTGTCCTGATATGTAGAATTTTAAAGAAAAAGACTAATGTTTCTGTGAAATTAGTCCATCTGTTTTTTAAGATTTCATTTATTTATTTTAGAGAGAGTGAGAGAAAGAACGAGTGGGGGGGAGGGAGAGAATCTCAAGCAGAGAGGGGGAATCTCAATATTGAGTTTGGAGCCTGATGCTGGGCTCTATCTCACGACCATCAGATCACAACCTGAGCTGAAATGAAGAGTCAGATGCTTAACTGACTGCACCACTCAGGTGCCCCTAGTTCATCTATTTTTTAAGGAAGAAGCTGTTATATGGATGCTTATCATCAAAAAGTAATTTATTATATAATTTTTGCCAACAGATAGGCAAAATGGTTAGGTATTTTATTTTTCAGGTACTTTATTTTCTCTAAATTGGAGAGGAAAAGATTCATGATAGCAGTGAATCAATGAGTGAAACAATCAATTACGCCTTGCTCTTTGTGTTTTAAAAATCTTTATATGATTTTAAAGTCATGTTTATTGAAGTATAATTATATATTATAAAACCTAACCTCTTTTAAATGTACAGTTTGAGTTGTGACAGATGTACACTGTCATGCCATCAGCATTTCAGTCAAGATATAGACCATTCCTACTACACTAAAAATCTCCCTTGTGACCATTTGCAGAAAACCTCTATCTCTCACTCTCAGTCCCAAGTAATCATTAATCTGATGTCTATCCCTAAACTTTTGCCTTTTCCAGAATATTATATACATAGACCCATATAGTACATAGTTTTTGGTGTCTGGTTAATTTCACTTAGTATAATATATTTGAGATTTGACCATATTATTGCATGTATCAGTAGTTTGTTCTTATTTATTTTGGAGTAGTATTCTATTCTATAGGTTGTCTTTTCACTTTGTAAATGGTTATCTTCACTGTGAAGAGGTTTTTTACTTTG
The DNA here is from genome assembly GCF_018345385.1 of Vulpes lagopus. Taxonomy (NCBI): domain Eukaryota; kingdom Metazoa; phylum Chordata; class Mammalia; order Carnivora; family Canidae; genus Vulpes; species Vulpes lagopus. The sequence goes on along the minus strand of NC_054829.1, from coordinate 120,641,980 downwards.
ATATCCCATTGATTCATTTTTAAAAATTTTGTTACTTGTATTTTAGTTGTCATATCCAAAATACCATTGTCAAGATCCATGTATTTATTACTATATATTCTTTTTTTAAGATTTTTATTTATTTATTCATGAGAGACACACAGAGAGAGAAAGAGGCAGAGACACACAGGCAGAGAGAGAAGCAGGCTCCACATGGGGATCTCGATGTGGGACTTGATCCCAGGACCTCTCGGATCACGCCCTGGGACGAAGGCAGGTGCTAAGCCTCTGAGCCACCTAGGCATCCCTCCTATGTATTCTTATAGGAGTTTTGTGGTTCCAGGTTTTATATTTAAGTCTTTAATTGATTTTGTGTTAATTTTTGTGAGTGGTATAAGATTTGGGTCTAGTTTCATTCTTTTACATGTGAATGTGCTATTATTACCTAAACATCATTTATGGAAAAGTCTTTTTTCCATTGATCATTCTTGAGTTCCTTGTCAAATATTAGTTGTCTGTACATCCTTCAGTTTATTGCTAGGCTCTTGATTATGTTCCCTTGATCAATTTTTCTGTTTTTATGCCAGTACCATCTGTTTTAATGACTACAGATTCATAGTATTGCTTGAAATCAGGAAGTATGATGTCTCCTGCTCTGTTTTTCTTTTCAGGATTTTTTTGTTTTGTTTTGTTATTTAGAGTCTGTGGTTCCATACAAATTTGAGGAGTGTTTATTTACTTCTATTAAAAAAAATAACATTGGAATCTTGATAGGAATTGCACTGAATCTATAGATGCCTTTGATAGTATTAACATTTTAACAATATTAATTTTTCCAATCTATAAACAAGGGATGATCTTCCATTTATTTTGTATTTTCTTTGATTTCTTTCATCAGTGTTTTATAGTTTTCAGAGTAGAGATCTTTTACCTTCTTAAATTTATTCCTAAGTATATTATTGTTTTTGATGCTATTGTAAATGGAATAAATTTTTAAACTTCTTTTACAGAAAATTCATTGCTAGTGTATAGAAATTCTACTGAGTTTTGTATGTTAATTTTGTATCTTGCAACTTTGTTGAATTTAGTGGGATCTAACAGTTTTTTCATTGTACTTTAGGTTTTTCTATTTTTAAAATCATGTCATCTGCAAATAGGGACTGTTTTAATTCTTCCTTTCCAATTGTGATACTTTTTATTTCTTTTGCTTACCCTATTGCTCTACTTAGAACTTCTAGTACTGTGTTGAAAGGAATGATGAGATTGGACACTTGACTTTTTTCTGATCTCAGGGGAAAAGCTTCTAACCTTTCACCACTGAGTAGAATGTTAACTGTGGGCTTGTCATATATGGCCTTTATGTTAAGTGAGATATGTTCCCTCTTTGCCTAATTTGTTAGAAATTTTTACTATGAATGGATGTTGAATTTTGTCAAATGCTTTTTCTGCATCTATTTAGGTGATCATATGATTCTTTTCTTTAATTCTATTAATGTGATGTATCACATTGATTGATTGATTTGCATATGTTGAATCATTGCATTCCACAGATATAACACATGTGATTATGGTGAGTGGTCCTTTTATGTGCTATTGAATTCAGTTTGCTAGTATTTTAATGAGAATTTTTGCATCCATTCATCAGGGATATTGGCCTATGGTTTTCTTTTTTAGTAGTGTCCTTTTCTGGTTGTGGTATCAGGATAGTACTAGCCTCATAAAATGAGTTTGGGAGTGTTTTCTCAAGTTGGATATTTTGGAAAAGTTTGGAAGAGTGAATATCATTAAATATTTGATGAAATTTACTGGTGAAGATATCTAGTGCAGGGCTTTACTTTGTTGAGAGATTATCAATTACTGATTCAGCCTAGTAAGAAGACTTACTGATTCAGTCTTCTTACTAGTAATTTGTTAAGGTTTTCCTTTTTTTAAGATTATTTTTGAAAGAAAGAGAGAGAGAGAGGATGAGGAGAAGTGGGGAGGAGGAGAGGGCAGAGCCAGAGGAAGGAGAGGATTCCTGGCAATGCAGGGAGGCTAAACCCTACATGGGGCTGATCCCATGACCCAAGCCAAAGGCAGAAAGGCAGATGCCCGACCCACTGAGCCACCCAGGTACCCCTCTATTTGGATTTTCTATTTCTTCCTGATTTGGTCCTGTCAAGTTATATATTTCTCAGAGTTTTTTCATTTCTTCTAGGTTGTTCAGTTTGTTGGTACATGGTTGTTTCTGCTATAATCCTTTGAATTTCTGTGGTATCAGTTGTGATTTCTCCTTTTTCATTTATAAGTCTGTTGATTTGGGTGCTTTCTCTTTTTACCTTACTTAGTGTACCTAAGGGTTTGTCCATTTTGTTTATATTTTTGAAGAACCAACTCTTAGTTTGGTTAATCTTTTTTTATTGCTTTTCTGTTCCCTTTTTTATTTATTTCTGCTCTAATCATTATAATTTATATTATTTTGCTAATTTTGAGCTCGGGTTGTTCTTTTTCTCATTACATAAGGCGTAGGATTAGGTTATTTATTTGAGATCTTTCTTGGTTCTTAATGTAAGCACTTAATGCTGTGAACTTCCTGCTTATAACCGCTTTTGCTGCATTCCACAAATTCTGGTAATGTGGTTTTCTTTTGTTTGTTTCAAGCAACTTTTTAATTTTCTTTTTAATTTCTTCTTTGATCCATTGGGTTGTTCAGGAAGAATTGTTTAATTTTAATATGTTCATTAATTTCCTAATTTTCCATTTGTTATTGATTTCAGATTCATGCCATATGGTCAGAGAAGATACTTGGTTGATATTTCAGTCTTCTTGAATTTGCTAAGACTTGTTTTGTGAACTAAATTATTGTTGATTCTAGAAAATATTCCATGTATGCTTGAGAAGACTATATATTCTTCCATTGTTAGATAGAATGTTTTGTGTATGTCTGTTAGGTCCATTTAGTTTATAGGGCTGTTCAGACATTTTGTATTCTTATTGACTTCCTGTCTGGTTAATATATCCATTGTTGAGAGTGAGGTACTCAATTCTCCAACTATTATTGTGTTAATGTTTATTTCTACTTTTAGTTCTGTTAGTTTTTGCTTTATATATTTAGGTATTCCTGTGTTGGGTACATAAATATTTGCAATTATCATATCTTCTTGATGGATTGGCCCCTTTATTGTTATATAATGGCCTTCTTTGTATCTTTTTAGCATTTTTAGTTTCAAGTGTATTTTGTCTGATACAAGTATATCTACCACTGCTTTATTGGGGGCTACTGTTTGCTTGAAATATCTTTATCCTTCCCTTCACTCTCCGTCTTTATGGTTTTAAGGATAAAGTGAGTCTTTTGTAGACAGCCTATTGTTTGATCTCATATTTTAATACATTCAGCCATTCTGTGTCTTATAATTGAAGAATTCAATCTGTTTACATTTATTTATTTAATTATTTATTTATTATTTGTTTATTTGATTGTTTTAATATATATTATGTGCACAATGAAGGAAAAGTGATACACAAGGGGTGAGGGTCGAGGGAAGGGAGGTGAGTTAAGGGTGGAAATAAAGACAGGGTAAGTCAGGTACGGCCCTACTCCTCAGGGAGTTTGCATTTAAATTATTGATGGAGAAGGACTTACTATTGCAATTTTGTTAATTATTTTCTAGTTGTTTTGCGGGTCCATTATTCCTTCTTATCCTCCTGCTTTTTTTTTTTTTTTATGTGTGTTTTGATGTCTTTTGTATCAGTATACTTTAATTTCTTTATCGTTGTTCTTTTGTGTAATTACAAGGTTATCTCTTGTGGTTACCATGAGATTTACATAAAATATTTTAAGCTTATCACATCCTGTTTTAAACTGATACAAGTTAGCTTCATTAGAATTAGTAAACTTTACACTTCTAGGTTACTACTGTTACAATGTACATGTTTTTCATGTTGTGTAACTAATAACAGATTATTGTAGTTATCATTATTTTTACTATTTTTTAGAGTTTCAAGTGAATTATGGACCACTTTTACTGTACTGAAGAATCTAACTAGACTATATATTTACCACTACCAGTGAGATATACACTACTTTTTTGTGTTTTTATGTTAGTTAGCATTACTTTACTTCTACTTAAAGACTCTTTTTAACATTTCTTGCAAGGCAGGTATAGTGGTAATGAACTCCTTCAGCTTTTGTTTGTTTGGGAAAGTATTTCTAGTTTCAGTTCTGAAAGACAGCTTTGGTGGACAGTTATTTTCATTCAATATTTTGAATATGTTATCCCTTTTTCGCCTGGTCTGAAAAGTTTCTGCTGAGAAATCTACCTTTAGTTTTGGAGGTTCTCTTGTATGTAACTTCTGTCTTTCCTCTTTCAGGCCTTAAAATTCTTTTTTTCCCTGACTTTTTTTTTTTTAAGATTTTATTTATTTATTCTTCTGAGACACACAGAGATAGGCAGAGACACAGGCCTCTGGGGTCCTGGGATCATGCCCTGAGCCAAAGGCAGATGTTCAACCACTTAGCCAAACAGACATCCCTTTCCTTGACTTTTGACAATATAATTATGTATCTTGGTGTACCTTTGTTTATGTTTAACCTATTTGGCATCTTTTGGGCCTCATGAATCTGGACTGTCCATTTGTCTTCAAGTTTGGGAAGTTTTCAGCTATTATTGCTATTTTTGTGTGTCTTATGAATTCCTGGCCTTTCTTTACTCTTTTTCATTCTTTTTTCTTTGCTCCCCTGACTGAGTTAGTGTCCAATATCCTAACCTCCAGGTCACTGATTCTTTCTTCAACATGATCAAGTCTATTTTTGAATCTCTGTGTTGAATTCTTCAGTTGTTGTATTTTTCAGCAGTTACTGTATTTTTTAACTCTAGGACTCTGTGTCTTTGTCTTTCTTTCTTTCTTTCTTTCTTTCTTTCTTTCTTTCTTTCTGGTTGCTCTTTCCTTGTTGAAATTCTCATTTTGTTCATGAGAATTTCCTTCTCATTGTTTTCTTAATTTTGTTTGGTTGTCTGTCTGTGCTTTTTTATAGTTCACTAAACTTCCTTAAGAAGATTGATATTCTGAAGTCTTTGTCTAACGGTTCATAGATCTCCATTTTTTTAAGGGCATATTGGAGTTCTATTAGTTTCCTTTGGTGGTATCATATTTAACTGATTTTTCATGATCCTTGATTCCCTACATTGGTATCTGTGCATTTGAATAATTGGGATCCTCTTTCAGACTTACAGATTTGCTTTGGCAGAGAGACAATCTTTCACCAGTCAGCTTGGTTTGGGTTTCTAGGTGTGTCTTCTAGTAATGTCCTTGGGCTGGTGGGGCCTGCTATTATGGTCTATTTTGGGCTAAGGCAATTGTTCAAGCTCTGAGAAAAGGGACGGGGATTGTATCTGTAGCTGAGAACAGTTGGGTAGGACTGCTGGCTTGGTTCCCTGCCCATGTGAAATGGTAGGTTGAGCTTCATAGTTGCTTGAATTCTCTGGTAAGGCTTACTAGATATTAGGAACTGGGTACTATATTCACTAGTAGATGGGGGTAAGAATTAGCTTCCCTGATCTGGCAGGGCAGCAGGATGGGACCCAGGGCTTATACAGGTCATTATTTGGGCACCTGAGTCAGTCCAGAGTGTGAACTGAATCCTCTGGTCAAGTGAGGCCACCAGTTTTGCTCTGCAGATTGGGGAAACCACAAGCTGTGCTCTTTGTCCAAGTGTCAGTAAACATAAGACTTTGAATGGGCTATGTATCTTCCCATGTGCTTTGGTTGGATTCCCTGGTTTGACAGGTTGAAGGTAGTATTTTGCAATGAGTAGGACTATGAATTAGATTCCTCTGCCTGGAGGCAGTGGAAGAAGTAGCCCTAAAGTCAATAAACTTCTTGGTTGTCTTAATTAAAGCCAATCTGCACCCCAAGTTCCCTGAAGAAATAGGGCCACTGGCTTTGCAGAAATTATCTCCTGCTTTTCTGATAAGAAAGAGTGGGGATGTATCTCAGCTCCCTTAGCTGGGTGGGTGGGAGAGAGGCTCCTTCGGGTTACTCTTAATTTCCAAACAGGCTTTTCAGTTAGGAGGAACTTGGAGCTATCCAGCCTTGGATATAAATTTATCCATTTTCCTGTAGGTAGCATAGCAATACTCTGTGCCTCATATTGGCTTTTCTTTTGAGGGGTAGGGTAGCGATCAGCTTTTCTTGCCTGACTCTTGTTCCAAGCACTGCTTGGTCAGCACAGCTTCCAGAAGTGGTTTCCAGCCCTTCTGGTCAAATGGGGGTAGAACACATTCTTTGCAGTGGATGAGTCTGTTTTTCAGCTTCTTGGGCAAACCAGGCTCTAGAGCCTACAAAACTCCTTATTTGAAGATCTGAATCTGGCAGATCTACACCCTGCCAGATTCTCTGTCCAGAGTACACCCTTGACTTGGTTCTGCAGATGAGCAAAATTGCTGGTTGGGATTATTAACTTGGGTACTGAAGGTATGAATTCCATCTGATGAGATCCATGTGCTGTTTATCTCAGGTGCCTCCCTGCCTTCTCTATCGTAGATTTCCAGCAATTGAACACTGCAGATTCCTTTACAATCCCTGTGGTGCAAGATCAGATTAGGGTTTCTGGCAAAGTGGCACACAGTCATGGGGATTGGGCTTGTTGTACTCACTGGGTTCTTTTTTTCCACTGGAGGAACCAGAGGCTCAGGGGAGACCTGTCTGTATGGTGCTACACTGAACTAGGGGAGGAGCAGTGTGGTCAATATGTAGCTGCTTGTCTTATTCTAACACAGTCTTTCTTGGCCTACGTGGTGCAGGGGAGTACGTTAGCATTATCCCTGTATTCTTGGATTCTATCGGTAGTGTCTTGTTTTTGAATAGTTGCTAGTTGTTCTTGTGAGGGAGAGTGAAGTCAGAAGCAACCTATGTCACCATCTTGGTGACATCACTTGAAAAGTTTTAGGCTATATCCTAGATTCAAGTATTTTATCAGATGTGGGTATTACAAATATTTTCTTCTTGTCTGTTGGTTATATTTTAATTTTTAATTATCTTTTAAAGAGCATAAGTTTATAATTTTTGTGAGGTCTAATTTGTCAAGTTTTTTCCTTTTATGGTTCAGGTTAAAAAAGTAATTTTGGTCTATAATTTATTTGGAGTCAATTTTTATATAAGATGCAAAGTAAACATGAATATTCTTTCTTTCTCCTTTGGCATATAAATGTCCAATTGTTATAACACTGGTTTTGGAAAGAAAAACCCACATTGAATTATCTTGGCACCATTTGTCAAAAATAAAGTGACCATATCTGTGTGGGTCTATATTTAGGTTCTCCATTCCATTTTATTGATCTGTATGTCTAATCTTTATGACAGTATCACACTACCTTGATTTTTATAGCCTTATATAAATATTAAAGTCAGGTAATGCAGATTCTCCAACTTTGGTTTTCTTTTCAAGAAGAAATGCTATGTCATTAGCATGTCATATACATGCTTTGGCATTGTATAAGTTTCAAATCAGCTTGTAAATTTTTACCAAGAAAAATCTATTGCAGTTTTGTTTGAGAATATGATAAATCTGTTGGTCAATTTGGGGAAAATTGGTCTCTTAACAATATTGAGTTTTCCAGTGAATGAACATAACATGTCTCTCCATTTATTTAGGCCTTTAAAAATTTCTCTTGGGATTTTAATAGTATTCAGCATAAAATCTCACATTTGTTAGATTCATCTCTAAATACTTCTCATAAACTATTTCTACCTAACAAATACCTCATGATTTTAGAGTGTGGTGGTAACCAGGTATGTTTACCAGTACTCCAGTTTTCCTTTTATTGGACTTATATCATGCTTATCTTTTACTGCCTCTTTGAAGATAAGCCTGCTTTGGCCACTAAAACATTTCTAAGCAGAAGTCTAAGAGTTGGTGAGCAAGTCACCCTTCATCTTGCCCCATCACTATGAAAAAAGTACAGGAAAAATGATGTATGTTCATATATGTAATATGTGCCAGGATGACTGGAACGTAGGGTATGAAATGTGAGGAAGCCTAGAAAAGTAGTGATCAAGATCATGATGACATTTAGTACTGAGCAAAAAGTGTTTGAGCTTTATTTGAAAAGCAGTGAAGGAACTTCTGAAGGTTTGTGAACGGGGGAATGAAATTACTTCTAGAATGGCAAATCTAGAATAGGAAGGAGTTGGTTGAAAAGGAGGAAATACTAATGATAGAATGATTAGGGAACTATTCTACCAGTTTGTTGAGATGAGGAGAGTTGTCTATGTAATAGAGAAAATAGAAAAAAGTCACTATTAGAGAGAAATAGTAGAATTGATAAATAATTGAATGCAGTAAACAGAGAAGAAAAAGAATCTTTGAAAGAAAATCTTCTGTGGCAGTAACATAGATGACTTTTCTTTTGGGGGCACTCTTTGGTAAATACACACATTTACTGTATCAGTAGAGAGGGGGCTATCATGTAACAATCACCTTCTTAGAATTTCAGTTTTTGCTGGAGTGTTCAATGGGGTTCATATTTTCTTCATGGGATAGTATGAAGGGTGGGAAGGAGAGTACCAGAGAAATATTCTAGATTCTAAGACTCAATAAGAAAAACTTCCTGACTTGGTATATAGAAATAGTGGAGGTGTTTTGTTTGGTCAGCTCTTTTACTTGGTACTTGAAGTACTCTGTGAGCAGTCATGAGTGGGCTATCCCTGGAGTCTTTCTAACTTTGAATCTAGGACCTCTTATGAGACTGAGTTTCATTTTTCTTATTTTTCTAATTAGAGCTAGAGGGTAAGCTTGCAAACATAAAAGACAAAATGTGAACATAACTGTGTTTATTCTCTTGAGAAAATCTGGTGCTTTTCCAGCTTTGCTTTCTCACGTGAGAGACAAACATATTTTCAACAGTTTAAGTGTTCTCTCCCGCCTCTGTTCTGCCCAGACTCTGTAGAGCTTAAAGCTGGGTTGCCTGTGAGAGTGGTTGTGACCTGCTGCCTATTTTCAGAACATCAGTTTTGCTGTCTGGCGCATGGAATTTCCTCCCTAGATTTTGGAATTAGAGTTCTAGTAATGCCTTAGAGCAGAGCCTTGCTGTAATTTATCCATTTTGCCTCATAGTTCCCCAATGCTTTGCTTTGAGATATATTCGTGCACAGTGAAGGAGTTTTTACATATCTTGTATTATTTGTCGGTTAGCCTGGAAAGTACACACATGTAAAAGGCCATTCATTATAGTTGCCAGCTTTGTCAACAGTGTATGCCCTGAGGACTGATCTGACTGCCACCAGTATGCTGCTTAGATTTGGCTTGGGGAATCCATGTCTGTGTTTTACATTTTTAAAATGAAATTCTGTAGTATGTAATAGGCAGTAAAAAAAAAAAAAAGTGCTTATATTTGAACACTAGAATCTAAGGCAGTTTTGGAGCTAAATCTCGTTGCTTCTCTTCAGTGCTGAAGAATGTATAAAGAATGACTTTAGAAGTACCCTAGCTAGGAGCTAGGAGTTTCAGATAATCAGTACAATATTTCTCATTGGAACAAAGTAGGTCTTCTCCCTTGCATTTGTTTAATTTAGTGATTAATAATAATGAAAAGATATACACTGAAAATAGTGTCCTCAGCTGTGTATTAAAATCTGTTGTCAATCAGGTATGTTTTAAGAATTGAGAAGAGGACTGCAGCTGTCTGCTGTCATCTGCCAAGTGGTATCCAGACACCATGGGGGACTTAGACAATTTGCAGAAAAGCTCATCTCTAGGCCAGATTTTTCATGAACTCTCTCTTCCTATTCCGTCCATTTCTTTTATTCTTGATCTCTGGTCTCTCTGCATACCTCTTTTTTTTTTTTTTCATTAAGATCAATTTCCAAATTTCATTCCCTTTTTACTGACAAAATGGTAATGATTTTATCTCCTATAGTATAGAATTTTTTTGGCATATTTTTTATTGGAGTTCATTTTGCCAACATACAGTGTAACACCTAGAGCTCATCCCATCAAGTGCTCCCCTCAGTGCCCGTCACCCAGTTACCCCATCCCCCCCGCCCATCTCCCCTTCCAATACCCCTTGTTTGTTTCCCAGAGTTAGGAGTCTCTCATGGTCTGTCACCCTCACGGATATTTGCCACTCATTTTCTCTCCTTTCCCCTTTAATCCCTTTCACTATTTTTTATATTCCCCATATGAGTGAAACTCATATAATGTTTGTCCTTCTCCGATTGACTTACTTCACTCAGCATCATACCCTCATTAGAAACGACTCAGCCATTAGAAACGACAAGTACCCACCATTTGCTTCGACATGGATGGAGCATGTCGAAGCAAATGGTGGGTACTTGTCGTTTCTAATGGCTGAGTAGTATTCCATTGTATACATAAACCACATCTTCTTTATCCATTCATCTTTTGATGGACACCGAGGCTCCTTCCCCAGTTTGGCTATTGTGGACATTGCTGCTATAAACATCAGGGTTGCAGGTATCTCGGTATTTCACTGCATCTGTATCTTTGGGGTAAATCCCTAGCAGTGCAATGACTTGGTGTAGGGTAGCTCTATTTTTAACTCTTTGAGGAACCTCCGTTTAGTTTTCCAGAGTGACTGCACCAGTTCACATTCCCACCAACAGTGGCAGGAGGGTTCCTCTTTCTCCACATCCTCTCCAACAATTGTTGTTTCCTGTCTTGTTAATTTTCACCATTCTCACTGGTGTGAGGTGGTATCTCATTGTGGTTTTGATTTGTATTTCTCTGATGGCAAGTGATGTGGAGCATTTTCTCATGTGCTTGTTTGCCATGGGTATGTCTTCTTTGATGAAATTTCTGTTCATGTCTTCTGCCCATTTCATGATTGGATTGTTTGTTTCTTTGCTGTTGAGTTTAGTAAGTTCTTTTTTTTTTTTTTTTTTTTTTTTTTTTAGTAAGTTCTTTATAGATCTTGGATACTAGCCCTTTATCTGATACGTCATTTGCAAATATCTTCTCCCATTCTGTAGGTTGTCTTTTAGTTTTGTTGACTGTTTCTCTTGCTGTGCAGAAGCTTTTTATCTTGATGACTTCCCAATAATTCATGTTTGCTTTTGTTTCCCTTGCCTTCATAGAGGTATCTTGTGAGAAGTTGCTGTGGCCAAGTGCAAAAAGGGTGTTGCCTGTGTTCTACTCTAGGATTTCGATGGATTCTTGTGTCACATTTAGATCTTTCATCCATTTTGGGTTTATCTTTGTGTAGGGTGTAAGAGAATGGTCTAGTTTCATTCTTCTGCACATGGCTGTCCAATTTTCCCAGCACCAGTTATTGAAGAGACTGTCCTTTCTCCCGTGCATAGTCTTTCCTGCTTTGTCGAATATTAGTTGACCATAGAGTTGAGGGCCCATTTCTGGCTTCTCTGTTCTGTTCCATTGATCTATGTGTCTGTTTTTGTGCCAGTACCACACTGTTTTGATGATCACAGCTTTTTAGTACAACTTGAAATATGACATTGTGATGCCCCCAGCTCTGATTTTCTTTTTCAATATTCCCCTGGTTATTCAGGGTCTTTTCTGATTCCAAACAAATCATAAGATGATTTGTTCCAACTCTCTGAAGAAATCCCTATTTTGATAGGGATTGCATTAAATGTGTACATTCCCATGGGTAGCATTGACATTTTCACAATATTAATTCTTTCAATCCATGAGCATGGAATATTTTTCCATCTCTTCGTGTTTTCCTCAATTTCTTTCAGAAGTATTTTGTAGTTTTAGGGTATAGATCCTTTACCCCTTTGGTTAGGTTTGTTCCTAGCTTTCTTATGCTTTTGGGTGCAATTGTAAATGGGATTGACTCCTTAATTTCTCTCTTAATTTCTCTTTCTTCAGTCTCATTGTTAGTGTATAGAAATGCCACTGATTTCTGGGCATTGATTTTGTATCCTGCGATAGCCAAATTGGTATGAGTTCTAACAATCTTGAGGTGGGGTCTTTTGGGTCTTCTATGTACAGTATCATGTCACTGCAAAGAGGGAGAAATGACTTTTCTTTGCCAAATTGAATGCCTTTTTTTTTTTTTAATTGTCCGATTGCTGAGGCTAGGACTTCTAGTACTATGTTCAAAGCAGTGGTGACAGTGGACATCCCTATCTTGTTCCTGATCTTTTTTTTCTTTTTTTAGATTTCTTTTTATTTATTTATTCATAGAGACAGAGAGAGAGAGAGGCAGAGACACAGGCAGAGGGAGAAGCAGGCATCATACAGAGAGCCTGACGTGGGACTCGATCCAGGGTCTCCAGGATCACGTCCTGGGCTGCAGGCAGCGCTAAACCGCTGCGCCACTGGGGCTGCCCTTTTTTCCTGATCTTAAGGGAAAGTTTCCCAGTGCTTCCCCATTGAGAATGGTATTTGCTGTGGGCTTTTCATAGATGGCTTTTAAGATGTTGAGGAATGTTCCCTCTATCCCTACACTCTGAAGAGTTTTGATCAGGAATGGTTGCTGTATTTCGTCAAATGCTTTCTCTGCATCTATTGAGAGAATCATATGGTTCTTGTTTTTTCTCTTGTTGATATGATCTATCACGGTGATTGCTTTATGAGTGTTGAACCAGCCTTGCATCCTGAGGATAAATCCCACTTGGTCATGGTGAATAATATTATTAATGTATTGTTGGATCCTATTGGATAGTACCTTGTTTTTTTTTTTGTTTTTTTTTTTTTAAATTTTTTATGATAGTCACAGAGAGAGAGAGAGGCAGAGACACAGGCGGAGGGAGAAGCAGGCTCCATGCACCGGGAGCCCGATGTGGGATTTGATCCCGGGTCTCCAGGATCGCGCCCTGGGCCAAAGGCAGGCGCCAAACCGCTGCGCCACCCAGGGATCCCCTGGATAGTACCTTGTTGAGAATTTTTGCATCTGTGTTCATCAGGGATATTGGTCTATAATTCTCCTTTTTTTTTTTTTTTTTTTGGTGGGGTCTTTATCTGGTTTTGGAATTAAGGTGATGCCTCATAGAACAAGTTTGGAAGTACTCCGTCTCTTTCTATCTTTCTGAACATCTTTAGTAGAATAGGTGTGGTTTCTTCTTTAAACATTTGATAGAATTCCCCTGGGAAGCCATCTGGCCCTGGACTTTTGTGTCTTGGGAGGTTTTTAATGACTGCTTCAATTTCTTGCCTGGTTATTGGCCTGATTAGATTTTGCATTTCTTCCTGATCCAGTATTGGTGGTTTGTGGTTTTCCAGAAATGCATCCATTTTCTAGATTCCCTAATTTATTGGCATATAGCTGCTCACTATATGTTTTTAAAATCATTTGTATTTCCTTGGTATTGGTTGTGATCTCTCCTTTTTCATTTGTGATTTTATTAATTAGAGTATTTTCTCTTTTGTTTTTAATAAGGCTGGCTAATGGTTTGTCTATCTTATTAATTCTTTCAAAGAACTAACTCTTGGTTTTGTTGATCTGTTCTACAGTTCTTCTGGTCTCTATTTCATTGAGTTCTGCTCGATTCTTTATTAACTCTCTTCTTCTGCTTGGTGTATGTTTCATTTGCTGTTCTTTCTCCAGTTCCTTTAGGTGTGAGGTTAGCTTTTGTATTTGAGTTTTTTCCAATTTTTTGAGGGATGCTTGTATTGCAGTGTATTTCCCTCTTAGGACTGGTTTTGCTGTATCCCAAAGATTTTGAACAGTTGTATCTTCATTTTCATTAGTTTCCATGAATCTTTGTAATTCTTCTCTAATTTCCTGGTTGACCCATTCATCTTTTAGCAGGATGCTCTTTAACCTTCACATGTTTGAGTTTCTCCCAAATTTCTTCTTGTGATTGAGTTCTAGTTTCAAAGCATTGTGGCCTGAAAATATGCAGGGGACAATCCCAATCTTTTGGTATTGGTTGAGACCAGTATGTGGTCTATTCTGGCTAAAGTTCCATGTGCATTTGAGAAGAATGTGTATTCTGTTGCATTCAGATGCAAAGTTCTGTATTTATCTGTGAAATCCATCTGGTCCAGTGTATCATTTAAGCTCTTATTTCTTTGGTGATGTTGTGCTTAGAATATCTGTCATTTGCAGAAAGTGCCATGTTGAAGTCTCCTACTATTCGTGTATTATCTAAGCATGTCTTAACTTTGGTTATTAATTGATTGATATACTTGGCAGCTCCCACATTAGGGGCATAAATATTCATGATTGGGCAGCCCTGGTGGCTCAGCAGTTTAGCACCGCCTTCAGCCCAGAGTGTGATCCTGGAGACCTGGGATCGAGTCCCACATCGGGCTCCCTGCATGGAGCCTGCTCCTCCCTCTGCCTCTCTCTCTCTCTCTCTCTCTCTCTCTCTCTCTCTCTCTCTCTCTCTGTCATTCTCTTTCTCTGTGTGTGTATGTCTCCCATGAATAAATAAATAAAATCTTTGAAAAAAATAAATATTCATGATTGTTAGGTCTTCTCATTGGATAGACCCTTTAATTTGATATAGTGTCCCTCTTCATCTCTTACTACAGTCTTCGGGATAAACTTTAATTTATCTGATATGAGGGTTGCTACCCCTGCTTTCTTTTGAGGACCATTTGAATGGTATATGGTTCTCCAACCTTTGATTTTCAGGCTGTAGGTGTCCTTAGGTCTAAAATGAATCTCTTGTAGACAGCAAATAGATGGGTCTTGCTTTTTTATCCAGTCTGAAGCCCTGTGTCTTTTGATAGGATCATTAAGCCCATTCACATTCAGAGTTACTATTGAAAGATATGAATTTAGTGTCATCATAATACCTATTCAGTCCCTGTTTTTGTGGATTATTTCTTTGGGCTTCCTCTTTCTTTTAGGGTCCCTCTTTAATATTTCTTGCAGAGCTGGTTTGGTGGTCACATATTCTTTCAGTTTCTGCCTATCTTGGAAGCTCTTTATCTCTCCTTCTATTCTGAATGAGAGCCTTGTTGGATAGAATATTCTTGGCTGCATGTTCTTCTCATTTAGGACCCTGAACATATCCTGCCAGCCCTTTCTGGCCTTCCAAGTCTCTGTGGAGAGGTCTTCTGTTAATCTAATATTTCTCCCTATATAAGTTAGGGATCTCTTGTCTTTTGCTACTTTAAGGATTTTCTCTTTATCTTTGGAATTTGCAAGTTTCACTATTAAATGCCAAGGTGTTGAACGGTTTTTATTGATTGGGGGCGGGACGGACCTCACTATCTCCTGGATCTTAATGCCTGTTTCCCTCCCCAAATTAGGGAAGTTATCAGCTGTGATTTGCTCAAATATGCTTCCTGGCCCTCTGTCCCTGTCCCTCTCGGTGCTCTGGAACCCCAATTATACGTAGATTTTTTCCTTCTGAGGCTGTCATTTATTTCCCTTAACCTTTTCTCATGGTCTTTTAATTGATTTTCTCTTTTTTCCTCAGCTTCCCCCCTTTCCATCAACTTGTGTTCTATGTCACTCACTCTTTCTTGTACCTCATTAACCCTCATTGTTAGGATCTCCAGTTTGGATTGCATCTCATTTAATTGATTTTTAATTTCAGCCTGATTAGATCTCAATTCTGCAGTTATGAAGTCTCTTGATTCCTTTATGCTTTTTTTCCAGAGCCACCAGTAGCTTTGTAATTGTGCTTCTGAATTGGCTTTCTGACATCGAATTGTAATCCAAATTCTGTAACGGTGGCAGAGAGTATTGTTTCTGATTCTTTCTTTTGTTGTGAGTTCTCTGCTCAGTGCAGAGTGGCTGTATGAGCAGGCTGAGTTAAGAATATCAACCAGACCTAAGTAAATTTCACCCTAGATGATTCTGCTGAGGTCAGAGACTAGAAATTGAAAACAAAGATCAGAACAAAATAAAAGGACCACTAAAGTGAGAAACAAATTTTAAGATAAAGTAGTAAAAAATAGAAGGCCAAGAATCCCAAAGAAGAAGAGAAAAAAAAAAAAAAGATAAAAGAAAAAAGGAGAAGAAAAACCGTGGGGGCGGGGGAGGACTGGGAGATAGTGGTGGTGACAAAGTTGTAGTGGAGGGAGAATGTAGTCTACATTCTAGAGGGGTTCTAGAGGGTGTTCCTCTTGTTTCTGAGTATATTAAGTTCTGTATGTTAGAAGATGCTCAGTTCCAAATTTATATAAACCAGAAATACTTGTAGAAGGCCCCAACATTGACCACCAAAACATAACTTCCACCAAGTGTAGAACAAAATGAGGCAGAGAAAACAACACAAATCGAAACAAACAAACAAACAAACAAAACACATATCTTGTATATCTCCCAAAATTTAGTTGAGTATGTTGAAGGGAATCTAGAAGTGAAAAATATATCTAGAATCTGTAATTGTAGAAATATGAAAGTCAAAAGAAGCATGTCAAAAATGAAGAGGTGGTAAAATATTGTAGTTAAGGTGGGAAGAGAGGAAAAAAATTGGAAATTTACAGTGTGATATAAGAATGAGTTGTACTGGAAAAAGGAAGAAAATAAAAATAGGAGGGGGACCCTCTAGTTCTATATACTATAAATCCCTCTGACTTCCCCTGCAGCTTTACAGCACTGCTGAGTCAAGAACTTGCACTTCCCCTGTCCTTCCAGCTGGTCTTCTGGGGGAGGCGCTGCTGTGCTGATTCTCAGGTGTGTGCACCTGGGGGAGCTGCCCTGCCCCTTGCCAGGTGCACGGCTCAGTGGCAGCTGTTTACCCCATGTGGCCCCTGTTCCTTGGTGGCCTCGCTCTATCCCAGGCACAGGGTGACACCGGGAGGAACAACCACACTGGCCGCGGCCACCTCTCCAGCTCTGGAGACAGCTTCCGCAGCAGCTCCCAGTCTGTAGCGGCCTAGATGCTCCGGGGGTGGGGGTGGGGCCGCTGACCTGCACAGCTTGGGGGCCCCGGTGGCAGGAGCATCCTCATTGTCTTGGGCCCTCCCTGACTCCGCTTGTCCCAGGGGGAGCACAGGATCCTGGGCTGTGCCCCCTGGTGCCCTGGGATCCGGGGCCTGCGCCGCTGGAATCGTGCTCCTAGGCCATGGCTCTCGAAAGCAGCAGGGTGCAGCCCCCTCCCCCAGAGCCCATCCTGAGCTTCTCCGAAGGCCCCGCCTGGTGCGCACTCCAGCCCTTTACCAAGCTCGGCCCACAGTCTGTGGCTCACTCTCTCTCTCTCTTTTTTTTTTTTTTTTTAATTTTTATTTATTTATGATAGTCACAGAGAGAGAGAGAGAGAGAGAGAGAGAGAGAGAGGCAGAGACACAGGCAGAAGGAGAAGCAGGCTCCATGCACCGGGAGCCCGATGTGGGATTTGATCCCGGGTCTCCAGGATCACGCCCTGGGCCAAAGGCAGGTGCCAAATCGCTGCGCCACCCAGGGATCCCATGTGGCTCACTCTCCCCGAGGCACAACTCCTCTATCAGTGACTCCGGGAACCTGGAGGCTCCACTGCCCACTCCTGCGGTCCTGCCTGAGTTCCCCGCTAAGCGCCTCTCGGTCCTGGAAGAATCTGGTGCAGATTTTTTACAGTTCTTGCTTCTCCAGGGCTAGGCTTTCCTGTCCCAGAGGCTTTTGCAGCCGGCCTTAGCCCGGCTCCTCAGGGCCCCTCCCCCACTTGATTCTTTTTTTTTTTTAATTTTTTTCCACCTTCCTACCTTGTTGGAAATGAAAATCCTTCTCTCTGCAGCGTTCCATCTATTCTCTCTTTAAATCTCAGAATTTAAACCTCAAATATGTACATTTTCAGTATGGTTTGAAAGTAATCTAGGTAAGTTGATGGGGCCAGGTGAGTTGAGGACCCTACTCCACCATCCTGTCCCACACCCATCATATAGAATTCTTTTTAGACATGATGAGATGTAGGTGCTAGTTGTCCTTGATATGTTTATTTGTCCATTTTTGGTTTTCATTTCAATAGTATATTTATGTCTTTGGGCGAACTTAGGACATTAAGGTACCATTTAGGGTACTTTTCCTGAAATACCTAAGTAACAAATTTCCCCTATCTAGAAGTGGTCATAGCAGTCCCCAGAGTCCTTATCAATAAATAACTTGATACTAAAAATTACCTACTTACTACATAAAGCATGGTGGAAAAATGGAATGGAAACTGACATATGAATTTGGTTCAAAATATAAATCTAATATATGTATATGTTTTTGTCAATGGAGACTGACAAAGGAAGATTGTTTTCTAGAGGTTATTGTGGTTATTTGACTTTAGTTGAGAATATTTTTAGACTCAAAGTACAAGTAACAAAAACTATATGTTCTCAGGTTCCAAGTGTTTATTCATAGAAAGAAATATCAACTTCAAAGGAAGCTTTCATATGAAGAAACAATTTGAAAGAACAGAAAAATGATGGACTAGAGAAGGCTGAATTTGAGGAGTAATGGTAATATACCACTATTTCATTTTGCATAAGAGAGCATTAAGAGATGTTTAAAAAAATCAAAATTTGGAGTTAGAATTTCCAGACACCTGAATGTTGAATATGATCTGGTTACATAGATTCTTTTGGTATTATCCTAGTCAGTGGGTAAATTAGATAGCTATTGATGTAACTTTAACACTTATAATAATATAAATACTTCTAATGCTTGATATTTTTCTAGTAGGTCTGGTAGATAATGGAAAATATCTTTGTAGGACTAAACTTACAAGACTGCTTAATTTATATGAGGGAGTAATTTAGGTGCTAGGATAATCTGGTTCACATTTCCCCCTCTGGTTCCTATATTATATACCAATATAGAGGGTATAGTTCACCACTCAATTAGATACAATCTTTCCCCAGTGGATTTAACACCAAAAATAAATAGATTTCCAATCAGAATGTGGTGTTATTCATTCATAAAATGAAAGTAATTTCAAGTAGGAGCATGTGTGTGTGCAAACTCATACTGCTGATATATTTATGGCACATGTTTTTTATTGCCACATAGGGATACAAATGAGAAAATTAGGCTATATGTCTTGATTAAAGTTTCATTATATGAGCATTTAAAAAAACAGTGCCCATGAAGCAACATTCTGATATTTTCCCCTGGCTTTGCTATCCTTTTGGGTAGCAACGTGTTCCTTGTCTAACAAACAAGCTTGATGCTATTAGTGCCACAAGGCTCTTCCCATGTGGTATAGATCTGTCTCATTTCTCTGAAATGTATTCTCTTGCATTCCAAAGTCTTTCCTATATTTCCTCTGAAGAAATCATTTCTAATTTAGAAAACTTTGTAGATGGAATCCATATATTGTTTTACTATTTAGTGGGGAAGGAACTTTCTTCTTTGAATACTGGATAATAATAGATTTTGTGGGTATTTCAGCAATATGGCTAGATTCTCTGTGAAAGAATTGCTTTCATGCTGTTATTTAAAAGAAGAATAACAGCCTTTGTTATTGAAGGAATTGCTTCTTTTCATCAAAAATCCTGATGTATCTAATTGACTCCGAGGATATTCCCTTTCTGTCCATGCTGAGATTCTGCCTCCAGCACAGATGTTGAAACCACAGATGTCCACTACACCAGACTAGAAGCATTATATTTAAAATAGTTTCTTACTTTCAAGCATCAAAATTGAAGATGTGATCACAAATAAAAACTCTTTTTTGTATAATAGTTTAAAAATGGAGAGACATTTCTGGCAAAGATGGCATTCTACATTTTGAGCATTTTTAGGGGAGATGAGAAGCAGATTGTCATTGATTATTCATAATATGTTCTTAGAGAAGAGTTTAATAAGCACAATGTTCTAGAAAACACAGCTTTGTAAGGGTCACGTTGCCTGGCCACATGTTACATATTAAGGAGAATTAATACGATTGGAGATAATTTCTGCTGTGGTGTTACTGCTGCTTGTTAAAGCAAGAGCTGGAGGGTATGTGAACTAAATGTTCCTTAGTTCATAGGGTAGTGCATGATACATTTCTTTTTAGCTCTTCACACAAAGTTTAAATTGAATGAGCTGAAAAAGAAATCCAAAGGAATTTTCAGAGCACAAGTGTTTATTGAGGGCTATTCTTGATCAAATAGCTACTTGGCTATATTATCTGAAGAGCATCACATAATCTCTAACTGCTTTAATTACTTCATAGGTCAGTTACAACTCAGTCTGTGTCTACATTGCACCATTGCAACTATTTAAAATCAGTGGACTGACTCTTAAAATGAGTTCAGCTGATTCTGTCTTTCCCTTGAGTTGACAGGTTTGTTTGGGTGCTATGTAGACAAAGCCTCATTTATCAGCAGTAAAATCCCATCCATTTAAACTACTGATACGTAATTTGTGTTGTTTTGACTTGGGTGGATCTAACGTTTATCTTAGTATGTTCTGTCAAAGATAATAAAATTAGTATGCTAATAGCATAAACTAAATGACTATAGAGGAGATTGGATCAAGATGGAGAAATGAGCACATGATCTTATTTTCTCCTCTACCTCAAGTTCCTAGATTAAACAGAGAAAATATTTAGATATTTTAAAATAATAAGTCCATAATAACACTATAGAAGAAAGAGAATGACTGTAATAAAACATGGAATCAGTTGACTAAGGAAACTATGTACCCCCCAAACTACACAATAGGATCATGCAAAGTATATGAGGCAATCCCTAAGGGGTCTCTACATTTAAGAACTTCTGATCTAAGGGACAGACAAATCCCTGGGGAAAAATAAAAGTAATTGATTGGGATGTCATAGTCGGACAAGCAGATGAATTGTTCTACAACCAAATAAGTTCCAAGCCGCTATTTTTTCCTGGGATTGTGAATGTGAGGATTGGGGTTACAGATAAGGTCTGGTCCTTGGTGGCTTGTGATATCCAGATAGGATAGAAAGCCTTCAGTTCTGGGGGTGCCTAGGTGATCCACTTGGCTAAGTGTCTGAGTCTTGATTTTGGACTCTGGTTATGATCTCAAGGTCATGAGAATGGAGCCATACATCAGGCTCCTCGCTTGGCAAGGAGTCTGCTTGGGATTCTCTCTCTCTCTCTCTCTCTCTCTCTCTCCCTCTGCTACTCCCTTCCATGTGCTTTCTCTCTCTCTCTCTCTCTCTCTCAAATAAAATCAATAAAATCTAAAACAAAACAAAAAATAAACAAAAAACTTCATTCCTATAAAATGTCTTGCTGATACTTCTTGTTGGGTAGATTGTCCTACTCCTTTACCATAATGGCAAGATACAGATCACAGTAAATAGAAATAATATTTATAAACATATGAACAAAGATAATCAAATACAACCATGTGCATAAATCTAAGAATCATCATGCATTAGTGACAGTGAACTGAATAAATAGAATACCCCAAAGAAGGAAGCCAGTAAGGTGTGTAGGAAAGTGCTTGGAAATAAGTATAAATAATACTCCCAGTGGAATGAGAAACTATATCTCATCCATGAAACAAGAAATCTTGGAGATTAAAAACAGCATAACTGAAGAGATAGGTTTAATAGCAGATCTACATGACTCAAGCAAGAATTAATGAGTTGTAAGATTAAGCAAAATAATTCCAGCATATAGCATAAGAAAGATAAATAGATGGAAAGGACGAAAAAAAAAAGTTGAGATAACCAGAAGTTAAAATATCAATGTTATAGACGTTTCTGAAAGTGAGAAATAATCAAAGAAATGATAGAAAAAATTTCCAGAGATGAAGATAAATATGAATTTTCAGATCAGCTGTGAGGGCTGAGCTAAGTGAATGAAAAAAGACCCACTGTAAATAGGTGTAATGTGGTGAAATCTCAAAACTAAGGAAAAAAATAAAATTCTAAATATTCAGAAAGTAAAAATAATGTATTTCTTATGATAAATGGAAGTTAGACTAATGTTTGATTTCTCATCAGCAACATTGGAGACCAGAAGGAAATGAAATATCTTAAGAGTTTATTTTTTAAAAGATTTTATTTATTCATGAGAGACAGAGAGAGAGAGAGGCAGAGACACAGACAGAGGGAGAAGTGGGCTCCTCACAGGGAGCCTGATGTGAAACTCGACCCCCAGACCCAGGATCATGACCTTAGCCAAAGGTGGATACTCAACCGCTGAGCTACCCAGGTGTTCCTCTTCAGAGTTTAAAAGGGAAATAGTTTTAGATACATAGTTCTATACATTCCTAAGCTAGCTTATAATATGCGGGGGTAAGTAGTTAATTTTTTTTCCAGATTTACAAAGGCTCAGAATGTTTACTAATCACAGAAACATTCTAAAAGAAGTACGGAAAGGTCATTTAAGAAAAGTGTAAGAAAAACACAGATACAAGGGAAATAAGTAGCGTATAAGAAATAATGATAATACATAATAATAAACTATGTAAAAAGTGTTAAAATTGTAGTCATACCTGCTTAAAGATTTATTTAGCACATACTATTTTTCAGGTACTTATTTATTTAGATTCATTTATGTTAGAGAGAGGGAAAAAGAGCACTAGTGGGAGAGACAGAAGGGGAAAAGGGAGACTCTTAAGCTGACTCCACGCTCAGTGCAGAGCCAGAGGTGGGACTCGATCTCACCACTCTCAGATCACAACCTAAGTCAAAATGAAGATCCAGCTGCTTAACCAACTGTTACCACTGAGGCCTCCCCTCGGTACTGTTTTAGAACTAATAATTGATAGAATGTTTAAACATTCATGTTACAAATATAAGGAGGAACACTGGTGTACTCACGGTAATATGTATATCTCCTGCATCACCAAAGGAAAAGGGTAAAATGAGAAGAATTAATCCAGCAACAACAAGAAAGGTACATGGGAAGCATCCAGAGGCATAGTTTATTAAAAAACAATAACAGAGAAAACAAGATGGAAGTAGCAAGTCCAAATATATTGAAATACATAGTCATGATCATGTTAAAGTTGTAATTGTATTCAAAGATTAAATTCTCCCATTTAAAGGTAAAGATTTAGATTTGGTTAAAAAAAAAGATCAGGTTATTTGATATATCTGACAGCCTCAGAGTTACCCAGCTGTTTCCTTCCATCTAAATACAGCACTTAGCTCTGTACTAACTCACTTCTACTGCCTTTATGGAGTCCAGAGAAAAAGAGGAATGTCTCAAAAAGAATTGTAGTGTGGCTTTTGCCACATGGAATTGAGTGTAATCCAATACACAAAGATCCATAGAGAGACCAAGAAAGTTTTGAGAGAGCTACAAAGTATCAGCATGGATTAAGAGACAGTGACACTTCAATATTTAGAAGAACCTTTTCATCTTTCAGTTTTCTACAACCTGGAAGCAGGCTTAGAAAGCACTTATCAGCTGATAATGGGATATTCCCCAATGCCTTCTTTGGATATAGCCAAGGAAGAGGGAGGATGTCCTAAGAATTGATCCCATAGCAAGGAAAATAATGGACTTGGAAGTCTACTAAGAAGCAAGACTTGGGACTAATTAAGACACATTTTCTGTAGGGGGAACTATCCAGAATGATTTAGAATAGCTATAGACCAGTGGCTGGTATTTGCCTTCCATTCTTCCCCTTTTGAAATAGTGATGCTTATTGCATTATCTTGTCCCATTCCCACCATTTGTGTTGAGTGTGTGGGGTAAGGGAGTAGATATATTGTCTTTATGGTTTCAAGGTGTATGTCCACAAAGGTTTATATTTTACTCATGCTGCCTGTCCATTGAGGATTGGCCGTGGCTTTACTTTTGGACCCAGGCTGATAGAGCAGCTTCAGTCTGAGGCATTGGTAGTCTCGTGGCTAAGGGGGAAAATGAGGATGACAGAGCATATGCTAATTCTCAAAGTTTCCAGCCAAAAGCAACCAGTGACAATACTGTTCATATTTCATTGCCATACAAGTCACATGGCTACTCCATAGTGGAGAAATGTATTATCCTCCTCTCATAAGGAAAATCAGCCATTACAGGTTAATAACAAGTTAAAAAAAAAGAAAAGAAAAGAAAACTAGATTGTTGTAGTGCCAGATGTAGTCTGTGTCATTTCTGCATAGATTCTGTAAGTTGGTATAAAAGCACGTTACTTATTATTATGATTAAAAGAGAAAACTTTTTATAGTGAGGTAACTTCAACTTTTTGGGTCCTTTGTGCGCTTGCAACATGTATAATGGCATGTTCCACGTTATGTTGAATGTTTGAGGATTGAAAGTAAAATCCTCAGTTTGCCCATTTGGCTTTTAAAATCTTTCTGAATTATTAGGATTTATCAATTGCTTGATTTCTCTGGTATAAAGAGTACCAGTTTTTGAGTGTTTAAATTCTGACTGCTTTGTTTTTCTTTTCTGTTAAGTTGTTTGAACTCTTAGAATCTGTTTTCTTAACAGCAAAATGGGAAGAATAACATTTATATTTCTTTGCATATCTGTGAGGATCAAAAAGACATACTTTGAAACATCTGCTGATTAAGGTATTCAGTAAATGGTAGCTACTTATTGTTACTGTTTTTCTTGGTGGTGTTGTTCCTATCCAGGAAATTTCTTAGATAATCAGCCCTTTGCAGGTTAATTTTTAGTTATTCTATATATATATTATATATGTACTATTCAAATAGATGACAGTAACATGAGTCTTTTTTAGTATAGTGGTTCCCAAAGCCTAAATAATGGCGGTCAGATAAAGATACTATCAACCCATTTATTATTATTGTCAACTAAATAAAGAAATTTAAAACACT
Source organism: Vulpes lagopus (assembly GCF_018345385.1). Classification (NCBI taxonomy): domain Eukaryota; kingdom Metazoa; phylum Chordata; class Mammalia; order Carnivora; family Canidae; genus Vulpes; species Vulpes lagopus. The sequence goes on along the minus strand of NC_054829.1, from coordinate 120,617,467 downwards.
TTTCAGTAAAAATAATTTTTATGGACACAATAATTTGGAAACTACGTTATCATTAGGAGAATGACATATTGGGCCAGCCATGAAATATTATCATAATTAGCCAGCATCATTCCAAGGAGTGTACTCAGATATACATCCTTCAGAAGGCAGCCTGTAATGTTTTCACAGCTGGCATATGTAAAATTTTGTCAGATTCCTTAACAGTGTTGTTACTTCTCTTTTTTTCTATTATCCGAGCTCTAGGCAATATATGCTATAGAATTCAAAATCCAGAATGTTTTTGCTCAAAAGGAACCACTAAAAACCCAGCATGCTGAATCTTCTTTGAACTCAGAGGAAGAATCACATGAACAATGCAATTTGAGAAGAACTACCTGTGTTCTAGGAAGGCAGAAGATTTGCCCAAGATTTATGAAGCTTTGCTCCTTGAGATAAGATGTGATAAAAGCCAGGTTACCTCTGGAAAGGTGTTTCATGAAATCAGCCAATGACACTCAACACTATCTTGAGAGATGTAGAGTATACAGAATTGGGAGACTTCATGGACTCCATTTTTTTTCATTAAATTGTATTTATTTATTCATGAGAGACACACAGAGAGAGGCAGGGACATAGGCAGAGGGAAAAGCAGACTCCCTGAGGGGAGTCTGTTGTGGAACTTGATCCCAGGACCCTGGGATCATGACCTGAGCAAAGGCAGATGCTCAACCACTGAACCTCCCAGGTGTCCCCATGGACTCCATCTTTAAGCAGTTACCAATGGATACTAGAAGGTAAAATAATAAATATGTAAAACTATGATGTAATATTATGTCAGATTAGGCAAATATGCTGTAAAAATTCACAGAAAGTTATAATGAAGATTTGAGAGAAATAAAGTATGAATTTAGCCTTGAAAAATAAAAATGTTACAAATTATGGGAGGATCATGAGTAATGGTAGAGGGTGGAGAAGAGCTTGCTTTGTAAAAAAGTGAGCAGATCAGAGTAATTGTTGTAGGGCTTGATCTCATGACCTAGAAATCATGACCTGAGCTGAAACCGACACCCAGCTGGCTGAGCCACCGAGGAGCCCTTTTGTTTTGCCTGTAAGTTGCTTAAAGATTAAGAATATAGGATCTTTATTTTTATGGATCTCAAAACTAGTGGCAAACACATCTATATGAAAATGATACATTCTCAAATAAGTACGTATTTAAAATTATGATAAAGTCTGAAGGACAGAAAGTGAGTTTGAAGCACAGTAAGTAGAAAAGAGCAGCATGAAACTGAGGATGAAGTCTCTGGGTGAGAATCATGGTACTATAGGGGCTTTTGTGCTAAGTGTCATGGAAAAGACATTTTCTTATACTAGCAACGGGCAATCTATTTAGTTTTGCATTTTGTTGTTTTTGTTAAAACTCCATTATTAGAGAAGTTTTAGGTTTAGGTATACCATGGTATATTTATTTACCTGCCAAAGGACATTTGGTTGCTTCCAGGTTTTGGCAATTAAGCATAAAGCTGCTACAAACATTCATGCACAGGTTTTTATGTGGACATATGTTATCAGCATTTTGGGGTATGTACCAAGGGGTGGATTGTGTGGTAAGAGTATATGTTTAGTATTTTGAGAAATTGCCAAACTTATTTCCAAAGTGTTTATACTATTTGGATTCCCACCAGCAGTGAATGAGAGTTCTTATTGTTCCTTATCTTCCCCAGCATTTGGTGACATTAGTATTTTGGATTTCGAACATTCTAATAGGTATATAGTGGTATCTCGTTGTTTTAATTTGCTTTTCTTTGAGGATATATTATGTGGAGCATCTTTTCATATGCTTACTATATGTATATTTTCTTTGGTGAGCATGTGTTCAGGTCTTTCACCCATTTTTGAATCCGGTTTGTTTTTTATTGTTGAGCTTTAAGAATTTTTGTGTATTTTGGGTAATAGTCCTTTATAAAATGTGTCTTTTGCAAAATATTTTCTCCTAGTCTATGTTTTACCTTGTCATTTGATATAATGTCTTTTGCAGAGTAGAAGTTTTTAATTTTTTTTCTTTTTTCTTTTTTTTCTCCTTTTCATAGAGAGAGAGAGAGAGGCAGAGACACAGTTAGAGGGAGAAACAGGCTCCATGCCGGGAGCCTGACATGGGACTCGATCCTGGGACTCCAGGACCACGCCCTGGGCCAAAGGCAGGCGCTAAACCACTGAGCCACCCAGGGATCTGAAGTTTTTAATTTTAATAAAGTCCTGCTTATCAATTATTTATTTCATTATCATGATCATGTTTTTGGTGTTTATTAGTTTTGCATTTTTGAAAAAGCATTCTTGTTGCTATGTGAAAAAAAAAGTTTGGAGAGAGATAAAACTGGATGCAGTAATAATAGAATGCTACTATAGGTATATAGAGGAGTTACACAGAATGGCAGAGCACAAGACCTACTTGATTCTAGTTTCCTATGACCAAGGAGAATATGAATTAATCTGCAGGCCACTAAGGCAATGTTAGATTTCTCTATGGCTTTGTTCAGTACAAAAGGCGTCTTGACAGTGTTTGGAAAAAATAAAATACATTTATTCCCATCAGGTAATATGACCTTAACTAATTATTGTGTCTCTGTTCCCTTCTCAGAAGCTTTAGCAAAGTATCAGAAACTCTTCTTTCTCTGTATTTTCATCTTTCCCCTTTATTTCCTTGGAATAATGTCATGTTTCTAAAATATAACAAAAAATAAACATGCTGGTACGAATAAAGAAGCAGACTTCCAAAGTAGGATTAGGAGTCATAGTAAATCTCACATTTTAAAAATAGAGACTCATTATCTTCAAACATGCTCTGTCATACTCACATGTGGTACCAGGCAATGGTGTGATGAGTTGTCCCATCACGTGTGCTCCAGCCGTGGTGGACACACACCAGACGCACATGACTTTTGAATCAGGGAGTAATTCAAGAGGCCCATTAGGTCATTTTGAGCATTCTGCTGCCAGGGTTGCATTGTTCCTTAGCAAAGAGCTTTAACCTCCTGGCCTAGTTGGGATTTAAACAGCTCATGTCAAATAGCTTTTCCCTCCTTTTAGGGTCTCTCTTTATCCTAACTGAAGCTTATGAAATGTTTTTTCATTCTTGATTCTTTTAGGTTAGGCTTTTTCTTTCTCAGTTTTCTTTTTCATGCTATATAAAGATATAGAATTTAATCTAATTCTTTTTTATTTTGGCATGTCTGAGGCTTAGGCAAAAACAAGCTATTGCTATTTTCAGCAAAGCATGTCAAGGGAGTTTTGCCTTTGAAATGTTCCATTTGCTAGGTAGTCATAGAATCTGGTCCATGGGATCAGTATATTATACTAGATACCTAGATAGTCCTTCAGAGCTACTCAGAAGCCTTCTGTGTCCCTCCTGTTACTTGCACACCCAGAGCAAGACTACTCAGTCACATTCTCCCTTCTGCAAATGCATCCCCTGGAACTACTCTTTGGAAATCTGTTCTATCATGGGTAGCCAAAATGACGCTATTTATAAAGTGGGGTCCGTCTCTCTATTTTTAGGTAAGTGTACACCACACACTTCAGAAATCTACAGCTTCATCCTGCCCAACTTGATTTGCTTGGATAACTTTTATATTATATTCAAAAGAGATATGTGTCTCAGAATAAAACTTCATCAGTTCATGTGTGCTAAAAAGAACATTGGTGTGATGTTTATTGTTTGTAAATCTGCCAGAATGTAAAGAATGAGATGCTGCTTTCATGTTGACCATCATTTCTATCCTTAACAGAAAAGAAAATGTCATTTCTGCTCATCAGTACCTATAATTACAGGCATTTCTGCATTTAATTTTGACTAATTATGTAATACAATGTTTTGATAGACTTATCTCTTATATATTAATATCATCACCTTATGAAAAGTATATGGACATCCTATTCTTGTGTATTCCTAAAACTTCTCTTTCAGTAAACACTGACTCTTTGAAAATATTCTTTGCATTGGACCTTTTTGAGGTCAAACATTTTAAAAAGACACAAAAACTAAAGTCTTTTCTCTCTGTGTCTCTCATGAATAAATAAATAAAATCTTAAAAAAAAAACTAAAGTCTTAACTTTACACCATTAGTGGTTTCTCTCTTAAAACTAGGAACTTTTTGTTGAGCTTGAGTTTAGATATCTGGTTCTGTGATATTTTGAGATGCTAGTCTGTGAGTTTTTGTCTTCTGCACTTTCCCCCTTCATCCCACTACCGGTAGTCCTTCCTGTGGACGGTGATTGTGTAACGCCTAACCGCTGGGAGGCCTGTGGCAAGACAAACAGTAGAAATAGTTCACAAGTCTTTAAGGACTTAATGGATTACAATTATTGGTTATAAAATAATTATGTTAAAGAATCATGAGATGAAAATTATTTCCTTCTTATATATCTTTAACATTTACTTAGAGAAGGAAAAGGGAGGGATATATGACCCCAAGAACATAGCAGAGGCTGCCTTGATTTTTCAGTGTGTATGGGCTGAGACTTTAGGGAGTAGAGGCTTCATGCGGTATCTAGTTTGGTGAGACCACGGGCAACTTTGCAGAAGCTTTCCAAGCATGGCAGAAATTATGAGGCTACTGGACATGAAGAGACTAGGTTGAGAGTCACAAGACATCTCAGTGCTAATCTGGGTGTACCAGACCACTAATTAACCTATATGCTGTAGGTAACCAGAGCTCCCCAACATCTTGGTACTACATCAGTTCTTTGGTATAGCATCTCTAAACATTGGCATGGACTACAGAATTTCTTTATGTCTGACCATAAGTTTCCCACTGGTTTATTGAGATGACAGCTTGAAATGTAAATTAAGTTGCTTTATAGAAGTGTTGATTATTTCTCCCATGTTTGGATTTGTGACCTGATATTTATATTCTCTACATATATGAATGGTGTTCTTTTAAGTCACTACTTCCATAGGAAGAATTAGCTTAAATCTTATAAATGCATATCCTAGAGTTTTCAAGGACATTGCTATCTGGGACATATGGCAAATATGTCCTCTTGGAACATCAGTCTTTAGAAGAAAGAAGAAAGCAGGCATTATTTCTAGGCCACTTTGACTTCTGAATTTTAAGAGAATTTGTTTCTTAGGAAATCATTTTTATCCATACATTCACTAAGAAAACCCATGATTTACTGATTATTTTGGTTGAACTGGCATTTCAGTATATATTTTCCAATATTTTTTTCTTTAAAATTGAATTGTGTATGTATGTATATGGCATAGCATTTTCTTTCTGGCTCTTCTCTGTTCTGTTAGCTTTAATACAAATGGAGAAAGCACAAAGGAAAAATAAAAATTGAGGGAGGGAGACAGGAATTATTGGCTTCTTTTCTACATTTAGAATGTTGACAAAATATGTACAGCTTTAGATAGGTCAAAATGTTATAATTGAGTATTTAGTGTAGGACTTTACTATGCCCAGTCAAAATTTGGGCAATTTCTGTTTATTAGTTGACAATATATGCTTGGACCTGGCTACCAATTCAGATTGCTCAGTAAGCCTTACCAAAGAAGGCCTCCCAAGTACCATCTTTTCAAGAGCTATGGTGACATAAATTAAAGAACAAAGGACCATTTTGGAAGAATTTTCTGATGGATGACATTGAAAATTATTAAAATTTTTTGAGGGACGCTTGACAGTGGTTTATCCTTCAGCCCCCCTACATTATTGTGATATGTTTGCTTCTATGTATTCATGCATATACATTTGTTTCTGTTGTAAGAAATACCCCAAAGAAATATAAAACAATAGGGAACATATGGCTGAACCATTACTGAAGAGAGAAAAACCTAGGGGAAAATGAAATAGAAGCTTTCAAAAGGATGGAGGACTATGAATTAGGATTGTTAGATTTACCAAATAAAGAATACAGTTAAATTTGAATTACAGGTAAATAATGTATATTTAAAAAATATAAGTATGTCCCAAATTTTGCATGGAATGTAGCTATAGTAAAAAGAATATTCATCATTTATTTGAATTTCAGATTTAAAGGAAACCTGTATTTTATTTGGCAACTATAGTACAAAGTAGGCATGGTTTGTGGATCACTTCCTCTTGTGGGGTGGAGGGGGAGTAGCTTCCTTAGAGAAGTCAGATGTAGGGTCTAGAAATAGTGGAACAGTCCCAGGACAAATTCAAGAAAATCCTGCATCCTGGAGAGGAGTGTGGGTGAGGCCTAGTATCCTAGTATTTCCTGCTTTGAAGGAATTCCTCTGGATTCTCATGAGAGAGAAAGAAGTCAGTGGATTGGTGAGGGGACGAGTAGTAACTGATTCTTAGAAATGACCATTTTAGAAGGGAAAGAATAATAACAACAACCAAAAGTAAAGAGTTTTGAGTGGTAAATAACCTGATGTTAAGAATGAAGCAGAAAGGGGCAGCCCTGGTGGCGATAGCACCACCTTCAGCCCAGGGCCTGAACCTGGAGACCCGGGATGGAGTCCCATGTCAGGCTCCCTGCGTGAGCCTGCTTCTCCCTCTGCCTGTGTCTCTGCCTCTCTGTCTCTGTCTCTGTCTCTCTCTCTGTGTGTCTCTCATGAATAAATAAATAAAATATTAAAAAAGAAAAGAATGAAGCAGAAATCTTGAAAATGCCCTCCTTGGTTATCACTGAATCTCCTTCTGAGCTCTCTATTCCATGTGCTTCCTTGGAGAAAAAAAAGAGATGTGGATGGGACTGGATTTCCTAAAACTCGGCAATTAAGAGTGAATAGGAGAGAGTCTGGGGTTTCTTTTTTTTTTCAATTATTTTTTTTGCATATATGTATATTTGCACTTTATACATATGTAGACTCGTATAGTAAAAAGTAGTGTAAATGTAGGTTTTTTCTTGGCGATATAAGTAATAACTCTAAGATTAGTGAACAATGCAGTATGCATCTTAAATGTAGTGTAGGCCAATATTTTGGTCATTTTTATTTCTCGTGCATTTCCTTGTTCTTTACTCTGGATTCAGCAAATGTATAATTCATAGTAATTAATTTAAATTTTCTTTTGATGTTAATCTTCGTCGGCTTTTAAAAACCAAATACTTTACACACCAGAGATTCTTGTTTTAATCCATGAATGTAATATTATGTATTTCATATTCCCCTTCATGTGCTTGCCATTAGTAAGCCTCCAAATTCTGTTCTCAATTACCACAGATATGCAAAATGTATATATAGCAGAAACTTGCTAATTTGTAACTTAAAAGCCTGGAAAACAATGGGCTTAAATTAATTGGGTATCTTTTTTTTTTTTTTTTTAATTATAAAACAACTGAATGTTAACTAGGTTGGGAAAGAGCTGTGCTTTATATCATGCACTATTTTATATGAATAGGTAATGGCTTACATGAGACTTCTGAGTTAGCTCACATCTATAACTGTAATGCATATATGTGTATGCATTTAGGTAGTGGTTGTAGGTCACTTTGCCAGAAGTCAATTTACTGAATGACCAATTCACTGAGTTACAATAAGAATTTCTTATAGTTGCACTTTTTCCTTGTTCCTGCCCTTTCTTTCCATGTAGTTATATGCAAATGGGTGTTAAATTTGTTAATTTGTTAAATTCTCTGTATGTACTTATGTTTGCTCTTGTCGCTGGTGGCAAATGGTTAAGTTGGACATTTGCATTAAAATATTAGGCTAATGGGCAGCCCCAGCGGGGTGGCGCAGCGGTTTAGTGCCGCCTGCAGCCCAGGGTGTGATCCTGGAGACCTGGAATCGAGGCCCACTCATGCTCTCTGCATGGAGCCTGCTTCTCCCTCTGCCTGTGTCTCTGCCTCTCTTTTTCTCTCTGTGTGTTTTTTCTCTATGAATTAAAAAAAAAATTAGGCTAAAATGTTAGTTTGGGCCTTTGGTACTGAGGAATGCTAAACAGAGAACTAGAAAAGAGCTTTGGTCTGATGATGAGGAGGCCTGGAATCTGGCTTTGCCATTAGGGAGCTCTGTGACCTTGAACAAACAATTCATCTTCTTAAGGCTTAGGTTTCCTGATCTCAAGGTATTATCAAGTATCTCAACTGCGAAATGGATCTACAGGAAAGAATGAAGTGGATTTGCATTGTGTATAGAATGAACTGAGGAGAGCTTGTGGTCCCCTTTACCCGTGGAGAAGTATGTTACTCATGTAAATACTACCTGTTGTGTGTGTGTGCTGGTGGATAGAGTTTGAGGACATGGTCTCAGATCCCTTCTAGCCCTGATAGTCTCTGATTTCATGATCTTCTAGGCACACGAGAACTGATGTTTTTGGTGTAGAGTTTCTGTGCCTATGATTTAAGGGAGTTTCCACTTGACAGTTCTCCAGGAGATTTACAATGTGGATTTGGATAATATGCTTAAGCTAATAGGATAGAAAAAAAACAGACACTTACAACAGTTTTATTAATAAAATAAACCTTTCTGTGTCAAAATAAAATTGTTTAACATATGTGTATATACCCTTAAGTCATTCATGCATTCAGCAAACATTTATCATGTACCTGCTATATTCTTACAGTCGATCTGGAGCATAGAGGATAACAGTTTTCACAAAGAGCTCACAATCTTTTAGGAAGATGTCATGCAACCAAGGATGCAAATGTAATAAGTGTGATAAGTCACAGTGTGATGAGTTCCTTGTGAGTTATATACAAAGTTATATTGGATATGACAAATCTTAGAGTGGTAACACTCCACAGCTTTGTGAGATTCCTTCATCATGGATCACATTTTGCTGTCCAATGGATTTGCCACTGTGGCTTTAGCTGACTTGACCTGACCCCAACACAGTTCGTCTAGAAGCTGGATGGTGGCCTGTGGAGCAGGGTGGTAGGAAAGAATAATTCAGTAGAGATCATGGTGCCTAATTGCATTGATAAATTATTCTTTTCCAAATAGTTTGAATTCAATATGTAGAAGAGATGAGGCATTTGATAATGGGAACAGAAGCTGGAATGCTGTGCTATATAATAAAGACAGAATGTGAGAAAAGGGCTTAACATATTCCTGTTTCTGAGGATAAGATGACATGTCAAGGAACTGCCTTGGGTCCTTGGTGCTATTCTATTTCCTGAGCAGCAAATGCTGTCTGCCTGAGGCCTAACTGGGTAGTTATTCTGGCTTCCCTTGGGGTCTCTTTTTCTCATTTATATTCCTGTTCTTACAACAAATGTCCATTTATTTGTAGACTGAGTCTCTGTTTTTGGCAATGTGAAGTACGGGACATAAAGTACAACGAGATGATGAAAGAGAGAGTCCTGATTCTATATCAAGAAGGACATTATAGAGGAGAATGTGTTTCATATGAAACTTGATGGACATGTAGGGTGGACCAAGGGGAGGATGGGAGACCAACTGTGCAAGTGTAAGGAGGCAAGGAGAACAAGTCAAGTTCAAGGAACAAGTAGTAGTTTAGCATGACTGGTACAGAGGAACTGGGTGGGGGTAGGGTATGAATATGAACTGCCAGATAAGGAACAAATACTGCATTTTATACTGTAGGTAGTGAGAAGTGACTTGTGGAAATTTCCAAACAAGTACCTCAGTAGCATGTGGAGGATTTATTAGATAGGAATAAATCTGGGGGATAGTGCATTGTTGTGTAGATAAGCTATAAGTACCTTAATTAGGGCAGAAACAGTGTGTGTAGGGGGTAATTCTTAAAGAGATTATATGAGCAAGAATTGGTAACTGATTGAGTGAGAAGGGACCAGGAGTTTTGGTTCAGGTGATTGGTAATGGTCAGGGTAATGGGTTTCTTGAGCAAGAGAACATGGGAGAGAAACAAATTTGGTGGAGGAAGATAATAAATCTAGTTTTAGTTCTTTTGGATTTGAGGCAAAATGTGTATTATTTTTTGATTATGAGGTCTAAACTAATGATGGAAGATTCTATAGAAATCAAGATGATACAGAAACTATTTTAGGTTCCGAGTGAATCTGGCTTTGCTCTTTTTTTTTCCTTCTTAATTATGGGGCTCTCTCAGCATAAATTTATAGTAGTGAGAGATGGTCTCTTAAAGGATTGCGGATTTTGTAGTTCTTTGCCTTCCAGGTGACTCTGGGGGGCAGCTGGTTGGGGCACACTGGTTTCAAGCCACGTCTCCCTATTGAATGCACTATTGCACTATTGCACGTCTCCCTATTGAATACACTGCACAGGGCCATATAGTGGTGGGCAGAAATGGGGGGGGGGGTGGGCAGGAAGGAGGCAAAACAACAGCAAACAAAAACTTCTTTTGGTTTGTAATTTCCTCTTGTTGCTCTCTCACTTACTCTAAAGGTAAGATGATGGCCTTTATTTTCTATCTTGTTCAGATTCTTTGACTCAGAGAGAAGTTGGGCTCCTTTCTGAAGGGAAGGATGCGTTATATAATTTTAAAGCGCTTATTACTCTTGTCCTCTCAGCTTCCTTTGTCCTCTCAATAGTTTTTAGGTTCCCTTGGTGGTTCTTTTATTATACAATGGTGAAATTGTTTACCATTAGAAGGAGTTCATTGGGTGAAATGTACCCAGGGCTTACTTAAAACTGATGCTGCATGCATGCATGAACTGCTTCCAGGGTTACTCACTCCTTTAGCTTTTGCTAAAGGATCTGTCAGTCAATGAGTAGCTGCTGACAGCAACTTTTTAAGACTCTTTTCTCTTATCCATAACACATTAAACACTTTGAAAAGAGATAAGCAAACGTTTTCTCACAGTCTGTTGTGCATGTTTCCTTGCTGCACATTTCAGTATAATGAAATTCATGTTTTACAAAGAATTTCAGTGAAATGGATCAAATTTCATTCTTTACCATTTTGCCCATATGGGTATGGTTTCCTAGAAATCCATGACATATAGAGTTAGTGTGATTATAAGTTTCCATTTTAAAGATGAAGGATCCTTATTATGTTCCACAGCTCAACTTCAGTTCTCCTTGTGAAAAATGTTATGTTTCTGTTTGGATCTATCGTCTTTTGTTTTGTTCATCTTCTCCATTAGTAGGAATCTAGCATTTTGAAACCAGGAGAGCCATTAGTAGTGGCTTTTTTTAGGGGAGTACCCTCACTGTGATGCAATACCCAAGAAACTATATGGAAATAGGCTTTATGATGATGAATTACTGTTGCAAACAAATCTCAGTGACACTGATAAATATTAAAGAGCCACTCTTGCCCCCCATGGAAACCATTTTATTTAGTAGCTTCTAAAATCTATTCTCTGTACTTCTCTTCCCTTTTGTTTATGAGATAATTTACATAACAACAGAGTCTCTGGTTCTTGGGAGTATGTGTGCCCTTGCTAGTGTTCTCTACTTTGAGTTGTCACTGTCTCTTTGCTGAGAAGATGAGTGACAATGAAGTGAGGAGTAAATGGCTACTGGTGCAGATGAACTCTGAGAAACAAAGGTCCTCTTTTCATGCAAATGTTCCTAGTAATTTAACATGAAGGAAGTAAAGAAACCAGGGTACAAGATACCAAGAGAACTAGATGGAATTCAAGGTTGTTTTCTGGAGCCTTGACATCTCTTTAAGAGTGTCATCTATCAAAGCATTTCTTTCCCTTTCATATAAAGTGAAAACACATTTCCATTTGATAGGGAAACATGGAGGAACATAAAATCTAACCTCAATCATAGGATCTGGGTGTACACTCACACCACCAGTCCCCTCAATGTCATTTATAACTTTGTCACTCATCCCTAGGTCATAAGAACCTATATGGGTATGCTAACTTATTGCCCAAGTTATCCACGCTGCCTAGGAGACCTGCTCCTTTTCCTTTCTTACTTAACTCTTGCTTAAACTTTCTATACCTTTTGAAGCTCAGCTCAAACCCTGCTCTATCATCCTTAGAGACTTTCCTGGCTCCAGACTGATCATTCCTTTTTAAGAATTTCCATTGAATTTTGAATTAGTGTCTATAACTTAATGACAGATTTCTTTCTATGAGCTAACTTTTCTCACCAAAATTTGTTGAGGAGAGTGACCATGTCTTATACTGCATTGTTCTTTATCCATATAGCTTTGGGTGTAATAGCAAATGTATAATATGTAGCTCTTAGATGGGCTAGCTGCCATTTAAGAATCATGAAACTAAAAAAGATACATTTATATGAGAGATACAGCCTCCATGATCATTTTTCTTCTAACTTTAAAATTCATGGCATCTTGTCTTAAAGATAAAACATGGCTTGGTTTTAATTAGTTGACTATTGATCCCAGAATGGCTAATCTGTACGTTTCAGTTAAAATATAGTTTTAAAGATTTTATTTATTTATTCATGACAAACACACAGAGAGAGGCAGAGACATAGGCAGAGGGAGAAGCAGGCTTTCCATGGAGAGCCTGATGCTAGACTCCATCCCTGGATCCCGGGATCACACCCTGAGCCAAAGGCAGATGCTTAACTGCTGAGCCACCCAGGCGTCCCAGTTAAAATAATTTTTAACTCAGAGATTTGATACCTACTCCGATGTTTTATTTGTTTATTTGTTTTTTTGTGGGATATAGTATAATAATAATATTTGTAATAACAAATTCACAGAGCTTTTCTTGTGTTCAGTATCACCATTTTAAGTATAATCTTATTAAATCCTCACAATAACCCTATGAGTAAGTACTATTGTTATCATCACAATTTTATAGAAAACGAAACTGAGTATTATGTAACTTGCCTGTAGTTACAGAATTTGGGCCTTAGCAGGCTGGATCTGGGGTTTGTGTTCTTAACCACTGTTATATTTTGCCTTTTTTGCTGCCATTGGATTATCCTTTCTTGTGAATGATGTCCCTCATCTTCCAAACTCAGAGACCAGAGATTCTGAGAATGTTTCTGACAAGACTTCTATTTGATATCTTAATACCATACAAAACTCAGGAATGGATTTGAGTTGGATAACGAAGTTCACTCTAAGTAAATAGTTTAAAAATTAGTGAGAATGTGGTACTAATAAAACATAAAAGCCAGTAGGTCAGGTAGTTTGATTAGAATTCTTTTTAATTACCATTTCTTTCTGTGTTAGTAATTTGTTAAATTATGGAAGGGATGAGTGATGATGAAATTATATATATAAATAAGTGCTTTATAAAGCTAAAAGAAGGAACATATAAAGCTGTTGGGAAAATATATAATATAAAGAAAATAATCCCTGGACTTATTTCTCTTCATGTTATAGGGAAAGATTTCCTAATTGAGAAGGAAAAGATTCCTCTTCACTCTGATATTTATTTATGGAGCCAAACTTGTGTTCTGGGGATGAATTACTATTGTAGTGTAGGGTATTCTTTAAGTAAATTGAAGAACAAGAGGTTTTTTTTTTTTCTTCAAATATGTGTTTCTATGCCATTTTGAGAAGGTTATAAGAGTCATTTAGACTATAGATGTATTTTCTAAAGTAATATATGGTGAAGTTAAGGCTCCAACACTGTCCTGTCATGGTAAGAGAGATGGTAAGAATTATAGGTGGGAGCATACTTTGAATCCATGTCCACAGTGCAAAAATGTGATTCCAAGGACACTCCTTGTGGAATTTCAGAGACTTTTGTTCACTATTCACTAGAGAATTAAGCCTAGTCATTCATAAATCAACCCTTGTTGGAGAAGGTGAGATGTTTTATGTCAGCCAGTATTATTGTTTTTCTAAATTTAAGTTATAGAAACCAAGCACAACCACCATGAGTCTAGAAATTATTTATTCATCTGTCATACATTTACTGGGAACCTTCTGTTTGTCAAGTACTATACTAAGTACAAGAGATAGAAAAATAATGAATCACACATTCTGTCCTTTAGGATGTCATAATCTGGGGCAGAGGAAGGAAGGAGGGGCAGGATGAGGGAAAAATTGAAAACCAATATTACAGATTGCAATAAACATATAAAGTGATGTCTAGGTTGTTCAAACATTAAAGAGCAGGACTGTAGAAAGGTTTTACACAGCAGGTACATTTTGAGCTAGCACACACACCATACACCTATCTTAGTAGAAGCATGGTAAGGAACAATTTCCCAGAGGGAACAGGTCATAGAAAGGCATCAAAGCATGACAAAGTAGGATTATGTTGAGGAACAGCAATTAGGAAACAAAAAATACAGAAATGTTCTTCCATTCTGTTATAGCCTATAGTTCTCATTAATTTAGAATGTTTGACATATTTTTCTTTCTTTCTTTAAAAGATTTTATTTATTTATTTGGGAGAGAGAGAGAGAGAGAGTGCATATGAATTGGGGCAGTGGTAGAGGGAGAAGCAGACCCCCACTGAGTGGGGAACCTGATGTGGGGCTCAGTCCCAGGACCCTGAGATCATGACCAGAGCTTAAGCAGATGCTTAATAACTTGGCCACCCAGGCACCCCTGATCTATTTTTATTAATTCATCTTTAAAACTTCCCTCTGAGAATGTGTCTTGGGAGTTCAGCATCAGGTTTGAGCTGCTATGCATGATAGGTTGGTCTTGGTGAAAGACTGGCCTGGATTTTTCTAGGGGCATATGCTGAGCACAGAGGTGCCTATGTTGTAGACAACAGATGATGAAGGAGAATGTATGTGATTGTTGGATCAGAGCTATGGCCTTTAGGGGAGCTGATGTGCTGTTCCCTGTATGTCCAGTTGCTCTTTTGCATTTCTATGCATTACATTTCCTGTTCCATCTGCTTCAGATGTCCTCCTCCCGATTTACTGCATGAGAAAATCTCATTCTTGTCTTGAAATAAAGTGAAAATTAAAGGCTAATCTGTGGAAAAATTTCTCTCCTGATCTGTGCATATTACACACATACACTTGGCTTAAGCCCTGTGTCGGAACATATATAAAGCTTTTATTTCTCATTTTATAGTGTAAAGTGTTTGTCTGAATTTATTTTAGTCATCTAAATTAGTCACGAGTCAAGACAACATCTGACTTTCAGAAACCACAGTCATCATAGTTTGGTAATAATTTCATCAGTATGAAGTGTGTGCCTGTGTGTATGTGTGGTGTGTATGTGTGTGTGTAGAGGGAAGGCATAAGACAGTGGGCTTTTCATTCACAAGTACAAAATAACCTAAAGAAAAAACATTCTGATGTTTTACTCTGCAGTTTTTTCGCCTAAAAGCCACTGTATTCCCTCAAAATCATCCTTTGTAGAATGCTTGACAGGATGCTTGGTGCCCTGCTAAAAGCATAATCACTGCAGACACATTGTCTGTGGTGGTAAGAGGCAAATATTATGGCCATAGACACGGGTTTAATCTTCAATTGACATCTGAATATAGGCAGTTGTTTTAAAGTAGTAATTAGCCAAACTCTCCAGGAATTTCTTTCCAAAATGCATACTAGTCCTTAGGTGTCTCATTATTTGCTTATGCAGGCTGTCTTGTTCATCTAAATAAATATATGTGGTCATTATCTGGTTTCTTTGGGACTTCTACATTAATGTTTTGTTTGTTTGCTTGTTTTAGAGAGCAAGTGTGTGTGCATGGATGTGCCAGTGGGCAGGGGGAGGGATGGAGGGAGAGGGTGAGAATCGCAAGCAGCCTCCACACTCACTGGGGAGCCTGACATGGGGCTCTGTCTTGTGATCCTGAAATCATGACCTGACCTAAAACTAAGAGTTGGATGCACAACTGACTGAGCCACCCAGGCACTCCCTTACTTTAATAAACTTAGGAAATGATGGCCATGCCTGTAGTCTACACAAAAGTCAAAGATATAATGTAACAATATGGAGATATTTATTTGGTTTCTGGAGTTTATTTTTAATTTAAAGAAGAAAAGAAATTCAGATATATTTTAGGTTATGATGTGCTTACACGTGAGGAGATATACTCTAGAGATGTAAATACATGCTGGCAAAAACAGAAAAGACTAATTTGAGAGTTTGGCTGACAGTGACTTCCTACTTTGATCCTATAGTGGGATTTTCCCATTCCACAATTTGCCCATTCCACAATGTCTGTCATAAGGTGATATTCTAGCCTTCAGATTTTTTTTTCACTGAACTGAACTGATTTGCTCATTCCACAATATCTGTCATAAAGTGATATTCCAGCCTTTAGATGTTTTTTTTCACTCTTGCTTAAGTAGACAGCCAAAATATTCTGATGGTATTGTTATGTTCTCTCTTCAAAGAGTATAGAACAGGGAATAAGCCTAGAAATATGTGGAAAAGCAAAACTGTTCCTTTTCCTTGTTTCTTCTTACTAATAGAAATCAGTACATACACAATTAAATGGACAATTTATAAAAATTATATGCATTTCTTCTTGAATATGAACATCTTGAACTTCCTCACTTTTTTTGAATTGTAGTGATTTTCCACTATAATATATGCTTTGTATTTTTCAGTTCTTATAAACAAAAGTACTATGGAAAATAAAAGCATTAAAGATATAATAACTTTTAAAACATTCTTTGCTCAGTTTATGGTGAGAGTCACATCAAAATGAGATAGGCTGTCCTTGAGCCATTTGGGAGTTTCCCACTCACATAATGGACATACTTCAGTGGTAAATTAGATTACTGTGTGGATAATCTGACTCATTCATTGAAGGAGTCAAATTAATTGATTCCATTGTTTGGCCTTTGTGTTCATAGGATGAATTATAAGTAGAACACATTTGCTATCCAGACTCCCTTTCCTACCATGCTAGAGACAATTCTGACCAAGCTCAGTAGAGGACAGTAGATCTCTTCGGTATCTTAACTGACTTGCCAATTCCTCGTTTTCTCTGTAAAACATACTGATTATGGTCCAGAGCATATGCAAGTGTCCTACAAGCTGGCTCCTCTGTGGTGTTCTTATGTACCTTTGTTCCTATAAATTTTAAGTTATTATAATAAAGAGTCAGTTGTTTTATTCATAATTAAGGTGCTTGGGGAGCAGATTCTGAGATGGAGATTGGCCTGCTGGAAATTTGTTAGAGTGTGCTCTTGAATTAACACCTGTAGAGGCAAGGGAAGGAAGCAGGCTTCAAGCAGAGGAAGAAGTTGTGCTACTTCAGAGTCTTAAAAAAACCTGTGGTTCACTTCCACAGAAAGGTGAATCTGGAATGGCACTTTAGAGATTTCTCAAGTTGGGGGCCAGTAGGCCCAGCCAGACCTTATTCCTCCTGTGTTGACTGGCTGTTGGCTGTGGGCTACCCCAGAAAGTGGCTTTCTCTTTAGCAGAGGCAGTTCCCAAGGAGGGCTGGCACCTAAGGGCTATTTGTACAACACTCCCAGAAACTGAAGGAATAAGGCCGTTAGTCCTGAAAGGGAGTCTGAATAGCATATTATAGATTTCACTAAACTTGTTATAGAGATTGTAGTAATTGGCAGCACATTTGTTTAGTTAAACATTTTTTATTTTTTTAAAGATAGATTTATTTATTTATTTATTTACTTACTTACTTACTTATTTACTTACTTATTTAGAGGCAGAGGGAGAAGCAGGCTCCATGCAGGGAGCCTGACATGGGACTCGATCCCGGGTGTCCAGGATCACACCCCTGGTTTAGCGGCACTAAACCGCTGCACCACCGGGGCTGCCCAAGTTAAACATTATTTAAATCTACATAAGATACATTAAAAAAATGATAATTTTTTTCTATGGGATGTAAATTGATTGTGTTTTAAAAAATAAAATAAAGTGTTAAAAATCAAATTAGTTGCAAAGTATATAAATATTACTATTTTTGTAGGTTATTGGTGAACTTTATGAAATGACCTTTTTATAGGTCAAAATGGTTCAAATTTGACAATTCTATATGGAAAACACTAATATAAATGGTTGGAATATAGAAATGAAATGAAATGGTCAGAAATATAGAAAGAGTCCACAAGCAAGTTATTTTGTGAGATTCTTCCATTTTTAATTTTATTTAACATAAAGTGAAACTGAAAATTATATAGTTTTTTGAAAAGATATAGTATACTAATCAATGATATAATCAGAGGAAATCCTATGACTTTACATCAACAAAGGGTGAAGGAGGTACCCTTAGACATTTCAAGTTAAAATGAAACTGCTGTTCCTAATCCTATGATAAGAAGAGGGCTTCTACAGTCCTAAGAGTCTCCTCTCAAGCCATCTGGTGGGGTTTGGAAGTAATCTTACTGCCCTAAAAATGGGATTATCTTTTCCCTTGGGTGACCTTGGCACCTTTACACAACAGAAATCTACATTTTTTTTGTCAGGTTAAAGGCCACTCTGAGAACCAGGAAAGGTATCCTAGTTTCTGAGACCCATGCAGCTTTCTAGAATTCTAAGCATCAGTTATTGGCTGTCTGCTTACTCTAGCCTCCTTCTAGAAACAGCCAGGAAGGCTGTTTCTTCCTGGTGTCTGTGTTATTTTCTATTCCTTTCAATTTGCTGATTGATGTTCAATTTCAAAATAGGAGTGGCTCCAGGAATAGGAATGTGCAGCCTAAAGTGCGTATAAGCTAGAGAATTCTAAGGAAAAGAATCCCAAATTACCAATAAAGAATTAGGTGTAAAGTGATTATTTACTTACAATTTAAAAAATTACAAAAAATTGCTAACTTAAAACTTATAAATAGTACAATAATAACTAAATTAAGAAATATTATATTTTTATTGTCTGTCATACCTCGATAATACTATTTTCTTACATTTTATGCTTGCATACACTTTGATTACTTTTTCAAATGAAAACAATTTTGTGGTTTTTTTGGTAGTGTTTTCACAGAGGAAAATAAAAGGGTAATTTGATCATTCCTCTAGCATGGCTGATTACGTATATATTATTGATAGTTTATTTTTTAAAATATATTTTATTTATTTAAGAGAGAGAGCAGAGGGAGAAAGAGCGAGAGCATGAGGGAGGGGGAAGAGATAGAGGGAGTGGTAAGGGGCAGAGGGAGAGGGAGAAACAGACTCCCCACCACTGAGCAGGGAACTCAACATGAGGCTTGATCCCAGGGTTCCGGGATCATGACCTGAGCAAAAGGCAGACACTTAACTGACTGAGCCACCCAGGCCCTATTACTGACAGTTTAGAAAAACTTTCATCTTTACAAATCATTTTTGGTAACCTTTTGACAATGTTTAAGGTTGCTATTAAAAAGAGGAAAACCTCTATCAAGTTTCATGTATAAACTTTCTCAGGATATAACAACTTTTTTTTTTTTCAGTATCTAATCTTCAATCCTCTGATTTCATAACCTTCATAATCAGTTTGTCACTAATGATATCACTGAAGTGTTTTACATTGTCTGAATGTTAGCAAGTATTTTTCATATATTTCATTTGATTTATAACTTTATTAGTTGAAATTATAAATCTGCATTGAAGCAGAGTTTACCTCCTGTGCTTGGCTTTTTTTCCAGTTTCTTCCTTTTTTCCTATTTTTTTCTCCTTCTGGAATTTTAGCATACCACTCAGCAGAGGACACATATAATGATAATAGAAAGCTCAAAAAACAATGAAAAACTCAAGTAGATTCAAGAAAAAGAGTACATGTTAATAGGTTAATGAGAATAAAAGTCTTCTTCCCCCTAAACCTGGTTGATTATCATAATCTGGTTTGAGATTATTTAGTGTAAGTGAACAGAGTTAATTTATTGGAAATTATTCCACAAGAATTCCAGACACCATACCTTAACATATGGATACTTTATATATTTTAGTTATTGGATGAGATGTTGGCTAAATCTATTATATGAAAGTTTCTGTTTTGCATTTCTTTGGGTTCCGATCTTCTCCATAGTTCTACTTTCCTAGTGAGGCAGACTTTAGGTTCTTCAGCATTAAATATTACTCTTGATACTACTTGCTTACCTTTTAGAACTGTTAGACAATTGGTTTATGTGGCACATATGTGGTAGAAACAATTTCATCTAGCCAGAAGTGGGCTGAGGTAAGGTAAGTTTCTATATGTTATGTTTCACACATTTTCCCTGGTGTTCTCAGCATTCTAGAAGCTATACTGAGCCCTACTGTCTAGTACATGCTCATTGATGTGTTCAGAAATTAGAGGCCATTCACTGAAATCTCACTGTAGGAATAGGAAAAATGTGAGATCCTAACAGGTGAGTGGAGAAACATAACATCATTATGAATGAAAAATGTTTTTATGTAAAATTGCGACTTACAATTGCAGTGTGATAGCCACTTTTTTCCTAATGAAATATGAGAAAATATTTGTTTATTTAAAAAAAATACTGTTCTTCAAAAACTGTTTTTAACTTTGAAAAATTGGTTTAAGATTTCTGTTCTCTGCCTTTTGAATAATTGCATCAAGCCTCCAAAGAGCTTTCCTTAAAGATACATGCCTGTTTTCAAGAAACTATGAGTCCATGATTCTCAAACTTTGGAATCTTGAATTAATCTTTTTACTTGCAAGATAGGATTTTTTCCTTTCCCCATATTTTAACAGCAGTAACAGCAAATACCAAGTATATGTGTTTATGGTGTGCAGGTCTTTCCGATGAAACTATAAAAACTGAGGCCCCACATTTCCTTGTGATTGATGATTTATTACCATAGTTGAATAGTTCTTTTCATTGGCATAAGATTTTTTTTAAGGTGTACTTGATCATGATTAATGAGCCTCACAAAATCCTAGAGTCTCCAAAATCCGAAGTGTGTGGCTTATCCTTAACAAGTGTTAATTACTTAAAGAAAATTTAATGAACCTTAGTTTTTAAAACTTTTATATAGTTGCATTCTAGAACATAGTTCTATTACATGTAGATAAAATTAAATATAATTTTATTTTATTTGAATAACTTTAAAAAATGATGAATATACAGAAATAACTTATGAGTGATGTATATGTATAGAAAATAATATGTAACAATCCATTAAATTAAATTATACTCAAGAATAAGCTTTCAAAGTAACTAGCCAATTATGCAGATTACTATATTCCAAATGATAAAAGTTTTTGGTATAATATTTCATATAACTTTTCGTGGTCCCAAATAACAGTGATTCTCAGTGGGACTTTTTTGTTTTATTTTGTCCCAAACCAAACACTGTTCTGATAGGTGTAATAACCAGAAGAGATTGAAAACTCTCAAGCAAATTTGATTATTTATAGCTAAGTTTACTTTCTGTATTTCTCTAATTATGTTAGTATGGCTGTTTCTTCATGGGAATATTTTTGTCTTGAAAGTAAGGTAAATATAGAGTACTTAAAAAAAAGAGAGAGTACTGTATCCTAAGAAATATCCCTGTGATGCTAACATACAAAACGCTTGGCTGTCTTTCACTTACTGGCCAGTTATATTAAATAATAATATATAACAAGTTATTAGTTTTGATTACAGCTATTTAATTGGACTCAATAACTGATAATCCTTACATTTTAATGCTGCTATAGTTGAAATGGCCTGCTGTAGAGTACATTTTTTTTAAAAGATTTTATTTATTTATTCATGAGAGAGAGGCAGAGAGAGAGAGAGAGAGAGAGAGAGACAGAGACACAGGCAGAGGGAGAAGCAGGCTCCATGCTGGAAGCCCGACGCGGAACTTGATCCCAGGTGTCCAGGATCGCGCCCTGGGCCAAAGGCACGCACCAAACCACTAAGCCACCCAGGGATCCCCATACATTTTGTTTAATTGAGAAGTGTTCTTTATAAAAGTGACAAATTTATAAAAATAGAATTAATTACACTTGGGAATTTATTGAAGCTTTATTTTGTTAAATTTTTATTGTAGTCCATCTGGAAAGAAACATTTTTCTGAGTTTTCAGGCTTGGTGATTCTGCTGTCCAGTGATGGAAAGCAAATGATGTACTCTGGGTGAAAAAGTTAAACTACTAAAATTAGAAGAATGGCAGCAGGTTTGACAGGATCATGAGAATATGAAGAAAGTATTTTATAAAAATCCTTAGCTGGATTACTTAAATTATTAGCCATAATTATTAATACAATTATCTGAGAAGTTGAAATTCAAATAAACATTAATTAGTACATATTTTTTGAGTTCCTATTTTGAGTATAGTGCTGAACTGGGTATTGTAGAAAAAACAAAAGTGGTATTTATTATTACATCTGTTTGTAGGAATTTAACATCCATTTAGTGAGGCAGAAATAATCCGTATAAAACAATGTAACCCACTTTTCATGGAATATATTATAAGAATACATTTTATTGCTCAGATCTTCTCACTGACACCTAATCTTTCAAAACATGAGGTCATATCAATGCAAAAAATAGTGATTACTTGAGATGCACAATGATACAATAGGAAGAATCTGGAATTAGGAATCAAAAGACTGTGTCGGATTCCTATTTGGCTCAAAGTTACCTCCTTTCAGCCTACATTCGGTGTACCCCCCCTCAATTTGTTGCTATAGCAACTAGCTGGGGCAGGAGTAACGTGACTGAACCTCACCTCACTTGCATTGAGTACCTGTCACTACGCACCTTCTCAGATGCTTCCATGTGGGAGATAAGGAAGCCCACACAACTACTGTGGTTGGTGTGCAGCCCTCAAAATGTGAGAAGCTAAAACTAAGTAGGGAACCTTTGGTCAATGGGGAATGTGAGCCAGTGAATAAATATTTGGTTCTGCTGTCCCTTGAGTATTCAATTATGAGATGCATTATTTACACTCCTCAAAGGTATCAGTGGGATGAAACCCCTGTTGTTATCATTGAAATGATCTTTATAAGGCATCCTTGAACTCGCTTTCAGCTTCTCTCCCTCACTACTATGATGTTTTCTATTCCTGTCTCTTAGGGTCTATTCCTAAAATAAATTACTTGCCCACAAACCTTCCTCTCAGGTTCTGCTTTCTTTGGGAAATACAGCGTAGATATTTACTAAGTGTGTGAACGTGGGAAAAAACCGCATTTCAAGAGGTAGCCTGGATTGCTTGGGTTCAGGCTCCAGGCTTGTTAGTGACTAGCTGTAGGACCTTAGGCAGATTACCTTAACTCTTCGTGCCCTGGCTTTCAAAATGGCAATAAAGTTAATGCCTACATTGTAAGTAAGTATTGCTGTGATGATTAGATATAATACAAATTTCTTAGCAGTACCTCATTCATGGTAAGTGAGTCTGCAATGATTTCATTCATGCTAAGCACTTAAAATAATGCCGGGCACATTAGTAGTTTAAAATAATGCACATTTATTATTTTACAGTCAGGAGGTCAAGTCCCTGAGTTCTGTGTTTCTTCTGGAGGTTCCAGGGGAGAATCCATTTCCTTGCTCTTCCAGCTTCTAGAGGTTGCCCACATTCCTCACCTCAGGGCCCCTTCCTCCAAACTATTCTATTGTCATATCTCCTCTGAGTCTGACTTTCCTGCCTCCCTTTTATTGGGTTTACCAGGATAATCCAGGATAATCTCCCCTGTCAAGATCTTTAACTTAATCACATCTACAAATTCCCTTTTGCTGTGTAAGGTGACACATTCACAAGTTCTAGGGATTAGGATATGGATATCTTTGGGGAGCAATTATTCTGTCTACTATAGTGCTCAACAAAATTGACTGGATAAATGCCTCTGAGTCCCAGTTACATCATTTATTACAATCAGAATGGTTATAATCAGAATGACATGATATGGTAAGATTAAACAAGAACAGTCTATATTTATTATATAAATTTCTATCATTACAGAATCATGCTTTAGAATTGAGCTTTCAGTAATGTCTCTTAATCCTTATACTGCTTCATAGATAGCTTTATTCCACTTCATGTTAAGTCTGAGCCTGGGTCATACTAAGAAATTCTCAGTTTCTCAAACTCCAGTGGCTCAACATTTGCCCTTACTGTGCTGTATTTTATTTTTTACTTCTTTTTCTCCCTTAGAAGGCTGTAAGCTTCTTGAGAGGCTGTGACCCATTTTTCCATGAATATCTGTGTGCCCATATCTAGAACAAAGTAATGGCCATTAATTTCTGTTGAATGATGGCATGGCTGACTGATTATGCATACAAGCTGAAAAGCCAAACAGTAGAATATTTAAAGGGTAGTTATTACATCTGAGATTGTTTATTCTAGAACTATTGAAAGAGTTGATCATAAATATTTTGCCTTTAATCCACTAAACAACAGAGAGACAATAATCAGTATTATATTACAATTGTCAAATATTTTTGTGGTAATATTTTGAATGGATATGCTAGGGAAAGTATTTTTAGGAAAGTATGTACTACAAATCAGCCTTAATCGCTATGAGCAGAACACATAAATTAAATACAAGCCAAGGTCAACTTCTCCCTCAGAAAGCAAATACAGAACTGATGATTTCAGAATTTGTGTGAAGGATGGAAAAACAAGCCCTTTGAAGCCACTTCTCTGGTAACATGCGAATGCAAGAAAGTATCACTGCTGCACGGTTTATCTCTGCAGCAAAAATATGCAGCTGCATAGGCAAATTAGGTGGTGCTTTAGGCAGTCTGGAATTTTGCCTGGAGTGCCTCAGGTGACATGAGGTTTTGACGGTGCCCTGAAACTACATGCCAGAATGCTAGGAGTTTCCAGTCTTAATTTTGTCATGAAATTAGGTGTGAATGTGATGACTGATGTAATGTATGCAGTACTATCAGATTTATACTTGACATTAATATGTTGCTTCTGGGTACAGTAGTGACTCCCAATTTTCCCTGTCCCTTGGTCTTTTGGAAGGAAGCCATAACAACAGTATGATGTCAGGCCAAGACTCTCTTTCCAATTGCTGAAATGGCATATGGTATAGGACACTGCAGTATTTTGTGTGGTCTACGGATTGCATTTCAAGCTCTAAACGTCTTTCATTTGCATTAGTAGTGTTCCTCAGTAGGATTGTGATTATTATATGGAAGGAATTTTTGTATAATTAAAATTTGATATGCTCAGATTTAAAGAATCATTGAAATTTTAAGATTTACTTAAGATTTAGAATAACAAAACCAGTTTCACTAATATTGGTTTTCTGTGATGTTCAAAGTTCCCCAAATTGGAAATTTACATGTGAGCCCCTATGATGGTTAGTTTTATGTGTCCACTTGATCAGGTTATAGGATCCAGTTGTTCAGTTAAACACTAATCAAGGCATTGCTGTGAAGGTATTTTTTTTTAGATGTGATTAACATTTATATGAATAGACTATACAGATGAGTATAGGCATAATGGGAAAAATTGTGTAGAAGTTTGGAAAATACTGGCCTTTATAACACTTGGAAGTTTTTATTTTAAAATTTCTTCCTTTCAATTTAATATTTTAAGTAATATATACAGGTTTTAAAATTTTAAAACTGTGTATAAAATAAAACTTTGAATTGAATGTCAGAGAGTTAAATATAGTTTCTGACAATAGGATGCTTTGCAAAATTACTATAAAATGTTATAGGGGTACCTGGTTGGCTCAGTTGGTCTCAGTCATAAATCTGAGCCCTGTGTTAGACATAGGGATTATTTAAAACTAAGTAAATAAGTAAACAAATAAAATATCATCTATCTGTGGCATAGCTGTGTAAAGGAATTAGTATTAGATTATGTAAGTCTCAAAGCCATTCTTATTGATTCCAGTTCGAGGGATAAACATTACCACAGATAAACACACCTACACACATACACACACATACACATACACATATAAACATATTCATTCATTGATTTATTTAATTACTCAATTGTGGGTATAAATTTACAGAGAATAGTTTAGTGGGTAATCAGGGCATTTTATTCATTTAGGTCTAGTAAGGGAAATGTTTTTAAAAGAAATGTTCTTTAGTTTTAGATGATGGAGAATAACAGGTGAATAAGCTAATTCAAGACAAAGATTGTTTAAATAGGAACTATAAACATAGATCCTTTACTGATGACCAGCAACATCTTGCTACATTTGTTGGGAATTAAAGTACAATATTTATCATTGTGTTAGCTACAGAAAAGACAGTATAATAGTTCTGTGAATGAATTTTGGAGCTAGGTTTGGATTTCAGCTCTGCAGCTTGACTCTATGGAAAGCTTTCTTAATCTCCTTATCTATAAAGTAGGGATATGTAACAGTAAATGATTCTAGAGGTTTCTAAGGATTAAAGGACCTACTATAAAAAAATAAAAGAGCTACTACTATATGTGAAGCCAATAGAATAGTGGCTAGCACCTAGTAAGTGGTCAGTAAAATAATGATTCTCTGGCACTTTCATCTTCATATAGTTTTTAACACAAAATCAATTTTTAAAAAGGCTAGGAAGGAGTTATTTTGTCTTAATATTTTTTAAGTGTGACTAAAGCTGACAGTCCCCATATATTTTGTGAAAGTCATCATTGTGCTACATTGAATAGAATGAGAATTAGAAATATCTAGAATGTGTTACATAAATCTATCTCTATTACCCCTTAAATATGATTTTGTAAGATGTTGAAATTTCATGATTTCAATTTTGGGGTACTAATCCATGTCATTGTTTTAATTTTCAAAATTAAAATCTTCAGGATGCATTACATGTCAGAGACACCTAAAATAAATCAGTTCAGAGACTGAAAAGTAGTCTGGGTGCTAATAAATACATTCTTCTTTATACTTAGCACACACGTTCTGAACCAACATTTATCTTTTCATACAATTGTATAAAGCCATGAATAGTACTACTCTGCTATAATGCTTTTTCTTGTAACATATAGAAGTCCACACAGCCTTTGAACACATGTCCCACTCAGTTCATTTTTATGAGAATTATTGCATGCAAATGAGGATGAATAATGCACATTCTGTTTTCATTTTTTGCTAGAGACCAGAATACCTTAATATAAATTACATCACAAAAAGTAAACTTTAAATATATTTTTTGCCTACTGATGACCACTTATTGGTTAGACTATTTCACTTCATGTTTCTTCTTGACCATCTTTTGAATAGACCCAGTGTTTGTAACAGAATTTCTTTGGTCACATCATCTATGCATGTATAATTCCTCACATAGGGCTTCCTGCCATCTGTTTCACATTTTATTTCCCATGTATGCCTTCTTGTTCCATCATCTGTATTAGTTTGGAACTAATTCTTGAGTAAGAGGTAATGTTCTTTCCTGAATCTGTTCTGAATTGCCAAGAGTTTGAATATGTGAAAAACCTTTATGAAAAAGCAGTGAACATTAGGGTATTTAGTGAAAATTATCCTACTTTGAATATTTTATGCAGAATTATTTTTGAGATTTAAGTTCAACTAGTCTTAGTGTTTACTAACTTGATCTAATTTATGAGGCAGTGTCTTTTTAAAAAGATACAGGAGAATTATACTATAGTGCAGTGTTTGATAGACATGGTAACAAGTTCATAGAGAGAAATTTGGAACTTGTGCATAAAGATTTCAAAAAGCATCCTGTTATATAAATAAGCTGATAACTAAGCTTTTCTTTCAGCTTTCATATAAAAGAGAAACATAGTGTATTGGTATTATCTTCTAAGTAGAGAGGTAAGTCAGTAACTGGAAGCTTCTTCACCTTTGCCTGTAGACGTTTGCATTAAGAAATTAGAGCAACCATAGTGATTAACCCTGAACATGTCGGGTACCTGGGCATTAGCAAGTCTATACTATTTATTGAATTACAGAGTATGTATTGTGTATCTGTTTAGTTATGGAAGTTTTTAGGTCAGTTTTCACAGGCTGTTCAGCCTCCAGAGAGTATTGAGGAAGTTTTAAGAGATGCTGATAAATTTAAGACTTAATGCCTTGATGTATGTCTTGTCCTGCCTGGGTAGATTAGGAAATAATGGAAGCCAAGGACAGCATTTCCTTATACTTACCAGAGGCACTGATAGCTGTATGTCCTGGGGTTTTCAGATTTAGAGAAGAAGAACATAAGTACATCCTTAGTCTTCTCTCTGAAAGGATGCCTTGGGCTTTTGAAAAGAAGATAGCTCTTCCTATGGATAATTTATTGAAGTCTTACATCCTATCACAATGAAAATTAAAGATAACGTGTTCTCCGGGAGATGTTAATTTTTACCTAAATTAAACATTCATAAAAAGGTTCTCATTAGACTGGGTCAGGTTTTTTGGGACCTGAACACAATGAGAATGTTCCACAGTGTTTAACACCCGGATAAAATGTGAGCAGTTTGATTTATTTGTGAGCCCATCTACAGCAGATAGTGCTGGGATTAGGGGTATTTTGGGGCAACAATCTGAATGCCCCCCGCAGGCATAGATTCTGAAATATAAAATCATTGCATTTTAGAGGTGGGAACAATTTAGAAATAAAAGATCTGGTCATGTCGGTTTCTATGACATATTGTGATGACTTCTGTGCCATTTTTCCCCTGATTAATTATGTGGATTTTTAAGAAAACACTAGATTATGAGGAACATATATTATGCTAAATGTCGTGGTCTTGTTCATGTAATTTACACATAGTAGAAAAGAATAAAATTATCTCTATTCTTACACTCTATAAGAATGTTTCATTAGTAAATTAACAACTCCAAGAGATGTTTAATCATTTTTCTGTTGAGTGAAGTTTGCTGTGTTACAACCTATTTCTGTATACTCGACCACTCCATTGTTGAGAAGTAATTTTTTTAAAGGTCTTTCTCTCCCTGGTGCATATTTTACTAAGCTGTTATATTAAACCTTCCCTCTGTTATATCTTTGCTGTCAGGTGATGCTAAAATAATAAAACTGCTCTGTGTAGTTCAGCAAAATGTAATCCATTTATGTTTGACTGAAGAGAAGAGTCTTTAGAATAAATCAACAAGACATGTTACATATGTAATTATTTCAGGAAACAAAGTGGCCTTAAATACTGTCCTTTCCATTTAGCCTTTCTATGATTTCAGTTGTTCCCCAGTTTCATGAACTGGCAGGAGTAAACAGTTAAGTGCCTCCCTGCAGGGTTATAGTCTGTTGGAACTCTCATAACTAATGTGTAGAGCAAGGTTCCTAACTACTTATCTGCTGGTAATGGTTGTGACCCAGTGGAGTATTTTCGTAAGGTTTATGTGTGTGTGTGTCTATATACACACATACATAATACATACATAAATACTATGTATAAAGATGTATGCATGTTTAAGCTTTGCTGAAGATATTAATGACATTTGTAATGTGATGAAGGGAGAATATACCATGTGCTGCTTTCCCTAATGGCTGAGATAAATGACTATTACTTAGTCCTCAAATGCAAACCATCCCAATCTGAAAGCAGCTCTGCAGAAGAGGAATGTGCACCTCATTTTGGGGCAAAGAATTATGCAGAATGTGTCCAAGACACCTGCAGAAAATTAAAGACTTTACTTCTCTGTATGTGAAATTCTCATGAGGTAATTACCCTCAGTGTCAGACATAATACCGCTCCCATTAGACAGAACACATTGAGGAAAAATTGAATAGACTTTTTGTAGGGAGTGCTCCTAAGGATTAATAGGGCTGTCTAAAGCAGTAATTGGGAGGTTTTCCCCCACTTTGCATGCAGCCATCCTCACTTGTGTCTTTCAGGTTTATTATTAGGCCATTGCCATTCTATTTACCATGGAGGCACAAGCATCTTCCTTGTTAACATCTCCTGCCAGCACCTTTGTTTCTTTGGAATGGGCTGCTGCCTTTAACCACTTCCCCTTTTGTACTGGCCTTGCCTTGCCTCCCTTTATTTCTCTCCTTGGTCACAGTGCCAAGAGCTGGCAGGAAAGGGGCTCCTTTTCCATGCATCGCAAAGATGAAAGTGACCAAATAGGGCTTGATCAGCTAAAGCATCTCACTTTGTTCCAGAGTCTTTCATCCTTCAGGGAACTTCCTCAGCAGGAATGGAGCTGAGAGCTAATCTTTTTGTGTTTTGGCATGTGTAACACCAATATCCAGTTTATAGATCTATACAGCAAATGGTCTCTTTATTTGGATTTTTAGTATGTCTTTAATTATTGCATGATAAGATTTCTGAACTAAAAGGAGATTCAGAAATCTGTGTCATATTATTTTTTCTGCATCTCTAACATATGGGACCATGTTAAAGGATTCATACTAAGTTGCCACAAATTATATTCTGTTTATCAGTAACAACGTTTGGTTCAGGTTAGAGTAAAAGTGGACTTTAAAGTATTAGATGTACAATCAGGATTTTGTATATCAGAACGACTGGTTCAGGTTGTGTGTATGTGTTTGTGGGTACGTATGAGTTGTCAGGAGGAGGGAGGGAGGTTGGGATGGGAAATGAAGAATATTTAAGTGGGCTAATGATTTTGAAATTCTCCTTCTTAGATATTGTACTTGAAGCAGAGATTTTTAGTTTATTACCTTTGCCTCTCAGTGTATAATTGAAGGCTTTTGTATTTAATGAAAAATATCAGAATGAAATGTTTTCTGCTGGTTATGTAGACAAATGCAGTTAATTGCACTGAAATAAATCAATGAGAATGAAGAGACACCACCTGTCCCTCATCCTTCTTTATTCCTAGGTGTCAGTTTTATGACCAAATAATGCTATTTCAACCCACTCTCAGGACAATCAGATGATTTAGAAGATTACTATTGTCGAAATGTTAATTTTAACATATTTTATGTTAAAGTATATTCTTGTCTATTAGAAGAACTTAAAGACATTGAATATTTGATATTCATTATCTTCTTTTGAATATCATTAATGATATTCTTTTGAATATCATTAATGATATTCAATATTCATTATCTTCTTTTTTTGTTCAATATTCATTATCTTCTTTTTTTGTTTTTAAGATTTATTTATTTATTCAGATTGAGAGAGAGGGAGAGAGAGAGAGAGAGAGGCAGAGAAATAAGCAGGCTCCATGCAGGAAGCCTGACGTGGGACTTGATCGCAGGACCCCAGGATCACACCTTGGGCCAAAGGCAGGCACCAAACCGCTGCGCCACCAGGGCTGCCCAATATTCATTATCTTCTACTTGTGTTTCTTATTCTTCTTTCTAGACTGTAAAGTTCTTAAGGATAATATTTTCTGATCTTACTTTTGCATATGTCCTGCTTTCATAACACAGAATATTGTCAATAAATATCTGTTAAATTGAACCTTTTAGGGTAACTGTGATGGTTTTCATAAATAATGTTATCAGCAGCTATGTAGATAACACTTTTAATTTAGAGAGGACTTTACTACTTTCCACTTTTGCAGTAAACAATGTTTTTTTCCTGATACTAAGGATAAAGAATAAAATAAAACAATGACCAAGAAAAATTTTAGTTTTAAATATTGATCTTTCAGGAATTTTTTTTACAATTTAGTGACATGATCAATCCTTATCCTTGTGGCCAATTTCATACATATGCTTATATCTATATAATTATAAATTATATAAATATAAAATAAACAATATAACATTATAGTATAACATATATAGGGGTATATAACAACCATATAATTATATATATTTTACATATATATAAAATCAGTGCAGTTTGCTCTCTCTATATAGTCAGTACAAGCATGCTCCAGTTAAGGAGAACAAAACGTGGACATTGAAACTTGTAAAACTGATAAAAAAAATTTTTTTATTATGATAAAAGAATTCAGCATAGACAGGTCTTACTATACATTTAAATACAATTCAGTATTTTAAATTTAGACACAGAAGTATAAACTGCATAACACGATGCCTCACACGTAGTAGGTGCTCACTAAAAATGGCAGCCACTATCACTCTTCTTGTTTTTGGTTCTAGGCATCCATATAATAGTGGATCCAACAGGGAAGTTTAACTTCTACTGAGAATATGTCCTGATTCAATATTACCTCTCTGAGCTTGGACAAAATTTTTACCTCTAAAAATAAATTTTTTCATCTCTTGTGATATGTGAACTCATTTGATAAATTGTAAAATTCTGTATAAGGAGGAAAGTATCGTTATTTGGGAATGTTGTTTTCTGGCCAGTTTTTAAAGACTACATCTATAGTATAACCTTGATGCTTATGAAGCACATTTACCTGCTTATCTACTATTCTAAGATTCTTCTGATCTGTGGCTGATAGATTTTTACTAGAATGTACCACAGTGAGTTGTATGAGATGTCAGATATAAAGTGTCTGGGACTGAGATTTTCAAAATGGCTGATTCAGGGACGCCTGGGTGGCTCAGTGGTTTGTGCTGCCTTCAGCCCAGGGTGTGATCCTGGGGTCCAGGGATCTAGTCCCATGTCGGGCTCTCTACATGCAGTCTGCTTCTCCCTCTGCCTGTGTCTCTGCCTCTCTCTCTCTTTCTGTATGTGTCTCTCATGAATAAATCAATAAAATCTTTTAAAAAATGGCTGATTCAGATAAAGGCTTATTCAGCAATACACCTACATTTTTAAAAAAGATTTTATATATTTATTCATGAAGACACACAGAGAGAGGCAGAGACATAGGCAGAAGGAGAAGCAGACTCCCTGCGAGGACTCTAATGTGGGACTTGATCCCAGGATCCGGGGTTCATGACCTGAGCCAAAGGCAGTCGTTCAATGGCTGAGCTACCCAGGTGCCCTTAACCTACATTTTTAAAAATTGGCAGTGCCAACTGAATGCTGTAAAGGAGCCAGACTGACAGTTCTATAATGTAATACCCCTTCTTTATTACATCGGACATACTACATTTACCAGCCAGCCTTGGCTAGGAGCCTCTGTGCCAACCTGGCTAGGACCACCACGGGCCATGAATGGGCTGTTCAGTCAAAAGACCTCCTTGATTTCTGCCCTTTCCTCCCCTGGGCAGATTTTAAGCAAAAGCCTAATTAGTGGTGGTGACACCTGCCCACCAAAGAATGATGGAAGACCATCAGCTCGTGTCTCAAAGATCACTGAATGTCTAGTAGGTTGTGAAAATATTTGGTCATGACTCATTCACCACTTGGACTAGGTTCAAAGTAGGAAAACTCATTCCTAGTTCCTTCAAGTAACCAGCTACCTCCTGTGAAGAAAATACATAATACCACCTAAGTATAATCTTACACCTTCTAGGATTTGGGCTCTTTTGCAGGTTAATAATTGTACACAGCCATATAAATAAATATTCTTTTAGTGTGGCAAATCTCTTTGCATGTGTTTGTTACATGACATTAGCTACAAAGATGATGAAATTTTTAAGTATATTCATGTTGAAATATTCTTTTTTTCCTATAATTTTCACACTGATGAAACATGACTTATGAAAACAAACAGTAAACTTTTTTCCCTCATGAATACGTACAAAGTGAAGCTAATAATTTCCCTCTGCTTTTTCTAGAAAAATAGTGATTTTATTTTTTCTGTGGTTTTTGAATCTTTAATTCTTTATATTTCTGGAGGTGACATAAATAAAGTGGCATGCAGAAAACATTGTGCAAATTTTTGTTTATACTGTGTTCAATATTTTTTAGTTCCCTGTATCCTCCTTCTACTTTACTCCATTTAGAGTCTTTTTAAAATTTTTTTTTCCTCTAGTGGCCATTATTGTTAGACTATTTTACTTTTTTCCTAGCTATTTACTACTTCCCTATTTTATGTTAAGGGATTTAAAAACAACAACAAAAAATCAATCTCAAAATGTCTATTAATTAAATTTTTTTTCTCATCAAAGATTCTATATCTTTTAATGCATAGGATATTTTCCTTAGAAACATTTAGAAAATACTTTATAAAAGGAGTATATAAATTCATATGTACAATAAAATTATGAAAATAAAAGAAACAGCCATGTATCCATCATCCAGGTTAAGAAATAAAACATGCCCATATAAACCCTCCCAGATCACAATCTTTTCCCTGTCTGTATTCTGTGTCCAACTACATGTATATAACCTAATAGTATGTTTACCTTACTGTTATTAAACTCTATGAAAGTGGAATCATAATGTATGATGTATGTTTTTTATACCTTACATCTTTTGCTCAACATTATTCGAGATTCACTTTTGTTGCTATGTATAGTACTATATCACTCATTTTCATTGCGTAGGGAATTTCAATATATGAATTCACCACACTTTATTTCTCCACTCCACATAGCACACATAACAATGTAGCAACAATAGCTTAACACATTTTGTTGAACATTTGTTTTGATAAACATTTGTGGTTTGTTTATAGGAACAATGCTGCTTTGCATGTTCTTATACAAGTCTCCCAGTATGTAGATGTAAGATTTTCTCCTAGGAGTAGAATTACAGGGCTGTAGCATGTGCGTATGTTCAACTTTAAATGCCAAATATTTTCCAAAGTGTTTGTTCCAATTTACATATGCACCAGCAGTGGCTAAGTGGACAAGTCCTCTTGTCCCACATTCTGGCACAAATGAACATTGACTCACTTTTAAATTTTTGCATAAAATTTTACCTCCATGTAGATTTAAATTATATTTCCTGATTACAAATGAGGATGAACACATTTTCATGATGCATTTGTTTCTTGTTTTGCAAAATGCCTGTTTATGCCTTTGCAATTTTTACTTTAGGTTGTCTTTTTTTTTTTTTTTTATTAATAAGAACTGTTACACATCCTAAGTACTAATCCCTGTTTACTGATGCTGCATATATCATCTTACAAGTTACAGCTAGTTTGTTTATTCTCTTCATGATGTATTTTCAGAAACAGACATTCTTGATTTTAAAGCAGCCAAATTTATCATTTTCTTTATGATTGTATCTTTTGTATCTTGTTAATGATTTGTTCCTACCCCAAGCTTGCTAATTGTCAACTTAAAGGTTTATAGATTTTTGTTTTATAAAAAGGAAGTACTTAATATATCTGGAATTTCAGATTTGTGTATAATGTGAAGAACCCTATTTTTCCTTGTTTTTTTTTTTTCCTTTTTTTTCCCTCCAGATGAATAGCAACTCTCCCAGAAGCTCTGTTGAAGAGCCCAGCCTTTGCCACCAACCTGCATTATCAGCTCAGTTAGAAGTCATTTATATATTGTGGATTCATTTCTGTTATCTCTCTATTCACTCATATTCTTTATCTTGATATTTTGTATCTGTTATATTTATGATACATTATAGTAACTCTTTGATATATGACAAGTTCAGGCATGTTTTTGTTGTCTCTGGGCCTTTTTAATGATATGAATTTTGGAATTAGTTTGTTTTATCCCATTAAAACTCTGTATTTTGACTGGAATTGCTTTTAATCTATAAATCAATTTGGAAGAATTTACATCTCCACAATTATTGATATCCCTCTCGAAAAACATGATATGTCTTCCAAATACAGACGATTTAAAAAGCAGTTACTTTCAGTGGGGATATATAAATATATTCACACACATTTTACAGATGTTTTTAGGTTTACTCTTTATGTTTCTTTTTTGGTCTTAAACATATATTTGTATATATTTTAAATTGGCAAACATTATAAATAAACAAAAAGCACACAAATTATAAAGTTCAGCTTAATTTTTTGAAATACAAACCATGACTATCCACTGGTTAAGCAACAGAATATTGGGAGTTCTCTAGAAGCCTCACTTATGTGCTTTCCTGGTCATAACTTCCTTCTAATGTTTCTCTCTAGCTGCTCATTTATCTCTCTTTTCTCCTTCATAGTTAAACATATGAAAAGCATTTTCTAAATTTGTTATTCCACTTCATTTTCTTTGTCGATTTCTCAACCATCTGCAGCATGGCTTCTGCCTCTCTCCTAACTGCTGTTACCATAATTGGCAATGACAGTAAATCTAAGGAACATATTTTAGGTTTTATCATAATTTTTTTCTCAAGAATATATGTTGCATTTGACCATTCTTTTCTTCATTAAACTTTCTCTTTTCACTCTGATTCAAAACTCAACATATATCCTCCTACCTACTTAGCCACACCTTCCTAACTTTTTAAAAAAATTTTTTCCAGAATTTGCTCTACTCTGAATTCAGTTCTGGGTTCTATTTCATTCACTTCAAATATGCAGCTTGGGTAATCTTATCCATTCCAATTCCAGTTCTCTCAATTATTCTTGATAGACTGATGGCTCATCCTCATACCCTACTGCATATGCCATAAGTCATATAAATGTTTCCCAGGTACTAAACACTCAG
This sequence comes from Vulpes lagopus, assembly GCF_018345385.1. Lineage (NCBI taxonomy): Eukaryota > Metazoa > Chordata > Mammalia > Carnivora > Canidae > Vulpes > Vulpes lagopus. The sequence continues at coordinate 120,581,620 of NC_054829.1, read as the reverse complement.
TATCGCAAGTTGAACTCACCATGTTTTCTACCCTGCCATCCCTCTGAAGTTCCAGTCATAGCAAATGCCGCACAACTCAGGCAGTTGTCCAAGGCAAAAGAACTTTAAGAAATAAAAAACAAATAAAATAAACTAAAAGTCTTTCTTGATTGCTTCTCTTTTTTTACTTCAGCCCCCAAATCTGGTAAATTATTATTTCCTGTTGACTTTAATGCCTTTTGAATTTCTCTACTTAATTTCATCTCTACTAACATCGCCAGAGATTAGCTTCTGTCATCTCTTCCTTGAATATCAATATGTGATTTCCAAGTGATTCCCAGCTTCCTGCAGTCTTTATTCTGTTGCATTGGTCCAGCCAGAGTAGTCTTCATGAAGAAAAATGTGATCATCCTGTCCTTTTTGAAGACTTCCAATTGCTTCCCATTTAGTCAGTTAAAATAGGCAACCAACCAAACAGACAGCAACCAAAATTCATTACACAGTCAACATGGACATGAACAATTTGGTATCCTCTCCTCTCCCCATTTCCTCCTCATTTCCTCCTTTTAAAAATTTCCTACCACCTCTATCAGAGAACACCTCTTCCCCAATTTTCTACCACATTGCTTCCCTAATGTTCTGCATATCCCCTCTCCTAGAACTCATTATATTTTAATATCTATCTACAGGTTTACTTTTCTGAATATCCTTTTCAGTAAGCTCTGTGAGTAGGATTACCAAAGTTGTTTGATTTAAATAAATTTTTATACTTTTATTTAAATTTTACCTAAATACAGTGCAATATTGATTTCTGGAGATTACCCAAGTTTTTAACAAAAATACTAACAAATGGTTTTGACTACTGTAAAAAGGAAGTTATGATGTAGAAAATATAATGACAGTAATCTATCTTATTATATTTTAAAATGATATTTTGCAGTAAAGTTGAATTATTTATCATAACATAGTAATATACTTAATCTGAGAAAAATACATTTATGAGTTTGATATTTTTCTCTTTTCTTTTTATTTAAATATAAGACCATCTTGTTTAAAATTTATACCTGACAAGGCTTTCTGTGAAAGCTGACCCATATCCATTTATTCACCGTTGTATACCATGTACCTAGCACAGGGACTGACACATACTAGGTACTTGCTAAATAATTGTTGCCTGACTGAATGAATGGAGAATGTAGGGGAACAAGAAGAAATAAGTATTGGTATTTATCTGGGGAAATTAGGAGGGCTGTTACATGTTTATTAAGATCAAACATACAGCAAAAATAGCAGGTATAGTATGTGGAGAAATATTGGGAGATATAGTGCTTCCACACTCATTACTTTGCCTTGGTCATTTTTTTTTTTAAGTAGGCTCCAAGCTTGGGGTGGAACCTAATGAAGGGCTTGAACTCAGCAGCCCTGAGATCAAGATGGTGAGCTGAGACCAAGAGTCAGACGCTTAACCGACTGAGCCACCAGATGCCCGTGTTGGTCATTTTTTACCTCCTTTTCAAAATAGCAATTCAGTGAAATCCTCACTTTTGAAAGAAATTATTTTGTTAAGGAAAATAGAACTGATCAAGCTATTTTTCCTGCAACAATATTGAAGTGAAATTTCTCTTGTATCATGCTGGGCATCTAGCAGCTCTGCTTCTACCTGCTTCTATTGATAAGAATCAATACTGAGGCAACTGTGAATATTCTCTGGATCGGTAGTAAGCAGACTTTATTTGTAAAAGACCAGATAGTAAATATTTTTAGTTTTGTGGGCCTTATCATATCTTTACAACTACTCACCTCTGACTTTGTGGTGGGAAATCAGTTATAGATGCTATGTAAATAAGTGTGTGTGGCTGTGTTCCAATAAAAATTGGTTTACAAAGCTAGTTGGGCCATAGTTTTGTAACCCCAGATCTAGAGGAAATATTGAAGGGAGATGGAAAGTTTATGAGAATAAGCCTAGATTAGAGCTCAGCTCTTTATTTAGAGTCATTTTTCTTCTTTTATAAAAGATGGGAGACAATGAACAGCAGAGTCTATGTCAGTGAGAAGAGGAGGAATGCAACTGTACCTCCAGTCCCTATTCTGGATTGACAATTTCACCAAACACATGACTTTGCTTTTCCAACCTCCTCTGTGACTCCTTTGACTTTCAGTTTGAAAAGCAACTGGTTTAGAAAAAATAGTTTCTTTGGAATAATGGTTTCAATATTTATTTTACATGAGCAAGATATGTTTGAGATAAATTTGGGCTACTTCCAAGGTAGCTCCAGGGACTTCTGTGGTAGATCTGTAAGTGTTTACAAGGCAGAGTTTGCAAATTATTTTTAAATCAGGAATAGCTTGGTAACTGAATGTTTCCTCATTGAAAGGGCACTGGATATCCCCAAGAAAAAACAAGCACACTAAGAACAGTCTGACCACTTCAACAGAATTTTAATAAGTTCCAGGATATGTGGCAAGTGTGGATATGGCAAAGAAAGCAGCCGTTTTTCTGCCATATGCATCCACCCATGTGCTATATGTGTACATCTTAATACTGTGTCATCAGTGCTATAATCTAGTTTGGGAAATAAATGTCAATAAGAAATCTAAAACTAAATTCGTATTTTTATTGTAACATATTTTTGAAAAATTCTATTCCATGATTTCTCTTGATGCAGTAAGAATTAAACTATTTCATTCAAGTCTTATGCTTGGCACCCTAGTGGGACATTTTCTCAGCATTGTTATACTCTACCCACTTGGGTTACATGATATCCTAGAGTAAGAAACTGGTCCAGTTCACAAACAGGCTTTGTAAGTCTTTAAGAGAATATCATTGGAGACTGAGGGTTGTATAGACCCAAGATTTTAAAACAGTGAAAGAAATAATAGGATGGTGGCTTTTTAAAAATAAATTAAGACTTATTTTTAGGGCAGTTTTAGCTTCAAGAACAGTGGCTTTTAAAATTTTAGGCTCACCAGGGGAGCTTGTGCAGATGCTTGGGATTTATGTCTAGAAATTATGATAGTGTATATCTGAAGAGATGCCCAGGAATCTTCATCTCTTATTCATCACCATAGATAATTCTGAGGCAGTTGGTCACACACTTCCTTTGAGAAACATTGCTCTTAAAGCTTATTTTCTTTTGTGTCTCATGGGCCTGTAGCAAATAGCTCATTGGGATAGAAATTGTATTTCACCTTTGGGTTGCCTCCAAAGTGTTCTCTGGTGTATGAAAAATTTTATGATTTGAGTTGTGCACTTCATTCAGCAAGATCCTACTGGCTCACACATTCAACAATAATACCATGGAAGCTGTACTAAAGAGGCAGATGCTTGGATCCTGCTGTTCATGTGATAGAAGTGATCATATTCAGCAGCAAAATCCAGAGAGACTGGATGAAACCTAATCAGTCAAGTCAGTTTCCAGAAATATGATCCATTCCTAAGAATGAAGAACAATAGAATCCATCCATTAAAAATCATTACATCAGTCTAGCATTTGAAGAAGAGATTTTTATGTTTCTGCCTTGTTTTATATATAGCCAGGGCTCTTAATCCTATAATTCTCTCCACTGACTGCCAAGATGACATTCTAAGAATGAATGGAAATGACATTTCATGAGTTTCACACTTGAAATGATTAAGGATTATTTGGTGGTAAAAGCGGATTTGTTAATAAACAAATAGTCTGGAGACATATACTATTATGGTTGACGAGCTATAGTTATTTCCCTAAAAGCTCCATTTTATTATTTGAATAATATCTAATAGTAAATATTTAGGAGAAATGTAACTCATCAAATTATAGTTTCAGATGCCCACTTTCCTTTCTTCCTTTCTCCTCATCCTGTCCTCCTTCATACCTTTTCTTCAAAATGTATACATTTAAGGAAAAGCTTTGTTAGATTTTGTAATGGCATGGGCTAGTGAAGTTCTTTCTCTAAAATTTTGAACCTGTTGTTGACTAAAAATTTTAAACAAATATTTTAGCTTTTTCATGACTAGCATTTCCTTTTTTTTTTTTTTTAAGAGTAAGAAGTTTTTTATTAAGATCAAGAAGATACTGGCTGCACAGCTCCGGGTACATAGGCAACTGAAATAACATAGAAACCTTAGCTTAGGGGTGCCTGGGTGGCTCAAGGGGCTAAGCATCTGCCTTCAGCTCCGGTCATGATCTCAGGGTCCTGGGATCCAGCTCCACATCAGGCTCTTTGCTCAGCAGGGTGTCTGCTTCTCCCTCTCCCTCTGCGCTGTCTCTCTCAAATAAAAAAAATCTTTTAAAAAAAGAAATCTTAGCTTATCCTACAGTACTAATAGGTAAACACAAACATTCCCATTTTCTATAAGAGATTATGTTAAAGTGATTTTTTTGAAGTTGACTTTTATAGATTTATTTAAATCACCATTATATTGCTGAGGTGGAATATAGCATGTGCCAGAGAAGAAGCCTCTTTCTGGCGCTTATATTGACTGTAATAGTGCCTGACCCTCTCTGGTGAATAACTGCTCATAAAAATATATTGTTGACATTTGTAGAGAGAATATACTCTTTCATGGCTCTGGCAAGCTCCTTAACTTATTACATCTGATCCACCTTACAACTGGGTCTCTCTTTGCTGCAATATCATAATATTGGTCAATCATTATTAGTTTTAGCTCTTAACCATATTTAGAAAATATTTAATTGTACATTATGCTGAAAGGATAGAATAATTTTGTTTTGTCAGCACAGGCATAGTTTTTGCTCATTTAGATGCAAACCATAAGAACATCTGTCAACAACTCTTTGTTAATAAGAGCCCCAGGATTTCTTTCTGATGCTCTCAGAGACCAACACACACCAGCCTCTGAACCTGCTTTGTGACTTCCATGTCCCTTCTGTAAATTTTGCTGTCCAGCCCACTGTGACATTGAAGTTCTTCGAGTAATTTACTGTCAAAAAGATATCAGGAGGAAGATAATGTTTAGATGAAGAAAACCTAGCCTATAGTAAAACAACTGAATATTGTCAGAGTCACCTTGTTGAAATTGTAATAATTTAATGAAATTAATATTATCCTGCAGGAAATAGAGCATTAGAGACTAGACCAAGAACCAAAGACCTGGCAGGGTCACTGAATGACCAAGGCAAGTAATTTAATCTATCTGAACTTCATTTTTTCTGTAATTTCAGACAGAATTTTTTTTTAAAAAGTTCAGAAAAAATTCATAAAATGAATTTTTGTAATCAAATGAGATAATCTGCTTTACAGTCCATTGTGAGCTGTGAATTACTACACAATGTATGGAGATACCTTTCTTGGTGTTGAATTCATCATATTCATTAGATTAAGAATGTTATAAATGGAAACTTTTGTCTAAAAATTTGAAATTGGAAATTTCAGTTTCCAATGAGTGAATGGTTTATAGTTTATTTAGCAAAAAGCGTTTTTTTTGTTGTTGTTCTCTAGAAAATAATTTCCACACACTTTTTTACCACCATAGAATACTGTGTAGTCTAGTAATGTGAAATACTCTATGACCGGATTGGATTATGCTGCGAATGTTCTTTTCTCTGTATGGACCAAATCCTAAGAGTGGAAACATCCAAGTCTATTTCATTTGATCCTTATGAAAGTATTTCTCTGCTCTCACACCACATTCTCAGAAAATGATTGCCCCTCTGGTAGGTTGAAATACTAGCCAGAGTAGAGCTTTGCGAGTATTAAGGATAAAGTACAGTTAGAGACCTATACACAGTGGTTAAAACACTAATTAATTAGTCTTTCGTAGAACCTGGACAAGAGATGATAAAACTAGGAGCACTCTCTTGGGATGCCTGGGTGGCTCAGCGGTTAGGCACCTGCCTTCAGCTCAGGGCGTGATCCCGGGATCCAGGATCGAGTCCCACATCATGCTCCTTGCAGGGAGCCTGTTTCTCCCTCTGCCTGTTTCTGCCTCTCTCTCAGTCTGTGTCTCTCATGAATAAATAAGTAAATCTTTAAAACAAACAGACTAACAAACAAAAACGTAGAAACACTTTTTTCCCTTCCTATCCTACTCCATGTGAAAAATGTGTAGTTTACAATTTGGGAAGTAGGATAGTAAAGAAAGGTTGTATATATTTTGAAAAAGTTCCCATGATATCATTGTGGTGACCCTCTTGTTAAGTCATTTTCCCCTCCTCCTCCTCTTTATTGTTCGTGTTTTGTGACTGTATTTGTACTTCAAAAATTTATAAAAAATAAAGTTGTGCCAGAGTTAAGGACATTCTCTTCTGTGAGAAACAGATGAGAAATTTGATAAGCATTTAAGAAACTGAAATTTGTTGAAACCGTGGTTTTAGTACAAAGATAAATAACAGGCAGATATGTTCCTTTTATTTTATTTAATTTATTTTTTTTTATGTTCCTTTTATTAAACCATATTTGTAGTTTTTATTTTGCTAGGATGAGTTGAAAGATGAGAAATGCTAATGTCTGGGTTATTTTAAAAAGCTATTAAGGAAGAGATATACAAAATATGTATTTGGGCAGGTTATTGTATATGAGAGTTTGTGAATTTGTGAAACCTGTTTATTTTAGTTATTTCCTTCCATCCCCAAACACTTGCAATCAAAAAGCAGGTAGTGTATAAGGAGAGATTTCATTGAGTACCATCATGGCCGTGTGGCCTAAATTTTGTGATCTTGAGCTATAAAAAAGAGCTTCCAAGACTAGAAGAATAAAAAAGAAAGAAGAAAAAAAAATGATACCACTATGGAAAAATAGACAAGAAATTTCTCCTTTCTGTTCATTTCATGACAAATGATATACTATGTACCTATGCCAATTTCAGTGATCAGGTTACTGTCATGAAATATGGATTCTGACAAGGATTGGGATTTTGGCACCATAATATTGTAAGCAGGATTCATTGCTGAGACATTGGGTTAGGAACTGCAGAGGCAAGGGACACTTTCTGAGTCCCTATGAAACATGGGTGTATGTGTGGGTGTTTTATAGAAAAGGACGTTTCAGAAAATTCTCAGTTTCTGTATTCATTCTATGGATTTGATGTTTGCTTTGTTGATTACAGTCTTATTTGAAACTCTTTGTAGGGATCCCTGGGTGGCGCAGCGGTTTGGTGCCTGCCTTTGGCCCAGGGCGCGATCCTGGAGACCCAGGATCGAATCCCACGTCGGGCTCCTGGTGCATGGAGCCTGCTTCTCCCTCTGCCTATGTCTCTGCCTCTCTCTCTCTCTCTCTCTCTCTCTCTGTGACTATCATAAAATAAAAAATAAATAAAAATTAAAAAAAAAAGAAACTCTTTGTATAGTCTTATTTGACACAAGAAGACAGTATTGGCTACCCTATAAATCATGTTTTCTGGATATCTCATATAAGGCCAGTATGAACTAAATCAAGATAAACTAGTGATCAGGGCTGTGATGTTTTATGGTTCAATTCTATAGGAAAGATCCAAATAGTTAATTAATTGTGCTTCCTTTATTTCAAATAATTTAAAGTTATTTAAAAACTATGGAAAATAGAACAAATTAGAATCCGATAAAAATATTTGCAAAAAAAGAAAGTTAAAACCACTGTAAGGAAATGACTTAAGATGGAGAGGGGGTTTGCAACGCACAGAAATACTTATGTCAGAAGTTACTCAGTTGCTTTGGGTGAGTACTAAATGGAGCTCTAAAATTTCTAGTAGCCAATAAGAAATGTTTATTCAATTTCAAGTGTCCATTAAACAAAACAAAAGTTCCTCAGGAGAACATTAGATTATCATAGAGAAGCAATGAAGGAGCTATTCTCTTTCCTTACATTTTTTAAAAAATAAAATACATGTTATAGAATACTAGTCTTCAAAATAGTCTAATATTCTATAATTTGGAAATCTCCAAATCCACTATATGAGGCTACAATGCCAAGACAGTAGAATGACAAACTTCAAATCAAAAACCCAGAATTTCATCCACACGTTAATTCTGGGCTCTGTAATCATCATTTATTATTTGTGAATGGCTTTGTTGTTCTGTGTTATTCTGAAGTGATAAATAAATAAAACAGTTAACATTCGTATTTGAAGAAATTGGCTTTGCTCGTCCAATGGAGGCTCATAATATTTTATAATCTCTTCCAAATGGAGAGGACATGCAATATTTTTCTTTAAAAAAAAAAAAAAACATTCAGTATTCTTCACCTGGATAGTTTTTTTCTGCCTGATACTCCATACATTCATTTATGACTCTTTGCAATGAAGGGCTGCATGACATCTGTTTCAAATCAGATTCTCCCTAATTTTTATGTATGCCCTCTTGTTCCATGATCTGCATTAAAATTCACAAGCAGACATGATCTATTCCACCCTGGATTTCATCTTCTGTACTACAGATCTATAAAACCTATCTTTACTGCCTTGTTTCACAGGTCTCTTCTGTAAGCATTTGTCTTCTTGGCATTTCTTTCTTTCACCTTTGACCTGAAATCAGACAAGTTTTGGGTTTTCCTTTTGGCATGTCAATGGCTAAAGCATCTTTCCATAAAGGAGAAGAGCTAATCAAGTTGGCAATCCAAGAGAGGTCTGTGTATTCTCACTTCTCAGATTTGTAACACCTTCTCATCATTCTTAGTGCCCTTTCTTATTTCTGTGGAGTTTTAAAAATAATTCCCCTGCACAGTGAAGACATCTGGACATTCTGAATAAGTGTCTGGTTGTACATTGTGTATGTGTTTTCCTCTAAAAGGAGGCAAATTCCAGTCCTTGTGCTTGTGTTCATTCTTATAGGATTGGTAAAATTCTTACTTTGAATGGAATCATTCTTTCCCAGCAAGGTAAAGCTTTTGGAAATTTTGTTGGAAACATCTGTGTGACATCTCCTTTATCCTGGAAAGCAGCCTGCTCCTGCAGTGCTGAGGGATTTGTTTAATTAAGAGGGACAGGAGCCTGCTTTGAATCGCCAAATGTTACAGCTCTAAATTTTCTAGTCTTCTAGTAAGAACTCTCGTCTTTGCAGCACATCATTGAGAAATAGAAGACAGGGTTTTACACTTTCAGGGAATATCCTTCCATTTGGATGAATGCATTCTGAGATAAAAACATAATGAACAACTTTATGACTTCTATATTCCATTAGAGCTAGCGGATTGAGTTTACTTGAACAATGATTTACTCAGTACCTACTATTTTTTAATTTTTGGCTAGTATACCTATATTACTCGTAGCTTATACTTAAAGAGATGGTGAATAGTACATTGCTCATGACAGTGAGTTCACAATCTAATAAGAGAGACCTCATTTAACCACTTAGAAAAAAAATGAGTTGATTGTTTTAATACTGATCTTTAGAGACCTTTAGCGCAATGGAAGAAAACTTCCATCTTCACGTAACAGTCTTTTACTTTACTTCTTTTAACTTTGTTTTCAAGTTCTGTGGTTTGAAACATGCTTTGTGGAGGAGGATTACCAAATGTTTTGCAGTATCTTTGTTGTTCTCTCCATTTGTTCAAATATCTAAAAATTCTTTTGCATTTGTAAAATCAGTAATTTATAATGCTTTGGCTTAGTCCTATTGCAAGTGGGTGGACAAATTAAAAATATTTTGGTTTGGTCTTTCATGTAGCCTCAAGCTACTGTAGTTAGCTACTGACAGTTTTCTGTTGTTCTTGCCTGGTTATAACTGGAATACCAGTTAATGATGAATTATTATGTGGAACATTCTCTTGATTGACTGGAGCTTTAAACTATGGCCTTTGGCATTGGAAGATGTATTAAATTGGGGTTTCATGCTAGTTAGGAATCATGCTATTAATTATAAATTTAGCCATCTTTCTTTCTTGGTCCACTCTTCTATATTTCTCTAATAAACATTTTTAAGAGGAGGATGTGATTAGTATTTATGCCTAATCTTCAATATGCAATTGTTCTTTTAATATGTTCCCTAAACCTTTACATATAGTTGTAATTATCTTGCTAACAGGAAATATCAGAATACACTAAATCATGTAAGTTGTAATTGGTTGGGTATTAAGAGAGCATCAGTATTAAACAGGAGTTAAAAAACCATAGGCTGTGAATCAAATCTGTTCTACCACCAGTTTTTGCAAGTGAAGTTTTATTATAATGCAGCCACACCATTTGTTTATCTGTTGCCCTTAACTGATTTTGTATGTGAAGATAGAGGCCAGGAGTTGCAGCAAAGGCTGTATGGGATGCAAAGCCTAAAATAATTATCATTTGTGTTTGCCTTGAGGATGGCTCTGTTTATCACTGCAACTGCCCAGTGCAATGGTGAAGTGAGAGTTCAATTTATTTTTCTTATAGTATCTGAACACTTAATTGTCATAGGCAGACTAGTACATATGAAAATCTCCTAATATAATTTACAAAGTCACTGATTTCACATATATAAATATATTTCAAACTCCTTATAGCTTGATGTGACAAGATGGCCTACTCTTGAGTGATTTAGTATTTTGATACTCTTAGTAGATAATGATATAATGATATAATTAAGTCATTAATTTTAATGACTTCTCAGGAAAAGGAAATAAAATTAGTTGAGTGCCTCCTATGATTTAGACTCTATGCTAGCTTCTGTCCCCAGGTGGCATTTAAAGTCTAGAAAGTAGAATATCAGCAACATAGAGAAAAAAGGCATGCTGAGGTCCAAGGGAGACACTTTACTTCTTATAGCTTCCTCCATCCAATTCTCATTTTACCAATGAGGAAATTAAATTCAGCATGGTTAAATAGCTTGACTAAAATTAGAAATTAGAAAGTGGCAGAGTTGACATCCTAATATAAGGTCTGCAGGTTTCCAAAGCCCATGCTTCTTATGCTAAACCATGTTCCTTAGTATTTTATATATAGTATATCAAGATGTAATATGTCTTCAGAAAAATCTGCTTGATTTTTGTGGCCTCTTTTTTTTTTTTTTTTAAATAGAACTAAGATCTTTCTCTAAACTACTTGCAACACCTTATTAACCCAGTATGTAAGAAAGTTGTTAGGGTTTTCCCAGATGAACGGCGGAGAAATTAAAAATGGCAGAGCCAGGCAGTAGGTTGGAGAGTGCTTTAATGGGGATCACTCCCGGGGAGGTTCCGTGATGGAGGGGCTTGAGTGAGGGAAGTCGTGCCCAGGCAAACCGCAGGGGGGTCTATAAAGAGTTTTCCGAGGGAAGATGGGGGCAGGGTGGCATTCCAATTAGGGCAAGGGTTACAAGTCTTTGTAAACTAAGTTAGGGTAGGGAGGTAAGGTGGTATTGGTGGGAAGATGGGGATAGGGCGGCATTCCAGTTAGGGCAAGGGTTACAGGTCTTTGTGTGCTAAGGTAGGGTGGCAAGGTGGCCTTATTGGGAGGTTGCTGGCCTGGGGTCGGCCGTTTTGAGGTCACCAGTCTTGCCAGCCCAACAAAAGTATCGAGCAGGTCTAATGTAATATCATTGTATAAGGGGGAAAGAAAGATACCAAAATCAGACCCACTTCAAGAAATCAACAAAGTTTTATAGGAAAAGGAACACTAGGGCTAAAAGCCCTCTCAATTGTGACTAGATATGTTATATCCCTTTGGCACATGTGGAAAAATGTTAATTTCTCTCCTAATTTCTTCTGTACAGGCCACTCTTTTCCAAAGGCTAATATTTTTATATGACAACAGCAAAGAATGATAGTGAGCCAGCAGGACAGTGAATCAATTTTCGAGCTTACTATAGGCCCCGATGTAACACAATGACCTATCCTGCCATGTCCCTTGATGCTAGTTCCTTTGGTTCCTTTTAATGGCAAACTTCTGTAAGAGTTCCTGTTGTTACTCTACTCCTTGACACTAACTTCATTTGGAGAGAAATTAGCAACTTCACAAGAACTCCAGACTTGTAGAAATATTTGTAATACTTTAGTTCTTTTGTGACAAGTCATTGGCTCTCTTTAACAAGCTGACAATGAAATGAACTTTCCTAAGTATTGCAAAATTTTCGGGGATGACATATCTGTGGATTGTCACTTTTGTCATCCTTTTTCTTCCCTTTGCAATATGGCTTTAACTTGGCTGACTGAATCAAACCCTGAAGCAATTATAAACTGGTTTATAACGATTTGAAATAAAAGTAAATCTTTTATAAATAAAAGTATATATATATATATATAGCTTTGGTTTCAAAATGGTTAAAACTAGTGAATTATAATTATAATCTTGAACTATTTTAATTGTATTTCTTTTTTTTCATATAGAATTCAGATAATGGACTATATTTATTATTTTCTTATTTATGGTAATATAAAGCACATTAGGTGAAAATAAATTAGGGAGTAAATACTTTATTTACTACTTTACATAGGTATAACAAATTCTAACTTATTTAGGGGTTCTGCTGCCAAGTGAAATCTGGTGGTCCTGGGGACAAAATAAGAGAATGGATTGTTTGGGCTCAACTTTTTGGGTAGTGCTAAGCATATAAGATTGATGGGGGAGTATACACTTTAGAGGATGTGGATAAAAAGAGCTGAAAAAATACATATAATCCACATATTCTACATGTAAAATTGTAACTATATCATAACAGAAAACATATGTGGTGCCATTAGCTTGACTTGAATTACTGGACATGCACATAGGCCCTTTTTTCCAGCATTTTAAATAAGGGCATATGATTCTAAACATTGTTTTAAGAATATATGTCAAACTAACCTGATGATTAAATAGTATCAAAAAATAAAAAAGTTTGGGAGGAAACACTGTCATACAAAATTTGGACCTTAAATTTATAAATAAAGAGATGAATTTCAATAATAATTAAGCTGGCATTTAAATACTTTTTTCTAAATGTACAAATCATGCTAATCTTGTTGTCTGGATATGATTAGCTTATTATGACAGACTGTGAGGTCATTAAGAAAATTAACATATTCCAGGTGCATTATTCTACTGGCATGATGCCATGGGGAAAATGTGTTTATTCATCTGAAACCAAGAAAAATATAATTTAATTCAGATGTGCAAGATAAAACTCAGTGCAAAACTACTAGTGGCATTTCCCCCCATTGGCACCAAAAAGCACAATCTGAGCTTTTAACAATGGTTTAGCAAATCACAAATGTATTTTACAGGCGTGTTCTCAACCCCAAATTCCATCAACATAGTGAATGAGGGATATAATACATTTTTGGGTGCTGAAATTTTTTTTGCAGAAATAATCATATATCAACTTTTATGAAAATTAGGTTAATGAACATATATACACGTAAACACTTATCTGATTTATTAACTTAGTAAAAAATCTTGAGTGCCTGCTATGTGTCATGCTCTGATTTTAGGTATTTATTAATGAGTAAAACATCTCTCAAATTAAAATACCTTTTACATTTAGTTTGGTCTGAAATAGTAATTATTTTTTGTGAATAAAAAAAATAATATTTAAAAAAATGTTTTACTTCCCAATTATTTGATTTTTTATTTAATTCCTAGTTGGTTTTGCAGTATTGGAAGAGACCCAAATATTTAAATGTAAAATATAATATTTTATTTTTCTTTTAAATATAAGAAAAAAAGGAAATACTGATATTCTTCCTAGGAAAAATAACCTAAATTAAGACTGTATATCTTGGGATGTCTGGGTGGCTCAGTGGGTGAACATCTGCCTTCAGCTCAGGGAATGATCCTAGAGTCCTGGGATGGAGTCCTACGTGGGGCTCCCTGCATGGGCCTGCTTCTCCTATGTCTCTGCCTGTGTCTCTGCCTCTCTTTCTGTCTCTTGTGAATAATTAAATAAAATCTTACAAAAAATTAAATTAAATTTAAAAAAGAATATGTATATCTTGACTTAATATGAAATCATGAGTTCCTCAAAATAATTTTAGCTTGTTAAGTTTTTTGTTTCACAACTGAATTAATATTTCATATTCAAAATGTTTTTTAAGATTCTCTTTTAACCTATTTTGTCAATTTCTCTCACACTAACAGAGAAGAAACTTGACATTTACAGAATGGTACAGTGTTACTGACTATGTAGGTATAAACCATATTTTTCTGTAACACAAATTTTCCCTAATAAATTATTCATCGGGCAGCCTGGAGGGCTCAGCAGTTTAGCACTACCTTCAGCTCAAGGCCTGATCCTGGAGACCCGGGATCAAGTCCCATGTTGGGCTCCCTGCATGGAGTCTGCTTCTCCCACTGTCTGTGTCTCTGCCTCTCTCTCTCTGTGTATCTCTCATGAATAAATAAATAAAATCTTATTTTTTTTTAAAGTATGCATTGGAATGCCAGATTTGAATACACCTAAATTATTATTATTCCCAAAAGCAAGTCTATTTTAAGTCACTTTTTTCTTAATACTAGTCTAATACTAGTAAGTTGCCTTTGTAAGAAAAGAGAAAAATATCCAGTAGGAATTCAACTTTTGGTAAGTTACATTGAGGAGTGAGGTGGGAAATTTTCTTTTTAGAAAGGAAATTGTATTAGTATTTATAAAGTAGTATTGATTAGTATAATTATCATTGATTAGTATTTTTATATCACAAGGTGTTGATACATCATACTTAAGCTTGAAAAATGTAATTTAGAACTATCATCTGGAATGGATAAAGAAGATGTGGTTTATGTATACAATGGAATATTACTCAGCAATTAGAAACGACAAATACCCACCATTTGCTTCAACGTGGATGGAACTGGAGGGTATTATGCTGAGTGAAATAAGTCAATCGGAGAAGGACAAACAGTGTATGTTCTCATTCATTTGGGGAATATGAATAATAGTGAAAGGGAATATAAAGGAAGGGAGAAGAAATGTTGGGAAATATCAGGAAGGGAGACAGAACATAAAGACTCCTAACTCGGGGAAACGAACTAGGGGTGGTGGAAGGGGAGGAGGGCGGGTGTTGGAGGGGAATGGGTGACGGGCACTGAGGGGGGCACTTGACGGGATGAGCACTGGGTGTTTTTCTGTATGTTGGTAAATTGAACACCAATAAAAATTAATTAAAAAAAAAAAAGAACTATCATCTGGGATATGTCTTTATCTGTCTCATCTTAAAATTCTTTTTTTTTTTTTTTAAGGTTTTATTTATTTATTCATGAGAGACACAGAGAGAGAGAGGCAGGGACATTGACAGAGGGAGAAGCAGGCTCCCTGCATGGAACCCAATGTGAGTGAGACTAACCCCAAGACCCCAGGATCACACCCTGAGCCCCAGGCAGATGCTCAACCACTAAGTCACCAAGGTGCCCCTCATCTTAAAATCTTGATTAAATCCTTAAATCCTATTTCTATTTCTGCTTTCAGTTTTAGGGTAAAACTGCTATTCTGTGGAATATCAGCCAAACCTAAATGTTCATAGTCCCCCTCTCCTGTTTTTTCATAAAATATGGTGAATGTGAGTGAATTCTTTTAAAAAAATTAATTTTTAATTTTTTTAAAGAAGGGTGAGAAAGAGATGGGTAGAAGGAGTAGAGGAAGAGGGAGAGAGAATCTTAAGTGGGTTCCATGCCCCAGTGATATGGGAGAGCTTGGTTCTTGTCTCAGGGAGTCAAAGAATGAATCTCAAGGACATAGGAGAGTAAATAAAGGGATTGAAGCTACTAAATAAAGATAACAGAGAAAGCTCTCAGAAGTTGAGAGGGGTCCCAGCTGGGGTTGCCGCTAAGGGCTTATAGGGTTGGTCTTTTATTGAGAGCCTAATCAGGGAAGCTAAATCCGTTTAACATATACATTGATACCACCATTGAATAAGGACTAGTGATAACATCTTTAATGGCTTACTTCCTTTTTAGAGTCTGATGATTTTTTTTCTTGGTCATAGATGACTATCATAAAAAGACACCCTCCCCACCCATACCTAGGGCAGGGTTGTCTGGCTTGTTCCCTTTTCTCTGGTATCCTTACACCTCAGCATTTTGGAGATTTTTGTGAGCCTGCTTTTGTGGCCCCCTACCTAGCTCTGCCTAGCCCCATTTATCCTTAACTCACCAGCAGAGAGCCCACTGATGACGGACTCAAGGGGCTCGATCTCACAACCCTGAGATCTTGACCTGAGCTAAAATCAAGTGTTGGATGTTTAAGCAACTGAGCCACCCAGTGAGTTCTTCAATAACAATTCCATTACAAAATAGTTTGGAAAATTGCTGACATATCTGCTCTCTAATCTAATTGACATATTTTTAACATTAAGCCTTATATACTCAAATTTTATCTTTTTTTCCCCTGATTTAATAGTCTGTGTGAAAAAAAAGTCGTTTACTTTGAATCTTCAGTGTTTTGAAGTAGAATTAAAAAGTTCTTGTGTTTGTAAAAGCCTCCAGAACTATTTAGAAAAGTATAGGCTACAAAAATCAAAGAAAACTGAAATGTTATCATGAAGATTGATAAGATTGAGAGCTAAGAAAACAGAGGACTCAATACAAGTGGTTTGAGATAAGGAGTCTTTATTCATTTATGTGGTTCTTGGTAATCAGGAAATTAAAATGAGACCAGAGGAGTCATTGCAGATTTACAGTGTCATTTCATGAGGTACAACTGCACAACTGCTAAAGCAAGCCTTTCAAAGTCTTTGAATTCTTGGGAGACAGGCTTCATGAACCCAAACACAGAAATGTACTTGAGTAATAAGCCACATTACATTGTTATCTCTACAGCTCTTAATCAGGCATATGCTAGATCTCCTTAGCTATGACCTTGGCTGTGCCTTTGGAATCTACAAATAGGCATTATTATTTTTCCATAAAAGAAAAAATGGAAACTGAACAGAGCTAATGTCTGCAGGACACTTACCATATGCCTTTGCTCTGCAAATTTTTATTCTGGCAGAAAAAGAACCTGTCTTGAGGAAACCAGGCCTTGTGGAGGCTGGTCACCACTGCTTTAACCAATGGGTCAACAAGCCTGATTGTCTAGGCTTATGAAACAAAATGCTTGTTTGGTTGAGTGTAAAGTAGATATGTGGGATTTTGTCAAATTTCAAATTGTGTCATGGGTTACCATTCTTTGCATTTTTCTTTTTTTTTTTTTTTCATTCTTTGCATTTTTCTAAAGGAGTTAATAAAATGAAAAGATATGAAAATGATAGATGTGTTTAGAGGAAAAAACAGTTATCACTCTTATTTGCTGGAGCAATTCCTCTAGGGGAAACTTTTTGTGTGTGTGTGTGAAAGATTTTATTTATTCATTCATGAGACACACAGAGAGAGGCAGAGACATAGGCAGAGGAAGAAGCAGCCTCCCTGCAGGGAGCCCTAGGGGGGACTCCATCCCAGGACTGGGATCACACCCTGAGCTGAAGGCAGATGCTAAACCAGGTGTCCCTAGAATGGTGTTCTTAGAATGGTTCCATAAATGTATTTTTGCATCTGATATAATCTAACTTTATATATTACTTTGAAAATAATCTCATGATTCTGAATTTTTCAACAGATTTCGCTTTTTCTCCTACTCATTTTAGTTATATTTTCCTCCCTCTGTCTTCACAATATTCTTGTGGAGGCCGAGAAAAATTAAGGCCATCCCACCTAAAATTTAGCATTAGCACAAGTACAGCCATCTTAGGCCCCTGTGAATAAGAGCTAAACTTTACAGGAAAAACTGCAGAATGTCCTCAGCAGGGAATCCCATATCAGAAAGACAACAGAGCTCAGAATTGCCCTAGGCAGAGAATCCCATATCAGAAAGACAACAGAGTCCACGCCCTTAGTAGAAAGTCCCATATTAGAATGAGAACAGAGCTCAATGCCCTTGAAAGCCCCATATCAGAATGTAAAGGGAACTTGAGAAATTCCTCCACCCCTTCTGAATATCCCCTAGACCAGCCTATAAAAAACCCAGCTGTCCCTGCTCCACTGTGTCTGGTATACTTGGACCCAAGCTCAAGCTTGCTAATAAACCCTAGTGTGCTTGCATCGGTGTCGGCTCCTTGGTGGTTTATCGGATTCGCAATCTTGGGCACAGCAATTCTACGATTTTTTTAACAGTATAAATAGGAGTCTTTGACCAATACTTTCTCATTGTTATGCATGGTTTACATAATTTAATTCTGGAAAAGAGACTTCATTTTCAAAACTTTTTCAATGTTCTGAACTGAAAGAAACTTGAAAAGTCATGTATTATTCCTTATGTGATAAGGGATATATATATGTCTCTTCTGGACTTGCCCTCCAAGTGGGGAAATATCATGTATTTTTTTTTAAAGGACTAGATCAACTAAAATTAAATCTTCTTATCAGAATTTTATAGAGTAAACAAATGTGAAATACGAAATAAGTCTAAAAAGACACAACTAAAGAGAGACGGATCTAAACTGAGTTGTTTTTTGTTCTGTTTTGTTTTCTGCTGCAGAGATATATGAACTTCTACACTTTTTCCTGTTTTCTAATACTAGCTAGGTTATATTCTGTCCAAAACAGACTATTTAGATATTGTCTTTTGGAGAAACTCAATTTACACTTCCTTTCTGGCTGTTATGTTGGTAAGACTAACCAACAGTGTCTCCTTACATGTTTAATATGCTTATGTTCTTATTAGAGGAAATTCTCCAGTGTTTTTTGTTTCTCAAAAAATATGACAAATAAAATAGGAAAATATTTTAATTTTAATTACAGTAGAAAAGAGACCCAATTTGACTCTGTTACAATACTTTAAGCACTTAAGGCCCAGATTATTCTTCCTGTCACTTGAAATAAAATTTAAAATTTTATATATATAATTATATATATAATTTAATCTAAGTTTAAAATTTTATATATTATATATATTTAACAAGTATATACTTCAAATGAACTGTTTTAATATGAATAATAATGAATATATGTGCCTCAACATATTAGCTATAGTATTATTTGTAATATATGAGTTATTTTATTCCCTTTTATGCATGTTTTGATTCAATATAAGTACAATTTTAATGCCTTGACTGAGAAATCAAGTTTTTTTCTTAGTGCGCATGTGTGCAGGGGTGGGGGGGTGAGGGGAGAGGCAGAGGGAGAGGGAGAGAGGGAATTCCAAGCATGGAGTGCAGAGCCAGCTGCAGGCTCAGTCTCACAACCCTGAGATCATGACCTGAGGCAAAAACCAATAGTTGGGGGCAGCCTGGGTGGTTTAGTGCCGCCTTCAGCCCAGGGTGTGATCCTGGAGACCCAGGATCGGCCCCCTGCATGGAGCCTGCTTCTCCCTCTGCCTGTGCCTCTGCCTCTCTCTCTCTCTCTCTCTCTCTCTCTCTCTGTGTGTGTGTGTCTCTCATGTACAAATAAATAAAATCTTTAAAGAAAAAAAATCAAGAGTTGGATGCTTAACTGACTAAACCACCCAGGCACCTCGAGAAATCAAGCTTTTGAATAATTAAATGATAGACTAATCATTTAAACAGATAATTTAACAATAGAACTAATATATTAACAAATTGGAAAGTGTTGCCTGTGCTCAATAAAATGAGTTTTAGAAATATCACATGCTGAATGAATACTTCTAGGTAGGTTTCTAAAGATTCTAATTACTAGAGATAATGATAATCAGACTGTTTCAGTGCTGATAAAAATTAATAGAAAGTTTTAGGATGGCATGCATATGAAACTGTGAACATAAGTCCTTTGTTGAGTAACTGTCTCACGTTTTCTATGATTCATTTAAAACTCATTATTTGATAGTGCAGTTAAATGAATTCAATTTAGTTAATGGTTTCAGAATTAATAACTATTTAAAAAGTTACGATGGAGAAGTTGAGGCTGAGAGAGGCTTGTTTGACCAAGTTCATAAAATTTGTTGTCAGGCCAGAACCAGAATGAAGGCTTAGCTACTCCTAGTGTTGTCCTTTCATAGAAAACTAGACCATACTATTTTAATGTAAATAAACTTTAGACAACCCCCTTCCACACAAGATGAATTTATCCTCATCCATGGAAACTGAACATGTTACATTACATAGCCAAGGAGAATAAAAGTTGCAGGTAGAATTAAATTTGTTAACCAGTTGCATTTAGGGAGTGTGTCCTGTGTTATCCACGTGTGCCCAGTATAATTACAAGAGCCCTTGAATATGGAAGAGGAAGGTAGAGGAGTCAGGGTCAGGATCAGGATGATGTGACATGAGAAAGATTTAATGGCCATTGCTGGCTTTGAATATTGACCATCAGGGCCAGGAGTTAAGGAATGCAGACAGCCTCTAGAAAGGTGAAAAGCCCAGAGAAAACAGATTCTCCCCAGAGCCTTAGAAAGAATGCAGCCCTGCAGACAACTTGATTTTAGCTCTGTGAGACCAATTTTGGGCCTCTGACATCCAGAAGTGTAAGATACTAAATCGCCTAAGATTTTAGGCCACTAAGTTTATATGGCACTTTGTTACAGCGGTAATAGGAAACTAATACACATTAGAAACAGAGATAGAACATTTTAAATTATAAGTAGAATTGAATGATTTCCACACATGAGGAATGAAAGATCTTGTTAAAGACCTGCTAAGTAAGAATAAAGAGGAATAGGAATGGATGCTTTCTCTCCTGTAGGGTTCACAAACAAGTTCATTCTCTCTCAGTTCTTTCACATCAGTGAGCATCGTACAGCTGGCATATTTTTATCCACAACTGGGAAATAGCACACATTTGTGCTGTTATCTCCTTTAGAAATGGTGTGGCCTGCTTTGTTAGGTGAACATCAAAGTTTCCACTCATGATTGTGCTTTAGGAAACTTTATTATTTCTTATTTTTTTTTCTTTAATATGTGGAATGGGAGTAATGCTACTCATATCCTACATAAGGTTGGGATTTTCTCTTTGAAGACCTAATGTGGTAGAAAAATTCATTTGCATGTTTATTTTTTACAATAGAGTTGGCTAGTCTATACCACAATCCTGATGCTTTGATCTTGTTCATTGACAAACTGGTTTTCAAAAACTACATTGTTTTCTTTTCCTTTGTTTTTGTTCACACAGTTAAATTTGCTTTATTTGGGATTATTTGGGTTCACTGCTATTTTCATGACAGTTGAAGGACTGTGGTAGTGACCTTCTGCTTCCACTGTGGCTATAATAGCTTCCATCTTTTGTTTTTTAGGTCCCTCTCAGCAGTCATGCTGAAAGCAGTATTATTAAGACCAGGCAGATTTGATTTCTTGGAAAGAATCCTGGGAACATTGTCATATGAACATTACTAAAGTTTGTATCTGATAAACAAGGATCTTACTCAGACTCAAGCAAGAGGGTTAGTAAGCTGGCATAGCTGGGAAACAGGTCAGCATCACACAACAGTATGTTCTCTAGTTATTAGCCCTTCACAGTGGTTGATTCATTTTCTTGCAGGAGTTATACTAAATGGTGTTACTAGACTAAGGATTAAGGACCCAGTGGTGCCTTGCAATTGCAATTTTTGTCTTTAAGGTATTGTGGTGTGCAATTTTGAAAATCAAAGCTTAATTTTAGTCAAACTAGGCACCTGGCTTCTTTTTCTATTGACATGAGGAATAGACACCTTAAAAACTATAGAGTCATTACTCTTACACTAATGGATAGATTTAAAATTGATAGATTCTGGTGAGAATTGGTACATGGACATATGACATTATTTATAAAAACTGTATATATAAATTTGTTAATGGCTAGGAAATACTACTACATATCAATAACTTTATTTGTATGCCTTTAAAGATGGTTGAACAATTTAATTTAATGCTAGTATTGTAAAATAAAGTGTTTGGCTGACCTTAGGTTCTGGAATTTCCCAAACTCTAGGATTGTCTTTGTTATATCTGGGATCACACCTGAGTTTATGCTAACTCATGGTGGGCCCTAGATAATTTCAGCATGGCGGCTGATTAGCTGGCTGGGGCTTTGAACCATATGATAAGACTTGAATAAGACTGGACTCCTGACCTTGAGGGTGAGAAGAGAGCGGGAGATTAAATTCAATGACTCAATCATTTATGCCTAAATCATTTCATTTAGGTAATGAAATTCCAATAAAACTCTGGACATCTGAAACTTGAATTAACTTTCTGTTTGGTGATATACATCAGTGTGCTAGGATTATGATGTGTCCTGAGGACACAGAATTTTTGCATTTAGGACCCTTCTGGATCTCATCCTATGTATCTTTTCATTTTGATGGTCCTTATTCATATCAATTATAATAAAACTGTAATTATAAGTATAGTGTTTTCCTAAATTCTGTGAATTGTCTTAGCCAATTATTGAACTTGATGAAGTAGTGAGAACTCCTGAATTTGTAGCCAAATGGTCAGAAGTGCAGGTAACCTGGGAACCCCAGGGCTTGATTGGTATCTGAAGTGACAGATGTCTTGTTAGGATTGTTAGGATTGTTAACCTATCAAATTTGACTTAACTCCAGGTAATTAGTGGCGTAATTGCAGTATAGCCAATTAGAACTTTCTTCATACATAGAAACACATATATAGTTATGTATGTCTGTATCATTGGGCTAATTTTGCTGTTTCAATTTGGAATTTTGATATTTATTTATTTTTGTCTTGATGCATAGTATATGGAACTAACATGCTTTAGAATCATTTTTTAATTCAGTGAATTTACATAGCTCTTCAGAGATGAGGCATGGGGAAAGGAATTATCCTAGTCTTTTTGATGAAACTAAAATTATTTGTACTTTAATTATTATCATTATTTTTAAAGATTTAAAAAACTTATTTGTTTTTTTTTTTTTTTTAATTTTTTTTTAAAATTTATTTATGATAGTCACAGAGAGAGAGAGAGAGGCAGAGACACAGGCGGAGGGAGAAGCAGGCTCCATGCACCGGGAGCCTGATGTGGGATTCGATCCCGGGTCTCCAGGATCGCGCCCTGGGCCAAAGGCAGGCGCCAAACCGCTGCGCCACCCAGGGATCCCCCTTAAAAAACTTATTTGACAGAGAGAGAGTACAAGCATACATGGGGATAAGCAGGGAGAGAGGGAGAAGCACATTCCCCACTGAGCAGGGAGCTCAACATGGGGCTCTATCCCAGGACCCCAGGATCATGACCTAAGCTGAAGGCAGATGCTTAGCTGACTGAACCACCCAGGTGCCCCTGTTCTTTGATTATTAAAATGCCTGCTCCATTCACTACTAAACTGGGCTTAGGGAAGGCTGGGATGGTTGCTTGATAATCCAAATAAGGCACTGATATGCATAGTGTTGGTAGGTTAAGGGTTAACTGATCATACCTTAAATAGTATCTATATCTTAGACACAGTACTGTTATGGGGACAAATATCTCCTTTGATCATTATCCAAATGCATGCTGCCATTCATTATAATTGTTAGAATTAAGCATTAAAAACTTGCCTAATACTCTTTAATTGAAATAAAATGGTCATATATTAGTTTTTTTATTTCAATTAATACTACCTTTATTACCAATGGCAAAACTGAAACATGGGAAGTCCATGTAAACTGTGAAAGTTACATAAGTTGTGAGTGGCAGAGCCAGTATCAGTTTCAGTCAGCCATGCCCTTGTCCTTGACCACTGAACCATTCATTGGCCAAGTGTGTTCACACCTCACATTCACAGTGTTGATTTTCAAACACTGTTATAATTAAAATATAATTAGATATATTAAATTCAGTGTCAGTGATTCATTTATTAGTAGCATTTACAGAGCACCTATCCTATGTCAGGTACTGGGTGGTTACCAGAGATATAACTCAAAACAGAATTGTTTCACTTTATTTCAGGGTAGGGACATCTGGGACCATTGCACCAGGTGTTCCTCTCAGCCCCAACCTCCTCCAGCATACTCATGGAGGACATCCTGGGCTTGGCTGCTTCTGTGTCCTTTCCTGTGGAAGAAAGGCATAAAGTGTTACAAGGAAAAGATGAAAAGAGCAAAATCAATTCAATCAGACTAGGAGAATACAGTAAAAGAACTGCATACAACTGATTTTTTTTTTTTGTCTACATTTTCATATCCTTTTATTTTTAGTCCTTTTCATTAGAAAATCTACTTAAATTTAAATGGGATTTTACAGTTCTGAGGTTAGGTTATCAGAACATTTTCATTTTGAAGAATCCTAAATATTAGTTGCCCTTATGTATTTCTTTCTATTTAACTTTTCTTTCACTTGACATTTTGAGATCACTCAGGTCCCCAATTCTGGTTCTTCCATTACCCCAATTTTCCTAGTAACTATAATGTATTAGTTTTGACTTTCTCTCCCTCCCTGTCTGTCTCTCTTTTTAACACACACACACACACACACGCGCACACACACACACACACACACGCCATTAAGGAGAAATGAATTTAAAATATAATACTGTTTCATACATAAATTGCCTTTGAGTCTTTATAGGGATTCAAGTCAAATTTCTGTCATAGGAAGACTAGAAAATAAAGCCATACAGTATTTAGCTAAATTACATTATAAATTATATGTAAGTATTTGGGGCAGTGTTATGTATATTTTTAAATTTTGTGCCTTTATTTGAGATTGGAGGTTCTTTTTAATCTGAATGTAGTATTTATGTGTGTCAAAGTGATTATTATACACATTTAACTAATGGGCTCATTAGATTTTGCATTTTTTAAAAAATGTGCAGTTGCTCTATGTTGGCATACAGGCAATTAAAAAAACAAATTTTATGTCATTTGTTTCAAGAACTGTTAAGGTATTTCAAGATACTGTTTAGCTGGAATCTGCATATTTTACTGAAGTGGATAATTGAGATTATTACTTGAATTATTCCAGAAAAACTGTCTTTCAATCAACTGTATCATCTTCTGATTTTTTTTGCCAGTTTAATCCAATTATATTTTCAGTTTTTAACATCAAGTTCTATATACATAAACATGCCAACATATTTTTTTTACATCATGTGGGACTGCAATTAAGAATTATTGTTAAATAATAGAATAAACAAAATGGATATTATCTCAAAGCCAAAAGGCAAATATAAAGTGCTTTAGGAATAGTTCACTTAGGGCAGCCAGGGTGGCTCAGCCGTATAGTGCTGCCTTCAGCCCAGGGGTGATCCTGGAGACCCCGGATGGAGTCCCACGTCAGGCTCCCTGCATGGAGCCTGCTTCTCCCTCTGCCTGTGTCTCTGCCTCTCTGTGTGTCTCTCATGAATAAATAAATAAAATCTTTTTAAAAAAAGAAATAGTTCACTTAATAAAATTAATATTATATCATAAGCTAAAAGATAAATCTGTAAGGTTTTAGCAATGTTTCATATAAGCTTCCTTCTCTACATGTTCATTTAAAAAAAAAAGCGTAGGAGATTAAAGAAAGCTGTGTCTCTTGTTTCTACTCCCTTCAGCCTTCTCAGGTCAGTAAAACACAGGTGTGTGTGTGGGTGTTCTGGGCATTTTGATGGAAGTTAGGTCTGCTCACTGCAGTATATCTGGGAAGAGACACATTGGTTCAAGGTGATGGCAATATGCTATTTCATGATCTATGTAGTACATACAAAACTGTTCACTATTTCCTTTTTCCTTACATTATGTATTTATATATTGTTTACTTTTGTCTTGGTGCATTATATTCCATAATTTTAAAAAGAAAGCAAAAATGCAGTCTTATTAAAGGATATAAAACATAAACTAGGCAAATTGAGAGAGCTATGGTGCTGGGTAGAAAAACAATATAAGCCTAGCAGTTCTTTTGATTTATATATTTCATGCAATTGTAGGCAGAATAGCATGTGTTCTCAAAAATTAGATAAAATTAGTTGCAAATATATATGAAAAGAAGGATGAGTAAAAGAATTTTATGTAGAAACTTGCCTTGGCTTACTACCAAATCATTGGAATTAAAAGGCATGGCATCGGCGCTGTAATAGAAGAGCAGATTACTTTAACACAATAGGAAACCAGATGTAAAATCAAGGGCATAAAGAGATTTAAAATAATGTGGAGATGATATTACAGTTTAGTGGAAACAGAACAAGTTATATAATTAAAGATGTTGACGTAGTTGATTATCCACCTAGCAAAGACTTTAACAAAGCTGAGATTTTAGAGGATCAAAGGTAAAAATCCAATAAGAAATATGTCATTACTAGCCCAATATAGGAGATTTGTCTAAACAAGATAGGAAACTCAGAAAAGATAAATATATTTGATTTGAGAAGGAAGAGTAAAAAGTTTGAATGACAAGACTATATTAAACTCAAAAGGCAAACTGTTGTCGAGGAAGAAGAACATTATCTGTGACAGTCTGATGGTATTTCTAATTGGCACAAGACTTGTAAATTGAAAATATAAAAATGTATTTGAAAAAATGGGTATGGAGTATTATGCATAGTATTTTGTCTGTATTAAGAATTTTCCAAAAATTATTTGCCATATTGGAAATCACATCACAATTTATGGTTTTGAATTCATTAACACAACACATCTACATATGCATTTGTTTATGACAAAATATATTTATTGTTTTTATTTTCTTATTTTCTTTTTTTTTGAGGTATAATTGATAGATATATTAGTTTCAGGTATACAACAGCCTTTTGGGTTTTGTGGGTTGAGTCCTGTTGGCTTCAAAGCCAGAGGTTTTAGGGGTTCATATCACCAATGTACATCTTAAGTGTTGGGGTGGAGAACAAACCCTTTGCTCCTCAAAGAGAAGCTCTAATTCGTAGGTTCCTTCCAGATTGTGGATTCCTGCACCAGGGTGGGGTTTATGGTGATGAGACCCTGTCTCAGCTGCATCTACCCACCTGGATATGGCCCTCTTCTCATTTAATGTTAGGGAGCTGTTCAGGTAATTCTCAGGTCTTTTTCTTCTTTTTCTTTCTTTCTTTTCTTTTTTTTTTTTTGGATATTTTTTTATTGGAGTTCGATTTGCCAACATATAGTATAACACCCAATGCTCATTCCGTCAAGTGCCCCCCCTCAGTGCCCGTATGTAGCCATAGATTTGGTGTGTCTGTGGAAGGAGCTCGAGTTCAGGATTTCGTCACCATCTTGGAACACCTCTCTTCATTTGTCTATTATTTTAAAATGTCATATATTGAGAAAAAGTATTGATGGTATTTCAGCTGAATATTTATACTGGATTTTATGACATGTCCCACAAATGAACAGGTAGGTATTGAATGCTTACCCTGCCAATGCACTGTTTTCCTAATAAAGCAACGAAGTAGTCAAGATTTCGAGGCAGATGGAACTGGAGGGTATTACGCTGAGTGAAATAAGTCAATCGGAGAAGGACAATCATTATATGATTTCTCTCATAGGTGGAATATAAGAAATAGTGAAAGGGATTTTAAGGGAAAGGAGGGGAACTGAGTGAGAAAAATTAGAGAGGGAGACAAACCATGAAAGACCCCTAACTCTGGAAAACAAACAGAGTTGTGGAAGGGGAGGTGGGTAGGGGGATGGGTTAACTGGGTGACAGGCACTGAAGAGGGCACTAGATGGGATGAGCACTGGGCGTTATACTATATGCTGGCAAATTGAATTTAAATTAAAAAATATAATTTAAAAAAGATTAGGTGAAAGTTTTAGTACCAAGTATATTGATAAAATGATGATATATAAGCCATTTCATTTATCAGTGGGTTAAAGATTATTCTTGGAATGTTTTAAAAAAATCATCTGATCAGAAGGATGAACACTGTGTTTCTTAATGAAATAGCTCAAAGAATTGCAAAATGCTTTAATGAAATTGAAGGGAAAAAATAACCTTTCTACAAATTGACCAAAATCTAAGTACCTTATCTGTTTGGTTTGAGTGAGATTTGAGTAATATTGTCAAGATGGTGAGAAATGTTGAAATTTATGTAATGAACCGGACTCAAGTGAATTTTCATCTTGATAATGAAGTTTTACTTTTGGCATATAAAAGGTTCATACAGAATAGTCATAGACTATATGTGCTGCTGAAGCAAGCATGAAATAGTCATAGTGTAAACATTACTTTCAAAATCACTGATGATGGCTATATAGGGTTGTTAATACAAGTATTTATAAGTTATTTCACAGAAAAAAAATTCTTTTATCCAATGTCATTGTTACACCAAAGGTGTAGCACAAGCTATGATTACTCACTGTACAAGTTTTCAGTCTATTTTAGAAACTAGCACCAGATGTTGTAGGAGTTCTTTTTTTTTTTTTTTAAGATTTCATTTATTTATTCATGAGAGAGAGAGAGAGAGAGAAGCAGAGACACAGGGAGAGGGAGAAGCAGGCTGCATGCAGGGAGCCTGATGTGGGACTTGATCCCAGGTCTCCAGCATCATGCCCTAGGCCAAAGGCAGGCGCCATACCGCTAAGCCACCCAGGGATCCCCAGGAATTCTTTACCTTATACTTTGACAGCTCTTAATCTAAAGAGTGTAAGTGAAAGACTCAACAAATTAATGAATCTCGTTTTTAATTCTATTAAAAAATGTATGATTGGCCACTTGATTAATAGATGATTTCATATATTGTAGAACGGTCTCGTTCTACACACAGTAGATGACTCTCCAAAGTTAATAGTTTAACATTTAGAAATATTCCATAGTTTTATCTTTGTTATTCAATCAATAAAAAATAAACATCATAATTAAGTAGGGCACTTGGGTGGTATAGCCGATTGAGTGTCTGACTCTTGGTTTCAAACCATGTCGTGGTCTCTGGGAGGTAAGATTGAGACCTACATCAGGCTCAACACTCAGCATAGAGTGTGCTTGAGGTTCTCTTTCCTTCTCTGTCTGTCCCTCCCTGCTGCTTTCTCTCTCCCTCTCTCTTTCTAAAGTAAGTAAATATATCAGAAAGGGAGACAGAAAATGAGAGACTCCTAAATCTGGTAAACGAACAAGGGGTGGTGGAAAGGGAGGTGGGCAGAGTGTGGGAGTGACTGGGTGACGGGCACTGAGGGGGGCACTTGATGGTATGAGCACTGGGTGTTATGCTATATGTTGGCAAATTGAACTCCGATAAAAAAAATAAAGTAAATAAGTCTTTAAAAGAAATAAGCATCATAATTGGTATTAGTGAAATTGTAAAAATGGTATGATAGCTTTTGAATGGGTTTGCAAATTCTCAAGGATGTGGGATTAATTTCATTAGGTGTAGGGAAATTTATAAATTCCCCTTATAAATTATAAATAAGCTTATTTTAAGCAAAAAAAAACTTACTAAAATTTTTTCATTTCCTATTTGCAGCCATTTATTTAATTTATTTAGGATAGTTTTTTTTTTTAATTTTATTTATTTATTCATAGACACAGTTTTAAAGACTGACTTGAAAATACTGCTTTTACTTGAAAGCTCATTAAAAAGGTTTAATGGGTCAGATTTAAAAAATCTCCACCTCAGTCTTTTCCAACTCAGGTGGTGGTAACTTCATCTTTCTAACCCAAAAGCTCTGGAGCCATTCTTAATACATCTTTTTCTTTCAAGCCCCATGCCTGATACTTCAAGAGATCTTATTGGCTGTCTATTCAGAATCCGACCACTGCTCACCACCTGCATGGCCACTACTCTGTTCTTTTGGGTTAGCTACAATAGACTCCTAACTGGTCTCCATGCTTCTATTCTTGTGTCTGACCCTCTCTCCTTAAAATAGGAGACGAAATTACCTGGCTCCTATGTTAAGGTTTTTTTTTTTTTTTTTTTGTTTTGTTTTTTATTTAAAATTAGCAATGCTAGCATTTATTTCCTTGACATTTGTCTTCCGAAGAATTCACAGTGCTTCAGTGTCAGTTGAAACAGGGGAAGAATCTGAGGGAAGAATCCTTCACATAATAATAGGACCATTGGTGATAATGTCTCTCACTTCTTTCCAAATCCATAAAGGTGCATTTCCTGATGAGTGACTGAGCTGTGAAGAAAGAGATGAGAAACCCTCATCCCTCTGATTACTTGTGTCAGAATATTTTAACCATAGTACTATGGATAGAAAATTATACTAATTTACAGGAAATGCATCTCAGATTGTAATCTGAGTAATCAGATGGGCAGGGAAAAAACGCTTTGACTCGCTCTTCATCTTTTAAAGGCAAAGGAGAGGGATCCCTGGATGGCGCAGCGGTTTGGCGCCTGCCTTTGGCCCAGGGCGCCGATCCTGGAGACCCGGGATCGAATCCCACGTCGGGCTCCCGGTGCATGGAGCCTGCTTCTCCCTCTGCCTATGTCTCTGCCTCTCTCTCTCTCTCTGTATGACTATCATAAATAAATAATAATAATAAAAAAATTTAAAGGCAAAGGAGAGCATTTCTATGTACAGAGTCATTTGTCAAGATAGCCTTAAGGAATAAGAGTCTGCAGCATCTAATCCTCCTGCACAGCCAGGACGCCCGCGCTCCAGGTCTTCCTGATCCCAAATCCCTGGGCCTGTTCCCCAACATAGGCTGTCACGCTGAGGTCTTTTGCAATTGCTCCCTTAGGAGCTCCGGGGAAGGGGGAAGGAGCTAGATAGGATGGGACAGGATGCGTGGAGGCCGAGAAAATAAAGGCCATTCGACTTCAAGTTCAGCGTTACCACACGGCCGGCCATCCCAGGCACCGCGGGGTCCAAGTCCCTGCTCCGCTGTGTCGGGTATACTTGGACACAACCTCGAGCTTGTAAAAAAAAACCTCGTGTGTTTGCATGGGTGTCGGCTTCTCGGTGGTTTCTCAGATTCGCTATCTTGGGTAAAACAGTTGCCACCACGTTGTCGGACCACAGAGGCTGTGCATTTATTTCCTTGACATTTGTCTTCCAAAGAGTTCACAGTGCTGCAGGGTCAGTTGAAACAGGGGAAGGATCTCAGGGAAGAATCCTTCACATCATAATAGGACCATTGGTGATAATGTAAATTGGATAATGTAAATTGGATCTTTCTTCTGTTGAAAACTCTGTGTGGTTTCTGGTTTCACCCAGGAGCAAAAATCCAAAGTCCCTGTGTGACCTATGTGATCTTGCTCCTCAGTGTCAATTCTCTCTGCTTCTATCTCCTTCTTTCCTCTTGTTCACACTAGAGCAGCCACAGTAGCTTTCTTGCTGTTTCTCCAATGAGCCTGATAAGCTCTTACCCTAGTGCCTTTCTTTGCTCTAGATATTACCTTTCCCTGGATAAAAATCTTTCTCCATGTAAAGCTTCAACTTACTTCCTTATCTCCATCAAGTCTTTGGTTAATAAGTCCTATCCATACCACTTTATTTTATTAGAGCAATCTCTCCTCCTTCCTCCTTTACAGTTGTTGTTTTTTCTGTGCATTTATTGCCCTATAACATACTTTATATTTATTATTTACTGTTTATAATGTACTTTCTATCTTTATTTCCTAGAATATAATCTCCTCAGGACAAAGGATCTTTTTCTGTTTTGTTCATTACAGTCCCTACCAAATAATGACAAAAAATGTGTAAGAGGATATTTGAATCTTTTAAAAAATAGTATTCAAATAAAATATTATTAAGTAAGAGATATTGGGTCTCATTGCATTAGATTAATGCAATTTTTTTAAAAGTATTTCATATTATTATTTTTAAAGATTTTATTTATTCATGATAGACATAGAGAGAGAGAGAGAGAGAGAGAGAGAGAGAGGCAGAGACACAGGCAGAAGGAGAAGCAGGCTCCATGCTGGGATCCTGGGACTCCAGGGTCGCACCCTGGGCCAAAACAAAGGCAGGTGCTAAACCGATGAGCCACCCAGGGATCCCCATTTCATATTACTTTAAGCTTATAATGTTTAATTTCTTTTGTAGCACAATGATAAGAAATTTATGTTGTAAAAATTAGATGTGGGAATAATTTAATAGTGGCTTACCTGCTATTTTATTTTTTATTTTTCATTTTTATTATTTTTAAGGATTTTATTTATTTGTTCATGAGAGACAGAGAGAGAGAGAGAGACGCAGAGACACAGGCAGAGGGAGAAGCAGGCCCCATGCAGGGAGTCTGATGTGGGACTCGATCCCTGGTCTCCAGGATCAGGCCCTGGGCTGAAGGTGGCGGTGCTAAACCGCTGAGCCTCTGGGGCTGCCCTGCCTGCTGTTTTTAAATCTTATTCTGATGCTATCCCTAGAGGTTTACTGTATATTCTTTTATTATTGGTTCTTTTTTCCAGTCTATTCTTCATGCCTCCCTGACTTGATGAAGGATGCATTCTTCCAAGGTCTTTTCAAGTGCTAGATGTTGAATATGTGTTAAATGTCAACATAAGGATTTGTTTTCTGTGATTCTTAGTCACTACTCTATCTTCTATTGTGTTGGCCTTCTTATTGCTACATAATAATTTTAGAGGCTTAAGTCAACATTCATTTGTTGTTCCACAGTTTCTGTGGGTCAGGATTCTAGGTACAATTAGCTGGGTATCTGCTCAGTGTCTAATGAGACTATAATCAGCATTGGCCAGGGTTATGCTATCATATAAGGATTGAGACCCTTCCAAGGTCATGTGGGTTGTTAGCACAATTCATTTCTTTGCAGCTAGCTCACAGAACTCACAGGAACTTCTTCAAGGCTAGCAATATAATCTCTCAGACCTCTATATTATTTTTAAAGGCTTCACTAATTGGATCAGACCCACCCAGGGTAATTTCCTTTTCTATTAACTCAAATGAAACTGACTGGGACTTCAGTTACATATGCAAAATGCCTTTATCACATCCTATCTCTTAAATGATACTCTGTCACCTTTATTATATCCTATTGGTTAGAAGTGAGTTATAAGTTTCATACACATTCACAGGATAAAGAGATTACAAAATATGTGAGTCATTGGAGAGCTTAGAATTCTATCTACCATACATATCATCTGTAGGAAAGTAATTAAATTAAAAAACTTATAAATGAGACCTATTTCATTTGCAATAATTTGATATTTCCTTACTTCATTTATCTTGTTACTTCTATTTCAATTAAAGTTATTCCCTCTTTATTTCATCATGTTCAAATAAATAAGATAATACAATTTATTTATTTAGTAAATATTTTGTTTATTCACTCATGAGAGATACAGAGAAAGAGAGAGGCAGAGACACAGGCAGAGGGAAAAGCGGGCTCCATGCAGGGAGTCCGATGGTGGGACTTGATCCCGGGACTCCAGGATCAGGCCCTGGGCTGAAGGCGGCACTAAACCCCTGAGCCACCTGGGCTGCTCTATAATTTATTTTTGCATTAGTTTTATTTTGCTGTTTATCTATGTCAGCATTCTTTAAAATTTCCCCAAATTTCTTCTACAGAATGGCTTTTCTTCTTTTGTTTTATTTTAAAATTATTTATTTTAAGTAGGTGCAGGCAGATAATTACTTCATGGTATTATTTAATATTGTTGTCCCCAAACATTTTTATGTTGATATTTTAAAATTATTCATCAGGAACTTTTATTCTATTCCCTATGTTGCAATTTGAAACTATATGTGTAAATAGGTGATATATCTATGACTTTGATTTCAACATAGCAAAAATTATTGCATTTAATTTTAGGATGGTGAAGGATGCATTACTAAATATTTCTAATAACAAGTGGGCACACAGATAAGCTTTAGGATTGTTTATTTATTTTCTTTTTTTTAAATTTTTTTTTTTAATTTTTTATTTATTTATGATAGTCACAGAGAGAGAGAGAGGCAGAGACACAGGCGGAGGGAGAAGCAGGCTCCATGCACCGGGAGCCCGACGTGGGATTCGATCCCGGGTCTCCAGGATCGCGCCCTGGGCCAAAGGCAGGCGCCAAACCGCTGCGCCACCCAGGGATCCCTTTAGGATTGTTTAGATAGAAATTTAAATGACACGTTTGAATAAAAAAGAACCAAAGACTCTACTAAAATATTAACATATAAAATTATAATCTGAAAGGAGGTGGAAAGACTTTTTGAACAAATGTAGGAATGAAGAAAAAAATACAGTAAACCATTTTAAGTGAGAACTGAAATTATGCATTTGGGCAGGAATAAGACTGAGATGCTGATTTGAATCCCTGATTAAAATCATTATTATATGTGTGTGCCTAATGTGCACATTCTTGTTGCTATTTCCATGATCATTCAAATGAACAATATCAGCGCAGTTAAGAAATAAAGAAAATGCGAGTAAGGCTTAAATACAGATCAGATATCGAGTAGATTATTGATCACGTGCCCACTTCTAGCAGCCATGAGAATATATGTCACAGACCTTCATCTGCATGTGTTGAGAGGCCCCAGGCATTTTCACAGAGGCCTTGCTTCCCATGGGCTGCTTCTACTGTGTAACAGCACAACAGGGACACTAAGGCAGGCCTGTTCCTATCAAACACAAAATTCCTCTGATGGGTGGCTGTGGCTTGGCCATCCTGACAGTCTGGTTGAAGCTTCTTCGAATTGCATGAAAGTCTATAGGATGCTTTCACCCAACCTTTCTTTTGACTTTCCTTCACTTGGAGTCAGGTTTGTTTGTCTTGATGTCTCCTTCTCCCTGGTTCCCTCCCCATTTCCTCACAGGTATTTTCCTTAATAAAATCTTTACCTCTTTAATCCCATCTTGGATCTACTTCTAGGAGGACTT
Organism: Vulpes lagopus; assembly: GCF_018345385.1. Lineage (NCBI taxonomy): Eukaryota > Metazoa > Chordata > Mammalia > Carnivora > Canidae > Vulpes > Vulpes lagopus. The sequence continues at coordinate 120,547,287 of NC_054829.1, read as the reverse complement.
GAACTAATTTCCTCTTATGTCAACAAAATGGAACATTAGAGTCATCTCATAAAGGTCTAACACAAATAGAATTTTTGAGTATTTTTCATTTCTCTGACTTGTAAAGTAATTATTTCAGGTGGTAGTTTTAAGCCTTTATTCATTCTCAAAGGAATCTAATTACATCCCTGGGATGGCAAATGTCACTTATGATTATGTGTTTTGGCTTAGCCTAGTGGTTTCTATTATGTTTTTTTCTAAAAGTAGGGGGCAGTATCTCTTTTGGTTACCAAACCCATTATCTCCACTGTGGTTTACATAGTTTTAAGTTGCATTGAAGGCATTGGGAGATTTTTTTTTTTTTTTTAGATTTTATTTATTTATTCATGAAAGACACAGAGAGAGAAAGGCAGAGATGTAGGCAGAGGGAGAAGCAGGCTCCAGGCAGGGAGCCTGATGTGGGATTTGATCCTGAGACCGCGGATCACCCCTTGAGCCAGGGGCAGGTGCTCAACTGCTGAGCCACCCAAGCGTCCTGGCACTGGGAGATTTTTATGATGATTGCTCTGAGATGGAAGATTGGGCTATAGGATGTCATTATTTTCTCAAGGCAGTGCAGGTTAGCACTGTATCTGATGTGACACCAGGAGCCATCGGTGTGGATTTAGTTAAAAACAAAAGGCTGTGGGAGGTAGACTTATTAACAGATAGAAATAGTTTCTCTTTAATTGGGAAAATAAAGCAATTTTTATTAGTTAGTCTAGACTTTTCAGAAGAATTGTGAACATCTTGAAGAAACCAAATCCCTGTTCTAGTATTTTTCTCTCATGATTAACACTTATATATCCCTCATTGTCAGTGGAATGTCCCCCTTTTTCCTTTTTTACCAGATTAATACATGTGTCAGAAATACTGTGACAAGGCTAAGTGAGAGAGCAAATGCAAATTTGAGGGCCTGTAAGGTTAGGAAAGTCCTTAGAGATTCATTTGTTAGGTTCAAGAAAAAAATGACCATTGATTAGAAAGAATTCATGAAGTCACTTTTAGTTCTGTAGTTATCTTAAGTCAATTCCTAAGTTTATTGTCAGGGAATAGGAAGCTGCAAAATCAAAAGTCTATATTGGTCTAAAGGAGACAATAGCTTTATTTCCTAATGCTAGCTGCTAACCACTCAACCTTCCCAAAGTTAATGAGACATAGTTAAAGGGAATGAGACTGTTTCAGGTCCCTTTGCAGTCATGTTATGCTAAAGTAACTCTGACTTATTTAGTATTTCTCATATTAATATCATATTGAATTTTATGAGCAGATCCCTTACTGATCTGATAAAATTATGCCTGTTAAAGAATATAAATTTTAATTATGATAAATTATGTGATTTTATTATTTCAGGATGGTACTTATTTTCTATTGTTTTTCATGCTTCTTAATGTCCAGGTTAACATTGGTGGTGTAACACAAGAGCAAGATCAAAACCTGAGAGTGCATGCCTCATTAAGTTTTATACCCTGAGTGCTTTGCTTGCCTCATGTTAGTCCCAGATCTGCTGTCTTTCCTTCTATGATCACACTATTTGGCAGGATCAGCTTTCTTAAGGATGGTTTATTCTATACCAATGCACCTCAGTTCCTTGACTTGACAGACGCATCTTCCAGTAATTTTGTCAGCTGACAAATTCTGTGTCTGTCTCTCACTGCATCTAACTTTGATAACCTTCAGAGAGTAATGGCTGTTGCTTCATTATGGATGCAGATTTCTCTTTTGTCCAACTTTAATCTAGAGACATACAGAGAAATTGGTTTTATAAAACTTAGTTCTAGCATACTCAAGTCATCACAGTACAAAAGCACCACAACACTTATTTTGTAAACTTCTCCAGCTTTCTGTTATTGCTTCAGCTCATTCATATCAAGAGTTTAATACCATCATGTCATTAAATCATTTCTTGTAATGTTTACTTGTGAATTCATGTCATATATTTCAGTAATTTCTCAAACATTGTTAATTAACCTTTCAGCTACATTTTTGCAGCTCTTTAAATAATTCTTTGCCTTGTGTCAGTGACACACAGTCTCATATTTCTTCCTTCCTTGTGGGGTAGACTTCTCCATTTTTATTTATAGGCTCTTTCCCTCTTTATGACCTCTAGAGGTTGGAGTGCCCAATACCTTGCTTAGTCCTTACCTTTTCTACCTATTTTCCCTCTACAGATGTTCTTACTAATTCCCATTGTTTAAACATCATGTATATCCTGATGACACCCATATTTATATTATTAGCCCTAACCTTTATTCTAAACTCCAGACTTAGGTATATAGTTTTCTACTTGATACCTTACTTTCAGTGGTTATGTTTGACATCTCAAATATGTTTGAGTTTGAGATGTCAAACATAACCATCCAACAAAGAACTCTATCAACTTCCTTAAATCTGATATTTCCCAAATTGTTCCTACAATTAATTTTTTAAAGATTTTTATTTATTTATTCATGAGAGACACAGAGAGAAAGAGGCAGAGACATAGGCAGGTTCCATGTCAGGGAGCCCTATGTGGGACTCGACCCTGGGACTCCAGGATCAAGCCCTGGGCCTAAGGTAGGCACTTAACTGCTGAGCCACCCAGTCGTCCCTGTTCCCTACAATTAAAGGGTACTATTATTTAACCAGTTGTTAAGACCAAAAATTTCCAAGTCATTTTTTAGTTTCTTTCCTCACCTTACTCTCTCTATCTAGTCTTTCCAGCTTTACTTTAAAAACATTTCCCTTAATTTGATGGTTTCTTGCTGTATTCTCTTCTATCACCCTAGTACCAAACTAGTACCACTTTACAACTAGACCCATGTAATAGCCTCTTAAAATGTTTTCTTATTATCAAAGGGCAAGAGTGCCCTTTATACTCATTTCTTCACAGAGAAGTCAGTTTGTGCTTTCAAAAATGTAAATGGATTCCCATCATACTTATTTTGCTTACAAGAGTATATAATTTAATGTCTTAGAGATGGGGTTCCTACTATTCTCTTTTGCATCTTTGTCTTGTACCATTCTGAACTATTTGTTTCTTGAACATATCCAAGTCATGACTCTAGTTTGGTTTTTGTCCCTCTTGAACGTTAATTCTCTTGCTTAACCCATTCTTCTTGAATTTTTTCTTTCTTTGGATTCTGGAATGCCATTTCTTTTAGTTTCCATCGGTCTTTTTGGCTACCCTTCTAAAATTTCTTCTGATCACATGAGTATGCCTATAGTGGGCCAAGTGCAGATGATGCTGGAATTGGGTCCGTCTGGGACAAAATAGACCCTTTCCTTGTACTGGAGGCATTACTTTGATAAGATTGGGTGAGAAAAGACACAAAGGTAGATGAAATTCTGAGGCACTATTTTAACATTGTGAATACTAACTATCCCATTTATATTGGTTTCACTGGTTAGGGTAGAAATTATGTAATGTTAAGTAAGCTCCAGAAATCATGAGAAATCTTGGAAGACCTACCAATTTCTATTCCAGAACTACCTATGATGGATAGAATATGGCCTAGGAAATGTACCTTAAGGCTTTTATGATATTCTTATTCAAATCAGTGCCCCATGTGCCAGGCAAATTCTCTTGTACCCTCCTCAATAAAAACTATTATCATGACTGCTAGCTTTCAAGGGCTGCACAATTTGGTAAAATAATTCAACCAGAGATGTTGCAGTCTGATTGATAAACACATGCATGTTAAAAGTAGGTAATTGTCTTAAATTTTATCATATACTTCCAGGGCTTAGCAGTGAGGAAGTCTAGCAGCAGGGAATGAATGATGTGGGAATTTCATTTACTATGGCAAGACTGATAGAGGAGTTAATGTTTTTAAAAAATATTGCAGAGCTTTGTGAATCTAAAGTTGATCCTTTTTATTCTTGTTATTTATATATATATATATATATATATATATATATATATATATATATATATATATATATTTAGGTTCCCAAACCAAGAGGATTATGGCATTTAGCTAGTCTTGACTTTAGAATTAGAAAAGAGAAACCTCTGTGGTAGCAACAACAGTCAGGGCAATTAGATACTCAGGTATAAATGAGATATTTTTGTTTTCATATAACACTGGTAAATCTTTTTTCTCATAAAGATAACATATTCTAAAAGTTGAAGTGTCATGCTCTGAAAAGATGATTGCAGGTCTTGGAGGTTTATTCAATAGGCTCTCAAAACATGAACTATCAGCATTTATATTCTAAACATAGCAGAGTCTTATCTCTGAAAATAAATCTTCTGTGGCATTTTCCATTCTAGCTACCATGAGAGCAGAGACATGAGAGTCTCTTGCAAACCCTCCACTCATGTCAGAAAGAATGGTGTACATTTTAGCTTCCTAAACTCAAGTTGTTTCTGCATCAGATTACTGCTTTGCAAATGAGTAGCATTTTTTTTTTCTGCTGTGGTCTTGTGGTCTAATATTAATACATTTTCACAATGGAAACCCGATGGATTAGATCATTTTCCTAGGTTTGTGTCCCAAGGGATATCTAACCTATGTTGCTTGTTTTAATTAAATTACCACATTTTCCATATGATTAAATGCTGGAATAATGAAGACTTATGGGACTAAATGTTAACGCACCATACATTAATATGAGCGATGGGGGTGGGGGGACATATGATTTTACTTTAAGTAAAATATTTCAGTAGCAAATGTTTCACCTCTTCCTTTTTTTCCCAGAGTAAATGAGAGTTTCAGCACTGCAGAGCACCAACCAGTAGAGCCTCCTGCAGTGGCACTCAATGAATGGGAAAGAGCATCTTTAAGATTTTCTTTTAGACCTTGCCTTGGAATATGGAAGGAGATTCTGGATATGGGCCAATGTTTGTAGAGTAGTGATATTGGCTGACTCCTATTCCTGCTGGAATAGGACCACTTGCTCTTTTTTTTTTTCCCTCTACATGTCAGATATACTTTATATCAGCTATGTAGACCTATCAGCCCATCAGTATGGATAGTCATGGGGTATCTAATAGGAAAATTGTGTACAACCACTTTAAATTTCAACACAGAAGAGTTGGTACAATCTTTTTCCTTTTTCAGTATCATCATGATAGCCTCAAAGTCAAAAATAATTAGACAAAAAGGGAAAAGAATATACCTTGATTTGTATGTCAGAAACGTTCCCTAAACTATGGTTATTAAACTAAAAATAAACCCTCTAAAACCGTAGTAAATGTTGTGCATACTTTAGCCAGAAGTGATTACATTTAGTTACATCTGAGATCAGTTAGGTGTTTTATTTTCTGTTTGTTCAATGATAATTCTAACCTAGAATTATATATTTTCGTACTTTAACAAGAATTTAATTGAGTAGAATTTAATTGAATATGAGAAGGACTGTAAATATATTGACAAAGGTTTTTTTCTTAGACTAAGCTTAAAGAGAGAAATTCTAGCATCGTTAAAGAGTTCTAACAGTGTTTTGTTTGCTTTTTTCCTTTGGACTTCTCTGAGAAAAAAGATTAAAAAGGAAAAAATCAGGAAAATAGCTTTTGATTTTTTTTTTTTTTGGTAAATTACAAGGGTAGAATAGGGAAAGAACATAGACTTATTGGGTTCAAATCCTGGTAACTTGCTAGCTATATGAATTGGGCAGCAGTTTTTTCATCTGTATAACATGGTTATGAGTACTTACCTCACAGGATTATTCTGATTAAATGAAATGCTTCTTTTGAAGGATCTAGTAAGTACCATGTAGTAAATTCTCAGTAAATGTGAGGTCCCATTTCTTTCCTCTTTTTCTCTGGAAGCTTCCATCATATATGAGTGAAAGAAATAAAGGAGAAAATGCTTTTTTTTTTTTTTCCCTTTCCCCTTTTAAAGCCATAAAGTATTTAAGGAAAATACTATAGTAGATTCTGAGATGGATAAAACACATGCATTTGGTTTATTAACGTTCTAGTTAAGAGATTTATTTCCCAGCTCGTTTAAATATTTTGAGAAACATACTGTTACATTTAAACATGAAATCTGTCTCCCTTACACTTCATGAAGCTTTTCCAGTTTCCTGTCTTCAAGTTAGGAAATGATGAGGTTGAAAGCATTCTGGCCTCAAGACACTGACCACGAAAGTTCATTCAACTTCTCATAAATGCCTCAAGACTTTCAAATGTAAAACATTTGGGCAATAGACTTAGTCAGGGGGGGACATGATACCAGCCTCTTGTGTTGTGTCATTCATCAGAACCTGATTTGTAGAGTACAAAGTTTCAAAGATTGACTTTTCTTCTTAGATGCTGCATACCATTCAGACTATCTCATTCCCTGATGTTTGTACTCCTTCTTGCCCATGATTCACTTCCTGTTCTGCCCAGCTTCATATCGTCATAGTTATTCTGCTTGTGGTTTTTCTCCTCCTTTAAGGTATTTTTCAGAATTTAGAGTTGTGGGAAGGCAGTATCAGTTTTGACTCATTTAAGGGGCTTCAATTTATACTTCTGACAAATATTTGCCCTAAATAATTTTAGTAGAGCGCCATGATCTTAATGTGTTGCTGGTCAGTAATACCATCAGTGTTGCCCCTCTCGGTGTAAACAAATAGGATCTCCTAGTTTGTAACCATGGAGAAAGCAAGGGTTTACAAACATTTATACACAGTTATAAAGCTTCCCTGGAGTAAAATGGATGCAACTGAAGGGAAGATAAATTATCTTTAAGGATGTTTCTCAGATTGGATTGTTCTTAATAAATAATTCTGTTCTCTCTTGGAGCCAAATTTTGCTTTTGGTTTGTTGGCCTGTTCTACACAGAACAGGGGGAGGTCCACATGGGAAAGCATACTCTTGCCTCAACTTTAAAGAATTTAGAAAAAGTAAAACCATGCTTTGCTGTGAAGGTGTATTTCTGTCAGTGGATATTTCTTGAGTGCCTACTGTGCGATTATCATGAGTGGGAGCTTTTTAGGGAGAGAGCCAGGTGGAAAAATTAGTCAGTGACACAGGATAGCAGATATCAAAGTACCAGATGACTAGACATTACTATAGAACAGTAATTCTCAGCAGGGGTGATTTTGTATCCCGCCCCCACCCCCAAAGGCATTTGGCAGTGAATGTCTGGAGGCATTTTTGATTAACAAGTAGAGGGGAGATGCTTCTCACATCCACTAGGTGCAGCCTTTGTAGGATGTTTAGTGGCATCCTACAAAACACAGCATAGCCCCACAGCAAAGAATTACCTTGCTTAATAATGCTGAGCTTGAGAAACCCTGCTGTAGAAATGTCAAGGAAGAGAGTCTGACAAGTAGAAAGGCCTTTCTTTTGCATAATTCTGTCATAATATGATAACTTAACCCTTTAAAGATGCTTATTTCTTTGAAGAATTTGGAAAATATTTGTTATCTTTGTTCAAGAGCTGTTTAAGAGCCTTCTAGTTGTTAGGTAGGTACCAGAGTCCTACGTATTATGTGCCTCTTAGTGTCAAAGGTTTTGTGGAAAATGCTTGTTGAATTTTGGCTTACAGCCTCTCTCTTGGGCTCAGATAGGAGTCCATGAGACTTGGTGAGGTAACCAATGTCCATGATGCACAAAATTCTATCTTTTCTCAAGGTTTCCTTTACTCAATCCAAAACTATCACATAAATTATCTCCCAGAAGGTGCCCCCACCAATCCATCATACCTGCCAAGACACACCTGTATCCCATTGGAAGACAGGGCTAAGGCCAAAGTTGGTATCCCTGCACTTATTTTGGTGCTTTGTAATTAAAAAACAAATGAATAAGGGGGATGGGTGGGATATGGAGGGTGGGGAGACAGGGAAAGGAGAAGGGGAGAGTGGAGAGGAGAGGGCACACATGCATGAGGGGCAGTACTTTTGACATCAGTTTATAACTACTGTAATGTGCCAGATTTGGGGGAGGATCTTTGGTTTGGCTATGGTGGTTCCTTTTCTTCAGAGAAATGTTTCTGATCCTCACAGAGATTTAGAGGATTTTCCCATATTCTCCCATACAGTCTCTGCATCTCTCTGTGTATTTATATTATAATTGTCTCTTTAGGTGTTCATCTTCCCTAATAGGCTGCAAGCAACTGAAGGGCAAGCAGTGTGTTAGCTCCTTGTTGCTAGCTAGGACAGTGCCTGCTGCATGATAGGCATAAATACCTGTGCAATTGATGAAAAGCCAGTACCTACTATGGTGCTTCACCAAACTTCAAAAAAGGAGAACACTTACGAAGTTTTCCATTTTCTGCCTGCCACCTCTTTCTTGGTGGACGATAAAGGGATATATGGCATATTTTCTTCTTATTTCTTTTACCTATCGGCCCAACCACAGTATAGGCTTTATTTTTTGCTCCATCTCTCTTGCAATTTCTCATTCTAAGTCTCTTTTCATGATTATTGTCTTTATTTGTATTGATTATGTGTTTTACCTCTTCATTGAATTATTGGCTCTAGGATGACAAAGACTTTGCTATATCTTTGTTTTTTATATCCAAAGTACTTAATTTCACTAGGGCATGTGAAAATGCCTAGAGTTGCTGTAAATGTATTAAGATTGACAAGAAAAAAAAAAAAAAAGAAAAAGAAAAAAAAAGGAAGATTGACAACAGCTAGGGTTTGGGCTTTTGTCTCCTAAGGCAGAGCAATATGAATGAATATCTATCTATCTATCTATCTATCTATCTATCTATCTATCTATTTATTGTGAAAGACAGAAAAAAGTGAAATGAGTAGGAGTTTTAGTGGGAGGAGGAAGAACAAGATTTTAATAGGAAGTGAAAGAACAATAGGATAAAGCTTACATTAGAAGTAAGATAAAGGACATGGGGGAGATGCAGAAAATGACTGAAGATGGAGAGTAGGGGGCAGGAAGCGTATGCCATCAACATAAGTTTGTGCTGGGAATCTTGGGTTTCTGTTCAATTTCTAATTTTTGTGACACATAAGTAGCAGACTCAAAAGAGATAACATATTAAGGAGCAATTATCTCAACTCTTTAGTCTCACTGCTACTCTGTTGGAGAAATTACTTCAAATAGAGAAATAATTATGCCATTTTTCATACTTAGCTCCATAGTGCTGAATTAAATTTGTTTAGGCAAGGTCTAATTTTTCTCAGATACTATGGGGACTTCTCAGTGTGGGGTTTGCAAATCTGTTGCTCATGTTTTCACTTTATGGTAACCTTTATTATTAAGTAAACTTAGAGATAACTGATTTTCTCTCTCCTCTCCTTTCTCTATCAATCAATTATTATATCTCAGCAATTAGAGTGAACATACATCATCTGATTTCAAATAAAAATGTAAAGGCATGCAAATCATTTCCCCATGGCTGAAGCTTTGCTCTTACATTGTACATTAGTAGACACACTCTTTCTCGCTGCAGAACTATGAATTGTAAAATATATGCAACATTCTTATACAGTTTATGATGAGCAACTGACAAGAGGGATTAAATCAGGAGGCAAGATGCTCTGCTGGAATTGACTGGAGTCACTGCTGTTGAAATGCCAGAGCACAGTATGTGCATATTTTCTCTCTTTTCTCACTGCCTAATTGAGAGAGGCGTTAATGCAGTGAAGAGTGCTGAAAGCAAAATGCCAGCTTTGTGAAACAGGAAACAGATATGTCCAATTATTTTTTGGTTGGACTACCGTCCATGATAAAGCAGAACAAATGTTGCTGCTTTGCCTGTATTGAAGTTATGAACAACAGAGAAATTTGGCATGAATTCAGCAGTTGATAGCACCAAAAAAACACCAGGAAAATCAAGGCTCCGGTTATTTAGATTATAATAAGGGCCTCAGTTGATAAGTATGAGTTGAATAAAATATTCAGTATACATTTGGTCTTCTGCATTGACTGGTATATACTGAAGGAAGAGAAATATTGATCTCACATTTCACTAGTGCCTTTAGGATTGGGAGAATGAATTTTTTTCCCATTGTCTCAAATTGCTTTGGATGAGCTCTCTCTAAAAAGATAAGTTGCGATTATGGAATAGTGTTTAGTCTTAACATGAAAGAAGACTGGATAGGCCAAAGTATCATCATTAAATACAATGCACGTAACATACTGGCTCATGTTAATTAGTTTGTTAGTGAAAAGCAAGGAGCTCCAAGTGACTGTGGGAAAGTGACTTGGTGATTTGCTATTGCTGGTCAGCCTCACAAAAGGAGAATTGTCTATTGTGAAAAAGTAGAGAATGGGAATCAAAGAATCTGATAGAACTTGGATATGGTAGTAGTTAGTTAGAGCATTAAGTAGGAGGAAATCTAAAACCTATCATTGATTTCTTGAAAATATAATTTGATTTATCTCTGGAGTTCCAGAGGAATCTAATGGTTAGAAGATTGGTATTTTATCACATAAACTGTTTTTTCATATTTATTCGCATCATTCAGGTCAGCAAATTTAAATCTGGCAAAAAAATGAAAGAACCCACATTTTAGACACCAGAATTTATCTTCAGTACAGCACACAAAAACATAATGCAGAGCAGAATCACAAGAAACTGAACTTATTATGCAAATTCCTTATTAAAGCTTTCAATTTCTATCTAGGTGGTGCTGCTGCATGTACATTACTTCCTTGGTTTGGCCACATGAGGAAGTCATAATTATGGAATACAGATTTAAATTATTCTAATGAATAGAAACCATACTCAACTAGTATATTGTGACTTTTATTAATAGTATAAAAAAAGCTTAGAAGAGAAGATGGCAGGCTGGAATTGCCACATGAAGGATCTGCCATAGATAGCATTTAAAATAATTATACAGATTTTATTTTTTTAGTATAATTAATGTCCATTCAATGGCTAATGACCAAGATGTAAAGAAAAAAGTAGAGCATAGTCTTCTTTGAGCAAATGTAAATCACTTACTATCAAACAAAGAGCAAAGTACTTTGTCAAGTACTTTTATTTTATTCCATTAATTTTGTTCTATTCATATTATAATTTATGCCCCAAACAACTTGAAATAAATGAGTTGCTGAAATTTTTATTAGGTTAAATTATTTATATCCCACCCTTCATCTCTTCCTCCATCCCTTCCTCCCTCCCTCTTCCTTTCTTTCCTTTCTTCCATATTTATTGAACAGCTAACCAATTCCAGGCATTTAGGTAGATGCTAATGACACAATGAGAATTAAGGTTGAAATAACATTACCGATATATATGGACTAAACATCGATTGAGTAATTGTCAACATATCCTTCAGATGCAAACTCTTGACATTGTTAAGTTTTAACATTATGAGGTAAGGTTCCATTTCATTAGGGGATAAAAGAAGCATTTGAACACAGAAAGGCAACTCAGACATAAAAATAAGCATACTAAAACAATGCTGTCGATCTGTTACATTCCTTATTTTAATATCTTGAGAGTACATAAGTATTTCTGATATAATTGAAGAAGTCAATATTGATTTCTGTCTAGCCTGTTAGAGTGATGGAGTCAAGGAACTGGAAGAGATTGTTAGAAGCATTAGTTCCATTCCTCTGCTTTTGTGAAATGTATAATTTGCCAGAGTAGCTCTGTGAGTCAAGTGGGGAATAATGGAGTGGCTGGTTTCTCTTCTACTTTTATTTTATTTTATTTTTTTAGGTGAGTGTAATGTAGGTGGTATTTAGCTAGAAATCTCTTGGTCTGATAGGACTCTTTCCTTGGATTACAGGTTCTCTAACTCAGCACTACTGATGTAGAACCTGAAGAAGTTAGAAGATCTTCACTATGACTGTCAATGGGCAAGCCAAATGCCTTTCAATCACATTGAATTTTTTATTCATATATCGTTCAAATAATAGAAGAAAGTTCTTTTAAAATCAAATACTATAGTATACCCTTCTTTGTGTAATTTTGTAAACTAGTTTTCTTCTTTCCCCCCTTCTCCCTTACTCTTCCTTCCCCTTTCCCTCCCCTCCTGAAATCAAAGTTCTGCTTAGATAAGGATAATGTGTCTTGAACTCACTTATACAACAACACTGAGCTTTTGGTTAGAGGGTATGAAGATTAATGTGACATGATTCCTATAATTTAAAGCTCAAAATCTAGCAGGGTCAGCCACATAAACAAATAAATCGAATTCAATATAATAAGCCCTATAGTAAAAAAAAAAATAATAAGACCTATAGTATAAACAAGTGCAAGTTTCAGAGCTTAGTACAAAAGAGAGATAATAAAAATACACTCTTTAAATAAATGTTTTCCTCACTTTACTTTCTCCAATTATATAACTATTCTTACAGTACTAAAAGACAGTGGTTTGTATTGAGAGTAGAATTATTTAATAGAGTGTTCTAGACACAGTACATGAGATGGCTGAGAATGGGAGAAAATGCCTTGGTTTTGTTTTTTGTTTTTTGCTATTTTACCACTTTTGTGTTAAGTCCCTTAACATTTCTTTCCAAACTATCTCTAATTCTGTCTTCCTTTCCATTCTACCTTCATGTGTTCTTTTCTTTCTTTGCAATCCTCAAATTCCAACCATTTCTTACCTTTTTGAAAAGTAAAAACTAAGAAAGCTTTAATGTCTCTTTAACTTAGAGTCTCTTCACTTGTTTTTACATATGTCTGGAGTCATATTTAGTGGATAAAAATAATCAGGATATTTGTCTACAGGCATAAAAAAAAGACTCTTCATCTAAAAAAAAAAACAAACCTCAACTTGACAACAAATAATTAGGAAAATCACAAAAACTTGGGTCACCTGGGGTACGACAGTCAGTTGAGCCTCTGACTCTTAGTTTTGGCCTACGTTTTAATCTCAGGGTCCTGAGAATGAGCCTCACGTTGGTTCTGTGCTCAGCATGGAGTCTGCTTGAGTTTCTCTCTACCTCTGCCCCCTCCCTGCCATTGCAAATAAATAAATAAATCTTAAGGAAAAACCTCACCACACTCAAGAGATGGGGTTGGTCTCTGTCCTTCTTGGGAGTTACTGTGGTGGCTCTTGAGGTAGTAAAAAATTTATGGATGGGACATCCACATTTTACGTCACTCTGCCTTTAGTTATAAAGATTTTCTAATGCCAATTTTAAGAAACCAAACATCAAAACTTCAGAAAGAATAAAGGGGGAAATTGGTTGAATTGTTCAGAAGGTAAGAATTGGCTGCAACTTAGAATTCCATCTAATTCTCTTAGTATATGTGGGCCTGATACATTTTCTTCAATAGAATTGAGATCCATTGAGTAATGAGGATGTAGAAGTACAAATTTTACTGTTGTAGGACTATCTTGATCATCTGTATCACATTGCACTGATCAAATAGTTGATTCCATTCACTATTTGGTGGTGGCCTTATGAACAATGAATTAATTAGTTTTAGAATAATTTGTTAACTCTTATTAGTATTTTGTTACTTTACTGTTTTAAAGCCATTTCCGACAATAGTAACAAAGAATATATACTCTGTAAGCCATTCAGTTTTGTTTGTATAGGATGATGTTGATAATATAGGATTCTGATATTACATGAGGGTTTCTAATATTCAAGTTATTTTTTATCAAATCCATTTTAAAGAATAAATAATATGTAATATGTCATACCTGTTAATACTTATTTGAACATATTTTTCAGGTACACATAATCTATGCTTTACAGAATAGTGATTTATGTGGTTCGATTAAGAAAAGGAGGTTGTTCAGGGCTTAAACGCTCCTGTGGGTTTATTATGCATAAAATCCTGAGATTTAAACATTTTACTGAAGTGGTTCCATGATCATGCAAAGCAAGTTATTCTTGGCTGCCTAAAAAGAAAGTAAAACACATTCTTGGTCTTATTTCTGTCTTTTATTCCCACCTGATGTCATCCTCAAATCGTGCAATATCCTTAAACCGGGAGGTTACAACTAATTCCAAACAAACTTTATTGGGGACTTTCCTTCCTGCAGACATTTCCTAACACAGAAAATACTATAAACATTCTCAGAGCTCCCAGACTGTCCTAATGTTTGGTTCTCTCTGCAAACCCTCAGCCTTGGTCTGCTACACGTGATTGTCAATCAGAAGCCTTCCTTACCCTAGCAGAACGTTGCATGGCATACTGAAAGACTTCCATTAAAGCAGACTCAAACAGATGAATGCTGATATACTGGGGAAATAAACAGAAGGAAAAATGGCACGTTTTCTGGGAGGCAGTCAAAAGCAGTTGGGTTGCTAGGCAGGAGGAAATCATATAAACAATTTTAGATCCCAAATTCTATTTGGATATCTGAGTGAATCCAGTTGAGTTCATGGCAAAAGTGTAAAATAAAAAAAATTAAAGGAAAAAAGAAATTATTGATGTGTGTCAATCCCATTCCTTCAAGTTTTGCTTTCTTTTAGTTTCCAAGTTTCCATTCTCCTCAATCAAACTGTATCATTGCTTCAGATAGTTTGCATTTGAGATTTGTTTTGGTATTTGTGAATAGTTATAATTTGTATAAAAAGAAGCTGCAGTTGCACTTTATCTTTCCAATAAGGATTTAATTTAGGTTTAATAGGACAGTTATCATATGTTAATTAAATATTGATGGATTATGAGAAACATTTATTCTGGTTTATCAACAAGGTACAAAAATATGTATTTAATCTAAGTTTGGCATTTAGCTACTTTGCAGATTCTTCTGTAGAGAGATAAAGTTCTTCAGAGTTAATAATATGTTTATTTTGCTGAGATAAAATTGTACGTGACAGTTCAAGTATTTGTATTTGCTATCAGGTTTATAGTTATGTTACAGAGATGTACGTGGATATGTTTTAGATCAGTGAGCACTGGATCTTCCAACAACAATTATATATTTAAAAATCAATTGATCTTTTTTATAGCTACATTTGTGTTTTTGGAATTTGTCTCTAACAGGTAGTTACAAAATGCTACCCAATAGAATCTCTTCTTTTTATGAATTTTTCGATGTACTTTTTATTAAGAAATGATATATTTTAGGAATGTTTTCTTCACATCAACACTTGTCATCTATAGGACCAATTGTATTCTCTAATTCAGCTTATTTTCTCTCACCATAGTTATGAATACACTTGATTGAATCCACCTTTTTTGCATCAGAGCCAATATTCCTCCTCATCTCTCTCTTTCTTTTTTGTATGAGTGATTATAACCTACTTTTTTTCTGTCTCCTCTTGTATCATTTTATCCCTAAAGTCTCCCCTAAGGACTTACAGCCTGGCTCTCTACCAAAGTACATTGTCTGGAGTTAGAGATCTTAAGAGTGCTGAGTTAACTTATCTCTTGAGTTTCTAGGCACTTTATAAAAGACTACACAGTAAAACAATGAGAGCCAGTAAAAGTAGAGAGTTGAAGAATTATCTGAAAAATGTGACCAATATGCACAGCAAATCTGGATCATTTCATCTCTGATTTTTCCCCCTCAATAACAGGATTATCTGGGTCTTGACACTTGCATTAAATTTCCACTTCTTTGGGCATACAGAGTTACAGCCAAAGGCAAGAGGTGATTTTGAGTTTTCTTTTTATTAAAGCAAAATATCTGAAATCCTTGACACATGAGCTCTTATAACATGTCTCATTGTACTTAAAAAAGAAGAAAAAAAAAAAGCTACAATTACTTGTGTGCTAAGGAAGAGAACACAAGGTGGCAGGGCCACAGCAGAAATTGCATCGTGAGAATACACGTACAGGTTGGGTCAGAGATATGATTTAATTTAAATCATGATATGATATGATATAATTTAAATTCTCTGGGAAGTGCATTTTTTTCATTCAAATTTCACATAATGTATTATTTTCTTTACCAGTAGCAAATCACTAATCCCTTTAGAAGGCACAATAGATCTTAGTTTCTAAGTTAAAATTCATAAGGACAGCAAGCAGATACACTTAGCATTGTAAATTATTTACCTGAAGTGTGTGTTGCATTATTTTTCTTAGCTTTTTATGACATAAGCTTTACTTTATTTCAAAAATGCCTTAGGAATAATTCTATGATCCAGATGACTTGAATATTCCTGATCTCTGTCATACTTCAGAATTTTTTGGCTCTGTGGGAATTACGGCATTTTCAGCATTTTATGAAATAGATCAGTGAGTTTTCCTTTGTGTGGTTCAGCCACGAGAAGTATATAGTAGTGATAGATATTCCAAGCCTTTGATGGTAATAAACTGGAATATTTATATTCTGGAGAAAATGAAAGTGCTTATGCTAGTTAAGGTAGCAGAACTTCTGTAAAATATAAGTACAATAATTTCAGTAACTTAACACAATGGAAATTTAATTCTTGCCAATGAAAAATATTAAACAAGCATACCTGAGTGGCAGGCAGATTTTGTTAAAACATTGATTGAGTAATCCAGTTTCCCCCTATATGTTGGTTCATAATCTTCAACATCTGACTTCTAAAATTACCATAGAAGGGAAAGAGCATGGGAGATTGCAAATGTTAGGTTGTGTAGGTAAAGCCTGATAATAGTAGTTATCACTTCTACTCACATTCTGTTTGGCCAGAACTCAGCCATATGGCCTCATCTAACTGCAGAGGTTGCTGGGTAGTATTGTCTATCTGCATGTATATGAGGAAGAAGAATTAGGTTTGGTGACCACCTGCCTCACCTTTGCCATAGTGCTATTGGTGATTTTAACTAAATTACTACAAAAAAAAAAAAAAGATTAAGAATCATGGCTACAAATAGATATTTGGGAAGATGTATGTATCAGTTAGGGTTCAACCAGAGAAACAGAAGAGTAGGAGACATATATTAAGAGAATTGATTTAATATGTGAGCACTGGTGAGGCGAGTCTGAAATCTTAAAAGTCATCAGGAAGGGCAGACTGGAACTCTGTTTTGGAAGAAGCTGCAGTCCAGAGGTGGGATAGTTTCCTCTTCATGGAATCCTCAGCTCTGTTCTAATGGCTTTTGCCACTGATTGAAATAGGCCCACCCAGATTATCTAAAATAATTTCCTCACTTATGATCAACTGATTATGGACTTTAATCACATCTACCAAATACCTTCATAACAATGCCTAGAGGGATGCCTGGGTGGCCCAGTGGTTAAGTGTCTGCCTTCAGTTCAGGACATGATCCCAGGTTCCTGATCACCACAGGAAGCCTGCTTCTCCCTCTGCCTATGTGTCTGCCTCTCTCTATGTGTCTCTCGTGAATAAATAAATAAATAAATTCTTAAAAAACAAATAACAATGCCTAGATTATTTTATTTTTTTATGTTTATTAAATAGCTGGGGACTATAGTCTAGCCAGATTGGCACAAAATTGAACATCACAGTATTTATATATGTGTATATAGTTATAATATTTGATTGTTAATATAATTAAAAATTGTTTTACATTTGTCTTGACACTTAGAAACTGTAGAGACACATTTCCATATGTACTATACTTTGGAAGTGAAAACATTCTTCTTTGCAGTTGTACATTTAATTAGGAAATAAATAAAATGCAGCATGACATCAGTAGGATAAATCCAGCTTTGAAGTGAAACAGACTTGAGTTTCAAACCTTGTTACACTGTTCACTAGTAATTCTGTGAACTTGCACAATATTACTCAATCACTTTGAGGCCAGCTTTTTTTTTTTTTTTTCTAATGTAAGAGGTAATAATGATTGAATCTGTGTATAACATATTACAACAGTCCTTGGTTTGGGATAGTTGTTCAATATATAATAGGTATTATTAAATGAGATAGGAGGTAACCTATAGACAGGGCTGGACACTCTCCTAGAATGCCAAGACTCAGAAGCCAGGCAAGATTGCTATGACATTGTCTCTCTACCTTAAGGTAGAAGTGACAGGCTGCATCATGCCTGAGATCGTCATTCCTGATGATCATTCCTGATAATAGGAGAGGCAGTGTTCAGAGCAATGTTAATGTCATGGAAAGTGATTTCTAAGGCCGTAAAAGTCTTTCCTTAATCTAGGTCTCTGCAATGAAAATTTTAGCTGTTCTCAAGTAACTCCTGAAGAACAATGTGAATGTCAGAATTTTGTTCATTGTATTTATTCTTTTTTTTTCATTCAGTAAAATATTTATTGAGTTTTTACTAACTCCTTGGCGTTGTTCTAGATGAAAGTAACAGAAGTATATTGAGATTTGTGGAGAGGTGAGCTTTAGAGTAATAGTTTACAGATTGGAAAGGTGGGGCAGGTAGTTAAGTATTTCCATTAACAATGTTCCTGGTCAGGGTGGTGTTGTCTTCTGCTGTTAACAATTTATAAAGGCTGATGTAGCAGGTTGGGTTTTCTTGATCTCAATTACTCTTCTTTTTTTTTTTAATATTTTATTTATTCATGAGAGAGAGAGAGAGAGAGAGAGAGAGAGAGGCAGAGACACAGGCAGAGGGAGAAGCAGGCTCCATGCAGGAAGCCTGATATGGCACTCTATCCCAGATCCTGCAAGCCCTGAGCTAAAGTCAGATGCTCAACCGCTGAGCCACCCAGGCGTCCCTCAATAACTCTTCTAACCTTAACATACTACTTTAAAAAAATTCCTGAGAATCTAAACTTTTCTATATGCTATTTAACCTATGCCTTTGCTTCTTAAAATAATTTTAAAAAGCAGTCTGGTTGCTATTTCCTGCATATGACTTTTGATAAAAAGTCAATATCTTTTTTTTTAAAAGATTTATTTATTTATTTATGATAGACAGAGAGAGAGAGAGAGAGAGAGAGAGAGAGAGGCAGAGACACAGGAGGAGGGAGAAGCAGGCTCCATGCCAGGAGCCCGACGTGGGACTCGATCCCGAGACTCCAGGATCGTGCCCCAGGCCAAAGGCAGTCGCCAAACCGCTGAGCCACCCAGGGATCCCCCAAAAGGTCAATATCTTAAGACCAAATGCTAGAAATCTAGGTTCTAAGAAACATCTGAATGTGAAGTATGTGAAAGTGGCCATTAGTTGATTGGAGAACCATGTGACTAGTGATGGTTTTCATAGTTGGATATAGTTAATATTGTTTATGAATTCAGTAGTCAGATTCTTTCAAAGGTTTTAAAATAATTCTTGAAAAACTGATTATCTAAGTCAATACCTACCAGTACTTGTGGAGACAGACTGGGAAAGACTTTCACAATGGCCTATGTCTGACAGACTACTTTGGAATGTTAATAATAGTGTGTAATTGCATGTGACAAGGAAAAATTACTTTATATCATATACTATTAATTGCTTTAATATAAATTTATATTATATATAGGTAGACTTTCATTTTCCCACTTACTGAGTATCATATACAGTTTACCTCAGAAATAGTTTAGGTTTGGTTATAGATTATTGTAATAAAGTGAATATTTTAATAAAGAGAGTCAAATGTATTTCTTGGTTTCCTGGTACATATAAAAGTCATGTTTGTACTATATTGTAGTCTATTGAGTGTGCAAGGCATTGTCTTAAAGAAACAATATGCATACCTCAATTAAAAAAAGCTTTTTTGCTGAAAATTGCTAACCACATCTGAACTTTCAGCAAGTCATAATCACTGATCAGAAATCACCATGACACAATAATAATGAAAGAGTTTGAAATATTTTGAGAATTACCAAAATGTGACATGGAGACATGAAATAAGCAATTGCTCTTGGGAAAATGGCACCAATAGATTTGCTCCACACAGCATTGCTACAAGCCTTCAATTTGTAAAAAGCACAGTATCTGTGAAGTGCAAAATGAGGTATGCCTATAAATTTAAAAAGACATAACTTGTCAACAAATGCATTTTCAAATGCCACATGTTTGGTTTAGGGACTGCGTGTGTAGTCAGTGTCAGCTAAAACATAAAACTACATTTTCTTTTTGGTATTAAAAATGGACCAATATAGCAATAATCCTATATTTGGCTGGCTTATTTTTATAATTTTCTTACTTTTTCTATGTGAAAATTATACATATATTGCAGGAATTTATATGTATTTTTTCCCAACAAAGGAAAAAAGACAATAAATTTTCTCTTATTTTTTCACATTTTAGAGACTTCTTAGTTTGCTATATGAAAATATTGATCAGATGTGTGCAATTTACAAATAAGATGAAGGTATTCTTTTCAGCATGTTGGCCATTTTATAGCAAAGAAAACTGATGTTTAGAGATGTTTACCACTGCAGAAGATCAAGTGTGAACCTGGCATTGTGGATGAATCTCAAAATGTGTCTGTATGTGTATGTCACACAAAGATTTGATAGCTAGATGTCTCTTTTTTTCTTTTATTTTGTCTTTTTTCTTTGAACAATCACTTGTATTTAAAAATCTGGTAGAACTATTTATGACTTTAAATATACTTGCACCAACTTCCTTCCTTTCACAGAATTGTAAGTGGCATTCACTTTGGATTTTCAGTGATTGTTTCACTGAATTGGCTTTTCATCAACAGCAATAATGTGATTTTATTTAAAGAAAGCAATAATAGAAAATAGATATGAATAGTGACCTTTTTGGCTTGTCTTGTAAAGTTTATCATGGCTCTATGACCTAAGAGCATTTTTATTAGTATTATTACTTGCTTACTATTACAAACTGGTATGAGTTGTGCTACTCTCTGCCAGATAGCCCCTCTCCTCACCCCCTGGGACTTGAAGAACACTCTTTTCCATTTACTTGGTAGTTTTGAAATGTCCAAATGAATTCCATTTCTTTTAGTTAAAATGTTAAAGTTAACTTAGTGGTATCAAACCTCTTTGGATAATCCTTTGTAAAGTGTGCCTGGATCCCTGTATATTTGAGGAAGAGCTTTTGCTTCATCACTGCTTCTTGGACAACAAGCTGATATTGTCCTGAGGCAAGATCTACATGTGTAAGGAGCCTGGCTGGCTCCATATCATCTTTGTGGATAAGCCCCTCTGGCTAAAACAAGCCATGTACTGGTTCTGTCAGGCACTGGAGGAGCAGAAGCAGAATCTGAGAGTGAAGCAAGTGGAGAATGCCGAGAGAGAGAGAGAGAGAGAGAGAGAGAGAGAGTAAGTGGTCCGCCTCCCACCCAGCTGGGGCAGCCAGTCACATGCTTAGGAAGCACCCTGACATCAGCCTCTGGGCCAGCAGGGTGGAGTTTTCACATGGTGCTGCGACTGAGTCAACAGTGGGCTCCTCCAGGAATGGGGCTCATCTGACCCAGCCATCTACCTTCTCAAGCTGAGCATCTGTCACTTTGGAAGCTTTGCATCTTTTTGCTCTTTGCTAGCCATTGTGGGTATACTTGAAACATTTTTATGGGGGCTGGGGTGGGAGCTTGCTGGGTCCTGATTTTGGTGGTTTTATTTTTGTGTTCCATATTTAATAAATTTCATATTCTCCTTAAAAAAGGTGTAAAGTTGTATTTAATAAAGGAATCAGAAGGAGTTGACACCTATAAACTGCAACAACATTACATGGAAGAGGTCATAGAAACTGGTGAAGTTGTAACAGTTTGAGTGGTTTGTAAAACTATAGGAATTGAAGACCTAGAGGGAGTGCTAATTCAAAATTATTTTTTCCATAGTGTCACTTTTATTATCAGAAGAAATTTGGGTATTTTTAGTGTAGCTTTTCATACACTGTATAGCCGTCATTGATTTTCTGACATTCACGACATCCTGAAGTCCTGAGAACCCTCTTGATGTTAATTTTTATAGCGCATAAACCAAATAATATGCTAAATGCTTGCAATGTTCCAATCCTAAAATCACATTTTGCAACCAGATGATCCTTATAAATTTGTTTCCCAGAAGATCATAATCCAGTATTGAAAAATTGTATTTTAATATCAGATGTTTTCTTAGTTAGCATCTGTTTTGTAAGGTTCATAATTCAGTAAAATGTCATGTTTCAAAGAACAGAGTATTTTTAAATAATTAGGAATGGGTAAGCCAAATTGGAAGTCTGACAAATTTTAGCTCTTTGAATATGAGGAATGTAGTGGTAGAAAGAGCAGAAAGAAGATCTGGGATAGAGTCTGCTCTGATATTATAGGTAAGAGAAAAAATTTCACCAGAAAGAGCCAAATGAGATATATTGTTATGCATAAATCATTACACAGCTGTGTAGCAGGCAACTCATGTTGGATTCATCAGACTGTTGGTGAAAAAAAACAGTTTTGGAAAGTGGGGGAGGGGCCATGGAATAATGGGAGCAGGTAAAAATCCCATTATAATAGATTTCATGAGACAACTAAACTGTTATGTAGTGACTGGAAATTTTGCTGTAAATATTTCCATTTTGCAGGAGGGAGAAAAAGCTTAAGCAAAGCTTATCCAAAACAAATTAAGAAGAAAAAAAAATCAGTGCTTTGAAAGCAGAATTAAAATTGAGTGGTGATTGGTATACTTATATTCTTGTGGTCCAGTGGCTTGTTTTATTGTTCTGTTTGGAAAGTTTATAGATTTTTAGGGTGTAGAGCATTGGTATTCTTGAAGAATGAAGATATAAGAGACATTAATCTAGTATTGTTGATATAGTAAGTTCACAAGGTATTAAACAAATAAATAAAACGAAAGTTAATTGCTGCTTGAGGCTGGGCTATGGTGGCGATGGGAACATAACATTATGGCTGATTCAGCTTTAGTATGCTCTTCCTCGTCTTTCTTGTAGAAGAAGTACACACCATCAGAAAGGATGAATATCTATTATTTATAGTAACATGGATGGAACGGGAGGGTATTATGCTGAGTGAAATAAGTCAATCAGAGAAAGTTATATGATTTCACTCATATGTGGAATTTAAGAAATAGTGAAAGGAGCCATAAGGGAAGGGAGAAACTGAGTGGGGAAAAAATTAGGAAGACAAACCATAAGAGACTCCTAACTGAGAAACAAAGAGTTGCAGAAGAGGAGGTGGGTAGGGGGATGGGGTAATGGGTGATGGGCATTAAGGAGGGCAGGTGATGAAATAAGCACTGGGTGTTATACCATATGTGGGCAAATTGAATTTAAATTAAAAAATTGTGCTCTAAAACTGAAATCATCATCTCTTTCTCTGCTTCCCTTTGATGCTCTTCACAGAAACTTGAAAGTCAAAGGACCTGGGCTTTTAAATTTACTCAGGTGGTTCCAAGTAGTGTAAGTGGTTTTCAGTGAAGATCCAGCAAACTGTTTAAAAAAATTACTTCCCTCAAAGAAGGTACAAACTCTCGCTATAAAAATTATTTTTTCAGTGATGGTGGATCATTTGGAATAGAATGATAATAAGAAAAGAAAAACACTCTTGGATAGACAATCTCTTGAACTCCATACCTCAGTGTTCTATAAGAAGCATCTTAGGATGGCCCTTCTACAATATTCTTCCTATACTAAAAACTAAGCCTTTTATGTCCTGTCTGCATTGATAAAATAAGACATCATTCCCCTCCTAATTACCCATTGCAGACACTCACATGTGATATCTTTGAAAATCACAGTATTTTGGAGGCATAACAGTCATTATAGGTCATTTTATAGATGAAGTAAATGAAGATCATACCAATTACTCTTTGGGCAGGTATTAGGCTTCAGGCATCCTAACTGTATTCATTTTCTTCTATTTATAGTTTTACTACTCCCCAGTTCTGAAAACTCAAGATTTTTTTTTAATATTTTATTTATTTATTCATGAGAGACATAGAAAGAGAGAGGCAGAGACACAGGCAGAGGGAGAAGCAGGCTCCATGCAGGGAACCTGACGTGGGACTCGATCCCTGGTCTCCAGGATCACGCTCTGGGCTGAAGGCAGCACCAAACCAGGCTGCCCCTCAAGATTTTAATCCTGTTCTGCACTGGGTTATAAGATTCTTCTTACAATTAATGTTAATTAAGCACTTGCTAAGTGTAAGAGATCTAGGAAGGCAAAAGATCTAGCTGTGACCCTCACACCCTTCTGATGACCTTTGATCATCTGAAGTACTTGAGAAGTTGTATAGGAACATAAGTTCTTTGTCTCCATTTCAGACCTTTTGAAAGAAAATCTATGTGTGTAGGTCTCAGGACTTTATATTTTTAAAAATACCCCAAGATAAATAAAATGAGATGCATTTGGTACTATAGCTTACAAAATATGTACACATAGAATAAAAACTAATTATTTGGTGCTATGGCTTGATCTTCCCCACACCTCTTTCCTCCTTCAGCTCTTTCCATCTCAGTCAATAACAACTGTCACCTACTGAAGTGCTCGACCCAGTAAGCCTACAGCCATCACTTCTGTTTCATCTGTCCTATTGGTTTATTCTATTTCCATTGTTTCTAGAATTTACTCTCTTCCATCTGTTCTCTACAAATATAGCTGAAGTGATGAATTTCCAAAGTGAACACATTCATTCCCCTCTCCTGTGTAAAACCTTCTGGTAGCCTATATCAGTGTTGCCAAAATGCGTTCTCTGTAACTATATAATAGACATAAAAAAAGAAATGAAAGCCCTGTCCTAGATCACACGGGCTGCTACAATAAAATACCACAGACTGGGTAGCTTAAACAACAGAAGTTAATTTTTCAAAGTTATGTGGGCTAAGAAGTGTAAGATTAGGGTTCCAATATGGTTGGGGTCATTCTAGTGAGGGCCCTCTAAGTGGCTTGCAGACTGTTGCCTTCTTACATGCCTCAAATAGTGGAGAGTAGAAGCCTTGATGTCTTTTCCTCCTCTGATAGTAGCATTCATCCCATCACGGCGGGTGGCGGGCGGGGGGGGGGGGTGGGGGGGGAGGGAAGGAGGGTGTCTCACCTTACCTTCATGACCTCATCTAAACCTGCTTACCTTCCAAAGACCATGCTTCCTAATACCATCACATTGAGGAATGGGAATTGAACCTGTGAATTTTGTGGGGACACAATCATTTGGCTCATAGCAATTCTCACAGTCAAATCAGCTTTTAAAATGTTGAGTTAGCCAGATAAGGATTTTAAATGTTGCTATTTTTATACCAGGATTTTGGCTCTTACATGTATTATATAACTTTAAGAGGGTGGGATATATCGTAGGCACTATTTTCCAGAGATCTTCAACTATAGAACTCCTTTTCCTACAGAGTATTCCGAGGAGCTAATGTCTAGGAAATGCACTCTGGTGTTTCTGGGTCTTGGCACTGGACATCTCTAGGGTTTTTTTTTTTTTTTTTTTTCCCATCTCATTACAGAAGCCCATTAGTAGCTTGGCATGTGTATGAGACTACTGCTGTAAGGGGACATTTCATATATTACTGTGTCTCTTGGGGCTAGAAGGTAAGAAATGTTTTCTACATGTTTTCTCTTGCCTTGTCCCCTGCTCTTGGGAGATTGTAATTTTTAAGACATAATGACCTAAGAATATTATGGATATTTGAAAAATATCATAAATGTGAATGGACTTAGTGTTCTACAGTAAGCCAAAGTATTGTATAACCAAATAGATTCTAACTTCATGATAAGATTCAGAGTCTCCATTAAAAAGAAAAAAAGATAAATACGTTCCTGTCCTTCTGGACAAAAGAATCAGAAATGAAACCAATTTCTTTAATTTTCTTACCAGCTTATTAATTTGATGTCATGTAGATACTACTTATACTTTATGTTATTGATGAGTCAAGGAAATGAAGTCATTTGTACACATTGGAATTTTATTTGAGCATCCTTGACTTCAGTTAAATAAGCCTACATCCAACTTTTAAGTTAAATGTAACTTTAGTCACTATTTATTGTTTATATGTAGTTTTTATAAAATGAATAGAGACTTTTTTGTTTTCAATATGCTTAATAAATAATATTGGAAACTAGATTTTAAAATAATGTATAAACATATAATATTTTTAAATGAAAATAATTTAATAGTGGAAAATGGAAAAATCATATAATGTTTTCAAACTGTCAGTGCTGAATAGTTGAATATTTTAAAAATATACAGGCCTTTGTTTTACCGGATATTCGAAATTGTTATAGTCAAGAGGGAAGAAAGATACAGGCCAGAATGTTGGGCATTTGCATGTAATGTAAAAATAGGTCACCTTTGGAAGGCATGTAGAATATGTAACCATTTGTTTATTTGTTGCTACCTATGGTAACAGTGTTCCTGAGAGCTAAGATAAATAGGATTTGGAGAATGATTTCTTTCTTAAGAATTTAAAAATGGTATACACTTATTTATGGATAATTTTTTCTTGGTGTATACTAAAAGACTGCCCAATTGATTAGGAAACATTGCACAAATTTATTTTAAAGTATATTTGTTACATTTCCAATAATATGCTTAATGTATCTTTTGTTTAAACCTCTAGACACTTTTTGAGGTCAAATATCTTTAAGTTTAAAACAGTGGGTTCAGTTGTTAAACGAAGTACAAAAATATACTAGCTTCCTGTTTTTCCAGATCTTCTGATGCTCTGTAGCGTATTTGTTATATTTTTAACATAAATTTTCTTGCTTTCTGTAAATGTAAACATTTATGAGCCCCATATCAAACAAATGATAGATGGTTGCCAATGAGGCAAATTTAGGGCAAAATCAAGTATATTAAGTCACTTCATGTTTTATTAATAATAGAGGAGTTCCAGGTTAGACTTGGAAAAATTTAAATGGAGAAATGGAAAACATTACATTGCAAAGGAATGTTGATTAAATGTGATGGCAGTAATCAAGATGATTTCATATACATGATTTATTATGAAATATATAAAAAAATTACATGAAGTCAAAAAGATTTTTTTATTTGTTGCAAAGTGAAGTTTACCCAATTTATCCTGACTGCATTCTCTATACTCAACACTGTTTCTGCCAGCTTGATTTGATATTCTTTTTTTTAATTTTTTGGTGTATTTTGAATAATGAATAATTTTCTCTTATTTGTTTCGTTTTGTAAAATGAAGTCCAGTGTAATGATGGAGACATTTGATTGTCACCTCATAGATGAATTCTAAAATATTCCTTATTTCAAGTTAGACATCAGTTGTCACTACAGAGAAGTTACTGCATCAAAGATCTCTGAAATTCTAAGTACTTTAGGCAGCCTGGGTGGCTCAGTGGTTTAGCATTGCCTTCAGCCCAGAGCATGATCCTGGATACCCAGGATCAAGTCCCACGTTGGGTTCCCTACGTGGAGCCTGCTTCTCCCTCTGCCTGTGTCTCTGCCTCTCTCTCTCCTCTCTGTATATTCTCATGAATAAATAAATAAAATCTTAAAAAAAAATTCGAAGTACTTTAAAATAAGTACACACACCCAAATAAAACCAGAATCCTCATATTCACTGTTTTAATAATAGCTAAGCATATTATCTTTTTATTTTTTTAGAGGTAGGGACAGAGGGAGAGGGGAGGGGCAGACGGAGTGGAGAGGGGCAGAGGGAGAAGGAGAGAGAGAATCTTAAGCAGGTTCCATGCCCAGTGCCCAGAGCAGAGCCTGACTTGGGGCTAATTTCACAACCCTGAGAGAATGACCTAAGCCAAGATCAAGAGTGAGTGGCTTAATGGACTGAGCCCCCAGACACCTCTAAAGCATATTATCTTTAGAGATGAAGAGTTAATTAAATTCATCAAATATTTTTTTAGCAGTTTACCTACAGTATCTCCCAGAATGCCGATTGTATAATTGGCACTCCATTGACACTGGATTTTTGGAATGAGTGGGCAGATGGAAGCATTTTGTTAGCTGAAGCAAGTTATGTATAAAGGTATGTAAATATTACTTGTTCTCAAGATTCTTTCAACTAGCTGGGGATTCAAGCAAGTAAAGCCAGAAAAACAGGCATTTAAGGAAGAAAGAACTGAATGTGGAAGAGAAGGAAGTGCAAATGCTTAGGAAGTACATAGGCTCAGCTTGTGGCCCCAAATGCTCTGAGTTTAGTGCTCTTGTAGGGTAGATTGGAGACTAAACCTGGAAGAGGGACTTGACTTCTCATTTTAGAGATATTTTAACCTAGACTACATTTATACTTCAATGGTTAGAAAATATGGGGATCTTAGAAATGTTTTGATTGGAGAAATGACATGGCATTAGGGAGCTAATTGGATGACAGTGTTCACCAAGTGAACTGTACACCTGAGAAAGGGAAGCTGCCAGAAGTGTTACAGACCAGACACAAACCAGGCCATTTGGCTATAGTCTATGCTATGTTTCTCAAATTAGTATTTTTATTTTCTGAATTCTTAAGCTAGCTTTCCATTGTTTACTGGCAACTCTACAACACTTTTTTTCTTAGCTTATCTTAGCTAATGCTCTCTTAAATCCATATCATAATATCTTTCCTCTCTTTCTTAGTAGGATATTTAGCTAAAGGGACCTTATTAAAATATCTTTTTAGTTAAGATCATGCATGCATGGGTGTGTGTGTGTGTGTGTGTGTGTGTGTGGCATTGACTGCTATTGCTGTTCATCCTGGATATCATTAGAAACTCTGAATAGATGTAGGTCATAATTGGAAAAGAAAAAAGTATGTATGATTGCCCTTAAGATAATTTATCCTTGTATTTATTATAGTCAGATTTGACAAAGTCTTTTGGAACATGAGCTGTATTCCAGGTATTTTCATTTACTAGTGATAATGAACTTTTGTAGTGTATAATAGTCATTTTGCTAACAGATTACAGATAGTATGTAACTTCATAATTGTAATACTGTGGCTTATATATTGTCTTACTCCTTTCTTAGAAGAATAAATTGAGGTATAGAGACATTAAATATTTTCCTATATGTCAGGCAGCTAATAAGCAATAAAGTAAGTAATGAAATTGGTCTGGTTTCAAATAATACTACTTTGTCACCAATTAATATAATTGAATCCTTGTAGAAATAGCTTTATGCAGTCTATTATCTATTATTATTCCCATTTATTTTTAGGTTAGGGAATAGACTCATCTGGGTAGAAAAAAAGGCTAAGGTCAGATTAAAACAAAGGATTTCAGGCTCCACATTCCATGACCTACATTTTGTATTAACTTTCTCAACTTTAGGACTAAGAAACAAAGTAAAATAAATAATTTGGAGCCCCAAGATGCCTATTAATCAGTGACTTCTCTAAAATATTACTTTTTGTTTGTTTGTTTCAATCATTCATACCCCAGCTTTGTTTCCATTAATTATAGTCTCAAACTCAGTGGTTTATGGTGTTAAATTTATCAACGAATACATATTTTTAGTAAATTTAATTTCTATTGTTGTCTAGCACTGGGACCTTAGAGCTCCATATTCTTCCCTAGAGCTTTATTTAATGTTGCCTCTAGTCATCTACTGGAAATGGTATGTATGACCTTAGGCATCTTCATGGTAGATTTTCCTGCCACTTTCTTCTGTCTATTCTATGCAGCTGCCTAATGAGTCATTTCAATGTCTACTTCATGTTTCCCAGCTGCATTTCATTTAGTTACCCAATATATTGCACATGCATGAAGAAACACTTCTAAGGTTCGTGTTCAAGAATGCTTAGATTAGTGGGTGGCTTAGAGAGGGGGAGGAGGATGACAGAAAGAAATTAATGGATTCCCCACAGAAAGGTAATACTTTAAAATGCACAGTAAAGAATTTCTTGTAACCCAGATCACCCCATTGACATACATAATACAGTTTGAACATACACCTATCTTAACTTTTGAAACAACTCTTAATTTATTAAGGTGAAAGAGCTTGTTAGCATTTGCTTCAGTGTGCACAGGAGAGGTAAATGATTGGTTTAAAAATGTTTGATGATGCAGGGTTAATTGTTGGGCCTTAGGGACTTAGGATTCTTCAGAATTATGTTTTAAAATCTATAATACAAGCTTTAAAGCACCACCTGCAAAATGAAAAAGTATTCTGGTGCTTGAAATATATTGATATGAGCTAAAGTGAAGCTCATAAATTTTGTTCTGTTTCTCTTCTGAACAAACACAGCTTAGGATTGTATAATGCATGCCTGGGGTGGTCTTGGTCATTGTGCTGTCAGAAAGCAGTGTGCTGTGTTCTTCCAGAAATATAGATGTGATACATCATATGCTGGGAATAGTGGTTCTTTTTTTTTCATGATTTTTCAGTTTTCTTCTCCCTTCCTTTGGGTACAGTTTTACCTTAGTATAGAATAAGCAAAATATTACTAATAAACAGTGAAAGGGCTGACCTACAAAACCATCTTCAAGGGTTAAACAGATACTTGGCACTAATCATATGTTAGATTTAAATGAAAGTAGTGAATATTAGATAGCAATCCTCTTAGAAGTTTCAAATGATATCCCCAAATCTGGTTTTGTCCAATGTATGTTTGGCCCACACATTGTTTTTTTAACAATTTAATTAGTTTCCAACATTCAAAATTGGAAGGTTTTACCTAAAATATCAGAGTTCTGGCTTCTCTTAAAAAATTTGAAGGTCTGGCAATATTGAGAAGACCTTCCCGCATGACCATAGTTGATGAGAACTGCAGAAAATGCCCACTACACACATTTGTTAGAATCTAAATTCCATGAAGACTCATGAAGAAGGAACTGTTCCACGAAGAACTGAAGTCCTATGAAGTACCATGAAGGACTGGTTTGTGGGTTGAAATAATCTGAATACATGGAAGAGTGTCTGGCTATATGTTTAATACATTATCACACAAATCAGTCTTTAATCTCTTACTAAACATTTGTTGAGCAACATAGTATAGGTTCACCAGGATGATACCCACGGATCATTACTGTATTGTACTGAAAACACCTTTTCATTTATGTTATCTCTTTGGGCCCTTTCTCAGGTATTTACATTTTTTGTTGCTTTCTAAAAATTGTAGTAAAATATACAAAACATAAACATTACCATATTAAGCATTTTTAAATGTACAGTTCAGTGGCATTAAATATATTCACATTATTGTACAATCATCACCAGAACTTTTCCATCTCCAGAACTTTTTTCATCTTCCATATTTAGAATATGGTTCGTATAAGGAATATCTTTCTAAAAAGACTTATCTAAGTCATTGTAGAAATTTTTATTTTGGGATCCTGGATGGCTCATTGGTTGAGCATTTGCCTTCAGCTCAGTTCATGATCCTGGGGTCCTGGGATCAAGTCCTGCATTAGGCTCCTCCCAGGGAGTCTGCTTCTCTCTCTGCCTATGTCTCTGCCTCTCTCTCTCTGTCTCTCATGAATAAATAAATAAAACCGTAAAAAAAAAAGAAATTTTTATTTCATTTTTAATGGTTTTGGGGAAAGAAGGTTGGCTACTCTGGTGAACATTTAAGCATTACTGTAGCAACTATACATGGAAGATTCTTTTGTTTTCTTCAATTATGTTTATAGAGATTTGTTAACCTAATGTTTTCATTTATAGTGAGATTTTATCTTCAGAAAAGTAACTTTTTTCTTGCCCAACCTTTGTCTTTAGATTGATGTTCTCACATAACAATCCAGGAATGCAGATATTATTTGCTAATTTTAAGAAACTCTGGTTTGATGCGATTAGGTGATTGCTGGAATATCAGCCCAGGTTTTCTGTTTAGCTCAGTGTACTTTCACTGCACCAGGAATTCCTGATTATAGAAATTTTTCAAAATGGTTCAAAACCTGTAATTTTAAAAGATTTTGGGGAAATATATATATTGCATATTTATTTGTTCTTGATATTGAAAGACCTCTGAAATTCTTTCAACAGCTTAGCCCAGTCCTGGAGATGATGCAAACATTTTGCCATGGCAATTCTTTGGATTTGTGTTCACTGGCCTATGTAAGGCAACTGCTTGGTAATGGTGGAAGAAGTTTATAAATCTTGTTGAAAAGCAAACATCGAGATCACAAACAATATAGATATTTATTAAGGACCCACACTTGTAAAGCCAAGGTTTCCTTAAAAAAAAAAAAAAACGAGGCATTTTGCTCTGAGAAGAAGACAATGGAATTTAATTAGGTTCTGTATACCATATACTTTGCAGTTGGGATCCAGGGATGTAATCAAATCGTCTCACTTTTCATTGAAAAATGGACTTGCAAAAGCTTGTATTTTGCTCATGGTTAGTAAATTTTCAGTGAAGTTTTGTTAAATTAGTTAAACTATATATTATTAAATTCTCTGAAGTCATATAACAGGTTTAAATGCTAAAGAATATGATATTAAAGACATTTACATTATTCATTGTTATGTTTTATTTCAAACAAATTAGTAACCCTGTTCTTAGGTATAATACTTAATGAGTCCTGTGATTCATCTCTTGAAAGACTGACATATAATTGGTAATGAAGTTATCTGCTTTTGACAAAAGTTTCTCCTACGACTTCCTGATGATATTTTTAAAAGGCTGGATTTATAAAATCCATAAATTTATGCATCTTTTGAGGAAGGCCACTTTTATATTAATTCTAATTAGTGATGAGGGCAGTTTTCAAGTTTATCATATTCTCACAGTTATAACACATATTTTCTGAAATTATGCCCTTTATCATGATAGCAGCTTCCTTATTTTTTTACTTCTATTATTTTGTCTGATTAGTTCTCTCAAATTTCAATCTTTGTATTCTCTGAGCTTTCTCTAGTATATTATTAGTGCCATTGATTTCTCAGATTAATCTTAAATTAGTTATTTTCATATTTAAAACATTTAAATCTTTTAGCAAGTAAATACATGCTTAAGATGCATCTGCTTGCTTAATAAAAGCATGGAACAGTGCTGTATCTAATGTAAATGACCCTCATAGAGGATTGTTTTATAATATTCCATAGATAACAAAATTAGTTTTAGTAGTAATCATGAAATGAAATAGATACTAACAGCAATAATAGAAAAATAAATGAGTTTTGTATGTATAATCATGCCAGTAAAAAATTTAGAAAACAATAAAAGTAATAAATTAAGATTTTTTATTTCCATGAAAATACTTTTTTTTTGAAAAATAGAAAAGAAACAAATGAAGAATGCCTTCAAGAGAATAAATTCTTCAAGATTTGGAGGGTGATTTGTGCCTAGAATTACAATATTAAGGTAACTCAAGTACTGTTTCTTCATCTTTACAATCACTGTGCTTTCAGTGTTTATTTTGAATTTGTAGATGCAGCAGTATATTGAGCCGTAGATGTTGGAGTTCTGAACTATGCCCAAAAGAAGCTCAAATTATTTCAAACCATTGTGAATTTACTCTTGAAATGAATGAGGGCAGCAAGGATCACAGAGTCAGGGCTGACTGGGTAACTCAAAGTTTTCCAAATTAATCTGCCTGTAGAATATTATTTTCATTAAAGGTAAATAGTAATCAAATGCTAATTTGGATTATATATGTATTTTACTAAAACTCAACAGTAACAGCAATTACATTTAGAACATAAGAACAGAGATTTGCATACTATAGCTTATGGGGCCAAATCTCCCATGATCCCAGGTAAGCCATTTTTGGGGAGAGCAAGAGAGAGCAAGAAAAGGTTCAGACACCATTTCTGAGCATGCGCATTCACAATGGGACTAAATTCTGTTGTGTATGTGAGTGTTGGTCTTAGCACACTATATTAAAGGCAAACACAGTCTATGCCATTTTATTTCCCAGGTGCTGTGTATCTTAGGTGTTGACTTTCTCTGTGGTAAATGTGGTTAACTTCAGTGTGGTTCAGAAAATGTGTCTCATGTGCTTTAACCTCTTTTATTTGAGGAAATAATCCAAGCTCAGATTTAAATCAAAACCTTCGAGGAATTATATTTCTTCAAGCAGCTTCACCTTGATAGAGTTTTGTTATCTCTTATATTTTTATTAAAGATAGATTTATGAGCAGAAAACTGTTGTTACATAAATATTTGCAAGCTATGTCTTTGAAATAATTTCTCCCCTTTTGATCTAACCTTATATAAAATAAAAAAAGCTGTTGATAATAGTTAAATTTCCTTGACTTTTTCTTTAAAGTGCATTACTTTATTTATAGGGTCTCGAAAATGTTTCTGTATATTAAAAAAGTAACTCTATCATATTTTAGCAGACCAGAAATATAACTTGTAAGGAAAATCCCTTTGGTACTACTGTTAGCTTTAGCCATATAGACTATCATGTTCTTGGTCTCTCTGAGGACATGTGCCCAAATGGAATAGTCTTTGCTTTATCAATAGATATTTTTAAATTTATGCTGCAATGACTGCAAATTTTGCAGTATAGTCTACTTGGTTATATTATTTCAATTATGCTCATTCTTTAATGTAGTCTTTTTTATCCCTTTTGTGTTTATCATACTAAATAAAACACAAGTAGGAAATACCAATTTTAAGTCTTTAAACTATATAATTGCATCTGTAACTAATAAAGGGATATGACTGTATACTTAGTGCACTTTAAGTTTTCAAAGCTTTGAGAAATAAAAAAAACCCATTAGATCATTTAGCGTGTAATTTAGAAAAGTTAAGGCCTAAGAACTGGCTTTTATATACTCTTGGATGTAGGACCAAGAAGGTTCTGGGGCTGGTACACTTTAGTTCATTGTGACCCTTTGAAATATAAGGATCACCAATCAGCCATTTTATGTCTAAGAGAACTAGACTATAGGCTCCGGGAATACTTGAATACTGATGAAACTCAAGTTAATAAAAATATAGAAATTAATTCTGAGTTTTATTTTATGTCAGTAGGCGTTCAGCTGTTCAAACTGATTTTTCAAAGGAATTCACTACTTTGAAAGATTCAGGCCCAGATAACCAACTAGTTGATTTGTAATTTGGAAGTAATAAAGGATTTCCCTCTGTTAGGATGGTGCAGATAACATTTTATGCCCAGTCTAAAGGCAGTTGACCAAGAGTAGTATGAAAGGACCAACAAAAATCAGGAATGCAGTAATTAGGATAATCAGTGGAAAGAAATCAGTTCCTATGTAAGGTGACTTCCTCACCTTCTTTTCCTTCTCTTCCTCCTTCGTCTTTTCCTGCTGCTTCTTACTTCTTTTAATATATATCTTTTGTAATTTTTATTTTTATTTATTAGATATATACATGACAAATCAATAAGCAAAAGGCCTATATAACATATTGGAAAGTTTTATAAAAGACATGAACAGGCAGTGAAGTTCCTTCTGGGCTTCTCTCCAGGAAGAGAGGACTGTTGCTACACTATTGCATTAAATGGGGAAGTATTTGCTATTAATCTACAAGGAATCCTTTGCCAATTGGTATATGTACTGTCTCTGCATCTTATAATAAGGCCACCTTTTTGTAAAGGCACGTGGGCTCTTTTCAGCTCCTATTTTAAAGCAAATAAACAGAAAAGCATCTCTCTCTCTTTTCTTTTTTAAAGAGTTATTTATTTTAGAGAGAGAGAGAGAGAGCATGTGCACAAGCAGGGGGAGGGGCAGAAAGAGAGGGAAAGAATCTCAAGCAGACTCCCTGTTAGGCATGGAGCCAGATTTGGGGCTTCATCCCAGGACCCTGAGATCATGACCTAACTGAAATCAAGAATCAGATGTTCAACTGACTAAGTCACCCAGGTGCCCCCAAAGGAATAGCTCTTGTGGCAATTAAAAGGTGCTGTTTTCACATAATTTGGTCAACTTGGGAAATACTCAAACCTGAAACAGGACTTCATACCATACTGCTAAGAAAGTTATAGCACAGCTTCCATAGACTTTTCAAGGTTGTGACAAGAACAGGATGCAAGAATCCCTCTGCCCCCTCAAAAAAGGGCACATCTGTGGAATGGAAAATTAATTGTGACCAGGAAATATATATGGATATAGTTTTGGTTGTGATTTTTAATAGTGGATCAACCAACCTACCTGAAAGAAATGCAAATGGACTACCTTCACATTAAACTGCATAATCTTGCTCATAATTAAAGAAATAAAAATTCAGACATAAGAACTTGATTCGCACTTATTTTCTTAATAAAGTACCTGTTGATGTACAATATGTAAATATATAGAATGGAGAAGTAATAGTTCTCATTCAAAGATAGTGCCATCAAAATCATTTTTAACCTCTTTAATGGCAGCTTGTCACATCTATAAAAATATAAATGTACATTACTTTGACCTAACAATTTCACTTCTAGGAATTTATCATGTACTTTATCTTGCACATGTATGCAAGGGCATTTCTACAAAGATATTTTCTGCATCCCTGTTTATTAAAGCAAAAACTGGAAAGTACCATAATGTTTTTCATTTATTTATGCTATACCTATACTATGGAATATTATACAACCACTAAAAAGGATAAAGAGTAAGTCCATTTGTTTACATTAAGAAATCTCAAATATAATTCCAACTAGAAACATCAGTTCCCAGAGCAGTGTTAAAATTTAATAGTAAATTTATTAATAAATTTAATAACAGTATTAAATTCAGTATGTGAATTTTTGTTAAAATGAAAAATATAGATAGATTATAATTCTAGAATGATGCAGAGTAACTTAAGTGTATTCTCTTGGGCAGGAACATGAGGACTAGAGAACTACTTTTTGCTCTAATAACTATACTATTTGAATATTTACCATGAGTTGGTTTTTTTTTTTTTAAGAAATCAAAAAATCTAGTAGAAGGAGTGTAAATGGCATTTTACAAAAACTAATGTTGGACATCTTACTGAAATGTCTTCTAATCTAATTTTGTTGTATTTGTGAAGTTATTTTAAAATGCATCAAATCTAATAGTGTTTATGCAACAAAGATTTCACATCAGTGTTTTACCACCTCATCACTGATACTTCCTTATTCTATTAGTAAAATTGTTGATTATCACAATGGGTGCAGAAAAAGCATTCAATAAATTCAATATTTTACCCACATACACATGCCTATATGTATTTGTGTATGTGTGTATTAAAAATAGTGGAGAACTTCACTGATTCTGCTTGTATCTACTAAAATTCAATGCAAAACGTTATACTTAATTTTTAACTTTAGAAGCATCTTAAAAAGTGATGCTTGCTATCATTGCTACTGCTCAAATTGTAATCATTTTGGAGGTCCTGGCCAATATAATGTGATTTCTTTTCTTAACTCATGGATTACTGCATCACTTGGATGTGATTTTTGTGGTGTTCAAGTATGTGGTATTTTTGTCTTTTTTTGTTTTAGCTCTATTGATTTTTGTCTTTTAACTTCATAGGACTGTGATAAGAAAGAGAGTCTTAGAATAGCATTTATTTGGAATTTGTGGAAGCTTTATTTTTATGGCTTACTACGTAGTCAATTTCTTCTTGCTGAAATAGCCCCTTTATAATTTTTTTTTTCAGTGAGAAACTGACCAAAATTTCTGTGTTCTTGATTTCTAAAAATGTCTTTAATTCACTCTAACTCTTGAATGGTAGACTGGCCAGGCATATGATGAAGTACAAGGTTATTTTCCTAGAGTCATCTAAATATATGATTTATCTGACTTCTGTCACGTATTTCTGTGAATAAGAAGTCTGCCATCAATCTTATTGGTGAAGTTTCCTTATAGAAAATTTTGCCTTTTTCTGGAAAACTTAAAAACTTTTCTTTGCTGCAAAAGGTAGCAAATTTCATTATGCTGTGTTGAGATTTGGTTTACACATAATGGTAGGGTTTTTTTTCAACCTGAAGATTGATATCATTAGTTCTGGGAAAAATCTCAGCTCTTACATCTTCAAATACTACATCTTTGCAGTCTTTTCTCTTTTTCTCTTTTTAGAATTAGGTAGATATATATGGTCCTCAAATTATTTCTCATGTCTCTTGATTACCCACCGTCTCCCTCATCCATTATGGAAAATTCTGTTAGTCCTGTCTTCCAACTTATTAATTTGGTTTTTAATTTTCTTTAAAATTTAGCCTACAGTTTTAAGTTTCTAAAAATTTCCCTAATGACTCTGTTTTTTTAATTTCTAAAATTTCTAATATTTTTTCCTGTCTGCTGTTTTATCATCACATATTATTTTTTCTTAAAATATTTTTTCTTTTAATCTCTTTGAGTTATTTAAACCTAATTCTCTGGGATGCCTGGGTGGCTTAGTGGTTGAGCATCTGCTTTTGACTCAGGGCGTGATCCCGGAGTCTGGTGTCAAGTCCCCCACCAGGCTCCTTGCGAGCCTGTTCTCCCTCTGCCTGTGTCTCTGCATCCCCCCTCTGTCTTTCACAAATAAATAAATAAAATAAAATAAATAAAAATAAACCTAATTCTCCTAATATCTTCTCAAATTATGTTATTAGTTTGATTTTCTGGATTCAAATTCTCTCATGTTGGAGGCAGTAAACCCTCTTAGATATTTATTGGTTTGTGTGTTTGTTTTAACTCCTGCTGTGCATAATATATGCTCCATGAGGGCATGATTTGTAACTATTTGTTTTTCACTATTGTTTTCTTAGCACTGGCAGAGCACCTGGCATATAGTAGATACTCAATAAATATTTGTTGCATCAGCAATTCATGTACTTTTGTTCTTTGTAAATCTTGTTTGTAAACTTATCCTATATGGGTTTTTCATGGTCTATATAATTGCTTTCCTATGTGGGTTTTCCATGGTCTATATAATTGCTTTCTGTTTGTTTCTGCCCTAGGCTTATAATAACATTGTAGCTGTTTGGCTTAAAACTCTTGCCCTGTGTAGTAGCACACATCCATGCCACGCACCCCTAACTTTGCATCTGTTCAGGGCTAGTCTGGCAGTTTATTTCTACCCCTTTCACAGGAAGAAGGCATAGATCTGCCTTTCAGGTTTATGCAGGTCTAACCCATGACCTCTTAGCCTGTATTTGGCTTTATAGTCATGGACTACATGACTAGATTTTCTTTTTTTTTTTTAATTTATTTATTTATGATAGTTACAAACAGAGAAAGAGAGAGGCAGAGACACAGGCAGAGGGAGAAGCAGGCTCCATGCACCGGGAGCCCGACGTGGGATTCGATCCCCGGTCTCCAGGATCATGCCCTGGGCCAAAGGCAGGCGCCAAACCGCTGCGCCACCCAGGGATCCCAACATGACTAGATTTTCAATTGCTTGCTTTTCCTTCTTAGTTATACTTTTCTGCTTTATGGATATATATCTGTTCAATTTATAAATTTATCTCCATATTTTAAACAAAGAGGAGCCATTACCTGTTATTTCTGTATTTTAAGGAGAGATAATTTTCATGTTTTTTTCTCTAAATCTAGAATATATGTGTGTGTGTTTTCCTATAAAATCAAGAATTATTTATTAATCTCTTTATTTCAGCGCAAAAGGAGAACATATACTGTCCTAGCTGTCCAGTAGAGTTATAGCACATAGATTTGTAATATCTTCATGAAGGATAGCCATCCTGCCTAAGTTCCCAGAAATTGCATATATCTGTGTAGTCAATAGGAGCAAGAAATACGACCTTAAATCTAATTCATGTAAATGAAGTAATGTAAGCCTGAACCATGAACACCATTATGTGGGAAGGCTTAGATATCTTTACTGATAGACTATGGTCCTCAATGGGAAGAAGTCACCTGCATGTAGATCTGTGTAAGATGTAGCACAGTCTGGTCGCAAACAACACACTGTGCATGCATTACTAGATAAAACTAGCCATCTTATAAAACAAAGACATTCTGTTTCTTATAATGGAATAATAACAGCTCCTCTTAGAGAATAGTAATTTAAAAAGATTGATACCACAATTATATTACTGCATCAAATCCTTAAACTTCAGAAGTTCAAGTAAGGCATTTATGGTGGTCGGCTTTCACTTTCACCTTCTTAAACCCATATTCTCCCTGGCCAGGTTGTATATTTAGGGAGAGAATTAAAAATAGGTCAAAAGAAGAGGTACACAATCACTTTCAACATGATTCATACATCTATAGGCATTCATACAAATGCCAAATAAGGCTTCTGGACGAGAGCAGGCTTTCCTACAGCATGAATACCTTTAATTATGTTGTTTTTTTTCAGTCCTCAGATGAGTTTCTTTTTATCATTTATCAGTGTCTGCTTTCATGTCTTTTTTCAAACATCTAATTGGAATCTGTCATTCTCTTAAGTTTACTAAACTTCATCTAGCTTCCAAACAAACTTTTCTGAAATATCAATTTTTTTCTGGAACACTTTTCAGAACATTTAGAAAAAAAGAACACTTTCTATTTTCTATCCTAGACTCTCTCATAAACATATAGTATTCATAAAATGCTCTTATCACCCTTAACTTTTCTCTAGTGATTGCCCATATGATTACTACATCAATACACATGAATTTAAGTCATATGGTCTATTTTGTCCTTTTGTATATGTAGATAATGATTTTGTGGTTGTGCCTTATAAAGCATCTGAATAAATAGTAAAAATTTATCTGGATATTCAGCTCTATGGTGGTTGGGCTTTATATGCTTATGCTTAGCTGCCTTATATTTTTGCATTTAACCTGTAGATTTGATGTTCTATAACTACATAGTTAACATAAGTTAACAAGGAGACCTATTATCTTTCTTCATGTATTCTTTTGTTACTATAAAGTAACTTATTATACAAGTAATCCAGACAGTACAGAATTATGAAAAAATAATATGAGTATCACTTTGCTCTTCTAGTCCTACTTGTCTGAGGTAACCAATTCTAAGAATTTGGTAATTAACTCTGAAAATATTTAAATAGTACTTTCTCCATTTCTGGTATGAGTCTTAAAATTTGATTTTATTGCATGTTAGTTTTCTTATGATTTTGCTATTTCTTAATGGTCCTCTTTGGCAGCACAATCTAGTTTCAACTTTTATATCTTTCTAGTTGATATAAGAGTTTCTGGTATATTTTGCCAAATGTGGCATCTACCATTAGCTAGTCAAAAATGATAGTACCATTGAGTTCTTTTTATGTATAACATTGCTAAAATATTATATCATGAACTACAGTGACTTCTGTAAATGCTCTAATATAAGTTATTGGAGGCACTTGCTTATAATACCTGCCA
This sequence comes from Vulpes lagopus, assembly GCF_018345385.1. NCBI lineage: Eukaryota > Metazoa > Chordata > Mammalia > Carnivora > Canidae > Vulpes > Vulpes lagopus. The sequence goes on along the minus strand of NC_054829.1, from coordinate 120,506,658 downwards.
CAAACAGGTAAATTATACTTTGATACTTTCCCCCTGAATAACATTTTAGCCTGAATGATCTTACCACAGTTCCAGTTGCACCAGAAGGGTCTATTAAGTTACTGTACTTTTCTCTTAGAGAAATCAATACCTATTACCTTTAGGTTACACTTAAAAATATAGGATTGTTTGAATTAGTATGAATGTGTCTTAGTATCATGTAAATTTTTTTTAAATTATTATTATAAGGAATCAATCTAAGTCAGGCTTATAAATAGAAACTTACAGCTAAGAATCTGAATGGACAATAGGAGAGTCAGCACTTCAACTTTTACATGTTTAACAAAAGATTATGGAATTGTCCTACAAGCATAAGCTAAATCATGAAAATTTACATTTTCCTTCTGTAGGACAGTTCCTTCTAACATTATCCTCTGAACAACAGCTCATTTTCTTGTGCCAGTATTCTATTCCCTGAGCTGCAGCTTGGCAGCAGCCAGGTCTCAAATTTCAACCACATGTATTTCAAAAAATCAAAAGATCCTTATTTGGCACTTTAGTCACATATCTTTAAAAGCAGTGTTTGTGCGTCAGATTTAAAAATAATTGAAACCAGGGGCTTCAAAAAACCAAACTTTACTTCCAAGATGTTTCAACTTCAACTGATTCCAAAAACATTGAAAGCAGCAGAATGGAAACGAGAATAGAAACTTCATGCAGACTGCAGCTTAATATACTGACAGAGCCAGCAGAAATAGGCTCAAAATGTGTGCCCTACCCCCAAGCCAGGATGAGGATCCTTATAGTGCCTTGACCCTGTTTGCATGATAGCCTGCCTGAAAACAGGTTCTGCAAGTCTATGGGATCATTTTCTCTAACACTGAATGAACTCATACCCAAAGATGGGAACATATGTAGCTGTTTTGGGTTGGTTATCCAATATTAAAAATCACATTAAGAAGTATATGCATATATATTTCATGGTCAAAATTGACTTTCCATTCCTCAGACTTGCCTTTTTTTTTTTTTTTTTTTGGAGGGATTCTTATTTTATGTTCTTGTCAGAACCTTGAAAAGTCCTTTAAGGCTGTGCGCATGTCCTTGTGAGCGGCATGGTTTGGAGTTCTGTTTCAGTTTTGAGTATTTGTCAAGTTGACCTAATCATGTGAAAACAGCAGTATATAATTGCCTTAAGATATGTTCTTTTGTATTTGTTGGTTTTAAGCTGAAAAGAGCCCAGATGCCTTTAGAGAGAAAGAAGAACTTACTGTAAAATGCAGTTAAAGGACTTAAAGAAGTTAGGAGAGGATTCCTTGTAGATTTACAGTGCATGCTTCTCCATTTTGTGCAGTAAGGTAGCAATAATCTCTCTGGTCTAAAAGGGTAATTACTCTTCTCTTCCTGAAGAGAAGCTAAGTAGGAACTTCACTCTGACTGTAGAGGAAATAGGATAATAGAGATATATAAAAGCAGTAAATAAAGAGAAAATGACCTCATTTTTATGTAAATGTATTTACCTCTAAAGTTTCATATATAAACCTCTGGTGTATGATTGAGGGGCATAAAACAAGTTATTTTAATCAGACAACCTTTTATTTTAGACCACACTGCTAATTTAATAATTTATAGTTCTCCCAGATTCCATTCTTTCTTTGTTCCAAGTGTTTTTCATATGGTGTAGATGCACCTTTACAGAGAACTCCTTAGATTGTTCCCTGATTAGCAAAAATCCTCATTGAAGCACCATTTTCTTTCATTCAATCAATGAATGAAAGGTCCAAGTACCTTAGACTGAAACTAAACCTTACAGTTTTACAGTTGGCCTTCACATCCCTTCTATTCTTAAAGCACATCATCCCCTCACCTCTTCTTTGGCCATCTTCACTTGTAGAGTAGAAAAATCTCACTTTTTAAAGCAGAGCATATTGCAAAGAGAACAGACAACCAAAACTGAAATTTTAACATTATCACTTATTTCTGTAATCTTGGAAGAACCATTTAGTATTTAGAAAGTATCTCTGTGCTTCCTATCTCTAGGGTGATTATACTTCCAAGTGAGAAAATCCAAAGGAAACATTTCTGAAAACTAAAACATGATCTACGATTAATTTCCAAAGTGCAACAGAATCCTAACTACATTTTATTTTCATAATTTTATATTAGAAACTGGTTCCATGCTTGCACGTGTTTGATGACTCCTAGCCATGGATTATTAGCTGCTGACTTGGATAACTCACTTAATTTCTATGTAAATCAGTTTTCTCATTTGTTAAATGGGAATAATACTAATAGTGGCCCCCTCAAATAGTTCTTGTGGGAGTTTCAGTTGAGTTAATTCTTATGAAAAGTTTAATGAAGAGTTAATATTTGAAAAAAATGCCCAGAAGAGTACCTCCTGTGAAGGAAATGTTCTATAAGAGTTTGCTGAATACATAAGCACTACATTAAACGAAGTTAAGTAGTTTTTTTTTTAATTTCAGGATTTATTAGCAAACATGCATTGTTGTTTTCTAAGAGAGAATATAATAGAGTTTCTCAAAATTATTTCCTGAAGTAAAATTTCTTTTGATGAGTACCTTGAAAAATGCTGCCCTTTACCAATAATTATTTAATTTCTTCTTAATAAATGGTGAATTTTTTTCCTCACTGCCTAGCTTCCTATTAGGGAGGTATATGCACCTTGGCAAGCCTTGTTTAATTTGCATAGCACTGAAAATATCTTTTTTTAAAAAAATATTTTAGGCAATTTGAGATTCACAGCAGAATTGAGTAGAAAATGTAGAGTTCTACACCACACAGGTACATTTGTTATGATTGATGAACCTACTTGGACACATCATTATCGTCCAACGTCCATAGTTTACATCCTGGTTTTGTATATTGGGTTTTTGACAGTGTATAATGACATATAACCACCCTGATAACATCATGTAGAATATTTCACTGACTTAAAAAATCTTCTGTAATCTGCCTATTTATCTTTTCCATCCTCATTATGTCCTACAACCATTGAACTCTTTACTGTTTTTAGTTGTGACCTTTATAGAATGTTACATGGTTGGATTATATAATATGTAGCTTTCTGAAATTGACTTCTTTCATGTATGCAACATAGTGTTTGTATTTAGGCTTCATCTGTTTCTTTTCATGGTTTGATAGCTCATTTATTTTTAGCATTGAATATTTTATTCTATTCTCTGGATATATTATCATTTATTTATTTATTTAAAAAAATTTTTAATCCCAGTTAGTTAACATACAATATAATCTTAGTTTCAGGTGTACAATATAGTGGTTCAACACTTCCATACATCATCCTGTGCCCATTATAACAAGTGCACTCCTTAATCTCTAACCTCCTATTTCACTTAGTCCCCTGCCCCTGTCCCCTCTGGTAACCATTAGTTTGCTCCCAATAGTTAAGAGTCTGTTTCTTGGTTTGTCTCTCTCCCTCTATTTTTTCCATTTGCTCATTTGTTTTTTTCTTAAATTCCATATATGAATGAAATTATGCGGTATTTGTATGGTATTTCCCTAACTGACTTATTCCACTTAGCATTATGCTCTATAGCTCCATCCATGGCCTTGCAAATGGTGAGATTTCATTCCTTTTTATGGCTGGACAATATTCCATTTTATATATGTATGTATGTATGTATCTATCTATCTATCTATCTATCTATCATCTCACGTCTTCTTTATCCATTCATTAGTCAGTGGACACTTGGGCTGTTTCTGTAATTTGGCTATTGTAAGTAATGCTGTTATAAACATAGAGATGTATGTATCCCTTTCAATTAGTATTTTTTTATTCTTTGGCTAAATACCTAGTAGTGCAATTGCTGGATAGTTCTATTTTAACTTTTAAAGGAACCTCATACTGTTGTTTCAAGAGTGGCTGCACCAGTTTGCATTCCCATCAGCAGTGCAAAAGGGCTCACCTTTCTCAGTATCCCCACCAATACCTCCTGTTTCTTGTGTTGTTTATTTTAGCCATTCTGACAGGTGTGAAGTGATATCTCATAGTTTTGATTTGTATTTCCCTGATTGCGGGTGATGAACATCTTTTCGTGTGTCTGTTGGCCATCTGTATGTCTTTGGAAAAATGTTTGATCGTGTTTTCTCTCCATTTTTTAAATTGTACTATAGTTTATTTATTCATTTGCTTACTGGAGGAAATCTTGATCACTTCCAAGTTTTGGCAACTAAGAGTAAGGCTGCTATAAACATACATGTACATCTGTTTTAACATGGACATAAGTTTTCGATTTCTTTGGGTAAATACCAAGGAGCATTATTTCTGGATGATAGGGTATAAATATGTTTAGGTTTGCCAAACTGTCTTCCCAAGTGGATGTACCATTTTGCATTCCCACCAGCAATGAATGAGAGTTCCTGTTGCTCCACATCATCTTCAGCATTTGGTTTTGTCAGTGTTTTTGGATTTTGGCTATTCTAATAAGTATGTAGGAGTATCTCATTGTTGTTTTATTTTTTTATTTTTTTAATTTTTATTTATGATAGTCACAGAGAGAGAGAGAGAGAGGCAGAGACACAGGCAGAGGGAGAAGCAGGCTCCATGCACTGGGAGCCCGATGTGGGATTCGATCCCGGGTCTCCAGGATTGCGCCCTGGGCCAAAGGCAGGCGCCAAACCGCTGCGCCACCCAGGGATCCCTCATTGTTGTTTTAATTTGTAATTCCTAATGACAGATGATGTTAAACATCTTTTCATATGCTTAAACATCCTTTCATTTTCATTTTGATTTTTCATCTGCATATCTTCTTTCGTGAGTTGTCTGTTCAAGTCCTTGGCTAATTTTTCAGTTGGATTGTTGATTTTCTTGTTGAATTTTAAGAGTTATTTGTATATTTTAGATAACAATCCTTTATCAGATATTTCTTTGGCAAATATTTTGTCCCAGTCTGTGTCTTCTACCCTCATTCTCTTGACAATGTATTTCGTAAAGCATAAATTATTAAGTTTATAAATTCCAACTTATCAATAATTTATTTCATTGATCATGACTTTAGTATTGTATATAAAAAGTTATTGCTATAGCCAAGGTTATTTAGTTTTTTTTTTCCTATGCTATCTCCCAGGAACTCTGAGATTTTGTATTTTACATATACTCCATTTGAGTTCATTTTTGTGAAGGGTATAAGGTCAATGTATAGAATCATTTTTTTCCATGTGGATCTCCATTTGTTCCAGCATTACGTGTTGGAAAGATGTCTTGCTCCATTATATTACCTTTGTACTTTGTCAAAGATCAGTTGACTGTATTTATGTAGGTATATTTATGGGCTCTGTATTCTGTCCCATTGACCTACTTGTTCTTTTGCCAGTACTACACTGTCTTGATGACTGTAGCTTGATAGTGAGTCTTAAAGTTGGGTAATGTCATTCATCCAACTTTGTCCTTTTTAAATATCGAGTTGGCTATTCTGGGCCTATTGCTTCTATCTATAAACTTAATAATTAGTTTGTTCATATTCAAAAATTAGCTTGCTAAAATTTTGATTTGGATTGCACCGAATCTATAGATTAAATTGGGAAGAATTGACCTCTTGGCTATCAATACTGAGTATTCTGTCCATGAATGTAGGATATTTCTCCATTTATATAGTTCTTCTTTGATACCTTTCACCAGACATTTGTAGTTTTCCTCATATAGATTTTGTACATATTTTTAAAGATTTAAACTTCAGTGTTTCAATTTTTAGATGCTCATGTAAATGGTAATATGTTTGTTTTTATACATATATGTATAGTTTCTTTTTAATTAATTTTCAAATTCCAGTATACTTTACATACAGCATTATACTAGTTTCAGATGTACAATATAGTGGGTCAATAATTCTAAATTGAATTAATTTATAAAACTCTCTCCAGACTTAAAAAGAAAAAAAAGAGACAGGCCTCAAATAAATAAAATCACAAATGTGAAGAAATAACAACCAACACCACAGAAATACAATCACAAGAGAATATGATAAAACACTATATTCCGAAAAATTGGACATCCTAGAAGAAATAGAGAAATTACTAGAAATATATAAACTTCCAAAATGAAACAAGGGGAAATAAAAAAATAAAAAAATTTGAACAGATCAGTTACCAGCAAAAGAACCCCACAAAAGTCCATGACTTCACAGGAGAGTCTACCAGATATTTAAAGAAGAGTTAATATCTTTTCTTCTCAGACTGTTACAAAAAAAGTAGAAAAGAAAGATAAACTTCAAAGTTAATTTTATATGGTCAGAATTACCCTGATATGAAAACCATATAAAGACACCACTAAAAAAAGAGAACTACAGTCCAATATCCCTGATGAGTGTAGATGCAAAATCCTCACTGAAATACTAGGATACTGAATTTAACAATACATTTAAAAAATAATTCACCACAATGAAGTGGAATTATTCCTGATTTGCTAGGTGGTTCAGTATTCACAAAACAATGTGATACTTCCCATCAGTAAGAATTATATGATCATTTCAATAGATACAGAAAAAGCATTTGACAAATATAACATACATTCATGATAAAAACCTTCAACCAAGGAGGTTTAGAGGGAACATATCTCAACATAAAAAAAGACCATATATGAAAATCCATAGCTTATATCATCTCAATGGAGAAAAACTGTGAGCTTTTTCCTTATGATCAGGAACAAAACAAGAATGTCTACTCTCACCACTTTTATACAATATAGTCCCTGAAGTCTTAGTCACAGCAAACAGACAACAAAAAGAAATAAAAGGCATCCAAATTGGTAAGAAAGAAGTCAAACTTGAACTATTTGCAGATGAGATAATACTATATGCAGAAAACTCAAAAGACTCCACCAAAAGACTGCTAGAATAAACAAAATCAATAAAGTCTCAGGATACAAAATTGTATGGAAATCTTTTGTATTTCTCTACACCAATATTGAGGCAAAAGAAAGAAATTAAGAAAATAATCCCATTTACAATTGCACCAAAAATGACAAGATACCTAAAAATAAATCTAACCAAAGAGGTGAAAGACCTGTACTCTGAAAACTATAAAAGAAATTGAAGATGACACAAAGAAATGGAGAGACATTCCATGCTCATGGATTGGAAGAACTAATATTGATAAAATGGCTGTACCACCCAAAGCAATCTACACATTTAATGCAATCACTACCAAAATGCTAGCAGCATTTTTCACAGAATTAGAACAAAAAATTCTAAAATTTGTATGGAACCAAAATAGAACCTAAATAACCAAAACAATCTTGATAAAGAAAAACAAAGCTGGAGGAATCACAATTCTGGACTTCAAGTTACATTACAATGTTGTAGTAATCAAAACAGTATGGTAATAGCACAAAATAGACACAAAGATCAATAGAATATAATAGAACCAGGGATAAACTCATCATTATATGGTCAATTAATCTTTGTCAAAGCAGAAAAGAATATCCAATGGGAAAAGGACAATCACTTTAGCAAATGGGATTGGGAAAATTGAACAGCACCATGCAAAAGAAAAAAAAATGGATTACTTTCTTACACCATAGACAAAAATAAACTCAAAATGGCTTAAAGACCTACATGTGAGACCGAAAACCATAAAAGTCCTAGAAGAGAACACAGGCAATAACTTCTTGACAATGGCTATAGCAATTTTTTTCCAGATAGGTTTCCTGAGGCAAGGAAAACAAAAGCAAAAATAAACTATTGGGACTATATCAAAATAAACATCTTCTGCACAGCAAAGGAAACAATCAACAAAACTAAAAGGCAACCTGTGGAATGGGAGAAGATATTTGCAAATGGTATCTAATAAAGAGTATCCAAAATATGTAAATAACTCAACACCCATAAAAAAATAATTCAGTCAAAAAATGGACAGGAGATATGAACAGACATTTCTCCAAAGACATCCAGATTGCCATCAGACACATGAAAAGATGCTCTTCATCACTTATCATCAAGGAAATGAAAATCAAAACTACAATAAGGTATCACTTCACACCTGTCAGAATGGCTAAAATTAACAACTCAGGTAACAACAGGTGTTGGTGAGGATGCACAGAAAGGGGAACCCTTCTGTGTTGTTGGTAGGAATGCAAACAGGTATGGCCTCTATGAAAAAAATGGAGGTTCCTCTAAAAGTTAAAAATAGGACTACCCTATGATCCAGTAATTGCAGTAGTGGGTATTTACCCAAAGAATACAAAAATACAATTCAGTGTTCATAGCAGCATTATTTACAATTGCCAAGATATGGAAGCAGCCCAAGTGTCCATAGATGAATGGATACAGGAGATACACACAATATGGTGGAATATAATAGAATATATATATAATATATTTCTCAGCTATCAAAATGAGTGAAATCTTGCCATTTACAAGGACATGGATGGAGCTAGAATATAATGCCAGGCAAAATAAGTCAAAGAAAGACAAATACCAGATAATTTCACTCATATGTGGACATAAGAAACAAATCAAATGAATAAAGAGGGAATAAAAGAGGGACAGAGATAAACCAAGAAACAGACTCTTGAGAGCAAACTGATGGTTAGTTACTAAAGGGGAGGTGGGTGAGGGGATGAGTAAAATAGGTGATGAGGATTAAGGAGTGCAGTTCTTATGATGAGCACCAGATGATGTATGGAAGTGTTGAATCACTATATTGTACACCAGAAACTAATATAACACTTTAAGTACCCGAAATGAAAAGAAAAACTTAAAAAAATACAAGAAGCATAATTCTATATATTATCATTGTTTATTCCTGGTCTTTCTTTATATAGATCTGATTTTCTGACCTATGTAATTTTCTTTCTCACTGAAGAAATTTTAACATTTCTGCAGGCAGGTCTACTTTTAACAGAGTTCCTCAATTTCATCCATTTCTCTTTCACTCTGAGAATGGTTTCATAGGCTGCAGGATTCTGGGTTGGTAGTTTTTTTTTTTCCTCCCTCCACATTTTAAATATTTCACTTCATTCCTTTTGCTCACATATTTCTGAGGACAAGGCAGATGTAATTCTTATCTTTGTTCTTCTATAGGTAAGATTTTTTTTCCCTTCTGGAGTTTTTCAAAAATTTTTTTTATCTATTTATTTTTGTAGTTTGAATATGATATCCTTGGAATAGAGTATATTTGGTTTTTGTCTTTTGTATTCTGTGTGGTATTTTTTGAGTTTCCTGGATATGTTGTTTGTTGTCTGATATTAATTTGGGAAGAGATTTTAGGTCATTATCTTTTCCTATCTCTTTTCTCCTTCTGGTATTCCCATTAAGCATATGTTACCACATTTAGAGTTGTATCACAATTCTTAGATATTCTGATTTTGTTGTTGTTATTATTTTACTATTTTTTAAATAGTTCTGGAAATTTCTTCTGTCACATCCTTAGGCTTAGTGACCTTTCCTCAGCCATGTCCAGTCTACATTGAAGACATTCTTGATTTTTTATACATTTTTAAAAATCTCTTAACGTTTATTTTTGATTATTTCTTAAAATTTCCATTTCTCTGTTTATATTATCTGCTGCTTATTTCCTGTTGTCTATCCTTCCCATTAAATCCCATAGCATTTTAATCATAGTTTAAAAAATCTCTGATTTTGCAACATTCCTGCCATATATATGATTCTGATGTATGTTCAGTCTCTTCAGACAATTTTTTTACCTTTTAGTATGCTTTGTAGTTTCTGGTTGACAGGTGGACATGATGTACTGCATTGAAGGAATTGCATTTAATAGGACTTTAGTAATATGGTAACAAGGGGAGACATCTGTAGTTTTATTATTAGGTCTAAGTTTTTTGGTGAGCCAGTGTCCTGGACTGTGAAATCGGCCAGTGCCTCTCGGTTGATTTTTTGCCTGCTTAACTTGGACAGGTTGGTTAGAGTAGCCTGAAGTTGGGTATGTCCCTTTCCCTGTGTGGATTAGATTCTGATAAAACCCTATCAGGTTAGTTTCTGGTAAAATAGAATAGAACTGAAAGCTCTGGTGTATATTAAAATGGTTAATTTTTCCCTCCCTCTGCCAGAAGAATAAGGAGATTTTTCTCTGTTATTCACTGTGAGGCCCTGGTAGAAATAGAACTCTTAGAGATAAAACTTACTAAGTATGGGAGTTGCCTTATGACTGCCATCTCCTTGGAGTTTTAACTTGCAGACTTGTCCACACAGAGCCTCTAGCAATTTAGCAATTACAGTTTAGGTTTTCCTGCCTGGGTTAATTCCCGTGGAGGTTTTTGCTTCTTTAAGTTCTAATTCTCTGAATCTACCTATTTATCTCTCCATTTTGCCTTGTGATCTCATTCTCTGACACGTCTTGGAAGAGTTTTTTCAGTTTATTCAACTTCAACTTGGAATCATGACTTCTAAGCTCCTTACACACCAGACTGGAAACCTGAGGTAGCAATATCTTTTTTTTTTAATTAAAAAAAATTGCAGTGGCCTGCAAACATTAATAATGTATTACTGCTGAGAACAAGAGTGATACTTAATACTATTAGTTGTATTTCTAGATATAATGGTTTTTAATTTTTAGACTGTATATAATATTTGAGATTGGGCTACTTTTTCAGCATAACATTTTATTTCTAAAATTACTTCTGCCATCTTTTGTCTTTCATTTTTCCTTCATTTGTTTTAAGTATTTTATATTTACTATATTTCTGGATTTCCATTTCTTCTTGAAATATATTAGGAGTATTTCTCTAATCTTGGCATAAGATTAAACATATATTTTAATTTAAATAATCATAAAATCAGATTAAACAATTTTTTTGTTATTTCTGTTTTTGAAGACTTTCATTAAACAATTTCGTTGGGGGAGAAATTTCAATTGTGAAATAATATATAACATTTTATAATATATAATACGTTAAACTCATTGCACTGTTTGTATATTATGATTGGCACTACTCTTTAAGTTCATTTGTTACCCTAGGGCAAAAAACCGCTGAAGTATATTGGATGAGTTCAGTATCTCATCCAATGGGGGGGGGGGTATCTTTTGAAGCATTCATAAGCACCCTTTGTTTAAAATACTAAATAATCTGTCTACTGTAAACATTAGGGCCATGCACATAGTTTTTCTTCCTGGTATCTGTATAGGCTTGGAACAGAATGTACTTATGGAATTTACTCAATTTTGTTAGCAAAGTATTTTAGCCAATAAATAGAGCCAGGAGAATTTCTTATGTCATTAATGTTTTATTGTGGTCTTTTGTCATTTGATTTATCAAGTTAGGAGGAATCAGTCTAATAAACTAATGGAGCTTTAAAAAAAGAATAATACCATTTTTCTTTAAAAATAAACCGAACTTTGTAATTATATCTTTACTGAAAAAAATCTGACTAGACCTACTTAAAATCTGACCTGGAAAGGACATTCTTTATAAGTCTAAAAATTGTACAAAATCAAATGTTCAGGGGATCCCTGGGTGGCTCAGTGGTTTAGCGCCTGCCTTCAGCCCAGGGCATAATCCTGGAGTCCCGGGATTGAGTCCCACATCAGGCTCCCTGCATGGAGCCTGCTTCTCCCTCTGCCTGTGTCTCTGCCTCTCTCTCTCTGTGTGTGTGTGTGTGTGTGTCTCTCGTGAATAAATAAATAAAATCTTTTTTAAAAAAAATCAAATGTTCAACAAAAGTCTTATCCAGAAAGAAGGAAGGAAGGAAGGAAGGAAGGAAGGAAGGAAGGAAGGAAGGAAGGAAGGAAGAAAAAGGAAGGAAGGAAGGAAGAAAGGAAGAAAGGAAGGAAGGAAAGAAAGAAAGAAAGAAAGAAAAAAAGAAAAGTACTATTAGTTTGTTTTTCTTATTTTCTTGGATTTCTTGGATATTATATATATCTTTGACAGGTATTTATTTCTATATAATTATATCTAAAAGCAAAACATGTTGTTGTCCATACCCTTCACCTATATTTTTGTATTCATTCATGTCTTCACTTTAATATAAACTGATAAATATACACATAATTGTTTAAGGGAAGATACAATATTAAAAAATGTATAGCATACAAAAAGTATCCTTAAAATACCATTTCCCAAGGTGAAGTAAATATATTACTCATAGAATATGAAAGTAGTGTTAGAGACAGGCACATGAACAATCTTTTAAATTGTTAATTATTTTTATGTGAATTAGAAAAATACATTCACATCTTGATTTCAGGAGAGATAGGATAGCTTTAAAAAAGTAGACCATTAGGGGCCCCTAGGTGGCTCAGTTGCTTAAGTGTCTGACTGTTGATTTTGGCTCTGGTCAGGATCTCAAGGTCATGGGGTCCAGCCTGGGGTTGGGCTCCACATTCAGTGAGAGTCTGCTTCTCTCCCTCTTTCTCTGCCCCTCCTCTTGCTCATGCATGCTCTCTCTTTCTAGAATAAATAAATATTTTTTTAAGTAGATCATTAGAAGGAGACCTGTTAAGTTATTGATGGTGCAGTATGTGACGGTATGCCGAAATGATAAAGATGAGTGAAGTATGGAAGTTTGGGAAACAGTATATTAGGAGTAAATATGAGCATTATAATAGCATTTAAGTTTATATATGATTAATTTCAGTAGCCTATCTTTGTAGTGTATTTGATTACAATTTAATTCACAAAAAAAATGAATGATATCAATTAGCTCAGTTCAGGTTCAGGTAAAACACATTTATCACTCTCATACAAGGAGGGAAAAAAAAACCTAAAAATACTAAGTTGCATTTATTCACTAAAACAATTTTAGTGTAAGTGCTTTACAAACTCAAATTGTTTTACACAAAAAAGGAGTGAAGGCACATACTATGACTTATAGAGCTTTATAGAGCTTAAAGACTGAATCCTTTAATTCTGTAGTGATTGATCTCTCCCTTCTAGTTCCCTCTGAAATAAAACCATTTGCCTTAATGTTACAGAATCTCATCAATATCTTTCCACCTTCGGTGTATAACCCATACCCTAAAAATTGTCAAGCTTTGTAACATAGATACACTCTTAATGAGTTTGCGGTGTACTTTTAGTAAAAGCAATTCTGAAAGTGGATGGGGGAAAAATAAGATGTTTAGGGATAGAATACATTGGCTTTAATCATACACATTACTCATACAACAGCCTTTTACAATTATACAATTTCTACCATGCTCTCTAATATTCCTATTTGTTACAGTAAGTTACGCTTAATGGACTGACCATCAAGGTCTTTTTTAAAAAGTTTATTGTGACCCATTAACATTTATTTGGATATTACCTTGTGATATAGGGAAATATTGCATTTTATTGTGATGGAAACAACTTTGAAGTTTGAGTCCCAAATTTTTTCAGTCTTTGTAGAGACATATAATCATACTTGGAAAGGAGTGGATAATTTAGGGGGAGCTCAGACTTTTAGTGCTTGAAGAGAAAATTACAGAAAAGGTACTTGAAGTAAGCTCAAAACTTTTACTTTGTTCATTTTTTCATTTGTACGTGATCTATGCTGTTCTCCCACTAGAGAAGATGTGTTAAGCATCTCCTTGACTTCCCAGGTGGCGCTGGAATCTGCTTCTCAGTTTCTTTGGGTTCTGTGTATTCCCTCATCACATGTTATTTGGTGAAAATACTTATAAGGAAATTAAAAACATACAAGGTAATGATTTTTCTTATTAATGATAAATATATGAAGTGATTTACTTCTTAACAGGGTAGTTTTTATTTCACAAACAACAGCCATTTAAAGGTGAAGGACATGTTAAGGATAATCTTTGACTATTTTCCTTGGTGAGCAATTTTTAAATCTCTAAGGATTTTTTTTTTTTGCCACTTCATAAAATATAACAACATACCTGTTTAACATATGAATACATCAATTGAAATTAAAGAGGAGAAGAAAGGAGAAAAGGAATAGTGGGAGAATTTCTCTTAGGGAAAGACTGTCTTAGTATAGAAATGGACATGTGTGGAACTATTTTGTCAGAAAGATGTAGATCTGTATAAACCTTAATGGAAAAAAGAGAAGCTAAGTTGATTTACAACAGAAAAAATAAGGTTAGTTGTAGATATGGCAAGGCAGGTAAGAAGGTGGTCCAAGATGAAGAAAGAGGTACCTGATTTCTTAGCAGCTGAGGTTTATAATATTAAATTAATGATCTCACCTTATGACATAAAATTCTGTCCATTGCCTCTTGCTTTGAGTTGATAGTGCTAAGGAGAGGGAAGAGGCAGGACTGCAATGAGAAGGATGATATGCTATAGACAAAGAGCATTGCTTCTAGGATGGGGAATGCAGAACATAATTTAAGAATTGAATTGAACATGATGAGATTAACACTAGGTATTATACTATATGTTGGCAAACTGAATTTAAATAAAATATTTAAAAATGAATTGAATAGATGTCTGTTTCTTATCTTTGTAACGCCTACTAATTTGAGAATCTAATGATTATGATTTTTTACTGTTTATCATTACAACTTTAAATAATATATTACATCTCATTCCATTGACTCTGATCTGAACCTTAGTCCATTTCTGTGTAGGGTTAAGGCAACTATCTTTTTTTCCTACCTTTTCAGTGTCTGACCTCCTTTAATTATATTTTTATTTTTGTAACACTTAAGATTTTTTTTCATATTGCCTTTCTCTTTTAAAGTTGTATTTTCTTGGATTCTTGTATCTTTTTTTAAAATAAATTTGATAAATGTATTTTTTTCAAAAGATTTACTTATTTATTTTTGAGAAAGAGAGTGAGAGAGAGAGTACATACCTGAACACATAAGGGAGGGGCAGAGGGAGAAAGTCCCTTGATCCTGACTTCACAACTTGAGCTGAAAAGCAAGAATGAGTCACTCAACCAACTGCACCACCCTGGCACCCCATAATATGTTTTTTAAAGTAGGCTTCATACCCAGCATGGAGCCCAATATGGGGCTTGAACTTACGACCCTGAGAAGAAGACCTGACCTGAGATCAGGAGTCTGAAGCTTAACTGACTGAGCCACTCAGGTACCCTAATAAAATATTTTTAAGTATCATTCAAGAAAATATGATAGAGAAACTTTTTTAGCCATTGATTTATGCATATTTCTCTGTTGTCTTCCAGTTGATTATCCATTTGTTGGGTATAGAATTCTAAGTTCAAATTATTTTCCTTTACAAAGTGAAGTTGTTGCTTATCTTTTAAAATGGTGTTCAGTGGCATAGAGGGTGAACTACAGGGCTGCCAACAGTAGCAGGTGATAGAGAGTTTACTGCATTTGGGGAAAAGTAAAAAATTAGTTGCGGGATCCTGAGTGCATAAGACTAGAAAGGCAAAAGGCTCTTCAGATGCAGTCATTTTTATTAAAGGTTCTGACCTCATTCCAAGAGTAAAAGAAAGTTTTTGATAGTCTTTTCAAGAGAAACAAGAAACACTTTAGAAAACTCATGCTGCTCATGATATCATGAAGAATGAGTTGAAGGGAAAAGAGCCTGGATATAAAGAGGTCAGTTAGGGAAACTTTAGGAGCTTCATGTGGGAGCCCAGGTCTAGGATCTTGGCCATGGTAGTCAAGCCAAATGGAAGGATATGGTAGATATTTAGGGGCAGATTCAGTGGAGCTTAGTGATTTTTGGGACATAAGAAATGAGGAGAAGGAAGGACTTAAAGATGATCCTCACCCAGGCTGTGCCATCTGAGTCTAGAGTGAAACCTGGAATAGGGGCAGGTGTACAGGGAAAGTGCAGTTGCTGATAATTTGTTCAGTGTGGGATGTGTTGAACCCAGCCCAACCAAGAGTCAGCAATAAAGAGGAAGAAAAGCTGATAAAAATTACGAGGTCGGGGGTCAGTTCCAGTGTCATTGGTGTTAGATTCTTATCTGGGTTGCCCTTCATGCAGAAAGCTGAAGCATTTTATTTTTGCTTTTATCAAGGATCAAAAACTATCTGAGCAACTCTAACTAAACCCATAATGTGAAATCAGTGCTCTATATAAAGTAGAGAAACAGACTGTTTTAATAAATATAAACAAAAATAAGTGAATTAATAAGAAACATTGCTCTTTTGAATTCAAGAAATATGGGAAGATAAAGAGGTAGATGGATAGTAGGGCAGGGTTTCTAAAAAGGCATATTAGAGGTTTGGTTTCTTTGAGATTTTTTTGAAATTGCTCCCAGGGAAACATGGACCATTTATTTCTTTATATCTAGATCTAGATCTAGATCTGTCTATTTATTTATCTATCTGAAATAGAAAAAAATGAGGTTTTCTTAAGGGAATTGGGAGAACCGGAAAACCTAAGGTAAAAAATTAAGGAGTAAAAGAGGATAAAGTTCAGTAAAGCTGAACTTTCATAATATGCAAACTATGTGCCAGATCCTGTTTTAGGAGTTTCCCACATATGAAATGCACTAATCCTCATACGGAAGCTAATGCCTTTATCATCCAATTTCACTAAAGAGTATATACTGAGGCACGAAGCAATTAAATAACTTTATAAATTTCACACATTTAAGAATTTGTGGAACTAGGATTTAAACCTGGAAGGTTGGCTCTGGAGCCCACCCACTTATTTCTTATTATATAAACTTCAGTTAAGCAATATCTACATATGATATAGTCATAAATAAAATATATGTAAATAGGTAACATATCCCACCCAGGTCTGTACTTACTAGAACAACTGGATAATCAAATGCTTGACTGAATGTTCAGGTGCTTTCATTAATACACCACAGAAATCAATTTAACTGATACGTATATGGCCTTATCCATGTTATAAGTATATATATCTTAGGTAGCACACATGAAGTTGTGAATAATGATAGAATCGGAAACCCACTAAATTTCTGTATATACTTTGCATTTCTGTGATGAAGAGAGGGGGAAAATAATTTAACGGTTGGTTAGAAAATTTGCAGGATAGGCCAAGAAAGTGACATTACTGGGTTGTGAGAGTCCCTAGATGGAAGCAGAGTGACTTTAGAGTGACAGAGAAGTAAGAGAAGTTTTGAAAATTATTATTTGTTTGTTTAGAATTTTCACATGTGAGTTGCTCATAACATGGGCATTGCTAAGCACAGCTATTTTAATCCCTTTACCATGGTTTAATATGAATAAAATAAAAGTTTGTCTAAATAAATATACATAGTCTAATTTTGAATTTTTAAAACAACTACAGAAAATTTCAGTTGAAAATATTCATGTGCATATTTTCAAGAGAAATGTAAAGTCATTTAATGCTGCCTGTGGCAGTTTTCAAAGTACGAAGATAAATAAGGATTTAATTTTCTCACTTGAATATTTTCCTAATTTGATGAACATGCTGGAAAAGTAGAAATGACAGCCATTTAAATCATCTTCCAAAAAAGCGTAAAGGGGGCTTCACAATTTCATTTTTTCTTAAAGGCAGTTCTGTGTGTGTGTGCCCAGGCATACAAACATTTTATAATTAATGTTAAAGCTTTAGAATATTGTCTTAGATTCAGTCATCTCATAACTGTGAAGAAAAGGATAAACCAACTCAAGGGCTCCTGGGAATATTTAAGCAGGGGACATAATTCATAGCCTCCAGGAGACAAATTTTTTTTTATGTAAAAGTATAAGAAGAGATGAGTCATGAACATAAAAATATCACATTATGAGAAAACAAATTCTAGACTCTAGTAAGGGCAGAGGATTGACCTAAAAAAATTGGGTGTATTCAAGTATCCCTTATGTTTCTAATAGACTTTTGTTGTTTGGTTTTGACTTAACGTCAGTGACAGGAAATAAAGGTTGAAATGAAATACCACATCACCGACATGTGACTCACAGCAAATAGCAAACAGGTCAGACATTCGTCAATGCTAAACACCTCCCTGATACTTGTCATTTAGGTAACTGTTGAGGGTTTTTATAAAAATAAAGTATTAAAATTAATTTTAATAATTATGGTCAGTTTATAGTCACCATAGATATTTAAAAACATTTATATTATTTTGGATGGTACCCTCTGACCCAGAAAACTTATGTATGTATGAATGAATATGCACAATTGCTTTGGGAGACAGCATATTAACACAATTTATTCTCATACCATTTGTTTAGTGGTTGTCTATGTGCAGCTGGATAGCTTATTCCTGGTTTATATAAATAGTGGAACCAAGGGGTAGAATAGTCACATGCCAATTCAGTTGTTCATGTGCTCTCATTAATGCACCACAAAAACCAAGTTGACTAAAAAACTTTCCATGTAGTTACTTAGTGTGGAAATAGAGGCACTATTAGGTTCAAATTATATTTAAATTTATTGTCTAGAATAATTTTCCAACTTTGAGTTGCATGAGGGTAGCATAGGAACCCAGTCAATTTATTCATACCTGAAGGCTTGCTCTGACAATCTGATTTAAAAGCCTCACCCAGGAAATTTTTTATTTATTTTTTATTAAACGTTCTATTTCCAAATTTTATCCATTCATCATTTTGGAGAACTTGGGGATAAAAATAATTAGCATCAAGCCATCTTGAGCTGTGGTTATTTTTTTTAAAACTGGGAGAGTTATTTTTCTTACTGAACATTTATAACCTTTTCCTGCCACTGAGTCATAAAAATTAAGTCTAAAATCTTGCAATTGTTAAATTAAACGTGCATGGTATCTTTTGGATGCACATACAAAAACAAATAAGCAGTAAACAATAAGTAAGGTAAGGGATTAGTTGAAAGGTGACTCAGGTGCTCTCATAATCAAAGGGATTACCAGAAATTGATACTCTTGAAGCAGAGTCAGGCAGCTTGGGGGACTTAGTAGTAGGACTTTAGTGGAGCTTCTCTCTCAATCTATAGTCTGAAAACTATAGTTCTCATGACAAACACAAAACACCAAACACCATTGCCTCTTTTGTGCAGGCTGCAAGCTAAGAAAGGTTTTATTTTGTTTTAAATTTTTGAATGGTTGAAAAAAAGAAAAAGAATACTATTTTGTGGCACACAAAGACTATGTAAAATTTAAATTTCAGTGTCCATAAATAAAATACTTTGGAAACATAGTCCCACCCATTCATTTATGGATTGTCTATGGCTATGTTGCTCTGCAAAGATAGAATTGTAATGACAGAGACCTTGTTGCCTGCAAAACTGAAAATATTTACTATCCGGGCTTGTACAGGACAATTTACTGACCCTTGACCTAGAGAGAACTGACTTATAACTAGTTTCAAATAACCCTCAGTGGTAGTGTCTCCACTTGTTTCAAATAACTAGAAGAAAGAGTCTGATAAATTCAACTAAACTTGGGTCAAGTTTCCATCCTCTGACCTGTGATCATAGATGGGAGAGATTAGTTTATAATTGGACTAGCCTTGTGGGTTTTTTTTGTTTGTTTGTTTTGTTTTGTTTTGTTTGTCTAAAGCAGTGGAATCTGTTGCAAACAGAAGGGAGGACCAGTGAGGAAAGCCTTTGAGCAAACAAAAGCAATGGCCATTTCAACACAACAAATTATCATTGCCATCTTTTCTCTAATTCCTTCATTAATGCATCTTATATTTCAGTAACAAATAAGCACTTACTAAGTATCTACTTTTTATATTCCTTTCATTGACTTAGGCACCAGATAGACATACAAAACAGTTACTACCTTTGAGGATCTCATTGTCCTAAGAGGAAGATAAGTATTCAAAAGGTGAAATAAAAGACTATATTTTAGATATCGCAGAAGAGATATAAGCCAAATGGAAGAGGAGCAAAGAGAAAGAAAGAAACAATTGAATTTATCTTAGAACTTTAAGAACATTATTAAAGAACACATGAATTTTGAGCTGCATCTTTAAGGATGATGTTCCAGTTATTTATTGCTTTAAAACAATTCTAAAACTTAGTGGCTTACAACAACAATCATTTATTTTACTCATTAATATGTATTTTGTATAGTGCTTGGTAGAAATGAATAATGTTTGCTGTATTGGGACAGCTTAAATAGTGACTAGAAAACCTCCTTTCAAGGTGACTCCCTTACTGTCTGGCTAGTTGGTGCTGGCTGTTGACTTAGAGGTGCTTGGGTCTATAAATAAGCCTCTCCCCAGACTGCTTGGGATTCCTCACAGCATGGTAGCTAGGTTCCAAGAACTAAGGAAGCAAACAAGGTGAAGATATGTTTCATTTTTTTCTCAACTAGCCTTGGACTTCATGTTGTGTCACCTGAGACGATCACAAAGTCACAAAGTCTCCCACTCAGGTTCCAGAGGAGTCAGATATAGACAAGAGTCTCTAAAGAAACATGACAAAAATAGGGATCCCTGGGTGGCGCAGCGGTTTGGCGCCTGCCTTTGGCCCAGGGCGTGATCCTGGAGACCCGGGATCGAGTCCCACATCAGGCTCCCAGTACATGGAGCCTGCTTCTCCCTCCGCCTGTGTCTCTGCCTCTCTCTCTCTCTCTCTCTCTCTCTCTCTATGACTATCATAAATAAATAAAAAATTAAAAAAAAAGAAACATGACAAAAATAGATTAAGAAGCAGTTGTGATGACATTGTTTATTACACCATGCTAAATAATTTGTATTCTATCTTGGTTGTTTGTTTTAATAGAACATAATCCTTAAAGATGCAGCTCAAAATTCACCTATTCTTTATAACGTCTCTGGAGTTCTGAAGGTAAATTCAGTTGTTATTTCCTTGGCCTTTGCTCCTTTAACACTTTGTTTATCTCTTTTGAAGTACTTATTACATAGTATTTTATTACTTCTTTGGAATAACTATCTTCATGCAAGTATAACAGCAAACCTACAGAGTATTTGAATAGTAGGGCTATATTATCAGTTTTGCTTTGTAAGAGATTACTCCCCTTTTTTTGCTTTGTTATATCCTTGTAGTTAGGAGTATAAACACAAATATAAGTATAAACATATCTTATAAAATGAAATTTTACTAATATACTGTACTTACACCACTTACTGTAACTTCACTTTTTTTTCAAGTTGTCACAGGTTGAATGTATGGCCAACTTGGAATTTTTCTGTGATCAAATGGAAATACTTCTTACTAAATACATGAACCACAAATCACAAACATGAAATGTCAAATTTTGCAAGTAAAGCATGTGGGTATTTATCACCAACTTTGGCCTAAGAGTTTTCAGTTTTCAGGAATATCCCTGCTCCTTGTATATCCTTTTAATATATCCTTAGCACTTGATTGATCATAATTTTGAAATCTGTGCTTTTTTTTTTAAACTTAAATTTTTTTACACTCAATAAAACTTTAAAACTTCTTTTTTTTTGGGGGGGGGGACTTTTCTTATGCCATACAGCTTGAAACTAAAATATGAATATTCAAGTGTTCCTAGGGTAAGAACTGTGTCAGTGTTTAATTGCTGTGTAACAAAATACCACAGACCTAGATGCTTTATTAGCTTACACTTTTTGTAACAAAATACCGCAGACCTAGATGCTTTATTAGCTTATACTTTTGTAGGTCAGAAGTTTGGGCACAGTGTACTCCACGTCTTACAAAGCTGAAATCAAGATATTGGCTAGTGCTGTAATCTCATCTGGAACTCTTCAAAGATAACATGGTTGCCATAGAATTCAGTTCCTTGTGGTTGTAGGACTGAGTTCCCAATTTCCTTTCATCTGTCAGCCAGGGATCATTTTCAACTTCCTAGAGTCTGACTGGATTCATGTGACTCCCATCTGTTTAACCAGGAATGGACACTTTCCTCTGTATCATATTCCTGTTGCACTTCAAATCTCTTTCTTCAGGAAGAGCCCTGTACCTTTTAGGGATTCATTTGATTAAGCTGGGGCCATCCCAGATAGTCTTTTTTTCATAAAGCCAAATGTGCCACATCACATAATCTAATCAGGACAGTGAAATCTATCAAAGTCACAGTGCCTGGTGGGGAGGACTCTTGGGGGACAAGTATTCAAAATGGGACACTTTTGAAATGAAGGGGAGGCACTATTACTTTGTTAATGATCACACTGAGACAATAGGTAGATACTAGTGATGTTTTGAGAAAGATATGGTTATGTTTATACTTAATTATTTTCTTTGTTTTTGTCTTTCATTAACCCTAAAGTGTACATGTTTACTTTTTATTCCTTTTTATTTTCTTTTATTTTCAAATTTATTACATAGTTTTTGAAGTATGCATGCAACGTGTAAGTTATGAAGCACAAAAACTTGAAAACCATGAATCCAACATTCAACTTAAGACTTTTTTTTTTTTTTTTTTTAGTTTATTTATTTAGGTAATCTCCACACCCACTTCAGGCTTGAACCCCCAACACCAAGATCAAGAATCATGAGCTTTTGCAACTGACTCAGCCAGGTGACTCTCAACTTAAGATATTGGACATACTAATATTGTGTCTGCTTTTGGGCTTCTCCTTGGTCCTATTGCTCTGCCCTTCCTATTTGTTCCACTATTATCTCTGGCTTCTGAAGATAGAGTTTGGTTGTTATCACATTAGATTTGAACTTTGTCTGAGAGAAGAGAGACCATGGTGTGTGGAGTTACCAATGTAAAAATTACCAAGATACAGAATAGTTCCCTATGCTTATTGTGGTAGTTTAAAGTTAGCATGGTGCTGGCCCCCTAAAGTAGAAAAGCCACCATCATTTAGAGTCACCTACATTAATGCCTTTTGTAACTTCATGTATTTAGTGTACTATTCCTGGCCATTTGCTACCTGGAGGTGAACCTTATGACCAGGTACTTTCATCTCAAGGCTCTGCTGTCACCGATCATGGTCCTCCAATTTTCCTCCCTGGTCCTTCCCCATCTGCTCCTTCCATAGTCATCCATCTTTTACAGCTTCTGCTGCATGAAATTGTATCCACTAAATTCCTAGAAGAATCCTTCTTTTGACTATTTTGAATTATATATACAGTGGATACTTCCCATAATGCAAACTCATTTGCATCATGTTGTATATAATATCATTGAAATGTCTTCCTTGGTGACATCAGGAATATCATATTTTTTAAATCCTCATAATTCTTTGGTTTGTAGTCTTACTATATTAACAAGTTAGTTTTAAGCCTGAGTTTCACTGGCCATCTCTGTCTGCTCTCATCTCTAAAACCCAATAAAATCATAAACTACTTTGCATTGATAATACTGTATTTTTCCACTGTCAAAGATGAGTCTTATCCTATGTACTTCCAAAGAATTATTTTTAAAGACACAAAACATTAATATCCAGTTTGTCAGGACCGGTCTAATTCCTAGAATTTTAGTTTTTCCACTTTTCACAGCTAGTACCAATTTATTGCAGTGGCCAAGCTCAGTTTTACTGCTGGCATACGGGGTAAATTCTGGCTTTAAAAGGAAGAGTTGAGTAGTTTTAGCACAACACCGTTAGACTGAACATAAAGCCCTTCTGCTTGTCTGACTCTGACACTTGCACCATTCTCATTATTGCCATTGTGCCTTGTTCTGGCTAACCAAACATTTTCTCTACTCAAATCTTTGCCTAGATATGTGCCTTAATGGGACTGGAGCCTTGCTAGCTCATGTCATGCCCTTTTCTTACTCTTGATTACATAGCCTGGGTTCCATAACTTGGTGCTACAGTATCCAGACACTAGTATCCATTTTCTTCCATTCAGGGCACTCTTTGATCCTGACCACTGTATGGCAACTGCTCTTTAAATATTGTATTTTTCCTCCACTTTTCAGAATGTGCAGCTCAATCTCTGCCTTCCAGTACCTGACTACTGTCACCACACATCTATTTTAGATCTCTCTCTGTAGAGAACTGGACCATTCTGCTTGGAACTCCAGAAATGAGGCAGAATGGGAGCCATATCAAATTATGTGCAATAAAATATTAAATTTTATATGTCGATAAGGTGAGTTGACAAACATTTATTATATGTCTACCATAAAGCAGGCCTTGTGCTGGACAATAATTTTTAGTGAATTCAATCCCTCAGTCCCTTGCTGTGGTTTGTCCTTCTTCTAGTAAAAGTCTCAATCTTGCCTGCACTTCTGTTCAATTTTCATAGACAGTTTCTTTAATCAAGTTATAATTTATCTTCACTGATTATTCCTAAAGAAAATAAACTCCTTATCTAAGATCTGATTAATAAACTCATCAAAATGATCACAATGCGACTTAGACACTTAATCCTAACCTTATGATTAAGCTAACTTTTTCAGCTCTAAGTTCTCATCTCATATTCTCATATTTGAATTATAATAAATTATCAGTACTTGGCAAACTGTTATTATCACCTGCTACTAATCTTGTATTTTCTTTGAATTCACATGATATTAATGGCTTCCATCATGTAGCCCTTGCTAAACAGCTGCTTTCATCCCTTTGAAGTGCAGCTTCCTAAAGATGCTCTTAATGGTCTTCTTTCCCTTCCCAAAGTCTCTTAGATGTTCCTACTTTCACTCTTCTTTCTTTCATTTCATCCTGAAGTGTTGCAAATGACTAAGAAGATAAACCTACAGACATAATTTCTTTCCTTTTTTTCACCTTCCTTTGCTCCCCTTCTTCTGGCCTCATTTCTATCATCGTGCTCTACTTCTTTGTCTTTATTCTGTAATTCCTCCCTTCGATGGTCCTGATTATAGATGATAGCTGAGACTCACCAGACGCTTGGCAGAAGCAAGGGGAACACAGTTCAGGTTGTGTTTTTCCTAACTCCCATGGGCTTCTTCCTCCAGATGTTCTCAGTGCTCTCCCTGCCCCCACTAGTTTTGCCTACCTGTGCCTCCGCACCATACTTCTCACACTCTGCCTTCTGTGCCTCTCAGTAGCCCGTGGGAGTTACTGCAGCACACTCTGTAACCTCTCAGTGTCACCACTCTGATTCTCACGTGTAAAAACTATCCTGTCTCCCTTGCAGCATTCCTTTGCAAATTATTTTAGGTAGAAAATAATTTGAATATGCAGTCACCTCATGTACAGATTTATTCCTCAAGACCCTTTGCCCACCAAGATGAAGAAATTGGGACATGGATAGATCAAAAGACTTTGGAATAGACACAAGGCAGTTAAATGTTAGAAGTTGAGCCTGTTGCTAGGTCTTGACTTGTAAATTCAAAAAATGTGGAACAAATTGGATGTATGGAATATCTCTATTCATTTGATCTAGTTTATTCTTGGCCAGAAATACTAATTTGTAAAAATGCCAATCTACTATTATTATGTTGGACTTAAAATTATCATTAGGAAGGTCATTTCAATTTTAAATGAAAAGATTACAGGTTATTTTGTTTTGGGTTTGAGTACCAGACCAAAGTTCAGATAGAAATATCTGTCTTTTTACATTTTTTGGCTTGGATGTGGACTTTGAGGGAACTTGAAATTTAGTTTTATAATCCTTATAAGTTCAGATAGAAATATCTGTCTTTATACATTTTTTTGGCTTGGATGTGGACTTCGAGGGAACTTGAAATTTAGTTTTATAATCCTTATAAGAGTGTATTGCTTAAAAAGAGAGGGTCTGTTGTTGTTAAGAGTATATTGCTTAAAAAAAGAGGATCTGTTGTTTCTTTTCACCTAAGAAAAGTGAATCTATACCATCAATTTCTAATATCATTTCCATCATTATAAATTAATTTTTATTCTAAAATAACACTTTACAAGCATATCTCTAAACAACTTTGATAACTTTCTCTTAACCTGATTTCTAATCTAGTAAAAATATAGCTGTATAACTCCTCCAAAATATAAAACATCAGAAAATATTCCTGCTGGCTTCAGAGTGAAGATCTTAATTTCCAGAGACAGTCTTTATGTAGAAAGAATCTTTTGGGCCATGTCTACCCAAATCAAAAGTCTGAATAACTAAAGGTTGAGTCAAACAAAAAATAGATGTTATGGTCCCTAACCAACTAAATGGCTCACAGTCTTTTTTCTTAAGCTATTTCTAAATGATATGATTTATAATATGTCAAATTGCATACAGAATAAGTTGAAAGTGAAGGTACATTTATTTTAAATGTTTTGTACAGTATCAAGCATAAGGCAGCTAACAATGATATATAGGCTGCACTCCAAATAAACAACACTTATGAGAACCTTGTATGTTCCTGATATTTCTCTAGTGCTCTGCAAGATGGACATCATGGTGGTCCCTGGGGGCAGTAGTTCTAACTCTTGAGGCATTTAAACCTTTGTTTGGGAAATAAGATGAAAACAAGAGAAAGAATGTATAAATATAAAATAAAACTATTTTAATCCAGCTTCTCATATCTTAAAATGTTCTGCAAGTGATCTTAAGATTTTTAAAATTAATACATTCATATTGTGACATATTTATGATCCATATAGTTATTTATTATTTGTGAATTTTCTGTTTGTTTTACATAGAAACAAATTTCTCACCTTTTATAAGGACTTGACTTTTTTTCACTAAAGTTCTATTTAGTGACTAAGAAATAGTATTTGAGTTTAAGAACAAGCTTTATAAAATGAACCCATGTAACTGGAAAGATTAATGAATCTTCAAAGAATGACTTCACCAAAATGAGTGAGTTCAATGACATTTTAAATGAATTTTTAGGGTAAAATTTACTCCTTAAAACTGTAAAATATGTAATGTTTTCCTTACCAAAAGTATAAATCCCTAAAGATTAAGGTCCTTTAGTATAATACATTTTTTTTTAAACAGGTATGACTACTCTTGTGTTTTTTTCTTAGTCTATTTGCATGTGAAACTTTCTCTATATTCTTTTAGTGTAAAAAAATTCTCTCTGAAGTTCCTACACTGGAAAGTGTGAAGCTGTATTTACCCTAAAATTCATTTAGTTATTTATTAATTTACAGAAGATCACTGAGAAATATAGTTTGTATTTTAGTGGCCTTTAGAATAAATAGCACACATGTAGGATAAATTGCTAAGATATAAGGAGAATGGAATAATGGAAGAGAGGCTGAAGAGAAGTAGGATGAAACATAAAGAGAGACAAATTCAGTAGAGAATGACACTATTTTGCATATGTATTTTTCAGAATCAAATGAGAGTATTTTCTGTAAGATATTTTTCTCCCAACTGTTCATGTGATTTAAATTATTTTTCAGCATATAAATTTTTAAATTTATTTGAAAGAGAGAGAGAAATGCACAGGGGGAAGGACAGAGGGTGAGGGAGAGTGAGTCTCAGGCAGATACCTTGCTAAGTATATAAAAGTCATAGTTTATTAGTTTGAAAAACAGTATTCAATGACTTGATATTTACTTTTGTCTATAAAGTATGTAACAAATAATAACTTAAGGTTGAGGAGGGGATCATATACCTCCTCCTCTCTTCCTAGCACTCACTAGCCATTGAAAATTGAATATTATTTCTAACTCTCTTATGTTATGAGTATTCAGGATACTGGCTTAACATACCAGTTCAAGTGATCACTTGCCATGCAGTCAAACTGATCCTCATGGACATTAATTTTGTGAATCACATTCTCCCTAGCCCAGCTGGCCTTCCATCTCTTGTTCTCTCCTAGGCTTTATGATATAGGTAAAATGACATCTTCTAGAAGACTTTCCTAGTTCCAAAGGTATAAGAACACTATGCATATCTTTATTATAAAACTTAACATATTTTATTGAATGTTCCCCTTATGTCTCTTAAAGTCTTTCCCATGTAAGATGGCAAGTTCTTGAAGTGGTTATGGGGTGAGAGAATGAAAAAGAGAGCAGACACCATATAATTAATATATCAGTCACTTTGTTTTCTTTAGGACCTAAGAGAGAGTAGGTGTTCTATAAATACGTTTTAAATAAGTGAGGATGAAGCTATTTCACAATCACCAACTGGTCTTACTCCCTTTTAAGGCCTGTCTTTTAATAATCTGCATTGTAATAACTAGTATTTTATCTAATGTAGAGGTAGTTATACTTTCATCTTTTGTCTGTTAAATTTATTTTAATTTTTTTGGCGATATTGTGGTGATATTTTTCACAGGTCATTCATAGACGAGTGTGAGGACCATTGAATTTAAAAATCACTTTCATAGTCCAAAGATCTTTTCCAATATTGTCAAATAATTCAGCAAATGAGAGACTTTGGTGATTTAAGGAGATTTGTTAAAATACTATGGATTTTTCTACAACCTCATAGTTATTCCCCTTCCCTTAAAAAAATTATATTCCTTAGAGTTATCTTGGAATGTGGAAGACAGTCCTTCATGTAAGTGTTTATTTTCTAAAAGGTCTCTTATAATTTTGTCACAGTTTGAGGGTTTACATTCTTAAATTGTCATAATACTTGCATACCTTTCCCTCAGCCTAGCAAACTTCTAAAGATGGTTTGGAAAGTTGATATGAATGAGAAAAATTGATACTCTTTTTTTTTTTAATTTTCCCACAGCATGGGAGTGTGAGGGTGGAAGATAGCAAAATGGGCTTTATTAGGGAGAGTATATGCCAAACAGGCCCTATGTAGTAGCTAAAGTTCCACTTTGAGAGAGTGTATTTAAACTCCATCCCCATGTCTGGAAATGTTGAGCATAATTGCAATCTGACACTGGATGAAGTAAATGTTTTCTTAGAGTAAATGTTTCTTGCCTAAAGAAAGCCCCTTTTATTTAGGAGGACCCAGGCGCCTGCTGATGAAGAGGTCTAGATCCTCCTGTCTGGGAGTGATAGGCATTCCCCTGTTTTTGTGCTGTTTTTGCCAGCAGGATCCTATGATTCCCAAGATGGGAATGCACTCAGTTCCTGGAATTTTCACCATCCTAACACTCACTTGGTCATAGGTAAATTGATTACTGTAGCTCAGTTGCTTTGTGAACAAAGCACTCTGTCTGTTTTGATTCTCAGTCCTCACTCTTCATCTGTCATGCATCATATATTGTTTTTTTCTGCACCATTACCCACAGTGACAGACTAGACAAGGCTGTGTCATTGACTGCAGACTTCATTGCAGCCCCTCCAGAATTGAAAACATATTGTTGATTATTATGTTTAAAGTTCCTAACCTGCATGCAATCTATTTAGGGTAAGAAGATTTTGATGTTAGCTTTCTGGTTTTGTGAACCATGACAAAACTTAAATCTCTCAGGCTACTTGCAAGGAAAACCAGATCTTGACCATGTAAAGCTAAGAAAAGACAGGAGAAAAAGAAATATAAAGTAAAAGAGCTTATGGCAGAATATCCTAGGAATCAATTCACAGAAATTGCCAAAAAGTATATAATTTAAAAATTAAACCTAGTTATTACCCTATTTCATTTCAAAGGATTTGAGTCAGAGTAAAAATTATATTTTTTCTGGTTTAGAAATAAAATAGAAATATGAAATAAAGTGACTATTTTTTTTAACTATCCTACCAGAACTTATTTGTTTAAATGTATTTTCACCTTCAAAGTAGATGCTTTAGAGTGCTAAAGCTTAATCACACTTTACAATCTGCTCCTTTACATTGCTTTTCGAATTCTACTGCATGTATTTTAGGGCAGCTCCAGTGATGGCAATTATTAGTCTTTTGTGGATTGTATATATTTTTTGAAATGGCTTAAAGTCCTTTGTTTACATATTTCATCAGTAGGGAGCAAATATAAGCTAGATAATGTACAATTTTTATTCTAGATTGTCACATAAAAATATTACAATTGATTTCTGTGTATATTGCTGATAAAAATCGAATCTAAGATAATGCCAGAAAAAGTTTCAATAATTCACGTGTATATATATTTTCTTTGTTTTATGCTTTACTCCCAAATAATAATTTAAAGACCTTTGCCATATATTTCAAATCTATTGAAAGATAACCCACCAGCCATCACATGACTCCTGTCTTCTCTATTCATACCTAGGCTTCTTTTAGGGAATTTATATCAGCTGAATGTAAAGAAAGTTTCCAAGTTTTTTTCTAATTCGGTTTGAATAGAAGATAGTGCCACTTTTTTCACAGTAGAACTACTAGCTTTACCTTGTCATATTCAATGGGTAATTATTTCTACTTCCACTGACTGTAAATTTCAAGGTATCATATTGTTCCATCCCCTTATTATCAATGTTATCATCATTTTCCAATGATCATTTGCCAATTTTCTGTTTTTCTTCTTTGCAATGGCAAATGATAATCTTCATATTTTCTCTGATATCAAATTATGTCTGCTTCATATTCAGCAAATCCACCTAACTATTCCATTACATTGCTCTATACTCATTTTTCTAATTTACATAAGTTCATATGCCACTTTACTTTGATAATTAATGTACTTACTTGGAAGGTCCATGTTTAGCTGTACATTATGTTGGTCATGGTCAGGAGCTGGATCTCAATTACTTTTAGTAACTGTCTTTTATGATTAATAAAGTACCAGGCACAGTGGCACTATGGAAATGAAGATGATTCAATATATGAAACAGTTAAAAAAATATATGAAACAGTTATTAAGGACCATGACATTGTTTATATGTCAAGAAAAGCAATCCCAACAGGACACATGCCAGCGCAATATTTTCCTAACCCTATAAGTGAATGATCTGACAAACATTTTAGATGCAAGCTCACCTTGAGAGATCCTGTTTTGACTCTGTTGACCTTTCCAACAGTCTGCTCTGTTCATCCACATCTGTGGTTTGAAGGTATAAGCAGAAAGACGTTAAGAGGAGTCAATCATCAACTGACTTCAAAGTCTCCCAGAAAACATATCACCATACATTTCAGTATTTCTTTGTGAAATACAGTGAACTTGTTGAATATGTTTTCATATTGTTTGAAATGGATTATGATACAGATGTCAGACATAGCTTTAAAATGATTGGTAGCAAAATGTGTCATACTATTGGCTTTGTGATTATTTATCCTTATAGTCAATTCAAATTCAGAGCAATTCAAAGAGTGCCCAATTCAAAATGTTCAAATTGTGGAAGAGAGTGTGACTCTCTGATGTAGTAAAATATAGATCAACATAGAGAAAAGAGATTAGTTTCAAACTGAAAGGCTCTTCATAAGAAAAACATTACATGCTTTGGGGTCTTAATGACAAACACTATAATGAATTAAAATTACTTCCCTAAGTCTATAACCTTATTTTTGTATTTAATAACCCTCCTCTCCCATGATAAATACTGACTGAACCATTCAGAATCAATTCCAGATTGATTATTTTCATAAGAAAGTAAATTCTCAAAGGATGCCATCTAATCAGAGTGCCTTCCTCTGCACATTGCCTGGGTTTCATATTATCAATGTCAGTGCAGGAAGGGTTATAGATTCATTTAGAGTCTACGATATGAAAATTTTTATGGTCTTCCTAGCTTCAGGGTTATCGTCTTTCTGCATAATCTGGAATACAAACTATGTCATTAATTTATAAAGTTACACAATAAGTTTTGTCTTGAGTTTAATTATTTTCAACTTAAAAGTAATATAATTCAAACAACAATTCAAACAGATGCTCTTCCTTAATTCCTCCTCATCATACATACATACATTACTTTCAAAATCCCTGTGGGGAAGTAAAGTGAGACCTGGGAGAAATTACTTCCTTCCACTTAGATGTACATGTTAAAATCAGGAATTTGGTTTTTCATTTGTACTATTTCTATAATATGGTTACATTTGTAAGATAAATTTCATCAGCTGATGATGTTTAATTGAGTCTTCTCAAAGAGGGTATTTGGACTCTGGAGAAATTCTTATGGGCTCTACTGCCCAATTTCATCATTTTTTTTTTTTTCTGTATGTCAGTGTTAAAGCTCTTGGAGGTAAAAGTTGAACCCTCCTCCCTGCCAAATAAACAAAGCTTAACACTGATGAATGCCTACAGTACTTTGTTCTAAACTATGTCAATAATAGTTCAGTACATTATTAACAGGAGCTTAATAGAGGAAGAAGTGTATAGCCAAATATTGTATTATTTTTTTTTACATAGCTCCATAGATTTTATGACACATGATCTATTAAAAAAACCAAACCAATAACTTAATTATTTGGTGGGCAGAAGGTTAAAAAGCAACACTGCCACAGAAAATGTACCAATTTTTTTTAATGTACCAATTTTAAGATATTGCCTAATATTAGCTAGATTAAACATAGGACATTTGGGAAATTCTGCATTGTAAATTTACCTCTTGGAAATTCACACTGGGCATTTGTAGATTAAAAGTTCTATCTATATAATAGCATTTGGAAATTGTAATTCTAAAAAGCGAAGTACAGATTTTTTCAAAGGAGATACTTTGCAATATGTTCTTTTTTCTTCTATTGTAATCCTGCCCTTTGCCTTTTCACCATACAGTCTTTAGTCACAACAAAATATACAAGTTTCCTGAACAAGGCATTTTTTTTCTTACCTTTGTGCCTTTTATATGTTGTTTTCTTTGTGTGGAATGAAATTTTATCCACTTCTTTTTGATGAATTTTTATTCTTTCTTTAATATTGTTTCTTTATTATTCATTTAGAGGTCCATACTTGTCACTATATAAATTCATACTGCTTTTCTTTTAATTCTTACTATGCAGATAATAGCTTAGGTTCTTAACCTTACAATTTCTTCTACCTCTGTATACAGGTTTGGTTGACTTTTTCTCTTTAACATTTCTAGAAATATTTTATTTATTTGAGAGAGAGTAAATGAGACAGAGAGCATGAGAGGGGAGAGTGTCAGAGGGAGAAGCAAACTCCCCACTGAACGGAGAGCCCAATTTGGGGCTGGATCCTGGGACTCCAAGATCATGACCTGAGCTGAAGGCAGATGCTTAACTGACTGAGCCACTCAGGTGCCCTTAAAATTTTTATAAAAGCAAAAGCAACCATCTTATTTTCTTAAATAAAAACAGAATTATTACCTTTAATAAAAATAAAACTTGGGCAAAAGGAATATTCTGATTATCTAATGTAGGCACGGTCCATGCTGCTGCTCAGCACCAGCCACTTAAAATAATCAAGAAAAGAAATTGATTCCACTTGTGAATTGGCAAATGGATTTGGTTCCTGGCCTCAGGTTTTTTCTTTTTGTGGGTGTGTGGTGGGTATATGCTCCCAATTGTTGCCTGCCGTTCAAAATTAATGTCATTTAGTTTAAGCATATTTTACAATTCACCCCACCAATTCACTCTTAAGGGAAGAAAGAATGGTGTAGTCTACTATTTGCTACAATAAAGACATTTCTGAGAATCTGGGATGGCCTGTCACCATCACAGTCTTGGATGATATCACAAATAGATTAAGAATGGGGAAGACATCAAAGAGATTGCTTATATTATTTGTTCAAAGAAGAAAAGTTGGGACAAAAAAACTCTCAATTTTTCATCTTTTACTGAGTTTTTTTTTAAAATAACTGGAAATAATAGCCATTTTCCTGGGTGAAGAAGCCTACTTACTAAAACCTAGTACAGGATAAATTTGCTAATTTGGATATTCTAAATGGCCAAAGTTAAACTTTTATATGCAGAAGTTACAGTGATACTTAAAAGAGGCCTTGAGAAGTATAACAAAGACTACTTAACTCATCCTGTAGGAAACATTTATTACCCTTGCATCTTGAGGTTTCCTGTTACCTTTTTATGCACCCATTTTTTTCTTTCTACCTGTAACACCATACTTTTATATCCTGGTATGTTTTGCTTTTTCTTCTCCTAGATTGTGAATTCTTGCAGAATGGAAGCTAACTATGACTTACTCAATTTTGTATCCTTTTCACACAGCAACTGGCACTGAGCAAGTGCAAAAAAAGGTTCAGTGAATGAATGGAACACATATGTGAAGTAAGAGAAAAAGGATTATATGGGAAGGTAGAATTGAATAGTGGTTAGGCATCTATAGCTTTTGCAGTTAGGTAGATTCTTGAGTTCACTTGCCAGAATTATGACTTTGAACATATATTTAAACCTTTGTAAACCTTAACTTTTTAATCTTAAAGCCAAGAAACATGTCTACACCATGTTTTTTTTGTTTGTTTTTTTGTTTTTGCTTTTTCTAGATCTTTTTTTGTTTGTTTTGAGAGAGAGAGAGAGAGCACAAGCAGGGGAAGGGGCATAGGGAGAGGGGGAAGCAAACTCCCCACTGAGCAGGGAGCCCAATATAGGGCTCAATCTAAGACCCTGGGATCATGACCTGAACTAAAGGCAGCTGCTTAACTGACTGAGCCACTTAGGCACCCCTACATAATAGTTTTTTCAAGAAGATATAGATAAATGTCAGGTATATAAATACCTAAGTTCAGTACCTGGTACATGGGAAACTTTCCATTGTGTTACTATTATATTAACAAGAACTGGTACTTTGGCAAGAGTTAATAGTGTGTAGAAGAGCAAAAAAGACCTTTTTAAGTGTCATTTGTTCATAAGACTTCCCTCTACTCTCTGTTACCTGCATTCCAGGTCCCTTACCCCAGAGATAGCAAACTCTTATTATTCCGAGCTTATTTTTCTCCCTTTCTGTCTTTATTTTCCATTTGTAGTCCTGCTGGAAAAGGCTCAGTGAAGGAATGGAAATTGGGATGATGGGCCTACTTTGATGTAATTTCGAGGTGGTCCTTTGTAGTAATCCAGTGTGGTTCTGTGTATATGTTATATGCTTAGTGGTACATGATCATACAGATATGAATGAATAATCCACTTCCCTCTAACTTTATTATTGACCAGTAATCTCATTACTGCCTTCACACATTTATTCTTTTCAAACTCAAATTCCCATCTCTTTGTATATCTTTGTTAGCTTTAATAAAATTAATTTTAAAAAAAGATTTTCTGAGCACAGCTGCCAAGTTGCACAGCACTTGGGGACACAATTCATATTGTACTCTGTCATAGAATCTATGAGAATGGCAGCCTTTGTAGCACAATTCCATTCACATAGAATGCAACTTGAATGGTATCCCCTGGACACTGATCCCAAGTATCACTGTGAGCAACAAAAGCATACTAGTGGGATGCCTGGATGGCTCAAGGAGATAAGCATTTTATTCCTCACATGCTCAGTGGCACTCTTGCTGAGCTATAGAACCCACAGGGCCAATAAGGTGCTGTGTTTTCTGAAAGGGAGTTGGAAAGAATGCTTTTGTAAGAGTATTCTGGGTGTCTAGAATTGTGGCACCACTCCCGTAGGGTATGTGAGAAGGGAGTATAATATGTGTCTCGTGAAGTTTTGGGATGTCTTTAAAATAAGGTACTTGTTCTTGCATCATGCTTAGAAATTTCTACAAGACAAGAGAGTCTACAGACCAAGATTGCAGTTGTGCACATTCATAGGCTTGAATGAATATTGGCATGGGGATGCCTGAGAAGACACCATCTCTATTCCATCCAAATTATCTGTAATCTCAGAGAGTTCAGAGGAGAACCCTAGCATTTTTCAAGGGTTGTTAATCTTCTATGTTTTTCTGCCCTATATTTCTTTATTTAATCTGTAATTTTATTATTTTCTTCTTTATGTTAGCAATGAGAATTGTTGTGGACTTTTTTTTTTGTTCTTATTTTTCTAGTTCTTAAGGTGTATTGTTAAGATAGTGATTTGAGACCTCTCTTATTTAATGTGCTTACTACTATAAATTTACTCTGAATATTGCTTTTTCTGCATTACATAAATTTTTCTGTGTTTTTTTCACTTTTCTCTAAGTATTTTAAAAATTTTCATGAGACTTTTTGAGATATTGGTTGCATACAAGTGTATTATTTAAATTTTCAGCTATTAAAAATTTTTTTTTCAGGTATTTGGGGCTTTTCCAGTTTCCCTTCTACTGCTGATTTCTTCATTTCATTGTATCTGGAGACGATATTTTGCATAATTTAAATAAAGTTTATTGAATTTTTGCAGTTTAATATGATTTGCTGTGAAGATTACTTCATATGCACTTGAAAAAAATGTTCATTCTACTGTTGTTGATTTGAATGTTCAATATACACCTGTAGAGTCCAGTTGATTTGTAATGTTTTTCAAGTTTTCTGTTTACTTATTGATCTTCTGTCTAAATGTTTTATCCAGTATTGAAAGGGGGATTTGGAGTTTCTAGCTATGATTGTAGAACTGTCTACTTTTCTCTTCATTTCTATCAGTTTCCTTCATTTTTTGGTGTCTCTGTTGATTGGTGCATATGTGTGTATAATTGTTTTATCTGATGGTGAATTATCTCTTTTATCAATATACAATGCCCTTCTTTGTCTCCTGCAATGGGTTTTGGATTAAATTCTAATTTGTCTGATATTGATGTAGCTATTCCAGTTCTCTTGATTATTATTTACCTGGAATATCTTTACTTATACTTTCACTTTGAATCAATTTGTGTTTGTATCTGAAATAAGTTGGTTCAAAATGAAAGGATGAGTAATGGTTTCTAGTCTAGCATGCTATCATTTCATTTTGAGGGATTCCCTTTAGCGTTTCATTTAGCCTTCATGATTTCTGATTAGAAATCTGCTTATAATCTTAATGATAATTCCTTGTATAGATGTTTCTTTCTTACTGATTTCAACATTTTCTATCTTTGGCTTTTGATTATTTATTTATAATGTGTTTCAGTGTGAATCTTTACACTGAATTATTTTGGGGTTTATTTTGGGGTTCATTGAACTTCTTGAATATGTAGATCTATGTCTTTTATCAACTTTGGAAAAATTGTAGCCATTATTTCTTCAGATTTTTTTTCTGCCTCTTTCTTTCTTTTCCTTCTGGAATTCTCATGGATGCAAAGGTAAATTTGATGGCATTGTACAGGTCTCTTAGGCTTTATGTGCTTTTGTTCATTCGTTTTTCTTTCTGATTTCAGATTGGATGATTTCAATTCAAGTTTGCTTATTTTTTTTCCTTCTCTCTGCACAGATCTGCTATTGATACCATCTAGTAAGTTTTCATTTCAGTTTATTATAGCTTTTAGTTCCAGAATTTGTTTGGTTCTTTTTGCATTTCAGTCTCACTGTTGATACTATTTGATAAGTCTAATATCTGTGTTTTCTTAGGGAGAATTTTATATATACTTTTTTCTGTGAATGAGCCATACTTTCTTATTTCTTTGCATGTTTCATGATTCTTTGTTAAAAATTAGACATTTTGAAAATTACAATGTGACAACTCTGGAAATCAGATAATTTGCCTTACTCAGGGTTTGTTTTGATCTATGTGGTGTGCTTTAGCTGTTTGTGTGCCTAGTGACTTTCTAGACTATTTTTGTAAAGTCTTTCTTCTTTGTCATGTGTGGTTTCTGAGAAGAGGAATGAGAGAGAGCAAGAGAGTGAGAGGAAGCAATAAATAAAGAACAAAGGGAGAAAAACAAGCCTGAGCTTCTTCCAGTCTTTGCAGATTGTGTGTGTGTGTGTGTGTGTGTGTGTGTGTGTGTATGATGGACATTCCTTTAATGCAATGCCAGGTTGTTTACACTCTAACTTAGTTTTCACTTCTTACTTGCCCTTAATCAAAAGATCAGTTGGAGCTAAAAGCTTAGGGTCTTCTCAGGTTATTTTTTTTTTTTTTTCTCTCAGGTTATTTTTGAGTTTGTGTCTTAGTTCACTTGGGCTACCATAACAAAAATATCATAGACTGGGTGACTTAAACAAGAAACATGTATTTCTCATAGTTCTGTAGGCTGAGAAGTCCAAGACCAAGGCACTAGCAGATTCAGGGTATAGTGAGTGCCCACATTCTAGTTCATAGAAGGTTGTATACTGTGTACTGTGTCCTCACATGATAGAAAGAGGGCTAGCAAGCTATTCTCATTCACTCAACTGTAATTTTTTTAAAATGTTGGTTGTTCATATGTCTTAACAATGTTTTTAAGGAATACTTGTTAATTTTCCAACTGAATGATTTTTAGTTAGGTAAAACAAAGTACCTTAGGTCATTCCTTCAGTTATTCCTTAATGAGGTTATAAAAGACAAATACAATTCTTCACGAATAAGGTCTTCTCTCTAGAACCAGAAAGTAGGAATGGGAATGTTGTT
Source organism: Vulpes lagopus (assembly GCF_018345385.1). Taxonomy (NCBI): domain Eukaryota; kingdom Metazoa; phylum Chordata; class Mammalia; order Carnivora; family Canidae; genus Vulpes; species Vulpes lagopus. The sequence goes on along the minus strand of NC_054829.1, from coordinate 120,468,914 downwards.
TATCATCTTCAAGGCTGCTGCCAGGCCAGCAAAAGAAGTGGTGTAAGCAAGGTCAGCTAAAAATGCCACAGAGATTACCTGGTGGTGTTTTTTTGTTTTTTTGTTTGTTTGTTTGTTTACAGTAACCTTTAGTATGCAATCATTCTGTACTTAAATAATATTTTTACATTTACCATTTTTGTAAAAATATACTTAAGAAACTTCAAATATTTTAGTATGTCTTTAATTTCTTATGCAAATTCCACCATCTTGTCATATAACCCATATATCATGTGATTAAATGCTCCTTCCTGAAATAATTTTTAACATTTTTCTCTATCTTTAGCCTTAATGTCTTGATTCAATGCCTAAAATATTTGATTATTCCTTATCATTTTGAGGCTATTTTGCTTTTTTACATGTATCTATTTTTAATGCTGCTCTCAAAATATTGTTTCTTTATTTTTACAATTACAGTATAAGGCATATAATATAAAATTTACCATTTTCATAATTTTTAAGTGTGCATCTCCAAATTGCTGTGCAACCATCACTACTATCCATCCTCAAAACTTTTTTAATCTTGCAGAATTAAGCCTCTATCCCTATCAAACAATAACTCCCTATTTTCTCTGGCAACTATAATTATACTTTCTGTCTCTGTGAAGTTACCTCTTTGAATTTATGAGTGACTTATTTCTCTTAGTGTAAAGTCTTTAAGGTTTATTCAGATTGTATTATGTGTCAGATGCCTTTCCTTTTTAGGGCTAAATAATACTCTTTTGTATAAATGTACTACATTTTGCTTGTCTATTATCCTACAGGTGGACACTTGAGTTGCTTTTACATTTTTAACTATTGTGAATAATGCTGCTATGTATATATGTGTATATCCCTACCATTTTTACATTGCATTTTTCTTGATTTGCATTTTCTTGGTTACTATGAACCGTTAACTATTCTCCAGAATTCTAACAAACTTGGTTTTGACAGTTTTGTTTGAGTTTTTGATGTTTTTGTAAAGAGACAGCCCTTGCAGCTACCTAATCCATCGTTTTCACTGATGTCAATTGTCATTCTCATTTGTTCAAAATTATACAGTGGAGTTTTCCAGAGGCTGTATGACATATGATAATTTTGACACTCTAACATCACTTTGAGGCAAGTCATTCAGAGTTAAAGAAAAGGAATAGAATATTTGAAATGTAGACATGATGAACTCTTTAAAAGATACTTTGTTATAGCATTTCCAACTATTGATGTAAAACCCATTTACACATCTGATGTTAAAATGTTGCAGTATATTCGTTGGGAAAGCATATATGAGTGTCAGGAAGATAATATCACCTTGAGGAGATCCCTGGGTGGCTCAGCGGTTTAGCGCCTGCCTTTAGCCCAGAGCGTGATCCTGGAGTCCCGGGATCGAGTCCCACATCAGGCTCCTGCATGGAGCCTGCTTCTCCCTCTGCCTGTGTCTCTGCCTCTCTGTCTCTCTCTGTCTCCCATGAATAAATCAATAAAAATCTTTAAAAAATAATATCACCTTAAACATTTGACTTAGCTAAATGTCTTCTGAATAAATGACAAAACTAAAGGAAATCATGACACTGCTACAGTTGAACAATATGATAACTTATTAAATTAATGATTTAGCTGCAAACATAACTGAATATCTGGTCTACAGGATTGTATATTTTTTGCTTTTTAAAGATTTTGTTTTTTTTGAGAGAGAGAAATAAAAAAGCAGAGCACAAGCGGTAGAAAGGGAGAAGCAGGCTGCCCACCGAGCAGGGATCCCCATGCACGACTTGATCCCAGGACCCTGAGATCATGACCTGAACTGAAGGCAGCTGCTTAATGGACTGAGCCACCCAGGCACCCCAGATTATACTTTTAAAAAAGATTTATATATTTATTTTAGAAAGAGAGTGTGATGGGGAAAGGGGCAGAGGAAGAGGGAGAGAGAGAATGTCAAGCACACTCCTTACTGAGCATGGAGCCTGTCTTGGGGCTTGATTGCAAAACCTGAGATCCTGGCCTGAGTCGAAATCGGGAGTCGCTCAACCAACGGAGCCACCCAGGAGCCTCTGTACTTTTGGTTTTATAATGGAACTATCTATAGATATCAGTGGACTTACTGTTTCTTCACCTTTATTTGTTGATTTTAACCCCAATTAGTCAGAAAGGAGATCTTTTATGTAAATGCTTAGCAGCAAACACTAGTGGTACTTAAATAACCATTTTTTTATACTTAACAATTTTTTATTCCATTTTCTGATACCAAAGGATTTTGGTTATTTTGCTATGGATATTGAGAAAGAAGTGAAAGTATTTTATTAGATATTCACAGGGGAAGAAAATATAAAATGGATGTGGCAAATGGGCCAGTGATATGGAATGGAAGGATGAGGGTAAGAACAATCTTTTTTTAATAAAATTGCTTAAATCTGAAAAGAAAAAACACTGAGGTATAGAAGAGTGCTGAAGCATGCTAGTAAGCAAATGGACTTGATACAGGTTTTTGCTTTCTTTTCATTTTATGACTCAGTTTTTGAAAGATTTGGGCAAATGTTATGTAAGAATTAGATCTTTCATTTTCCTGCTTATAGACTAATAATTGGGAAATCTCAATTAATGAGAAAATGGACAAAGTATTCTAAGAATAGCTTGAAAGAGAAACATGGCTTCATATTTTTTTCTATGGTTTGATGATTAAAGTTTCATCTGAGATTAAATCTTTTGAAATTTGCTTTTTGTTTTATGCAACCCCCCATGTTAATTAGCTAAACAGTTCTGTGTTCCTTTGGAAATATTTCTTATTTATTCACTGGTCTCGGGGCTTTGATATTGGACAGACAAAAGTGGTTGGAGAAAGGGAATCTAGGCTTCTTAGATATGTTTTCCTTAATAATGTTAGCAGTGATACATTTGTCAATTAGAGTATAACTTGAGGGTGAATTTTTTAATGTAATAGCTATTATGAAGCATATTATTTAAATTGTAAAATAACTTTTTCAATTCAGATGATTTTTCCTTAGAAAACTTGTACTGGTGATACTGAATCCAATGGTGAGTAAAACTGATGATACCTTAGTGTGAACAAAGACAGTGGCACCAAATTATACTAGTCATTTTATTCTTTATTGCCATGCCCTCACATTAAAATTAAATGGCAGTTTCATTTAGAAATGTCCTTGATAAAGAAGTAAAAATTACTAATTTTGTTAGTGTTTGACCTATTAGTTCACTTTTTATAACATTTTATGAGGTGAAATGGAAGATGTGCACAAAGAACTTCTGTTCAACAAAGTGTAATGATGACTTTGGGGAGAAGAATTTGTGAGATTTATGTGAGTTTTGTGCTGAATCAGCCCATTTTTCAAGGTACAAAAACTTCACTGAAAGAATAACTAATAGACAATATGATTTGGGGACTAGGATATTTGACAGATAGATTCTTGAAAATGAGCAAAATAAGCCTGCCACTACAAAAAAATAAATAACTAAATAATTGATGGCATTTATTATCAAAGATAAAATGAGCTTTACATTAAATAATGAGAATTTTGGAATATTTGCGCTTAACAGTGTGAGCTTAACAGTTTTCCAAAACTAAAAAAAAAAAAAAAATCCTGGTAAAATTGAAGGTAATATTAACTAATATGATTTCTTGACATACCAACATTTGTTTTATCTGCATATCTCAGTGAACACATATTAGCTTATTTGAACAAGTATTTTTTTTAAATGATCAGTGTGTGCTGTTACAGACCACAAAGTCTGAAAAGTTTATTGATCTTGTTTCAGAGTGCACAAAATTTTAAGCATCTGATTTTTTTTTGTGGTTAAAAAATACATAAAATTTACTACCTTAACTATTAATTGTACAGTTTAGTAGTGTTAAGTATGTTTACGTTGCTGTGGAATAGATCTCTGGAGCTTTCTCATCTTGCAAATCTAAAACCCTATATTCATTTAGTAATAACTTTCCTCTTCTCCCTCCTCTTACCTCCTGGTAACTGCCGTTCTATTTTCTGTTTCTATGAAATTAACTATTTTAGATATCTCTAAAAAGCAGAATCATATTTGTCTTTTTGTGACTGATTTATTTCACTTAGCATAATATACTCAAGATTTACACATGTTGTAGCATGTGACAGGATTTCCTTCCTTTATTTTAGGCTGAATAATGTTTTTTTTATGAATATGCCACATTTTATTTATCCATTGATCTGATGACAAACATTTGGATTGCTTCCACCTCTTGGATATTGTGAATGGTGCTGCTATGAACATGAATGTGCCGATACCTCTTAGAGACCCTGCTTTCAATTCTTTTTGAGTTGTAGAAATTTTTTCTTTTTTTTTTTCTTTTTTGGGAGAGAGAGTTATAGAATTTTTTGAATTGCTTTCAATCTTTTACATATACCCCAGAAATGGGATTACAGGATCATATGGTAGTTCTTTTCTTAATCTTTTTAACAGCCCAATACTGGTTAATAGTGGTTGACTCTTTTGCGATACCACCAATACTGCTCAATGGTTATAATTTCTCTATATCCTCATCAATATTTACTCTGCTTTTTTGTTTGTTTTGTTTTTGGTAGTAGGCATAATAATTAGATGTGAAATAATATCTCATTGTGGTTTTGATTTGTGTTTCTTGATGATCAGTGACATTGGGCATCTTTTCATATGCTTGTCAATTATTTGTATGTCATCTTTGAAGAGATCTCTAGTCAAGATCTTGGCCATTTTTCTAATAGGGGTATTTTTGTTGTTGCTGAGTTGTAGGAGTTCTTCATATATTATGGCTATTAACTCCTTATTAGATATATGATCGGTAAATATTTTTGCCTAGTTGCAGCTTTCTTCTAATTTTCTTGACATTATCTTTCACAGATAGAAGTTTTTTAATTTCAGTGAAGTCCAGGTTATCAAATATTTCTTTCATGATCATGTCTTTGGTTTTGTATGGTAAAGGCCATCACCATATTCAGGGTCATCTAGATTTTTTCCTATGTTATCTTAAAGGATATCTTCAAGGATATCTTCGTTTTACATTTAGTTCTGTGCTCCATTTTAAGTTCATTTTTGTGAGGACTGCAAGGGCTGTATCTATATTCACTTTTTTAAAATTGCATTTGTGCTCTCTATTCTGTTCCCTTAATCTAGTTGTTCTTTCACCAATAACATACTTGTTCATTACTGTAAATTTCTGTTAAGTCTTAAAGTTGGGTAATGTCAGTCCCCCAAATTTGTTCTTTTCCATCAATATTGTGTTGCTTATTCTGGGTTTTGTGCCTCTTAAGAATCAGTATGTTGATATCCATAAAGTGACTTGCTTGAACTTTGATTGGAATTGCAGTGAATTTATAGATCATTTTTGGAAGAACTGACATATTATAATATTGAGTTTTCTTATTCATGAACATGAAATGTCTTTTCATGTTTTTAATTCTTTGACATTGTTCTTCAGAGTTTTATAGTTTTTCTCATATACATATTATACATATACTGGAAGATTTATATCTAAGTATTTCAGTTTTCTCAGTGCCAATGTAAATGGTATTGTGTTTTTAATTTCAACTTCCAGTTGTTCATTGGTAGTATATAGGAAAGCAGTTTACTTGTATGCTGACTTTGCATATTTATTCATGACAGAGAGAGAAGCAGAGACATAGGCAGAGGGAGAAGCAGCTCTCTGTGGGGAGCCTGATGTGGGACTCAATACCGGTACCCTGGGGTCATGATCTGACCCCAAGACAGATGCTCAACCACTGAGCCACCCAGGTGCCCCACTACTGTGCTTTAAATGTTATTGTTCCTTACTCTCCCATTTAGAAGTGGAAAAGTAATCTCAGATTGCTGACTCACCTGATCATACCTAAAGCCTTTTTCTTTCTACTTCTCTACCAGTGTTCTTCCTTAAATTGCATGTACTTATTCTCTTAGATGTACTCATTTCAGGGGAGAAGGATGCATGCCACAAACTATTTTTTGTGTGTGTGTGAGAAACATACTAAAAGATAACAATATGATGTTAAATGGAATCCTTTAAGGAATGTTAAGACAAAAACCTAAGAAAAGTGGTCATGTTCAAGGCACCCAAAAAAGATAAATTGTGACAACAGTTCAGATACCACTAGAGCTACAGGATTTCTATCATCTCTGTAAAAGGAGTTGTTCCCTCAGTGAAATTTAAGCAGCCTTATAATTTATTTATCATTATGATGGTTTTAATAGTTGGAATTATTTTGCCCTTGTCCAGCTTGTGGAGTGTTAGAGACACCATTATAATGTCTTAAATTAGAAATATATTCTCATAAGAAACATTTGAAAAATAAAACATGACAATTTCTTTTCAAATGTTCTTTGAATTCTTTCATTAGCTTCTAATTCAAAATAGTACATTATTGCAGAGCTTAATAGAATAGAGCTTCTAGGATAGAAATGCCCTATTAGAAACTTTTACACTACTATTTCTTTAAGTGGTGTAATGATGAGGACATGAGCTTTTGTGTTCTGAACGGACATTGTGCTTCTCATATGCTGTTCAAAGCATTGGCCAGTCTATATTTCGCATCAACCAGAATCATCTAGAGGGCTTTTTAAAATAATGAACTCATGAACCCCACCTGTAACCTATTGAATCAGGATCTGAGTGTGAGTTCATAGTCTCAATCTCAATATTCATGACATAATTTTTGTTCATCCTATAATGTAAAGTCACCCAAGTAGAAGAAAGCACTTAAGTAACCTTTTGCTTCAGGAAGTTTTTTTTTTTTTTTTCAGGAAGTTATTTTGATGATAAAATGGCTAACTCATTATGTGCACTTACCAAGAATAGTCTAGGGTTCTGATGATAATAGAACCTAGGTAAGATGGTAAGACCCGGTCTAGAATCAAATGCAAGCATATCTCAGTGTATCAGACTAAATTCTTGAGGGTACAAGTCTTTTAAGATTGTTGTGAATGAATAGACTTAGCTAAGACACTCGAGGGAGGGTAGGTTCATCTTTGATTCAGAATTACTTAGGACAGCTGCACTGGTGAAGGCCTGGAGCCCTAGTTCCATCAGTGTGCCTCCATTAATGTCAAATATGTGGTTCTCTGAAACTTTTATCTGATTGGTAACTCCATAATTATAAAGGAAAAAAGAATCTCCTAATCTGCATCTTCACTGCTTTTGTACTAATCCCTTGGTGAACACAGGGAATATAAAAAAAAAACGGTGTTAAGGAAACATTCACATTTTAGCCATTATGCCTAAAATTTATCTTTTTATTCTTCCTAAACCTAGTTAAAATTCATTTGTAGTAAAAATAAACTCATTTACATATTTCAGTTCTAAAATCGTAATGGAGGCATTATTTGAACCAAAACTGCAGTCATGAAAAAGAATTTACTTGAACATAAGGACGATTTACCAAAAACACTATTGTAAGTTTTCCATCATTTTAAGAGGAAAAAAAGAGAGAATTCTTAGTAAAGAAAGTTGCATGTAATGCATAAATCTGTTATCAATGCAGATGACTCCTAATCCCCACTCTGAAGAGAATGTGAACAGGAGTGTATCCAAGTGTTCTTTCATATATCAGTGACAAGAATGCTTATGGAACAGGAGAAGGGAGTGAAATTATGGTACTCTTTAGCCAAGATTCCTCTCAGTGCCAAAAAAAAAAAAAAATCTCAGAACTCTTTGGCTAAAATCAATTCCAGAGAGTTTAAAATATTTGTGAGAAGAGTTTGTGACACAATTTGATTATGTTTGCTTGTATTAGAAGTCCTTCCTACAGTGTGGTAGTAAATCTTATTAAGTAGTATTCTTAGTTTTCATTACAACAAAGCCAATATTTTTCTTCATCAAGCTACACCTCCAAGTACAGCTGTAGAAACCATAACAAGGGAAGAAAAATTTGCATTTAATGACTAGAAATTTCATCATAAATTTTATAAGACTCCATATTAATAAACTCCAGAATAATATAGAGAGTAAAAGAGATGAGTACAATATATTAAGTTAAAAATAAAACACCTGATTTTTATATATAATTTGGCACTGTAATAATTATTTCTGGCACATGTATCAACACAATTATAATTGAAAGTAATGAATCATTCAAAATTGAAAAATATATTTCCTTTTAATGTCATTTATGTAAAATGGATAGGGTTATATATTAATAGCTATTAATAGCTATTCACTTTTAAGTACCTGAAATGTGTCCTATTTTTGAAGAAGAGTGACTATATGATCTCTTCTTGAAGAGAGATTGGAATATATCAAACATCCAAAGGCTATAAAACACCTTTTGTAACTGTTTTTACTTTGTTCTTACATTAGTCTACAAGCCATTGTAAAGATTTTGAAGAGTAATATAGTCACTGACTCCTCATAGAATTCTTATTTATAAAATCATCCAGTTCAATTTTTTGGTTTCTGTTTCAATTCAGGTGTAAATTTTGTTGTTACTTTTATTACCTACTGAATATATATATCTGTTCATCTCAAGTAGCTATTGGAAGGTAATGACTCCTACCTGTAGTCTTCAGCTGGAGTCTAAACATTGACCTTTGACAAATCTCCCCAGTATTCAATTGAGGGGATGCTGTTTTTGATTTTGGGATCTTGATGGTTGCTTGTGTCACAGTAGTAGAGAGACAGACTTTAAAAAAAGGGGGAGGAATGCTCTTTTATGTAAACTCTCTCCTTTTTACCAGGCTGATGAAGAACAAAGGCTGAGAGGGAGGAATTGGGAATGGCAGAGATGTAATTTTCATGTACTCATAAGTGAAAATGTGGGATGAATGTTGCCAAAACAACTTTTGGAATGACATTCTCCTTTATTTTCTCAAACTTAAGCACTCTTTAGATATTAATAGATTTTGTGGGCAGGGTTAGGAATTAAAGATTTTTCTAAATATTATTAAATATGCTTCAGAGGGATATGTTTGTGCAGTTTGAATGAAGAATAATTAAATCATTCAGCCATTCAATCTCAATTGAGGTTACAGATATTTGTATTTATATGTGTTGTGTGGCATTTTACTTTGATACATGTATATATTCACGCTGTTCAGATTAAAACATTATAGATGTTCTTAGGGTACAACATAAACAGTTTAAAACTCTTGGGAATGAATGACTATATTTTGCTATAATTGAGGGATATAATGGAAAAAAAATAAGTGGATGGTCAGTGCTCTGGTTGATCCATGGCCAGCCAGGTTCTGACTTCATTGACAAGTTTCATGGAAGGGTGTTTTAATGAAGGATGGAATTGTAGATAATTTATTCCATGCTATGAGGTTAACCACAGCCTCTAAGAAATCACAAAACTTATTTTTCCTGCAGATGTGCTGGAACTAAAAGCAGGGATTGAAATTCTGAAAGCACTGTAGTTTTTTCTGACTTGATTTTATTGTGAGGCATACGCTATTAAGTGGACAGATGTGTGTGTGTGTGTGTGTGTGTGTGTGTGTGTGTGTGTTAAGATATGTAGATATACATATATTTCTGCTTTTTCTTTTAAGAACACTTCTTTTTATTGGTGTTCTGTCAATATAATTGAAACACTTCCAAAGCGGTAGCATGCTGCAAGTGTATATATGCCCTGTAATTGTGCTGCTTCCTTGCATAATGTTTTCACAGGGAAGTCTTCCCCAGTGTTACTATTTCTATTTGTACTCCAGCATTTGACTCTCACCTCTTAGCTCAGCAATGTAGAGCCATCATTATCACATTAATAAGGTAGGCTCATTCAGCATAATACCCTCCAGTTCCATCCACGTTGAAGCAAATGGTGGGTATTTGTCGTTTCTAATTGCTGAGTAATATTCCATTGTATACATAAACCACATCTTCTTTATCCATTCATCTTTCGATGGACACCGAGGCTCCTTCCACAGTTTGGCTATTGTGGCCATTGCTGATAGAAACATCGGGGTGCAGGTGTCCCGACGTTTCATTGCATCTGAATCTTTGGGGTAAATCCCCAACAGTGCAATTGCTGGGTCGTAGGGCAGGTCTATTTTTAACTCTTTGAGGAGGGTATTATGCTGAGTGAAATAAGTCAATCGGAGAAGGACAAACAGTGTATGTTCTCATTCATTTGGGGAATATGAATAATAGTGAAAGGGAATATAAAGGAAGGGAAAAGAAATGTTGGGAAATATCAGGAAGGGAGACAGAACATAAAGACTCCTAACTCGGGGAAACGAACTAGGGGTGGTGGAAGGGGAGGAGGGCGGGTGTTGGAGGGGAATGGGTGACGGGCACTGAGGTGGACACTTGACGGGATGAGCACTGGGTGTTTTTCTGTATGTTGGTAAATTAAACACCAATAAAAGTTAATTAAAAAAAAAAAAAATAAGGTAGGCTCATAGTTTTGAAACTTTGAATGTTTTTCTCTCCCCTTATTTTCAGTAACACCTGAAATAATTGGGTCATAATTGGGTCATAATAATGGTGGTATGCATAGCAGCTTGACAATTCTGGACCTAGGCCAGAGAAAAAGTGATATTTTGGAATTAGCCACATAAAAAACAGATAAAAAAATATCTTCTGGGTTTTGAGAATCAAAATTTTAGCCGCTGAGGGAAACTGGGGAATACAGAATGGATTCAGACATAACAGGGAAAAATAAAAATGTATGTTGAAGGAGAGAAATTCTTCCCATTATTGAATTTAGATGGATTCTTTAGAATTGGGGAAGGAGATGGGGAATGAGAAGGAAAGCAAGACGCAGAGCATTTAATTCCATTTGTCTTCCCCTTTTCTTTCCATCTCCCCAGCCCTCATCTTCTCTCACCCCTGCTGCTCCAGGCCTTTGACAATCTCAGTCTAATAGAATAAGAGGTGACTTGAGGTTCTAGTTTTCAAGGATTGTGTGGTTAGAAAAGAAGGGACTAAACCTCAACCTCAAGGACTGTTGGCCAAGAAATGCAGGGCTTGGTGGAATATATACCTCATGCCAGTGTGGTTAGTTGATAAATGATATCCTGACACTAAATTATCTGTCAAGAACTTAGATACAAACCTGGGGAATTCGAAGAGGGTTTCCTAACTGAATAATACTAATTTCTGACAGTCTGGTAGAATGTAAGCTCAAGAAATTGCATTGTGAATTATAGAAATATTTTATTTTAAAATATCTCATGTATTCATTTGAGAGAGCAAGCACAAGTCAGGGAGAGGGTAGAGGGAGAGGGAAAAGCAGATTCTCTGCTGAGCAGGAAACACAACATGGGGCTTGATCCCAGGACCCTGAGATTATGACCTGAGCCAAAGGCAGATGCTTAATTGACTGACCCACCCATGCACCCCTGAATTATGGAAATATTTTAAATTAGTTTTTCTTTATACATAAGTTTGTGGCCTGAAATTGGTAACTGAATAACCATGGGATTAGAACACAGGATTTAAATGAGATGTTAATCTGAAAAAATCTAATATAGAGTTTGTGTAGCAAAAGGAAAGTAAAATATTTGGATATATTTATAGGTAAGTTGGTAATAGGAGCCTGGACATATAATGACATGTCCACATTGGAGAATATATCTGTTCTCTGTGAATCATCACTTTATGTAGAAAGTTTAATAAGATTTATTTTTTTAATATGGTATTCTTATTCTTTCAGAACAAGAAGAGAATGGCACATTGATACCTATATATCTACTTTAGGTTATGTGGAAACATTGTTAGCCTCATTTGCTGCATCTGTATCTTGTCATATTTCAAGTACCTTGTATTTATCTGTTGTGAATTCTAAAATCAAATGTGTCCTTACTGGTACCCAGCAATCATACTATATTACCCTCAACTTTTTCTTTCTTTAATGCTTTTTCCATAACTTCTCCCCTTTGATACCTCCTGCTTTATTTTCAATTTCACAGAAATAAAAGAGGGGATCAAAGAGCTCTTATACGTTACCACCTCATTAGTGTCCCATCATCTATAACCATGTACTCTTGCCCCTTTGCCTGTTATTGTGGATGCATTGTCCATATCCAAGTCAGTATTTTTGCATTATATAATTTCACTCAAAAACCACATTCTACTAATTCTACCTTCTTTTGCTTCATCACTTCCCTCTCACTATTGGATTATTGCTATCATCCTATAAAAAAAATCCCCAAAAACAAAAAACAAGACCGTCCAATATCCCCCAAAACTATAATGGCTTCCAATTAAAAAATTCTAAAATAACCAAAGCATTCTTTGATCCAGTCTCCCCATTTCTCTTTCAGTTTTGGCTCATTTCTCTCTTCCATTTTATTTAATTTTATTTTTAAAAATTTAATTTCTCTGATTGACTTATTTCACTCAGCACATTATATGGTCTCATTCATTTGGGAAATATAAATAATAGTGAAAGGGAATAGAAGGGAAGGGAGAAGAAATGGGTAGGAAATACCAGAAAGGGAGACAGAACCTGAAGACTCCTAACTCTGGGAAATGAACTAGGGGTGGTGGAAGGGGAGGAGGGCGGGGGGTGGGGGTGACTGGGTGACAAGCACTGAGGGGGGCACTTGACGGGATGAGCACAGGTGTTATTCTGTATGTTGGCAAATTGAACACCAATAAAAAATAAATTTATTAAAAATTTTTAATTTCAGTATAGTTAATACGGCTATATGTTAGCCTCAGGTATACAATACTATAACTCAACAATTCTACACATTACTCAGTGTCCATCAGGTTAATCTCTTCACCTGTTTCACTCATCTGCCCACCCACCTTTTTTCTGATAACCATCATTTTTCCCCTATATTTAAGAGCCCATTTTTTGTTTTGTCTCTTTTTTCCTTAATCAGTTGCTTTGTTTCTTAAATTCTACATGTGAGTGAAATCATATGATACTTGTCTTTCTCTGACTGACTTATTTAGCTTAGCATTATACTCTCTAACTCCATCCATGTCCTTGCAAATAGGAAGATCTTATTCTTAGATGAGTAACATTCCATTATGTATGTGTATACACAGATACACACCACCTCTTCTTTATCCATTCATCCATTCATCTATGGACACGTGGGCTACTTCCATATTTTGGCTATTGTAGAAAATGCTGCTCTACACATAGGGGTGCAGGTATCACTTTGAATTAGTATTTTTATATTCTTTGGGTAAGTACCTACTATTGCAATTACTGGATCACAGGGTAGTTCTATTTTTAACTTTTTAAAGAACTTCCATGTTGTTTCCACAGTGGCTGCACCTGTCTGTGTTACCACTAACAGTGCACCACGGTTACTCTTTCTCAGCATCCTCATCAACACCTCTTATTTCTTGTGTTGGTTGATTTTAGCCAACTACCAGATGTGAAGTGATATCTCATTGTAGTTTTGATTTGCATTTCCCTGATGATAAGTGATGAAGAGCATCTTTTCATGTATCTGTTGGCCATATGGATGTCTTTGGAAAAATGTCTGTTCATGTCTTCTGCCCATTTTTAAATTGGATTTTTTGTGGGGGTAGTTGAGTTGTATAAGTCTTTTATATATTTTGGATACTAACCCTTTATTAGATACATTATTTGCAAATATATTCCATTATTCCACGGGTTGTCTTTACTCTTGTTTTTTTTTTGTTTGTTTGTTTTGTTTTGTTTTTGTTTTTGTTTTTTCCTTTGCTGTGCAGAAGCTTTTTACTTTGATGTAGTCTCAATAGGTTATTTTTGCTTTTGTTTCCCTTGCCTCAGGAAACCTATCTAGAAAAAAAATGGTATGGCCAATGTCATAGAATTTATGGCCTCTGCTCTCTTTTAGGATTTTTATTATTTCAGTCTTACATTTAATCCATTTTGAATTTATTTTTGTGTGTGGTGTAAGAAAGTGCTCCAATTTTCTTCCTTTGCATGTTGCTGTCCAGTTTTCCCAATACCATTTCTTGAAGAGATGGTCTTTTCCCACTGGATATTCTTTCCTCCTTTGACAAAGATTAATTGAGCATAGTTGTGGGTCCATTTCTGGGTTCTCTATTCTTTACCATTGATCTGTGTGTCTGTTTTTGTGTGAGTACCATAGTGTCTTGATGACTATAACTTTGTAATATAGGTTGAATTGTAAATAGCAGAATTGTGATGTCTCTAGCTTTTCTTTTCTTTTTTTGAAGATTTCTTTGGCTATTCAGGGTCTTTTGTGGCTCCATAGAAATTTTGGGACTGTTTATTGTGCCTCTGTGACAAATGCTGGTGATATTTTGATAGGGATTGCATTGAATGTGAGGATTGCTTTGAGTAGTGTTATAGACATTTTAATAATATTTGTTCTTCCAATCTATGACCATAGAATGTCTTTGTTTCTTTGTGTTATTTTCAGTTTCTTTCACAAGTGTTTTATAGTTTTCAGAGTACAAGTTTTTCACCTCTTTCAGTAGGTTTATGCTATCTTATTACTTTTGGTGCAATTGAAATTGTTTTCTTAATATCACTTTGTGCTGTTTCATTATTAGTGTATAAGAATGCAACATATTTCCGTAGTCAATTTTATATCCTGAGAGTTTACAGAATTCATCAGTTCTAGAAGTTTTTTGGTGGAGGCTTTCAGGTTTTCTATATATAGTATTATGGCATCTGGCAATAGTGAGTGTTTTACTTCTTCCTTACCAATTTGGATGCCTTTTATTTCTTTTTGTAGTCTTAGTACTCTGGCTAGAACTTCCACTGGTGAGAGTGGAAACCCTGTATTTTTCTTGATATTATGGGAAAAGCTTTCAGTGTTTCCTCATTAAGGATGATATTATCTCAGGGTTTTCCTGTATGACGTTTATTATGTTGAAGTATGTTTCCTCTAAACATACTATGTTGAGAGTCTTTTTTTAAGTTTTTAATTTTTTAAAAATTTTTTGAGAGTCTTTATCATGAATTGATGTACTTTGTTAAATACTTTTTCTGCCTCTATTTAAATGATTAAATTATTCTTATCCTTTCTTTTATTGATGTGATGTATAACATTGATTGATTTGTGAATATTGTATCAGTTTTGCAACCCAAGCTTATGAATACCACTTGATTATATTGAATGATTTTTAAAATGTATTTCTGGATTCAGTTTGCTAGTATTTAGTTGAGGATTTTACATCTATGTTCATCAGAGATATTGGTCTGTAGTTCTTTTTGTGTTTGTGTGGCTTTTTAGCTCTATAGTGTCACTTTTGGTCTCTCCTTTCCCCTTAGAAGAGTCCCTTGTAGTATTTCTTGCAGGACTGGCTCAGTGGTCATGAACTCCTTTAGTTTTATTTGTCTCAAAATTCTGACTGATAGTCTTGCTAGATAGAATATTTTTTGGCTGCAGATTTTTTCCCTCAGCACTTTGAATATATCATGGCATTACTTTCTGGCATGGAAAGTTTCTGCTGAAAAATCTGCTGATAATCTTATGGGGTTTCCTTTGTACATAACTGTTTTCTTTTGTCTTGCTGCTTTTAATATCTTTTTTTTATTATCCATTATATTTTTGCCATTTTAATCACAACATATTCTGTTGTGGATCTACCTTTGTTGATTTTGTCGGGGATTCTTTGCCTCCTGGATCTGGATATCTGTTTCATTCCCCAGTTTAAGTAAGTTTTCAGCTATTATTTCTTCAAATAAATCCTCTGTCCCCTTTCCTTTCTCTTCTTCTTCTCTGATTCCTATAATGCAAATATTATTGTGTTTAATGGAGTCACTGAGTTCCATAAGTTTGTTGTTTTGCATAATTCTTTTTTCTCTCTTTTCTTCAGCTTGATTACATTATTCTCTCTTCTAGGTTATTATTAACTCATTCCTCTGCTTTTTACAGCTTGCTGTTCATTCCAAGTATGTTTTTCATTTTGTTTATTGAGCCCCTTATCTCTGCTATGTCTTTCCTTATCTTTGTGTTAATGACTCATGATGTCCTCCACTCGTTTCTGAAGTCCAGTGACTATCTTTATGACCATTGCTTTAAATTCTCCATCAGGTATGTTACTTAATCTGTTTCACTTAGATCTCCAAACATGGCCTCATCTTGTTTTTTCATTTTTCACAAAATCCTTTGTCTTCTCATTTTGTCTAAGTCTCTGTGCCTATTTCTCTGAGTTAGGAAAGTCAGCTATGTATCTTGTTCTTGAGGGTAATGGCTTTATGAACAAGAGATCCTGTAGTGCCCTGCAGTATAGTATATAGTATAGTGTCCCCTGTTCCCCAGTGCCTGGCATTTCTGGAATGTTTCCAGTGTGTACTCTGCTGTTGTGTCCTGGCTGCTTTATTCTGTAGGCCAGTCATATAGAGGTTTCCTTTGCCCATTGTGGGCAATGTTTTGTCCTTGCCCTGAATGTGGTGAGTTTTAACTAGTTATGCTCTAGTCTGCTTGTGAAATGAGACTCAGTTCCATTGCTGCTGCCACTGGAACCGAGGTCTTGCAAAACTCCCATGTCAAGAAACATGATGTTGGCAAGAGTTTGGGCTAGGCTTCTCGAAGAGGAAGCTCACTATGGTACTGAGGGAAGTATAACTGGGAAAGGTAGTTCCCAGTAGTTCTCTAGAGCAGGATAGGGGTGAGGATTGGTATAAGCAAGTTAGGTAGTGAATGTTATGTTGCTTCCCACAGGTATCCCTATGCTTATGCTGAGAGGTTGGGGAGGGAAATGGTGCCTTCTAGTTCCTTTGTTTCTGGAGGGGTCTCTCCATGAAAGCTTCTTCTGCGGGACATAGTCGAAGATGAGCTACTAACCTCCCTCATGTGTGCCCCTAGTGCTCTTTAGAGTGCTGTTTTCAGTCTGTATGTTCCCAGACTGTTTGCCCTGGTTTCCTTCCAAGAGCAGCCACTATGTCCTTGGAGCTCTCCCAGAGCCAAGCCTGCTGACCATTAAAACTTCAGGCTTTAGGCCTATTGGTTGCTAGAACTCAGAAAATTCAGTCCCGCTTGCTTCCTACACCTAATGTGGTAAGGATTTGTTTATCCCATATGCTTCCCTGTATACTAGTTTGTCTCTTACCCTTCTCTGTAACCATGGCTTACTCCACACAGTCGCAGCCATGATTTGTTTCTCTTCTAAGCTGCATCTCTGCAGTTTCTACCTTCTTTGATGTGGTTTCTCCTCTACTGTTAGTTGTAAAGTTTGTTTTGCCAGTCTTCAGATTGATTTCTGGGGTATTTAGGATGATTTAATAGCTATTTAGTTGTGTTTGCGGAATGAGGCAAGCCTAGGGTCCTCCATCTCCACCACCATCTTCTTCAACCTTCCCCCCATAGTTAGTTCTTAATCTAATTCCTTTGACTTCTGAAGCATTGGGCACAAGTGAGCTCTTTTTTTCTCTTGAAAGACTATTTTCACTTGTCTTCTATTTTCCCACCTAGTTCACTAGCACTCCTTGTTTATGAAACGTTCAGAAAAATGAAAAGAATTTCAGAACTTTGCATATAGTACATTTTTAATCTCAATAAATAAAGGAATACCATTACTACTGGACTTTAATTGCAAACATTTGCAATGAAATGAAATTGCCATGACTAATTAATGTTTGACAAAAACCCAGATATTAAATTTTAGTTTCTATTTGATGGACTTTAAAACAAAGAGTGGTGTTATTTTACTTCTTGCTTATTTTTTATTACTTTTTGAACATACTGCATTGTAAAAATTTGCAGAATATTCATTTTGATAGAGATTAATGAAATTAATCCAGCTAGTTTAAGTCAAGCATGAAATAAGGAATATACAAAAGATATGAAAGAGATGCTAGTAATAATATAACTAACAATTTAGTGTACAGAACAAAATTATCAATTAATATGCTATGAATTTGGAATTTTGATCACTGTGGGAAAGAAAAGAGTTTGCCAAAATCATAAGAATGTAGTCAGTATTTGGGGGGAGGGACTTTATTTCTTTAAGAATAAAATAAACATTTTATGAACTATTAAAATTTCTTACTGGCTTTTTGGCAAAACTTTACGTTTTTTGTTTATTTTTTATATTCCTTTTAAAATCAACATTTATGTAGGCCTTGGTGTGTGTTATTCTTTGTAATGTCTATCCAAAGATGCTTCAGTAGATGATCTGGTCTTTCCTTCTACTATTACACTGGTAAAAGAAGAAGCTTGAAAAAATAAAACCCAACTATAATGTGAATTAAACTTATTAGGAATATCAGCTTCAATTAATATTAAACACCAGCTCAACTTATCTTAAATAATAAGGAATTTATTACTTGGCATAATAAAAAAGTCTGGAGTTAAGGCAGGCTCAAGGTTAAAATTCCAAGTTAATATTTTTATGACCTAATCAAAATCCAGGTTCTTTTCACTCAATATTAAGACTGTTAGTTAACTTTAATTAGAACATGATTACAGTAGGTCTAAATATCTCATCTTTATACTCCTAAGATGTAAAGGCAGAAAAAGGCTTTTATTTTCCATCTATCTATATCTATATCTATATCATATCTATCTATCTATCTATCTATCTATCTATCTATCATCTATCTATCTAAAACTTTCACTAGATATCTCTAGCAGGATTCTTTTCAAGTCTCAGTAGGTGGTGATGAGGAGTGGGATAATCCTGTTTAGCCTAAGGCAATCATTATTTCTACAGTTCACAAGGGGGAATGGTGAAGACCAGAACAAAAATCAGTACTCAACAGACATGGAAAAAGAAAAAAAAAAAATACTGAATAGGCAGCCCACCACCTTTACTACTGTCAGGAACCAACCTATGTGCCAAAGGAATTAGCCTTAACAACAACAACAACAACAAATAATAATAATAATAATAATAATTAATAATAACACTCACATTTATTAAGCTAAAAGCAAAACATTAGAAAGCCCACTGAAATGTATTTCACTCTAATTTGTCATCAGTTAAGCATACCAGTAACTCCAATTGGTAAATATTTTATACTTTTTCAAAGATTCCTCTGTATGTGCAAGTCATTATAGGCAGGCAAGAATTAAAATAGAGATGTAAATAGGTGAGAAAATAGAGGCAGCCAAGTTATGCATCTCTCAATATTTCCTCCATAAATAATATAGAATAGCATTAAGAAAAAAGTAAAATTACACAAAAACAGCACTTTCAGTATAGCTTGAGACAGAGTGCCAAACTTTAATATAACTGTAAATAAAGAAAACCAAACCCCAGTGAATGATCTCATGCAGAAGTGGTGATGTGGGGCTGGATCTCATGACCCTGAGATCATGATCTGAGCTGAAACCAAGAGTCGGACACTTAACCAACTGTACCACCCAACTGCCCAGTATGAAAATATTTTTAAAATATCATGGTATTGTATATGTTGACTAATTGAATTTAATAAATAAAATAGAATCTAAACCCTTTTAAAAATGTCTTGGTAAGTCAAAGAAAAACTACAGAAAAGGGGCTTTGAAATATTCATGATACAAAGCAATAATAGACACATAGATTTTAATGAAGAAAAAAGACAGATATAAGGGAAGAAGCATTTTTTTTAGAAACTAGGTGTCAAAGAGAAAAAGCAGCAAAGGGGGAAACTTACATCCTGCAAGATAAAGGGGAACAAAGTATTGAAATACACGCAACTTTATTCTTTGTCAAAAAAATAAAAGTCTGCATAAATATTTAAACTGATAGAAGAGGATGTTATCAAACTAGGAATCTTTCCCCAATGTCATAAGAAACTAATAACTAGATCCATACAGAGTTACTACAAAAAAATCATAAAATGTTATCCTACACACCGAATTGATTAAAATTTTACTCCTACTCTAAAATTATGAAATAGAAGAAACCTATAAGACAACATTCCAAACTGAATTAAATATATTAAAACAAATATTTAGGGATACAAATACAGTTTTGAATCAGAAATGCAAGAACTATAGGCTAAATAAACACAAAAATGGAAGAAATTAGGAACATTCTCCTATGTATGAAGACTAAGTTACCAAGTGTGCATCAGAGAATAGATGCACTCAATAATTTTGCAAGGAACTTTGAAGGAAGTTAAACAATCAAGAGAATGTAAATGTGGTAAAGGAAATAGTTTTTTTTTTTAAAGAGAAAAAGTGGTGGAAATGGAAGGTATAGAAAGGAAGGATAACATTTATAAAATTAGTATCTCTGAAGAAAAGTATAGGATAATGTAGCAGAACTCATATTTAAAGCTGTAATCTAAGAAAAATTTCCAGAAATAAAATAATCCCCGAATCTACAAATGAGAGGTTCCTATAAGGTACATAGGAAAATCAAGTTAGAATGTTCAACTCCAACATGTATCCTTATAGAACTATTAGACTTCAAAGATAAAATAAAAATCAAATATTAAAAACAGCAAAAGAATTATACTGGTGTCATGATTTTCAAAAGCATCATACAAAGCAAGGCAGTAATAGGAAAGATGTTTTTTAAAAAATTCAAAAAAATATGTTAGCCAAAGATTTTATATCAAACCTATTTTCCAAGCATCAAGGGTCTAGAAAAAACTTTTAACATACAAAACATAGAAAATTCTACATATGCATAAACTTTTCTTTTAAAATAAACTAGCAGATGAGTTTCATTCTTTAAGAGATTACTTAGAATACTACAGTAAAAGGACGAATGGTGAGAAATACACACACAGACAGAGACATGTATGTACATACACAACAAAATATAAGAAAGGATGAAGGGATGCTTGGGTGGCTCAGCGGTTGAGCATCTGCCTTCAGTTCAAGGGGTGATCCTGGGGTCCTGGGGTCAAGTACCGTATTAGGCTTCCTTCGAGGAACCTGCTTCTCCCTCTGCCTGTGTTTCTGCCTCTCTCTCTCTCTCTCTGCCTCTCATTGAGCACAGGTGAATTAGGGAAAGTTAAAATAAAATATAAAATAAAATAAAAATAGATAAGTTCATTTATTGCTGTTCAGACAATAGATGGGAATTAAGGATCCCATTAAAAGCTGACAAACTAGGGCAGCCCAAGTGGCTCAGTGGTTTAGCGCTGCCTTCAGCCCAGGGCGTGATCCTGAGACCTGGGATTAAGTCCCACATCGGGCTCCCTGCATGGAGCCTGCTTCTCCCTCTGCCTGTCCCTGTGTCTCTACCTCTCTCTCTATCTCTGTCTCTCATGAATAAATAAATAAAATCTTTTTGTTCTGGTGGACCTATTTGTACACATATATTTTTTATTTCCTTAATCCACTGTTTCCTTATTTTATCTTTTACTGTCTAGTTTGTCAGCTTTTTAAAAAAATTTTATTTATTTATTCATGAGAGACCCAGAGAGAGAGGCAGAGAGATAGGCAGAAGGAGAGGCAGCTTCCTGCAGGGTGCTTAATGCTGAACTTGATTCTGGGACCCTGGGATCATGAGCTGAGCGAGCTGAGCCAAAGGCAGATGCTCAACCACTGAGCCACCTAGGTGCCCATAAGTCAAACCTTCCTAAATACTGTGTGTTTATATTGTTACTCTGTGTAACAATACACAGAGTTACACAATATTGTTACTCTGTGTGTGTGTGTATAAATATATTTATCTTGTAGAGAAGGAAATATAGCAAGCATAATAGGTATAATTTATAAAACATTATGACAAAGTTAAATCAAATATATCAGTTATATATATTTAACTCACTAAAAGAAAAAAATAATTTCAATTTGGTTCATGACAAAAGACTCAACAATATGCTGTATATAGAAATTCATCTCTAAAAGAAATAGTTTAGGAAGGTTTAAAATGAAGGCATGGATAAAAGTATACCAGGGCAGTGGGAACAATAAAATAGCAGGATAGCTGCTATCCTCTTAGCAGCCAATATAAAGCAAAAATCATTTAAGGTTATAAGGGCACCTGTACTAAAAATCACAAATTACATGATGTTTTAACACTTATAAATATTTATGCACCCAATAATATAGCTACCACTTCTATGAAACAAACTATATAGACAGAAACAGACAATATGAGACTTTAACATATTACTCTTAGGATGACGTATATGAGGTCCTCCTTCCAAAGACCACCAGTACATTCTATAACTTAACAACTTGAGTTTAATGCTCATTACATTATGGAAAACAGTACACCATGGGGAAACTTAGAGTATGCCAAACTTAGAGCATGCCTTAGAGTCTTAGAGAAAAGACTTACCTTAAAGTTTGGGCTTATTTATGAGATATGGAAAGAGTTTATAGAAAGATACTGTCAGGAAAGTTTATAGAAAGATACTGTCAGAAAGTGTGGGTAATTCTATTTGTAGTTTATTGTATTTTATTGTAATAAATTTTATCTAGAAGGAGAGGAGTAGGAGTGAAGCTATAGCAGTAAATGATAAAAGGGCAGAAGTTACTCATATTAACTGGATAGGGAAATATTTACCGTTTTATGGTTTATATAGTGACCTTATTTTTAAGTCTCTGCTTAGACAAAATTATGAAATAGTCTTGTTTTTGTTTTCATCACAGCTACAAAATGACCTTGTCAGGTATCAGGTGGTTTTGTCCAAGAGTGGATCAACAGACCTAGATGAGAACACTAGGCCAACTGTAACTCTTTAAATCTAGTTTCTGGTTTTCAGGATCTGCTTTCTTCTTTTTTAGATAAAATGCACACAGAATAAGTAAGAAAGCAGAATTACTAAAAAATATAATCAGTAAGTTGAATTCTATAGTAACATATCAAATTTCACACCCTCATAAGAGAATACCTCTGTGTTTGTCTATGTATGTCTATGTAACACTTCATAAATGTATATGTATTAGGTCACACTCACATATACACACAGAAACTTCAGTAAATCCCATGAAAGAGAAATATCATAACAATGCTCCTTAATCACAACACAATAAAACTAGAATTTTTAAATAAAATCATAAACCAACAAAGCTCTTTAACCTAGAAATTTAAAAAATACTTATAAAACTTTCAGATTAAAAGGAAGATAAAATTATAGTATTTTTTAAAAGTACAGAGTACATGGGGTGCATTAAAATACTCCAGTCACTAAACACTGTAATAATAAAATGAAGTGTTAAAATAAATTACTCATTTAAAAACTAGAATAATAATAATGTAAGTCATAAGAAGGCACATAAATGAAAACAATAGAGATAAAAGCTAAAATTAATGAGCTAGAGAATAGAAAAACTGTAGATCTAATTATTAAATAAAAATCCTAGTTTAAAAAAAAAAGACATCTGCTTATTTGAGCAAAAAAAAAAATACAGGAAGCTTAAACCAAAAATTGATGAAATTAGTTAGCTATAAGAGATGGCTGAAATAAATGGAAAAAATGGGAAAGAGGGAATGATATAGAAGGAATGATGAAAGGAGAGATATTCCAAGCATACGTTTTTGTTTAGTTTGACTTTTAGTACATTGGTTATATTTCCCATATGTAAAATATATAAATAAATAATTAAAATCACTAGGACATTGGAAGAATACAAACTAGAATAAAAATAATAAATAATAAACATACCTATACCAAAGACAGTTACACTAAGGTTTAGGGAAGAAAAAAATTAACAAAATTAAATTTTAGAAAACAGCAATTTGTCTTGATATTTTAAAGCCAAAGACAAAAATGGATGCGTACAAATGTGGTGCTATAGTTGGTAAATATTTCTTCATAAGGTCATATGGATGAACAATTCTGAAGCTACTTTATGTGTAAACATATTGTGGATAATGAAACCTAGGTTTCTCACTATCAGAAAAACAAGTTACAAATGGAAAGAGAAAATACTAGAATCAACTGTGAGCTTGGTTTGGATCAGATAATCAGATATGTGTGTGTAGAAATACACAGATAAGTATATAGTCATCCTCAACCTTTGGTGGGGTTACAATATTATAAATCCATCATAAATTGAAAATATCCTATGTCAAAATTCATTTAATTCACCTAACCTACCAAACATCATAGCTTAGTCTAGCCTACCTTAAACATGCCCAGCATGCTTACATTAATCTATAGTTGGGAAAAATCATCTAACACAAAGCCTATTTTATATAAGGTATTTAATATTTATGTGATTTATTAAATACTGTATTGAAAATGAAATAAGCCTTCATATTGAAAGGACACAGGTACAAGCTTGAAGGAGCTCCTAGTGGCCAAATCTAGGATAATTGGAACCACAGAAGAACTGATTACATTAATGAATGTAATTCATAAAGCCAAATAAAAATCTGTGAATTTGGGGCGCTTGGGTGGCTCAGTCAGTTAAGCACCCAACTCTTGGTTTCAGCTCAGGTCATGATCTTGTGGTTTTGGGATGGAGCCCCATAGGTCTCAGTGTGGTAGTCTGCCTCAGATTCTCTCTCCCTCTTTCTCTCCCTCATTCTTTGTCTCTCAGGTAAGTAAATAAAATCTTTTTTAAAAAGTTTGTGAATTCACAGTGTTATAGATAAATTAATAAATAAAATAAGGGTTCTCTCTCTTTGAATAAAATTCTAAATAATAAATGGAGAAGGGAGGGAAGAAATTAAAATTAATATACCATAGTAATAATTGTTGCATCAATGGCTGCTAAAATGAATCAGGAGAAGCATTGTTGGTACACAGGATTATTGTGTATCTCAAAAATATCTACCTAACAGATACTTATATAGGAAAAGTAATAATTGTGTAGTGGAGTAACCTAGTAGATACCATCTTAATCAAGTGATCCAAGTTATCACTAGTAACAGACATATTGCCATGCCCTGTCTCCTGATTTGATGTACTGAAAGGAGCATATTATCACTTATGTGGACTTCTTACCAAAATAACTCAAAATCAATTTTGGGGGAAATAGTCAAACTTAACAGTTAAGGCTGTTCTATGAAATAACTGGCCATTGTCTTCAAAAGCGTTAGGGTCTTGAAACCTAAGCAAGAAAGAAGTGCTGTAATAGATTATAGAAAACTAAGGAGACATGACATTTAAATGTAAATGCCCTTATTTGGATCCCAGATCATAAAAGGATATCCATGGGACAAGTAGTTTCTCTAGATTATTTAATAGTATAGTATTACTGTAACTTCTCTGATTCAGATACTTTCCTATTGTTGTGTTTCTTATTTCTTACCTTTTGGAGAAGTTTAGTGAAGGGTAAATGGGAATTATTTATATTATTTTTGCAACTTTTTATAAGTCTGAAGTGATTTCAAAATGAAAATTTGAAAAATAAAGCACACATTGTGATATACATAATGATGGCAGAATGTATATATTCAAAATTATTAGCACAACTGCATGTGAGAATATTTTGTTCAAGGGGTTGTCAGAGAAAGATTCATTAAGGAAAGTATAAGTTAATTGGTTTTCGAAAAAAATTTTAAATCATCTAGCTGAACACACATTTTAATATGCTAATTTGAACATTCCAGTTGGGTAATATAAATGTAGCTTTTCTCAGCCTTACCTTTTTTTCATGAAAACATTTGTTGACATAAGTTCTAAGAAATATAATTTATTAAACACCAATGCAAGCAGCGGTTTGCTAAGAAGATGTTTTTAGTATGGGATGAACATGAAAGATTAACCTTCATAGAAGTTGAGTCCAATCATCTGCTCCAAAACATAACTATGCATAATAGGGATATCAGCCTTTGTCCAGTCCGTTAGCCGATCCTGAAGCACAGGCACATCTGGGTGTGTTCAGTGAACTAATGGGACAGGCCTTAATACAAAGTCATTTCACTGCATTGAGGAACCTCCTGGAAAAGACTTCATGCTTTGGCCATAATTGGCAAACTGACAAAATGGAAGAAAGGTAGTTTTGCAGAATCTGTCAGCAAAACAACAATAATCGATAATGGTGACAATGATGAAGATGATAATAAACTGATTCTGGACAGAGCCTTATATGCTGAGTGGAAGAATGGCAATGAATAGACTTTCTCCTTGGCTGGGGTCTCACTGGGAAACCAGTGAGAGAGAGAGTTGAAATAAGTTGAAATACCACTTCAAAGATGCATTTCCCTACACTGAATAAAACATAGGAGTATACTAACGCTATATTCACACCAACCATTCTTGCAAAGATTTGTAGCTTTGACTCTGTCTGAGTCCTTTTGCACTCCCAGGTGATGCCAGCAGTGGCTGGAACTTTTCCTTTGCTCTTCTTGGTGGAATATTAGCAAAACTGGCCAGCAAAGCAGCAATGGGAAGAACTTGATCTTAAGCACATTTGTCACATACACCAGAAAAATCTCTGGAGTACATATAGGTTGCTGAAATTGAGACAATTTGAGTTCTAGCCATTTTTGAAACTTTTAATGGTTTTTGTTTGGTGCTGGGGAGACCAGAAAACAAGGGTCTCTTCTTCCCATTCCTTCTATAGATCCACAGAAGTCAGATATGGCTGTTTTTCTTTGGTCTCAAGGCTGGCTTGGCCTACAGAGTAGAGTTTCAATAACCAGTGACTGTCAGTATACTTTTAATTAAACTCTGAGCAAATCAGTAAAGTCATCAGAATGTATTGAGATTGTTATACAACACAACCTCTGTAGCTAAACAAAATAAAGCAAAACTTGTTTTTGAATGTGTTCTGTAATATGTCACCACTACATTATTGTTTTACTCAAAATTGATGACCCTGTACCTCTAGCTGCATGTATGGGCACATGTGTGTTATATGGGAAGGGTTCTGGGAATGCTGAGTAGAAAGGTATGAGGTGACTGTATTTGTTTGACTTATCTTTTTAATTTGTTTAGTTATATTTTGTTAGTGTTACGTCATTTGAGCTCTCTATGTCACTTAGTGATATATTTCTTCTGTATTTTCTTTATCGAAACCTGTGTATCTTTTACTCCCATGTCATAATGGTAGAGAGATGCATGAGTTATAAAATTCCTTCTGTAGGCCATTTGGATAGTTGCCTTTTATAACATCCTCATTCTTCTAAATATATTCCAGGGGAGTCTGGATTTGTGTGTGTGTGTGTGTGTGTGTGTGTGTGTGTGTGTGTATTTTTGCTAGTGGTTCTATGTACAACTATTCAGGATATACATATATTTTGAATCACATGTCCTGTCTCAATTTACCTTTTCCTGGATATATAAAACTGTATAGTTGCTCGACTACAGTATTATATATACCCTCAGACCTAGAAATTTAATGAATTTCCCTGATATTCATGTTTCATATAACTCCAATCCAAATAAAGCACCCTATTCATTTTGTCACTGAATAGGAAATGATCCCAGCTATGGAATACCCAACATCCTCTCTGGTTTGCTAATAGACTTTTATTAACATATTTTTGGAAATTAAGCTCCCTAGCTGGGAAGGGAGATTCTTCTTCCAAATGTCTAAGTTTTCCTTGCCTCCAAGAAGAATAAGACGGCTGCCATTGAGCACAGCTCTGGGACTTCCCAGTCATCCATGAATAGTCTTCTCACTACTGGGGACATTCTCATCCAACTGGTGAGTTTTCTGTTACTATGTGAAAATCTACCCTGAGTCTCAGGCAATATGGATGTGAATGAAACTCTTGAGATGTTTGATACCATCTTACAACTACTGGGACTAATGGGGATTTTGGAAGAATAGTGGAAAGATGAACTGAACACTATTATATAATTTCACTCAAACATGTATTGCACAAAAAGAACAAATATACATACATTTAATCTTAGTTTAAAAAAGTACTCTTATTCCTATATATAACTCCCAAAACTTTGTTTTCTATCTTAGTTATTCCAAGCTTTTTTTTTTAAAGATTTTATTTATTTATTCATGAGAGAGAGAGAGAGAGAGAGAGAGAGAGAGAGAGAGACAGAGGCACAGATACAGGCAGAGAGAGAAGCAGGCTCCATGCAGGGAGCCCAACATGGAACTTGATCCTGGATCTCCAGGATCACACCTTAGACTGAAGGCAACGCTAAACCACTGAGCCACCGGAGCTGCCCTATTCCAAGCTTTTGGTACATATTTCTATTTCCAATATTGTATATCTAAACCATTGTTTAAATTCCACTTATTATAATAACAGATAAGGAAAAATAATATGTTCATGAAAAAGCTTCATAATTCAAAAATATTCTATCAAATGGATTATCTCGTTTGGTCTTGAAATAAACTATATGAGAAGTAAATGAGAATTTTATTATTATTATTACTCATTTTTTGGTTGGGATACCAGAGGATTTAAATGGTCTGCTCATTATCATATAAACACATAGTAACAGATTATAGGAAAAATGAAATTGAAGTCTAGGTCTTGTAACTACAAAAATCAGGACTATTTCAACCATGCTGTGCTTATATTCTAACCTTATTGAATCTTCTTTTTTTCTGATATTGTTCATATTTTTCCATATTTTTCAGTTGCCTTGTTCCTTGCTCTTTGTATGATAACTTCTTAATCATCAGTCTTTTAAATTCTCCATTCATGGGGCATCCAGATGGCTCAGTGGTTGGGCATCTGCCTTCAGCTCAGATACTGATCCTGGGGTCCTGGGATCCAGTCCCTGCATCAGCCTCCCCACAGGAAACATGCTTCTCTCTCTGCCTGTGTCTCTGCCTCTCTGTTTGTGTCTCTCCTGAAGAAATAAAATCTTAAAAAATTATCCATTCATAACTTCTTTTATCATCCCTTCGTAGTATTATAAAATCATAGATCGTTAATCTTAGAAGGTATACTTTACTCCAGATTCCAGAGAATGTTTTAATTATTTTCATAAAATCCTGGATTTATATTCTACTTTTTACTGAATACCTACTCAAATTTTGATCTGAGTTCTGCTACCTGAAGCGGAGCATTTGCTCACTAAAATACTTACCAGCTCTTAAGATTTAGGGATCAAAACTGCATTTATTTGTAATTCATCTATTAAGCCATGCAAATCTTTAAGACACTATGTTTGCAGTCACACTTCAAACGATGTCAGTACAGTAGATTTTATGATGGATAGGATGTTTTTAAAATTATTGAAGGTATAATTTATTTTTATAAAAATAAGTCAAAGAAATTCTCCTTTCACATAAATGTAGAGGTAAGCATTCAGAAATCTCATTGGACTTGATTTTGTTTTTCTTGACTTCATTTTTTTCTTTTACATTTTCCTTTCTCATGTCTTGAACTGCAAAAATAAGTTGCTTGTTGAACATTCTGGTATAGTTTAGCATTTATGTTTTAAGTAAGTTTTTCCATATGCTTGTTTTTGCCTCCATGAGGTCTCTTTGTCTCAACTTTCTTCATCCCCTACTCTTAAATTAAAGAAAAAAAAATCTTTAGCTTTCCTTGTTGTGTTTGGCTGCGATGTGTAGAATCAGTCATACCCAGCTCTCTACTGTAAGTTTATAATTTTAATTAGCTTCCTATAAGCTGACTCCATTGCCCAGTTAAAATAAGTTTCAAGTTCCTCAACTCCCAAGAAGTGGGATGTGCAGGAAGACAGTGATTAAAGGATTAAAAGGAAACCTCTAGAAATCTTATTTCTTTGAAGAAAATTAGGTCAGTTTTTGCCATGTTTTCTGCTTGGATTCATAGTTCATGGCTGGCCATCAATATTTGATGATTTAAAATGGCTTTTGGCTCTCCCTCTTTAAAAACAAGATTAGTTACGTATGTCATGTGAACTCCTACATTTGTGGTAGCACACACTAGAATTAAGGTTATTACTCTTTTTTCCATTACTGTATGCTGTCTTTACTCAGAAGTTCCTTAAGAATACTCCTTCTTGGACTGGAATTTTGAATACTTGGTCACATATTGTCCAATTGCTGTTCATCTCAGCACATTCAAATCTTCAAAGGCAGAATCAAAACAAATATTGGGGCATGGTAGAGACAAAGATAAAGATTTAATATCCTTTGAATAAAAGTAAACGAGGCAGCATCTATATAATCAAGAGACACTGGGATGTAATTGAAAGATGTAGTCATTCCAATTTTCCAAACCCTTTCACCAATGTCCTGTTAGAGGCAGAAATTAGGAAAATGATGTGACCAGAGTAGCAGATAATATTTTGAGAATGAAATTTGCTTATTTTGTTTTCCATTTTACTTCTAGAAATGAATTCAAAGTCAATATAAGTTACATTACTTAGGTATGCATTTTATTCGAAAACAGAACTATTAAGTCTTTTCTCGTTTATTTTTCTGACATCATTCTGTTCTTCATGTTCTCTAGATGATCACACATAGGGGTTTAGAAGTATCACATCCAGTATCCTCAGTGACTTTGGACACTTTGGGGTCAGAGATGAAGTCCATCTATTACTTACTTCAGTAGTAGTTTGGCCAGAGTTTTTTGTTTTTTGTGTCAGTTCCCCACCATTCATTTCCTACAGGTTTTCACAAAGAGGGTCAGAGGCCATGAGCCATAAAGTGGGCTGCATTACAGAGAGGGATCCTTTTCTTAAGGAACTTATTACTCTTTTATATTGGGCAGTGAGCATGCTTGTCCTTTGCTCTGTACCGAAGCATTATCTTCATATGCCACGATTGTTCACTGTACTAGCATTCTCCATGACAGTCTGAGACAAAGGACAGTTATTGCTTTGCTCATGTGACATGTAAGTATGAGGGATGAAACCTATGGAGAATTGTATCCCAGTACCTATCCAAGTCATTCATACATGTAAAAGATAAGCACCAGATGTATTAAAGATAAAATTGTATAAATACATAAGGGTGGTGAGTAAGTGATATTTTAAATGTTTTGAAGAAAATAAAGCAGAAATGTTTTTGACCTTATGGTAAGGAAGTTCTTAAGCAAGTAATTTTTTTTTCTTAAAGAAAGAAAACATTGATAAATGTGGTTACATAATCATTTTTTAATTTTAGGACAAGGTAACAGAATTTCTCCAATAACAGAATTGGAGAAATTATATATTATTGTTACTGGCAAAATCGCGATATTATTAATATTAAAGTCAAAGTCTTCCCAGATTTGTCAGTACATTTGATTTTCATCTAGTTGAATTATTCAAGATGATGGTGATTCTGGGATTTGCTCTTCCTGTAATGTGATTATTTCATTATCATGAGGATAATAATTAGCAGTACGAATTGACCAACAAACTGTTTTGCCTTGGAAACAACTGGATAGAATGGTCTAACTTATTTGCTGGAGAATTCACCCTTGGACTTTCCTCTAGGAAGTGATTACTTTAAAGTTAATGACTGCATTAGATGTAGCAATGATTTTGATGCTTAGTAGAAGTGGAACCACAAACAGATGTTTTGCATTTTTATTTATTTATTTTTGTTGGGTTTTGTTTTGCATTTTTAGATGGTGAAAACTTTCATTTGGAGCATTGGTAAACCTTGAGTATTTTTTATTATTTATTCTCAATCTCAGTGATGTTTTGTATGATTATGAGGCTGGTAAACAGAAATGCAAAGTGTCCCAGAAGCTAGAAAATAGGTTTATGTGGCTTACACAGTTTTTGGTGAAGACCTGACAGAGCTGATACATGAAACCAGTTTTTACTTTTCTGGTGTAATATAATATAAACACACACACATACTTCAAGCAAATTGAAAAGTATGGAGAATAATATGTTAAGTACTCATGCATCTTATTCTAGGCTGGTGACATCTGAATGGCAGATAGTATTTGCATTTTTAAGGAATTTTTAAAAAGATTTTATTTATTTATTCATGACAGACACAGAAAGAGAGACAGAGACACAGGCAGAAGGAAAAACAGGCTCCTCGCAGGGAGCCTGATGTGGGACTCGATCCCAGGATCCTGGTGTCATGACATGAGCTGAAGGCAGACACTGAATTATGGAGCCACACAGGTGCCTCTGGGTCTTGATTTTTTAATTCAGCATGATAATTTGCTTATTAATTGGAGAACTTAGTTCATTTATATTTAATGTAATTGCTGGTATGATTACATACATGTCTATCATTTTATAATTTGTTCTTTATGCTGTCTATTCTGTTTTTAGTACCTTTGATCATTTTCTATCTTCATTTATGTTAATTACATATTTTTAATATGCCACTTCTCTTTATTTTAGCTATAACTCTTTGCATTATTTTAAAGTATTTTTCTCTGGAGATTATAAAATGCACCTATGAGTTATCACAGTCTAATTAGTGTTCATAATGGACTACATTATGTAAAGTATGAGAAGCTTGTAATAGTTTAATTCCATCTGACACTGCCTTCCATCATTTGTGGTATGTTCTCCTATATATTAGGTTTATTTATTAAAATTAAATAGGAAAGCATTATAATTTTGATTCAGATACTCATTTATCTTTTTAAAAATTTAGAAAGAGAATGACAAACATAAGTCATATTTGTCTCCATTATTGTCATTTTTTATTGCTTTATTTTTTCTTATAGATTTACGTTTCCATCTGATGTGGGGTTTTATCTTTTTATCCCTTCAGTACATGACAATGTTGAATAGAGATAGTGTGTTCACCTTTTTTAAATTGTAGCTTCTAATGTTCTTATGAATAATATGATTACAGGTTTATCAAATTTATTAAGGTAAAGTATTTTCCTATATTATCGGTTTACTAAGAGTTATTTTCTTGAATGAGTGTTTAATTTTATCAGAATCTTAAGTATATTTAATGGGATAATCATGTTTCCCTTTTTTAATATCCCAATGTTGTAAAGGCCATTTCTAGAATTTCTATCTTAAAATCAATCTACCTTGTACTTGGACAAGGTAGCCAGGGTTGCTTGAGTGGCTCAGCAGTTGAGCGTGTCTGCCTTTGGCTCAGGTCGTGATCCTGGGATCCTGGAATTGAGTCCTACATCAGGCTCCCGTCAAGGAACTGCTTCTCCCTCTGCCTGTGTTTCTGCCTCTCTCTGTGTCTCTCATGAATAAATAAATAAAAAATCTTAAGAAAAAAAGAGAAGGTAGCCATTTTTAATAATCATTTTTAGATACAGTGTAGAATTTAAATTGCTGTTTTGGATTTTTATATTTATGTTAATGAGTAGTATGGATTTCTAATTTTTCAAATAATATTTTTCTTTTTCTGGTTGAAAATTCCTATGTAGTTTTACAGTAGTTCTTGGGGTAACAGTATTTAAAAAAAATTTTTTAATTTTTATTTATTTATGATAGTCACACAGAGAGAGAGAGAGAGAGAGAGAGAGAGAGAGAGAGAGGCAGAGACACAGGAGGAGGGAGAAGCAGGCTCCACGCACCAGGAGCCCGACGTTGGACTTGATCCCGGGTCTCCGGATCACACCCTGGGCCAAAGGCAGGCACTAAACCGCTGCGCCACCCAGGGATCCCAGTAACAGTATTTTAATGGCAAATTGTCTCAATTTTTGTTTACCTGAAAGTACCTTAATTTCATTCTCATCTTGATTATTTTTCTGAGTGTATATTAATTGTCAAAAATTATTTTTGCAGCACTTTGAATGTATTATTCCATCTTTTTTCACTTCTATTGTCCTATAAGAGTCATTTTATTTTTTATAATACATCCCTAGTAATTTGTTTTTTCTCTTTAGGTGCTTTTTAGTCTTCTTTCTCTTGAGGTTCTCTAGTTTTTACTACTATAAATTTAGCTTTAGATTCTTTTTCATTTACTTCATTCAGTTCTTGTTTCATGAAATATTTAAGCAATCTCTTGAACGATTGATGTCTCAGTCATTATCTTTTCAAATTTTGCCTCTATAGTCTGTCTACTCTTTGATTTTTGAAATCTTATTTGGATTTCCTCATTCTGTTCTTGATGTTTTTTTTCCTATTTTCTACTTATTTGTTTCCCTGTGTTCTAAGCTATACTTCTATTTTACTCCTGAATCTCTGATCTTTTTTATGAACTATTTCTTTCTCTTATGTTTTAAAAGATCATTATGTTTTATTAATTATTTTAAATATACTTATTTTGTAGTTTAATCTGAGAGGGTTATTGTTTGAAATTCTTGGTGTTCTAATTCTGTTGATGTTATGCTTGCTGACTTTTGCTTATGGTGTTTTACAATTTTGGAGTAAGTTTTTTTTTTTTTTTTTTAGCATAGCTTTATGTGAATCCTGGAAAACTTGAGGGAGGATTTGATTTACTTCTACCCTTTTATTGTTAGTTTTTCAGTTTGAAATGCTCTCTCTCCAAATAACAAATATTTTAAAATCTATCATACTTCATGGTAGATCCATGACTACACTTTTCTTCATCTTCTACCTTATGATTTTCAGTAAACTGGCCAAGCAGAACACTGCACTGATAAATGTAAAAATTGCATATTATTTCATTTAAAAAGTATATTGGTTATCTGAAATTCTGAGTGATAACATAGGAAAAGGAGATATATAAGTAATTAAAGTATTATAAATACTCATTTACTATGCCAAAGTAGAATATTTACTTAAAACTGGTCTACTCTATAATTTTGAGGAGGGGGTTTACTAGTATATTACAGTAATTAAGAAAATAATTTCTATGATCTGAGTTTCCAGGCACTGAAAGTTACAGGAATAAGCTAGCATTTGAAGTGTATAAGTGCCAGAGTGTATATTAACATAAATATTTTATTATATTAGTAAACATGATAATAAAATAATTTATATTTATCATTTGGCAGTTCACATAATGGTTCCAGAGAAGCAGTTTATTTGATCTCTAGAAATGTTCTAAAGGCGGTATGGCCGATATCATTAGACTCATTTTCCATACAGGTAAATTTAGCTTTAGTCTAATTAAATTTCTGTGTAATAGTTGGAGGTAGGATCTGATTCCAGGTTTTCTAACACTGAGTCCATTACTATTGTAATTACATCTCTGTGCTAAATATACAAAGAATAATCATTTTAAAAATACTTAAATTATTTTTACACTGAGTTTTACTAATTATTTTGATTGAGTATAGGAGCTTGTAGAAATCTTTAAAAAATCTCAAGGAACAGAAACATTGGAACCCAGATTTTCATTGAATTTTGTTTTCTTCTGTGTGTGTTGTATAATGTAATTGTAGCTTTTGAAGGATCCTATTGTGTTAAATGTTGAGTCTCTGAAACCACGTTTATCATATAATAAACAGTAAAATAATGTGTCCTTTTAATTAATTTAACAAAGAAAAATTATGTTAAAATGATCTTTTTTTGTAAAATGATCTTAAACTTTGTGGCAATGTAGATATTTTTGTTAAATCTAACAATAATTGACTAATGAATGAAGCTAGAAAATTTCTATTTTTGATATATTTCCATCTAATTGGATATAGCACAATTTTAGCATCTGAGATTTTATTTTTTCCTATTCTTCAATATTGTTTATTAAATTACATGAATGTACAGGAGACTACAAATGCCCAATACTTATATATCTATATATATATTTATATATCTATCTAAAACTAAAAAGCTAAGATACCTTAGAAATATAATCATCTTTCTGTGGATTTTCTCATAACTTTACAAGAAATTCTATTTCTTGTGTCAACCTGAGAACAGATGCTCTTCATTTTTTATTTTAATTAATTATTTAACTTTAGAACACAAGATTTTTTAAAAGTTTCTATTTATTTATTCATGAGAGACACACACACTCACACACAGAGGCAGAGACATAGGCAGAGGAAGAAGCAGGCTCCATGCAGGGAGCCTGATGTGGGACTCAATCCTGGGACTCTAGGATCATGCCCTGAGCCAAAGGCAGATGCTCAACTGCTGAGCCACCCAGGGATCCCAGGAACACAATATTTATTTAAATATGCATTTTAAAAAAATAACTTGATCCAATTATTCCTGGGCCTAAGGTCTTCCAAAGAGGGTGAGGTTTTTTTTTTTTTAATTTGAGGTGTAGTTGATACACAATGTTAAATTAGGATTAACATTAATTAACATAAACATAACATTAAATTAACTTAATTTTAATTTAAATTAACATAAACATTAACATTAATTTTAGATGTATGACATAACTTTAGTGATTCATCTTCTAAGTGTATCATTTGTCACTGTAGTATAGCTACTGTATGCCATAGTACAGTGCAATACGATTGACTATCCCTCTGACTGTCCCTGTGACATATTCATTCTATAACTATAAGCCTGTATCCCTCACTCTCTTTCATGCATTTTGCCCATCCCTCTAGCCCTTCCCCTCTGGCAACCATCCATTTGTTCTCTATATTTATGGATCTGTTTCTGCTTTTTGTTTCTTTATTCATTTGTTTTATTTTTTAGGTTCCACATGTAATTGAAGTCATATGGCATTTGTCTTTCTCTGTTTGACTTATTATTGTCACAAACACCAAAATCTCACCTTTTTAATGGTTGAGTAATAATCCATTGTGTATATATGCCACACCTTTATCCATTCACCTATCTTCCATATCTTGCTATTGTAAAGAATGTTGCAGTAAACATAGAGTGCATATATCTTTCAAAGTATATGCTTTTGTTTCTTTGGGTAAATACATAGTAGTGGAATTACTGGATCATGTAGTATTTCTATTTTTACTCTTGTGAGGAACTTTCATATTATTTTGCACAATGGCTGCACTAGTGTTAATTCTTAACAGGACACGCTTCCTTTTTCTCCACGTCCTTACCAATACTTGTTATTTCTTGTCTTTTTGAACCTACCCATTGTGACAGGTGTAAGGTGATGTCTCATTGTAGTTATGATTTGCATTTCTTTGATGATTAGTGATGTTGACATCTTTTTTCATGTGCTTGCTGGCTATCTGTATGTCTTCTTTGGAGAAATGTCTGTTCATATCTTCTGCCCATTTTTTAAATTGGATTGTTTGTTTTTATATATCATTTGGAAGTATATTCTAATTGCTTCTCAGCCTTTTGGCTAAGATCGTGTGGAAATATATTCTAACATTCAGTAGGTTGCCTTTTTATTTTGTTGATTGTTTCCTTTGCTGTGAAGAAGCTTTTTATTTTGGTATAGTCCCAATAGTCTATGTTTGCTTTTGTTTCCCATGCCTCAGGAGACATAGCTAGAAAAACATTGCTAATTCCAAGGTCAAAGGAATTACTGCCTCCATTGTTTTATAGGAATTTTATGATTTCAGGTCTTACGTTTAGGTTTTAATCCATTTTGGATTTATTTTTGCATATTGTTTGAGAGACTATCTTTCCCCCATTGTATATTCTTCCCTTCTTTGTTGTAGGTTAATTGGCCATATAAGCATGAGTTTATTTTTGGGCTCTCTATTCTGTTCCATTGACTTATGCATCACTTTTTGTCCAGTACCATAGTGTTTTGATTACTACAGCTTTGTAGTACGTCTTAAAATCTGGGATTGTGATACCTCCAGTGTGCTTTTCTTTTTCAAGACCGCTTTGGCTACTTGAAGCTTTTTATAGTTCCATACACATTTATTTATTATTTTTTCTAGTTCTGTGAAAAATGCTATTTGTATTTTGAATGTCTGAGATGTTATTAAGAAAGCTGTATGAATTAAGCCTTGGCGAAGTGTTATATCAAATACTAGTACTTTTTTTTCTTGCAACCCTTTTCATAGAAATGCATATGTATATATGTAAAAAATGTACATATGCATAAAAAAGATACAATGTATTTATCTTTTGCTTTATTTCCTAACTTCTAAAATAGCCTGATATTCTAAAAAAGAGATTATTGATGTTGGTATAATTTTGTCAAAACTATTTTGATTTGAACTGTGATTTTGTGTATTTTGCTATTGGTCTTTGAGTTCTTTTCAAATTGGGACTCTGAGCTCAGATTAGTGTAGTTTGGATATAATTTATAAATTATAGTTGAAGTATAAATGTTTATCAGTAAATGTAAATTATTGAGTAATATTTATTTAGCATATTTTTAAATATACACATATCTTTAATGATATCCACATGTTTCTAACTGCTGTTATCTTTGATAAAACTGTACGTTTTAAGCTAAAAAGTATGTGTTTGTCTATTCATTTATATGAAGTTGTTCATTGCAAGTTATTGATCTCATGAATTATAGCATTTATATTATTATTTGATAAATACTTAAAATATTAGATTGATTTCATGAGTCAGGTATCATCTTGCATAGTGATGTAAAATAAAAAGTTAATTAGAAACAGGATATGGGCAGTCCATGTGACTCAGCGGTTTAGTGTTGCCTTCAGCCCAGGCTGTGTGTTGGCGACCCGAGATCGAGTCCCACGTCAGGCTCCCTGCATGGAACCTGCTTCTCCCTCTGCCTGTGTCTCTGCCTCTCTCTCTCTCCCTCTGTCTCTCATGAATAAATAAATTAAATTTATTTATTTATTTTTAAATATTTTATTTATTTATTCATGAGAAATAAATAAAATTAAAAAAAGAAACAGGAAATTTTAAAATATTTCAATGTAATGCTTTAAGGATAGTGTATATTATGTTATCAACAGTAACCTTTATGAGATATCTAGAGGCTACGTGGTACTATGCGGCATCTCAGATCTGGAGTTGCTTATATATTTTTGCTTGATTTGCACTTCTAAATTTCTCTTCCATGTTCTTATCTGCTTTTCCTAATTTATGAGACCCCTTTTCTTTCACTGAAGTTATTTATTTGGTCTTTCAAACTATTTTGATTCCATAGAGTCTATTAAGGTATGTAAAATGTATGGAAAAAGATGATAACTAGAAACTACATAAAATATCTAATTTAGAAGAATATTGAATTTGAAACTGATTCAATTTCACCAACTTTTTGACTACAAAAACAAGAATTAATTGTAAATTAATTTTTATTAGTAGAAATGTATGTATAAGAATTGTTACATATTTATTTTTCATTTAATATAATAATTAGATATTGCAATAAGAAGCACATTATATATAATAGACCAACTTCAAAGGATCTGACTTATCTTTATAAACATGCACTTATTAAAGAATCATTCATATTTATATTATAGTGATAAGGAATAATAAACTCTAATAAAATATAAATTGAATATATAAACAGTTCCCTCTTCCCCCAAATAGTCATAATTCAAATTTTTCTCCAAAGGTATTTGTAAATCTAACTTATGTTGGAGGTAATGCCACCATGAAATAAATCTGTCGCTGTCACAGTAGGGCAAGGGATAGTCAAGAAAAACATCTTTCCCTGACAGTTCATTTTCTTTCCATGACACAATTTACAAAAGGTTTCCACAGGTCAGCTTATGGGAACATAAGGGCAGTTTCATTTGAACATAGCATTTTCTCACAACAAAAGTATCTGGCAGTGTTTGAAAACCCCTTGCTAGTTGGAACGATCTAAGATACAGAGATCAAATTTTTAAGCTAAACCAGAAAACAGTGTCAGGAGTTCAACGCAACACTGATAAACAGTCATCTCCTGATGCCACATGTCACAGCTGATGGAGTCCTGCAGATCCATTTCTTTCACCATCCGCCTGACACTCTGCTTTATATAGCAGTATTTTAGGGCATAGTGAAGGGCTTGGATGTTGAACAGTTTTTCCCACTGAGCATCTGTCCTTGAGACTCTCATGCATGTGTTATTTACTTTGTTGTGTAGCATATCTTCAGGCATGCAAAGAGGCATGGTGCATGGAATCAGAGTCAATAAATTGCTGTGATTTCATGAGTCTGTATCCAACCATACTATCCAGCATATGTGAAACTAAGCAGCTCAAATTTCCAAAAGAAATACAAATAGAAGTTTTCACCAAAAGGTACGTACTATACAGGAACATACTATTTTATGATAAGGAAAACTGAAGAGGAAGAAATCAAAATAATATTCATGAAATTCAGTAGGTACTTCAAAAATAATAAAACCCTACATCTACATATACTCAAATATGCTGTTCCTTTTCTCAGCCTGTCAGTGTTTTTCTCATTCCAGTTCCTTTCATGTTGTCTTCCCTTTTCACTGTTTCCCTTCTTTTGCCTTGTCAATTTAGAGGAATACTAGATTCAGTATGTTTTCATTAAAGAAATTGAAAGCATCTGAAAGTATTCAGAGAGGCAGGCAGTGCGTTAAATGATTCCTAGAGCACTTGAAACAAAGTGAAGCATTCCTGTGTAATATAATCATTTGAGAAATTAAATATTAATAGTAAGCATTTGGAAATAGTACTGTTAATTTACCTTCAATAACTTAATTTTCCCACTTCTATTCTGGATTTTACATTTAATGATTCCAGAGTACTGAAGATTTTTATTTTTTATATCTTTATTTTATTTTTCATATTTTTTTAGTTACTTTTGCGAGTGTCAAGCCTCTACAGTATGCAGTAGCAAATATTATTGTGGAAGTACAAAATGATCTTTAAGTGTAAAATAGTCGAAACAAATAAATGCCTAGTTATTTAATTACATGATACAAAACGATTTAAAAAGTGAAAACATCTAAAGAACACAAAATATAGAGATATTTACAAATAAAGGAAGATTACCGACTTTTTAGCTTGTTTTTTAAATTTTGTTTATTTTTATTTATTCATGAGAGACACAGAGAAAGAGAGAGAGGCAGAGACATGGGCAGAGGGAGAAGTAGGCTCCCTGCAGGGAGCCTTATGTGGGACTCAGGGATCAGGACCCAGGGATCACGCTGTGAGCCTAAGGCAGAGGCTCAACCACTGAGCCACCCAGGCATCCCTTTTAGTTTATTTTTAAATCTAGATTTTTTGTATGTTGCCAGAGGTACAAAACACAAAATTTATTTTCTTCATTAGTTATTTTTATTTGAATTCATGTCATGAGAATTTGGTAGAGAATATGGCTCTCTATTCCTGAAATACACAGAAGCCAACTTCAATAATTTTTTAATATAGACATTTAAGTTTGTTCTTTTAATATGAATATATTAGGAATGCCATATGGATTTGAACTTTATCAAACAGGAAAAATTTCAGTGTGATTACAGTTAGTGAAAATAATTTTTTAAATTATTTTAATTTTTTTAATTTTTTAAAAGATTTATTTAATTATTTATTCATGGTGGAGAGAGAGAGGCAAAGACACAGGCAGAGGGAGAAGTAGGTTCCATGCCGGGAGCCCGATGAGGGACTCCAGGATCGCGCCCTGGGCCAAAGGCAGGAGTTAAACCGCTGAGCCACCCAGGGATCCCTGAAAATAATTTCTTGTTAGCAAGGTGTACTAGCAGAATGGGAAATGGCCATTAAAATATACAGTTTCATTGGAATTACATATCTCCAAGAGAAGATCATGGTATCAGCAAGGTGGCACAGTAGAGATTGCAGCCTTCATCTCCTCACAAAAAAACAATTAGATATCTATTCATGACTGAAAATAGCTCTGGAAGCTCAGGAGTCCAGTTAAGAAGCTACAGCAACACAATGGAGGAAATAAAACAAAACAAAACCCTAAGAATAACTACACAGAAAGTGTAGGAAGCACAATTTCATTTTGCCTGCATCATCCATCCCCTATGCTGATACAGTTCAACACCAGAAGTTTCCCTGACAGGGGAAGAGGAGAACAGAATGAATGACCAGCATCCTTAGTATTATAGGGTATTGCCTGAAGAATGTGCTTTGATTTTTATCCCATGCAGGTTGCTGGGGAAATTGGCATAGTGGAGATGTCTGGAGATTCCTAGGAACAAAGAAGGATGGGGACTATCAGTGTCAGCTATGTGTTAGGTGTAACATGATTCCCAGTGGCCTGCTCTGCAGAGAACCCAAGTAGCCTTTGCTGTTGGGGACCTCACAGCCCTTGTGGCTGCCATGGACATCCAATAGCTTTCACCACTGAGGACCCTGCTGTGTTCATTACTGTGGATCACAGCAACTTTTTCTATGAGAATCCCAGTAGCTTTTGCTAGTGAGTCTCTGCTAATGCCAGTGAACAGCCATTTCAGCCACCATGGATCTTCTGCAGTTGCACCAGTGAAAGTCCTACTTTTTTTTTTCCCTTTTGCCTTTACAGACTACAGCTGCCTAAGATACCACCTATCTGGAGCCAGTCTACCTAATGCCACTACAGGTGCCTTGGCCCCAGAAAACAGTGTGGCCAGCATGTGTGCACTCACAGTTTACTTCAGTCCCTGCCACCAGCCCTGGCTCCTCCTGCTGTGTGTATGCCCATGACTAACTGGTGCAGCCATGTGTGCACACACACCTGGCCCCAGTACTTGCTGTTAGTCCTCATCACTGTACACATGCTCACAGCTATCCTTAGTAGTTATGCACTTTTATGCCATTAGTTATAAACACCTGTTGCCTACCTAAGTGTACTCTCCAATGGGCCTAGTAGTGTTGCTGAGGACACCCAGCTATCTTGTATACCACATTGCTTTTGCTACCAAGGACCACTGAGTTGCTGACATTGCAGACCATAGCAGTCAGGGCCATCAAGTCACTGTGATCTCAAGACCCATAGCTGCCACATACCCCACATTTAGAAACCTGTATGCCATCAGACATGGCACCATAGAATGCTTCTGTATAATCCCCTGGTCAGCGCCTCTGTACCCCCTTCCCTCAAGTGACAGTCTTTCCTTACTGAAGCTAGTACATAAAGTCTTGAAGATGTGATTTCTTCTTCAAATGTGCAGGTACCACTGCAAGAAATAAGGAATACAATAAATCAGGAGTTAAGATACTACCAAAAATACAATAAACTTTCAGTAACTGATGCCAAATAAATGGAGATCCATGAGTTGCCTGACAAAGATTTCAAAATGATTGTTCTAAAGAAACTTACCAAACTATAAGGGAACACAGATAATTTAATAAAATCAGGAAATAATATAACAACAAAATGAGAAGTTCAACAATGAGAAAACATTAAAAAAATCAAAATCTGGAGCTGAAGAATACAAAATATGAACTAAATAATGCAATAGAGAGCTTCAGCAGCAAACTTGATCAAGCAGAATCAGTAAGCTCAAACATAGGCCATTTGAAATTTTCCATCAATGAGAAAAAGAAAAAAAGAATGAAAAAGAGTGATGAATGCCTGCATGATTAATAAGACATAATCAAAGGAACCAATACATATACTATGGACATCCTAGAAAAAGAAGAGAGAGAGAAAGAACAGGAAGTTTATTTTAATAATCAGGGGTGCCTGGGGGCTCA
The DNA here is from genome assembly GCF_018345385.1 of Vulpes lagopus. NCBI lineage: Eukaryota > Metazoa > Chordata > Mammalia > Carnivora > Canidae > Vulpes > Vulpes lagopus. The sequence goes on along the minus strand of NC_054829.1, from coordinate 120,426,061 downwards.
GTCATATAAGTTGCCTTTGGCTTAAATCATCATCCTGGGACCCTGAGATCGAGCCCCATGTCAGACTCCTTGCTCAGTGGGGAGTCTAATTCACCCTCTTTCCACCCCCATGCTCATTCTCTCTCAAATAAAATAAAATCTTTAAAAAAACAAAAAATAATAACTCAAAGTTTCACTAATCTGGGGAAAGAAATGGATATCCAGACTCAGGAATCTCAGATAGGTTGAACATAAAGATATGGACATCAAGACACACAATGTAATTAAAGTATCAAAAGTCAAAGAGAATTTTGAAAGCAGCAATAGAAAAGCAACTTGTTACATACAAAGAAAGCCTCTTTATAAGGCTGTTTATGGATTTCTCAATATAAGCTTTGCAGGTCAGGAGAGAGTGGTATGGTATATTTAAAATACTGAAACAAAAACATTGTCAACTAAAGAATATTCTGCAAAGCTAACCTTTAAAAATGAAAGGAAATATAAAGTATTTCCCAGAATAAAAACTGAGGAACCCTGTCACCATTAAACTTGCCTTACTTACAATAAATTTTTTTAGATTTTTATTTATTTATGATAGTCACACACACAGAGAGAGAGAGGCAGAGACATAGGCAGAGGGAGAAGCAGGCTCCATGCACCGGGAGCCCGATGTGGGATTTGATCCTGGGTCTCCAGGATCGTGCCCTGGGCCAAAGGCAGGCGCCAAACCTCTGCACCACCCAGGGATCCCCACAATAAATTGTTAAAGAACTTCTTTAAATGAAATGAAAGACACATTACACATCTGTGTGTAAGCATATGAAAATATAAATCTCACTGGTAAAAGTAAATATATAGTTAAATTCAGAATAATTTAATATTGTAATGTGGTTTGCGAATCAGCTGTATCTCTGATACAAAAGCTAAATGAAAAAATTTAAGAATACTAAAATAATAAAAGTTTGGTAACAGATGCATATATACAAAGAAGTAAACTCTGACTTCAAGAACACACATGAAAGTGGTGGGGGGAGCATGGTAAAAGTAGAGAGTTTTTCTATGCAATTAAACTTAAGTTGTTATCAAATTAAAATAGATAGTTATAAATTTACAAGAAAACATATACAAGTCTCAAATAATCATAAAAGAAAGAACCATAGTAGACACACAAAAGATAAGGAGAAGGGAACCAAAGCAAACTTAAAAAATCATCAAATAAAATAGAAGAGCAAAGAGTAATAAAATAAATGCAAACCAGACAAAATCAATTAAAAATGGCAATAGTAAATCCTCATTTATCAACAATCCTCATTTATCAACAATCACTTCAGATGGATTAAACTTCCCAATCAAAAGGCATTGAGTAGCTGAGTGGGTAATAACAATGAGTTCCAATGAAACACTGTCCACAAGAAACTCTACACAGAGACTGAAAATGAGGGGATAAAACAAAGGATTCCATTCAAACAACTAAAACAGAGCAGCGTGGGCTATACTTATATAACATGAAATAGACTTTAAGTCAAAACTATCCCAAGAGTCAAAAGTCATTTTGTAAAGATAGTTAATTCAGTAGGAGGAAATAATAGTTAAAAAAAAAATATGCACCAAATGTTAGGTCACATAAATATATAAACAAATATTTGCTCAGTTCATGTCTCTGTGTCACATTTTGGTAATTCTCACAGTATTTCAAACTTTTCCTTTATTATTTATTGTTGTCATCTATGATCAATGATCTTTGATGTTACTATTTTAATTTTGAGGGGCTTCATATACCATGCCTTTATGGTACAGTGAACTTAATTGATAAATGTATGTGCCTCGCTGCCCCATCAACCAGCTGTTTCCCTGTGTTTCTCCCTCTTCTCAGGCCTCTCCATTCCCTAAAGCACAAAAAATTTGAAATTAAATCAATTATTAAACCTATGATGGGCTCAAGTGAAACAGTGTTCAAGTTGCACATCTTTCACTGTTGAGACCTACTGGTCAGAAAAAAGATTCCTTTCAGAATATTATTACTCATTGACAATGCACCTGGCCAGGTGCTCTGATGGAGGTGGAAAATGAGTTTGTTGTTTTTACACCTGCTAACACAACATCCATTCTGCACCTCATGAATCAAAGAATAATTTTGACTTTCAAGTCTTGCTATTTAATAAAGACACTTTTAAGGGTATTGCTGCTGACAGCAATTCTTCTGATGGAGCAACTGTAAATTGAAAAACTTCTGGAAAGGATTCACCCTTCTAGATGCCATTAAGAACATTTGTGAATCATGGGAAGAGGTCAAAATATTAACATTAACAAGAATTTGGAAGGAGTTGGTTCCAGCCTCCATAAATGACTTTGAGGATTTCAAGACTTAGTGAAAGTGCAGATATGGTAGAAATAGCAAGAGAACTGTAATTAGAAGTGGAACCCAAAAATGTGATTACTGATTACTGCAAATTAGATAACACTAACAGATTAGAACTTGCTCTTATGGATGAACAAAGAAAAGTGAGGGGGATGAGTGGCTCAGTTGGTTAAGCATCTGACTCTTGATTTCAGTTCAGGTCATGATCTCAAGGTCATGAAATTGAGCCCTGTCTTGGGCTCTGTGTGGGCATGGAGACTGCTTAAGATTTTCTTTCTCTCCTTCTGTGCCCCACTCATGTGCAAAATCTCTCTTTAAAAAAATTAAAATTAAAAAAATAAAAAATAATAAAAAAGATTTCTTGAGATGGCATCTATTCCTGATAAAGATGCTGTGAAGATTGTTAAAATGACAGCAAATGATTTAGAATGTTACGTAACTTTACCTGATAAAGCAGTAGCAAGATTTGAGAGGGTTGACTCTAATTTTGAAAAAAAGAGTTTGTGGGTAAAATATTATCAACCGCAGTGCATATTCATGAAAGGACATCAATTGATGCAGCAAACTTCATTATTATTTTGTGAAATTGCTGCAACTTCCCTAACCTTAGCAACCTCTACCCTGATTAGTTAACAGCCATCAATATTGTGGCAAGACTCTCCACTGCAAAATGATTGTGAGTCACAGAAAACTCAGATGATGGTTAGTATATTTTTAGCCAATAAAGTTTTTTTAACTAAGATATATGCATTGTGTTTTAGACATAAGGCTGTTACACACTTAATAGACTATGGAATTGTGTAAACATAACTTTTATGTGTTTTGGGAAACCAAAAAAAGATTATTTGACTTGTTTTATTGTGGCAATCTGGAACCAAATCCTCAGTTTCTCCAAGGTATGCCTCTGTTACAAAGCTATTGTAATCAAAACATGGTAGCAGCATAAAAGCAGACATACAGACCAGTAGAATAGAGAACACAGAATAAACCCACACATTTAAAGTCAACTGGTCTGTAACACATAATACACATGATAGTCTTTTTGATAAGATATATTGGAAAAGATGGATATCTAAGTGCAAAAGGAATGAAATTGGATCCCTATCTTACACCATGTATAAAAACCAACTCAAAATAGATTGAGACTCACATATAAACTTTATAAAACAGGGGAAAACCTTCTTGACATTGATCTTGCTATTGATATTTTGGTTAGGACACCAAAAGCATGGGCAACAAAAGCAAAATAGGCAACTGGGATACAGCAATCTAAAACATTTCAAAGCAAAGAAAATAATCGATAAAATTAAAAGATAACCTTTGGAATGGGAAAAATATTTTCAAACCATACATCTCATAAGGAGTTAATATTGAAATTATATGTCATGAAACCAAAGTGATATATCACTTCAAAACTGAGTATTATCAAAAGAAAACAAAAAATGAGAAGATTAGTGAGGATGTGAAAGAAGAGGAACCTTTATACATTATTGGTTGCAAAGAAAATTAGTACTGCTGTTATGGGAAATAGTATGGAGCTTCCTCAAAAAATTTAGCACAGAGCTATCATATGATCCAGGAATCCCACTTCTGGAATTAACCAAAGGAACTGAAAACAGAATTGTAAAGGAACATGTGCACTTTATGTTAACTGCAGTGTTATTCATAATAGCCAGGTGTGGAAACAACCTACATGTCCTTTGATGGATGAAAAGCAAGAGATGCTATATACATGCAAAGGAATATTATTCAGCATTACAAAAGAAGGAAACCCTTCCATTTGTGACAACATGGATGAACTGGGCGGGCATTATACTAAGTGAAATAAGCCAGACACAGAAAGATAACACTACATGATCTCACTTAAATATGGAATCTAAAAAAAATTGAACTCAGGACGCCTGGGTGGCTCAGCGATTGAGTGTCTGCCTCTGGCTCAGGTCCTGATCCCAGGTCTGGGTATCGAATCCCACACTGGGCTCCCTTCGAGGAGCCTGCTTCTTCCTCTGCCTATGTCTCTGCTTCTCTCTCTCTCTGTCTCTCATGAATAAATAAATAAAATCTTTAAGAAAAATTGAACTCATAGAGGCAGGGTGTAGAATGGTGGCTAACAGAGGCTTGGGGGAGGTGGGAAAAAACAAAAGTTTAATTACTTGGGATTAATAATTTTTTGAGATCTAGTGTACAACACATGATAATAGTTAACAATATTGTTACTGTATGATTGACATTTGCTAAGAGAATATATTTTAAATCTTTTTTCACACACACACACTCAAATGGTAACCATGTGGACATGATAGATATTATTTATCCAATTACTTGATTATGGTGATTATTTCACAATGTATATGTATATTAAAACATCAAATTATACCTTAGATATACATATTTTTTACAATAATACACCTTAAACCTATGTAATTTTTGTATGTCAATGATATCTCAATAAAGCTATCAAAAACCCGTAGCCAGGGCAGCCCCAGTGGCTCAGTGGTTTAGCGCCGCCTTCAGCCCAGGGCCTGATCCTGGAGACCTGGGATTGAGTCCCACATCGGGCTCCCTGCATGGAGCCTGCTTCTCCCTCTGCCTGTGTCTCTGCCTCTCTCTCTCTCTGTGTCTATCATGAATAAATAAATAAAATCTTCAAAAAAAACCCATAGCCCATAGAAATGTACACTCACTATATAAAACATTTTAGAATTAATATATAATTTGAATATTGTTTATGTAACAGACATTTATTCTCATCTGAAGTTATTTGTGTTCATAATGTTTATTTGGGTCATTGATATGCAGATAATTTGTGAGATGTTTAGAGATATTTAGAATTCAATTTATTTTGTGTTGAATTGCATCTAGGTATACAAAATAAAAAGATTTGTTCAAGAAATATAATTAATTAAGCATTAAAGCACTAGCTAAATAGCTATTAAAATGAATGTACGGATGCATCCTAAAGGGGGGTGCAGATGCACATCAGGTAGGCTGAAATAGGGAAGAATTCATGCTGCAAATAGATCTTGAACTAATATATTGTGGTTAAAAGAAAAATTAGTGTGTTTCTTCAGAAAACAGAGAAGGTTACTGTACTGGAGTAAAGCACAAATTACTATTAAAAAATCAGGTTGGAAAAAAAAATCAGGTTGGTTAAGGTAAATGGAGTTAGGCTTTGAAAACTTTTTTTAATTATTAAAAGTTACAAGCATTTACGAAAGGAAGATGAAGAAATTAATTACCAGCATAGGGCCGATCTTGATCTCCCACCCATAACCCCCGGTTTATGTTGAAGCAAACATGAGACATCATGTAACTTCATGTATAAATAATTCAATATGTTTCTCTAAGAGATAACTATCCTTTATCCTTTTTAAAAGCCATAATACTATTATCACACCTAAAAATAATAGCAATTTCTTCATAATATAAAATATCCAATCAGTGCTATGAAGAACAGTAATATAGAAATGGGATTCCAAGTTTATCCTGTAGGCATTGAAGAATCACAGGCATTTTTATTATGCTGGGGAAGAACGCTATGAGAGAGTATTTCCAGATGGGAGTCAGGAGAAGTGACAGGACAAAAATAACTGGAAACATATGGAGTTTCAAGAAATGGTTGTAATAATTCTTTGATTACATTCTGTCTAATAGAGACAGAATATTCTCCATACAGAGCAGAAAATGAAATTGTGGATATTCACAAATGTAAAGTGTTAGCTGAGCATTTATTATATATCAAGCACAATTTTCTGTGGTGGGTTAAGTTTATGTATTATGGAATGAGACAGATTGACCCTTGTTCTTTTATATACTACATTCTAGAGGTGGAAGATAGGTAACTAAACAAATAAAGGACCAAATATTTGAAATAATAAAAATGCCACAAATAAAATTAAATAGAAGTTAATTATAAAATGAAATGATAAAAAATTTTTTAAGAGAAAATGCCTTTATATTTCCCCCCACCCACAAATTAGGTCAGAGGCCAAAACACAGGCCCCAGAGACCAGGTATGTAGCACCAAGACTCCTGTTGAATTTATCAGATACCTTGTCTTCCAACTCAGTCCTCTGACCTATCTGATTATTTTTGACAAGTGCAATCCTTTCAACAGAACCATTCAGAACACTTCGTTTACACAAAAGCTCTTCAGAAAGGATCTCTCTTAACTGCTCCAAGGATCTCTCTGCTGGTAACAGCTTTTCTGTGGTTGTAGAAGGATAGTTGAACCGCCTCCAGGCTAACCTGTTCCAGCAGCCAATCCTCCAGGGAGCCCAGTGCATCCAAGATCCAGGAGCATCCTCTGAACTCTGAAACTTGAGTAGTAAGAAGATGCCAGCCTTGGAAGATCTAAAGACCTTCCCATGGCAAGTGTTATGGACTTGTCTAGAGAGAAGAACAAATAGAAAATCAATGAAACAGAAATGATCTTGATCTGTCCAATGAAGTATGTGATGGCTGAGGGAAGAGTGGCAGGGCAAGATGATATAGGGCTTTGAAGATAATCTGGATTTTTTTTAGCATGCGATGGCATGATATTGAAGGATTTGAGCATGTAAATAATTTGAATTACTTTTTAATGTAGTCATTGTGGTGAGAAGAACTGAATGAGACTGAAGTCTGGGATATCAGCAATAAACCTTTATCCTTCTTAAGGATTATTTATACTTAAAACAGTGAAACTAAAGCAGCCAGGATCAATCTGTTCATTTTAGCAATTTTTGATTATAGTATTTCTATTAATGAATCTGCAATGACAATGACTGAAAAGGTAAATGACTAGAACTACACTTCATTCCTGTGTATGCATTTTCTGCAAATTGAGAGTATATGTACACAAAAGAAAAAAAAATTATGATGTGTTGACATTTACATTATGATGTGTTGACGTTAGGTTTGCATTATGAAATCTGATTATATCACAATAAAAATGAAACAATAACTAAGGAATAGCTAAAATATTCCCTCAGATCAGGAAATAAAACAAACAGCACTACAAATAACATTGTGATATGCTTTGAATGGAATGTCAATAAAATATTACATATAAAACCTGTGAACATGTAAAGCAGGCCTTAGTGGAACATTTAGCTTAAAAAATTCCTTTTTTAAGAAATAGGAGAAAACAGAATGATTAAAACACGTAAAACTTTTGAACACCAAAGACAGCAATATAACTAGAAATGCCAAAAGAGAAATTACTATCAAAAGAGCAAAAATAAGACTGACAGAAATAGTAGAAACCAGAAAAATCAGGAGATTATATTTCTATAACAATGAAAGAAATCATTGTCAACTTGGTTATTGAAAAATATCCTGCAAAGATGAGTATGAAATAAAGAGTTCTTACCTATGCTATGGGAGCACTGGGGATTCCTGCTTCTCCCCGCACAGTTTGGGACTTTTGTTCTCTGTGTTTAAGCAGCGATCATACTCTGATTGCATGCTCGCACCACCGAGGAAGGGTTTTTCTGATTCCTTGCCTCCCTATTTTCATATGTATACCTGGGAGAGATCCATGGAAAGCTTAATGTGAGTGTGACCTCAGTCTGGGTCTGGGATATCCTGGGGTTCTAATGTTGTCATATACCTAGACTCAAGAGATAAATTAAAATTTCAGCTTATTTTTCCTTACCCATTTGTATGGTAGCTACAGCTCTTCTTATACTTTGCCACAGAAGAGACAATCTGTACTTTGTCTTTTCTCAAAGGGACTTCACCTCTGTGGAATTCATCCTTTTTGGCTTCTGTGTGTTTATCTCTCTCAAGAAATCTAGAAAACTTATTTTGCAGTTGATCTGGATTTTTAGAGTGGGACTCATGCTCTTCCAATTTTCTTTAAAGATATTTTTAAACACACAGAAAATACAAAGATTCATCATTATTAGACCTACAGTAAGGAAGATAATAGAATATGTTCCTTCAGATAGAAGGCAAATAATCCTAGATGTGATTTCAGATATTAAGAAGTAATGGTAACCAATAGTAAAGGCGAATATGTAGATAAATCTAAACAAATTTTGACTTCTCTAAAAACAGTAATGGCTTACAGGCTTAAAACATTTTTATAGATAAAATACATTACAACAAAGGTACATAAGTTGGGAAGAGGTGGACAGTAATAGACTTAAAGTATTCTAAAATCCTTGCATTTTCCTGGAGGAAATAAAGTACTAATTTAAATAGTCATGGATATTCATCTCTAAGTGCATGCCTGGGTACGTATTATAATCTCTAGAGTAATTGTAAAAGAAGTAAGAGATTAATAATAGAGTAATTCAATACAAAATAAACATTCAACTCAAAATATGAAATGACAGTAAAGCAAACACAAGGTAGCAATTACAAACAGAAAGCAAATGGTAAAATGGAAGACCGAATTCAGTATTTAACAATGAGTATTTCATAATGATTTGAGGCTAACAGCAGAAAAATGTATACCTTCAAAATACATATGCATGTAATAGCATATTCTTAAAATGTACAAAAATAAGTGGATTTGAGGGGTATTTGGGTAGCACAGTCAGTTAAGCATCCAACTCTTAACTTCAGCTTACGTCATGATCCCGGGGTGGTGAGATTGAGTCCCGAGTTGGCTCTGCATTCAGTGTGGAGTCCATTTGGGATTTTCTCACCATGCCCCTCTCTCATTCTCTCGCTCTAAAGTAAAAAATATTTTAAAAAATAATAAAGTAAATAAATAAATCTTTTTTAAAAAGTGGATTTGAATTTTAAAAAGATGTTGCCACACATTTAGTGGGAAATTTTAATACACCTCTGGAAATTGATAAAGAAAAAAATTATCAAGAATATAGAAGATTGAGCAAACAGAGAGATAAAGAGCAAAATACATTATTTTTTCATTCATTTATATTTTTAAATTTTCATATATTTTTAATTGACATATAATTGACATACAATATATTCAAATGTATAACATAGTGATTTAACACTTATATACATTATGAAATGCTCACCATGGTAAATATAGTTACCATCTGTCACCATACAAATTTATTATAATATTATTGACTGTATTTCCCATTCTATATTTTATATCTCCATGACTTACTTATGACTGGAAGTTGTCATAATCTCTTAATCTCTTAATCTCTTTCCCTTATTTCATGAACCACCTCTCCACCCCACTTCCCTCTGGTAACCAACCACCTGTTGATTTCCTGAGTCTATGAGTCTGTTTCTGTTTTGTTGGTTAATTTGTTTAATTTGTTTTGTTTTTTAGATTCTACTTAGAAGTGAAATCATATGGTATTTACCTTTTTTGTCTGATTTATTTCACTTAGTATCATGCCCTCCTAGGTCCATCCACATTGTCCAAATGGCAAGAGTTTATTCTTTTTTATGAATAAGTAATATCCATTATATATGTATAACATGTATACTACATCTTTATCCATTCATCTATCATTGGACACTGGCTGTTTCCATATCTTGGCTATTGTAAGTAATGCTGCAATAAACAGAGGGATACAGATATCTTTTGAAATTAGTGTTTCTTGTTTTCTTGGGTTACATACCTAGCAGGAGAATTGCTGGATTTTATGGGTTTACATTTTTTAATATTTTGAGGAAGCTCTGTACTGTTTTCTATTATGGCTGTACCAGTTTATATTCCCATCAGCAGTGTATGAGGGTTGCCTTTTCTCCACATCCTTGCCCACACTTGTTATTTCTTGTCTTTTTGATACTAGCTGTTCTGACTGATGTGAAGTAATATCTCATTGTGGTTTTGATTTTCATTTCCCTGATGAATAGTAATGTTGAGCATCTTCTCGGTGTTTGTGAGCCATCTGTTTGTCTTTTTTTTTGGAAAAGAGTCTACCATATTCTCTGCCCAGATTTAAACTGTATTATTTGTTTTCTTGTTCTTGAGTTGTCTGAGTTCTTTCTATATTTTGGATATTAATCCTTTATTAAACATATCATTTGCAAATATCTACTCCCATTTAGTGGGTTGCCTTTTGGTTTTGTTGATGATTCCCTTTGTTGTGCAAAAGCTTTTTAGTTGATGTAGTTTCAGTTGCTTATTTTTGTTTTTGTTATCTTTGCCTGAGAAGACAGTTCCCCCACAAAAAAGATATTGCTAACACTGATGTCCAAGAATTTACTGCCAATGGTTCTTTTATGAGTTTTATGGTTTCAGGTCTTACAGTTATGTCTTTAATCTCTTTCAAGCTTTTTTTTAACATGGTATAAGAAAGTGGTCCAGTTTCAGTTGGTTAAACGTTTGCCTTTGGCTCAGGTCATGATCCTAGGGTCCCAGGATCAAGTCCCACATCAGACTTCCTGCTCAGTGGGGAGTAAGCTTCTTCCTCTCTCTCTGCTCCCTCTCATTCATAAATAAATAAATAAATAAATAAATAAATAAATAAATAAATAAATAATCTATTAAAAAGAAAAAGAAAATGGTCCAGTTTTATTCTTTTTCATGCAGGTGTGTGGCTTTTTCAGAATTATTTATTGAAGTGACTTTTTCCCATTGCATATTCTTGCCTCGAAGTGACTGTCTTTTTCCCATTGCATATTCTTGCCTCATTTGTTATAGATAAATTGACAATTTAAGCGTGGATTTATTTCTGGACTTTCTATTCTTTTCCATTGCTCTATGCCTATTTTTATGCCAGTACCATACTCTTTTGATTACTTTAGCTTTGTAGTGTATTAAAGTGTACATGAAACATTTGTAAAAATTAATCTTAGGATAGGGAATAAAATATGTGTCAACAAATTTCAAGAGAGTGAAATCATACAGTGTATGTTCTCTACCACAGTAGAATTAAGCTATAAATAAATAGTTACCAATGCTTACCACATATTTGATAATTAGCTAAAACATTTCTAAATTATCATAGTGTTAAGGATCAGCAGTTATTTTTGGCAGGAGAAGTTGTCTATTAATTGGGAAAAGTACTTTACTTCTTAATCAGGTTAGTCATTTATCTGTACTCTCATGTGTTATGTACCTTTTGAATATTTGTTATACTTCAAGTGAAAAGTGTGTATAAAATAGTAACATTTAAAGAGACTAAAGGAAAATATTACAGAGTTGATGTGCAGTTTATGTATGGGAGACTGATCTGTGGCAAAAATAGGATCATAAATTATTGAGCAAAGTTGGGCAAAGATGAACTTTGTGATTGTCTTGGGAAAACAGCCTACTAAATAAAGAATACAAAGTTTTAGAAAATTGAACCTATACATCAGAGTGTATATAATACAATCCAAATAACTAAAGCTTAAATATGAAAAGTAATACAGTGAAATATGTGTGTGTGTGTGTGTAATATGCACACATGTACACATACAGACAGAATAATGTCTGTACCTATGAGGAGGGAAAAGACTTACTAAGACAAAATGTTCCAAGCATAAATGAAAACTTACGGATGTGACCATGTTAAATGTATGTTGAAGAACATGAATGATGGATTTAGAGAGTACTTAAAATGATTTTGGTTTAATATCTAGAAAGTACAAGAGAACTTCTAATCAACAACAATAAGAAAAAGTAAGAAACTTCAAATAAGTATGTAAATAGATAATTCACAAAGAAGAATATATAAATTGGTTAATTATCACAAAAAACAGGCGATTTTCAATCTTACTAGTAACCAGATGAAGGAGAAGAGGTTTTGTTTGCCAGTTTAATTATAATTTTGGTTTCAAATTTAAAATATTTTTTATTTATTTGAGAGGGAGGGAGCACAAGCAGGGGACAGGGCAGAGTGAGAGCGAGAAGAAAACTCCCTGCTGAGCAGGGAGCCAGATATGGAGCTCAATCCTGGGATTGATCCTGGAACCTGGGATTACGACCAGAGCTGAGGGCAGAGACTTTACCCACTGAGCAATCCTGGCACCCCAGGTTTCAAGTTTTTATTTAAATTCTAGCTGGTTAACATTTAGTGTAACATTGGTTTTGAAGTAGAATTTAATGATTCATTATTTACACATAGCACCCAGTGCTCATCCCAGGAAGTGCCCTTCTCAATACCTATCACCCATTTAGTCCATCCTCCACCTACCTCCCTTCCAGCAACCCTCAGTTTGTCTCTTATATTTAAGTCTCTTATGATTTGCCTTCATCTCTCTTCTTTTCCTTCCTTCCCCTATGTTCATCTGTTTTGTCTATTAAATTCCACATGAGTGAAATTTATGGTATTCATCTTTCTCTAACTGACTTATTTCACCTACCATAGTACTCTCTAGCTCCACTCACATTGTTGCAAATGGCAAGATTTCATTCTTTTTGATGGCTGAGTAATATTCCAATATATGTATGTGCACATGTATGTGTATATGTATATGCATGTGTATACATCATTATCCATTTATCATTTGGTAAATATTTAGGCTCTTTCCATAATTTGGCTGTTGTTAATAATGTTGCTATAAACATCAGAGCCCATGTGCCCCTTTGAATCACTATTTTTTATCCTTTGGGTAATTACCTAGTAGTGTATGCTGGATCATAGGTAGTTCTATTTTTGCTTTCTAAAGAACCTCCACTCTATTTTCCAAAGTGACTGCCTCAGTTTGCATTCCTACCAACAGTGCAAAACAGTTTCCCTTCCTCTGCAGCCTTGCCAACACCTGTTGTTTCCTGTGTTGTTAATTTTTGCCATTCTGACAGGTATGAGGTGGCATCTCATCGTGGTTTTGATTTATATTTCCCTCATGCTGAGTGATGTTGAGCATCTTTTCATGTGTCTGATAATTGTCTGTATGTCTTCTTTGGACAAATGTCTATTCATGTCTTCTGCACATTTCTTGACTGGATTATTTATTTTTGGGGTGTTGAGTTTGATAAGTTCTTTACATATTTTGGATACTAACCCCTTACCAGATGTGTCATTTGCAAATGACATATCCAGGTTGCCTTTTAGTTTTGTTTATTGTTTCCTTCACTGTGCAAAAGCTTTATATCTTGATGAAGTCCCAGTGGTTCATTTTTGCTTTTGTTCCTCTTGCCTCCCAAGGCAGGTCTAGTAAGAAGTGGTTGCAGCTGATGTCAAAGAGGTTATTGCCAGTGTTCTCTAGGATTTGGGTGGTTTCCTGTCTGACATTTAGGTCTTTCAGTTTAAATCCATCAGATTGGCAACTATGAACATGTCAAATAATACCAAATGAATGTATAGATGTGTGGAAGCAACAGGCCTCATGATCCGCTTACAAGAGTAAAACAATTTAGTCATTCTGTAGAGCAATCGACGAAACAATGAAATTATACATTAATATGGAAATTATAAGCATATCTTCCAGAGAATTATTTGCACAGATCCATAAAGTCAAAAGCATGAAGGATGTCAGTGCAGCTTCTTTGTGGTAGGGAGGAGTTAGTGATAACCCATGTACTTACCATTATAGGAGCACATAGATTAAATATAGTGGGCATATATGTAAAATATTTTGAACCATTAAAAACAATTGAAGTAGAAATATCTATAGAAACTTGGGTTGATGCTAAAAATTGATTTTGAGTAAGAATTTGAAAACCAGTATAGATATAGCAAAATACCACCCTTGTATATTAAAATACATAGCACATACACAGGAAGCCTATCTTTTGTGAGAGTACCTGAATATGCAAGAAAATTAATGAAGCAAATTAAAAGGTATACATGGGAGGGAGAGGTGAAAGATGTGATGAAAAAAATGAAGGAGAGAAGTAATGTAAAACAATATAAAAGAAGGCTCTTGGCAGGACTGATCATAATACTGTTCCATGAACAGAATAGTTATGATGAACTCACTAGGGTCAAATAAAACCGTATGTGCAAAAGGAAAAATTGCCATGAGATAGACTGTATGCCACCATTTTATATTGTGGGATGTTAGGTTTTTATTTTCAGATAGTTTCCCCTACCCTACTTCATTATTTTTCACATAGACGTAAAAGTGAAATTGAGCTGAGTAAAATAGGGTAAATTCTTGTTTGGAGTTTCTTGCCATAATGAATCATTAAAGTCATGTAAAAATTATATCAAAATATGATCTTTAAAATGAGAAACACACTGACACTGAATACCAGTTAATAAGTTATCATACATTTTATTCCAATTGTTGAATTCTCAGGCCAGTTTCCTAGAAGTACTCAGTACATCACAGGAACTTGACAAGGTATACATCACAGAAGAATTCTCATAATTCTCAAAATTTTCTTCCACAAATTGTTCATTGTTAATCACACTTAAAATTCAGGCCCATCCATAAAAGCAAATTTAATATTTACTTTTTCTTAAATGATGTAAATTAAGAAAGTTATGCATATGCTTTTTTAGAAGCAATAGTTTTAGCATCAATGTGATAAAGATTTTTTTTTTCTCTCTCTGAAATTATCAGGTAAAGATTGGTATTCTCATTCTGTTTGTCTTAGAATGCAAGCTGTGTTAAGTGTAACATTGTGTAAGTGAAATGAAAGATAAAAATGTTCTGAAGTATATAAGCTGCACAAAAGTAACCTCATAGGCACAATTACCATATGTTTTTGAGCTAAGCTAATGAGAGAACTTTGTTCAATTGCACATTGGCTCAATCTGAAAATAATAAAACCATGACTTCCATGAGTTAAAAAACATGCCCCTCTAACCTCCCTTTCTCAACCTCTAGTTTCACTTATTGAAAAACAAGGAAAACAAATAGACATGTGGCCACCCACATGGTTGTGTAAATTGAAAAAAAAAGTGAAAATAACGTGCGACAGAATGCCTGAAGGGTTTGCTTAGTCCTTCACACATGGACTTAATCACTTTGGCAAATTCTCTCTCCCTCCCATCTGAACTTTATAGACCATTTTTCAAATGAAAAGTGCCCTCTCTTCTTTCATGTTTTAAGAACTAGTGGCTGAGGGAAGAGCTTGGAAGTGATTTGGGAAACTGTATCATCAACTAGGAATTTTGCTGCTTTTTACAATTCATTGGAAATGTGCCAATAATGTGGGATGCTGAAAATTTCCGAGGAACTTCTTGGTATGTGTGATGGTGTGTATATGTGTGGGGAGGATGTGTATGTGCATATACACACTCATTATCTACACCTAAGTCTTCTGTAAAGCTGGGAATGTTTAAATTCCACTGGATACATATACCTTTTAAGGGCAAATCAATAGTCCTTTGGACTTTTCACTTTTAGAGTTATTTCTCGGGGCTTACTGCTATGCATATCAGTGATCAGAGCTAATGGCCAAAATCATGTGATTTGATTAACAATGGAGTGGCTTAATTCTAAACCTACCTGAAAAAATTTCAGACAAGACCACTTATTATTTAAAAGGGAAAATAATAAGCTCTGTAGTGAAATGGGGATCTTTCCTTTCCTAATAATTTCATGGACAATTCAAGTTTACATGAGAACTATGAATAACTTTGCAGAGTGACAACTGTAGGCCCATACAGAAAGATTTCATGGATATGTATACACAGAGCTGGTAAAAAAAAAAAAAAATTGCATCAGGGTGTTCATGTCATTTAGCAAATTTGTGGTCAGCAGGCACCTTGGCCTGATTAAGGTGCTCTTGTGAGTGTTTTGTGGATGAATTGTTTACCTTCGCTGTAATTTCAGTCCTTTCTAATTCCCTTGCTTTATGCATGTCTGTTTTGTAAGTCCCGTTCTTCTTGGCATGCTTCCTATCTATGAGCTGATATATGGCAAAGACCCCTCCACCTGTCAAAACACTTTTATATCACCACTTCCCTATATTTGTCAGTCAAGTAATTTTAAAGGTCAGCTAATATTTTCTGTAGAGAACCAGATAGTGTTTTAGGCTTTGCAGGCCAGAAGGTGTCTGTTCCAACTACCTTAGCTGTTGTAGTGTGAAGGCGGCCATAGATATGTGAAAGAATGAGAGTAGTTGTGTTCCAAAAAACTCCTTTCTTTACAAAAATTGAATTTGACCCTTGGACTATAATTTGCTGAACTTTGAGCCATAAGACTAATCAGATGGGAGAGAATCTTCCTCTAATTTGCTGTAAGGCTTAGAGGACTAAATAACACAGACTTTACATTCATGTAAACAAACTTTTTTTTTTTTTTTGCTGCATAATGGTGAAGAGCATAGGCTTGGTGACAGTTAAACTATAAGCTCTATCGTCTTGCAAAAGTGACATACTTTCAAATCTTTATTTTTCTCAACTATGAAATAGGATAATAACAATATGCTTCAAAGAATTGTTATGAGATAAAGCAGAAAATGTGTATAAGGGGACAATATAGTTATATTTTAATATAACTTAATCTATATACATGGCTTTGTATAGTATCTGGCAGATAATAAGCCTTGATAATTATTATATATTGTGATGTTTTTATTGTTCTATTTTAGTATTTAAGGCAGTATGTGACATATTAATGATAATATATATTTTTTAGTGAGTGAAATATCACAAATAAATTATTTATTTATTTATTTATTTACTTACTTACTTATATTTTTAAAGGCTTTATTTATTTATTCATGAAAGACACACAGAGAGAGAGGCAGAGACATAGGCAGAGAGAGAAGCAGGCTCCATGCAGGAAGTCCGATGTGGGAATCGATCCCAGAATTACAACCTGAGCCAAAGGCAGACGCTCAACTGCTGAGCCACCCAGGTGTCCCTATCACAAATAAATTTAATGAATATATTTTATATGCTATTGCAATATACAAGGTAAAATGTCAAGCTATTTTATTGTCTAATTTTTTGAGTTTTCTTTCATGGCATGCGTCAACTTCAGAAGCTATATTTTTTAGAGTTGCTAGAAGAATTATGTGCTGAGACTCTGGTAGGAATAACTTAATAATTTCCCGCATAACTCTAACTTATAAAGATAATTTTGCTCTGAAATTTATCTACTCAAAAAATATACCCGTGTATGTTGCTTCAAGTGTTCTTTGGTAATCACAAAACCGAATTATTTTTTTTCCCCCGAAGATTTTATTTATTTATTTGAGAGAGAGAGTGAGTGGGAGAGCACAGAGGCAGGGACAGACGGGCTGAAGGAGAAACAGATTCCTGGCTGAGCAGGGAGCCCCACACAGTTTGGTCCCAGGACTGTGGGATCATGACTTGAGCTGAAGGCAGATACTTAACCAACTGAGTCACCCAGGTGCCAAACAAAATAGAGTTCTTGAGAACAGTAGAAATAAGGATGTATTTTATTCTTTGTTTGATCATCTTAACATTTTCTATTGTCCCCCAATTGTAAGATTTTTTTTTTAAACACAGGGTAATGATATACGGAATTAACTGAATAGAGTTGACCCATGAACAATGTGAGGGTTGGGGGAGATGTCCCCCTGCATCTCAAAAATTCATGTATAATTCTGAGTCTCCCCTAAAACTTAACTACTACTAGCCTACTGTTGACTGGAAGCCTTATGAATTACATAAATAGTCGATTAACACATATTTTATAGGTTTATGTATTATATACTGTATTCTTACAGTTAAGTAAGCTAGATAAAAGAAAATGTTATTAATAAAATCCTAAGAAAGAGAAAATACATGTATACTACTATACTGTATTTATTGGGGGAGAGGAGAAACCCACATGTAAGTGAACCTGCACACTTCAAACCATGTTATTCAAGGGTCAGCTCTATGTTATATAAGAAAAGATGTCCTGGTTTAAACTTAGAAATTTTTAAAATATTTTATTTATTTATTCATGAGAGACACAGAGAGAGAGAGATAGAGGCAGAGACAGAGGCAGAGGGAGAAGCAGGCTTCCTGCAAGGAGCTCTATGTGGGACTCTATCAGGGATCCTGGAATCATGCTCTGAGCTGAAGGCAGACACTCAACAGCTGAGCCACCCAGGTGTCCCTAAACTTAGAAATTCTGAAGTTATAGTCTTTAATTTATGATTTTAATATTTCTGATTAAGACTAGTTTCCTTGTATACATTTACTAGAATCACCAGGAAGAATAAAATAAGACAAATAGAACACAGGTAACTTTAAAATATGTGGAGCTAAAAGGATTTCTCTCATGTGCTCCCCACTTATAGTACTTATATAACTAGAATGATGCAAAGACAGAGCTCAGCTACATGAGTTGCTATCACAGTAATTTTTAAAATGAATTCACTTGAACATTTCTAAGTTTTTTTCCTTGTTCTTCTGGCAGAGCACTGCTTCAAGTATCTCTTTAGATATTATGAAATATTATACATTGGTTATTATTACTAATAATGATAAAACAAATTAAGAGCAAAAGCAAGGAAGCAAAATGGAAGCTATAAGCAGCAAACCAGGATTCCTAAGCTTGAAAGATTCCATGGACTTCATCCTTTCTATTTAGCAGTTTATTACCTTATTATGTAGAAAATTGTTTTAAGTTTATAATGAAAGCTATGAACATCTGATGATGACTTTTCATACATATGCACTCTTTTTTAAAAAATTTATCTATTTATTTTTGAGAGAGTAGGGGGAGGGGCAGAGGGAAAGAATCTTCAAACCAACTCCCCATTGAGCTTGGAGCCTGACTTGGGGCTTGATTTCACAACCCATGAGATTAAGACTGGAGCTGAAACCACCAATTGGATGCCCAACCCAGGTGCCCCACATATGCATTCTTATAACAGAGATAAGGTATCTAGTAAGAAGAAGGCATTTGAAACGGCTTTCAGAAGTGAATCACCTAGCTGAACAATATTTATCTAAATTTATAGATCTGAATCTGATCTTCTAAGAAATGCCCTTGTTTCTTCTTCATTGTCTTACTCCTAGCATAACGGGGACACATAATTTCCCCAGACTCTAAATTCAAATTGATGTTTGCCTCATCAATTCAGTTGGAGATTTTCACGTTCCTTGAAGGGAATAAATTAAGAGCAAATATTATTGTTGCAGTATGAAGCCAAATTGAAATGGTACAAAATATGAATCTAATAAGTATTTATGCTCAAGTTTGATTGACTTAATAATATGCATTTAGTTAAAACTATTTCTTGACTGCTGCTTTAGGAAAAGTGTAATGTACTAAATTCAGCATGTATTTTTAAAATTCTTTCCTTGTGATGTAATTATTTCACTGATAAGCCTTGGTATACAGCTTTGACGATAGTGCCAGACTGAATGCCTGGGATCATTCCATTGGACCATTAGACTGTAGCTAATGCCACACAGATCCACAGAAGCTGAGGACTTGCCCTCTTCCTTGCACATAAGGGCAAGAAACTCCATCAATATCTGTCAATTTGAATTTATTCCCATAGTAGGTAGATCAGTATGAATGCACACATAGTGTATTATTTTTGAAGTTAGAAATCTATGCTGTGTGTTTAGATATTTTCCATATTTTTCTGAGCAATGGTAGAGGGTAAGATTTATAGTGATATACAAAGAAAATTTGGTGGTAATACTACCTAGGAACATTTTGGGAAGTTAACAGCAATTGTCCAAACAACCAAGCTCTTGTCTTCACCTTCTTCAGTTTTCCAGATTTCATACTATCCTTTAAAATTATAGCTTCTAGACTAGTGAGTTTGCATATGTGTCTTTTAATGCAATTCAAATGCCCTATTTATGTATATATCCCTGTTGTTTTATTTTATTATTATTTTCAAAAACATTTTCTCCTGATAAGTTTCCTATAATATTCTAAGTCCCATGAATAAAATCATCTAGTCTCTTTTATCAGGAATATTGTAGTAATAGGCAAAACTTAAAAAAAAACCATTCTATTTAAAATACAGATCGCAACATATGAAAGATATATTCTTGATCCATAAAGAGCATGTGATGTACATTTTGAGTGAAAATTAGTAGTTAAATCCATACTTTATATCAGTGTTAGAATTTATTCTGTCAGTTTAAGACAATTTGTGATGGTTAATGTATACATAGTAGTATGTATAGACATATACTTCAGTACAGTGTAGAAAGTGAAGATAGTTTTTCAGCTGCTGGCAAGTTAATGAAGAAAGAAAGAAAAATGGATTCAAGTGGGGTTAACATGCTGTAACAGTTCTATAGTGCAGGGGGAAATGATGAAATTGCCCTATAAGGACTCTTGCCCTTATAGGGCAATAGGACTCTTAGATAATTTTCTCCTTGACTTACACTCTGTACTTTTACCCCTGTTTAGCTTTTAAAATTTCCTGTAGTGTAAAAAGGAACCCTATTACACTGTTGGTGGGAATGCAAAAGGTACAACTACTGTGAAAAACATTGTGGAGGTTCCTCAAAAAATCATAGATAGAACTACCCTACCACCCAGCAATTGTACTACTAGATAATTATCCAGAAGTTAAAAAATACTGTTTCTAAGGGGCACATGCACCCTGATGTTTATAGCAGCATTATCAACAATAGCCAAATTATGAAAAGAGCCCAAATGTCCATTGACTGATGAATGGATAAAGAAGATGTATACAATGGAATATTAGCCATCAAAAAGAATGAAATCTTGCTATTTACAATGATATGGATGGAGCTAGAGTGTATTATGCTAAGCAAAATAAGTCAGAGAAAGACAAATGCTATATAACTTCACTCATCTAGAGAATTTAAGAAACAAAATAGATAAACATAAGGGACAGAAGAAAAAAAGGGAGGCAAAGAATGAGAGTCCTCTAACAATAGAGAACAAACTGAGGGTAGCTAGGGGTGAGGTGGGTCGGGGATGCACTAACTGGGTAATGGGATTAAGGAAGATACTTGATGTGATGAGCACTGGATGTTATATGTAAGTGATGAATCACTAAATTCTATTCCTGAAACTAGCATTACACTATATGTTAATTGACTAGAATTTAAATAAATATCTGGAAGATTAAAAAAATAAAATAAATAAATTTTTTTCTAGTGCAATTGAATAACACCAAAATTTTAAAACCACTTTATTTATTTTTTTTAAGAGCATAAGAGAGTGGGTGTGTGCATGAAGAGGAAGGGCAGAGGGAGAGAGAATCTTAAGCCAGTTCCACGCCCTGCATGGAGTCCAAGGCAGGGTTCAGTCTCAACACCCTGAGATCATGACCTGAGCAGCAATTAAGAGTCTGATGCTTAACCAGTTGAGCCACCGAAGCACCCTGAATAACACCAAAATTTTAAAATATAAATGGCAGAAAATTTTAAACCTGGGAAAAACAACATAGTTGCTTTTTCATTCTGTCTTGCTGCTCATGCTAATGATAATTATATTTTTTTTGTCTTCATTATCCTTCAAGCCTTCCTATAAGTGAGCAGTAACACTGCCGTCCCTGCCTGTCTGTAGGAGTTCCATAACTTTCCCTGGTGTAGAGGCTCCATTGAGGATAATGCTTGTCTTATTCTTCATCATTGTTGCTTTTGCCCAAACTTTCTGGGAAAATGGGAAGTGTTGAAAAGTATGTACTCTCCCCGGCTTTTTAGGGAGGGAATTGTGGGACTGGGATTTTCTCCACACACATTTCATCAGATTCATGACTTTCCTTGAGCACTGATTGGTTGGCAAGTTGCAGAGAGGTCCAGATTACTGAACTCCTAATGGGATACCAGAAATAGATAAACATGACCAAGGATTTCCAAGTCTTTAGCCAGCCAGTTACAGGATGAGACCATAACCCAGAGGCTGCAGTATGTTTTACACATTATTTTAAAGCCCTAGACAACTGGACTTGAATTCTTGATATGTAGTGATTTTGCATTAAAAAGATCAGACAAGGTTTGGCTGGCTTGTGCCTCAGAATGCTGGGATCAATTATTATTTGGGAATCAGATTTTTTTTTTCTTGATAGGAAACATTGTGATGGAAGGTATTATTACATTGTCACATTGTTTTAGGAGCTGAGCTCCAGGCAGCCTTTGCTCATCCCTGGCTGATTTAGCCTGATCAGGACTGATGGGAGACCAACTTCTGGTTCTTGCCATAAACCTGCTTCATCATCTGGGAAAGTGCAACTGCAAACCATTATTTCATTTTTTTTGAGAGTTTATGATAAATTTAGCTGGCACACTGAATTCAACAATAAATTAAAGGCTTTCATATTTTATTGTTTTTAAAAGAAGAGCTCTCAGCACCACAGCACTGTTTCACAAAATTTGTGATGAAGGTTTGGCACAAAAATATTAAAGTTTCATTACCAAATATTTAAACATTAACTCCATAGCTGATGGTCTTTCATTTTTAAAATCTGTTTTATTAACTAACATGATTTGCCCAGTATTAAAGGGTTTGTCTCTTCATTTGGTCCTTCATAAGCAAAATAAAGTTCAGAGGTCAATATTCTGATAATTCAAATAGATTCATGTTTACATTAGTCCCCTGTGCTTTTATTTTATCTAGGGGCTAAATGTCCTCAGCTAGTCCTTTTATTATAACAAATATATATGATTCTTAAAGTGAGGAATTTTTCTATTTATTTTAACATCTTCACCTTAGAACAAATATAAATTTCACCTACTAAGTGGGAAAATTTGGAAGACAGAGAGTACTTTTCCCCCATTCTCCCTGTCCAAACACATCCCTCTAATTTAAGCACATTCCAAAAAAATATTTGCACGTAATATAAATAGATAGTTTGTAAGCTTTTGTGAGTCTATACAATCTTACATAAATTAAAATGTCTGCATAACTACTGAGATATATACACAGCATTTACAACAATTTCATATAGTTAACTGTAGGTTTATGACCCCATCTCAGGCAGGAATTGGGCCTTTTAATTTTTTCCCAATGGAATTTATTTCTCTGTCTATAGTGGTGGTAGTAAATATTGTCTTACCACTTATATACCAAATATTAGGTAAAATGAGTTAAAATTAGAAATAATACTGTTAACATTACTGAAGGTCTCCAAAACAGGTATTCTAGATCAATTATTTCTTTTATTATAAAATAACTCTAAGAGATAGGAGCTATTGTTCTCTAAGCTTTAGGCTCTAAGACTGAGGTAGGGTAGTATTAAGGTCCTACTGGAGGTGCCCACAGCTACCTTGCCAAACACGATGGTAGAGTCAGGACAAGAACCTGGTCTTAAGAGCTCATATTCCCCACCACTACCCAATGATACTCTAACAAAGATTTTTGAAACTTATTCCCTGTCTTAACTTGTGAATGTCCAGAGAGTTGAATCAGGGATATCACATCATCCCATTGTTTTGGAGCCCATAGTGTAACTACATACCCCAGTGTAACCATATACCCAAGTAAATAATTCAAACATTGTGATATGTATTACAATAAGTGTATATACCAATGTCCACACGAGGCCAGAAGAGGGAGCAGTGCATTTGCCTGGTGAAAATAGAGAAGGCATGCTGGAGGAATTAATATATGTGCTGGATCTTAAAGGACTTGTAGAAAATGCCTGGGTAAAGTTGTAGGAAGAACCCCACAGAGCAGTAAACAGAATGTGAGAAGGCTTGCAAGTGTAAATTTCAGAAAAGTATTTTACTTGACCAGGAAATTCAATTACTTCGTATTTTCCTATCCATTGGTAGTCTGAGGTTTAATACCAGCCTACTTATAGAATTCTAATTACTTTTTTTATTTAAACACAGTGGGACGGCCAGAAGTTAGCAAAACATTTAGCTTCAAAGAAACATACATAATTATTTCCTATTTAGATACCATTGGTTTAGAATTTTTTTGTGCATCAGATTAGGGTTATAGATCTAATGAAGTAAAGGACCTGATTTTCTCATCACTTTTAAAAGAAATCTTATTAATTTATAGCGGATAGCAAATACTGCAGTTGGAGAGGAGAGAAATCAGCAGAAATAGAAATCCTGACAATGCTATGAAATAAATAGATCTAAGCTTCATGAGGACAGGAATTTTGTCTGGTTTGTTCACTGCTATATCAATGGTACTAGAATATTCCTGGCGAGTCGTGGGCACACAACAGATATTTGTTGAATGTTTTTGAGTGAAATAAGCAGATAGGAAGAAAACATACCAAAACAACTAATATAAAGGCATATAGTCAGCAGTTACTGTCCTTTAGAACAGTTGGTGGCAACAACAACAACAAAAAATACATCTGCAGCTAGGTGTATGAAACAGTGTATAACCTGTAATGTTCTGAATGAAGATCGTGAAAAGACAGGAAAAGATTAAATCATACCAAAAAATAAAATGTAGAGAATTTGAACTTTTAGAAAAAATTCAAAAATGATTAGAATAAAAAGAGTCATTGCACAAAGCGATAAAATTCTTTATCTTGAAAGTTTTCCTTTTTAAAATATATTCCAACAATGTTAGTAAATGAAGTGTTACTGTATTTTTGAGAGTTAAATACGCAATAACTATAACTACTACAATATTATTTTGTCTTAAATATTCAGGCAAATTTAAAGTTGACTGTCCATTGAAAACAAATCATCTAATACTGAAAAGTACTTAAAATCACAACATAGTCGAGGATTTTTCCCCCCAGGGTTTACTTAAATAGTTTTCATTACTATAGGGTTTAGTCGTTTAAGGAGAGTCAAAGTACTAACTACTTTGATTCATTTTGAACAATTAAATATGAAAGCTTTCTCTTTTTTCCACCAAGTGAAACAAAAATAATTCAGCTGATTATGTGCCAGCTGACATTGTAAATCAAAACATTCATGATCTAAGCCATTAAGCAGGCCTTCCAATATTGAATATGGCTTTTGAGAAGTCTTTTTTTTTTTTTTTAGCAGAATAAGAATGATTTTATTCTTTCTTTGTGAATCAGATATATTTTATTTCTTGGTCTTATTTTAATGTACTAACGAGGCTCCTCTACAACAATCTTGGAGCAGGAATGGGGCATTTTTTTGTCTCGTTCCTAATTTTAAATACAGTGAATCTGACATTTCATCGTTTTATTCTGTGGAGGTTTTTTATTGGTAATTTTTATATACTTAATGAAGTTCCATTCTTTTTGTACTTTACTAGGACTTTTTGAAAATTAATGAACTTTCAGGACACCTGGGTGGCTCAGCAGTTGAGCGTCTGCCTTTGACTCAGGGCATGATCCTGGGGTCCTGGGATCCAGTCCCACATCGGACTCCCTTCATGGAGCCTGCTTCTCCCTCTGCCTATGTCTCTGCCTCTCTCTGTGTCTCTTATGAATAAATAAATAAAATCTTTAAAAAAATAAAATAAAAAATTAATGAACTTTTAATTTTAGAATAGATTTAGATTTATAGAAAAAAATGTTAAAAAAAAGAAAAAAATGTTAAAATAATACAAATATCCTTCATCCATTCTCCCTTGTTTTATTAACATTTTTCATTAGTATAATACATTTATCATAGTTAATATACTAGTGCTGATATATTATTATTAACTAAAATCTATACTTTATTCAGATTTCTTTCACTTTTATCTCACATATTTTTTCTCTTCCAGGATCCTATCCAGGATCTCATGTCTATTCATCTTCATGTTACCTTGCCTTCAGCTACTCTTGGATGTGATAGTTTTCCAGACCTTTTACATGACCTTGACAGATTTGTGGGAGGGTGGGGGGGAGGGACAGTACTAGAAAGGTATTTTGTGAATTCCCTCTATTTGTATTTTTATGTTTATGTTCTCATGAGAGGTTGACAGAGAAGAAGTATGGTGTGACGACACCATATCAAGGATCCGTACAATCCACATGATTTATCAGAGTGTTAATCTCAGTAACCTAGTGAAGGTTTGTAAGATTTCTGCACCGTGATGTTCTTTTTCTCTCTTACTACATTCTATGTACAGGCCACCGCACAGTAGTGTTCTACCTCCCCAAGGATAAAGTATCTATATAAACTGGAATTCTGCATGGGATATTTGCCTATTCTCACCCATATATTTATTTATTCAGTCATTTATTTGTATCAGTATAGAATCATGGATATTTATTTTATACTTGATCATAATCCAATACAACTCATTTTGCTACTCAGATTGTTCCAGCTTTGGCCACTGAGAACTCTTTCAGTTGGTTCTTATGTCCCTTCGACACATCCCATTATCATGCTTTTGAGTACTTCCTAATTTTCTGGCACTGTACAATGCTCCAGATTCATCTTGCATATTTTCTGCCTCATTTCTAGAATCAGCCATTTCTCCAATGATCTTTGGTTCTTTTTATTGGAAGATAGTATTAGAAACCAAGAACAAGGTACTAGAGGTGCTTGTTGCAAGGGAGGCTTCTAGGCCTTCTCAGCTGATGGAGCAAGTAAATATAAATAGGTGGACCTAGAAACTTTATTTCATCCTATATAGAACCTACCTCAGGACTTTTCAGTAATATGTTACCTTAAATCCTCTTATTTGATTAAATTGCTTTGCATTGAGTTTTCTATTATCAGTAATTCAAAGTACTCAAGCAGATAAGAATAAATTGGGAATAATGAAGATTTAGGCTATGTAAAATTCAGTGGATTTACATTCCAGTATATCTGCTTTAACTCTGTTTTGTTTGTTCTTATCTTTCTCAACTTGTTGTGGTCATACATTTTATATATTACTTTTATCTGTCACATCTAAACAATCTGTTCAATATGTGAAATAAACTATTTTAATGAATTAAAATTTTCCAAGGGCTCTATCAGCATAGAGCTCAGGCACAAAATGAATTAAATATAAATAAAATAAAATATTTTAAATAATATGCTTCTATAATTCTTTTGATTTATTTTTATTATAATTATTTTTTATATTTCCTGGACATGATAATATTATACAAATGCAAGACTATTTTTTACCTGATACCTGATATAATAATTAGGAACTTCAAATGTTCTATATATACTTTTAAGTGAAAAATATAGTTGGTTATAGCTTCATTCTATATTATTATATCTACACTACAATTAAACTGTTTTTGAATATTTGCTTGATCTGTTTTATAAGTAGATAAATCTATATCCTCCTGTTTTACAACCCCTCCTCCAAAACACTTCATGATAAACCATGTTAATTAAAAACTTACTATATATCAGGGATTTTATTAAAGTTTCAATTCTTTTAACTATGTTAATAGGTAGGTATACCAACCCATGTTGTAGATTAGACAATTAAGATTCAGATAGATTAGTCTCATACCCGATATTACATAGTTACTAAGTAGCTTCAAGGGTGTTTACAGGCTGGACCTATATGACTCTAGAGTCACTTAATTTACTCATTGAATTTTCAGGTTCCATAATTTTTTCATTTTCTGTCTTTTCCTCTCAGTGCTTGCCCACTTGTGTATAAAAACTATTGTGTTTTAATCTTCCCTAGAACACTTTTTGTGGGCAAACTAGAGAGGAAAGTGGGACAGAAGGAAGGAGAAATAGAGCTTTCCCATGGCCAGAGTCGCTGCTGGAATAGATCAAATCAATAAATTTTAAAGAGTAAGCACATGTGGATAGCAGAATGGACTTGTTGAAAGTGGCTTCCTCAATATTCTGTAGTGAAAACATGGGTTATAGATGAATCTCTATGCTTTTCAGGGACTCTGATAGTGTGGATCCTACTTGTAGAGGCATGATTCTAAAAGAAATCCACATGTTCTTTTGAGATTCTAATTTATTTGCTTCTTTCTTTTCCTCTGTAGTTGGGTAGGGGGGGGAGGTAAGTGGCACATCTTTTTTAGCCTTCCATGACATGGCCCATATGGAACTCCTTTTGTCTGACAATTCTTTTGATGCTAAATTGGTAATGATTAATCCCTTTTAAATTAGATGCATTATCACATTTGCTTGCAAAGCCTTTTATTTTAATTTAAAAATTTTTTTCACTTAAAATTTCTCAGTGACTGAAAACTTACAAGGAAGATTCGTGAGACAATGAAATTATGACAAATTTTTTAGAGTAAAAATTCAATAAGTAAAATCATTCTTTTAGTCTTATGGAGCCCAAAGAATAATTATATAGAAATGCCCATAATGAATATAATACATATTTTGATTATTAGACAATCATAATATGTCTAATGTCAATTATTAGACATATTTGATTAATGACTCCTTTGATGTTATCATAGTAAAATTTTACATGGGTCAGAAACACTTTGAGTTATGTAGTAATACATGAGGACAATTCACCTTTACCTGAAAAAATGGAATATATTGTACGATAGATTCAATTATGTAAAATTGTTAGAGTCAGTAATTCTTTATACCTTTAGAGAGTATTGAGTAGTAACGACTAAACAGTAGATTTTCTATAGCCAGATGAAAGTAAAAGTCTGGATATTTGAAATGTTTCTGTTTATGCAGATCCAAGCAAACTGCAAGTTTGAGCACTCCAAAAATTTACAGCAAAATAATAATAGCAAGTTGTATTAGGTATTTAAAGAAAATCATTTCCTCCCTCCTGTAAATTAATTTTCCTCACCAATTCAATTAAGTAAAAAATGAGAAAAGCTCACTTTAAATCTAATTGGTAGATTAAAGTTTTAATATGGGAAAGCCTTCAGGTCAGCAGTATCGGTTGGATATAGTCTGATGGAGGTGTGATCACTGAGTAGGAGATTTTTTGAAGATGCTTTTGTTTTGCAAGCCTACTTTTTACCCCTTGTAGTTCATGTTTATGGTGTCATTCAAGTTCCTCAAATCAATCATATCCTCCTGTGTTTGTATTGTATAGCAAAGAGAAAGAATTTGTGGTGTCTTTGAAAAATTAGTGATGATCATTAAGTCTGATGACTATTTGAAAAGTATGGCAATAGCTTACATAGTATATAGTCAAGATGAAGTTGCCAATTATAATATATACTACTTTTATGGCCTTGGTATTTACTTGGTAGCTTTTTTGCTATTGAATAAACCTGAATAACAAGGAAAGTATAAGTTT
This sequence comes from Vulpes lagopus, assembly GCF_018345385.1. Lineage (NCBI taxonomy): Eukaryota > Metazoa > Chordata > Mammalia > Carnivora > Canidae > Vulpes > Vulpes lagopus. The sequence goes on along the minus strand of NC_054829.1, from coordinate 120,396,990 downwards.
ATTATTCATCCAAATATACATGTATATAAATATATATTTTTTCCATGTGTACTGAGAAAGATGTTAGGTACTTTTAGTTTCAAAGAGATAGAAAAACTAAAATTTTTACACATTGATAGAGCTCACAAGAATAAAATGCAGGGCTATATTTTTCTAAATATTTTTTCCATATTATTGGACCAATTCCCTTCTATGTACATGGGCTCATGGCTTTTCCAATAAGATTTATGTCAGTTTTAAAATAGCTTTAACTCAAAGCCTCTGCGTATTTTGCAGAATTGGAATGTATCTTAAAGACACCACTACTGTTTATTATATAAACTAACCATATGATTTTTTAGAATTTTTATAAGATATTTTTATTATTTATGTATAAGTAATGTGTGTTTTTGAAGCTAAATGCTTATACCACTTATGTAATTGCAGTAACTATCATAGGAATATCAAAGTGTGGTTCATGATATCCGTATAAAATTATTGAACAATTAACTTTTATTGGACTGTTCATATGACAAAATGCTATTTTTAATGATGACACACATTTGTTTTTTATATTTGTATATTCTATATGTAATAAAAATTAAACAAGAATAAACAGACTGAATTTTCAAATTAAATAAAAACAAAAGAATTTGTATTGTTGATACTATTTTGTTTCCATTTTTAGAAGAGTTAAAAAATTCATAGGGCTTATGAATACAAATATAATACATTAGTGTAAAATATTAAGAAGATTATTTTTCATTATTCTATAGTTCTTAGATTATTCATTTTTAAAATATTGAACATATATATAAAGGAAAATGGAATGCATAAACATTCTTCTGGGTAATCTCAATATGGATAGTTTGCTTCAATTATTTAGATGCTTTAAATCTTGATTATTAATTTTATTTTTTGGAGGTGCAGTTAGTGTTTCTTTATGCATAGTGTATCATGACATTTATATAGTTTAGTATTGTATAATAGTATGCTATCAATTGCTTTATCTTACTTGAACCTTATAATATACATAATATACCTAGAATAGGGGCAAAGTAGGTTCTTTTTCCATTGGTAAATGAAAGGCCATAAGAACTTAGAATTTGCTGATGTATAAGAGGTCATTAAAGAACAGAGACAAGAGTTAGGAGTCTTTCATGTTCTGTCTCCCTTTCTGATATTTCCCACTCATTTTTTCTCCTTTCCCCTTTATTCCCTTTCACTATTTTTTATAGTCCCCAAATGAATGAGACCATATAATGTTTGTCCTTGTCTTTGTGACTTATTTCACTCAGCCTAACTCTGGGAAATGAACTAGGGGTGGTGGAGGGGGAGGTGGGCGGGGGTGACTGGGTGACAGGCACTGAGTTGGGCACTTGACGGAATGAGCACTAGGTGTTATTCTATATGTTGGCAAATTGAAAACCAATAAAAAATAAATTTATAAAAAAATAAAAAAAGAAAGATATGAATTTGGTGCCATCATAAAAAAAAGAACAGAGACAAGAATAGATATAAGCACTACTGAGAATGTGTATTCTTTCCATTTTAACACATCTATTATAAAATATATAACATAGAGTTAGGAAATATATTAGGAAAATAGTTCCCTAAGAATAGTAATATATATGTTATATATGGATAAATTTAGCAAGAAATATGCATGCCTATTTGAAGAAAATAACCATATTTTACTGAGGGGAATAGAAAAAATTTTGAATAAGTGGTGGGAGAGATGTTTCTGGAGAGGAAGAAGTCAACTTGCTCCAAGCTAACCTATAAATTTAACACATTTCTAATCAAACTCCCAGTGGGACTTTTTTGGAACTTGTCAAATAATTCTAAAGTTTATCTGGAAAAACAGCTAATGAATAGCCAGAATTTTTATTTTGAAAGAAGAACAATGCCCCCAGCAGATTGTAAAATGTACTATTAAACTATAAAAATCATATTCAGTAGGGTTGTGCCAGACTAGACAGATCTGTGAAACAAGACAAATGCAGAAGCAGAACAGCTATATTTGGAATATTAGTATATGATAGAGATGACATTTCGAACTAGTGAGGAAAGAATGGATAATTGAATAAATGGTATTGAAGCCAATTGGAAACAACCTCACACCTTATACCAAACTGAATTCCAGATGAGTTAAATATTTATATGGAAAAACTGAACTTAAAATGTACTGGAACAAAATATAACTGAATATTTATATATTCAGAGATTTTCTAAGACCCGATACCTAAAAAAAAAAAAAAAAAATTCACAAGTTTGAGTACATAAAAATGTTAGAATATAATATAGCTAATTCCCATACTTCAAGTTAAAAAGGTAATTGATAAACACAGAGCTAATGACATTAGTAAATTAGGGATCTTATTAATAAGAAAAGTATGAATATATAATATAAAAATGAGTGAAGAGCAAGTGTAAATTCACTAAATGAGAATTACAAATGAACAATAATCAAACAAAAATGTTCACTAGTTTAGCAAAATAAGCAAATTAAGTTAGGGCAGTGATTTTTTTCTAATGGAAAAATCAAACTGATCTAATGGAAAAATTAAACTGATTTATTGAGAACATAAAAGTTTTTAAGAAATTCACATAGCAAAAAAAGAAAAAAAGAGATTCACATAGCTAGCTTTGTAAATGCCTATGTATACACTGATAGTAAATCAGAATCTTGTGAACATTTTTCTGTTAAAAATACCTAAATTTCTAATTGATAGACTATGTGATAGGACAATAACATGTAGACTTCGATTTCCATAGCTACTCAAGTATTGGCCTTATTAAGTGCCAAATTGTATAGAGGCTATGGGCATATTAAGATGACGCTGCATTATTAGTAACATTGTTATTTTGGTCTGATGCTCATGAGTAATCTTGAAGAGGCTAGATTCCCAAAGAGTAGAAGGTCTACTATGCTATAATTGGACCCTGGTAGGGTTTTTTCAAGGAAAGAGCTGTGAGTTCCAAGTACTCTTTTCCCTATTATAAATGCATTCTTGACACTTCTTTGAATTGCTTTGTATCTCTTCCTCTCATAAGCTTTCTTACCACCTTGAGAGAAACAGTGGAGTGTAGTGCTTAAGAATATGATCTCTGGAATTAAACTGCCTGGATCCAAATCCTAGCTCTATCACATAGAACGGTGACCCCGGGCAAGTTACTATTCCCCAGTGTGCCTTATTTTTATCATCTGAAAAATGGGCATCTTAAAGTTTTGTGAAATTTAGATTAGTTCATGAAGAGTGCCTGAAGTAGGGTCTGGCTTATAGGCAATATTATAATTCTTAGCTATTACTATCTTATTATGACATATGAAAAACATGGAGACTTCTCACCAAATCAGGATGCCAGTATGCTAGTTCAGCAGGGGAGGAGAGAGCAAAGAAGCTTGGGACCAAAGACCTAGTTGGTTACATTTGTGAATTGGATTGATGTATCCTCTAAAATATGTATGTGCCTTCGTTATCACATAGGGGGAACTATGGCTGCAGAAATGGGTTAGAAATTTAGACTACCAAACTCTGGTTTCCTTATCCTTGAAGAAATGGTGTTTCTTATTGATAATTATCTACACATGTGGATAGTATTTAATTTTTTGTAGTTGTAATTTAAAATAAATTAATATAATTTCTAATAGTGCAATCTGTATTGTAAATAGTTTTATTTACATTTTTACATTATTTTTTAAAAAGATTTTATTTATTTATTCATGAGAGACACAGAGAGGGGGCAGAGACACAGGCAGAGGGTTAATTAAGTAGGCTCCATGCTGGGAGCCCTCCGTGGGACTTGATCCCGGGTCTCCAGGATCACGCCCTGGGCTGAAGGCGGTGCTAAACCGCTGAGCCACCCCGGCTTTCCCTTTATGTTAATATTTTAAAACTATAGCTATTTTTGTAAGAATTCAGAATTTGAAGATCAAATAAAACAAAGTCTTTAAAGCTACCCTGCTTATTTTTTTCCTCCATATTTTCTGTTGTTCATGCTAAAGTAGTATTTTTTAAAATTGTGAAGTAGGTGATAGGTTTTGTGTAGAGGGATACCATAGGTAGGTCTATTTATCTTAAAAAGTAACTCAATATCTTGAAGTCAAACTGAAAAATACTGCAGACAGTAAGAGGTTTCAGATGCTAATGATTTCCATGGATGAATCACATGACAGCTGAAAAAATACCATAAAACATCATAGCATAGACTAGATGGAAGTAGAGTTTCACAGCACCACATGAGAAAGTATGTGAGTTTGTCCTTATTGTAGGTTTTTCCAAATCCAAATATACAGAAAAGCGAATTTCAGAAATTAAAAAGAAAAAAAACGTAATAAAAGTATCTTAAAATATTTGTTATACTTAAATCCATACATGTTGTTTGTAATTGTTTCCCAGCATTTTATTTTTTAAAAAATATTGAAATGTATGGAAATTTAAGGTGTACAATGTGTTGATTGATTCATTTATATATATTATATGATTGCCATTGTAACAATAGCACTTCTTGTTGCAAAATTGTTTCTTTTAATGATTGTAATAATTAAGTTCTAGTCTCTTAGCAAGCTTGAAGATAATAATACAATATTATTGCATATATTCACTATACTGTGCATTAGATCTCTAGAACTTACTATTTATTTACTATTTCTTGTAAGTTCAGACCTTTAAACGACATCTGTCCTATCCTCCTCTCCAGAGCCCCTAGTAACCACCATTTTACTCTGTTTTTGCAAGTTGGGCTTTTTCAATTCCACATATAAGTGATATTATACAGTACCTGTCTTTGACTTCTCTCACTCAGCATAATGCCGTTGCTATGACTACAGCTTATACTGGATCACAGGGGTAGACTCTGTGAGTTTATTCCACAGCCCAAGGTAAAGATGAAGGAAATTAGGACTAAGGACTCTCCAGGACTGCAGTTCTGTCTACTGTTTGCTAAAGAGCCCCAGAGACTCTCTGTAGCAGTGACAGTGTTATGACTGACCAAATTTTCTTTTACACTTCTCTGGTAACCAAGAATTTATACCTGCAGCATATCTTTTCGGTTTTATAAGATATGTGGCAAGGAAGTTTGGGACTCTTTCACAAAATCCTTTTGGGGCAGAATGTGTTTCTTATAATTGTTCTATCAAAGATGCATCTGGTATTTCTCAGGCTCTCCAACCTGAGGCTTTTGGTTCAATAGGTCTGGGATGGGCAAGTGGGGACAGAGTCTCATGATCTGTCAGTAAGAGAGTATTGTAGAAATAATTTGCCTTTAAAAAGCTAAAACCTCTGTTACCACTAATGAACCTACACACTGACACATCATTATCTCCGAAAGCCTATGGTTTCCGTTAAGTTTCACTCTTGGTGTGGATTCTATGGATTTGGACAAATTTACAATGCCATATATCCACCACAGTACATATTATTATGAGGGAGGCTATGCATCTGTGGGGTCAGGGAATATATAACTCTCTTTTTTCACTCAATATACTGTAAACCAAAATTGCTTTAAAAAATAAAGTGCAAAAAAACAAAAGCTAAACCTAAAAAAGTGAACATCAGACCTTGAATAAATATTTGAAATAAGTAGATGCTGAAGAACATTGTATGTTTATGAGATTTTGAAGAACAGATTTGAGAATATGAGAAAGAGATAACCAGATTGGTCTAATTTTAATACAGATTTTCAACCTGTTTTCTTCCCCAGTGATGCTTAGTGGTTATTTAACTAAAGTGGTTATTTTAGGGGATCCCTGGGTGGCGCTAGCGGTTTGGTGCCTGCCTTTGGCCTAGGGCGTGATCCTGGAGAACCGGGATTGAATCCCACGTCGGGCTCCCGGTGCATGGAGCCTGCTTCTCCCTCTGCCTATGTCTCTGCCTCACTCTCTCTGTGTGACTATCATAAATAAAGAAAAATTTTAAAAAAATAATAATAAAGTGGTTATTTTATTCACCTTCCTTGTATTTGTTATATTTTCTGTTAAAATCCCCTCCCATTCTCAGTGTGAATCCTTGTATTACCACCATGCTAGGTCAAATTTTGTTTCAGTAGCTAATAAGGAAATTTTATTGGGTGTTCAATCACTCTAAAACCTCCAGTTTACCTCTTTCTTTTCTTTCTGCTAAAGTGGAAGACAGTTTCTTTCTCTTTCACAAGGAAATTTCTTCAGCTGTGCTTTAAGCATGTTCTAAGGACTTTTCTTCAGCATTTCTTCTCCCTCTCCTATGCCCTGTAAGTTTGAGCTCTTGTCTTTTTCTTCCTTGATAGCTCTTTTCTTATTCCCCTAAAGAGTTCATTTCTCACAATGCTGCTTTCTTCACTAGCTACACCATCTGTTTTCTCTCTGTATCATGACCCAAATCCTTATAAGAATCACTGGTTCTTCTGTCTCCTTTTCCTTATGTCCCACTGATGTCCCACTTAAGTTTTTTAATCCTTATTGACTAATACTTCCCTCTTCCTACTAGTTATATCCCAATCAATCATCTACATCTTCAAAAGACTTGTTGTATTTGCCCAATTAGCACTTCCTGTAGTTCTTACCCTCTGGCTTCCAGAACACCATTCTCTCTCTGCTATTATTTCTGTAGTTCTTTTTCCCGAGACTCCTTTAATAACTTTTCTTCTGTTAAAGTATTTACTTTTCAAAAAAAGTAAAAGCAAACAAACAAAAAAACCACGTAACTCTAATACAAATATAAAGTGAATACTTATCAAGTATTTTATTCAACTTATCAGTTAATGAGAGAACACATAAGATGTTACAGAATGTTTTAAGAAAGGTGGAAAGGGGGGATCCCTGGATGGCTCAGTGGTTTAGCCCCTACCTTTGGCCCAGGGCATGATCCTAGAGTCCTGGGATCAAGTTCCACATCGGGATCCCAACATGGAGCCTGCTTTTCCCTCTGCCTGTGTCTCTGTCCCCACCCCTCTATGTCTCTCGTGAATAAACAAAATCTTAAAAAAAAAGAAAAAAAAAGGTGGAAAGGTGTGTGTGTATATATGTCTTTGTGTGTGTAGTCAGTTTAATAAACATTAGGATTAAATTCCTGTTGGATGGTTAGTTACAAAACATTTTTATACCTTATAGGCAGTAAACCTTATGTTTTGTGGTTGTTTATCATATGGCCCCATATGTCCTCCTCACACCCATACCCTCCCTCTGCTTATAGGATAAAGAGAAGGAATAACTTTTTGTTGTGTTTATGGTGACTGGGATTGTATTAATTTCCTACTTCTGCTGTAATAAATTACTATAAGTTTAGTGGCTCAAAACCACACAAATGTATTATCGTACAGATCTGGAAGTCAGAAATCCAGAATGAATTTCCCTGGTCAAAATCAGGGTGACAGCAGGTACTGCATGTTTGTTCCCTCTCTTACCTCTAGAGGAAAATTTTGGTGATTACATCTACTGTCATAGTTTTCACAACTTGTGTATTTACAACAATAGCACGGATTTCTCTTTTGATTTCCAGACACCATATCCTACTGACCCTCTACCTAATTCACTAATCGATTATCTCACGAACATCTCTGCTTTAGTCAATTCAGATTACTGTAACAAAGTGCCATAGACTGTGTGGCTTATGAACAACAGAAATTTATTCCTCATAGATCTGAAGACTAGAAGTCCAAGGTCAAGGTGCCGTCATAGTCAGGGTCTAGTGTTGCAGACTGCTATTTTTTCTTATTCTTACATGGCAGAAGGGTTGAGAGCACTATCTTGGATTCCCCCCCCCCCTTTTTTTCTTGAAATCTTTTATTTTTTTAATTTAAAATCAATTGACTAACATATAATGTATTATTAGCTTCAGAGGTAGATGTCAGTGATTCATCAGTCTTATATAATACCCAGTGCTCATTATGTCACGTGCCCTCCTTATGTCCATCACTCAGTTACCCCATCCCTCCTTTCCCTCCCCTCTTGGATCTTTTGTTTAGGGACAGTAATCTCTTTCAGGAGGGCTCTACCTTTGTGTTGTAATTATCTCTCAAAGGCCCTACTTCCTTATATCACTTTGAGGATTAGGATTTCAACATACGAATTTTGTAGAGATGAATTAAGTTCATTGCAACTTCAATAATTCAGTGTTGATCTTCTACCTCAAATATGCTTCTCCTACAACATCTCCTATCTTAATAAATACCTTCATTCATACAGGGATAGATTCAATCTTCCCCCCATTTTCTCTTTTTCCTCATGTCTATTAAGTTAGCAAGTCCTGACAAGTCTACATCTATAATATATCTCAATTTCTTCTTTCTGCTAACATTAGTCTTGGCCATTATTACTTATTGCCTGAGTACTACAGAAGCTTGCTTTCTTTTCTTTTCTTTCTTTTCTTTCTTCTTTTTCTTCTTTCTTTCTTTTTCTTTCTTTCTTTTTTAAGTTTATTCATATATTTAATATCTCTACCCCAGTGTGGGGCTGGAACTCACAACCCTGAGATCTAGAGTTGAATGGCCTTTGAATGAGCCAGCCAAGTGCCCCCAGAACCTTTTTCTAATTAGTCTTTCTTCTTCTTCACAATTCCTGTCTTTAACTCATTCCCTGCTGAACAAACAAAATGATTTAGTTCAAATGTAAATCTCCTGCATCCCCTATGGCAATCTGGCTATAGTTACTTGTGACTCTAAGGATAATACTCAAAATCTTTAACAGGGTTGTGTGTAATTTGCTGTCTGCCACCCCTGCATTTTTCTCTTTCTCTCTAGGTTTATTTTTTTGCTGTGCCTTCAACCTCCCATACCCTGTGCCCTAGGTATTAGTATGCCACTCAACTTCCTAAGGTTGCTTAAAGATTCCAAGCTTCTTATGACTGTAGGACTTTTTAAAGAGTTGGTCTGTATATGACTTTCTTCCTCCTCTACTGTTTTTGACCACCTTCTACTATTCTGTCCTGCCCTAGCTTAAATGCTGCCTTCTTGATCTGTTAGCCAAAGAATAAGTGCATTGTTTATGTTTCTCTCTGTGTTCTTTCATGGCAGCCAGTATTTCCCCTCACAGCCTTTCTCACAATTGTAATTTTATACTTACCTGTAGTATTATTTGTTTAATATTGATCTCCTGTATTATTTTAAGCTCCTGTATAGTAGACGCATCTCTTACTTCTTTGTATATTGCCTAGCATAGAACCAGGCACTTGCTAGCACTGAATAATTTACATGTTGAGTAAATGAATCAATGAGTAAATAAGGGAATGAATCAATTATTCTTAGTATACAGTGGCTGATTCTGTTTCGAGTTTCTTGAATGACATCTGCATAGAACTTTGTGTTCACATTCTTTTCTAAAAGTCCATCTAAGTAAGCTTTGACAGCAAATACATTTTCCTGACCATCTATCTTATTTTTCCTTATCAAGACTCAAATTTTGATTTTATATATTTGAGTGCACTCGTACTAAGTACCTGGGCCAAAACCACAACACAATAAAACAGAACTCTGCATTATTATATCATGCAATCCTCAAGTCTGAATGATGGCATTATTAGTCCCTCTCAGTTTGCTTAATGTGAAATACAAAAAAATTCAGGAGAAACACACTACCACAAATGATAAATCTTATATGTACTTCGCTGATTCAGCCATAAACCTATGGAGTCAAGAAATTGTTTATTTGAACTGGTTGCAATTGGAGTCATAAGTTAGGCAGTTTTGGGTTTATTTAGAAAAAGCAATCAGTTAGACTACTCATTCTAAGAAAAAAAAGAGAAAAGAGCTCTCTGGTTAACATGCATATCTCTAGACATGTTCTTCAGAAAATGCAGAAAAGCATTTTAGTGCTTCAGTGATAATGAATTCTAATGGACAAATGCTACCATGGGATAAAATGGAATCTGTGTCCTTAAAATTACAGTTTGTTTGTTTTAGTTTTTGTTTTCAGTTAACAATTTTAATCTGACTTTTAGATTTTCTGAATTCTACAAAGTCAAACCACAAGAAGTTTTACTGGGAAGAAAAAATATAAAGATGATCAAAGGAAATATATAAAGGAAGAAGAAGAAATGCCATTTTAATGAAATAGGGAGCAAGATGAAATTATAGGCACCATTATAGAGCTTTATATAGAAATAACACTTGGTAGTGACATTGCCTTCATATTCATGATCTCTATAATATTAACATATTTTATCTTCTTTTCCTTAGTGGACAATATAAACCCATACCAAAAGAAGTCTCATTTTATCACTCATCTTATAAATAGACTAGCTTTTTAGGTATTTGAAATCTGGCAGTTGTGGATAGATGCTTAACTTAAACCAGTCAGCATTAAATATGCATATACTGGTTTTGAATTAACTCAGAACATGAACATTTAATAAAATTTTGAACTAAACAAAGATTATAAGTTTTGAACCTAGTTGGATTAAATGGGTATTTTTAAAAATAAAAAATGACTTTAAAAATAATTTTTAAAAGTAACAAATTACATATTGGTTTATATTTACAAAGTACATTTTTGTTTTTTGTTTTCTTTGCAAAGCACTTTTATGATTATGGCATACTCTTCTAATTTTTCATATGAATAATAAAGAGCAGAAATTTTAGTGGATTATTGAAGGTCATGTATCTCTATAAGCATAATATTATGAGTAATATAGAAGTTCTCCAAAAGATTTTTTTAGAATATTGGAATAATTTGGTTTTAATGAAGATATAAATGTTAAGTCTTTGTACCTTAATATATTTAATTTAGTATTTACATTTTAAATAGGCTCAAAAAATCCCATAATTCTGACTGTGGAAAGAATTGGCAAGAAAAATTTGTTTATCACATTAGACTTTTAACAGGAGTCTCCATTTTGCATTTTTGATGGAACATGTTAATGAGAGGAAGAGTAGGCAGTATTTTACACTGTTAATAATTGAAAATATATTCCCCAAAGGACATGAAAAATAATCAATTAAATTTTAAGTCCTACTACTTATAGTCTATAGCCATAAAGTATTAAATTACAGGGACTGGTTTTAAAGAGAAAAGTCTCATATATATTAAAAAAAAACCCTCTCACCCTACAAAAATTTATTATAAAGCCTAGGACTATTAAAATTTTAAAACACATTCTTGGCCCCTTGATTTACATTTTTGGAATACCACCTACCATCCCACAACACTTGTAATCTTCTTTACATTCAGATACACTGTGTTCCACCTGACCCCTCCTTTATGAAGTTCAGAAGAAATTCCTTTTGTGGGCCAGGGTAATATTCTCAGGGTGTAAGTTTATTTGAACTCTAGACTCTAGAGTAAATGAATTTTGTTCTTTTATTTTTCTACTGGTAATAAATAAACTCATTCTTTTAAGGTGCTCATTTTCTACTATGGGTTTCACGTATGGGCTACAAATCCAGGGGACTTTTTTTTTTAAGCCATTGAGAAAGTGACTTATAAAACTGATTTTTATCACAAATGTTGCAAAGCTGTAAATATATACCTATCATATATCTTGAGTTTCAATAAACTACTTGCCCATTGTCTAATGCAAACCTGCTTGGGGCAGCCCAGGTGGCTCAGAGGCTTAGCGCCGCCTTCAGCCCAGGGCCAAATCCTGGAGACCCGGGATCAAGTCCCATGTCAGGCTCCCTGCATGGAGCCTGCTTCTCCCTCTGCCTGTGTCTCTGCCTCTCTCTCTCCCTCTCTGTGTGTCTGTCATGAATAAATAAATTTTTAAAATCTTAAAAAGAAAAAAAGAAAACCTGCTTGATAGGTGTAGAAACTGAAATGTGAATGACATCTTACAAACTCCTGCTACAGTATCACAGAATTTCCACATATATTTTTAAAAATACAGTATCCTATCCTATTTTTCTAAAGACTAGTTTAAATTGAACTCTGTACCTAAAAGAATACTAATACTGTTGTACTTTGCTTTTTTTTTTTTCCCCCTGGTGTCATTCCATATTTTGTCATCAGGGACATCTATCTCCTATTACTGAATATCTTTGCAAAAGTAAACAATATAAGAAGAAAATTCATTTGACTTAACAAGTGTTTGACTGATTTAAAAACATAAGACTCAGAGTTTCTTAGGCTTTTGATTCTCTTCTAGAATGGTACTTTGTAAAACAATACTAGAAAATCAGGTGTTAAACCAGGAAATGACATAAAGGGTGTCCAATATGTATTTCCCTTTCATAGCATTCCTAGAAATAGCTAAAACATTGGACAACATTGGGGCACCTGGGTGGCTCAGCCAGTTGAGCGTCCAGCTCTTGATTCTTGGCTCAGGTCATACATGATCTTGGGGTCTGGGATTGAGCCCTATGCAGACTCCATGCTGGACATAGAGCCTGCTTAAGATTCATTCTCTCTCTCTCTCTCTTTCTCTCACTCTCTTACTCCTTCCTTTCTTCTACTCCTCTTATACCTCTCTCTCTCAAATGAATAAATCTTTAAAAAATAAATAAAATGTTGGATAACATTGAATTATATTAAGAAATCAAAATATAGGGCATGTATCAAACCTCATATGGTTAACATTTTGAAAAATCTATTTAATTTCCTGACAAACACTAACATTTCATTTCTTTTTTCTGGGCTATAATAAAACCCTTCTTACTTCTGTAAAGATCTTGCCCTGCCAATTTGCTCATTCTTTCATCCTTACTGAAGCCATTTGCAAACTCATTTGGCTATAGGCAAGAACTTCCAAAATCTCTCCAGTTTAAACAAGCATTTCTTCATCCCCATCTGGAGCTAACCTTTTCTATAAACACATCACTATGTCTATATAAATTATTGGGGACATTTTAGAGTGATGACTCAATATATTGTCTCATATAGCATTTTTATAATGCAGTGTGAAGCAGATACTTCTCCCCCCATTATCTTTTCATAGTCCTGATTGATTTAAGGAGTTCTGTAGTACATCCCTCCTGAACAGGATAGAAAGAGGGTCTCCCACTCTTCTCACAAACTATTACCTTAACCTGGCCTCATACTGCTCAATTTTAAGTATTAGCTATCCAAAATATTCAGTATCCTTTTTGAGGATAAGTAAGGAAATTTACATAATAAAGTATTGACTGATAACTTTAGAAACACTGTGCTAACTTAAGAATGACATTTCTTTGTTTTGCAATAATTAAGACATCACTGGAAATGGCTCTTGTGGAATGCTGCATCTTTCAGCTTTTTGGACTATATATTACTTTATTTCTCCTGGCTCGGTTCCTTATGTTAACAGTTTTACAACTGGTTGTTGAAAATGGCTATTTGTGTATAGGATGGTCATATATAAAAGCGAGTACTGAAAGCTGCTGCTTTAATATTCTGAACTTATTTGGTTGACCTATTTTCTGTTTGGTTTAGACTTCCACTCAGACTTCTTGGATGATTTTTTTTCATTCAGTAATGCCTTTATCTACTTTTTATAATTTTTAAGAATTAATTAATTAATTAATTAATTGTGGGGGGTGCAGAGAAGGAAGGGGAAGGAAGAGGGAAAGAATCCAAAATAGAGCCTGTGCTGAGTGCAAGCCCCACACAGGATTGCATCTCATGACCCTGAGATCATGACTTGAGCCAAAACCAAGACTTGGACACCAGCCTGACTGAGCCACCCAGGCACCCCGACTATTTATTAATGATACCAAAAAGACAAGATTTCTACAAAATTGTGGAAGAAGTAAGTCATTCTTCATTCTAAGGGCATTGATTTTTAGAATATTCTCAATACTGATAATACAGATCATTTTTGTTTCATGCTCCAAACCGAGTTATTTAGCTTTCTCTATGTCTAGCAAAGTCAAGTCTCTGATACATGTTGGATTGGATGGAAAATTGGATTGATCAACTCAAATTCACTACTAGAAGTCATACATATGCATATATATAACACATACTGTACAATCAAATTTTATGACCTTCTTAGCATGAATCAATGAAAGGGAAAAAACCCTATGCAGAAGCCAAAGGTAATATGATTAGGTAGATGCTACATCACAGTAACTTTTCAAATATTTCCTATTTATTTTAACTCTACTCTTATATAAAACTCCTCTTTTCAAAGTAGAGCATGAACTTGGCTAGTGGCACAGTATGCGGGACAGTAGCAGAAGCACTAGTAACCGTGACAGTCTTCTAAAATGTTAACTTTATAAAACAGTAAATAATTTTAATCACTGACATGTTATAGATATAATGAAAAGCTTATTAACAATCTTCACATATAAACTTGTGACTTCAAAGAAATCTCCTGACTTTCACAGTCCATCTCAGAAGACGTCTCTCTTTTTTTTATCCTTAGAGGCACTTAAGTGAACCAGTTTACCAAGCAAGTATCTGAATTGTCTCCACTGAAAGTAGCTGATATAGCTGATATATTTTGATTTGAAGTGATTCCCTATCTGAAAAGAGCTTGTTTGCTTTTAATTTTAACACAAATATTTAGAATGATTTCAATCTGAGTTTTCCAATAGACTTTTAAAATGTGAATATACCATTAGGAAAGGATGATCAATTAATTTGCTATGTTTATCACAACTTGTGCTTTCAACAGATAAACAACTACATAAGGTTTTAAGAAAAAATAATTGTGAAATATCTATGTAGGCAAGATAGTATGTCAGTAATTATGTGGAACACCCTGATTCTCTCCCCATCACAAACACTCATACATATATATACTAGTAATAAGGATAGTCATATGGCACTGAATAACTAAAGGATTATATAAAAAATACCGATAATCTTGGGGGTGATTGGGTGGCTCAGTGGGTTAAGGGACTGACTCTTGACTTCAGTTCAGGTCATGATCTCAGAGTCCCAGGATCAAGGCCTTGTTGGATTCTACACGGAGTGTGCAGCCTGTTTAAGATTCTCTCCCCCTCTGCCCCTCTTCCCACTTGCATTCTCTCTCTCTCTCTCTCAAAAAAAAAAAAAAAAAAAAGTATACACACACACACACACACACACACACTCATTGATAATCTCATGAAGTAGAAGGTATAACTAATTGGTTGTTCAGTGTGGAAGATAAAGGTGCCCTAGTATTCACTGGTGGGAAGCAAAATCAACATTTTTGTCCAATCTGAAATGTATCATAAATTGATTCTTTCAAGAGAGTTAAGTTTGCCAAGTTGTGTGGAACTAGGTGCAGGCCTTATAGTCTAACACATCCCGGAAGCAATTTGGGCTCTTCTCTTATGGCTCTTAGTTCCCTCGCTATATACAGATTTAAGGCTAAGAATTTTTCAAAAGCCTAGCCTAGTGCCTTGACCTAGAAACTACTTAATTACATTTAAATCTTTTCTTACCTCTCCTCTTATACATTTTGATAATTTACTACTAGGTTGACAGTAATAATGCCACTGGCCAAAAAGATTTATAATGAAATTATGCCACTGCTCCCCTACTTTGTAGTAAGTGGAACATGTTCAACTAGTTCACATAATCAAAAAGATTTACTGCTACACATTTGTGTGCAGTAATGCTTTTTCACTCTGAGTTTTTCTTGTTTTTATCTGAGGTCTCTGCCTGTACTGAGTCAATTTTATTATCATTACCAGTACTTTCAATCTTTTGGCAACATCTTGGTAGGCTCAGGGAGGGCAGCCAACCAGCAGAAAGAGCAAAGACAGAAACAGGAGTTGGTGGGGAGGGTTGAGAGAAGAGGGACCAGGAGTTCAGCCAACCAGTCAGCCAGGGGGACTCAGCTAGTTCCAAGAGGTCAGGCATCAGTCAGCCAATGTTTGATAAACAAATGAACTCAGCTACTAGCTTCAGACAGCTTCATTCTACTGAGTTCCATCTTGGGAGAGAGTTGACCTGACTCTTCCTTAAGTTCCAGAGGGCCTTCCAACTAATCGCTGTGTTCTGGAGCCAAATTTTGAAGAGCATTACATATATGGCAGAAATTATGTCCTTTTCATCTGTGTGGGGAAGATAAAAATATGAAACAAAATTCAAAGACATTATCCTATTTGCCAAATATCCTGATCAATAACGGTATAATCATATTCTAAATCTCACAGGACAAAACATATGGTTGAATTTTTATTATTTTCACTTATTATTTTTAATTTGCTTCTTTATGTTTTAGAATAGTATAAAATTTACATTCAATTTTCCAGATGGTCCAAAGAACTAGATTCCTCTCCCAAAGTTATCCCATGTTCTACAGTCTCTAATTAACACAATACTTCATTTTGTTCTCTCTTTCTTCCTCCAAAACAAAATTTTCCTATGTTGTCATCATACAGGTCTCTCAATCAAGAAATCAGCATTGATGTAACATTGTCATTCAGTTTCACCAACTGTCTTATGAATGTCTCTTTTTCCTTACTTGTCCAGGATCTTATTCAGAAAGGGATAGTGCAATTAGCTGTCATGTCTCATCAATTTTCTTTGCATTACTCCTCAGTCTTTCTTTGCCTCTCATATTCTTCATGGTCTTGAGGAATGCAATCATTTCATTCTACCAGGTGACCTCAACGTGTGTCCCACTGATGTTTCCCCAAGCCATACTTTTTGGCTGAAATATCACAGAAATGATGGAGACACATGATGTCAACTTGCCCTATGACTGACTTGTGATATTAACTTCTTTTTTTTTTGATATTAACTTCTGTTACTTACACTAGTTACTATCAATCTTTTTTTTTTCCAGTATAGTCATCATTTTCCCGAAGACTAATATGTTGGGGGTGTTATTCCAATATTTCCTAATATATTGTGACTCATCAAACTTTTAGCCACTGGTTTTAGCATCTATTGATAATCCTTAGGTTTATCAGTTACTACTATGATGGTTACCAAATGATGAATATCTATTTTATTCATTCTGTCTACATTGATTAGTTAGAACTCTACTTTTTTTTTTTTTTTTGTATTTTGTGATTGAGATCCTTTTCCTTTGTAAAGTAGGGGTTGATAATATGATTTCAAAATTTTTGAAATCAATTAAAGGAGCAATTATATTTTTAAATTTAAATAATTAGTATACTAACTTCATATTCTATAGAGTATCCCTAAGAAGGAAACAAAACAAATGATTACTTAAATTTAAGTGAATTAAAACTGATACATAATGAAAACATTCTCAAAAATACCAAATAAAAATAAAAACATAAAGAGTCCAGCAAATGAATTTTGGACATTGAGTGTATTCATAACTATAACAGAAAGTTATAAACTGTAGATCATGCTACATACCATATCATATCATACCATGCTACATATCATGTAGATCATGATCATACCCTCATTTGACACATTTTGGTGGTAAGTCAAATGAAATATGTGCATTTTAATCTGATATGTGTAATGATATACATAATTATGGTATTTTTTAATTTAGGTGTTCATCATTGACATAGATAAACTCAATTGATGATATTGTAAAGTAAATGAATATATGTAATATGTATATGTATAAATATATATATTTTTCCTTTTCTCATAAGTCCTTCAATAATAGTCACTATTGTTTCTTGGTATGACATACCATTTGATATTCATTCAACACATATTCACACACAAAGAATAGATGCCCGGGATACTATGTGGTAAAACCCTAGGTCAGGCCCTCTAGTAGATGAAATTTCCATTATTTCTTATTTTCTTTCATCTGGGTAATTCTTTATGATGGTTTTTCTTCTTTCTTACCATATATATTTCCCTCTCCACCCTCTTGCTTTTTCTTTTGGACAAAGACAACATGTAGAAAAGAGAAACTTTTTCTGATTAGAAATCATTTATTAGCATGACATCTGCTTATAGCCTAAATTTAGATATAAATCTAGAAAGATATGTAATACACACACAATGCTCAGGCTCAGTTAGCTTGAACATATTGATAATTATATAATTCTGTATGATCTGGAAAAATATTATACAGCTTATATGAGTCTACTAACATTAGAAAAAGAAGTTACCACCAATAAGAAGCCTAGTTATATATCTAGGGCTATGAGTTGGAGAAACCAAGTAGGGAACATTTAGTAAGCTGTGAGAGGCCTAACGGAGCCTTTTGGTAAGAGATTATCAGAGTTGCTAGGTTGATTTGATAGGGCCTAAAATTAGTGAAAGAAATGACGTAGGTGGTATTTTTAATATTATCCTCATCATTATTTTTATCCATGCCTTTGAATTTTTCTGCAAATGAAACACAGCCTTCTTTACCTTTTACCATGGTAGCAAAATGATTCTTTGAACCACTATTGTATATGATATAATCTATTACCTGGCTCTTCCAAAATTGAACTCAGTTCCTGGTAACAATCCATTTTCACAATAACAGTCTATATAACAGAGACCAAATGCATTAGCATCAGTAGTCTCAGTAATCTTTTCTTGGCCCAACTTCATTGGCCCACATGCAAGGTTAACTGAGGGATAATTTCACAGAGAAATTTAGAAATAGTCAAAATTTCATGAATCATTTATTGAGCTTATTATGGAATTGAAACATATTAAGAAGACTGGAAGACTATAAGAGAATTGGAATTGGAAAGATTATCTAGGGCAGCCAGGGTGGCTCAGTGCTTTCGCGCCACCTTCAGCCCAGGGCCTGGTCCTGGAGACCCAAGATTGAGTCCCACATCAGGCTCTCTGCATGGAGCCTGCTTCTCCCTCTGTCTGTGTCTGTGTCTCTGCCTCTGTGTGTGTGTGTGTGTGTGTGTGTGTGTCTCATGAATAAATAAATAAATAAAATCTTTAAAGAAAAGAGAAAAGATTATATAAGATCTATCTACTTATACCTTTTAATTGTGTTCATGTTATCATTGTTAGGGAATAAATAGGTTGTATGAAAAATAGTATTTTAATGTAGAAATGTATTCCAAACTTGGTTTCAGTGTTTCTTTTTAAACAACTGCTTGTCATATACTTATATCTACCTAAAAAATCCCATCTAATATTCCATTTAAGATGTTAAAATCCTTGGTTATGCATTTCCCATTAAAACCAATTGATTATCTACAAAATATTTTTATCGGTAGCAAACTTCTCTTGGTTTCCTCAAATATTGTTTTTTATATTTTAGCAAAATGGACTCTATTAGCAAAAACATAAATGGCCTTCTTTCTCATTTCTTGGATTTCCAGTTAGCTACTTTTATTTCTTCAAGATCTGTCTATTCTTGGCTATGATAATTGGATTTCTTGTCTTGTGACATACTTTCTTTAGGTAGTCTTTAGTTTATCATCTTTATCTGACTCCTATTTCCCTCCTTTCTCTTCCTGTATGGACATGTGTGTATGCACATACTATACTCTACCATTACCATTACCATCAATAAGGCAACAATAAAACATAGGGCAATAAGAAGTATTTCCAAACAGTGAATAAAGAGAGCTTGAACACTGGAAGTACTTAATATATGTTGGATACTGAATACGTAATTTTTCTTACTTCAAGTTAATCCATCAATAACCATCTAACTTAGGCTTACTTAAATTTCTTAGAGCTTTATTTCTTTATCTGTAACATGATGGGAATTGTCCTTTTATCCCTTCATAGTCCTTCCTTGGTTGTGAGGACCAAATAAAATAGTGAGAAACATTCTGAAAATTGTCTATTACCTAAAATTAATTTTTATCATTATCATAATTGTAAGAAAAGTGTAGTTCTAGTCATTGTAGGCCCATATGTAACTGAATGGGTAATAGCTTGCCTAATTTGAAAGCAAGACCAAAGATTATATTTTAATTCCTGATGCCTTCTAATTTATGGTGATTTAAATGTAAAGTTTTAAAATGTAGTGGGGGTGCTTGGCTGGCTCAGTTGGTAGAGCATGTAACTCTTGA
Source organism: Vulpes lagopus (assembly GCF_018345385.1). NCBI lineage: Eukaryota > Metazoa > Chordata > Mammalia > Carnivora > Canidae > Vulpes > Vulpes lagopus. The sequence goes on along the minus strand of NC_054829.1, from coordinate 120,377,256 downwards.
TCTAGGAGTGGTGAGTTCAAGCCCCACTTTGGGCATAAAGTTTACTTAAAAATAAAATTTATAAGAAAATGGTTTGAAATAAAAGATGTACTTTTTGTCACATGAATGTTAGAATAACTCTGGAAGCTTTGAGATAAAATAATTCTTCATGATTTATCTCCAAGGTCACAGTTTCTAAAAATAGTTTTAATTTTTTTTTTATTTATTTATGATAGTCACAGAGAGAGAGAGAGAGAGGCAGAGACACAGGCGGAGGGAGAAGCAGGCTCCATGCACCGGGAGCCTGACGTGGGATTCGATCCCGGGTCTCCAGGATCGCGCCCTGGGCCAAAGGCAGGCGCCAAACCACTGTGCCACCCAGGGATCCCTAAAAATAGTTTTAAAACTTCATTTTATATGTACAGCTATAACAGAAAATGTGGAATTGTAGTCAGTAGCAGTTTTATTCTGGATTACATTATTCCCTATTCTACTTTAAGAGCAATTTTCTAGATGAGCAGTGCTCACAAAGCATACTAAATTGTAACAAAGAAATCAAGGAAATAGGAAAATGGAAAATTTGATTCAAAATACTATTGACTAAAAAGAAAACTTATTACTTCAAGTTTGTTTTGGGCTCTTGGTCTTGTTAACAAGGTAGAATTTTCTCTGCTATGTTTAAGTGAAAATTACTAATATTTTCTCTACATAGTACCATTGGAATTTCAAAGAGTTCATCTGGGATATTATTACATATTTAATACAGAAAACTTGTTCTTACTCAGAATCTAAGAATATCTGATTTTTTTCTGCAACAAATACAAAGTATGAATGATCATCTATGAGTTAACTAATAATCATAGAAGTTTCCATTTCAAAATTTTTTATAATTAGCTAGATATTTATTTTAAAAAAACAAAGTGCATTTTCAAGGGATATATTTTATTAAACTTTGCCATTTTTGTACTATTTAAATATAACCAGTATGTTATCAGTTTAAAAGCATTAAAACTATTGAGCATTTCAAGTGAAACCTGTTGTTTATTTCATGTTTTTTTAAAAATCTCTCTAGTTTTTTTTTTTTTAATATCTAATTTATTTGTTCATGAGAAACACTGAGAGAGAGGCAAATACATAGGCCAAGGGAGAGGCAGGCTCCCTGCAGGGAACCTGATGTGGGACTCGATCCCAGGACCCTGGGATCATGACCTGAGCCAAAGGCAGTTGCTCAAGGCTGAGCCACCCAGGTGTCCCAATCTCCCTAGATTTCTATCTGAAGACCTCAGACACTCTGCAGAGGAGTGTGTGCCATTTCTAAATTCACAAAATAGATATTGAAATAAATTGTCCTGTTTTTTATTACAACTGATGACATGTAAACAGACATATTCATTATTTTAGAAAGTTATAAAATTGTAAAAATGCCATTGGAAAATCTGTTTCAAGAAATATTAAACACCACATAATCACTTTCTCTTCTGACCATCTATTTCTCATTGGTGTTCTGACTACTACAGGAAAGGTCTGTAAATTAGGCTTTGATTTTCTATATAGGACTTCCTAGAACTGATGTTATCCAGACTGACAATCTTGGCTTTTTATTTGGAGTCCTTAAACTGTTTACATTTAAAATATGTGGTTTTAAACCTACCATGTAATTATTTGTTTTCTATTAGCCCCATCTGGTCTATGTTATTTTTTCTCTCCTTTTCTCCTTCTTTTTGGATTAAGTATTTATTGTTGTTGTTGATGTTATTCCATTCTTTCCTCTTCATTTGGCTGAGCATTATACACTCTCTAGTTATTCTTTTTGTTGTTTCCAATGAGTGTACAAGAAACTTTGTGACTTATATGAATTAAGTTTTTGGGCAATGTGAGGACCTTAGAACATTTGAAGGCCATTTTCACCTCCTGCCTTTTATTTTATTCTTTTCTTGTATTTTAAGTCTCTCTAATAATTCCAGTTCCACAACTTATTACTATCATGGTTTTACATGACCATATTCATTTGTAACTACCAAATATCTATAAAAAAGTATAGATCGTTTTATATTCCTTTCTTCATCTCTGCACTTCCAGCTGTGATTCATTTTTCTTCTAATTGAAGAACTTTGTTTAATATTTACTTTATTACATCTGGTACTGAATCCTCTTAAAAGGTTTTGGTGCTGTTGCTATCTATATGTCTTTCCCCTCTTTTCTTCTCCAACTTTATTTTGAAAATATTCAGACCTAGAGAAAATTCGAAAATAGCACAACAAAATATATCTTTCACCTAGGGTTGACGTATTTTTAACATTTTGTTGCATTTACTTTCTTTCTCTACTGATATTTGTCTGTTGGACTGTCTGCCTCTCTCTCTGCCTATGCTTTTATTCTTCTTGCTGAACCATTTGAAAGTAATTTGCAGATATCATGACATTTCTCTGAATATTTTAACTTGCATATCCTAAGAACAAGGGCATTCTCCTTCGTAACTATAGCATTGATATAACCAAGAATATTTATTATTTTTAGGATCGATTCAATAACATAGTTTAAAATATAGTCCTTTCTACAGTTCCTGTGATTTTTCCAAAAATGTTCCATTTAGAATATAGCCAGTATTGATACATTGCATTTGGTTTTATGTACCTACTCCTTTAGTTTGGAACAGTGATCTATCTTTGTATGTCTTTTGTATGACTTTGTCATTTAAAAAAGTTAGATGTCTTTCTTATATTTTGGATTTAATGAATTGAATGAATTGTATCCTAATGATTATATTTAGATTAAAGAGTTTTGTCCAGAATTTTGCAACAATTATGTAATACTGTATACCTCTTGTATTACATCGATACTCTTTCATTCCATTTTTTTGATTACTTGGTTAATACAGTGCTTGCTAGCACTTTCAATTGTAAATGCAATTCATTATCTATAGGATGGTATGTTGAAATTGTATTCTGTTCCCCAATATTCATTGAATGGCATTACATGCTTTGATGCTCCTTCATTGAACTCATTCTTACCATTTCTCTGTCATTTAATGGATTCATGGATTTAAAAAAAATATGCTGGAATATGCTATTGTAAGTATTCTTTTCTAATGCTGAGAAATGCCCCATATTTGGCTAGTGAAATAATACATTAGAGTTTAAACATCCTCATTTTGAAGATATACTTACTCTTTTAACAAAAACTTGGTATTTTTTCATTTATCTAATAGTAAGAATTCTGCTATGTGTGTGGAGATATCTTACTGTGGATTTCATTTGCATTTCTCTGATGGGATATGAAATTGAGCACATTTTAATATGAAAAATATCAATTTAGATATTGTATTCTATGAACTGCCTATTCAAGTCTTTTGTACCTTTTTAAAAAATTGTTTGTTTTATTGATTTATAAGAATTGCTTATTCCTTACATTCTGTGTGCAAGTTTTTCATCAGACATATGCATTGCAACCATCTTCTTCCATTCTTTTGTTGTTTTCACTCTCTTAATGTTTTCTTTTGATAAATACAAGTGTCTAAGTGCCAAATGTTAGATGAGTATAGAGCAAACAAAACTCTCTTACATTGCTGGTAGGAGTATAAATTTATATACAACTGTTTTTGAAAACTTTGGCACTGTCTACCAAAATGAAGATATAAATACCCTGTGACACATCACCCTAATCCTAGTTATAAACTTTTGAGAAATGCATATATATTTTTACCAAACGGCATATGAAAACTGTTTAAAATGGACCAAAATGTCAGCCTCAACATCTCTGAGCTTTCCTTCCCCACCCCCCCCATAATCATGGCCCCTCAAATTGCTACTGCATTAGTAGTGGTCCAGTATTTCCAAACAGATTTAAAATACTTTCCAGTTTTTCTAGTTACTCTTGGCAGAAGATTAGTCTGCAGCACACTACTCAGTCATTATCAGAAGCAGAAATCTTAAAGTGATATTATGTATGTTTCACATATCTAGTCCTAAATCATTAAGTAGGATCATTAAGTTAGAGTAAGAAAAGACTCTAATAAAAGAGCAGCTTTTATTGCTATAAGTCCGTAGATATAAATGCAGAGTTTCTGAGTTCAGACTTAATTTCCATGTGCCTTTTGTATAGTATCAGCACTAATAAAAACTGGGTGGTCAGGGTTTTCAGCTTTCTTAGGGATTCAGAGTCAACCTCTAGCCTGTCTGATTATTTTACAGCATTGACTTGCTGGTGGGTCTGGGATCTCTGGGAGTGTTACTGCTATTGTGTGTTCACTGTTCCAGAAGTTCAGTGCTCTGCCTTGAAAGCAAGAGCTTCGGTCTCATTGCTCCTTTCTAGCTGTGTTGATCATTTTCTCTATGTGACACCAAAAGGGCCATTTCAGATAGGTTTGTCAACACAATAATTTCCAGAATATTGATGTTAATTAATACATATATGTAACAAGTAACAGATATTATTATTAGTACCCAAATTATTCAGTTATTAAAGATATTCAATTGAAGTCTCTAGGAGAAACATAAATAAACATTTTACTTTCCTTGAAACAGAACATTTTTGTCTCTTGAGATTTAAAAAAATAGGGTTCCTACATTTTTCAAGATTTTATAATCTGCTGATTTGCTTTGAGAAAAAAATTTTGGGATTCCCCAGTGTGCCTTTTAAATGTTAAAATGTTGAAGTCAGTAGGACTGGACCAAGTAGAAAAGCAAACATCAAATACTGCTGAAATGAGTCTTGCCAAGGGATGATCTGGATGACCTAATATGGGGTTTTGCCATCACTAACACCTAAGACTTGAGGGACTTTTCGATTAACTACATTGGAGCAGAGACCTAGCTGTCTTCATTGGAAATTTCTGCATCTGGTGGGGTATAAGGTCACATAGTTACTTCATCAAGTAGTGTTTTACAAAGGGAAGGTGGAGAGATGCAGCATAGGCCAACAATAATCTAAAATAAAGGCTAATCATTATATACCGCTAGCAAGTCCTGTTACACTTAAACTTAGATACAGATAAATTCACCAAATTCTCTATTCTCTTTGGTACAATACTAAGAATGTGTTAAAATGTATTTGCAACTTAGTTGGCAAAACTAGGAAAATGTGAAATTTCATGGATGATTGAAGAATAAAGTTGTACAGCCCAACAAATGGCAATTTGACAATGAAGTAACCTCCTTCTGTATCACCTGGGATATTATGTGGAATGAAACATAATGATGTTGGCCATTGGCTCTCAAGTGAGAGTCGACTAAATATTCTTCCCTGCTTGGGGAATAGGGTGAGATTAGGAATTGAAAATCTGATAGGCACTTGGGACTATCACGGGGAAGTTCAGTAGTGCTTTCTTATCCATGGGGAATACGTTCCAAGACTCCAGTAAATGCCTGAATCTTCAGATAATACCAAACCCTATAAATATTATTTTTTTTCTATATATAAATAGCTATGATAAAGTTTAATTTATAAATTAGGCATGGTAAGAAATTAACAGCAATAGCTAATAATAAAATAGAACAATTAAAATAATATGCTGTAATAAGAGTTGTGTGAATGTGGTCCCTCTCTCCCTTCCTATCCTTCAAAAATCTTACTGTATTGTATTCACCTTTCTTTTGCAGTGATGTAAGATGATAAAATTCCTATGTGATGAGATGAAGTAGGGTGTATGGGTAGGCATTGTGATGTAGCATTGGGCTACTATCGACCTTGTGACAATGTGTCAGAAGGAGGGTCATCTGCTTCTGGGCCCATAGTTGACCATGGGTAACTAAAACTGTGGGAAGCAAAACCATGGATAAGAAGACTACTGTATAATTGCATGCTTTTTTGTGATAATTGTTCTGTTTTCCACATATTCAAAACAATTACATTGAAACACTTTTTGTTTTTTTTTTTTTTGCTGAAGGACTGAAAAATCGTGGTTTACATTAACTTGCAAAAACACAACACTGACATTTTATACAGTTGAATTTTGGGTCCCTGGTGTGGTGTTACAAGAGTTCACTGTATTGAAAAACAAAAGAATATACATATACATGCACACACTCACATATATATATGTGATATATAATATAAATATATATTTTGTAAACAATTTTATTTTTTGAAATTTAATCTATAGATATTCTTCCACTCTATAAATGCCAATTATTAAAGGTTACTCTTTGAAACTTTATTGATAATAGGTAGAAAAGCTTTGCATGCCTTTTTATATTTTTTTGGAATCATGCAAATATAGGACTTCTTCTGAAAATAATATTTAAATGGAAGCCACAAAAGGAAGACTAACTATAATTTATATATAAGAAATCTAGCAACAATGATTAGATTGATTTTGTTTTTTTGGGGGGGGATGGTTAGGGTTTTTTAAAGATTTATTTATTTATTCATGAGACACACACAAACACACACACAGAGGCAGAGACATAGGCAGAGGGAGAAGCAGGCTCCCTGCAGGGAGCCCGATGCAGGAATTGATCCTAGGACTCCGGGATCACGCCCTGAGCCTAAGACAGAGGCTCAACCACTGAGCCACCCAGGCATCCCTGATTAGAATGATTTTGAATTGTGCCAGAGTATCACATATACAAAAGACTGAGTTATTTTTGAAAAAGTTATTTTTCACTCTTTTGTACTTGATTTGTCGGATTATCTATTTTGTCTTAAAGATATATTCATCTCACAAATTGCAATGCTGACAAAATCCCATACCTTACAAAGATCAAATTCCCTGCTTTTTCTTTGTAAGAACAATTTTCTTTTTTCTTTTTTTTTAAGATTTTATTTATTTGAGAGCACGTGCACAAGCAGGGGGGAGGGGCAGAGGGAGAAAGAGAAGCTGACTCCCTGCTGAGGAGGGAGCCCCACCCAGGACTCGATTCTAGGACCCTGGGGATCAGGACCCAGGAGCCCAAGGCAGATGCTTAGCTGACTGAGCTACTCAGGTGCGCAGAACAATGTATTTTCAATAGTCTGTTTTTAGTGTAGTATCAAATGGCATACTGGTTATACACATTTTTTGCATCACAGAATGAAATACGATAGCTGCGACCCTTCAATTTACATTTTTGCAATCACGGAGCAGCTTGCAGCATTCTATCCAATCTTTTTCCTGGTTCCCTAATGTGATTAGCTAATTTAAAAATGTTGGTTTAATCCTTTAATCACCATGAATGGTGATACGACAATATATATTATATGTATATCTGCCTATCCGTCTATGTATAGATATATATGTAAATCTTACTTACATGTATATTTGCTTCAAACTTACGGTGCTGTAAATAGGACTTTAAAATAAATTTTGTGTAATGGTATTTAAATGAACGTTATTCCTGATGAAAGAATTCGCCTTGGGAAATTTACATATATATTCTGGTCTTTCCTTAATACATACCTATAGCCTTCTCTTAAAATTATCCTTAGAGACATCTTAAGAGACTTTTTAGAATGAAGTTTAACATCTTATAGTCACATATATTTTGCATCCAAAATAGTATTATTCTGCTGATGACTGAATTGGTTTGCTAGAGCTGCCATAACAAATATCACACAGTGGGTGATTTAACAACAGGAATTAATTTTCTCACAGTTCTTGAGGTTACAAACCTGAGATCAAGGTATTGGCAGGGTAGGTATATCCTGAGGATTCTCTCTTTTGGCTTGTGGATGACTGTCCCTCCTCCCTCAACGCGGTCTTCCTTCTGTATGTGTCTGTTTCCAAATCTCTTCTTACAAGGACACCCATCCTGTTCGAGTAGATCCACCTCAATAAACTTATTTTAACTTAATTACCTCTTTAAAGGTCTTATCTCTCAATACTGTTACATTTTGAGATACTTGGGGTTAGGACTTTAACATATAAATTTGTGTGTGGGGGATGACATAATTCAAATCATAAGGATTTACCTTACCTACCACCTTAATTCAAGCAGCTTCTTGCTGTTTCCAAAAATCAAATCGATCCTCAAAGGATGGAATTGTGGCACTCCAATCAAGATTCTTCAAAGATTGAGACACTTATTTAGGCCATCCTACTAAAAATTATTTTGAGCAATGCCATCTCATTAGAATAAAGGCAAAAATCTCTCAAAATGAACATTCATTTGCATGTAACTATTATTACTCAAAGTTTGACCATAATAACAAAACACTTTCAAGAAAGAAGAGGTTTAATACAGATAATTGATTAATACACGGAGTTAGGTACTTCCAAAGTTGATGGGAGGGCTGTTGAATCAAATGTCTACGAACACAACAGGTTGCTCCCAGGTTTGCTCTGCCTCAGGCAATCCGAAAGGTAATGGCACTGTCCTAGTCTGTCATTGGAAGTAACAGTTGCTGTTACCCACAACTATCTGAAGCAAGTCAGTGGGGGGATGATTTCTAGAACAGAGGCTGCAGGAGGTAGTGGAGGTACAACCCCAGATGGGCTGAATACCATGAGCAGGACAGCAGTGCTGCAGGCAGAAAGTGGAGGAAGTGGCTTCCATTACACTTGCAGAATCTTATTCACATTCTTCTCACTGGCTGAATCTAAATCTGATTTCTCTTCCAGCAAGGCTGCCTAGGAAATGTGTATCCAGTATTACAGACCTGTGATTCAGGGTAGAGAAAATCAGACAGTGAATACTTGTGAACAGACAAGCTGGCAAGCTTTGGTATGTTAATTAATAATTAAATCCTTACACGATGACCATAATTTATATTCACATTTTGAGAGGAAAAAATAGCACATCGAACACGACTTTCCCATTTCCCGATATGTGTAATTCATTTGCAATCTCAGGACACTTGTCTGTATTCAGCAGATGTTTTAAAACAAAAGATGTTTTAAAAAGATTCAGTGAAGACTGGAAGATTTATTTCAAAAATCAGTGCAATGTGTATTTGAATTTTCCTCAATTATTGCAGCTGTTATTACCAACTATTGGAATTAAAACTTTAAGAAAGTAACTCTTCATTTTTAAAATAATTTCTATCCAGGCGCTAAGAATCTGCTAGAAAATATTCTTCCTTTTGATGAGTTTTGATTAGTCGAAGTCAGAAAAACTTCTGAATGGTGCAAATACAATATGTCCTTAATTTTGCTTTCTCTTGGGTTACAACACAGCTTTACTTCCTTCTGTTCTCTTAATCTACTATTGAAAGTAATTCTGGATATCTTTATTATAATAATTATTCTTTACTTATTTTCCATAGTTTCAACAAACTCTTCATATTATCACAAAACACAAGAAAACAAAACACCAGACTTCTCTTCCAGAAGAAGCTTCTGCTTGTGTAAAATGAGTCTAGTGGCTCTGGAGGGAGGGTGCAGGGAGGTGATAAGGAAAGTAGAAAAAGAGTTGTGAAACATGATTCATTTCTCCTAAGATTTTTTCCAACTCTCATTGCCTAATTTTCCATACTTCTGTTTGATCTTACCTACGAGGATATCTGCTGATGGTAGTATGGAAACGGAGAACCCAGATAGAGGTATATTAGTTGATCATTTTGAAAGCTTTTAGATGATGTGACTAAAAAGTGGAAGTTTCTGCCAACCTCACACCTTTGCGTGATTCCATAATTTCTTGTTATAGTTAGCTTGGTAGGCATGAAAAAATATCTTCTCTGCTCAGTGAAATATTACCAGCTCCCAGAGTGTGTGCTACTTTAGATGAAGATAATATACAAAAGATATTGCCAAATGTTCTCCTCCGAGATAGGAACAAAGTGCTTCCGAGACAGATGTAATCTCATTATAAACAACAACCTGGATTGGGGATATAGAAAACTGAAGTTCCTTTGCAATGGGTCATTAAGGCCCTGACCATATACAGGTACATCGAATTAATAACTGGTGTTGCTAACGTTTAAGCATTTAATTTAGAAGTTTCTTTGCACTTTAAAAGTGATATTGCATTGTCATAGTAGTATAAGAATTAATTGCTCATGTTTCCTATTGTAATAAATAGATATGAACTTCACAATATCTCTAATTTTCTTTTAACTTGGTTGTGAAACATGAATATTTAAATACTGATGTCATTTTATAAACATAGCTGCCCTTCCTAATGCCATAGAAAGCATCTGTACAATATTTTGGTTTTACTTTGTTCACATAGGAAAAGAAAGAAAGGCAAAAAAAAAAAAAGTAAAGAAAATAAAAAGCAAATTATTTAATCATATTTTGAAAACAGAGATGTATGAAGTTCTCATTTCTAATTTTGGCCAGTCTATTGAATGGAATTAACCATTCTCTCTACTTTCATTTTGAGAATCTATTATTATTTATATTTTTATGAAGAAATATTAAGAAAACATCAGTACCAGGATAACTGGGTGGCTCAATTGGCATCTGGCTTCAGCTCAGGTCATGATCTCAGGGTCCTGGGATTGAGCCCCACCTTGGGCTCCCTGCTCACTGAGGAGCCTGCTTCTCTCTCTGCCCACCCCCACTCATGCTCTCTCTCTCTTTTTCTCTCTTTCTCTCATAAATAAAATCTCAAAAAAAAAAAAGTAAGAAGAAAACATCAGTAACAGTGTCTGGGTGTCTTAGTCCGTTGAGTGTCAGACTTTTGGTTTCTGCTCATGTCATGATCTCAGAGTCATAAGATCAAGCCCCATATGGGGCTCCATGCTCAGCAAGGAGTCCACTTCTCTCTCTCCCTCCTCTTCTGCCCCTCTCTACCTCCTCACTTGCTTGTGCTCTCTCTCTCTTTATCTAAAATAAATAAATAAATAAATAAATAAATAAATAAATAAATAAATAAATAAATAAAATCTTAAAAGAAGAAAACATCAGCACCATTTAGCATAATGCAGAGAAGGAATATATGCAATAATATCTCTACTATTTTCAGAAAAAAAATGGGTATAAATGAGATTTTTAAACAGATTAACTTTATACAATAGAACTGAAGCCTATAATTTCATAACACTTTTTCATTTAAAAGAGAAAGCAAAGGGGCCCTTGGGAGGGCCTCTTGGGAGGCTCAGTAGGTTAAGTGTCTGACTCTCAGTTTCAGCTCAGGTCCTGATCTCAGGGTTGTGAGATGGAACCCGGGTTGTTCCATGAACTCAGAGAGGAATCTCCTTTAAGGTTCCCTCCCTCTGCCCCTCCCTCCACTCTCCTGTGTGCATGTGTGCACCTGAGTATTCTCTCCCTCTCTCAAATAAATAAATGAATCTTTAAAAAAAAAGGAAAAGTAAAATCTCTATACGAAGACAATACTGTGATATTTTTAGCCATTGCACATTACTGTTATTCCCTGCTGACTCAGAAAAGATATTTTAAACGTTTAATATATGGCCAACCATCATGCACAGTGATTTATTTTTAAAGATTGCTTTGGCTATTCAGTAGTCCTTTTCTACGTGCATTTAGAATCAGATCATCCATTTATGAATAAAAAGCAGTTGGAATTTTAATATGGATTACCTTGAATCTGCAAAGCCTGATATTTGGGGAGTATTGCCATCTTAACAATATTAAACTCTTCCAATTTATAAATATGGAAGCTCTTTCCACTTACTTAGATTACTTTTAATTTCTTTCAACAATGTTTTGTAGCTTTAGTCTTGCTCTTCTTAGGTTAATTTATTTTTGAGATTTCTTTAAACATCTAGAACCAAAACAATCTTCCATTAATTAGTATGAGTTTCTGTGTGTGTTGGACACAAGATCAGTGCTCATTCAGGCAGGTTAAAATTGTGCCGTGGCCTGCACTTCCTACATTTTTTTAGAGCTTTAAGGTTATCAGGACATGACAACCTAAGGCCTTCTCAGGTCTTTTCTGAGCACATGCACAGCCATGAGCATGTGCATGAGTTTCTAGATTCCCAGGAAACTGTTGATGCTTTTCAAAGCCCATATGGACATCTCATTCCCAGCCTTTCCTCCAGGCGTTATTGTTTGCCTCACTGTTAATTATCACCTCAGCTGTAAATATTTTTGACAAATTCCCTCAGAAGTAGCGATAGGCTTTAGAAATAAGCTGGTCAGTTCCAGTAAGTGAAATAAAGAGAAACCTTTGTGTTGGTCTCCTAGGGAGTCACAGGTCAGAACAGATAATTATAATACTTTGTGAATGAGGTTCATTCTGTTCTCTCTGGCACTGGAAACTTCAAGACTTTGGTTAACTTCAAGGTGTGAAAAGTCGATTCTGACAGCTTTTGCCCATTTTTAAAAATTGCTTTATGGAGAGGCAGAATTTTCAATCCCTTATTCGGCCATTTTTACTGATGTGCTAACATCACTGTATGATAATTTTTACTAAAAATCTTTGCCCTTTGATAAAGGGTAATTGATTAACAAATTGATAATCTTATATTCTTAAATTTTTTGTTAATTGATGGAAACTTTTTTTTTAGGTCTCTGGTATTATCAGCCATGCCGATAAGATTGACAAATGTGTTTGTCCAACCTCGATTTATTCACCAGACATTAAGTAAATGCATGTTGTATGTGAGGCACATGTCTTACCAGACACAGGATATACAATTAAGTAACCCAAAGTCTACAAGTATCTAGATAGCATAATCATTTACACATTTTTGCCACTAAATATTGATATCACATTTCTCTGATCTGAATAAATTTACCCATTGACTAAGTCATTCAAATAAAATAACAAGATTAATTTAGCACCTGGGTATTTCTAATGTTGAAAGCATAGTCCTATTAGGGTATAGAACAAGCACTCTTAAAACCAGACATTCTCCTTTAGTTTGTTTAACTTGGACCAAGGACCTCATAGCCTGAATGACATGCTTCATTCCAACTTTTAAACTGTCAACTGAATTAAGATGTGTTGATGAATATTAATTTCTTTCACCGAAAGCTCTGACACTGAGACATTCCTGTTGTCTGCTTGTTCCATCAAATAATGAAAGGTCTTGGTGATTTCCTCCAAAGTGTGGATGTTGGCACCTAGAGCTGAGGGGCATATTTCAGACAACCTGTGCTATAAACTACTCTGTTTTGCCATTTCTGGATGGCCTCGAAGGTGCCTTTACTCTATTTCTGCTGCACGTGTTTGATACTGTAGACCCCTTTTGAGACTATTCCAGGGATTATTTATAATGTACTGATGTTACCTTATTAGTACCTGCTATTTCTGCACAGAAGCATGAGGTTTGTTGACACTTGTTTTACTGCTGAAACTTTATTTTTGGTGTCTGGTGGACCACTATGGAGTTTCACTACTGAAATGTTGTGGCAACCGGAATGAAAAGTCATCCCATGTTCATTTCCCTGTGGGCTCCAAGGGTTTAAATAAGCACCTGAATAAGCTTTAGAACTTGACAGATAATGCGATTTCACAAAGTTATTGCATTCCTGTTTCAATTGGCACTTCTAAAACTCTCACAAACAGTTTGTGGTGTTGGTAACTTTCCTTTGCAGGAGTATTTCAAAAATAGGTCCAAACCTACAGCACGAATGTGAATTTATAGAAAGGAGAAATATTAAAGCAATTTATTATTAATTTTGGAACAGTGTTCTTTTGGCACTGATAATTAATTTCCAGAGCTGGCTCTCTTGTGATCTAGTGACTTACACGCAGAAGCTACGTAACATGATGGAAACCTTCACTCTGCTTTGCAGGCAAAGCCTTTTTCTTCAGTTTCTTGATGAAGAGCTCCCAACTAAGGCACTTTGGGCAGTCCATAGTTCATTTTCTTCTCTGCCCTTTAGATGTTTTTGTGCCATCTCTTTTCTAGCTTAGGATGGTCTAAACATTTTTAAATGAATGTGTACAAACTGAGTTTTAACTTAAAATACATCATGGGGGACAAATTTTAACAAAACTATATTTCCATTCTTTGAGGGCAGTTGTGTTTTTTAATTAAAAACTTTTCCCCTATAAAAATATAACCAAGACTCTTTTTATAGTTTCATTTTGCTTTGGTTATAGTATAAGCTATAAAACACAAAGGCTGGGGCTATATGCAAAATAAACTGAAACTTTTATAAAACCTAGGGTAAGAAAGTGACATTTCTCATATGTGTGTTTGCATTTATGTGTGTATACATATATGTACAAATTACTCATCAGTATCTATATGCATACACTGCATATGCATGTATATGCATGTGTGGATACCTACTGTATATCAATATGTATATGTGTACATATATTTGTGTATATACATGTATATATGCACATATATGTTTGAAATGGCTAAAGTTCAGGAAAAGGTAAGTAGAGTGTAAGTCATCTCATTCATTCATTTAGCAGCATTTGCTTTTAATTCCTTAATGCATGCCAGTTATGACACTCAATGCTGAGATACACAGTGGCCTATTAAAATATGATCTTCCTTTCAGGTTATTTACACTATACGGGTGATTACAGACAGGTAAACAGAGATTTGGAATGGCCTTCAAAAACTGCTGATAGAGCAAACTGAATGTACTAGAAGAGGAATCTAAATCGCTTGTGAGGACTTCCTCGAGGAAGTGCTATCTATTGAGATCTGTAAAGTTGAATCATCCTTAGTTAGATAAAGAAAGTGGGTGATGAGCAGAAAGTGAGGAGGCAAAGCAGAACAGAGGGGAAGTATATCTGAGGACCAAGATATAAGAGAGCAAATAGCCAGACGAAGCATGAGGGCATAGAAAATGATATAGCTGGAGAAATAGGCAAGGTCTAGATTAGGAAGGTTCTTATAACTTGTGTTAATGAGTTGTAAGTAGGAGAATGAGATGATCACATTTGAGCATATGGCAAAGAGCTATACAATGATGAGACTGGAAAGCCTAGTACAATATAGCAATCAAGGAATTTAAAATCATGTGATTAATATCTAATAGTTCTGACTTTTGTAGTCAGGTCTCCAGGTTTGCAATAATTACAGCTGATCTTGTTTTATCCTATAAATTCCTATCATATGTGATAGTGACGATCACTTAAAATTCCTGGTTGACTTCACTATAGATGATTTATCACTCATTAGAGACAGTAGATGTCCTTCTCTTCTTAAGTGATTCCTCTCTTAGTTTAATATGAATAGCAATTAGGCAAATTGAGTTAATAGTAAATTGTCATAGAGAAGAGAGAATTCTTGATATACAAAAGTCTATTTAAGGATGAAAATTAAGGTTCTATGTATTTTGGAGTATCAACTGTGGACTGGTCAGATTACCTTACAAAAAAATACCAAGGAAAAATTCCTTTATGTTATAAACATCATCAGGCTCCAAGTGGGGGCAGGACTTAAGGAGAAACAGTGATTGCATATGCAATGAAATTTCAGAGTTTCCAAAGTTGTCAATGGCTCAAAATACCTGTGCAACTGGATTTCCAAGATTTCTGGAATTTCCACTTTTTAGTCAATTCTTTGAGTGGATCTGACTCTTGAAGCTCATTTTAAAATGTTCTCATACCTCCTTGAAGGAGTTATCATATATGAATATATGAGTTCATTATCCTTGATTAGTCTGTCAACCTATTAGACTGTTGTCCAAGAGATAATAGAGTTGAGAGGAAACAAGAATCAGAACACATGTATTCCGTGTGATAGACATAGGTTTAGGAAACGGAGATTTCAGAAAGCCAGGCTCGAGTCGTGAACAATAATAACAGCAGTCTCACTACCTGGGGATGGAAGGAGGGGACCAGGTTCTCAACATTTAGCAGTTTACTAAGGACCAATTAAGGAGAAACATTCATCTTGAAACTGCTAATTGCACACTGGTTCTAAGTACAAATTTAATCAACAGAATTTTAACACAATTACAGCTATCTGGACAATACCTTAAAATTAGATGTAATGAGATGAATTTTACAATTAAAGTTTATAGAATCAGTGCTTACTTGTCTGCAGGGCAATTTTCCCCCTGGAAGAAGAAAGCACAAAGGCTCTGGGCTTGTCACACACTTACAATGGCCTCTGACTGCTTTGGTGCCTGAGTAACATCAAGAAGTCAACAGCCAATTAGATTTCAGAAACCAGGGGTGCTACCTGGGTGGCTCAGTAGCTTAAGCATCTGCCTTCAGCTCAGGTCATGATCCCAGAGTCCTGAGATTGAGTCCCACATTGGGCTCCCTGCTCAGCTAGGAGTTTGCTGTTCCCTCTCCCACAGCCTGCTGTGGCCCCTCTCCCCTGCAACTTGTGCATATGCTCTTTCTCTCAAATAAATGAATAAAACCTGTAAAAAAAAAAACAAAAAAAAACAAAAACAAAAACAAAAAACTCTGAAATCATTTAACCCAGTGATTTCTAAGGTCAAGGTGTGTGTTCTTACCACTACTTGTTCACTTGTGTCCTGTAAGTAATGAATGATTTGCTCATAAGTATTTCATGAATAAATGAGCAAATGAAATAATTGCTTTTTGAGGAATTCTTGCATTCTGTGGAGGAGCATTTGAGGTCAGCATAGTGGGCTGGCAGAGGAGAAGGAGGGGAAGTCTGGTAGTTGGGGCTCCTCCTCTCAACCTGAAGAGAACAGAGCATCTGTTTTAGCGATTAGGACTCCATGTAAGATTTCCTTGAAAAAATTCTATTTTTTTTTTGTAGAAGAAGAAAAATGAATGAGTCAGTGTTTCTCATCTTACCATTAAAACACGGTCCACAGAGGGCTAAGCTCAGGGTTATACCCATATTAGAGTAAAACCAGGCTGTGACCCTACATGGCTTGTTTTCTAACTCCATGTCCTTTATTCTCCATGATACGCATTTACAATATGGTCAATGCAAGTGGGTATTAGCTTCTTAATTAAGAAAATGTATTATCTTGCAATACAGAAAGCATGCTTTCTCAATCATTTTTGCTTACTTAGTCATCTCCTTTAATTTCCAAAATTCATGGCTAAAGCTGATATAGTAGAGGACTTATGATGTATTTGGTGTGAATTAAAAGTAAGCCCTGTCCTTTTTTTTAATGGCATCTCTAATTCTCATTTGTGGATGAATCACATGAGATGAATGAGATTGCTTTTGATAAATTTACTTCTGCTAAGTAGAAATGGCTCTTCTTGGGATAATAATGGATATGGAACACACACCCATACTTGATCATATTTTTGAGTGTTGTGTGCTTATCTGCATGCGTGTTTTCCTGTATCCTATTAGTGGCGTGGATTGACATGAAGTATTCCTGAGACAAGAGATTGCTTGGTAAACTTGCCGAGGGCTGTAACCATGGTCTTTTTGATAGGCCTGCTGGAAGTAAACATTCTTTTATTAGTTGGAAGCATGCCCATTTTCAAATTTGTTTAAAGGAAAAGGAAATTTTCTCCTCACTGCTTATTCTATTTCTAAACATCTTGTAAAGGCCTCTTTTTCATCTTTTATTACAGGACATTATGGGGATGGCAAAAATTAGACTTTCCTGGGCACTTACAAATCTAGTGTTTTGAAAGGTATATTACTTTTTCCACTGGAAATTAATGTAATGAGAAATGTTTTACAGACATTCTAAACTATAAAAACACAAACACATTTCGTGTGTGGCATTTCTTTTTCAATGGAGCATTAGTCTCTGGGTAGACCTATTCCTCCATGGTCCTGACACTATGGCCTGTGCCCTCACAGCTCCCCCAGCTTGTCTCCCTGGCTCACTTTTCTCCTGAATGGTCTTTGCATTTACATTTACACTTACTTTCCTTTTATTTTTTTTTAAAGATTTTATTTATTTTTCATGAGAGACACAGAAAGAGAGGCAGATACGCAGGCAGAGGGAGAAGCAGGCTCCCTTTGGGGAGTCTGATGTGGGACTCAATCCCAGGACACTGGGATCATGACCTGAGCCAAAGGCAGACACTCAACCACTGAGCCACCTAAGTGCTCCTTACTTTCCTTTTCAATCTGCATTTCTTTCTTGTTTCCTTTCTCTAACTATTCCACTTCTTTATTAGCTGGTATTCCCATATAGCTGACATCTTCTTTTAGACTTGTTAGATACATTTCTATTTTTCCTGTAATTGTATTATCCTTCCATCTTGAGGACTCCTCAGTTTATATCCCTATCATTGCCTTCTCCATGTGCATATAACTTCTTATTGGACTTGCCCACTGGAAAGGGCCACAAGCTATTCAAGCAAGGTCATATCTGACTTCTCTTTCTCATCTCAGTGGCATCGTCATTAACCCTTGCCAGCTGACATGAGAGTTTTTCATTCTATCTCTTACTTCCCAACTTACTCTATGCATTACCAAATTCTATAAAAATTCAAGTCTGTCCCTTTATTTGAAGTCATTCTTAACCTGTGTTCATTCATCAGGCTGTCTATTCCTTTTTTGTCTTTGTATGACAGGATGTTGTTCAAAGGTGCTTCTTTTTTTAAATATTTTATTTATTTATTTGAGAGAGAGAGCAAGAGAGAGAGCATGACTGGGGGTGGGGAGGGACAGAGGGAGAGGGAGAAGCAGACTCTCGCTGAGCAGGGAGCTCCATGTGGGACTTGATCCCAGGTCCCTGGGATCATGACCTGAGCCGAAGACAGACGCTTAGCCAACTGAGATACCAGGCACCCCTCAAAGGTACTTCTATTAGATTTAACAATAAATAACGCATCCTCCTTCTCTTAAGGACATTTGCTAATTAGTAGGGTTTTTAGATCATATAAACTAATATTAATAACAGGAATAATTATTACAATATTGAATGAAATAAATGATATTTTGATAGAAGTTAAAGGTCAAAAACAAAGTTGTAGGATGACCTCCTCAATCCTCATATCTTTCTGCCTTTGCTGTTTCAATCTCTGTGGTGACAAACTTAGCAAATTTAAATAATTTTGTGCCAGAGTTACTTAAAAGGGATTTGTGATTCATTGCATGCCATTATAAAAATATGGAGGTGTATGCCAGAAAGGAGTATAAATAAACTCACAATTTACAAGCAGAAGCATATTGAGTGGGAAGAGCCCTGGAACACTGGATTTTGGATATTTTCTCCATTAATGCTTTCGGACATGGAGTTTGAGAATAGAGTAGCTTTGGAATTTGGTAATCACGTGAAGGAGATCACGGAGAACTCCAAGTAACTATCAATTGCAAGCACGATACAAACTATATTTATTCTTAAATTTTTAATTGTATTTAGCAAAATTTGTGTAGTATTCCTCTTTAGGCACTGCTCAACATAGATACTATTATTATCCTGATTTTATATACGAGCAAACTAGGCATAGAGAGTTGTCCTTTGTACGAGGTCATGCAGCAGATAATTGGTTTCAAGTGGTGGCTAATACAGACTAAGTATTATACAGGTGTTCAAAATTTAAATTGAAAAATACAGTTTGGCACTGTGGCTATGAGACAGAATATCCTTATTTTAGGAAATACACATTGAAGTACTTAGGAGCAAAAGATAATGATACATGGAAATCACTGTTAAATCATTCAGAAAAAAATTTTATGTACATACAGATACCTGCAAACACACACCGTATAATATGTAGACATGTATAGATAGGTAGAGAATGAAAAAGTGAATGGGGGAGACTATTAATCATAGGTGAGATAAGGTAAAGGTTATATAACTTCATTTTATCATTTTTAAATTTTTGCAATGTATATGTCAATTTGAATTTTGAGTAAAAAGTCTGTTTCTGAGAGAAAAAGTTAGTAACAGCAACAAAAATAGTTATTTGTACCAAGCTATATTTTTCCACTTCATCTGCAACCCACTTTTTCCCCTTCTCCTCCTCCCTGAAGAGGTTCATGTCTCATGAGCCCCTACTCTCTTTTTCAAAGAAGAGGGGAATGCTTTGTGGTTTGCAGAGGGAGAGGGAAGAGGCCATTGGTCTTTTTGGTAAGGGGAGAGTCATCATTGTGATGTCTATGTTTCATTTATATGGGTACCCTAAGTAAATTCCTTTACATGTGTGAGTGTTTTCACAGACTAATAGAAATTTTTATTTACTTGCATGGTTTATTATTTTCTTTGTTTTTAACCTTCTTATCCATAAGCTAATTTTCCACCACAGGATAATAAAAAGTTAATTATGCCAATACTGATTAAAAGTGAATGATATTCGGGCAGCCCGGGTGGCTCAGCGCTTTAGTGCCACTTTCAGCCCAAGGCCTGATCCTGGAGACCTGGGATCGAGTCCCACATCAGGCTCGGAGCATGGAGCTTGGAGCATGGAGCTTGCTTCTCCCTCCGCCTGTGTGTGTCTCTGCACCCCCCCCCTGTGTGTGTGTGTGTGTGTCTCTCATGAATAAATAAATAAAATCTTTAAAAAAATGAAGGATATTCAAAATATTTAAATACTTAACAACCAGTAGGGTCCAGGCACTAAACAATCAAAACAGACACTGTCATGTGGGTTGACCTGTGAGATCAGAAGCCAGGTGTTCAGTGGCAGGTTGAACTGAGTTGGGGCATGCTAGTGGAAAATTAGCTAAGATATTCATACTTTGAAGAATGAGAAACATCTTTTAAGATAAGAGATAAGAATAAAAATAAAGAAAAGAATGGATGATACTTAACTGGTTAGATAGTTTTAAGTTCTGTCCCCCCTGGGTGCCCAAAGTTGCTGTCCTCATAGAGACTTTATAGAGCATGGCTTTACATGTTATATATTTTCTATCAGGTATAATGATATATGTTTTACAGACAAGGAAACTGAGTCACAGAGTGGTAGATAACTATGAAAATGCTTTTAGGGGTACTTTGAGTGGCTCGGTTAATCGTCTGCCTTCAGTTCAGGTCATGATCTCAGGATCCTGGGATTGAGTCCCACATTGGGCTCCCTGCTCAGTGGGGAGTCTGCTTCTCCCTTTGCTCCTTCCCCCTGCTCACGCTCTCTCTCTCTCATGGACTCTCTCTCTCCCAAATAAATGAATAAAATCTTTAAAAAAAAAATACTTTTAAATTATGAGTTTATTCTCATTGTTAATACAGTAAATTCTACTCTTCCAGAATAATTAGTTTTAATAAGTACATTGGTTTATTTAGTCTAACACTGTCTTAACTATACATTTATGCATATATTTTTAATAATTATGTAACATAAAATGTTACACATTTAATATATATAATATGCATATATTATTTGTGTACTAGATATTATGAAATTACTCTCCAATGTGGTCTTACAAATTTATATTTTTATAAGCAGCATGTGAGAGCTATTTCAGAAATTTTCCCCAAATATTTGGAAGGAAGTTTTGCAACCTGATAGGTGGGGCATGGGAATTTTCCTGTAATATCTAAACATTTTTAATGCTAGAAAGGACTTTAAAAATCATGTATTCCAAATCTTTATTTTCAAGAAAAAGATGAGTCTTAGGGCACTTAAACAATTTACCCAAAGGATTAAAACCCAGTACTTGACTCTGATCTAGACTTGTTTGCATTCTACTAATACACTGCAATCAGTGATCTTATCTAAGTTGCTTTACACACAGTTTCTAAATTAATTTTTTCAAATAATTTAGTGATAATCCTAATTTGAATTATTTTGGGGGGAGTAAATACTCAGAAATGTGGAAGTTGGTGTTCATGATTTTAGGTCAGCAAATTCTTTCAAGCTTCAAAACTTGCCCTATGACATTACTGTATGTCATTGTGCAATTAAGTTATTTATTCACTGAATTGAAATTTTTTGAAATTTCAGTGTACATTGCACTCTCCAAGACTTTCTCTAGCTTTGCATTATTAACATGGATAAAATTAAGCATTAATTTAGAACATTCTATAAAATGAAGCATGCACTATAATGCTGATATTATCTCTGTAGTGGATAAAGGCCCTGGAAGTAAAATTGAATTCAATAGATTACCTTAGTTGTTCCAATGTGGTTTTACTAAAACCATTAAGCGTGAATGAAAACAACCTTTAAATGTGGATAATTTGAATACTTTCTATACATTTTTAATGTTCTATTTTTCTTACTACCTTCCAATCATTAAGTTAAAAAAAATAAAGCAATTAACTTTTGAATACATACTTGAAATTACCCTAGGGGCCTAATTGTGAGGAAGATTAAACAAGAATAATAGAAGAAAGGCAGGCTAGTTTTGTGTTTCCCATGAGCTGCTGTCTGATTTTCCTCAGGTCTTCATTAGATTTACCTTATGCATCTGGGTTGGTGCTTATTTCCAAATTTCATTAAGATAGTCAATTTTGCTATTACTTGTGGACTTTTAATCTGAACCTCACTATTTTTTTAGTACTTGTTTACTCTGAATCTAGAATGTGTGGCAGGAAAGCCAAATTAAAGGCATCAGTATAGATCAAGAATTGGAGTGTTAAAAAAAAAAAAAAAAAAAAAAAAAAAAAAAAAAAGAATTGGAGTGTTTAAGAAACTATAAAAAATGAATTTTACACTAAAACATTTTTTAAAATATTAAAAAAGTTCTCTCTCTCTCTCTCTCTCTCTCCTTCTTTCTTTTATTTATTTTTTAACTAGGATATATTTGTGTCTTTTAGCCACACAGGGGATGATGTCAGATGACAATAGAGTGTTATAATGTCTATATGAATTATCATAATAGATTACAGACTAGAGACAGTCCACCATGACCTCACCAAGGAAACTAGGTTAATATAGATTTATATGTTGGAAGCATACAGTCTGAAGCTATCTGGTGAGTCAGAGAGTAGATATCTTAATTTGAGTTCCCACCACCCTCCTATCTCTAAAATACTAATTCATCAACATCCCATAAACTACATTAGTCTCAGAAAATCACTGGCAACAAATTTTATTTTTAGATAGGTGGCTAGGGAAGTTATTTCTTACTGTATTTTAAAAATCTCTGTATGGTTTTATATTTTTAACCTAAGAAGTACTTTAAAGAGTTAAAGTTTTACTGTTTTTGTGGTTGCAGCTTTGAACCTGTGTGCATGTCTGCTTAACTGCATATGTCACTTTACCAGCAGTGATTTACTTTGGGCTTCAATGGTACAACAGTGGGTACTGGTTGAATGGACGAAATTTATGTATGACTAGTGGGCAAATTACATCATTGAGTGGAGAACTTCTTTTCAACACTTATTCTACCTTGGACTGACAAACTTAAATTTTAAGAAAAGTTGTCTATGTAGAAATTACACATTTGGGGTATTATGTTTGATAATTTTGTGTGATAGATTAAAAGTAGCATTTCCAAAAGTGGCAGGTGATCCAAAATAGCTTCAGTTAGGCACAAAAAGGCAAAAAAGAATTTATGTTGCCCACACTGAAATGAAAGTTGCTTTCAAGTACTACTTAGTCTGGAGTGAATTAATTGCTCTATGCACAGCCAGTGGAAACTCAATTATAACATACTATTAGCTGTCTTTTAATCTTTACATCTTTAGTCATTTATACTTGAAATACCTTCAGTTGAATCATCCCATCTGCAAACATTTTACCTTAAAACTGATAAGATAGTCTCAGATCTATTTATTATACATTTAAAATGTATATGTTTGGAGTAAAATGATTTTTGATATTAACAAATATTAATTTTGTGATTTATCATTAGTAGTCAAACAATGCTTTAATATTAGCCTGACATGACTATCTTAGCTTATGAAATTCAGGATGTTTTCAGTTTTTATACATCAGTACAGACAGCAGCTAGATGATGTAAAACATGTTCTTTTTCCTCATGACTGCTTTTCATGTGAACCATGAATAGGAAATATTAAACAGAGAATGAGGGTTTTAAGATTAGGCCAGCCTAATGATAAAGATAACACATCAATATGAGTGTCCAAAAATAATTGAGCAAAAGAACACATGAAAAATGCAGAGTTCTTTTCCCTTCCAAAGCCTTTTGCTTATCAGCTCCAACTGTTAACATATGATATCCCTTTTTATCAGGTTGAAACTAAAGTACAGGTTTTGGATTTTTTGTTACCTTTCTGAGTTCTCTCTTTTTTCACCTTGCATGTCTTATTTTTTTTTTTAAATCTGTTCTGAGAAATAGGTAACTACTTTCCACTTTCTTATTTGATTAATAGTTTCTAATTTATATGGCTTTACATGTATGACATCCAGCTCTATTAAGCTATGGAAAAGAGGGAAAAAAAGTCTGTGAGAAAAGGATCCTAATATAACTTAACCAGAAAAGACAAAGAGGATATCATTGAGATTCTGAAAGAAATATATATGTCTTTTTATCCACTTATCTCAGAAGCTTAGTACCATACTATTTTGCTGTCTCAGGTACCATAATTAACCAACTATGTTACCTTTTTTCTTTTTTTTTAATAACACTTTTTTTAATAACTTTTTTTTTATAACAGTCCCTGGGGCAATGTAACACTGACTTTTCTGATATGCAATGAAAAGATGCTTGTTGGTCTATCTAGCTTAATGATGTTACATCCTAGTCAAAACTTTTAATCATGTAAATTTCTTCTAACTACTTTTCTTCGGTTTATAACTTTGATCTTGCCAGGTTTGGGGTCTCTTATCAAATGCCCAGGGATTTTAAATGAGAACTGGATGTACAAGTGGGTTTGACATTTGTTGAGTACCAGCTATGAATTGGAGCCTGGGGTGCTTTATAGGATACACCACTTTCCTTCAGGTCTGGGGAGGAGCCATTTGCCGTTACTTAGCCAGACAGTGGAAAATTAGGAGTAAAATATGTTCTTCACTTCCCTGTCCTCATCCTCACACTAGATATGGAAAATTTGAGGGAGTCTCAAAGCATCAAAGTGACAGCAAAAGAAGAAATCATTGTGAAAAATTAGTTAATAGAAAAATGGTATAATCTGGACTATGAAAATAAAGTATATGAGCAAAGAGAGCCTCATAGATTATTACTTTATGAACCAATAAGTTTTTTTTTTTTATGATAGTCACACACACAGAGAGAGGCAGAGACATAGGCAGAGGGAGAAGCAGGCACCAAGCACCGGGAGCCCGATGTGGGATTCGATCCCAGGTCTCCAGGATCCCTGAGCCAGAGGCAGGTGCCAAACCGCTGCGCCACCCAGGGATCCCCCAATAAGTTTTTAGAACAAGTTTGCCCATAGAAAGACATTAGGTACAACAATAAGAATGGTTTGAGTTGAGAGGAAAATATGTGTGGCTAACAACGGAGAACAATGACATAAAAAATGAATGCACAGGATTAAAGCTCTACCAGAGTGGTCAAGGGCAGATTTGACACTACAGAAAACGAAACCAGTTAAGGAGAATAGATGTGGGAAAGCACTCCAAGAATTCAGTTTATATAAATCAGAGAAACAAGGAGAAAGCAGGCCTTGAAAGCAGGCCACAGATTTTCAGTCTACAAATAGTAATAATTTCCCAAAATACAGGACAAATGCATTAAAAAAATAGAGTGTAGTTAGAAGGACAGTTACTGAACTTGAAAAATAAAACATGAGATGGAAGATTTAGAAGAGTCAATATTTACATGCAAATAAAGTGAATGAAGATGTTTTTAACAGAGGTCCTAGAAAATTACTTTTACTACAAATAATTAATTTCTACAAGAATTCAGGTAAAAAAGCCTATTATTTATGAAAGTTATAAAATGATATCTTTAATAATAAATTATAAAGACAATGGAGCAATATCTGACAATATAATTTTAAAGTAGAAAAAGAAACTCATTATATGCCTTTCCATGAAGATACACACATATGAGAAACAATTTTTATATCTATAACATTTAAGAAAATATATTATTCAGGTAACACTTCTGGAATCATAGTGTAAAAAAATATAATTCCAAAGAAGAATTAAAGTACAAAGTAGCAAGTTATATTAGAAAAATCTTGCTGTCACTGGTTAATAAAAATATTATCCCCTAGTAGGAAAGATGATTACATTGATGAATGAAAGTATAATCATACAAAATATAAACAAATAAAAAATGACGTTTAAAAGGTTAAAGAAACAAAAACCATAAAGGAGAGACAGAAAAGTGGGGAAAGCAAGGGCTAAATAATTTCACACCGATCATAGTGGAAAAAAATATTTTTTAAAGTTTTGTATTGGTATCATTGAATAAATCTTATTACAAATAGTAATAAAAACCTCTTGAAAGCATAAAATATCACAAAACATAGATCAAGTAGATAAAGTAGAGGGGTTAGGCTAAAGATGTACTCATCAAGTTTAGTAAATTTGACAATGAGGTTTGATTATTTTTTAAATAGAATCTAGTAGTATTATGGTGGGTATTTGTTGTTTCTAATGGCTGAGTAATATTCCATTGTATACATAAACCACATCTTCTTTATCCATCATCTGTCGATGGACACCGAAGCTCCTTCCACAGTTTGGCTATTGTGGACATTGCTGCTAGAAACATCGGGGTGCAGGTGTCCTGGCGTTTCATTGCATCTGTATTTTTGGGATAAATCCCCAGCAGTGCAATTGCTGGGTCATAGAGCAGGTCTATTTTTAACTCTTTGAGGAACCTCCACACAGTTTTCCAGAGTGGCTGCACCAGTTCATATTCCCACCAACAGTGCAAGAGGGTTCCCCTTTCTCCACATCCTCTCCAACATTTGTGGTTTCCTGCCTTGTTAATTTTCCCCATTCTCACTGCTGTGAGGTGGTGTCTCATTGTGGATTTGATTTGTATTTCCCTCATTGCAAGTGATGCAGAGCATTTTCTCATGTGCTTGTTGGCCATTTGCTTTGACGTGGATGGAACTGGAGGGTATTATGCTGAGTGAAATAAGTCAATTGGAGAAGGACAAACATTATATGGTCTCATTCATTTGAGGAGTATAAAAAATAGTGAAAGGGAATGAAGGGGAAAGGAGAAAAAATGAGTGGGGAATATCAGAAAGGGAGACAGAACATGAGAGACTCCTAACTCTGGGAAATGAACTAAGGGTGGTGGAGGGGGAGGTGGGCGGGGGGTGGGGTGACTGGGTGACAGGTACTGAGAGGGGCACTTGATGGGATGAGCACTGGGTGTTATTCTATATGTTGGCAAATTGAACACCAATAAAAAATAAATTTATAAATAATAAATAAATAAATAAATAAATAAATAAATAAAACGTATCTTCTAAGTATAAGAGGCAACAAAAATTCAAATTACTTTAAATACTAAAAAGAAAAACCATATATAAATTGAACTCAAATAAAAAGGTGGATCTCATATTAATTTTAAAATTTAAATTGAGAAAACTAAAATGAAGGAAAACCATTTGATTATGATATGTTGAAATTTAAGGTGACTATTATTACATCTCTTGGATAAAAAAATAGCAAAAATATTGTTAAACAACCATTAAGAATTTATATAAATTTAATATATATTAAATATTAAATATATGTATATATTGTCAAATATTTATTGAACATATTGAATAACATACTAATATTAATTAGTATTAGTTCACCAGATCATGTCAACAAAATCAATAATGAAATTGATTAAAGTACAGATAGAATAAAATGCATCACATAGAACATTTGGTAGATGTAGGATGTGCTTTATATTTATGTATTTATTTAATATTTATAATTGATAATCAAAAAAGAATTCCAATAAATACAACAAGGCAAAAACTACCAGGGTTCTATTTTTTCTTTTTTTAAAGATTTTATTTATTTGAGAAAGAGAAGAGCACAAGCGGGGGGAGCAGCAGAGAGAGAAGGAGAAGCAGGTTCTCCACTGATTTGGGAGCCCAATGTGGGGCTGTATCCCAGGACCCTGGGATCACGACCTGAGCCGAAGGCAGACTCAACTGACTGAATCACCCAGGCACCCCTAGGGTTTTATTTTCTGATTAAGATATAATGAAAATCAATTAAACTAATTAATCCAACAATTAAAAGAATCATAAATAACAGATCAAAAAGAACTAATATATCTTTGTACAGTATATGGGGATTCAACTGAATTAGAGTGACTGCATTACAGACAGAGAATTGTTCAAAATCAAATTTCTTGTTACTTAGGCTATTAGTCTCAGAATAACCTTCTGCCCTCCTCAAATCTTGTCAACACTCTACTCATCCACTCATCTAGAGGCATCTTCCATGTTGTCATACTGATTGCTGTTGTTCCGAATCCCAAAGGATTATGTATCTCATCTTAATCTCTCCGAGATTTTTTTAAGATTATTATTTATTTATTTATTTATTTATTTATTTATTTATTTATTTAGAAGGAGTGTGTGTGAGCCATCAAGAGCATGGGGAGGGGCAGAGGGAGAAGGAGAGACTCAATATCAGGCTGACCTGGTGCTGAGCCCAATGCCAGAGAATTTCTCAAGACCCTGAGATCATGGCCAGAGCCAAAATCAAGAGTCAGATGCTTACCAAATGAGCCACCCAGGAGGCCCAAGATTTTGTTTGTTTTTTAATCCATCTTTGCTTGTATAGCTAGTCTTGATGGAAATTACTTTGATTGTTCCCAACTTTGTTTTTTTCACCAGATTCATGTAGCAGGGTGAATCAGGTGTCAAATAGATATTATTTTATTTTATTATTATTGAAATATTATTATTGAATTATATCTGCAAGAACAACTCACACATTTCTGTATTCTTGATTATGATTAAGAATAAATGAATTTGTGACACATTTCTTTTTTTTTTTTTTAAATACGTTTGGTCTAACCATGGTTTTTTTCTCAGAAGAAAAATTCACCATGCAAATTACTGAGGCAGGCTTAATTTCATCTTTAGTATACAGATTGGACTACATTTAACTGCTAATGACATCTGTTTTATCATTTCAAACTCTTGTGTTTCTCTAGGGTTTAGACTCAGACTCAGGATTTTATCTTGTACAGAAATTACTATGTGCTTTTTTGAAGAAAATTATTCATAGGTTATCTGAAAGGAAGGCAATATATTTGTTTCATCATAGCATTGGAAACCTTGATTTGAAGAGAAAAAAAATCCTGTGTCCATCCTCCAGATAAGGCCTGTATCACCGCTGACAATCAACCAACCCCTGAGGTTTGATCAGCTTGTACATCTTAACAAAACTTCAACTCCTGAGTCCTTCCTCAATAAACCAAGTGCATCTAGTTCTCCACCACCAGGCCCACAGTCCACTCTCCTCGAACACTGTTAAGGTTAAATCTACTAATTTCTCTAATTCCTGATTCCACTAGTCAATGTCTAAAATGATAGCCTTTGACTATCAAAGGCTATCATTTTTTTTTGCCACATCAGTCACCCATAATGCTCTGTACCTCTTCTATCTTAACCCTTCATTCCTACTATGCTGGAGTTGGTCTAAGTCCGTGCTCTCCAATAGAAATATAATGTAAGCCACATACACAGTTAAAAGTTTTCTAGTACCTGCATTTTAAAAAGTCTTTAAAAAGGTGAAATTAATGTTAATGATACTGTATTTAACCCAATAGATGCAAATATTACTATGTAATTTGTATTGACTGATTATATATTGTGTATTAGTTATATATTTAATAATATATAATCAGTATGAGAACAATTTACAAAATATTGTATATTCTTCATTATATACTAAGTCTTTGAAATCTGGCACATAATTTCCATTTAGGACATTTCTTATTTCAAAGTAGCCAGAGTCCAATGTTCAGTAGCCAGGTGTAGCTAACAAATACCATATTGGGCAGTGTAGTCCACTAGGAAGGTAGCGTTGATTCCTAATCCTTTCTTTATTTCCTGGATTTCAGATTTGAAGGGCTAAATTTAACATTACCTAGAGACATCCTACACAAGACTTTGAACATAGGAGTGAGGCTGAGGCCATCATTCCTTTAGAGTGGCAACTGGCAAGCCATGTTGGATGTGGTGAGTGTGATGGTGGGGCTCCACATTCTGTTTGGTCACTTCCTCCATGGGGATGAGGCGGTGCTGGCAGTAGACTGGGGGGAGCAGTGTCAGAAGCCACCCCTTCTTTCCTTCCACTTGTACTGGGCTCCTGCAAGATTCTCTGAATATCCGGTTGTCTTTTACCCTGTCCTTTCTTCCTTTAAATAACACCTATTTCAAGAACTGGGCCAGGGGGATCCCTGGGTGGCGCAGCGGTTTGGCGCCTGCCTTTGGCCCAGGGCGCGATCCTGGAGACCCGGGATCGAATCCCACATCGGGCTCCCGGTACATGGAGCCTGCTTCTCCCTCTGCCTATGTCTCTGTGCCTCTCTCTCTCTCTTTCTCATGAATAAATAAATAAAATCTTAAAAAAAATTAAAAAAAAAAAAAAAAGAACTGGGCCAGGAAACACCTTCTCGGGAAGCATTCCCTTGACTGTATTTACTTTCCTACCAACATATACCTCTTTACTAAGTACTTATCACACTTTTTATAATGCCTTCTTAACTTATCTGTCTTAATGAAGGCAGGGATAGCCTCTTTACTATTGCTATTTTTAAAAAAGTTTTATCTATCGCAAAAGTGGGAGGGGTAGGGAGAGGAAGAGACAATCCTAAGCAGACTCCACACTGAGTGCAGAGCCCCACTCAGAGTTTAATCTCAAGACCTTGAGATCAACACTTAAGCCAAAACCAAGAGTCAGATGCTTAATTGACTGCACCACCCAGGCACCCCACTATTGCTGTTTTAATTATTGCTATTATTACTAATTAAATAATTTAGCATCTGACGCATGTTCTGAGCCTATGTTTATTAAATGGATGGCAGAAGGATGGAGAGAATAACAATGGGCAGAGTATTTAGAGCTAGGAATAGGATGATTCTGGGGCATGTGGCACAAAAAGAGTTCTTTGATGTAGTTTTTGGTGGCACGGGCAGTTTCTGTGTAACTTAAGGGTCCTTTGTGGTCAGCATTGGGGAAAATATACAAAAGTGTAAACAAAGGAGCATCAGGTGGTTCAAAATACTTGGAGAAATGCTTGGTGTTTAAATACGAACAACAGGGCAGCCCAGGTGGCTTAGCGGTTTAGTGCTGCCTTTAGCCCAGGGTGTGATCCTGGAGACCTGGGTTTGAGTCCCATGTCCGGCTCCCTGCATGGAGCCTGCTTCTCCCTCTGCCTGTGTCCCTGCCTCTCTCTCTCTTTCTCTGTGTGTGTGTGTGTGTGTGTCTCATGAATAAATAAATAAATAAAATCTTTAAATAATTAAATAAATAAATTAATTAATTAAATACAACATTGCTCAGGGTTGAGCAATGCACAGAGTTGTTCTAGTAGGTGTCTAATGAGTACTCACTGACATTAACTAGGTAACGTTAGTAATGTAGATAAACAAACATGCGTTTGATCTTGACATTTCTGCCTAAATATTTCATTACCTTCTAACAACTATTTTGTCTTTTCTAACTTAACGATATTAATTTTGTACTTAACTGAATTTCAGTAGAGATGAACTGACCAACCATTTGTTAAAAGAAACTGGTTTTCCTGCCTTTTGATTATAGCCTCCAAGGAGGAACAAATCTCAAAAGGAAGATTCTTCTTTGTAAGGAATGATAATATAACTATTGCTTCTAGTATCCAATCACTTGGAGACCACCCAGTTCTCTTTGTTTTGGACTCCTAAATTCATGCCTTATAAAGGCTCTCTTTATACATTTATTTCATCCTGGAATGTCAATCAGATCTTTCATGACATGTTTTCGTATTTCTTTTGGTTGTTGTGTTTTGCACTTTAACTGTTGGCAAAGTGTCTGCAAGATTGATTTGCAATTTATTTATGGTTTCTGGAAACTTGACAAAAAAAATGAAACAATGATGGAATATGAGAAATGAGTTTAATTGAAACTTAGGAGATTTACTTAATAGTTAAGGACTTCCATTACGAGTTTTGACATTTAAGAGAGATTTTGTTGAAACTGCATCTTAATTTAAGATAAAGAGTTAAAAGATCATTCTGAGTTGTATATAGAAATCCTACAATCATATATTCTCTTTGCTCCAAGTCACTACTACTGGCTATTATAGTTGGGGTAAAATTCCAGGAGGGAAAATACTGGTAAGAAGAAGGAGTGAGGTGAAACCATGGAGAATCCAGATGGCACTAAAAGTGGAGGCATAATGAGGATTTGTTGGGATATCCGGACCCCCCCTTCATATAAAATCCTTGGATTTCCTTTTTAATCTGCTTTTTGGCTATATCTCTTCTTTCCTTATTTTGTCTCAAGTATTGAACTCCTACTTTTCTTTCCATAGAAAATGCGAGTTATTTTCCTTTGAAGCCCCTCCTTGCCATTTCTCTGTGGAATAGAATTCAGTTTCATTCTCACACTTTTGATTACAAAATTGGCACAGAGGCTTTTTGTAGATACTCTAATAATTTATCCTGAGAGCAACAGGAAAAGATATGCTAAAATTCTAAATATTTTTTAATAAAACTTCTCCCTATTACTCATTAGAATGTATTAATAAATAGAACTGAGCTCTGATAGTTTTCACATAATTATCACATCTTACTTATTAAGAATCTCAATATGTCTTCAGACTTCCTTTTGATTAGACTAGGGACCTGCCTTTATTGCTCCAATCTCCCTAACACTAGTTAAGACCTGTTTTTTTTTTTTTTTTTAAGAGCTAAAATTTTCCACAGGGGGCTTTATTGAACAACATGTCTGTGGAATGTTAGTATTATATGAACGAAGAATTCTCTGAGGATCTAAGTTGAGTCAATGCTCTAGCATAGGTATTGAAAAGATTTTCAGAGATTTTGGTATGCTGATGTGTGAGGAAACGCTAAGATGAGAAAGAATATTGAGTATTTCCCCAGCCAGTTTAACTAAAGAAAGGTCTTGGTTTTTGCTTTTTTTTTTTTTTTTTTAAATTTTCAATTGAGAGTATTGCTATACCACAAACGTATGTTTCTTTTTTTCTCAATAACTTGAAAAGGTACATTTCATATACACAAGAATAGTAAATGTAGCTTTTTTTCTTAAAAGACTTTATTTATTTATTCATGAGAGACACAGAGAGAGACAGAGGCAGAGACACAGGCAGAGGGAGAAGAAGGCCCCATGCAGGGAGCCCCACGTGGGACTGGATCCCGGGTCTCCAGGATCACGCCCTGGGCTGAAGGTGGCGCTAAACCACTGAGCCACCCGGGCTGCCCATAAATGTAGCTTTTAGTTTCCAAAATACTCAGGCAATATCAACCTTCAATTCTGAAGTAATCTAAACAGTTTTTCAAGAGTCTATTGTGTTTACAAAGATAAGTCTGACCTTTCTTTTGGGGAGAGAAGAACTAGTGAAGTCTTCTCATTACTCTATAATCCCTGCTATCGTGGGAAGGCATAAAGAAATCAAATCAGGAATTGTCTCTCAAACCCTTGCATCTTTCCCCTAGATATAGTACTTTCTACAGTGTCACTCATTTTGCTCAGTAAAGTAGCAGTCGCCTAGGTATCCTAGTAGGAATGAGTTTTAAATAAAATTAGTAACAGCATATCCACCTTAGGGATCCTGGGGGAGCAGAAGGTAGGAAGACTGCTGCTCTCAAGGCCTTTGAAAGTACTAGGATCACAAAGAAGCCACGACAAATAGAGTGGGCTATTCCCAGCATCAGAGTATATGTGAGAAAACTCCCCTCACTCCCTAAACTGAGGGCAAAACACATCTGTCATCTTTTTTTTTATTATTTTATTTTATTTTATTTATGGTAGTCACAGAGAGAGAGAGAGAGAGGCAGAGACACAGGCAGAGGGAGAAGCAGGCTCCATGCACCGGGAGCCGGATGTGGGACTCGATCCCGGTTCTCCAGGATCGTGCCCTGGGCCAAAGGCAGGCGCCAAACCGCTGTGCCACCCAGGGATCCCACATCTGTCATCTTTTAGTGCCTGCATGCCTTTCCACAATGTCCACCAGAAAAGAATGGTGTTTCCTTGTCTGCCTTTAAAATCTTCCAGGATCATGTCTCATTGGCCAAGTCTACACAAACCTACAAGTGAGTCTGTAAAATATCTATGGGCTCTAAGGGTCTGTAATCTAGGAGAGAGATTAGAAGAGATATAAAACCTGGAGATAAAACCTGAGTATCAATAAACATGTAGTATCCCTGAATAGTACAGGTAACAAGTAGAAATCTGCAAGGAGACAGTTGTATGGAATAGTGAATGGCCTGTATATAGAGAAAGGAAAAAGAAATTACAAAGAAACAATGGTGTTCCTTATTCCACTGCTTGGTATAATCAGTTATCAGAAAGCATCAAATAAACCCATGGTTCTTAAAATACAGTCCCTGGCTCAGCAGCAGCAGCAGCATCACATGAGAATTTGTAGAAATGCAGAATCTTGGGCTGCCCTAGACAATCTGAATCAGAAACTCGGGATGGGGCCTAACAATCTGTGTTTTAACAAGCTCACCAGTTATTTCTGACACACACTAAATTTTGAGAACCGCTGGTATAAAGTTTCTGAAAAGAGTATTCCATGACTATTACTTTGACTCTAGGAAGGGTAAAGAATGCTTGAAGCTTTTTAAACTCTTACTAGAGGCTAAAATGACTGAGTTTCTGTCCAAGAATATCTGGGTAGGGCTGAGAAAGTCAAAGTAAACAAAACCAGCTGAATTTTGTATTTTACATGGTACTAGTGTAAGAGTGGGAAGATCTGTGCTTGGATTGCTGCAAAATGAGTTGGCACTTAGAACACAAATATATTAAAAGGAATCAATGTAAATAATTCGAGTTTTTATACACTCACTGCGTAAAAACGGATGAGTGTGGGGCGTGGATATGGTTCAAACCACCAGAATGGCCAGACCAATTCCATGGTAGTCTTGAAATTCATGCATCCTGAGCAACATTGCAGAGCCTTGGGTGGCTTCTGTTTTGTGTTTGATCCACTGTAAGCTTCCCTGCGTTAACCCTTCATCAACTCACGAGTAGCGTCTTGCACTGATGGAGCATGAGCATGTGAAGACAGGCTTTACAGCCACCCCAAGACTATTATAATAAAGGGAATGGTTTATTACTTCCCAAAGGGGTCTCTTTCTTTCCCCACCCTTACTTTTAAAAATAACTAAAACAAAACAAAAAAAAAAAGAAAGAAAGAAACAGTAATCAGCTAACAAAACTGAGTGAGTTTGAACTCTTCTGCACAAATTAAAAACAGGTTTTCAAACTGTCTTTTTTAATTTAAATATTGCTTCTGTATAAGATTTTCCAAAGTCATCTAGCAGGTAGCTCAAGGGCAGAGTTACTCTAGCAGCCATGCTTCCCTGGGGATTGAAAGGAATGACTTCTGAAACCAGGCATTTCTTAGCAAATCACATAAAAACCTCACTGGAGACTTTTGCTGCCAGGAGACAGATTTTAAGCATCCAACGGATGAAACCTCTAAGACAATAAAGAGTGCCAGATGCACCAGATTTGGATTTTAAAACTGCTGATGTCCACATTTAACCTAAACATGCTTTATCCAATCTTGAAAAACTAATGTACTGCTACATTCTTGCTTGTGAGGTAATGTCGTTTTGGCGATATTTTCTTTCCTGTTAATACAAATCAGAAGGCGAGCTGTCTGTATAAAGCAAAGAAAAACAAAAATAAAAATAGAACATCCTGATTAATACTGGGAAGTGGTAAAGAAGGATATTTTTTTAGGGGGAGGACAGTTTAAAATGAAGGGAGGGAGAGAGATGCATATACTTGTCCCCTATTTTGAAGGAAAAAAGGTTGAGTTGCTCAATAATTATATTTGATTTTATGTCTAATAATTCTATAGTTGAGTGCCCTCTATAATAATCTCTCTATATATAATCTATATATATAATCAGAGCCAAACTAAACAACATAAAATATTGAATTTTTGTCATAGATCAGGGTTTTAAAAAGTAGCGGCTATTAGATTGCTATACATATAGCAAAGTTTGGGGAGTGATAGAACAGTTCTGTATCTTGATTCTGGTACTGGCTACATTGCTATATGCATTTGTCAAAACTAGCAGAACTGTACTTGAAAATGGGTGAATTTTACTCTAATAAATTAAACCTTGGTAAGAAAATTGCTCTCCATAGTTTAGACTGCTGAGAGATGCATCATTATTCACAACATCTCTGAAGTTACTGTTACTAAAGCATAGTCATTTAAAAATTTTTTAATTTGTTGAGTTAAATAGTACAAGAAGTATGTTTACAGTGTGGGTTAAGATCAAGAACATCGGGGGAACCCTGGGTGGTGCAGCGGTTTGGCACCTGCCTTTGGCCCAGGGCGTGATCCTGGAGTCTCGGGATCGAATCCCACGTCGGGCTCCCGGTGCATGGAGCCTGCTTTTCTCTCTGCCTCTCTCTCTCTCTCTCTCTCTCTCTCTCTCTCTCTGTGACTATCATAAATAAATAAAAATTAAAAAAATAAGTTTAAAAAAAAGATCAAGAACATCTATAAGAAAAAGTTAAATTGATATAAAACAACACAAGTAGTTTAATTTAGCATGGAATACAAATGTTTTGATATAGCGTTTTTGAGTTTTATTCTTCATATTCCTCCAAAAGCTAGATTCATCTCCATTTCTAAAAAGGGTCAAATGAGATGACATTGGCAATCTTCATCATAAACATTTTACACATTATATAAATATTCCATGACATGAGCAACCAATTATTTTTCAGAAATATGTGCACAGACTTTCACATAGATGCTTAAATATGGGGGACTCTGCATTAACCGATGGTGTAAAATTATCTTATATCTGTTTGACTTTCACAATATGAAATTAATGATTTTGGATTTTTTATTTTTGCTTCTGTGTTTTGCTTTATTAAACATTTTAATAGGGTCTGTTTTTGAAACTGATTGTTAAAATGATTTTTAACATGGGTATTTTCAATCTCTTTAGACTTTGAATTCTATCTCCTCCTTTGTCTCCTCTCCCAGCCAAGCCATTTCAATCTTCTAATGGGTCCCTTATTTTTTTCTTGTTAAATCTTAGCAATCTGTTACTAGCTCTAGGCTGGTCTGGCTCACCATAGAAATATATGCTCTCTTTGAGTTTTAAGTGCTTAAGGGCTTTCTGGGTCAGATAAGGGCCATGGGTTAGCGCCAAAGGAACTGGAAATGTTCGTACCTAAAAGAAATCTGAAATGAGAGATTATTACAGAGAGAGTGATGAAGTGAGAAGCCAGGAAGTTTGTATGTAGCTTACTGTATTTGCTGTTTGACAAAACCATCCTTTAAAAATAAAAGCCCACTTTTCACTTAAAAGAAATGGATTGCATCATACCACCATTCTTTCATCTTACACATGTCCCAATGCATTGATTGGCCCAATTAATTAATTTTCTTTACCCAATATTGTAGACTTATGATCCATTTTTAACAAAATCCCTGAAAGAAAAAAAGAAAAAATATCTGTTGCTGTGATGCCCATCATTTCTTTAAATTACCAATTACCATTTTCTTTGAAAGTAGAATCTTCAAGAAACTTAAATTGTAATTACACTGGAAAGTTTTTCAGTGAATAGAATTATCTAGTATAAATCACCACAATAAGCTACCCTATTATTTGACGAAATGTAATATTCTTAATTTTCAATTCAACATCGAGCTTAACATATCCAAACTGGTACTAATATGTGAGTTACATAATATCACTGAGCATATAGTATAAAGTTTTAGGCACTTTCTAGTTTATTAACTTTTCAAGGCATCTTGAAAAGAGGTGAAAAATTAGAATGAGTGGAATTGGAGCAGAAAATTCTGGAAAGATATTTGTATATACAAATTTACCTGGTAAAACTTCACATCTTACTATTTATGCAACTACATAATGAAGCAAATCCATTGACTTTGGACACTTGACTTTATTTTTTCTCACTTCATTTTGTTTAGTTTGGTAATGACCACTCTACCCAGGGTAAGACTCCAATTGAACCTGGTGTAATTGATAAGAATTTAAGGTGTCTGATAAAATGTCAAGGAATAGAAGGTAGGATGGATTAGGAATTGGGAAGAAAATGGTTACACCCATTAGGAAAAAGAAAATTAGGTAACTATCTGACTTCTTCACTAGTTGGAAATGGAAAAGGAGGGCAGATTTCTTCTATGTTATGGTCACACTGCAAAAGCAGAGGAGACTCTCACCCAAAATTTGGTTCATGTTGATGAGGCCATGGGCATAAATAACCAGCAAAGTATGAACAGATTTATTTCCTACATAATTGAGGTTTCAGGGGCGAGCATGAAGAGAGGGGCCTGGCTTGGGTTTTAATTGCAGTGCAGTTTAGGGGTGGGACTAGAGTAATAGTTCCCATTCTGGGTGGGGACTTGAATCAGGTGCTAAAGGAGGGAGACGCCAGGCTTTCTTATCGGCTTGCCAGATGTAGGCCATGAAGGGAAGAAGGAGTGTAAAGACTTCAAAGCTGTGCTTATTAGCAGTCAAACATCAAAAAAAAAAAAAAAAAGATTCAGACTCCTAATTATAATCTGAACTGCAAATTTCTGCAATTCTCAAAAGTCCCATCTATTCTCTTGAGAAGAAAGTCCAGTTTTTTGTTTTTGTTTTTGTTTTGTTTTTGTTTTTTTTCCCTACATCGCATGACAAATTTCCTCAGGATTTTGGAGTTAGCTTAAAAACTGAAGTCCAGGGGTGCTTGGCTGGCTCAATGGGTTAAGTGTCTGCCTTTGGCTCAGGTCATGATCTCGAGGTTCTGGGATCAAGCACCACATCAGGCTTCTCGCTCAACAGGAAGTCTGCCTCTCCCTCTGTCTCCTCCCCACTCCTCTTTCCCCCCACGACTGGTGCCCTCTGCTCTCTCTCTCAAATAAATAAATAAAATCTTTAAAAAAAAAAAAAACTTAAGTCCATTGTCTTATTTATCTGTAGGAGGGAGAAAACTCCCATGTTCTCTTTGATGCTTATATAGACAACCGCTGGTTTCCAGAACAGCCTCGTCTAATGAACTCCATTTTAGGCATTGTCTCATTGCTATTGCTTAAGAGGAGGCCTGGAACAGTATTGAAACCCAGGATTTCCACCTGCAAGAACAGTCATCTAGAACCCTCCCTGGTTTTCAATGACTCTACAGTCATAGATGTGGTGTCAGCTGATTTGTGCAGGCCTGGGTTGTAGTTCTCAGGGTAGAATATTAGAATCTTTCTGGAGAAGGGAGTTCCTCAAAATCTCACTCATTTCTGTGGGTTGAGGAGACAGCGATAATTCCATCAGTGATAGAGAATGCCGTGGCCATTTAAAGTAGCCTATGGCAATAACTTCATGATATCCTTCCAAATAACCAACACAGAGAAAAGCCATTTATTTCAGGGCATATGCCCACCCTGGCCCTCATTGCATCAGAAGCCTAACAGTTACATAAAAGTCCATGGTTAGGGCAGCCCGGGGGGCTCAAGCGGTTTAGCACCGCCTTCAGCCCAGGGCCTGATCCTGGAGACCCGGGATGGAGTCCCACGTCAGGCTCCTTGCATGGAGCCTGCTTCTCCCTCTGCCTGTGTCTCTGCTTCTCTCTCTCCTCTCTGTATTCTCAGAAATAAATAATAAAATCTTAAAAAAAAAAAAAAGCCCATGGTTAGATTTCTCAATGTCTAAGTACTTTAGTTTGTTTTTTTTTAAGATTTTATTTATTTATTTGAGAAATAGAGCATGAGTGGGGTGAAGGGTAGAGGGAAAGGGAGAAGCAGACTCGCCGCTGAACAGGAAGCTCAATGTAGCATTTGATCCCAGGACCCTGAGATCATGACCTGAGCCAAAGTCAGATGCTTAATGGACCAAGCTACCCAGGCACCCCTAAGGTTTTTAGTCTTATCTGTTGTGAGAAAAATAAACTGTCTGTAGTAATGATCATAATATTTAGATGCTTCTTCAGGGCAGTGTAGAAATTTCAGTTAAAACAAAAAGATGCTTCTGCTAATGTGTAGAGTACATCAAAAGTCTGCTGGTGTCACATGATAAAGCATGAGTGTGTTAGATTACTACTTTAGGTTAGTGGCTCAAAAAAGTGCCTTTAAACAGGTGATATTAAGAGGAAATGGAGGGTTTGGCTCATAGGTTGGGTGGAGCTGAGCTCCTCTACCTGTGGCCATAGCTTAGATGGGGATCCTCTCTCACAGCTGTAGCTAAACTAACCTCTTTCTGGCTCCAATAGCTGCTACTTTCCCCTTCCCCTATCAGACCTAGGGGTTGTGAGTTTCATTTTGTTGCTAGCTCCGATTTTTGTTTTCCCTTTGCCATCAATAATCTCATTAGGGCGCCTGGGTGACTCAGTTAAGCATCTGCCTTCGGCTCAGGTCATGATCCCAGGGTCCTGGGATTGAGTCCCACATCGGTCTCCCTCTTCCTCTGACACTCCCCCAGCTTGTGCTCTCTCTCTCTCTCTTTCTCTCTCTCTGTCAAATAAATAAAGAAGCAAACTCCTAATCCAAGTCTCCATCTTTGCAAATAATCCTCACATAAAGTCTCCCCAGTTACTCTGAATTTGCCTTTCTCCACTTCTGGGACGTTGGCTTATTTATCTGAAAGACAAGAAGGAGTTAGTCATACAATGTTAGGGGAGGGGCCTACCAAGCTAAGATGTCAGCAAGTACATTTATGTGAAACACACAAACGTGATGATGCAGATAGTTGTATTGCAATTCAAAGGTGACAAATTCACTGTGAGACACCCTGGGTCATTTTTAATGGGTAATTTTTCTTACATTATTCTCCAACAAATATTTTTGACTACTTATTGGCTTAAGATGATGAACTAGGTACTGCAGCTATATGGATCCTATTCATATGTTGCCGTATTCATTCTCGATTTCAAGTTTGTGAATAGATATTATTATTTTGGTGCTCACTTACTGGAGTAAAGGTAGTAGGAAATTTTATGGTGGGGTCACTTAAAGATATCCTTCCTTAGCAACAGAATATGAATTGAGATGACTGTTTAGAACTTTCTGTTCCCTCATGCTCTTATACACACACACACACACACACACACACACAAATCCACAAAATAGTTTTCACTTACTCAAAGTGCAGTTTAGTATTTGAAATTGTCTCCAACAAGGTCATGTAGGTCCTCTCCTGCAGGTTTTATACATCAAAGCATATTATAATTAGTTTGGCTTCTACTCTAATATTGCCTTCATAAGAACATTCTTTTCTGTTTTGGAATGATATACTGCTTTGATATGATTAATGATGGTCCAGTATTTCCTTCACTATTTCAGTGGAAGAATTAAGCATTTAATATATGGTTTTTCACAAAATGTCCTCATGCGATAAATAGATGCCAAAATTTTGTTCCATGCAATTTTCATTAGATATTAAATCAGAAAAGAAAATGTAACTTGGAGAAATAAAAGGGAGTCCTGTTTAGTCTTGGTTTTCTGGGTTGGTCTTGTTTTTACAGTAACTTTTATCAGTCCTCTTCACTATCATGAAGCTTGGGAAAGCTTGGGCTATTTCCATTGCTTTTCCTGTTTTCATTTGGCAGATATGCATTGTGGAAAAAAAAATGTCTTCTTTTAAAAGCCAAGGAAAGGAAAAGAGAAGCTTTCCTGAAATTTTGATCATATTTTTTCTAGCCTGAATTTTAAGTAACTTGCAATATTCTGTCTCTGTTTAGATTATACATTTGATTAAAAAATAATTCTCTATCAATCAACTATTTTTGTTGATAACATATGATTTTTTAAACTTCTGCTGGGTGGCATAGTTTTTAAGAAAGGTGTTCTTTCTTTTTCCTATGTGATATATTTATCTAAGGTACAAACTAAGAAAATTTCTTCTGATGAATTTTGATTCTTGTTATTATGTTTTTGTTCAATTAACTTTTAAAGTTTCTTTTTAGTTCCAAGAACTTTACCCCTCCCTAATTAAACATTTGAACAAAGATGAAATTAGGTAAACTACAAAGAAGTATATTACTTTGCATATGGCACTTTATTATTATTGTAGAGACTAGAAGAACATTCTGAAATCTTATCAGGGCATTTTTTTCTTTTTTTCTTTTTCTTTTTTTAAAAGATTTTATTTATTTATTCATGAGAGACACACAGAGAGAGGCAGAGACATAGGCGGAGGGAGAAGCAGGCTCCTACAGGGAAGCTTGATGTGGGACTCGATCCTGGGACCCAGCATCACGCCCTGGGCCAAAGGTAGATGTGCAACCACTGAGCCACCCAGGTGTCGCATTTTTTTTTTTTTTTGGTTTTTCTAATTATGTTTTAATTATAGTATTCTTTAGAAGACATGGCATAATGGGCATAAGACATGGCAGATGGAATGGTCTCCCAAAGATGTCCACCTTCTAATTTATGGAAACTGTGACTATTACATGGTATATGTCAGAAAAATTCAAAGCTTGAAATACACTCTATTAGATTATATCTATCAAATATTAGCAAACCCATTCCATTTGTATGTTGGGAAGAGCTGGATAATAGTCATTTAAACACAGAACTCTCTGGAAAGTCCTTGAAATTCCAATATTTTATAGTTGTTCTTACATATATTGATACTAGATGGATATAGATGTTAGATGAACAAATATAAAATCAAAAATTTTGTATCCTATCTGTGTTTGGGGCAAGGTGCAAAACTGCCCTCAAGGTTTGGATAATGTGTTGGGGTATTCCTAGAACTGAGGATTTTATACAAAATAGTTCAAGGGGATGCTGGGGTGGGTGTTTCAAACTCAGGAAACTGATGGAGTAGAGATTTGCCTCATCTCAGTATATGGCACTACAACCCACATACCTGTTCAAACCATAATTTATAAGTCATCCATGATCCACTTCCCTTCCTCTCGTACCAAACAATTAGCAACTCTCTTTCTGATATAGACTCTCTTTCCAATATTTATTATTCCATTCATTATGTCTCTCCACACTCACTGCTACTACTAAAAAAAAAATGATAGCTAAGACTTATATTATTACTACTAAGCACATTCATGAAATAATTATTACAGTCCTCCTATACTCCCTAATTTTAAAATGGTAAAGAATCTAGAAGTGAAAGGTCAAGTAACTTGCTCATATTACACAAGGAGTAAGTGGTGGTGAAGTGGTTTGACAATCTCTTTCCATGCATATACTCAAACATCCCATTATATTCTCTTCCAAGTTCAGGTGTAAGGCACCTCCATGTCCCACTGACACACCAATACTAGTTTCCATTTG
The DNA here is from genome assembly GCF_018345385.1 of Vulpes lagopus. Classification (NCBI taxonomy): domain Eukaryota; kingdom Metazoa; phylum Chordata; class Mammalia; order Carnivora; family Canidae; genus Vulpes; species Vulpes lagopus. The sequence continues at coordinate 120,334,398 of NC_054829.1, read as the reverse complement.
TGGACATTTATCTAGGGAAAAGCTGCCTCTTAATAGCCTTGCTTGGTTTTAGGGAGTTCTCTACCATGTGGGACTTGGTTGGAATCACTTCCGTGGTTTTCACTATAGAAACCAAAAGAGCCAGGTTCTTTCTGTTTCATCTTCTGGAAGTTTGAATAGGGGCATATGACAAAGCTCTGACCTTTGATATTACTCACAAGTTTGAATTTGAAGAGAATGGTGTGCAGAAGCAGGAAGAATTAGGAAAATTTATATGACAACATGCAGGCATCTAGCAGAGATTTTGAGAGTTTAGCACATACACCGTTGAGTAACCAGTGACAGTGGCATTGAGAGAACAACTCACCATATTTTATCTTTATCTTCTTTGGGCTGTGTTTTCTACTGTCCACCATTTCTCAGTTTGTGTTTGGATTCCATATCTGATCTCCCAGTCTTCTGGATGATTCTGTAGATTACTTGATATTCTTTGAAACAGTTCCTTTCTTATGCAAGTTAGTCAAAGTCTGTTTCTGATGCTTGCAGCCAAGAACCTTAATAATTTTACAGCTTCCACTCTTGATCTACTTACATTCTCTCCTCCTTGGCAGTCAGAGCAGTCTTTAAAAGAGGTTAATTGATACTATTCCTCTCGTTAAAAACTCAAAATTGCACTGAGAATAAAATGCAAAGTCTTTACCAGAGCTAATGGGCTTACAAAGTCCCATCAATATTTACCCTCCTATCTACTTTTTTTTTTACCTATCTTTGTTCTAATATATATTCCATATTTTTCAGAGTTATTCTTTATGATTAGAACACCGCCCAGTTCACAGTTCAGTAAATATCTGTTGAAATAAACTAACATATAAAATAGTAGATGAATTTGTTATATTTTGACTGTATATCTTCCCACTTTGTTCTTTCCATTAGTATTCTGTTCTCACTTCAGGAAAACTACATTTAGAGACTGCTTTGGGGAGAGGTAACTCATGCTTCCAATGGAAGCAAAAGGGGCCAAATTCTCTCTCCATTCCCATGAATCCAGGGCGAGCAGGTAGTGTAGGCTCAGCTATCTAGACCTCAAGCTCAGGCTATGTCATGCAGTTAGATGGAGGTCATATTTTATCCAATAGCAAAACTGTATTGGACTGGCCTCTTGCATCTGTGTAACTTTTGCTATGTTTTTTTACTGCCTCATCTTCTCGAAGCTCTTAGTTCTTGTGAGTTTTCCAAAGCTCATATTCCAGGTTCCTATTATTTCTGTGAGACCCTGATATTTTTCCAATAAATTCAATTTTTTTTGCTTGAGATATGAACAGAGTTAATTTCTATTCCTAACTGCCAAGAACTCTCAATGATAATTATAGCTTAGTAACCTAGGTTTTAGTGGTAAGAAACAGAAGATTCAAACTTAAAAGAAAAGACCAAGGCATAACCACAGTATAGTCCGTTGGATTTATGGCTGGAGATGCAGATAAATGATATGCAATTAGTTCAGGAAGTTTGGTTCATTAATCACAGGCATGTGCCTGGACTGATACTTTATATTTTGGAAGGAGATATATACTACTTATGCCTAAGTAAGTACCATGTCTATAGAAAGAGCAAATATTTTTCTCAAAAAAAATTTAGATAGACCATGTGTTTACTGAAGTGAGAGACAAGCACTAGTGTAGGGCCCTAGAATTCTGTGCCTTAAAACACTGGAGAAGTGAATTCTTCTGTAGAAGAGAATATTCCTTAGTTATTTAAGGATTTTTGAATGTCTAGTTACATGTTGTTACACAGTGTGGTATGCAGTAGCTAGAGTTCACCATAAATAGAATCCTATGACATTGTTACCACCTGGACTGCACTGTAATAGGAAATCTTAATGATACAGAGCCAACGTCACTCAAATTTGACAACTCAGAATTGAATGAATTCTTAGTTGGGCCTCAAACAAAACTCTTAGCTGATTATTTTCTCAAAAATTTGCTTACATTTATTAGATGTGGGCAGGAGGTTCTGTTGCTAGGGACTTTGCTATGTTTGTGACTTTAATTACTACACTTATTTTTCTGCTTTCTCTATAATCCATTCCCCTGATCCATTTATCACATAGTTGCCAAAATGCTCTTTTAAAAATATAATTTTATCATGTCATTTTTTTGTTTAACCCTGTAATGACATCCATTGCATTTTCTAAAATCAAGATGCTTGTCATACTCTGAAAGGAGTGACTACATCTATTACTGTACATTTTAACTTTCGAATATCCAGTCACACTTGTATTCGTGGAACATACCAAGCTTATTACTACCTCTTGCCTTTTGTTATCCACTGTTACCTCTGCCTAGAATGCTATTTCCTTAGGCAGGCCTACCCTTCCTGTATTGCATTTCAAATGTCATCTCTTCATCTCTTCATGAATGTCTTCATTTTCATTTCATGTTTACCCTTTCTCTTTTTTTGGATTTTATTTATTTATTCATGAGAGACGGAGAGAGACAGAGACAGAGACACAGGCAGAGGGAGAAGTAGGCTCCCCACAAGGAGCCTGATGCGGGACTCGATCCCGGACCCCAAGATCACACCTCAGCCAAAGGCAGGCTCTCAACCCCTGAGCCACCCAGGCGTCCCTCAAATTTACCCTTTCTAAAGTACTTCTTATTCCATCATTTTCTATGTTTTACTTTGTTCAAAGCACTTAACACTTTCTGATGCTGTATTTACTTGTTTTCTGTCTACTGTATTGAAATATAAGCTATTGATTAGGCAATCTGTTTGTCATTAACTGAGAAATTCCCTGCATATAGAACTGTACCTAGTATGATTATTAGTGAGTGAATAGGAGTGTTTTCCAGAAGATGGAAGTGAAGATTGGTAAATAATGCTATACCTGTTAATAGGGTTGTGGATTTCCTACCAAGTGACAGCAAAGTATAGTGGAAAGCCAGGAAGTGGGTGATACAGGATAATGGTCATCTGACTTAGTCTTCCAAATGGAACTCTGACGATTTCTTCTCAGTGTAAGTGATTGGGGCTCCCTGGATTAGAAACAGTCTTTGATATACCAGTGGTCATATAGCCTTCTGTCAGGTCTTAGTTCTACTTGCACCCACTCTACTTCAGGAGCATCCCATCCCAATCCACAGGCCTTATTAGAAAGGAATTATAGCTTGGAATTTAGCCAGAGCTAATCTGAGTTAGGTACAGAACTCAATTAGCTTGGCTTTTCTGCCAGATTTCACAGCCAAGTCAGTTCATCCTTTGGGCCTCCTGTGAATACTTCTTAGAATTACACCTGCAATGAAGTATGACTTCATGGCAGTTACCAAGTAAACAACAAAAATGCAGAAGTATAACAATCAACAAGAGATGTAGGAACAAAAAGTACGAAGATTAACTGAGTAGTTAGGTAAAGGCTTTACAGAAAGGTGTTATTTGAGCTTGGGATTAAGAGATGAATAAAATAACACCAAGGAAAAGAGAAAAAGGGAACCCGATGACCAGAGAAAAGAGGAAGAGGGACCCCCAGGTATATGTTAAACAAAATAACAGAAGTGGGAAAATCAATATATGGGTGATTGTGGTTAGACTGGCATCACTAAGTGATGGAGGAGTGAAAGATGTCAAGGGATCATGGAAATTGATACTGGAAACATCATGAAGGCCCAGATTAAGAAGAAGCTTGAGGGTTAAGGAGTTTCAAATTCATTTTATGTGTAACACAAACCTAATGGTGTTGCTTATTTTGAATAATTTCAAAATCAATTTTGCATCTGAAGCAGCTACTTTTAGTATCGTTCACTCAATAAATGCATATTTATGAAATGCCCACTCTTTCCTACACACTATGACAGTAAAGAAAAATGAAACAGTCCCTAACATTGAAGATCATATAATAAATAAAATAATGTATTTTAAATACTACACCTAATATTAAATACTACATCTAGATGCACTGGTCGTTTGGGAATATTCTGGATGGAATGCTCAATAAAGTAAGCCAGAGTCTATAATTGTGGTAAAAAGGACTACAGTAGTATCTAATTTTTCTCCCCTTGAACCTGATATGACACTAGTGGCATATAATTCTCCCCTTGAACCTGATATGACACTAGTGGCATATAATCAATAGGCTAAAATAGAAATGACTTTCTGGAAATTCATAAGCAAGACCATTAGAACATTTGCAGCTTTCTTTTTTTATACATTTTAAAGGTTTCTTTTTTTAAGATTTATTAATTAATTTATCTATTTTAGAGAAAGAGAGAGCAACAGAATGAGTGTTAATGGGGAGTGGGTGGTTGGAGGGTGGCAGAAGGAGAGAGAGAGAGAGAGAAGCAGACTCCCCACTGAGCAGGGAGCCCAGTGTGGGGCTGGATCTCATGACTGTGATATCATGACCTGAGCCAAAATCCAGAGACAGATGTTTAACCAACTGAGCCACCCAGACGCCCCTGCAGCTTTCTTCTAGACTAGCTCTTGTAAGTCTAGATGGCATTTAAGATGTTTGGCCACCCTTAAGACACCATGATGTTCCACTATATTGAGTGGAACATACGAGGCAGCCCCAAGATGACGTGAATAATTTAATGCTTGGTCAGGCTTTAACTGTCCTCACCACCAGCCATTAGAACCTACTCAACTGAGATATGAGAAAATGTGGAGTATAAATTAGTAGTACTTCCCAGAACTTCCCGAATCATACACACATGAGACATTTTAAGACACATAAAATGTCAGGAGAGTTCTTCAAAGAGAGAAAGAGCAATAAATTCAAAATTAAATTGTCTGAAGACAAGTAAACTTGGTACAGTAATTTCAAGAATTAGAGGAAAAAGGAAAACTTTAGGCTAATTCTTATAGAGGGTACTAGTTATGCAAATATACTGTAGGTTAGTCCAGTTTAAGGGCACAGTGTCAGGGAAAACAACCATGGAAATATGGAAGAATTGCCATAATGAACTGTTTAACCTATTAAAATGAACAAAAAAGACAGGTGTAGAAAAGAAATGTGTGTCATTCCAGAATGAAATCATAGAAGATGATTGAGTGACAAGCACATTTATGTAAATGTGGTTCTTAATTTTTAAAAATAAACCATAAAGAAGTAAAAATCCATAAAGAAATGTGTGTCATCCCAGATTGAAATCATAGATTTTTAAACAGAATAGTAGGATTGAGTGACAAGCACATTTATGTAAATTATGGTTCTTAATTTTTAAAAATAATCCATAAAGAAGTAAAACTCCCTCATTTTTCCTTTATGAAAACAGATACTATGTTTGGGAAGTAATATTTATATGAGAAATGAAAAAAGTTTAGGCATGGGATGAACTTGAACAATGGAAATTTGGCATATTTAAGAGGTCAAAGCTTTATTGGGGTGATAGGCTTCTGAGTAATTATTTTCTAGCAATTTTTCTTTGCTATATTGATACATTGTTGTTTTAATTTAAAAAGTTAACAAGGCATAGAAAGTGAGAAATTCAGAGAAAATCAATTTCATTTTCTTAGCAATTAGTACACTTTCATTTTGCTCAAGACAAAACCAAGTTTTCTTCATTTTAGTGCTGGTATTTCCAAGTCTTGCTAGTTTTATTTTCTCTGGAAGATCTGCAGACGTTCTCTACATTTCCCGGTGTTGCAAATTTCTTTCAATTTACTAATTTTTATTGATGAGAATTTCTTGTGAAATTTCACCAACATTAAAATGTGGAAGTAGGAAAGTTTCTAAATTTCAAGGGTATTTTAAAGAATGAACTTAAATCACATATTAAATAATATAATTTGTGGATAGAGAGTGGTGGCAATACTAATAAGTGCACTTGACCTTGAAGAAATTTCATTTTACGTAAAATGTTTATTTTCAAAGATTCTACAGTTAAGCACCTATTTCCTTAAAGGGGTTCACTCTAAAATATTTTGGTGACATGAAATTTGTCTTCTTGTAGCATACTCTGTACTCTTTATATATTTATAACTTGATTATATTTAATGCTATAATTCCGAAGTGGTCTACTATGAGATTTCTTAGCAGTTAACAGTAAAGGTAGTTTGATTATAATCATTCATATATTTAGTTAACAGCAGAAATATATATTCATTGAGTGAAAGAATAAATATTTTTAATTCTTCAAATTATTTGAAACAATATTGATGTCCTTATTTGTCAGATATTTAGATAATTATTATTTATCCTTTATATTGATATCCTCTTTCTTAATCAACTATAAATTCTTGATTATAAGTGATGTCACATTATATCTAAATAGAAAAATAATTCATCTATAAAATTAAGTCTACAAAGTGGCTATTACTGTAAAACTGAAGATTAGACATTTTCTAAATGTCAACATTTGTGAATATTTTATATGTATACTTTTAAAAATCTTGACTGTTTTTGCAACTTTGAAGGTAATCACTGATATCTAATACTTCCTGTCCCTATTTTTAGGTTCATAGGCTATAGTTTAAAACAAGCACAGTGGAAAGCAAAGTATTTGCATAGTTTCATGGAGCTTGCACTGAATATGTTTGTGTGAAGTAATAAAGAAAGCAGAAAGAAAAAAAGTAAATAGATTCATAAATAATATAAAACTTGATAGTAGATACTATATAGAAGTAATTTTTATTGACTATAGATAATATATAAGTATTTTTTACCATGCCCATTTATTTTTCTATTTAATCTGTTTTCTTCAGAATAGTGGGACACCTGGGTGGCTCAGTGGTTGAGCGCCTGCCTTTGGCTCAAGGCATGATCCCGGATTGCTGGGATGGAGTCCCGCATGGGGCTCCTTGCATGGAGCCTGCTTCTCCTCCCTCTGCCTGTGTCTCAGCCTCTCTTTCTGTGCTCACTTAGGCAGCACATATACTAAAATTGTTTTCTTCAGAATAACTAATTCCTTCATTGATATAATGAAATTTATGACTTTATTTTATAAATACACCCATCATAAAACAGCATTATTAATGTTCGAATTCTACAAGTCATGTGCGCATGCTATACATAATACTAGATAATGGAATAAAAAATGATTAAAAATACATAATTTATTATTATATATAAGAGCTTGGATATTTTCAGTGTGTTTCTAAAATACAGAAGTTATTCTCAGGGGTTTTAACCCTCAACTTGATTTTAAGTATGCAAATAAGCACATTAACCACAATTATATGATTTAAAAGAAAATTATGCAGGGACTTAAGTTAATTACTCCTGATTCCTTTTATTTATATTCTTGGTAGTTAGGGGATTTGAGATATTCATCAGTACTTGTGACTTTAGACATATGCTGAAACAGAATCAATATTGTCTTATTTTGAAATGCAACATCTGTTATATTATGTAGTTTGTCCTTCCCAAGAACAAAAATCCATAACTCTTTGCAGCCTTGAAATACTTTATATATTTCTTTTTTCCTTTTATTTCATGTTTTTCCCCTGTAAAGTTAATCTTTGAAGTTTCAAGGTCTTGTTAAGTTTACTAGTATAAGAGATCAAACATGCTTCAAACTACTAAAGTTTTATGCAATCAAAAAAAGATCGTCAGTCATTCATTTCCATGATGATGTCCTTTAATGTTAAGTTAGTTATATAGGTTTACCAGAATATGAAATTTATAATGACTATTTTTAATGTATTTTATGGTGAATTTTCATATGGAATAAAACCTCCTTCTCTGTTAAAGTCAAAGATGTCATTTTTAATTTACTTTATATATAAAAAGGCACTCATACAACTTTCTGAATAATATTACCTTTCCACCTTTAATGTAATTATGAAACTTTGCCTTTGCAATCTTTAACTAAACATTGGATATTTGTAGTATTACCACCAAAGTTTCCCTAGTAATTTAATAAATGTGAGCCCTAAAATGAATATGACTTGTGTTTTTACTAAAGCAAAAAATCAAGTTTAAAGTGGGATACCCAGCACATATGGAGAAGATTTTATTGACCCAGCATCAGTTAGCCATGTGTCTTTAGTTGTTTTTCCAATAATTGTAATGGATTTACACTGACTCATCCACACCCTTTTATCCAATTCTCACTGTGAAGAAGAGCATACATGTGCAAGATGGCTGGAATACAGAGTACATATGATAGCGACGGAACAAAGGGAAGTCTGTACGGGGGTGCTTATACCTTTATCTGTTTGTAAGTCATTTTTAATTGATTCTATTAACGACATTTTGCATGGAGGAAAATATAATCAGCTTGTTGGGTTGTATAACATAGTTTTAAAATGTTCATTAAAACACTTTTAAATCAGCTTCTTTAAAAACAAGTAATTCATATGTGTGTACATTTTATCCCTGAGGTTAAGAGGCAACCATATACGTGTAAATGTCCTTTTGGAGGATGTAAATGGGAGTTAGAGCTGGAGCCCACAGGAGCCGTCGGTCTTGGGGAGAAACCAAATGGATGGGGCTATATGCAGAGACATTCTACTACTGGAATTAATCAAGAAAAAAGAAAGCACAGAGTCCAAAGTGTGGAAGGCAGAGCAGCTCTATACATTCCAAAATGTGTCCTTGAAACTTTCTGAAAGTCTGACAGATGAGGTCGTGGTTGAGTAGACATTTAATTTTTTAGAGTCTATTATCTATTTATAATGTTAAAACATCGATTACCTGAGGGATTTCTTGAAATTATTTCTGCAACTATATTTCCTTGGAAAGAAAGCAGAAATCAAGATGATTTAGCCAAGTGTCGTGGTACTGGATAAATAGTAACTTTGCCCTGGTCTGTCAGTGCTGACTGCGAGAGTAATTCAGTTCTGAGTGTCCCTAATTTTTCATTCTGAGCAAGATACAGCAGATGTGCTATTATTAATGCACATCTGCTTGTCACCTAATAGATGAGCCTAAGGGGCACATAAGCCAATGGAGCTCAACTATCCACCTTCAGATGTATCCTCCGTGGGCAAGATAAACCAGTGAATAACAAGGTAATCCTTTTGTCCTCTACTTCTGAAGGCGGGAATTGGGAGAAAAAGTAGTAAGGTATGGCTGGATCTCTGGTCACACATTTGTCCCTGTTTGTATATCTTTGTAAAATAGGCAATCACAAAGATTGATTGGTTTAAGGTTTAAGGTTTAAGTAAACCATCAAGCATACTGATGTACTGGATGGATCTTTTATAATATTTTAAAGTAATTTACTGGGCAGCCAGATGGCTCAGCGGTTTAGCGCCGCCTTCAGCCCAGAGCGTGATCCTGGAGACCTGGGATCGAGTCCCACATGGGGCTCCCCACATGGGGCCTGCTTCTCCCTCTGCCTGTGTCGCTGCCTCTCTCTCTCATGAATAAATAAAATCTTAAAAAAAAAGAAAAAAAAGAAATATATTAAAGTAATTTACTGCCAACATGTTTTCCTTCATATCGCTGTAGTTGAGGTTATTCCTTATTTTATATTTATAATATATACTTTTTTTCTGAGTTTTATAATTTTACACTTTTATTATGTGCATAATATGCCAGTACATGTGTTTGGTTGATTAATTTTAACCTTTTCTTTATTTTGAGAGATGTAGTTAATTTTTTACTTTCTTCTTAATACGAATATTGTTTGACAAGCATTGTTGGGAGGAAATCTTTGCATATAGGGACATACCTTATTTTATTACACTTCACTTTATTGCATTTTAAAGATAATTTAGTGGACCATGAGATTGTTGTTTTCATGCCTGCTAACTCAATATACATTCTGCAGCTCATGGTTCAAGTAGCAATTTGACTTTCAAGTCTTATTATTGAAGAAAAATCAAAATATACTGTCATAGATAGTAATTCCTCTGATGGATCTGGGCAAATTAGGTTGAAAACCTTTTGGAAAGGATTCATCATTCTAGAAGCCAGCAAGAACATTTTTGATTCATGCGAAGAGGTAAAAATATCAACAGTCACAGTAATTTGGAAAAAGTTTATTCCAACCAAAAAGTTGATTCCAACCCTTATAGATGACTTTGAGAGGTTTAAGACCTCAGTAGAGGAAGTAACTGCAAATATGGTAGAAACAGCAAGAGAACTGGAATCATAAGTGGAGTTTGAAGATGTGACTGAATTGCTGCAATCTCATGGTAAATCTTAAATGGATGAGTAGTTGTTTCTTAGAAATGAGCAAAGAAAGTGGTTTCTTGAGATAAATCTACACATAGTAAAGATATTGTGAAGATTGTTGAAATTACAACAAAGGATTTAAACTATTACATAAACTTAGTTGATAAAACGGCAACAGGGTTTGAGAGGATTGACTCCAATTTGGAAAGTTCTACTATCAAACAGAATCACATGGTACAGAGAAATCATTCATGAATGGAAGAGTCAATAGATGCAGTAAACTTCATTATCATCTCATTTTGAGAAATTGCTACAGACATCCAGCCTTCAGCAACCTCCACCCTGATCATTAACATCAAGGCAAAACCTTCCACCAGTAGAGATTATGACTTGCCTAAGATTCATATGATGGTTAGAAATATTTTTCAGTAAAGATAGACATTTTTTTAATCTATGTTCTCCTCTAGGATTATGATGGTTTTCTGTCTCACTTTAGGTCTTCATCCATTTTAAATTTTTGTGTATTGTATCCAATTTCATTCTTCTGCATGTTGCTGTCTAGTTTTCCCAACACTATGTTGAAAAGACTGTCTCTTTTCATTGGATATATTTTCTTGCGTTGTCAAAGATCAGTTGACCCCATAGTTGTGTATCAATTTCTGGGCTTTCTAATCTGTTCCATTGATGTATGTGTCTGTTTTTGTGCCAGCACCATACTGTCTTGATAACTACAGCTTTGTAATATAGCTTGAAGTCCAGAATAGTGATGTCTCCAGCTTTGATTTTCTTTCTCCAGACTGCTTAGACTATTTGAGGTCTTTTGTTCGTCCATGCAAATTTTAAGACTGTTTGTTCTAGCTCAGTGAAAAATGCTGGTGGTAATTTGATAGGGATTGCATTAAATGTATAAATTGCTTTGGGTAGCAATATTTGTTCTAATCCCTGATTAGAAGGATTAAAATGGAATATTTTTCCATTTCTTTGTGTCATCTTTGTTTTATTTCATAAGTATTCTATAGTTTTCTTTGAATAGCCTAGAACAACTTCTTACTAGTCATGTGTCCAGAGGCAAAGGAAACAAAAGCAAAAATGAACTATTGGGACTTCATCAAGATACAAAGCTTCTGCACAGTGAAGGAAACAATCAATAAAACTAAAAGACAACCTATGGAATGGGAGAAGATATTTGCAAATGACTTATCTGATAAAGGACTTCTCAAACTCAATAGCAAAAAACAAATAATCCAATAAAAAATGGGCAGAAAACATGAATAGATATTTTTCAAAGACAACATACAAGTGACCAACGGACGAATGAAAAGATGCTCAACATCACTTATTATCATGGAAATACAACTCAAAATCACATGAGATACCACCTCACACCTGTCAGAATGGCTAAAATTAACAACATAGGAAACAACAGATGTTGGTGAGGATGCAGAGAAAGGGGAATCCTCTTACACTGCTGGTGGGAATGCAAACTGGTGCAGCCACTGTGGTAAACAGTATGGAGGTTACTCAAAAAGTTAAAAATAGAACTACCCTCTATGATCTAGGAAATGCACTACTAGGTATCTACCAAAAGGATACAAAAATACTGGTTCAAAGGGGCACGTGTGCTCTGATATTCATAGCATTATTAACAATAGCAATTTATGGAAAAAGCCCAAATAAATGTCCATCAACTGATGAATGGATAAAGAAAAGGGTGTGAGAGATATGTGTGTGTGTGTGTGTGTGTGTGTGTGTAATGGAATATTACTCAGCCATCCAAAAGAATGAAATCTTGCCTTTCAGAACGATGTGGTTAGAACTAGAGTGTATTATGCTAAGCAAAATAAGTCTGTCAGAGAAAGAAAATATCATGTGATTAAATTCATATGTGGAATTTAAGAAACAAAACAGATGAACATAGGGGAAGGAAATAAAATCAGAGAGAGCAAACCATAAGAGACTCTTAACTACAGAGAACAAACTAAGCATTACTCTATGGGCTAAATGGGTGATGGGTATTAAGAAGGGCACTTGTGATGAGTACTGGGTATTGTATGTAAGTGATAAATCACTAAATTCTACTCCTGAAACTAATATTATACTATATATTAACTAAACAGAATTTAAATTAAAACTTGAAACAAGCAAACAAAAAGACACATACATTTATTTTTTATACATAATGCTATTGGACACTTAGTAGACCACAGTGTAAGTAAACATAACTTTTATGTGCACTGGGAAACCAAAAAAATTCATTTGACTCACTTTTTTCTGATATTCACTTTATTGTGATAGTCTGGAACTAAACCCATAATATCTTATATAATATAAAATATATCTCCCCCACCACTTGATAAAATCTTACAAGTGAGTGTATTTAAGTCAAAATGCAACAAAATGTTTAAGATTATTGTTTGTTTTCTCAAGATTTTAATTATTTATTCATGAGAGACACAGGGGCAGAGACATAGAGGGAGAAGCCGACTCCCTGTGGGGAACCTGATGCAGGACTCGATCCAGGTCCTGGGGATCGTGACCTGAGGTAAAGGCAGATGCTCAACCACTGAGCCATCCAGGTGCCCCAAGATTGTTAATAAAAATTGTCAAATGGCTTTCGATAATATTGATTTTACTTCCATTTCCTGGAGCAGTGTGTGAAAGTGCTTGTGGGACAACACCCTATGAAACACCTTGTTAAAAGTTTGATACCTGAAGCAGGAGGGACCAAAATGTTCACACATTCTGCTAAAAATAGACAGAAGGCTGAGACATTTTGGCATAAAAGCTTGGCCACTTCCAAATACCTAGATCTGAGGCAGCCTGAGGCCTTCTAAAGCCAAAAAAACTCCTCACTACTATGTGATCAATTATGCATGGTCCAAGCCAGAAACTGAGTCCCACAGTCTGGGAACATGAGTGTGAGTGTGAAATAACATGCTCTCTTAAAAATAAAGTCATATGTAGATTGTTACTATAGTACCTATGCATTATTAAGTCCTAAACCTAAAGGTTTTTTTCCCTATACCAGGCTCACCCTTTTTACATCAGCTAATGAAGGAATGTTTTTAAAAATTGCCTGATGGGGATCCCTGGGTGGCGCAGTGGTTTAGTGCCTGCCTTTGCCCCAGGGCACGATCCTGGGTTTCCAGGATCGAGTCCCACGTCGGGCTCCCGGTGCATGGAGCCTCCTTCTCCCTCTGCCTCTCTCTCTCTCTCTCTGTGTGACTATCATAAATAAATAAATTTGTTTTAAAAAAATTGCCTGATGTGATGCCTTCTAGCCAATTGCTTAGAAGCAATGGTTTCACTCCCTTTGTCTAGAGAACCTACATATTTACGTAACAAATTATATAATTCTATTATTAGTTTACATAAAAATGAGGTAGTCATAGAGGTTTAAGTTCTGATAACTGTTAGTATGAACTGTTAAGAGTTTTAGTATTAGGTATGAAGTAGAACAAAACATTGACTAAAGAAAAAAATGGATATGAAGTAGGCTGAACATTATGAAATGGTTTTGACTCTCAGACTCAGCAATTTCCTACTTTAGCATAACTGTTTGGTGAATACTTAGCTTTGTTCAGATGAGCACTGAACTGAAAGACTGTAAAAGAAAGTAACAAAATTTAGGTCATTAGGAGGTAGTATAAATATATTATTAAAAATTGTGCCCCAAATTTATTATTCTGGTAACAAGATCACTTATTTCATGTAAGTCTATTGCTTGGCTTTCTTCCATTCTCTCAATGCACTATCTCAAGAACACATCATGCGTAAATGTGGAGGAGTGCTTGTGCATGGGAATGTGGCTGGAGAAGCATCCAGTGAGCTTAAGATTCTGTTTCCTTTAAATTACTCCTTAGCATATCTTATTTATTTATTTATTTATTTATTTATTTATTTATTTATTTAGTTCATCATTACTTGTGGGTTATAAATTATTTATACTTATATTTTAATAAAAATTAATGTAAAATTTAAGCTTTTCATTGTAAGTGCTAATCTACTGCACCAAAAATGTGCACAATGAAGAGACTTCTTATTGTTTAGTCTCAATCCAAATTAAGCCTCCATCAGTATTTGAGGGCACAGAAGTCCTGGCAAAAGTCCATTTTTGGGAAGATGCCTATCTAATTCTATTCATGGGTTTGGGTATCAGTTACTAATATTAAAGAATTTAATTCAAAAATAGTTTTTCAAAATAAAAGGTTTTCTTCAAAATTGTAGCAAAATATGATTTTCTTTTCATTATAGCCAAATCAGAAAAGGTGATGAGAAAGAAAACTATATAAAATATCTATCATTGTATATTGAATTAAATGCTAGCAAAGGTACAAAATAATTATCTTCACACTCTATAGACATTCCTTTCTTTACTCATAGTTTTCAATACTCTTTTCTTTCCTATTTTCTTCTTTTGATAATAAATAATAAAATAAATACATACTAAAATTGTCTTGAAACACTTGGGTGGCTCAGTGGTTAATTGTCTGCCTTTGGCTCAACTTGTGATAGCGGGGTCCTGGGATCAAGTCCCACATTGGGTTCCCTGCAGGGACCCTGCTTCTCCCTCTGGCTGTCTCTGCCTCTCTCTCTCTGTATCTTTCATGAATAAATAAATAATATCTTAAAAAAATAAAATTGTCTTGTTGATTGTATTGTTTTCAAATAAAAAGTGTATATTCATGATATTGTGCTTTTTCTATTTTTTAAAATATTTTATTTATGTACTTGAGAGAGAATGAGAGTCAGAGAGATCACAAAGGGAAAGGGAGAAGCAGACTTGAAGCTGAGTAGAGAGCCTGATGCAGGGCTTGATTCCAGGACCCTGAGATCGTGACCTGAGCCAAGAGCAGGTGCTTAACCAACTGAGCCACCCAGGTACTCCTATGCTCTTCTATTTTTATAACCAAAGTAATAGCATATGAGTATGAAGAGTAATCAATAAGCTAATTATAAAGTAAATTAAAAAGTTAATTTCTCTATACCCTATTATATATTTGTTACCTGTTGCTCTATGCAGCCATGAGTAAAAATCATAGGGAGAAATAATTTGTTTTGCATTAGGTAGGATTCAGTTGACTGAGTTTCTTTCTAACTCTAACATTGTACTGTATGAAGAGAAGAGTGGTAAGGACCCAAATCATAAAGTTGACTAACATTTCCCTATTATTGATTACGTGCCAGCCTTTCTGTTAAATGTTTTATAAACCTTCTCATTTCATTCTCAAAATTATTATTTTTTATTATTTTTTAAAGTTTGATAGTAAAATTAATATTATTCTTTTGCATTTATTTAAATTACTCCTTTACTTCAGTGGTGATATGGACTTTTAAATATTTTTTAGCTTACATTTAGCTTGATTAAGTACAAAAACTTATTTTAACAGCATTAAAAATACACAAGTATCATCTGTATACCATATATTATGCTAGGGACCAATGATTATAATATGATCAAACAATTACTGATGATGGCTGCAAAAATAGACTTCAGCTTCTTCTAGTGGCCAAATCAAGGAAAATAAAATAGTTATAGTAAATACGTTCATAATATAAACAAGGCAAGCAACTTTTCCTGGTGTTAAATTTTAGTGAATTGTATCATTAACCTCTATTCTTCACTTCATTCTTATGTTTCCTATTTGTATGCTCTTTACCTAGTAACTTTATAGAGTCTCTTCAATCTGGGTTAACATTCTTTTCTATTCCTCCACTCTGAGTTCGGTCACACCATTTGACCAATGGTATGCTAATGTGTATGATACAAGCAGAGTCTAGAAGCATGCTTTTTTGATTGAGATTGCTGCAATCTTGCACACCTGCTGTTAAATGAGAAGATATGCATGTGTTAGCCCCATAAGCCCAGTAGAAGAATGTGAGCAACAAGTAAATTATCATTGCCTTATATCACTGAGTTTTGGAGAGGCTTGTTAATCAACAATAGCTGATTGATACAAAAGTCTTGAGATAAATTTCTCAGAAGGCAAAATGAAGCTTATGGTTAAAATAATCTTTACAAAGGGATCACCCGGGTGGCTCAGTCACTTACACGCGTCTGACTCTTGATCTCTGCTCTGGTCTTGGTCTCAGGGTCTGGAGTTTGAGCCCCAAATTAGGCTCCACGGTCGGCATGGAGCCTGCTTAACTTGATTTAAATAAATAAATAAATAAATAAATAAATAAATAAATAACTTTTTCTGTATACTAATCATTTTCCTCAAAAAAAAAAAAAAAATCAGTGATATATGCAAACCAAACCGATGTAACAGTTTGCCAAACTTAGTTTCATTCCAGATGAGTGACTTGTAGCACATATATGCAGTAATAAAAGTGTTACTCAAGTATTGTGATTCTCAAAGATCATCATCATTTCCAGGTTTTTTCCCTTCTCCAATTCTCTTGCCATATCTTGCCATATATTCAGCATTCTGAACCACTCATTTTATCTTATCAGTTTCCTGCTAAAATCTTTCATTTTCTCTTTGTATAAAGCTTAAAATTCTTAACATAGTGCACAGAGTCTTACATATCTTCTACATCCTGCTTAATTTTCTAGCTTTATTTTATATCCTCCTGCTTCTTCTACTAGCTCTTCTTCTGTCATACTACACTTTTCATTTCTTCCTTCCTAGCTGTTCTCTTTCTCATCCCTGTGGCTTCTTGCACACTGTTCCTTCCACCCAAAATGCACACCAGTCCATTCTTTGCCTAATTGTTATGTATTTTTCCATTTTCAGCTTATAAATCAGTTCCTGTGGGAAGACTTCCCTAACCTCTTAGTCTGAATTAGGTCCTCCTTCATTTAGGACAAAGTACTTCCTATTACTGTCAGTCATCATACTATAAGCAATTATTAGTTTGCTTAACTCTTATCAGAGAGAGTGCCTTGCATAGTCACTTATTATATTCTTAAGTATTTGCATGGGCTCTGGCAAGTTGTGTGTACTGCAAGTTTTTAAATGAATAACTTGGGATCCCTGGGTGGCGCAGCGGTTTAGCGCCTGCCTTTGGCCCAGGGCGCGATCCTGGAGACCCGGGATCGAATCTCACGTTGGGCTCCCGGTGCATGGAGCCTGCTTCTCCCTCTGCCTATGTCTCTGCCTCTCTCTCTCTCTCTGTGACTATCATAAATAAATAAAAATTTAAAAAAATGAATAACTTGATTTAACTTATATTAGTCTCTCTAAAATGGAACTAGTGAATTAGACTGGTAAAATAAAACTAAATAGGACTAGTAAAGACCCCAAGCTCTTAGTCACTTTGACCACTCAGTCATACTTATAAACCTAAAAGTTATGGTTTGAATGTTCTGTAGTCTGTTCACAAGGATACGTGTATCATTTTGCAAACTTGGGGCAATTTGATTCATTAAACCTCTCTGTTACATATATTTTTCATGATGACTTAGTCACATTATTAGTGAACCGTATAAACCAAGTGTAGTTTTGAGTTCTTTAGGCATTGTCTCCATACTCTGAGTGTTTGCCTGGCTCATGCATGGTAGTCACCAGTATAATCATTTTCAGCACTTTCTTTAACTTGCTTTTATTTTCATATGTCTGTATATAATTTTGTTGTATTTATAGTACATATTGTGGTGAAGACAACCAATATACATTTATTTGTATTTTGTGTCTATTTTATATTAAGTGAGTTTGAAAAACCTTATGGATAAGTCATTTCTTAGTGGTTTTTTTTTTGGAAACAAATACATAATTAGTTTAAAGCTCTCTTTCAATATGGAACTCTTCGAGAAACTATGTATTTCTATGTGTAAAGTATGTATATGTGTAACGTATTTCTTAATACTGTGTGTAAAATCTCTTCTTTCTTTCTTTCTTTCTTTCTTTCTTTCTTTCTTTCTTTCTTTCTTTCTTTCTTTTTTTCTTCTTCTTTTTCTTTAATTACTGAGACGGTGTTTCTCCTGAGAAGCTTGGTAAGAGTAGAAACTGTGTAGCATTTGTTTTGTTTTTCCTGGGAACAGGACTTGTATTAACACTGCCTCATGATGATTCTGGTAGTATTCATTCATACATATAATTGCTAACTAAAGGACAGAAGTAACCGTTCATGGAGCTGAGTGCTTGGACTTTGTTAATACAACACTAAATCTTTTTGTTGTTGTTGTTTTGTTTTGTAGACCTATGTGGCCATAATTCAGATGAAAATGTTCACAAAGGCCAATTTTTGAGAAGGAAAATAGAATTACATCCCGTTCGCTTTGGTGCATCGATTAAAAAGCCAGATGTTAAGAACAGATGTCAATGAGTTATTTTTCATATGCCATGGTTTGCAGTTATGAACTCTCCATTTATCACCTCAGATGGGAACAGTTAATTTGACAGTGAGTGTTTTGGTTATTAGCCAATTTCAACATGGGTCCTTGGGTTTTTGAAATCTGATGTACAGATATGTGATAAAAAGACTTACAGTGGAAGTGCTGTTAACTTGATTTTTGTGCCTTAGAGTTTACCAACACATAATGCAATGGGAGTGAATATTCCTACTGGTGAATGAGCATAAATCCAGCATTGGCAAAGAAACAATGCATATGTTATGACCGAAATATAGAATGGTTAATCCAATTGTAAATTCCAAATATCCAAATGTCAGACCCTTGGACAGGTGTATGGCTTACTGGGTTTTGCTTATTTATTATTTGATTTAATGGATAACAATATCCATTAAAATATTTTTCACAATATTTGTATTAAATATGTTTTAGAATTGGTTTTAAAATTTTATCTACTATGGGACGCCTGGATGGCTCAGCAGTTGAGCATGAGCATCTGCCTTCAGCTCAGGGCATGATCCGGGGGTCCTGGGATAGAGTCCCACATGGGGCTCCCTGCATGGAGCCTACTTCCCCCTCTGCCTATGTCTCTGCCTCTCTCTCTCTCTCTCTCTGTGTGTGTGTGTGTGTCTCTCATGAAAAAATAAACAAAATCTTTTTAAAATATTTTATCTAGTATGGAATAATTTTCAAACGTAGATGATACCATATTTCAAATTGTTAGCTATATTGACATAATAAATATTTTTAAGTCAGCCATTTACTATTTTGAGCTAGGATATTTAAGTAGCAGACAAGATAGTGGGATAATAATATTTTAAAAAATATGTATGGACAATACTTGGAAGATTAAAAAGCTTTAGCATATCTTATATTTTATATCAACTTTGTGAGCTAAATCATTAATTTTATTATTCCCAAAGTTGGAAAGAATGGATATGGGATTTAATTTTTTCCTTTCATTTTCTATTCTAGTTTTCTTTCTGCTACAGTTCACTACCTTTCCTTTAATTCAGAGCTCAAACAATATTTATTTCAGTCCAGAGGTTGAAAAGTGCATCAGATTCTACTGTAGGAGATCTGATTATATTATAAACAATTTAAGCCCTTTTCACATCTTTACATTAACTGATGACTTTGATAAGTGCAATAGAAATTGGCTTATATAGCTTACCTTTAACCAACTGCTAGATTAACTGAAGCTCTCCATTTTCTCTATAAACATATTGATTAGAGCCTATAGTGCATTGAAACCTCCGCATTTCTGCTCCTATTACTTTCATTGTATGCTGAGTATGCGTCAATAGTGTCTTCTCAAAACTCTTTGTATCAGGGCAGCCCAGGTGGCTCAGCGGTTTATCACCGCCTTCGGCCCAGGGTGTGATCCTGGAGACGACGGGGGATGAGTCCCACGTCAGGCTCCCTGCATGGAGCCTGCTTCTCCCTCTCACTGTGTCTCTGCCTCTCTTTCTCTTTGTCTCTCACGAATAAATAAAATCTTAAAAAAAAAAGAAACCTCTTTGTATCAGTTGCATCTGTTGTATTAATGAAATGTAATTGACTATTGTATAAGTCATTGAAAGATGAAATCAAACAAAAAAATTACTTCTATGAAGACTAAATGACATGATTTGAAAGATTAAATATGGGGTAGTTGCAAACTGAAGTGTGTACCTGAAAATGTAGAAAAATTGTAGAGGAAAGGAATTATGAAGCACTAGGAGACTCTTGCATTCAAATTGCTTTGCATTTCTTTTTATAAATTCTAGTTTCTCCTTAAAGAAACTCAAATTGGTACATTTTGCATATAATTGATTCAAGAAAATTTATGAAACCTGCAAATTGTAAACCTATTCTAAAGGAAATGGCTTTCTTCCTACAGTAAAGAATAAGCAAATCAAGTTAAAATTGCTGTGTTGTAAGTTAAATGTTTAAGTTATGACTACATCACTATTTTTATGATTTCCAGATTTAACTTCCATTTACAATGATCTTACTTACCATTGACTGATTTCAAGTGTGCCAGATATGAGGGATTCAGTTGTTTCTAAATACCTAATATTAACTCATTAAATATCCGCTGCCTAACTCAGTGTCCAAGTCACAATGATGTTTGTTCATAGAGACCTAGAATATTCTACCAAAAATGTTAGATCTATCATGTGAAATCTGCAAAGTGTGGAATCTGCACTGTTCATGGTAGGTAAGGAATGAGGAGAAACTTTTGTGTGACGTGAAGAAACAAACATATTACTACCTCACAACAAATAGAAGCAGTGAGTTTTTCAGGAATCTGATGTAGCATTCTGGTTCAGAGAAGTTCTTGCTGTGCCTTGGGGTTGAGCTTGCTGTTTATCACTTGAATGCAAGGGACAGACAACAAGGGGAAGTTTCCCACATGTGAATCCATCCTTGGACC
Source organism: Vulpes lagopus (assembly GCF_018345385.1). Classification (NCBI taxonomy): domain Eukaryota; kingdom Metazoa; phylum Chordata; class Mammalia; order Carnivora; family Canidae; genus Vulpes; species Vulpes lagopus. The sequence goes on along the minus strand of NC_054829.1, from coordinate 120,313,647 downwards.
TTAAAGAGAAGATGATGGATGTTAGTGTGGTGAGAGATAAATGGGCTCAAAGTAATTATGCCCCTGAGTATTCTGGTTTAAGTCTTTTTTAATATAGCATTCTCATGTAAATTATTTCTTTCAAACTTTTTTTTTTTCAGGCTAAAGGGCTGAAAAATCTTTGGTTAGGATAAACAAAACAATTGTAAAAATATTTTTATACTCTAAATGAAATTTAAGTGTACTCGCAGATATTCTATATTAACTCTGGTTAAATTTCCTAGAACACATAATACTCAATTATACCACTGAAACTTCTGTTTTGGTCTCTCTGGCACCTAGATATATTTCAGAGAAATGGTTAGTTTTGCACACAGATATTGGTGATTACTAGATGGCCTAAAAATTTGGATTATTTTGTTAATTTAAATTTGGCTTTCTTAAAATTCTATAATTCTATTTTATGATCCAGATAAATATGACCTTGAAAGGGAAAATGTATATCTTAAAATAAAATATAACACCCATAAGTTCTTAGGTTTTGTTTTTTCATCTGCAGTTCTGCAAAATACATTCCATTTCCATCCACAAGTTAATTTTTTCAAGTTATCTTAAGAATTTTATCTGCATGAAATTTTCAATAACTACAAAGTAACTGGAAATTTCTCTGAAGATATTATGATTAAATTACCAGCAAAAATCTTATGTGCTTGGAATTTCAAAATGATTTGGACAAGCAGCCAAAAACTTCTTTGTCATCAAATCTGTGTTTACAAAGTACAGCTAGACACATTTCTGTGCTTTACATTTCTCTGAACAGAAAAACGGAGTGTACACGTATGTATGCATACGTAATGAGGCCATATTGACTAGACTGACCCAGTACAAGAAGGAATGATCATCAGGAAAAAAAAAATTTCCCCCCAGATTTTGTTTGCTATTGTCTACTAATTTAATAAAAATGTTCAATGTATGTGTTATTAAAACCTGAGTTCTTAGTGTAGTTCAGGGGTTTTTTCCTACTTCTTTTTAAGATTTATGATTATCTTCTAGAGCAGTTTTAGGTTCACAGCAAGATTTAACAGAAGGTACAGAGATTTCCCATCTACCTCCTGCCTATACATGCAAAGCCCCCACCCCCCATTATGAACATCCCTTACCAGAAGAAACATTTGTTACAATTGATGAATCTACATTGATATACCATAAACAATAGTTCCCTTTTATGCATTAAATTCTGATAACCTACTGTGTACCTCATATTTAAATGGAACCTTGAAATTTTATGAAAACATTAGAGGGGCGGGTGCCTGGGTGGCTCATTTAAGTGCCTGACTCTTGATCTTAGCTTAGGTCTTCATTTCAGGGTTGTGCGTTCTAGGCCTACGTTGAGCTCCGTGCTGAGCATGGAGCCTACTTAAAACAACAGCAACAGCAATTTAAAAACACAACCCTTAAAAAAACCTACATGTGATAAGTAAAAAAATTTGATGCCCAATTGGATAAATAAAGTACTGAACATGTTTTCCTTTGGCTTTAGCATGAGATTTTCATACAACTTCTGAGACACCATCTAGGTTTATTCAGTTTAAATTTATCCAAAATAATCTCTTTGGACAATATAAGCCTATACTTTTGAGTTATTTCTGTTATTCATTAGGAGAGTTGTAGACTGATAGCTTCAATTGCTGTCTTAGCAGGAAATCTCCATCAAATGTGCTAAATATTTATAATATTTTAAGGGAGTGTGAACACATTTTAAAATGTATGCAGAGCAACCAAGAGGTTGAAGAGTTTACAGACGAGATTATACATAATGATCAAAGGAACCGGGCACATTTCTTGTTGATAAAACTGATTCTGAAGAAGGCATGTATTGAAATACCTGGAGGGCTGCCATTTAGTGAAGATTTAGACTTACTGTTTACAGCTCTAAAAGGCTGAGGGAACCAAAGATAGAGGGAATCCACAGGGAAACATATTTTAGTTTAAATGAATGATATTTGTAAAATTGGGATGGTCCAAAAATTGGAAGAAATATTTTATAAGATTGTGATGTATTTTCCTTTGTGGTATGAGAACATACTTGGCAAAACTTATTTATTTTGTAACTGAAAGTTTGTATCTTTGACCACCTTCCTCCAGTTCCCCCTCCCCCAACCCTCCACCTCTAGTTACCACAAAACTGATCTTTTTTTTTTTTTCTATGAGTTTGCGAGTTTTGGTTTTGTTTTGTTTTAGATTCCACATATAAGTGAGATCATACATTATTTATCCTTCTCTGTCTGGTTTATTTCATTTAGCGTAATGCCTTTAAGGTCCATTCATGTTGTTGTAAATGACAGGGTTTCCTTATTTTTTTTGGCTAAATAATACTCCATTGTATACCACATCTTCTTTATCGATTCATCCATCTATGGATGCTTAGGTTGTTTCAGTGCCTGGACTATTGTAAATAACACTGCTGTGAACAAAAGGGGAGCTGGTATCTTTTTGAGTTAGTGTTTTTGTTTCCTTTGGATTTATTTCCAGAAGTAGAATTGCTGGATCATATGGCAGGTCTGTTTTTAATTTTTTGAATATCATCCGTACTGTTCTCCATAATTGCAGCAGTGCCCAGGGTTCCCTTTTCTCCACATTCATACCAGCCTTTGTTAACACTTGTCTTTTTGATGATGGTTATTCTAACAGGTGTGAGGTGATATCTCATTGTAGTAGTAATTTGCATTTCCCTAATGACCAGTGATATGGAGCATGTTTCTATGTACCTTTTGGCCATTTATATATCTTCTCTGGAAAAATATCTCTTTAAATACTTTGCCTATTTTTCAGTTGTATTACCTTTTTTTTCTGTTGGGTTGTATAAGTTCTTTGTATATTTTGGATATTAACTTTTGTCAGGTTTGCAGCTTTTCCCCCCATTTTGTGTGTTGTCTTTTCACTTTGTTGATGTTTCTATTTCTGTGTAGGAACTGTTTAGTACAATGAAGTCCCAGATGTTTATTTTGTTGATTATGCCAGAACATTCACATTTAAAATGATTATTGATATATTTACATTACTATTTACCATGGTTGTAACTGTTTTCTATTCATTGCCTTTGTACTCCATTTTTCCTCTTCTCGCTATTTTCCTGCTTTTTAAATTGAGCATTTAATATCATTCCATTTCATTTTTTTATTTCTCATAGCATATAAATTAAACTTGTTTTTTTTTTTTTTTTTTTTTTTTTTTTTAAATTTTTATTTATTTATGATAGTCACAGAGAGAAAGAGAGGCAAAGACATAGGCAGAGGGAGAAGCAGGCTCCATGCACCGGGAGCCCGACGTGGGATTCGATCCTGGGTCTCCAGGATCGCGCCCTGGGCCAAAGGCAGGCGCCAAACCCGCTGCGCCACCCAGGGATCCCTTAAACTTGTTTTTATAGAATTTTTAGTGACGACCCTAGACTTTGAAATATACATTTTAAATTAATCTGAGTCAACTTTTGGATAATCCTTTACCACTTCTAGCTATTGTAGGTTTCTTATGAAAGAGTTTTCCCATTTCTTGTCTCCTACCCCTGGTGACATTGCTGTTCTTCATTTTATTGATCCATATGGTATAGTCATACAATACACTGTTACCATTTTTACTTCAAACAAATAATTATGCTTTTGATCAGTTAAAAATAAAAAATATATTTTATATTACCATCTTTTATTCTTCTCTACTGTTAATTTCTTTATGTCGTTTTAAGTTTCTATATCATTTTCATTCTCCCTAAAGAATCTTTTAAAGCATTTTTTGCAAGACCATTCTTCTGATTATGAATTCCTTCAGTTTTTATTTGAAGGGAAAAGGATTTTTTTCTTCTTCCATTTTGAAGGATAATTTTGCTGGATATAGAATTATAGGTTGATGGTTTATTTTCTTTGAAGTCTTTAAATATTTTGTTTTACTCTCTTCCTACTTCTATAGTTATGAGAATACCATTCTAATTCTTATCCTTTTTCCTCCATAGGTAGGCTATTTTTATCCCTTGGGCTTTTTTCAAGATTTTCTTTTTGTCTTTCTTAAGTTTGAATATGATATGCTTAGGTGTGGCTTTTTAGGTATGTGTACCACTAGGTATTCTTTAGGCTTCCTAGACTTTTTATTTGGTGTTTATCATTAATTTTGGAAAATTTTCAGCCACTATTACTTGTTGTGACCAATTTCCAATGACAATATTAGAGCCAACTCAAAATTGGACACATCCTGTGATCTTGGTCAGGGATTGCAATCCTGATAATCACACACATGCACACACACACACCCAAGAGGATATGAAAAATTTACTAGTCATGTAATGAGGCTTTCTAGAAAAAGCAGGGAATCTTCCAAGCAAATGCTAAAATGCCCTTAAGAGTGTAGGCATAGGATTTTCCTTGGAGTAATTATGGTGGTTAGGAGATAGGTCCAGGATGAGAGTTCCTGTGCATCGTTTGAACTTAACAGCTCCCAAAGGAGCACGTAGGTTTTTCCAGATATAGGAAAGAAGGCTCAGACAGAGGCATGAGGCTTAAAAGATGTCAGAAATCAAATATAAAAAATTGAGTTAAACCCTTCATTATATTACTTTCAATATTTTTTTTGTTCCAATCTTTTTCTGGTATTCAACTCTATATATGTTCTGTCTTTGAAATTATCTGATTTGGATGTCTGTTCTGTTTTTTATCCCAATCCTTTCTTCTCTTTGTATTTTAGTTGGGAAATTTCTACTGACCTGTCTTCAAGCTACTGACCCTTCAGGCATGTCAAGTCTGCTGGTGAGCCTATCACAAGAATTCTTCATTTCTGTTACAATGTTTTAGATTTCTAGTAATTACAAATTATTTGAATTTCCTTCTTTCTACATATATTACTGAAGGTTCTTTAATGTTGTCTTCTTTTTTTATTAGAGCCCTTAACATATATTAAATGTAGTCATTTTCAATTCTTTGATAATTCCAATATCTGCATCATTCTTTGAATCTATTTCTGATGATTGCTTTATTTTATTATTTAGACTGTATTTTTATTTATTTATTTTTTGTCATGTCTTACTATCTTTTTGTTTAAAGCCGGATATATTTAACTGGATGATAGGAACTGAGGTAAATAGACTTTTTGTGTGGGAATTTATGTTATCTGGCTGGGAGTTAGACTGTTTGATGTTTGCCATAGTTACACTTGCTAGAGGTGTTAGATGTCTCTGGTATCTTTGTTTTTGTCTCCTCTTTCAACCTTGGGCTTCCCTTAGCATTCTTCATCATATGATTGGAGCTCCTTCACCTCTAATCCACTCTAACCCAGGATCTCTGTTAGTGTGATGGGGGAACAGGAGCATTCTATAATCTTCTCATTATACTTTAGTGTTTTAGTAATGCCCATCTCAGGACTGTGCCTTTGACAAGTATTTCTTTAATGGCATAGCATCTTTCAATGACCCCCATACACCTTTCTCTCATTTCAGCATTTTGCATCCATTTCTTTGAAGCCTCTTTCATAAGCTAACTATGTTTTCTTTCTCTTTTTCCCTTAGGTAAGACAAAAAAACTAGAGAGGGCAAAGTGGGAGGATGCCCTTTTTTCACTTGGGAAAAGGCTCTAGTCAAGTCTTTTCTTTGGAGAGTGAGAATTTATGATGATGAAAGTTTTGGGCATTTCACAATCATCTTCTTATTTTGTCATCACCAGAGCCACAGAGTCTTTCTTAAATATTCACCTGTTGGGGTTCCTGGAGGCAAAACCAATGAAATTGTGAATCTTCCCTAAGCCTACATTTCCCAGGAGTTTTTCACTCTCAAGCTAGTCCACACTTGACCTCCAGATATTCATCAGAATTGCCAGTTAAGTGTTCTACTAGTTCATGGCTCTAGTGGTTTCTATTTGAAGTGAGTCTATCTTGGCTGTCTCCCTGGATAAGGCTGCCTCTCCAGGTTCTAGGGTGACAGTTTGCCCTACAACTTCATTTCTTGATAAGCCCAAGAAAAATCATTAATTCTTAGTTTGTCTAGCTTTTCTGTTGTTGTTGTACAAACAAGTGTGATGACTCCCAAGCTCTGTACAAACTGGAGTTAAAACCTGCTTTTTTATTTTTAAACAATTGGGAAAAGTTTAAGGAAAGTTTTCAAAGTTTACATATTCATAAATAGTATAGAGATGTCTTCTTATCTCAGGGTATTTGTGTCTGGTTTCTCATTTTTCCCTAATTCTCCTCACCACTTCCTTCTTATTCTTAGGTGTCCTCTTAAAAGTTACATTTTTAGTGATGCAAGGAGGATTTGAGATACTATGGGTATAGAGTGTAGTCAACTTGCATGTTGCAAAGCAAGTTCCCTTACTTACTAGTGGATAACTTTTAGCAAGTCATTTATTTAGTCTCTGTCTTAGCTCCCTCACTTGTGAAATGGAGATAAATTGATTAACATTAAGTTCTTAAGATAGTATATGGCACATAGTTAAGTGCTCTGCAGGTGTTATGTACAATATTAAATAAGTGGTCTACAATGAGGATAACTTACTGTATGTCTCTATCAGTTACTGTATTTCAGATCTTCACTTTGAATAATTGGTGAATAACATCTTGATTTTGTGAATTCCCTAACAATCCATAGAGCCATTATATTGACATCCAAAGCTACTTTTTATTCTGATCTTCACAATCCTCTAAGATAGATTGGAGAGACATTGCCTTTCTCATTTTACAGGGACTTCATTGTCTTGCCAAAATCCCACTAGTAAGTAAGCTGTGCTAGAGCTTGAAGCTAAGTTTCTGATTCTAAGTGTGGTGTTTGTTCACATCATGTACTATCTCAATAGATTTTTTTAAGTTTATTTATTTATTCATGAGAGACACACACACACAGAGAGAGAGGCAGAGACACAGGCAGAGAGAGAAGCAGGTTCCCTGCAGGGAGCCTGATGTGGAACTCGCTCCCAGGACTCCAGGATCACACCCTCGGCCAAAGGCAGGTGCTCAATCGCTGAGCCACACAGGCATCCCCTATCTCAGTAGATTTTAATGAACTTTTAACCATATTCAAGCTGTAGTATAATCAGTGTCCTGTTATCTTTGAGAGATGATACTGAAAATGAGAATTTAAAATTCTTTTCCTTTTCATCTGCAAATATATGATCTTGCAAAGCCATAGCTTAATAATATTTTTGCTTTTCTGATTGCAATGCATCTTAAAATGTCAATATTTGTAAAAATGAGGGTAATCATACAGAAAATGTAACTCAGAAAATGTAACTCTAACCAGTATTTCTGTTCATAATACCAAAGAAAACCAGGGTGAATATTTTGAAGGAAACTGAGTTGCTGTATAGTCTCAATTCTCACTTCATTTTAAATTTGTTTTTTTTTAATATTTTATTTATTTATTAATGAGAGACGGAGAGAGTGGGGGTGGGGGCAGAGACACAGGCAGAGGGAGAAGCAGGCTCCATGCAGGGAGCCCGACATGGGACTCGATCTTGGATCTCATGGATCAGGCCCTGGGCTGAAGGCAGCACTAAACCACTGAGCCACCCGGGCTGCCCCTCATTTTAAATTTGTAGTGTTACATAGACTCACTGACAACTTTGTTATTACATTAGAATTAATGCATAGGTGTAGTGAATTATAATTGCTTCTTATTTTCCAGATCTAAGTTATTAACAATAGTTTATAATATTCTACATTTTATGTCTCCTTTTGTTACCAAATGCTTTGGTATGTATATTGTCTTCATTCTATAAGTTAGCATCCAGCTGCAGTACATTTTCAAGTTGATGAAGGAAGGAATTATTACATGGGATAAGGAACTTGTTAAAAGACAGAAGGAGCTATGAACCATTTATTTTACTTTATTTTTATAAACTTGTTAGTAAGTCTTAGTAAGTCTATTTTTACAATTTAAGCAAGTTTTATATGTTTTAAGAGCTGTATACTGTGCTGTTTAAATTATTAATTGACTCTGGATAGGTCATTGATCTAGTGACTAGGCATTCTTAAATCCACTTTAATATGTTTGGCTTCTCCTAAAAACAAGGCTGGGAAAGTGGAATTCAGAGTTCTAATGGAGAAAATGCTCAGTTGTGCCACCAGCACTTCTAAAGAATACATTTGTTTTCTGGCTATATGTAATACATATATTTTATTTTACTGTACATAAATAGGAAGTTTCCATAGTTTTGTAAACAGATACACTATTGTTCAGGCTTCCTGAACACAGTCCATGTTATTGGCCAAGTTTTATTATTATTATTATTATTATTATTATTTGCACTGACAAACGTGTCCATATATTTTCATTTACAGCACAGGTTTGTTTTGTTTTGTTTTGTTTTTTAACAGAAACCAACAACAACAAAGTCTCCCAATAAAATCTAGTGATTTTTTTTTTTCAGTGAATTGTTGAGAATAGTTATTCTCTAAAGGATGGCTGCATTCTCATACTTCATGAAACAGCAGATTTCAGAATGAGTTCCCGAGGTTGTAGGAAATGCCTCAGGGATATTGCAGAGAGCTGGCTGAGAATTGGAGAGAGCAGGTAACATCTAGTGGAGTTATTAATTTTCTGCTCCCACCTCAACCTGCATAGAGGTTTGTTTGTAATATTTTATTTTATCATTAGGGAAACAAGAATTCTTCTGCTAAAATAACACACATTTGAAAGCCCCTATTCTTTAAAGGTGATATTTTGTACAACAATATTTTTAAAGGATTGATGTTGGAGTATACTGTGTCGGGAAACAACATTAAAAATAAGTGTGATGACTTAACTATAGATTTTCAGAACTTTCCATAGGGATCAAAATTTTGAGGAAAATGATAAGGCTGAGAATTCACAGAAGGAACAGATTAATTCATATAGTTTATGTATGTGAAAATATAATGACCCTGGAATTTCTGTTCTGCGAAGCAGTCTGCGAACATCCAGTTGGTCATTGTTTTTAAGAATTGTTGTTCAAGAGGGACATGCCTAGACCAGCAATTACCCGTAAATGTCCCCTCAATAGCTAAAGACTATTTACTTCCAAATACTCCGAAAAAAATACCAGGTTTTCATCTTAAATAACTAAAACATGGGGAGATCATTGAATTACAATAAGGTAATGAAATTCTAAAAAGTAATTTTAGTTCAGTATTTGTACAGTCATACAAGAAATGTTACTTGCCAGCAGATGAATTGTATTGCAGAAGTACAGCTAGGACATCTATAAAAATCCAATGCAGACTTTTTTTTTTGCTTCCCTTTTGCCCCCAAAATCCTTTTGTCATTTTTCAACCTTTAACCTTAAACTTCACTTGACTGTGAGGCCTGCCAAATTTTCATCAAGACAGCAGCATATAGATACAAAGGGAAGCATAAATTATTATCATTAATAATCCATCCTGTTCTTCCCCCACCTCATTTAAACTAATGGACCATATGTTGCCATTTTCTTTTAACTGTATCCAAGAAAATTTCAGAACAGAAGAGGAGAAGAGGTTGTAAAATATATGACCACAACCTCACATTTATTTTCCAATTAAGACAAGAAAAGTAATGATAACTGTGATACTTTTTTATCTGTCTCCATGGAAATATTTCTTGATGAAAAATAGAGTAATCAACTTTAGTTATTTAAGGTTTCAAAGGAGAAAAATATTTTTGAAAATGTTTCAAGGATTTTTAAAATTTTTAATGTTTCAAGGATGTTATAATGGATAAAGATCAACAAAATTTTAGTGTATTATTATTCTTCATAGCATACATAAGGCTAATTTTTTTCTTTGACTACTCAGGTTAATTGGCCATGTTTTCATTTGTTGGTGAAAATCTTAACATTTTTATATCCAGTCAAAGGTATATATACCATTAGATGAGAGGAAAATGCTGTTCAAACTAGGGAAAATAAGAGGAAAACAGTCATAGTAGTTGGATGTAGATTATTTTCAGGACGCAACAAGTAGTAGAAAAAACTGAGATGGAGCTTACATAAAGTAGAATGGAACTTGACATAGGAATTTTGAATATTATAAATCAGATATGACTGGAGGATTAGGGGAAAACCAAGCAATCTATTGAGAAAGAATTTAGCAAAGATAATATGGAAGATGTTTGAGGCATAAAAATTAGGTTCAGAAAACTACACAAAGGTAAGCAGAAAAAATGTGGCTCTCAGTATGGTGTAGTAGTGACCCAGGCTATCCATGAATTCAAGTCTCGGTCCTGGGCTGGGAGCTCATCCTAACAGTTCTTTCTCAAAAGATGTTAGGAGCACAGTTGGTGTTACTGTCATTGGAAAGAGGAAATCCCTAGACTTCAGCAATGCTATAAGATGATGCTAAGGCCTAATCATCAGATTTCTCACCCTTAGGCTTTGAAGGGTTATTATATGAGCTGGAATATCTGCAGTGATTAGGGGTGAGGCTAAAGAAAAGATATTTTCAATTGTTGTTATGATCAGGGGCAAGTCAGGGTAGAAAGCATTTACATATTTTTCCTCATTGTTTTTCTAATAAATAATATATGGAGAAATTATGATAAACTCTAAAATTGTAAAAATTGTGTACTTGACTTAACTCATCCTTGATGACTCATTTAACTTGACTTCAGAGTTTAAAAATTATTCAGTCCACATCAGTTATACACCAGGTACCATGCTAGGCCTTAGCTATAGAGAAATGAAAAAGTGAGGTACCTGTTCTCCAAAGCTTTTGTTTTTGTTTGATAGGATTTTCTTTCTTGAGACTTTTCTTTTACTTTGATCTCTAAAAATGTTGGACAGGACAAAAGAAAAATGAAAGGCCAGGAGGACAGAAGGAAAGAAGGATAAAGTATAGATTCAATAACCTGTCATCTGGTCTCCCTGTTTCTCTTCTTGCTACTCTTTTAATATTTTCCATAGGGTAAGATCTTTTTGGATTAGATTGCCCCCAAAAACATGCAGATGACTTATCATATAGCTTAAAGAATAAAAGCCTAGCTCCTAACTTTGAGCAATCTATCTCATGAGTGTACATTGTAAACTTCAAATATACTGGTGTCTTTCTTCCCCTTTACACTTCTGGCCTAGCACCTTTGCACTAGCTCTTGCTTTGACGTGAGAAACTCCTTGCCTGGATCTTGTCATGGCCACTTCCTCCTTCAGATCTGTCATCTCTCCAGAGTATTCTTATGACTTTCAAATATAAAGTAGCCCCTCAGTCACTTCCCAGAGTACTGCCTTATATTATTGCCTTTGTGTGAAGTCTTACTACTAGCAGTCAGTTGCTCTACTTATTTAATTATGTTTTACTCATTCAAATGTAAGTTCATATGTTTGTTTTACATGTTTAACTACTAAATTGCCATATCCTAGAAATAAATTCTTATCTAAGATTTTCATCAAATAAAGAGAACAAGCTCAGTTAAGAAATGCCAGAGAAAAACAATAATAACAATAATAAAATCCAGTAGCACTCCTGAAAAGGTTACCCAAATATACATTCAAAGTCTCTGGAAAACAGATTTAAAAATAAAAAACTTTTTAAAAAAGAGTATAATGTGACCTCTACATTAAATACTGAATCCATTAAGGGTAAAAAAAAAAAAAATAGGTAAATTTATTGGTTCATTTAAGTGAAAATTCCAATGATAAGACAAATTTCAGATAGAGTTGAATCTATGTACCCTAAAGTTATTTTGAAAATTCAGTCACCCTATAGTTATGTTCCCCAGTCTGCTTCTGTTATATTAGCTTGATTTTCAGACAGGCTTTCTCCTTATAGTTGGCTACCATTACCTCAAAGCTTCTCATCCTATAAGGCAGTATTCTTAGCATAAAAAGTTTTTTTCCCTAAAAATTCTAGGAAAAAAAAATTCTAGAATTAGCTATTATTGAACTGCCTTGGGCCATGTGCTCATTCTTGACTTAAGTACTATGGAATAGACCACAGCCTTAGAGCCACATGAATAGGTAAGACTATCTGAAACAATATGCAATGAAAGTAGGAGAGTTTGTTCTTCAAACAGAGCAGGAGAGTGTCACTTGAAGGAAAAGATGGATTATAAGCTGGTGAAAACCAAAAAATATTCATGGCAAAATCAAAAAATGTTTTTGAATATACTTATAACACAAAAACAACACAGATTATAATATCAACTCTACAAATAGAATGCAAGAAGTGGAGAGGAAAGACAAAACCAGCACATTTTATTTCAAAGAAAATCCAATTTTTGTCATTAATGTTAATCATATTGATATGAATTTAGAAATTATTTGAAAAATTTTAAGTCCTTGACAAATGCATTTATAAAATTAATGGCTATTTTCTGAACTGATGGTATATGATCTACATGGTATATTATATACTACTAATTCTTAGCTGGCTGATGTTGATTTGATGAGACAGTACTTTTGTTTTATGTTGCTGTAATATTAATATTGGCATGAACACAATATATCACCAAGCAATATAAATAAGGAAGAATTTTTAATAGTGAGATGGGGTATACAAATTCTGTGATGTCTTTTTGTAATGGAATCTGATGGAGGTCATACTCAATATGAACACTTCCACCTCTGAAACACCATCTACTTCCCCAGAGCACAGCTCAGAAAGAAATAACAGAGTACCTAGAGGTGGGAAGATCTATTACAACCTTTCCATTTCTGGAAAACAGCTGAGGCCTGGGTTTGAGAAAGAGCTCAACATGGAAGAAGAGCAGAGATGGAACTCCATTAAAAAATAATAATAATAAAATAAGTAAATAAACAAGCAAATAATGTTACCAGAAAACTTTGTACTTGTAATAAACAAAATAATTGTGGGCAGATATGTTTATTTATTTATTTATTTTTTGCATCAGCATTAGAGACCCTCTCACATACAAGTTTTTCTTCAAGTATTAGATGACCTGCTAATGGCATGGTTTGAACTGTATCCTCAAAGTGTGTATCCTCAAAGTGTATATGTTGAAGTCCTAATCACTGGTACCTCAGGATACAACCTTATTTGAAAAAAAGGTCCCTTAAACAAAACAAAACAAAACAAAAAACAAAAAGACTCCTTAAAGAGTGGTAATCAAGTGCAGGTGAGGTCAGTAGGGTAAGTCCTAATCCAATTTGACTGGTAACCTCTTAAAAGGAAGAACTCTGTCAGAAAGATACCCATAGAAGAGTATGTGGAAAGACACAGAAAGAAGACAGTGTCTACAAGCCAGAGAGAGGCCTGGAGCAGATCCTTCCCTCACAGCTCTCAGAAGGAATAAACCCTGGGAACATCTTGCTTGCAGGCTTCTCACCTCTAGAACTGTGAGATAATTAGCTTCTTTTGTGTAAGCCACCCAGTCTGTGGTACTTTGTCTTGGGAGCCCTAACAAATTAAAATAGTCTGTGAATAGAGTAGAAAATGGAATAGCATAGGGATGCCTGGATGGCTCAAGGCTTGATCCGGGAGTCCCCGGATTGAGTCCTACACCTGGCTCCCCAAGGGGAGCCTGCTTCTCCCTCTGCCTATGTCTCTGCCTCTCTCTCTCTCTCTCTCTCTCTCTGTGTGTGTGTCTCTCATAAATAAATAATTAAATCTTAAAAAAAAAAAAGAAATAACATAGACAAGAGAGAACAAATAAAGACAATGAAAGAAGATAGTCTAGGTCAGAAGAGAAAGATTTCCCACAGCCACACCCATTTTTTTTTTTTTTTCTTAAAAACAAATTAGAAGTTGATACTGGATCCACATTATGTGTCCTTGTGTACAATCTGCATTTTGTTGTGTTTGGTAGTGGTCTAGAAAATCACACATAATTCACATTATGGAGGCTGAGTATTCAAAATAACCCATTTTATGAATTTTATAAATTAGTTAAATGAGCATCTTTAATATGGGTGAGTTGAAAATACATGTTCCTTGAGAAATAGGTCCTTGGTATTCTATTCTATTTGGGAGATACAAAGACAAATGCAGTCCGTGATATGATTTTAGTGTTCCTACTAACATACATATATATGTAATTTAGGGATAGTCTGCTCATTTAGGGGTATTTATACCTGGATTGGTACCACTCTTTAAGGAACAGTGCATTGAAAGAGCTCACTTCTTACCATTTGTACTCCACTTATATATTTCCACTTTATGTCCTCTTTGAATAAAAGGCTAAGACTTCATCATGCAAAAAAGGCAAATGTAAATTCACAGTTTTGCTTTGAGTCACAGCCTCTGCAACTTACAACATCTAATGTAAAAATGTATATAAAACAGAGATTCTAATTTATCAGTTCGAGTTTACTCGGTAATTGCCAATTCTTAATCACAGCCTAACAGTGTAATCTAGTCAACAGTGTTTGAGTTTTACAAAGGAGAATACCATTTGAGTATTATTATTCTTTTATGTATATGCTGTTTTTTTAGTGTAAGAAGGTAAGCAAACTCTTCCTAAAGGAAAAGTGAGGGATTTTCTGAAACATATATTAACATTTTCTGTGTTTCTCATTAATTATACAGATTTGGGTTTGGGTTTTAACATGGCATGCTGTCTCAGATAAATATAAAAATCTCCACATCATTTATCTTATGTTGTTGTTGCATTATTTTGCTAAAAATTAGTAATTTTTAGCCTTTGATTCTCACGAGCTCACTATCTCATCAAAAAAAATCCATTGTGCCAAATTAATTTTCATGTAACTTATTAAAGTGAGTGCCTCATCAACCTGAAAAACTGTCAGTACATATGGTTATTCTTTATTTTACTGGGGGATAAATTCAAACCATCTTCTATATTTAGAAATTCTGAAAGAGGCAGCAAGCCGTATTTATTTTACTTTCATCAGTTTATGAATTTGCAAATAGGTAAGAAACATGTGAGTATTTGAAAAAGTTCTTAACTGTGCTATATATATCATGAAAAGCCAGGATAAAATGTGTAAAACATTAACGGAGTTTTTAGGATTATCTGTTAATGAGGCCTCGTTAAGGAGTCTTCTTTTCTAAGATGTTTACATTTGTAAGTCATTATTTTTTAATTAAACGAAATCAGGCACATCTGTGTCCAGTATGTGAACAAAAAAATCCCTATTTGTTACCTCAGCCATTTTACTGCTGATACTAAGTGAAAAATGTACACAGCACAATTTCTTCCCCCTGAAACAAAATACCAATTAAATAATCTGGAAAGTGTTACTGATGAGCTGGAGTCTGGCTTCTATACTTAGATTTGAAATAAAGCATGCTTTGCCCTTTCACAATGTTTTAATTTTGAAAACTGTCAGAGAGTGTTTAACAGGAACAAAAATCACTGTGTGAATGCTTAATTCTTTATCAAATTCAACCCACCTGCACCTATATTATTAGCATTTTTCTGTCACCATTTTGTTGGTTCATTACACTTTGAAAGAGAATTGTAGAATCTTCAACTTAGGGGAGTAGACTGCACTGTAGGTCAGGTTTAGTTGAGAAAGGTTTTTCAGAACAGAAAAATAAGTGCAGAAATATACATGAATTTTACCATATAACATAGAGCAAGAATATAACCCACATTAATAGGTTGAAGTCTCCAGTCATTTTTGTCTTTTGTACTTTCAATTTTTCTTTTTCTGGTTCTGTTTCCACTTAAGGTGCATGTAGAAGACATCAGGAAAAATAGTTGAAAGATTTATGAAATTTTTAATGGTTAATTGTATTATGCTATTTTATATTCAATTATATTATTTTTAATAATATTAAAATAGCTTGAAAGATTATGCAAAGAGTTTTGTTGTTTTTCTCTACAATTCATTGATTTTTCACTGACTGAAATATTAGGTGATACTTGGCAACATTTATAAATAGTTCTTTTCAATCAGCTTCTTTTTTCTAAAAAAAGAATTTCTTCCACATGTTATTCTTAATTTGGCTCTCATGGAATCATAGGATTACTTGAGTTTTTAAAATATCTTCATTCTTTATTCTCTCTTGTTTTTCCATGCTAAGAAAGAAGTTTTTAATTTATTTTTTCAGTTTTCTAACTTTTATTTTAATCCCAGTTAGTTAACATACAGTGTTTTATCAGTTTCAGGTATACAATTTAGTGATTCAGCACTTCCATACAACACACAGTGCTCATCATAACAAGTGCCCTCCTTAACCCCCATCACCTGTTTCATCATTCCCCTCACCCCCTTCCCTCTGGTAACCTTCAATGTGTTCTCTATAGTTAAGACTCTGTTTCTTGATTTCTCTCTCTTATTTTTACCCTTTGCTTGTTTGTCTTTATTTTGATTCTACAGAATTAAAAGCCAGAAATTATGTACTTTTGATTATTTATTTTTTTCTTTTTCAGTACATAATTTTAAAAAACTGACATAAATATTTTGTTACATTTATTTGCAAAATTTACATATGACGGGTGCTGAATTCTGCATCTCCTGATTCCTTAACGATTGTTTATTGGACCAAAATCATAAAGCCAGACAAAATTGTTCTAGAGCATTTCTATTGCTTAGTGTGTACATAGTCATATTTTAAAGAATACTTGATCTTCTCATAATGAAGTCTACATACATCTTGAAATAGAGTCGAAAGCAAAAGTTGTAAGGTCAGACTGCCTGGGTTCAAGTGCAGACACTAAAAATTACTAGCTCTGGGAACATGGGTAAAATTCCTCACCTTTATAACCCTCAGTTTTCTTACATAGAATATGGGGGAAAATAATAGTGTCAAACTCATAGTTCATTGTGAGGAGCAATTGTGATCTATGCAAAATGACCAACAAGATACCTAACAATTTGTGAACAGCCAATAAAGGTTGAGTATTTTTATATTTAAAATACTTCAATGCTTTCCTTAAATTATTATTAAATTCATTCCATCTTTACCAAGTGATTTAAAAGACATCATTTATGGGGTTTCACTAATTCAGTAGTACTAAATATTTGTTACCTCCTACTGCCATTACTGCATGCATTATTTTACCTAACAGAAGCAAAACATAGAGATGCTTTTCCATTCATAAGGTGGATACACTGGAACTTTTTTTTTTTTAACTTCTGGGTAGCTTAGGAGCTTCTCAATACATTTTGGAAATTTAATTGGATGCATAGCCATACTGTCATTGAAAATATCAAATTAACCATCAATACAAATGAGAATTTTGTAAGAAAAATTCCATTGTAGAATATTTATTTAGTACAACAGCAGTCTTTGTTAAAGGTCAGAGTAAAATGAATTGCCTTTTTTCCCAAGTTAAACATATGAAAATTTAGAGCTATAATTTCAATTTTCATTCACATTTCTTTTCTTGATGGTTTCATTATATGCATTCTCATGTTAAATGCATAAGTGTATTCAATTAGCAAGTACATTTTCAGCATTATTTTTGTCACAGTGATTCTGGATGTTCCACATTTGAGTATATAAATTAAGTAATAAAACATTTTTAAAATTTTAAATTCAAGCAATCATTTCATTTTGCAAGGTATATTTTACAAATTTTCTTCTATCATATTTCAGAAAAGAATGAATTATAAATTCTGAACAATTTTATGCCATCTTTAAAAGCTTTTTTTTTTTTTTTAAAGATTTTATTTACTCATAAGAGACAGTGAGGGGTTGGGGGTAGAGACACAGGCAGAGGGAGAAGCAGGCTCCGTGCAGGGAGCCTGATGTGGGACTGGATCCTGGGTCTCCAAGATGGGGCCCTGGGCTGACGGCGGCACTAAACTGCTGAGCCACCAGGGCTGCCCTAAAAGAAATTTTAAACGTTAGAGAAATTAAGTAGAGCATAGGGATATGAAGGATTCACAAAATGACTACACTTTGTTATCTGGAAGTTAAACATTCTTTGAAAATAATTACATTTCTAGAACTATTTTTGCTGGGGAGAAAGTTGTATATTTTGGCATATTTCTTTCAAATTTAGAGGAGAGTCCCTTTCAAGAGGCTTGTGTACTTCAACTCTCTCATTGCTGGCCCAGGTCAGTAATGACTTCAGTCTTATTGTCTGCCTCCACTCTATTTAATACTTCAATTTCTAATTAATCTTGAATGAGTGAGAGTTAAGCAAAATTGAAGGCAATCAACTTTAATTGAGACAGATGGGTAATTTTATTTTGATAAAAATTATAATTCCTAATGTAGATATATCCTTTATAACATTTCAAACATGTGCTATGCTGCCTCAAAAATACATATGTAAAATTGTTAGAAATCTAAAGGAAACTAACATAAAACAATTGCTGAAAGTTTTTGCATATGTTGATCACCTGACAATGTTCAACACATCAAATATATAAGAACGTGGAGAAAATTTGAATGTTATACTTAAGGTTTAATTCATGAATTAATAATGTTGATCTTCTGTTCATCTCTCTTTCTGTGTAAGACCAAACTTTCTGGTACTAGCAATGGCAAAGAGAATAATTTTGACAATATTTTATCTGGTTTTTATTTGGTTTGCTCAACTCCAGGCCAACTTATGTGGATCATCAGAATAGTGAACTTTTGTCATTTTGAATTTATAGTTTCTTCTCAGTAATGATTTCAATAAATATAGTAGATAAGAATATGTAGGTACATTTCTACCTGTAAAGATTTTGCCAAGTTATAAAAGCTTTCTCTCTCTCTCTCTTCTCTCTCTCTTGATATACAGATATATAGGTATGTCATCCATGGTGGCCTAGCACGTGGAATTCGCAAAGCTGCCAAAGCCTAAGACAAGTACCAAGCCCATCTGTGTGTACTTGCATCCAACTGTGATGAGCTTGTGTATGTCAAGTTGGTGGAGGCCCTTTGTGCTAAACACCAAATCCATGTAATCAAGGTTTATGACAAGTATCAAGGGGAATGGGTAGGCCTCTGTAAAATTGACAGAGAGGGAAAACCCTGTAAAGTGGTTGGTTGCACAGTGTGGTGGTTAAGGACAATGGCAAAGAGTCTCAGGCAAAGGATGTCATTGAGGAGTACTTCAAATGCAAAAAATGAACAAATAAAAAGCTTGGTTTTTGTTCCTCAAAAAAAAGTAACATGTATACAATGTTACATACGTTCATATGTTATACATAAACATGTTATATATAATATATAAAATATATATTTATAATATATGACATATATAAAACATCTCGATTCATTTCTAACATCCTATATCTCATTTCTTAAAACAAGAATAAAAGAATAATTCTTCTGTCAAACAATCTGTCTTAATCCAAAAGCCTATATCCTACTGAAAGCCTATATCCTACTGAAAGTCAAAGTATGGCATTGGAAGGACTTCCTTGAAGAGACAGGAATGCTTGCTATCACCATAACAACTTAGCAGTCAACTACAGGTTACATAACATGCAGTCACGCATTTTATTCTTCAGCACATCATATAATCTGTTCTGACATAAGTCAAAAGAGCCATTATTTTTTGTTTTTTTATTTAAATTCAGTTAGCCAACATATAGTACATACTTATGTTCAGATGTAATGTTCAATAATTTATCAGTTGTGTATAACACCCAGTGCTCAAGGTAAAATATAATGCAGAAAACGCACAAATCCAGGTGTCCAGAATGCTAAATTTTCTTAGAGTATACTTGTGATGTCAGCACTCTGTTCGAGAAAGAAAATATTACCAGTTCCTCAGAAGTCTCCCTGGTTTTCCCGTCTAGGCACTACTCAGCCCAAAGTTTATACACTGTCTTGACTTTTAACTCCATATAGTATTTTGCTAAAAGCAGCTATTGATTAACTACATTTACTTATTAGATAAGGAGACTTAGGGTTTGTCGTAGAGCCATTGCTTCATCAATTAAAGGCAGTAAATTCTGCAAGCAAGAACTAGGTTATAAAAGTTGGAAGCAATACTAAATAAGCTAAATATTCTTGTCATAGAACTGAAAGTACGGTTACTATTCTTCACAGGCCTCTCTTCTGAAAATAGGACCTCAGACCTGGGAATCTGGCCTCTGTGCCTCGCTGGAAATTTTATCGTCAACCTATTTTGACATTGGCCGTTGGGAGTCTGAAATAAGGAACTCGGATGCTTAGTTCCAGATAGAGAAGATAGTCTTAAGGGGAACTGTGGGATCTGAATCTCAGCAGCAATTGTTGAAATCCTTTTTTGTCTGGCTTTAGCCTTTGTAAATACAATATTCACCTTCACTTTCTCCCAAGGAACATGAATAGGCCTGTATAGGAATTGGTAAATGAGCCATGGAGAATGAGGATGGAATCAAATTGAGTGAAATAATTTCAGCTGCTGGGAACTCTTAATAGGCATGTAAACAAGAAGGGGTTTGTTGTGTGTGAACGCTCTCACGGAGGTGCATGAACCCTTATCTCTTCATGCTGGCTGCATTTGGAGCGGTTCGTGTTTAATTTGAAACAGTCTCCTGATGGTTCAGTTCAATTTGAAACTGTGCTCAGCCCATTATTTTATTATTTTTAGCTTAGAACAAAAGAAAACATTTGGAAATAACAGTCATTTCAAGTGGTGGGTTGCATGGGACACTTCATATCATTTTTCAAAGTATGTCTGCAGTATTTGGATGTGTAGCTAAAGGTTAGGGGAATTGAATGTGATGCATTTTATTTGCTTGTCAGAAGTAAAAAAAAAAAAAAAGTAGAGAAATCATGCCTAAAAATAATGCATGTAGCTGTTTTGTTAACAGGTCTGTATCTTCCCTTTCTTTTCGCCATCCCTGATCCCGTATAATGGCATTGTCAGTATATCCTTGCTTTGTGTTTTTTTGAAAAAAAAAAAAACCTTTGATCTTCGCCTCAAAGTCTCCCTTCCTAGCGTTATTTTTCATTCCTCGCTATCATTTTCTAGACTTTTCAGTGCTTGTACCAAAGGACTATTTCCCATTTTGAGAAACTGTGATGCTTAGGGTGCAACTGTTTTATATATGGTTAACAGAAAAGATTTTAATTAGACCAACTATTGTAAGAGTAACAGCTTTAGAATAAATAAAAGACACGAAAGTCTGTGTGTCTATGATTAAAATGTTTGCAATTACATATTAACAAGTTTGTATCAGTCAACATATGTATTGAAACAAATTTTCTGAAAAAAAAATTCCTTTTTTTCTACAATTAACTAAACATACAAGGAATTGTAAGAGAGTACTAATTTTAATACCCTGTCAACTAGAAGTTATATATTCCTTCAGAATAAACCAATATGCTATATTTAGTGATCTTTAAACATAATGGAATTTACCCCCAGTTTTTCGGTGTTCTAAACTCAGACTTAACTGTTGCAGACATTTGACAGAATTAAGTTTAATGATCTCTTCAGTTTTCATTATCTCCACTCTGCCTGGGACTTTGCTAAATTTTTGCTAAGAAAGAAATAGGGAAAGAAAAACCTAATCAAATAGCTTTAGTGAAACATAAGCAAGAAATGCTATATGTCAATAAATTAATATAAACCGATAATAATGTAACTGAAGTGATCCTATACTGGATTATTAATTTTGATTTTGAACATCATCCAATCAGGATTCATAACCAACAAGAGGATTGGAGGAGAAGTGGCCTGGGAGCCACCAGGGATTCTAATTTTGAATGAAAGCATGG
The DNA here is from genome assembly GCF_018345385.1 of Vulpes lagopus. Lineage (NCBI taxonomy): Eukaryota > Metazoa > Chordata > Mammalia > Carnivora > Canidae > Vulpes > Vulpes lagopus. The sequence goes on along the minus strand of NC_054829.1, from coordinate 120,292,170 downwards.
CTTTGGGTCTGTTTTTTGTGTGTTAATTTTGTTCTTCAATAGATGTCAAACAGTCACAATGAATCATTGTCACAACACTTCAGGAAGAAATATAAAAGACAACTTTTTATCTACAGCTTCTAGGTGGGAAAAAAAAATGCCTCGGTGAAATTTAGTAATATATTTCTGGCCAGAAAAAGGAGCAAAACCAACATCTTTAAGCTTCCCATGTTCTGTTTTCCTTTTAAAAAAAACATTCTTCCCTCTGCCACCCCCAGACTAATTATGATAGAAACATGAATCACAAAGCCTATACTGTTCATATAATTAATTGGTGATCTAGTGAAGATGTTAAAATGGGACAGTCTTTCCAAAAAAAGAAAATGAAAAATCTATTAGTACAAATAACATTAGGAACTGGTGGAGACTTTTCCCTGTTAGCTCCTATTTTAGAAGAGGAATGGGCCAACTAACAGTCCTAAGGCCAAATCTGGTCTGATGCCTGTTTTTGTAAATAAAGTTTTGTTGGAACACAGCCACCCGTATTCATTTATGTATTTACTAAGGCTGTTTTCATGCTTCCACTGTAGCAGAGTTAAGGAGTTGCAATAAAGACCATATGGCCTACAAAGCTTAAAATATTTATTATACTATCTGGTGCATTAGAGAAAAAGTTTCCAGACTTCTGTTTTAGAAAATAAATCTCACATCACATCTCTGATTACGTGAATCATGCTTAATCACTGTGACTGATTAATTCTATTTTTACGTCTTTATTCAGTACTTAAATCCATGTAAACCGTTAATAATAATAGGAATAATATCTATCTAGATTTATTCATCACCTAAGGTGCGGGATAATGTACTAAAATGGGCATTGTTTTAAGCCGTTAAGTTTGGGGTAATTTGCTCCCCAGCAATACAAAGCTAATTGAGTCAGCATTCCTATTTTGTTGATAAAGCACCTGAGGCACCAAGAGACTAATGTTCCCACTGTCACAAGCTAGCAAGCAATAGATTCTGTGCTCTACTTTCGACTAGATCTGCTGCTTCCAAACTGTTGGAAGCTTTTTGGTGTCTCTTGGAAAAATCTCTTCCAAGTTTATTTCCTGCCCCATATCATGGATCTATATTTCTAAGAGGCTATTCTTAGTCTCACCCGCTGGACAGGTTTATTAAATCAAGTAAAATGGAAAGGGAAATGTTGGAATGTATTTCAACTTCTTTTCATCTGCAGGATGGATCAAAATATCATTAAATTTTATGCTAGGAGAAACAACTATTGTTTTTAAAATACTGCATGTGGTCTGCCTTATTATAGGATCATTTCATTGGAGCAGGTGGTTGGGCAACTCATCATTTTAAAGTGAGATATATTACCGCTTCTTGGCCTTTTGGCTAAGATCAAGTGGAGTATCTGTTCTTATCAGTTTAATAAAGTGAGACATGTTATGCACAAAGCAAGCCTATCTTATCACTTAAGACCTAAGAAAGCAGAGAAATGTAAACCTGTGTTATTATAAATTTTCAGATATAGGGACAAAATAGAAGAATTGGAAATCCAAAATACGACCATGTAATAATCAGAAACAGTTTACAATGATGCTAATTTTTTTTCTCTATGGAGTCTATTAATATTAACAATAAAATAAAGGTAAAATGCATTATAAAGTACAATCAATTCCTGGGGATGCAAATTTTCATTGCATTAGGAACAATGTAAATATTTATATTTACTTTAAAGGTAATGGAGCCATTCAAGAATTAATGGAGGAAAAGTTATATATTTAAGATGTGACGTCATGTCTGTCTAATTAGACTGCTCTGTTATTCACCAGAGAAGTGTGTAAAGGAAGTTGGAGATTTTATCCTGGCAACATCTGGTTACTGTAGGCTAATCAAAAGTTGATAGAACATTCTGGAGTCCTCTTCCTCAGTGCCCTACACCTGCGTTTACAGAGAACCACAAGACTATTCTTTCTATGGTATATCAGAAGCACCACTTGGATACTGTTCATCTATTTTGTGAAAGGAACTTTACTCAAAATTTCCTAAGCCTGGAAATTTGTAAACCAACTAATCATAGTGCAGGTTCAATATTTAAGGTTAATTCAAAATCTACAGTAAATCATAAGAGTTTATAATTAGAGCCAAATGGTGACAATACATCAAAAACCTAAAATAAAACTTCCCATCAACACTAGTTCTTTAAAGAATTATTATGTTTCCTCTGTGTGTCTCTGTCTCTGTGTGTGTGTGTGTATATATGTATATATACATATATATGACTGTGTGATTGGCTTTGGAGTTTTTATTCAACAACATTTTACTGAAATGAGCACAAGAGTGCAGATTAAAAAGAAAGACTCAGCCCAGATGTTTTGGGTTGTTTTTTTGATCTAATTAATAAGAAATTATATTTTTATTATAATAAAATTCAGACCCAGATTATGGGAAAGTATAAGGTATTAGAAACTTAATGCATTTGGAAAGAACAACATTACAAAATATTTCATAAATTTTAACTATTTTTTTAGGATACATTTAACACCTTCATTTTGACAGCTTTGAAAAACTAGTATTCAATATTTAGAGAAAATAATCATGAATGTCATAAAACAATATTTTTATGTATTGTGTAAGAGGTTCTTTATATAAAATAAATAGTATAGAGATGTTTTAAAGATAATTTACTACCAGCCACCTGGGTGGCTCAGTTGATTAAGTGCCAGTCTTGATTTCAGCTCAGGTCATGACCTCCAGGGTTGTGAGATCAAGCCCACATCGCTCCACATTGTGTGTGGAGCCTGCTTAAGACTCCCTCTTCTCTCTGTGCCTCTCCTTTTGCCCCTCCGCATACCCTCCCATGCCTGCTTGCCATAGGCTCTCCCTCTCTCTAACAAAAAAGATAATTTTACTCCCTATTAATCATAATTATTGAATCAGTAGCTACAAAAACTATTATGGAGTCAAGATTAGAGACTATAAGCCTATATGGAGAAACTTTAAGAGTTATTTATACCAAGACTTTGTTTTTTATAAGGAATTTTATTTTAGTTACTAGAAGTAAATAAAGATTATGTGAATAAGCTGAAAATGATTAATCATTGTTTCTGAAGTCAGGAAGTCCTAAATCAAAATATGTGATCTCTCTACAAGATACTGGATGTCCAGTTTATCTTTCCAGAATATTACTGAACACTATCCTAAACTGAATCAAAGTGCATACAGCAGAACTTCACCTGACTGAAATTATAAGCTTCCCTTAATTTGTTTTTAGTTATTATTTTTATTGTGCATTTTGCAAAAACTTGGAAGTATCCCTGTAGTGTTCATCTAATGTTCTTTATTTCACTAGAGAGATAAAAAGTGAAAAGAATATGGGATTAGAAAATAAACATGTCCATATTCAATCCTGTTTTCACTTCATACATGAGTGAATTGCATAATCTCTACTTGGTTACTCGTATTCAAAATGGTATTAATTGGGGGTACTGGGCTGGCTCAGTCCACCGAGCACACAACTCTTGATCTCAGGGTTGTGAGTTTGAGCTCCATGTTGGGCATAGAGATTACTGAAAGAAATAACACCTTTTACAAAACAGGATTAATTGTACCTAGTCTTCAGCACTGTTGGAAGGATTAGGGATGGTGCCAGGACAGGGTGGAGTGCACAGAACTAAAAGCACTTCCACATATGTATGCTATGATTTGCATTCTTGCTGACATCATCACTCTTAATGATGAACTTCATCATTTTCTCACAGACTGAGAGATGTTTTCTAGGTTGTAGCCTTTCTGTTTTTCTTAGATAAAAGTAAAAGTCCACCTTAGCTGTAATTTCTTTAGTCACAAAATATCACGAGCTGGGTATAGATTGGAACATCAGTAATCATATGTTGAATTTGCTCAAAATGCTGCTACTTATTATTCTGATCATTCGGGTATTTAGAACTTGTAGACATTATTAAAATTATTAAATCCTCCATGGGGGCCACTGGGTGGCTCACTCAGTTGAGCCTCCAACTCTCGGTTTTGGCTCAGCTCATGATCTCGGTCAGGGTCATGGGATCAGCTCTGAGGCAGGCTGTGTGCTTAGTGGGGAGTCTGCTTGGGTTCTCTCTCTCCCCCTCTCTAAAATAAATAAGTAGATTTTTAAAAAGAATTGTTAAATCCTCCATGAAAACATTAGGTGGCCTTGTAATTAAACATAACTTTTGGAGTGTTTTAAGACTAGGGGATATTAAAACATTGAAATTTAAATTACTTCTTTTATATTTGACTCTGTCTTGCTTTAAAACAAAAAAAACAAAGAAATGTAAGGTGTAGGATAAGAGGAACAGAGAGTAACACAATAATCTGGAAGAAAATTAATGCCATAAAATAATAAATGAAATAGAATGTCAAATTTAACTAGGCATACAACAGTGAGAAGTCAAAACCCTGCCCTCATGGAGCTAATACTCTGATACATGTAATAAATCTTGCTTGGAATTCCTAAATTTATTTTTAAATGGAGGAATCACATTAGGGATTTAGAATTGATGACCATGAACTTTGCTATTTTCTCAGTGGAACAATTTCATTACCCAAGACACCTGATATAATGCCTTATAAAAATGGGGGGGGGGTGGAATTCTCATATAAGACAACCATCTCTTTAAGCAGCAAAGAAAAACTTAAGATATTTAAAAGCAAACAGCAAACTATAACAAGATCTCTTTTATTATGGTGATTAAATTTTCAAGGTTCCCTACCAGGAACGTGGCATTTTTATTCAGATTTTAGTCTCCTTTAAAACTCCTTTGTTTCATTGAAACTTCTAAATCTCTCCTTAATATCTCAGCGCGCACACACACACACACACACACACACACACACCCCTACATAATACATCCATATACATATACATAAATATTATATATTCTTGTTATATTTATATATTTTCAAAGATTTTATTTATTTATTCATGAGAAACAGAGAGAGAGAGAGGCAGAGACACAGACAGAGGGAGAAACAGGCTCCATTCAGGGAGCCTGATGCGGGACCTAATCTCGGGTCCCCAGGATCACGACCTGAGCCAAAGGCAGACATACAACTGCTGAGCCACCCAGACATCCCTATTCATATGTTATATTTTAAATTACTTGTATATTCTTAGAAACTTTCAGATATACTCTACTTATTATTGGATTCATATAATTAGTGAAGAGGCTAAATAACACTAGATCTCCCATCAGCCTTTAGGCTTTCTCTACAATCCCCCTCAGCCCAGCCTGTTATACTGCTATTTATCATACTTTTTTAATATTTGTTTTTCTAATTCTTCAATCTTTTTGGTATGTTCCATAATTAAACAATGCAAATTCGTTTAGCTAAAAAGAAATAAACGAATCCTTATTTTGAGTTATAAACTTTCATTTTACTGAGCTAAATTCATCCAGTCACTAGAGGAGAGCTCTCAGAATATCCAAAAATCGGTTTTAAGTTACTCAGCTATTTTTCTTCAATTAAGGCAGCTCTCTGAAAGGATGTGCTAATACAATTTAAAATTTATTGAGCAAGTTAATTGTATGAGGATTAAGAAGAGGAAATGTTAGAATCTCGGGTCTGTTTTTCTGAAGACTTGATCCTGTTTCCAGTAATTCGAATCTATTTTTACATCTTTTCTTACTGTCATAAGTTATATATGTCCATTACAATAATAAAAGAATACCAAAAAAAAGCTTAAAGCTGCACATACCTAAATAAAAAATAAAACTCATCCTACAACTAAGATCTAGAAGTACTTTTGACCTTGTTATATACAGATTTCTAGTGTTTTGAATTATTATAAAACATATCTTTTAAAAATTGTATTATATTTTTAAAAATATATTATTTTAAAATGTACAATGAGGGGCACCCAGGTGGCTCAGCCAGCTAAGCGTCTGCCTTTAGCTCAGGTCAGGATCCCAGGGGTCAGGCTTCCTGCTCAGCAGGGAGTCGGCTTCTCATTCCTCTGCCCCTCTGCACCCTGCTTGTGCTTCTCTATCATGCTCTTTCTCTCTCAAGTAAATAAATGAAATCTTAAAAAAAAATTAAAATGTACAATGAATGTAATTTCCTTTAATGTAGTTGGTGATGGTTGCATGGTGTTCCACTATATGGATGTTTAGTAATGAATTCGCCTTCATTTTGGAGCATTTGGGTTGTTTACAAGTTTTTGGCACTATAAACAATCCTGGAGAGAACATGACTCTAGCTGTGTCTTTCTACAAACCCTAATTATTTACTTAGGATAAATTCTAAGAAATGTAATTACTGAATCAAAGTTATATATATTTTTGAGGTCCCTATATGAATTGCTTGGGAATTCATATCAATTTAGAGTTCTGCTTAATATTTAATGTGCTGTTAGCATGAACCCTTACTAAGATTGACTAGCTTTTAATTTTTATAATTTTGTTTCAATATTTTTAAGTTGAAAATGACACATTATAACTCATTTTTTATTATATTCCTTTGATTTTTAGTCAGTTTAAACTTTCCCCCTACTTATTTCAGTAATTTTAACTTATTTTATGTAAAGTTCCTTTCATCTCCTTTGCTATTTTCCTTCTGTGGCATTAATAGTATTTTTCTTAATTTGCAAAATCTCTTTGAAGTGTAAGGAAGTAAGTATATTATCTGTCATGACTTTTATATGTTTTTTCTTAAATTATGTTTATAATATACTTAAATATATAAGTAAAGTATATCATTTTTAGTGTATAGTTTCTGCATTTCATATTACCAACTTTCTCAAAAGAAACCAATACAACAGAAATAATCCTAGTGTCTGGCAGATAGTAAAGACTATTTAAGCATTAGCTATTGCAATAATTCTCATTGTGATAATGGAAGAAATATATATATGCATATATACATGTGTTTATATGTATATATATTTATACATATATTTACTTGTATTTACAAACATATGTAAAATGCACTCGAGGTCACATAGCTGAAAATGTGTATGTACGTACAAACTCAAGCTGATAAACTCTTAATTACTTGAAAACTTAAGTCTTATTTAAGACTCTTTCTTCAAGGAGTCCTAGTTCTCTTTAGTGGAAACTAAAATCAAGATCTCAGCTCAAGAGGTATATATTGCTAATGTTGTGTCATTGCTTCTAGGCTCCTCCAGGATTTTCCAGCTCTTCTTTTTTTTTTTTTTAAGATTTTATTTATTTATTCATGAGAGACACAGAGAGAGGGGGTGGGAGGGCAGAGACACAGGCAGAGGGAGAAGTGGGCTCCATGCAGAGAGCCCGATGTGGGACTCAATCCCGGGTCTCCAGTATCAGGCTCTGGGCTGAAGGCGGCGCTAAACCACTGAGCCACCCAGGCTGCCCCCAGCTCTTCCTAAAGAACTAGGACACACACATTCTCTTCCACAGAGTTCTTCCTCACTTTCCACTGGATGTCTGTATCTTCTTTCTTCCACACTGAGTCTTCTGGTTCCTGAGGATACCAGCATGTTTACATATGTGCTCTATTCTATATCACACATAAGGAAGATTTAGATTTAACTACATTCATACCCCAACAATAAACCAACTAAAATATAGCTGATCCTTGAACACCACAGTTTGAAGTGTGTGAATCTACCCATACATGGGATTTTTGTTAAATATAAAGAACTGTGAGTCCTATTTTCTCTTCCTTATGATTTTCCTAATAACATTTTCTTTCCTCTAGCTTTCTTTACTGTAAGAGTACAGTATACAATACATGTAACCTATGAACTACATGTTGATTGACTGTTGATGTTATTGGTAAGGCTTCCAGTCAACAGTAGGCCGTTAGTAGTTAAGTGCTTGGGGGAGTCGATAGTTATATGATTTCTGACTGTGCAGGGGGTTGGTGCCCCAAACCCCTCATGTTGTTCAAGGGTCATCTGTAATTCCTTTGTGGTGATTTTTCTCCTTAGGATGTCTACCACTTAAAAAAAAAAAAAAAAAAAAAAAAAAGAATGTCTACCACTAACTGTTCTGCCAGAGGACTGTGTCCAAAAGTTACTCGACTTTATTTTATTTCTAATGTATGTTATTAATTTGAAATGAAGTTTGGTTTGTTTTTGTAGATGGAATGGGAGTGACTATTTTATCCTTTATAAGTTTATTCCTGAATATGTGGAATACTAATATGGTTCAAAAGTCACCATAGAGAAAGTTAAACTCCATGAATTCTCACTCCCAGCCCTATTAATGTTATTAAACATTACTTCCCACTCTCTCTGAGTAATGATTTTTTATTATCATAATTCAGTTTTCCTAGTCTTCTTTCCACAAAAATAGCAAGTGCATACATTGCCTTCTGATTTTTTTTTCTTTCTTACAAACACTGGAGTATGAGGCATTTGCACTTTATTTTTTTAAGCTAGTGTGTCTCAGAAACCATTCCATAGTGGTTTATAGAGATTCCACACACGTTTATTTATGCTTCCATAGAAATAGATTATGTTAGGTTGTTTTCAGTATTTTGTTACACAAATAATAATTCAGTGAATAATTTTGTTTATGTGTTATTTTATATCTGTTGTAGTATCTTCAGTTAAACCCTAGAAGTGGGATTGAGCCAGTTGGCCCTCTCACTAGTAATGTATGAGGAGGTTTCTCTCTCCAGTTTTGCCAGCAGAGTGTAGCAATAGACTTTTGAATTTTTATTCACTTTTTAGGTGAAAAATAGTGTCTTATGGTAGTTTTAACTAGCATTTCTCTTTTTTTAAATTTTTTAAAAAGATTTTATTTATTCATGAGAGACACAGAGAGAGAGAGAGAGAGAGGCAGAGACACATGTGGGCAGAGGGAGAAACAGGCTCCATGCAGGGAGCCCAATGCAGGACTCGATCCCGGGTCTCCAGGATCACACCCTGGGTGGAAGGTGGCACTAAACTGCTGAGCCACCTGGGCTGCCCCTAGCATTTCTCTTAATAAGAGTGAAAATGAGCGTATTTTATCATGTTTAAAGATGTTTTACATAACATTTTTTTCCATAAGCTGATCATTAAGTTGTCCTTTTTTATTGAAGTATAATTGACATACAATATCATATTCATTTCAGGTGTACATCATAGTGATTTGATATTTTTGTACATTCCAAAGGATCCCCCTAAGTGTAGCTACCCCATCACCAAAGTTATTACAATATAATTACTACATTCCTTATGCTGCACATTATGAACCCATGACCTATGTATTTTATAGCTGGAAGTTTGTACCTCTTCACCTATTTTACCTGCCCCCCTGACTAACAGTTTGTTTCCTGTATCTATGAGTCTGTTTCTATTTCATTTTGGTTTGGTTTGGTTTTTTGATTCCACATATAAGTGCAATCATAGAGAATTTGTCCTTCTCTGACTTATTTCACTTAGCAGAGTGCCCTCTAAATCCATCTATATCTCTTCATACTATTACAAATGACAAGATTTCATTCTTTTTAAAGAAGTAATATCATATCTTCTTTACCCATTCATCTATCAGTAGATACTTAAGCGATGCTTTCAAACCTTGGCTATTGTACACAATTCTGCAATAAACTTAGAGGTACATGTATCTCTTTGAATTGGTGTTTCCTGTCTTTGGATAAATATCTATAAGTGGAATTGCTGGATTATATGTTCATTCTATTTTTAATTTTTTGAAGACCCTCCATACTGTTTTTCCAAGTGGCTGCACCAATAAATATTCCCACCAACAATGTATGACAGCTCCCTTTTCTTAACATCCTCACCAACATTTGTTATTTCTTGTTTTTGATAATAGTCATTCTTACAGGTGTGAGACTGTGGCTTTGATTTGCATTTCCTTGATGACTAGTGATGTTGAGAATCTTTTCATGTGTCTGATGGCCATCTGTAGGTCTTCTTTGGAAAAATATCTATTTAAGTCTTCTACCAATTTTTTAATTGGGATTTTAAATGTGAATTTGTGTAAGTTTTTGTATATTTTAAATATTAAACTATATCAGATGCATAATTTGCAAATATCCTCTCCATTCAGTAGGTTGTTTTTTTTGTTTTGTTTTGTTGATGATTTCCTTCTCTATGCAAAAGCTACTTAGTTTGATATCATCTCTTTTGTTTATTTTAGCCTTTTTTTGCCCTTGCCTGAGGAGACTAGATGAAAAAAAAAATATTGTTAAGACTGATGTCAAAGAGTTTACTGCCTATGTGTTCTTTTAGGAGTTTTATGGCTTTAGGTCTTGCACTCAATTCTTTAATACATTTGAATTTATTTCTGTATATGGTGTAAGGTAGTGGCCTAGTTTCATTCTTTTGTATATAGCTCTCCAGTTTTTCCAGCACCATTTATTGAAGAGACTGTCTCTTCCCATTGTATATTTTTATCTCCTTTGTCATACAGTAATTGACCATATACACTTGGGTTTATTTTGGAGCTCTATTCTCTATGAGTCTATTTTTATACTTATATCACACTGTTTTGGTAACTCTAGCTTTGTAGTATAGTATAGTTTGAAATAAGGAAGATAATAGCTCCAGCTTCATTCTTTCTCAAGATTGCTGTAGGTATTTAGGTTTGCTTGTTTGTTTTTTGTGGTTCCATGCAAATTTTATGATTCTTTGTTATAGTTTTATGGAAAATGCCATTGGTATTTTGATGGAAGGTGGATTTAATCTGTAGATTACCCTGGGTAGTATGAACATTTTAATGATATTAATTCTCCCAATCTAAGAGCATGCTATATCTTTACAGTTTTCATGTTGTCTTCAATTTCTTTCATTAATATCTCATAGTTTTTAGTGTATGAATCTTTCACCTCTTTTGTTTTAGTCCTAGCTATTCTATTCTTTCGATGTAACAGTAAATGGGATTGTTTCCTTAATTTCTCTTTCTGGTAGCTCTTTATTAGTATTCAAAAATGCAACCAATTTCTGTATGTTAATCTTGTATCCTGCAACTTTATTGAGTTTATTTATTAGTTTTAATAGAGTTTGGTGGAGATTTTATGATTTTATGTATTATCATGTCAGCTGCAAATAGTGACAGTTTTATTCCTTTTTTTTCTGGTTTGGTTGCCTTTTATTTCTTTTTCTTTTTGAATTGCTGTGGCTAGGAATTCCAATACTATGTTGAATAAAAGTGGCAAGGATGTATATCTTTCTCTTGTTCTAATCTTAGAGGAAAAGCTTTCAGTTTTTTACCATTGAGTAGGATGCAAGCTGTGGGTGTCATGTATAGCCTTTATTATGTTGAGATACATTCCTTCTGTATCTACTTTTTTGAGAGTTTTTATCATAAATGGTTCAATTTTGTCAAATGCTCTTTCTGAATCTATTGAGATAATTGCATTTTTTTTCCAAGATTTTATTTATTTATTCATGAGAGACACACACAGAGGCAGAGACCTTGGCAGAGGAAGAAACAGGCTCCCTGTGGGAAATCCCAGGACTCTGGGATCATTTCCTGAACCAAAGGCAGATGCTCAACCATTGAGCTACCCAGGTGTCCCTAACTGTATTATTTTTATACTTTGTTTTGTTAATGTGGTATATCATATTGATTAATTTATGGATTTTGAACCATCCTTGCATCCCTGGAATAAATCTCATGTGATTTTGATGTATCTTACTGTATTGTGGAATTTGATTTGCTAATATTTTATTGAGGATTTTTGCATCTGTGTTCATCAGGGATATTGGCCTGTTTTTTGGTTATTGTTATTTTTTTGTTTTCTTGTTATTTTTGTTTAGGTTTTTTTTTTTTTTTTATGTCTTTGTTTGGTTTTGGTATTAAGGTAATGTTGGCCTTATAAAATGAGTTAGGAAGTATCCCTTCCTCCTCAATATTTTGGAATAATTTGAAAAGTATAGGTATCAATGCTTCTTTAAATGTTTTATAAAATTTACCTGTGGAAAGCTGTCCGGTTCTGGACTGTTGCCTTTTGGGAGTTTTTTAATTACCAATTTGATTCCATTACTCATAATCAGTCTATTCAGATTTTCTATTTCTTTTTTATTCAATCAGAGAAGGTCTTATTTTTCTAGCAATTTATCTATTTCTTCTGCGTTTTCCAATTTGTTGGCATAGTAGTAGTCATCTCTTTTGATCCTTTGTATTTCTGTGGTGTCAGTTGTAGCTACTTCTTTTTCACTTCTGTTGTTATATGTTGGTTTTTTTTCTTCATGAATCTAACTAGTTTTCTTGAACATTATTTTGCCCTTTTAATAAATTGAGGGTTTGGTCTTTTTATTTTCCAGTATTTAAAGAGTCCTTTATATATTAGACCTTTAGCTGTAATATATGTCACAAATACTTTTTCCATGTTTTCAGTTTTCTTCTGATTTTGTTCATGGTATTTTTCCATATGATAGATTTTCTTTTTAACGTAGTTGAACTTACCAAATTTTCTTGTATTGCATCTGAATTTTGAGTCATAATTAGAAAGATTTTCCCAAAAATAAGTTTATAAAAAATGTGTTTTCTTCTAATAATTATATTAACAATGCTCCTTTAAAAGTAGAGCAAGCCCTATTAATAATACAGTTGGCATTTCAAATGTAACACAAGACTGCCCCAGGAAAACAGGGACATATAATTACTTGTTTATAGGTATTATCTCATTTAAACTATAGAGCTAACATCTGTATCATTTACCTTATTTTCTTTTTTTTTTTCATTTCCCTTATTTTCTTACTTAATTTTAGGTTAAAGCTGTAGCTGTTTTGCTTTCTCAATCTAAAATTGTTTATCATTTCCTTATAAGTGGCAGTGCTACTCTATTAAGCAAAAGTTTGCTGTATTTTTAGATATTATCATATTTCAGGACAGATATACATTAAGCATATTCTGCTCCTTAAATCTTCACTGACTGAAGAAGAGGTTGCAGCATGCATTTATTCTGCCTAAGAGTTGATCTCCAGATTGTTATTTTTCCTTAATTACTAACAATTATATTCTGTAAAAAGAAATAATTAGTCTTTTTAAATTTTTCTAAATGGCAAAAATTCTATATCATTCTTGAAATTCTTCTATAATTGTTGTCATTGGTTTAAAAAAAGTAAATGCAACCATCCATGTTAAAACCAAATTAATTTCAGTGGGGAAAAGGAAATTTACTTTAGAACTATAAGTTTAATTTGTACTGATGTTTTTACCTATGTTATTTCAATTAATTCTTCAGAGAGCTTAATATAGTCTACATTACCATCCTCATTTGAGAAGGACAGAAACAGAGGCCCAAAAGTTAACTAACCTATCTAAAGGCAAAAAGAAATAAAGTGAGTATATAAACTATAAACTCAAGAATGCCTCACTCCAAAGACCTTACTTTTCTACAATACTTTGTGGCTTCAAATGAGAAACAAATTGCTAAGTTTTCTAGGAATTTCTCAGAGTGCAGTATTTTTACTTGACTATCATATGTTAACAATGTAGCTAGCTATAAGCTCCCGTGACGCCCAAATTATCACTCTGCTTCACGAACAATTTAAAGATGAACCCTATATTCCAGTGAAATGAAGCACAACAAATCACAGAAAATAAATTCCTATGCAGTCATGCTGATAATCCTCCCAGATCAGCTCTCAAGTGGGTGTTGGCTATCCCTGTGTGCAGGGATATATGCCTCCTTCATTTAGACTTTCCTCCCATTTTGTTGTCATCTTTACAAGAGATGTGTGTTCTTGGGACATGGAGTTTCTTTAAAGGTTTCTTTCAGTAGACCATTGAGGGATGGATTCGCTTCTTCTCAGGGTCTGAGAAATTAAAGGACCTGCATAGCCTCAGGCCCTCATTTTGAAAGCACTATCCATTCCTTATAAAATGACAAAAAAAGCAGCAAAGCCAACCTTTTATTTTCCTACCTTGGACTTCGATCTATTTAGTAATGCCATGACATTTCTATCAGGTTTCCTCCATAAGGGCCTTTCAGAACACAAATAAAAGAATGAATACAGGAGCTGAGCTTTCTCCCATTCAACTTTCAGCTCTGTTAGCTTTCAATACCAGAAATGTATTTAAAACTGGATAAGGTTTGTTAACTCTTATATACCACTGTCACTCATCCAGATAGAAAAGAATAAAACTATATATGTGATAAGATTTGCAATTCAAATCAAACCATTTCACTTTGAAAATATAGAGTGTTGTGGTTTGGGGAAGACAGGAAAAGCAAGAATAAAGTTTCAAATTTACCTTTGGTAATAATATTGTAGTTGATGTTCATGAAACTAGATATATACATTTGTATATTCTTTACCAAATATTATAATAAAAGTTTTCCAACCAGGTTATATTTTGTTGTTTTTTCCAGGTTATATTTTATGCTTGCCTCTAACTATGCTTTAGCATTGAGCTTTTAGAAAAAAATAAGTATATCTCTGAACAAATATATATTTTTAAAACTATGAAAGCCAAATAAAGCTACTTTAGAGTTTTTCAAGATATTTGTGTATTTTAAGTCAGATGTTAAAGACCTCATCCATATTTCATACAACTTGGGAAATTCTTGTAAAGAAGCAGACAAAGAGAACTGGATGGGAATAATTACAATCTTTTAATACACAAAACAAAACAAAGAACAAACTCTTTTCATAACAGTTCAGCCAAATTCCACTGCCTGTCACTCAGATTGCATTATTTTAATAATTCTGTAAGAAGCTTACTCCAATAACTTCAACTTACTTTTAACTTGAAAAATAAACTCAACACATTTTACATAACATTGTCATCAAAATACATTGGATTAATTTAAAGTGAACTTAAGAATTTTCTGAAATGAGAACATCATAATGTTTCCAAGTGCTATGCTTTGAATAGTGATTGTGAAATATATAACAGGTCTTTAGGAAAAAATGTGGAAGCAAAGGAAATAATACGAATTCAGCATACGTCTACTGCATAAATGTAGTTAGGGTAGTTTCAGTAGTGGAAAGTAAGTTCCATCATCCACCCTCATTCATTTATAGATGAATCAGATAGAAGGAATAGAGAAAAGCTTTGACACTGTTATGCTAAACCTCCTGAATCTAAGAACAACCTACTTGCCACATATGGGTAGTCCATAAGCAGTCAGCTTCATGCTTCATGACTTTTCCCAGCCCAAGTTGATTTGCCTAGCAGCAGAACACCTAAACCAAGCAGATCCAATCAGATTCTTTCTCCCAAAGGTTTGGCATTTTGATGTGCAGAGTAATGTCTGGGTTCTGACTTGTGGCTAAAACAGGCCTGTGATTCTTCTATGAAAACATATGGGGAATGTTACAGCCAAGATCTCTAAAAAGATTCTTATTACCACCCTTTCTAAAGCTTAGTAGATGGGCTCATCCTTGGATTCTGTGAGTTATTCAATATCCTTTTAATAATTTTCCTAATTATATTACCTCAAGTTAGTTTCTATTAACTATGAGTGAAAGAATCAGCAAGAAGTCTCCCAGTTTAACCTGTTCCTGATATACCTCTTTATTTTTAATACAATAACTTTATAGAATATGCATACCTCTAAATATAATGTTTTGGGTTATGTTTATAGAAAAAATACATCTTCGTTTCCAAATGATATAAATTTTTTAAAAGATTTATTTACTTATTTTAAAGAGAGTATGTGAGCAGGGCAGAGACAGAGAGACAGGGAGACAATATCAAGCAGACTCCCCACTGAGTGTGGAGCCAGATGTGGGCCTAATCTCAGGATCCTGAGATCATGACCTGAGCTAAAATCAAGAGTCTGATGCCCAACTGACTGAGCCACCCAGGCATCCCTGTATTTTAAACAAAATTACGTGTAAGAAAAAATTCTAGAGTTACCTTCTAAATTCAACTGATAGACTATTAGAATTAGAAATGGACTTCTTTGAAAATCCATGCTTTGAAAAGCATGTCCAATGTCAAAAATGGGAATGCGCATCTCAGACGTAGCTGATATTGAGAGAGGTCATTACTCTATATGAAGCCATCTTAATTGATATTCCAGAAAAAATGTTTTAAGCACTTAACATTTTTTAAAAAGATTTATTTATTCAGAGAGAGAGAGAAAGAGGCAGGGACACAGGCAGAGGGAGAAGCGGGCTCTATGCAGGAAGCCCAACGTGGGACTCCATCCCAGGTCTCCAGGATCACACCCCAGGCTGCAGGTGGCACTAAACCGCTGTGCCACCGGGGCTGCCCAGCACTTAACATTTTAATGCAAAGCTACCTGATAGTGTTTTAGTTTTCTGGAAACTGGTTGAAAGTTTTGCTCTATATATGAATTGTACATTTTTTTGGTAAAAAAAAAAAAAATAAGTGGAGAATAGGTTCCATCCCCCACTCCCACCCTGCCTCCCCCCCCCCCCCAGTCAGGAATTGTTTAGTAAACATGAATAGGAAGTTCCTTTCTCTAAATTTCCATGCAGATACTGCAGTCTATTGGATGAGATGACACAAATGCAAAGTTGAAAGTGTAAACTTTCACAAGAAGGGTAAAAGAATAAAGCTATGACAATTTAGAGGAAACAGAGGAAATGAGACCTAACATCATGTAAGAGATGCTTGTAAGCAAATCAAAAAAGGTTCAAGAGTTGAGACTAAGATTTTGAAGCTATTTGCATAGACATAATAGATAAAGGATTGCCAAATAAAAAGACTTTGTTAGAGAAAAGATAGTGTTCTTTGGTAATTTTTAAAAAAGATTTTACTTATTTATTTAAGAGAGTAAGAGTAGGCACAATTGAAGGGAGGAGCAGAGGGAGAGGGATGAGTAGACTCTGTGCTGAGCTCTGAGTCTGAGGTGGGTCTCAATCCCACAACCCTGAGATCATGACCTGACCCTAAGAAATCAAGAGTCATACACTTACCCAACTGAGCCACCGACATACCCCAAGACAGTGTTCTTTGAGAAGCATTTTTGATTATAATGAGAGAAGATCTTTGAAATCATGCACTAACACATGTATGATGTACAGTTTTTTTTTTTTTTTAAAGATGGTATTTATTCATTCATGAGAGACACAGAGAGAAAGAGAGAGAGAGAGAGGCAGGGACACAGGCAGAGGAAGAAGCAGGCTCCATGCAGGGAGCCTGACATGGGACTCTATCCCGGGTCTCCAGGATCAGGCCCTGGGCTGAAGGAGGCGTTAAACTGCTGAGCCACCCGGGCTGCCCTATGCACTTTTCTTAGGAAACGGCCAGACCTTTTATCAAATTCCCCTTCCACACTCAGCTGGAAATTAAACTACAATTTTTCAAGAAACTTTTATGATTTTTTTTTCAATTGTGCTTTCTATAAGAAACATGAAAAAGAAAGTTTAAGGTTATATAAGGAAGGAATTTGACAATATTTTCCAGAGATGTTTGAGTCTAGACCACTTTCTTAGTAAAACGGGTCAATGGAATGCTTAAATAAGCAAAAAGATCGCCATCATTGAGTTAAAACATAGAATCAATTCATTTAGAAAGAGCATAGAGAAAAACATAAATCTCTAAACCACTTGAAGTAATTTCCATACCAGAATGACTAGACTGTAATCGGAGTGAAGAATTTTAACATATCTAAAGAAGGAGTATACCAAATAAATCTAAAAGAGGAGGTTTATTTAGGAAGAAAACCTTGGAAAATGATTGCAGATAAAAATATTGGTATGCCCCCATCTCTTCTTAAACCTGTCCAGGAAGAAGTTAGCCTGATCAGGCCCAAGAACCAAATCCGTTACTGATGATGGTCTATGCCCATAACTGAAGGACCAAGGCATTAGATTGTTTAAATCTTAAAAAAAAAAAAAAAAAAATCTGATGCCGTTTAGCATTTTAAATCATATACCAATCTTTCTTAGTCACATTTTACAATCACCAAACAGCATTTTGATTTTGATTTATAGTGTTTTGAAATAATAGGAAATATAGACCCCCAGTTCCTGCTAATAGTTGGTATTTGACCCCAGTTCCTGACACAGCTCCAAAACCATTGTGATTTCCTGAGTGATAGGAGTGTCTGACACAGAGCTCCTAAATCCCTGGCAACTTCCTGGGTAATAGGAATATCTTTTGTTGTAAAGAGGTTACTCTTGGCAGGCTTCCGGATATGGGCTGATCACCAGAAAGACCAAGATTAGAAGCCTGGAACTTTTAGCCCTCACCACCTCCCACCCCCTTCCAACCAGAGGGCTAGGAAAATGAGTCAATCATGGGTCAGTCATGCCCACATGACCTAACGAACCCTACTTAAAATCCTAAATATATGGTGTTTGGAGAGATTCTGGGTTGGTGAATACATTCACATGCTGGGAGGGTGGTGCACCCCATCTCCAGGGGGATATAAACTCCTATACTTGGGACTCCTCCAGACCTTGCTCTATGTAGTTCTTTATCTGGCTGTTCATCTGTGCCCTTTATCATATCCTTTATTATATAATAAGCCAGTAAATATATGTGTTTCCCTGAATTCTCTGAGCCATTCTAGCAAATTATCAAACCCAAAGAGAGGCTCATGAGAACCATAATTTATAGCCAGTTGGTCAGAAGTGCAGGTGACAACCTGGGATTTGTGACTGGAGTGTGAAGAGGGAGCAGTCTTTATGGCACTAAGCCCTTAACTTGTGGAATCTGATGCTAACTCCAGGTAGATGGTGTCATCTATACATAGTGTAGAACTGCACTGAATTTTAGGACACCAAGCTCGTATCAGAATTGGTCAGTGTAGGAAAACAAACAAACAAACATATCTGGTCACAGAAATGTTCTGAAAGAATAGTAGAGGAGAAACACAAGAGTTTTTCCTAATAAGCCAATAAGGAGAAAAGTGGCTAACTAGAGGATATAAGGGTCAAATCTTTTAGTAGTTATATTTCTTCCTAAAATAAATATAGGAGTAACTTGATTATCTATTCACCATCTTCCACCATTTCAGAGAATTATAAAAATGTCAAATTCTAAAAGATAAAAAAAATCATGAGAGTCTCATGGAAAGACAATATGGTATGGAAAATAATATAGCCAAAAATATATCAATGAACAGAAATTGAACCACATGGCCCATATAGCTGACAGAAGTGAGGATGTAACATCATGGCACAAGGATGAGATCAAAACAGAGAACAAAGTATAATCATTTTTATATCACTCAAAAGAATAAGCAAACTGGCTGTTTGGAAGATCTGTTTTTGCTTTATTTGTTTTTCTGTTTCTAAGATCTGGAGTCAGTTTCTCTCATGTATTATGATAAAGAGAAAACTTTCATGTGAGAGAACAGGTCTTTTTAACATCCCTAAGATAGGTATTCTAGGGAGTGAATTTATATCATGCTTTCTTCTGATATGACTCAACGTAGGTCTGTAGAATAATGTTGATTCAAGACACAATAAATTGAATGTAAAAAGGTTTGAAACAATGCTGTCCATATATGTTCTTTTCAAATGGTTTATTCTCATAAAAGTATAAAATTTGTATTTCTAGAAAAATGTATGGACTTCCATTCTCCATAATTATTGTTTTTATCAATAAAACAGTTGAAATTATCAGGCAGAAATTAAAAATCAATTAAATGAAATGCAATCCAAGCTAGAAGTCCTAACGACGAGGGTTAACGAGGTGGAAGAACGAGTGAGTGACATAGAAGACAAGTTGATGGCAAAGAGGGAAACTGAGGAAAAAAGAGACAAGCAATTAAAAGATCATGAAGATAGATTAAGGGAAATAAATGACAGCCTGAGGAAGAAAAACCTACGTTTATTTGGGGTTCCCGAGGGCGCCGAAAGGGACAGAGGGCCAGAATATGTATTTGAACAAATCCTAGCTGAAAACTTTCCTAATCTGGGAAGGGAAACAGGCATTCAGATCCAGGAAATAGAGAGATCCCCCCCCCTAAAATCAACAAAAACCGTTCAACACCTCGACATTTAATAGTGAAGCTTGCAAATTCCAAAGATAAGGAGAAGATCCTTAAAGCAGCAAGAGAAAAAAAGTCCCTGACTTTTATGGGGAGGAATATTAGGGTAACAGCAGACCTCTCCACAGAGACCTGGCAGGCCAGAAAGGGCTGGCAGGATATATTCAGGGTCCTAAATGAAAAGAACATGCAACCAAGAATACTTTATCCAGCAAGGCTTTCATTCAAAATGGAAGGAGAGATAAAGAGCTTCCAAGACAGG
This sequence comes from Vulpes lagopus, assembly GCF_018345385.1. NCBI lineage: Eukaryota > Metazoa > Chordata > Mammalia > Carnivora > Canidae > Vulpes > Vulpes lagopus. Next base: position 120,272,081 of record NC_054829.1, on the reverse strand, counting down.
CAGGAACTGAAAGAATATGTAACCTCCAAACCAGCTCTGCAAGAAATTTTAAGGGGGACTCTAAAAATTCCCCTTTAAGAAGAAGTTCAGTGGAACAATCCACAAAAACAAGGACTGAATAGATATGATGACACTAAACTCATATCTATCAATAGTAACTGTGAATGTGAACGGGCTTAATGACCCCATCAAAAGGCGCAGGGTTTCAGACTGGATAAAAAAGCAGGACCCATCTATTTGCTGTCTACAAGAGACTCATTTTAGACAGAAGGACACCTACAACCTGAAAATAAAAGGTTGGAGAACCATTTACCATTCATATGGTCCTCAAAAGAAAGCAGGGGTTGCCATCCTTATATCAGATAAATTAAAATTTACCCCAAAGACTATAGTGAGAGATGAAGAGGGACACTATATCATACTCAAAGGATCTATCCAACAAGAGGACTTAACAATCCTCAATATATATGCCCCGAATGTGGGAGCTGCCAAATATTTAAACCAATTAATAACCAAACTCAAGAAATACCTTGATAATAATACACTTATACTTGGTGACTTCAATCTAGCTCTTTCTACCCTGGATAGGTCTTCTAAGCACAACATCTCCAAAGAAACGAGAGCTTTAAATGATACACTGGACCAGATGGATTTCACAGATATCTACAGAACTTTACATCCAAACTCAACTGAATACACATTCTTCTCAAGTGCACATGGAACTTTCTCCAGAATAGACCACATACTGGGTCACAAATTGGGTCTGAACCGATACCAAAAGATTGGGATAGTTCCCTGTATATTCTCAGACCATAATGCCTTGAAATTAGAACTTAATCACAACAAGAAGTATGGAAGGACCACAAACACGTGGAGGTTAAGGACCATCCTGCTAAAAGATGAAAAGGTCAACCAGGAAATTAAGGAAGAATTAAAAAGATTCATGGAAACTAATGAGAATGAAGATACAACCGTTCAAAATCTTTGGGATGCAGCAAAAGCAGTCCTGAGGGGGAAATACATCGCAATACAAGCATCCATTCAAAAACTGGAAAGATCTCAAATTCAAAAGCTCACCTTACACATAAAGGAACTAGAGAAAAAGCAACAAATAGACCCCACCCCCAGCAGAAGAAGACAGTTAATTAAAATTCGAGCAGAACTCAATGGTATCGAGACCAAAAGAACTGTGGAACAGATCAACAGAACCAGGAGTTGGTTCTTTGAAAGAATTAATAAGATAGATAAACCATTAGCCAACCTTATTAAAAAGAAGAGAGAGAAGACTCAAATTAATAAAATCATGAATGAGAAAGGAGAGATGACTACCAACACCAAGGAAATACAAACGATTTTATTTATTTATTTATTTTTTTAAAGGCTTAAACTTTTTTTTTTTAATTTTTTTATTTATTTATGATAGTCACAGAGAGAGAGAGAGAGAGGCAGAGACACAGGCAGAGGGAGAAGCAGGCTCCATGCACCGGGAGCCTGATGTGGGATTCGATCCCGGGTCTCCAGGATCGCGCCCTGGGCCAAAGGCAAGCGCCAAACCACTGCGCCACCCAGGGATCCCTACAAACGATTTTAAAAACATATCATGAACAGCTGTACGCCAATAAATTAGGCAATCTAGAAGAAATGGACGCATTCCTGGAAAGCCACAAACTACCAAAACTGGAGCAGGAAGAAATAGAAAACCTGAACAGGCCAATAACCAGGGAGGAAATTGAAGCAGTCATCAAAAACCTCCCAAGACACAAGAGTCCAGGGCCAGATGGCTTCCCAGGGGAATTCTATCAAACGTTTAAAGAAGAAATCATACCTATTCTACTAAAGCTGTTTGGAAAGATAGAAAGAGATGGAGTGCTTCCAAATTCGTTCTATGAGGCCAGCATCACCTTAATTCCGAAACCAGACAAAGACCCCACCAAAAAGGAGAATTACAGACCAATATCCCTGATGAACATGGATGCAAAAATTCTCAACAAGATACTAGCCAATAGGATCCAACAACACATTAAGAGAATTATTCACCATGACCAAGTAGGATTTATCCCTGGGACACAAGGCTGGTTCAACACTCGTAAAACCATCAATGTGATTCATCATATCAGCAAGAGAAAAACCAAGAACCATATGATACTCTCATTAGATGCAGAGAAAGCATTTGACAAAATACAGCATCCATTCCTGATCAAAACCCTTCAGAGTGTTGGGATAGAGGGAACTTTCCTCGACATCTTAAAAGCCATCTACGAAAAGCCCACAGCAAATATCATTCTCAATGGGGAAGCACTGGGAGCCTTTCCCCTAAGATCAGGAACAAGACAGGGATGTCCACTCTCACCACTGCTGTTCAGCATAGTTCTGGAAGTCCTCGCCTCAGCAATCAGACAACAAAAAGACATTAAAGGCATTCAAATTGGCAAAGAAGAAGTCAAACTCTCCCTCTTCGCCGATGACATGATACTCTACATAGAAAACCCAAAAGCCTCCACCCCAAGATTGCTAGAACTCATACAGCAATTTGGTAGCGTGGCAGGATACAAAATCAATGCCCAGAAATCAATGGCATTTCTATACACTAACAATGAGACTGAAGAAAGAGAAATTAAGGAGTCAATCCCATTTACAATTGCACCCAAAAGCATAAGATACCTAGGAATAAACCTAACCAAAGAGGTAAAAGATCTATACCCTAAAAACTATATAACACTTCTGAAAGAAATTGAGGAAGACACAAAGAGATGGAAAAATATTCCATGCTCATGGATTGGCAGAATTAATATTGTAAAAATGTCAATGTTACCCAGGGCAATTTACACGTTTAATGCAATCCCTATCAAAATACCATGGACTTTCTTCAGAGAGTTAGAACAAATTATTTTAAGATTTGTGTGGAATCAGAAAAGACCCCAAATAGCCAGGGGAATTTTAAAAAAGAAAACCAGAGCTGGGGGCATCACAATGCCAGATTTCAGGTTGCACTACAAAGCTGTGGTCATCAAGACAGTGTGGTACTGGCACAAAAACAGACACATAGATCAATGGAACAGAATAGAGAACCCAGAAGTGGACGCTGAAATGTACGGTCATCTAATATTCGATAAAGGAGGAAAGACTATCCATTGGAAGAAAGACAGTCTCTTCAATAAATGGTGCTGGGAAAATTGGACATCCACATGCAGAAGAATGAAACTGGACCACTCTCTTTCACCAAAGATAAACTCAAAATGGATGAGAGATCTAAATGTGAGACAAGAGTCCATCAAAATCATAGAAGAGAACACAGGCAACACCCTTTTTGAACTCGGCCACAGTAACTTCTTGCAAGATACATCCACAAAGGCAAAAGAAACAAAAGCAAAAATGAACTATTGGGACTTCATCAAGATAAGAAGCTTTTGCACAGCAAAGGATACAGTCAACAAAACTAAAAGACAACCTACAGAATGGGAGAAGATATTTGCAAACACATATCAGATAAAGGGCTAGTTTCCAAGATCTATAAAGAACTTATTAAACTCAACACCAAAGAAACAAACAATCCAATCATGAAATGGGCAAAAGACATGAAGAGAAATCTCACAGAGGAAGACATGGACATGGCCAACATGCACATGAGAAAATGCTCTGCATCACTTGCCATCAGGGAAATACAAATCAAAACCACAATGAGATACCACCTCACACCAGTGAGAATGGGGAAAATTAACAAGGCAGGTAAGAACAAATGTTGGAGAGGATGCGGAGAAAAGGGAACCCTCTTACACTGTTGGTGGGAATGTGAACTGGTGCAGCCACTCTGGAAAACTGTGTGGAGGTTCCTCAAAGAGTTAAAAATAGACCTGCCCTACGACCCAGCAATTGCACTGTTGGGGATTTACCCCAAAGATACAGATGCAATGAAACGTCGGGACACCTGCACCCCGATGTTTCTATCAGCAATGGCCACAATAGCCAAACTGTGGAAGGAGCCTCGGTGTCCATCGAAAGATGATGGATAAAGAAACTGTGGTTTATGTATACAATGGAATATTACTCAGCAATTAGAAACGACAAATACCCACCATTTGCTTCAACATGGATGGAACTGGAGGGTATTATGCTGAGTGAAGTAAGTCAATCGGAGAAGGACAAACAGTGTATGTTCTCATTCATTTGGGGAATATGAATAATAGTGAAAGGGAATATAAAGGAAGGGAAATGAAATGTTGGGAAATATCAGGAAGGGAGACAGAACATAAAGACTCCTAACTCGGGGAAACGAACTAGGGGTGGTGGAAGGGGAGGAGGGCGGGTGTTGGAGGGGAATGGGTGACGGGCACTGAGGTGGACACTTGACAGGATGAGCACTGGGTGTTTTTCTGTATGTTGGTAAATTGAACACCAATAAAAATTAATTTAAAAAAAAAATAAAACAGTTGAAATTATAATCTCTGAAAATTACCTGGAGTGAGTAAATACTGTTTTTAATTAAACGCACTTCATTTTTTTTGATAAATGCAGAGTAAAGTTTCCTTTATGAAGACTATAAAATCCTAATTTCAAAATTTGCTTCAATGTGTTTAAGTTATTATGATTTACTCTTATGGTAGACACTATTAGTAATCATCAATATTTGGTTTCCTTTTCCTTTTATGGATATAAGTAAAGACTATATACTTTCCAGCCCCTTTATATAGTTAGGTAGGCAGTGTTGCCAGTTTAGACTGTTGAAACATGAACAAACATGATATAAGGCACCTTTTTTATAAGGCAATGTAACTTCCTGTTGAGTTCTTAGGTTCATCCCTTCCTCTACTGTAACAAAAATGTTCATTTCATTTTGAAATGGTAGAGCCACTAGGATAGAGTCATAGCATTTTGGCTCACAGTTACTTCTAGCAGAGAACTATTATGGAGAGTGTTGACTTATGGTGGATCATGTGTGAGTGACAAATTTTTATTGTGTTAATCCCTAAAATGTAGTAGGCATTATGTGTCACTGCAACAAAATCTAGCTTTAGCTTGTCAGGGCACTTGACTGCTTCTCTTTTAATTATCATTTTAAGTAACAAGTAATAAATTGACATTCTGATTTTGTTCTTTGTAAGTTTTACCAAGTCACTAAGCATTCAATGAGTACTTATTGTCTGCCAGGCACTGAACTGAGGAGAAAAAGATAATTTCTGACTTTGGGTGATCACAACCACCTAAATAGAAAAAAAAAAAAAAAAGGATATAAATGTAATTAGAATTCAATTTGGTAAGAGAAATGATAGAGATATGCAAAAACTCATGGGAATTCTGAAAACAGATGACTAATTCTCAGGAAGTAGATGTGGTTTCCTTTGCTATTTGAACTTGAAGCTGGCATTTTGTAGACTGGTAGATTCACATCATATACATCACATACCCAAAACAAAAAAAATATAAGATACAATTGTGGGTAGTCTAAATTATAAATTGTAAATTCATAAAGAACCAAATTCTATCTTTTAAATTTTCATAAAATAAAATAAACCCAGTAAAGGTTCTGCTTCTAATTTTCATCTGCTGGTAAGGGAAAAGTTTCCTTACACCAAACAAGCAATTTTCTAGACGCCAGCAGGTATCCTACAATTTGACTCAATTCTGACACTATTTACCTAGAAAGGAATCTGCGCCTCCCTCCACCAATTTCACATGTAAACATCAGTCCAAATTGTGACCTGTGCTTATGACCAACTGGCTATAAGACTGGAGGTTCCAATGAACCCCTGTTTGAGTTCCATTAATTTGCTAAAACGGTTTACAGAACTCAGAGAAACATTTTACCCACTAGAATACCAATTTGTTATAAAAAGGTATAGCTCATGAACAGTCAGATAAGAAATATACAGGGTAAAGTATGGGAAATGGTGTGGGGCATCCATGTGCTTTCAGAGTGTGCCATTTTCCACAAATCACCACATGTTCACCAACCCTAAAGCTTTCACCCTTTTGGGTTTTTATGGAGACTTCATTACACAGGCATGATTGATTAAATAATTGATCGCTGGAAACTGATTCAACCTCTAACCTTTCTTCCCTCCCCAGAGGTCAAGGGGGTGGGATTCAAAGTTCCAACCTTCTAATCACATTATTGGTTCCCTTGGCAACCAACCCCATTCTTACAGAGTCCAAAATTCACCTCATTAACATAACAAAAGACACCTTTGTTGCTCTCTACACTTAGGAAATCCCAAAGGTTTTAGGAGCTTTGTGTCAGGAACAATGGATGAAGACCAAATATGTTTCACAGTATCACAACCACCAAGCCTCCTTTATGAGGCTATTTGTGGCCATGCAACTAAGCTGTAAAGAAAAGAAATGTTAACAAAATGATGTGTGCAAATTATGGATTATATCGATAAAAGGAACTTGCTTGTCCACCACTTCTCATTCCAATAGCTTAGAATAAAGATACAGAATTAGTAAGCTATCTTTGACCGTGACATGTAGAAAGTATCATAGCATATATAGAGGAGTCACAGATGGAACACCTCCTTTGTGGAGGAGGTTTTGTCCTTACCATTTGAGTTGTTCACCTCTCAGATCCTTAGGTAGTATAGCCCATTCCTCTTCTTCCTTCCTGGGAGTGGGCTTGCCCACAGAGAAAATATTCTAATCAGTTAGCCAGGGAAGACACTGGTTTCCTAGCCTGACCTATGTAAGCATGTATAATTCTGAAGTTCAATATTTAGAAATATTTGCCCACGGCAATGAGCCCCTTCCTCAAAAAGCCAGGTTGTTCAGCCATTTTAATAAGTTTATATGTGGATTTCCCTTTTCTGAAACTCCAGTTGCAACATTTGTTAAGTGTGAACATCATTATCTACCTACACCAAGAAATATTTCCACATACACCACTTTCCTCCTTTCGAGTAAAGGGTTCCTTTGAGAAAATAATCAAATGTTAATAAATACAATGAAATTGTCAGTGAACATATTTATATACTTTTTACTACACATGAGACATACAGTATTCAACATATAGAAAATTATGCACCATACATGAAATTCAGGGCTGATGCTTAGCAGAACTGGAGGACAAAGATGCCCCTGGCTGATTCTAATGGAATTCTTTTGTCACCCTGTAGTATCTGAAGTTACTTTTTAATGACCCCGTTAATGTTGGTTTGTAGTAACAGTCAAAAGAACACTTATTCAATTGATTCCATTTGCCTTATAGAAACTGACTTGCATTAAAGGATATAATAGTGCTCCCTATTTCCAATATAAAAGCCATATTCTATATTAGGGGAGACTTTCAACTCAAATCTCTGACTGTAGAAGCACAAATTTACATATACATCTCTTTCTATTTTCTTGTTTCACATTTCCCTTATTTCCCACAAGATAAGAATAATATTGTTCTAGGACCGATATACTGTAGCTACAGCTCTTTTATATAATACTAAGAATTTCATTTACTAAATATTTTGCTTGGAGTTTTTCAATCATTACCATTTTTAAATCAACAAAAGAATATAACTATGTTTCCTTCTCAAAGGTCACATTTGAAGATAAGTGTCTGCAGAGCAATAATAGGTATTATAGTTATGGAAATGAGAGCTGATGGGGAATAATAAATACTTACTCTAATATTAATATGAAGTTTCTGATTATTCTGCTCTTTAATGCAGGAACATATTTTTCGGTAGTGCAAAATAAAATACTATTTTTAATCCCTATAGAATAATGTTACCATATTTCCTTTCTACTACAACATGAGCAGATAACATAAACATAATTATTTTACAATAATATATTATTTTTGTGTGAGGGTGTATAGTAAAAAATGCTATTTATATATTTAGCTGTCTGCATTCTTTTCTGAAAGCAATTTATCCAGTGCTCAAAAGCATTTAATGAGCACTAATATTCCATAGACACTGATATGTACATTGAAGATGTAGCTTTGAACAAGACAGCAGAATTCATATTTCTCCTGCAATTTATTTTCTGAGAGAATATGGGAAGCTAAATAACTTACTTCAGATAAGGAAATGTGGTACAAATAAAATAAAACAGAGCCAATAGATAGGTTCGCTAGGTTAGATAGGCTTAGGAAATACTTTCTGAGGAAGAAATATCTGGGCTGAGACCTGAATGATGAAAGACAGGCAACTATGAGAAAATCTCTGGGAAATGCATTCCAGGCACAGAGAACAGCAAGAGTAAACACTCTGAGGATAAACTTATGCCTGTGAGGAAATCAAAGAAGGCCAATAGGTGATGCATCACAGCTGAAGTGGAGATGAGGTCAACTAAATAGGCATAAAGCAGACCAAGGAAGAGAGCTTACATACTATAGGTTTTGGATTTTATTCTAAGAGTCTCTCAAAGTACAGTGGCATGTGGCACATCCTAAAGTCTTGAAGTTTCATTCTGGATACTCTGGAGAAATTACTGAGGAGAAATGCATAAAAATATGCCAGCAATAAAAACAAGTAATGCCTATGTGAGAATAAAGTTTCACTGTACTCCAGATAGAGAGTGGTTTTACCCATACCTCCGAAATAATGTAAAAAACTAGACAAAATGTATGAAACAATGGTTTTCAAGACATTGGACATGAGGTAATGAAGGTCAGTAATCCCTAAGAGATAATGGGGTAAGCCCTATAATTACACTACGTTTACAGTCTTGAGAGAGTTTCTAGGTTGTAGCATCAAGGGAAGGCAGGTGGGGCACGGTGGATTCTATTGGTTAAGGAGACAGAGCTGAGAGCTAAGGGCAGAACACAGAAGAGAACAAAACTGGACATACAGAAAACTCTGAAGGACTAAAGAGGATATACCCAAGTATTCCACAGAGTACAAATCAATATATGCAAGAGAGGAAACTACTCAAGGCTATAGAACCATCTCGCAGGATTTGAAATAACAATAGCCAGGCCTGGTGGAGCACTAAGAATAGTGCCTGTTTTTTTGTTGTTTGATTCAAGTCTTTCTTTAAATTCTAATTACTAAACATATAGCGTAATATTGGTTTCAGGAGTAGAGTTTAGTGATTTATCACTTACACACAACAACCCACGCTCATCACAACAGCTGCCTTTCTTAATCCCCATCACCCCTTTAATCCATCCCCCACCCACCTTCCTTCCAGCAACCCTGTTTGTGCTCTATAGTTTAAAAAATGTCCAGTGCTTATTATCACATTCAGACTGGAAAACCTCATTGTTCATATGGGTTAGAGTGCTCAGAAAGTTCTCTTACAGTAATTTCCTAGGGCTGTAGCAACAAAATTCCACAGACTGTGTCGTTTAAATAAGAGAAATGTATTGTCTAACAGATCTGGAAGTTAGAAGTCTAAAATCAAGGAGTTAGCAGAATTGGCTCCTTCTGAGGGCTGTGAGGGAGAATCTGTGCCATATCATTGTCCTAACTTCTGTTGGCCCCAGGTGTTCCTTGACTCAAGGCAACATAATTCCAACCCCTGCCCATACTTATTTCTGTGCATGTCTATATCCAAACTTCCCCTAATTAAAATGCTATCAGTCACACTAGGGCTCTTGTAGAAGAGTGACCTCATTTTCACTTAAGTCTGCAAAGACTGTATTTCCCAATGATGTCACATTCTGAGGTACTGGGTATTGGAACTTCAACATATCTTTTTTAGAAGGGACACAAACCTCAGTAAAGGTGAATGACCAGATTTAGAAGAAATACTACTCTCATTCTACCTAAAAAAAAATCTTTTTTTTTTAACCTAAAAAAATCTTAAATGCCAATAAGAATCAGACTGTTTCCAAGTCACTCAACTGTGTCCCAGAAAAAACTCAAGAATATGTACAAGGAAATAAAAAAAAATATCTACCACCAAACAAGGTTAAATTTACAATGTCTGGCATCCAATGAAAATTACAAGGCAGGAAAACATGAAACAGATCAAAGAAGAAAATTAATCATTTTGAAATCAATGCATGGCTGACAGAAATATAAGAATTAATAGACAAGAATATTAAAATAGGCATTATCATTGTATTATATAAGTAGAAAAACCTAGGAGAATGAATATGCTAAGCAGAGAGTTGCAAGATATAGATATGTATCTTATGTATATTTGAAAATATATTTGCATTTTATTCTCTGGAGATTGACTTCATTTAAGTCATTTTGTTTTTGGGCAGGAAGTGCCTGTCATTTAGCAATATATTCTTAGTGCTGTCCTTGGTATGATCATAATGTTTTGTGTGTTCTCAGGATAGGGCTTCTGTTTGAGTAAACATCTATAGTGTTACTGTTATACATCATGCATTATTACAATGAAGACAATTTGAGCAAAATGAATACTTGATAAAACTATGTGGAGACAGTTATGATGCCATTTGCTCTCAGGTTCTAGATGGTAGATAAAACCTTATGATATATGAATATAAGAGATGATATAACTTTAATATTCCATAGTGATTTTGAAGAAAATATTTCATCTTATATTTACATAATATGTTTTTCATATTATAAAATGATACCCATTTTAGAACATGTAAAAAAAGATTTAAACACAATAAATATAAGTTGTGTATCTAGATTATTTTAATTTGATATTGTCCCATGAGAATTATTCATACCGTTACCATTTAATTTTCTTTTTTGATTTTATTTACTTTAGAGAGAGAGAGTGCAAGTGAGCAGGGGAAGAGGGGCAGAGGGAGAGGAACAAACAGATTCCATACTGAGTGTGGAGCCTGATGAGGGCTGGATCCCAAGACCCTGAGATCATGATGAGAATGGAAATCAAGAATTGGACACCCAACCAACTGAGCCACCCAGGCACCCCCCATTTAATTTTCTTTAAAAACATGTTTTCAAATGGTTACATAATATTTCATTACATAATTATATAATCTATACTAAAATGTAAGTATTTCTTTATCCTTGGATATCTTGGAATTTTGGAGATTGATTTCTCTTAAACAAGTTCTTAGCTAACAGAGCTGCTGTGAGATTGTGGGAAGCATCAAGTACACAAAACTATCAGTATAAAACAACATGTTGAGAACTGTATATAACTGTTGCATATTTTGTAAGTACTGACAAATACCTTAGTGACATTTGTCTATTTTGACAATGCATAGTACAAAAAAGTCCCACATAATCTAAAAGTTCATTAGATTAATTAATACTAATGGCTTCTAAAAGATAATGAATTATCGATTTAAAGATAAAAACTAATCAATTTAAAAAAGAAACAAACTTGTCATATTTGTTACATGTGGAAGAAAATGAAAACTAAGGCTTTTAACCTTTTTAGCAAAATCTGAGAGCTTGGGTTTAATTTCAGATGTACCATTTACATTTTATGATGAATTGCTGGGCCCATTGGTCCATATGATCTGGCAGGGCAGGTTTTCCCTTGGTCAAGTATCCATCTCTACTAAGGATCAGTAGCATGCCTGGAGCTGCTTCTCACAGGGTGTATAGTTCTCTCCTATAGCCTCGCTCCAGATTCCCAGGGGTCTGCATTGTGATCCTCTTGTTTGCTTTAGTGCCTACTGCATCTTTTCCCACCAGGGGTGCCTCCACACAACAGATATGCACAATTGTTTGGCCTAAGAGGCAGGGCTGCTTGCATTGTATCCTGGACCAACTCCAGAGCTTTTTACCACTGTGGGACCAGCTCAAATTTGGCAGCCTTCCATTTTACGTAGTATATGGGCTGGGGCAGTAGTCCTTGGTGTGTGATTTCGAGATCCAAAGAAGCCTTCTAGCAGACCCTGTGCTTCTGTCTTTGTGCTAGGTGATGTAAGATGCATAATTTGCCTCTTGTTTTTGGAGGAGATATCTGGGCAGGCCCTATTGCACTCTTAATTTTCACTGAAGTGGCATATACCTCTGAGCCTTCATAGGTCTTAACATTCAATTCATGAAGCGCGTATATCTTATCAAGGTCTCCAATGTACTAGCCATCTCTTGCTTGTTCTTCTCAATTGGCATGGCATCATCAATTTAACTGATAAATGTGGTATGCAGGTGATATTCAGGTGGCTCAGATATCTTTGTACTGTTTAATGATGGAGGACAGAGCATTAACACAGCCCTAAGGAAGACCACGAATGTGCTATATTTGGCATGAGATGTTGCCAAATATAGAGATGTTGCTTGACTGAGTGTAGTAGTCTAAAATCATTCTTAAGGATATATACAGTTTCTCCAGGGGCCCGGCTGGCAAATTAAATGCAGATATGATTGGGACCAATACCTCTTAAATCTTCATGTCATTAATGGTGGTGTTAATTTCTGCCATCTCACCCCCTTCTCTACCTCTGAGATGTAATATTCCTTTTTATTTACTATCTTGGTCGGGGGAGGGCAGTTTCATAGGTTTCCACTTGGCCTTACCTACTCTGAGTACTCTTCCCTATATGCTAGGTGTGGGGGGGATTATTCTAATTGCAAAGTATAACAATTCAAATTATACACTTGGGTGTTGGAGAAAGGAACATTTGGTCAGTCCTAGTTGTCCACTGTGACCTGGACTTTAGCCAGGACTCCATTTAGTAGGGTTCCAGTAAGCTCCCACTTTATGCCCTGATGATACCTTAATGTCTACTCAGACCCTGGTTCCCCAGCTGTTCCAGTATTCCTCCTACCTCACTATGCGGTGACTTGAGTAAATGATCATAGCTCCCTTTGAGGGAAGGGCTGGGGGAACCATTACAGTATGTGATCACTGTGGGGCTCTTTCTCTGAGGGACCAGGCCACTTTGTTAGTCAATGGGTTCCAGGTTTGAAAATGCCTCTGAGAAATGAACAAGAGCTTGTTACTTTTTAATGGGGGCAATTGCCCTCATCCCTCTGCTCCTGCATTTTGCCTTTCTTGGTTATAGATGCTAAGCAACACCCTTCTTGACAGAACATCTGTTTTGTCCCTGGGGATGCTATGCTTAATTATCTCCCCAACTCCCTGAGAATAATACCCCCTTGGTGTCTCCACTGCCCTTGCCTTCCAATTATAATTGTAGCCTCCTGGCTTCTGGTGATTAAATAGTGCCATCTGGCTTCTGTTAGTGGGGTTAGTGGGGTGCATCTTCCCTATGGAAGTTAGTGAGTTCAGCTCTGTGACCTTTGTGACCAGCTTCAGCCCCAGACCACAGAGGCCAGCTGCCAGTGAACTTCTTTATGATCCTGAGCTTTGTCACTAGAATGTGGTGCATCTCACCTCTCACCAGAGTGTGCCTAAGGCCGTCGATGAATGGTATGTCCTCACATCCCTCCTATGGAACCTAGCCTTCAGGTGGGTACCTTGCCTTTTACATATATCCATTCAAGCCTAGCCACTGACCCCAGCCCCTTTATTTCTTCCTCTGACATCTGTTAGGTAATTCGGGCATTTCCCCTTTACAGAGCACAGGCCTTGTTTTTTCTAAGACTCTTTAAACCACACTAGTAGGGAGTTTGCTCCATTCCCCAGGGTCCTTTCCAGGATGTTAAACTCTGGGTCTCTGAAACAATGAGCCCAAATGAATTCGTTTTTGTCCAGTCTCACATTCTAGCCCCTTTAAGTCACCATTCTCACATTCCAAACCTAGGAGTGTTTTCTTGGCTCCTACTTGTACAAACTAACAAATCCTTAAAACTTTTTGGTTAGATAGTCTGTTTCATCACTTATGAAGCCCAGCACCTCTCCAGACAGGCTAGAAAGGGATGTAGCACTGGAGGAAGCCAGAAAAGGTATTAGGAGAAGCTCCTGAGGGGTTGTTACATGGCAGGAGGTGGAGGGGTGGAAGTGTGATCTGTAACATCATTCAGCATGGTAGAAATGCTAGCTCTTAACAAGAGAAGGGTGGGCCACCTCTCTAAACCTGGGGGTGGGGTGGGGTTGAGGGGTCTGCAGAGCCAACATCCCCAGGTGCATACATCCAAACCTCCCTTTCTCATGTTGCAGGATCCCACATTTTCCTTAGTAAGACTTTGACCTTTACATAACACTTTGGCTGAGTCTATTAGTCCAGGTTCTCTAGGAAAACAGAACCAGCAAGACGTATATCTGTTTCTGTCTATATGTATAGAGAAATTTATTATGACACATCGACTCATGCAATTATGAAGGGAGAGAAGTCCCACCATCTGCTGTCTGCAGGCTGGAGACACAGGAAAACGGGTTAATTTGAGTCCTGAGAACCAGACGAGCCAATGACATAGATGCCAGTGCAGGTATGAAGGCCTGACAGGCAGGATGCTGAGTGCAGGGGATCAGTGTCTCAGCTGAAGCAATCAGGCAGGAAGGAGTGAAATAATACTCTTTCCTCTACTTTTTGTTCTGTTCAAGCCCTCAACAGATTGGATGATGCCCACCTGCACTGGGAGGGCAATCTACCAATTCAAATGCTAATTTCTTTCAGAAACTTCCTCACAGACATACCCAGAAATAATGTGTGATCTGGGCACCCTGTGGTCAATCTAATTGACACACAAAATTAACCGTCATTTAACATTCAAAAATCTTTGGACTCTGTAACAACTATTTATCCTCCTTAGGTATTTTTGCCTTTCCCCATGAAATCTTTAGTCACTGAGATGATACCTTTTGCTAGGGACTGTCTGTGCCCTAATCTACCATCTAGGATGGAATCCTCTTGTCTGCTTAGTGGTGAGTGGGCCAGTTCCAAATCCCCATCTTATGACCTGCTTTCTGTTTTATTAAGAATTTTCCCCAACTCCTACCATGAGCTTTATATATCTACTTATACAAGCACACACATAGTTTCTCTCTACCTTTTACTCTGTAGGAACACTCAGTCCTTCTAATTAAAGCCAATGCCTCCTTTTGACTAGATTCTATCCCCTCTCACCTACTTGGATAGCATTCTAGCATCCTTCCTGTCTCTCTTGCACCATCAAATTGGTACTCTATCTGCATTCATCACTTTTCATTGCTTACACTGTTAACAGACTACACTCAATCATCGTAAATACTCAGGCCACTATCAGGCCTCCTAAATGTTCTCCCTAATTCCTCCTTTCCCCCATCCCCAATCTATTTTCAACATAGAAGCCAGAGGGAATCTTGTAAAATTTGAATCAGATCATGTCCCTCTTCCGATCAAAGTTCCTCAGCAT
The DNA here is from genome assembly GCF_018345385.1 of Vulpes lagopus. NCBI lineage: Eukaryota > Metazoa > Chordata > Mammalia > Carnivora > Canidae > Vulpes > Vulpes lagopus. Next base: position 120,257,004 of record NC_054829.1, on the reverse strand, counting down.
CTTCCCATCTCAGTAGCCAAAATCTTGACAATATTCCAAGAGGACTAACATGACGTGGTTGTCCATTACATCTCTGAACTCATCTCCTAGTATACTTTTCCCCACTCTGCTTCTGTTGCATTTTCTTCTTTGTCTATTCTTGATTATGTCAGGCATCCAACTTAGAATTAGCATCAGCTGTTCCCTCTGTATGGACTATCCTCCCTCCACAAATCCACCTGGCTAATGCCCTTGCTCCTTTCAGATATCTGCTCAAATGTCACCTTTTCAAAGGATACACTCTGACACTTCATTTAGAATTGCAATGCTACTATCCTCATTAGCTTGTTTCACTTTTCCCCATAAGACTTCTCATCCTGTAACATATGACATATTACTAATTGATTACAACTATTCTTTGTTTGCTGCCTCCTCTCCAGAGAATATAAACTCTGAAGATGACATTTAATATGAAATGTGAAGGACAAGAAGAAAATACATTATAGGTACAAGCGCTAATGTTAAATCCTTAAGGAAAAATGGGCTAAGTGTTTTTGAAGAACCAAAGAAGGTCAACGTGATGGGAATTTAGAAGGACACGATTGGCTCAGGAATGAGAAGGTTCCTGGAATGTGAGATGTTTTCAGGCTTAAGACGAGAACAGTCTCAGACAAGTGTTGGTCTTGGTCACTGTGATAGGCGGGATTCTAAGATATCCCTCAAGAGTCTCACCCCATGGAGTACACACACCTTCTCTCAATTATTTAATCAACATCTAAGTAGGTGCTGCTGTGAACTCCTTAATCAGTTGACTCTAAGAAAGGGAGAGTACTTTAGGTGGGCCTGACCTAATTAAATGGGCCCTTAAAAAGAATCTAGAAAGATTTCAAGCAGCATGGGTTTTCCTATCAACTTGAAAGTAATCAAGCAGCCATGTTATGAATTGCTTTGCAGGAGTCACATGGATAGGAACTGAGCGTTGCTCTCAGCTGCTAGAAGCCAATCTGTGTAGCAGCAAGAAATGGGGAGTTAAGTCTTACAACCACAGAGTTTAAAACCTACCAAGAATTTAAATGAATTTGATAGAGGGCTCAAGCTTCAGATGAGAGCCCAGCCCTGGTTGACACCTTGATTCTGGCATTGTGAAGACCTGACCAGGAGCCAGTTATGCCATGCTGAGACTTCTGACCTACTGAATGTGTAAGGTAATAAATGTATTAAATGGCTAAGTTTGCAATAAACTTGTTACACTATAGTAGAAAACTAATACAGAATCCTGAAGCAAGGAGGGGTTTTTAAGAGAAATTTAGAGGAGAGGCAGGCTCTGGATCATACAGTGTTTTGTATTTTAAGTCAGAGGAAGGAGCTTGGATTCAGTGCTCTTGGAAGCTAAAAGGTTATTTTAAACCATTTTTTTTTTTAATTTTTATTTATTTATGATAGTCACAGAGAGAGAGAGAGAGGCAGAGATACAGGCAGAGGGAGAAGCAGGCTCCATGCACCGGGAGCCCGATGTGGGATTCGATCCCGGGTCTCCAGGATCGCGCCCTGGGCCAAAGGCAGGCGCCAAACCGCTGCGCCACCCAGGGATCCCTAAAAGGTTATTTTAAACTGAGAGGTGCACAATGAAACATTTTTCCCGGGATGCTCATGACCACTGGATCCTTAAAAATACAGCAGATGGGGCAGACTTTGAATCCTTATCAAGTTATCTGTCTCTCTCTAAAAAAAAAAAAAAAAGTTTATCTGTCTCACCTCTGTAATATATGTGTCTCAACAAAGCCCCTGGTAGTAGATCAATGAGATGTTCTACTGTCCAAGTAGTTCAGATCTCTTTGGACTATTATTATGACACCCCACTGGGGAGTTAAGGCAGCCCTTGAGCAAAACTGTGAGTGTATTCTGTTGTCTGTTCCATGCGATTGTGAAGTTTTAGTGAGACTCTTTTACCGATAGTGTTATAGGTAGCAAAGAATACATTCACCGAATCCATCATTATATGCCATGTCCAGAAGACTGTATGATGATCTACTCTAGAAAATACACCTGGCAAGGGGGCGGAAATTGGAGCTATTGCTTAGTTAGGTTTGCAGTGATCTATTTTTATTCTACAGTATCTTTCTATTTATGTAGGAAATAGACTGGTGAAGTAGAGATGTGTAGGAACCTACACTGTGGAATTTTTAAAATCCTTAATGGTGATACGTATTTCTACCACTCCTCCTCCTCCTCCAAGGCAATACTATTTTTGATATATTCTACTGGTTAAGGGTGGGTTTGGGCTGTTTCAGATGCTGCCAGTGACTTTCAGGTGTCTGTTAATTGATCCCAGCTTTTTGTTATCTTTTCATAAGGCATACATTGAGTTTAGCCCGATTCAATTTTATTTTTCTTAAATTTCCTATATTCTCCAAATGTTTCAAACAACTGACAAATTGTGCATTCCTTTCCACTGGGATATTGTTCTGATTAACAAGTGAATTTTTTAAAGGTTTTATTTATTTATTCATGAGAGACACAGAGAAAAGAGAGGCAGAGACACAGGCAGAGAGAGAATCAGGCTCCATGCAGGGAGCCCGACGTGGTACTCCATCCCAGGTCTCCAGGATCATGCCCTGGGCTGAAGGTAGCGCTAAACCACTGAGCCACCTGGGCTCCCCCACAAGTGAATTTTTAACAAGTTGAACCAATACCTTGTCCCAGGGACTATCCTGTGCTTACGTATCACAGGTGATGGGTCTTTGATGCCAGTTGGTGACAAATGATCCAGCTCTGAGACCTATCTGAATGCCTGCTTTCTTGGACCGCTCTGGTTGGGTCTGTGACAAACTCTGAGATGATGTTAAATGTGCAGATATTTTCTAGGGAATAGTACTAGAAATTAATACTTTTGGAAGGTAGGTAAAAGAAGCAGAGTTGGGCAGAGAAAGATGAGCAGTAACAAAGGTCTGACAGTTCAGCCCTACCACATGGCGCTCTGAAGATACAAATGGCCCTTTAGGATGTCCATCAAAGCAGCTATCCTTGATTATGTTACCACCAAATAAGTCCTCAGTAAGCAGAGGTTTGATCTTGACATCAGTCATTTTCATGACTCAGCAGTTCAAAAGTCTGGGTATTTTTACTCTTGCTTCCAGCAGTCATTAGATATAGTGATGTGACCTTGGATAAGACAGCTCTCTGTAGCTGAGGCAATACCCAAAACAGTTGACTACAGAAAAATATCTGAGCAGAGCAATTCTTCTTCTATGAGCAACCAATTCTTCTATGAAATGGTATTTGAAAGTATTTCTGAAATACTTTGAAAATATTTCAAAATAATGGTCATTCTTGACAAAACTTGTCTTGAGTATGAAGCTGAGGCTGCACTTGGCACAGTGGAAGGGCCACTTCCTGGTGTGGAGCTGCAGGTGGTTGATCGGGTATTTCTTTTTTCTCTAGCACTTCTTACAATCAGGACATTGGAAGGGACACTCACCTGTATGCAGGGTGCGGAAGCTTTGGGAAGCCAGAAGTACTCAAAGCTCTTCCTGCGCTCCCAGATACCGGTGGTGCTGGACCATCTCAAAGCCTACTGGTGCCTCCTGGCCAGGGGCCACCACTTCTGTGTGCAGTGCTTCCTATACTTCATATCCAGGTGCAGTAATGGGGGTGGGAAGGGCAGGGGGAGAAAGCCTCCGCTTGACTGCCTCGTGGCAAAGAGGCTGTCAGAAAGATTCACTGTCAAAGGTTTCCAAACCTGGGTGGCTGTGGGTGCTGGAGTGCTACCACTGGAGCATGCCATGGAGACTTCTGATTGAGGTAGCTTCTGATTGAGTATGTGGCTGCTGAAATTTTTACTACAACCAGCTAGGTTGAAGGGCACCTTTGGGTCTGGGGGTTCACTCTGGTAGCTCAGCTGTGGAGCTTATCCTGGGGAAGAGGCATGCAGGGAGGCAAGTGGCAATAGCCCATGCATTCATATGCCTCATCATTACCTGAGTGTCCTCTGACACAAAGTCTCACTACTCTCTACTCAGGAGTTCTTTTTTTTCTCACAAAGTATGTACTAGAAAAGAGTCCCTTGTATGAGGGGGAAAAACATCTGAAGTTGTAATTATAAATCTCTTTGTAAATGAAAGGGTCTTTTTTTCTTGTTATAATTATAAAATAAACATACTACTGATAATGGGATGTTCTAGAGCTATCAGAATAATCCACTATATACTAATAGTTTTCGAATTATAGAGAAGAATCCCCTGGAGTGTTTATATAAGATAGATTTTTTTAAAAATCTACTTCTCTAGACTACAACTTACTAGGATGAGGTGGGGTTTAAGAATTGGCATTTTTAGCAACCATGGTAGATAATTTTGATGTAAGTGGTGAGCAGTCATCACTTAGAGAGTTATGACAAAAAGCTTTTATGTTCATAAATTGGTTGATATTGTTAGGAGAAAGGAATCTTGGCAAACAGCGGTGTATAACATCGTAATCTCAAAGAGGATAAACTGGAATCTCAAAGTCCTTCACCTTGAAGTCACTGCCAGAACTCAAGCCAATGCTCTTTCTGTCACCACCTTGTAACTAGCATGTTGTCAAACAGATGCAAGGTTGGTTTACCAGAATTCAGATTCAAAAACTTTACTAAATTTGTTAAGTTTTACAACCACGCTCATGAAAAAGTGGAATCCTTTACTCTTTGATTACTGTGTGATTATGTTGATATAAACAACATAGATTCTTCACTTTCCCAGAGATACGTTGATAGGCAGAAATATCATTACATGTCTTCATAGAGCTTTGCCTGTGAAAAAACTCTTGCTTGTACACATTCTTTAGTAAGGTCTTGGAGACAGAAGTGCCTTACTTGCAACATGAAAGCTTGAGCTAATATATAGATGTAAGAGTCCAACTACATCAACCCAAATCTATTTGGATTGTATATGTCCTCTCCAGAGATTCTAAGGAATTTTTAAAAGATGCAAAGACAACTTATCCCTTTTTTCAACTTATATCCTGGTAGATACTGTGGTTTCTTTGGATAGACATTGAAATATAGTTTTAACATATGGCCCATATGCGTTTCTAATTAAAATGTTCAATGTCAAGTACTAAAGATTCTTCTTCCCATAAATTACTTTGCATTTTTCTTGGTTTTCCAAGCTGAGAATTTTGGGAAAATACCATTTGACTATGTGCTTTCATTGGGGAATCATGCTTTTGGCCCAAAGTTGTTCTTATTGATGTTAATTCTTGGCTTATACTAAAAATTGGAAAGTCTAGTTTGCTCAGCAGTACTATTTATGAGAATGGGAGAAAAAAAATGTAGGCAGTAAACCATGCTGGCATGATAAAGGGAACAGAGTAAGCAGAGTGCAGTGAAAGAATATAAAAAAGGCAAACTGGGCTATTTTAGAATTTAAAACATGAAATTATAATAGATTTAGTATTAGATCTGATTGTTTTACATATTTACCATTTGACATAGCAAAAAGTCACTTACCATCCTTCTAATTTAGTTGTGAGTTCTCAACCTTTTATACCGTATATTTTTTCAACCTGGCTACCTCCAAGGAAAACATTCTAAAAAAATGCTTATAACTATATAATTCTTTCAGAGTACCTGAGTGGCTCAGTTGGCTCAGGTCACGATCCCAGGGACCTGGGATCTAGTCTGCATCAGGCTCCCTGCTCCTCAAGGAGACTGCTTCTCCCTCTGCCCCTCCCACTGCTCATGCTTGCACATTCTCTCTCTCTCTCTCTCTCTCTCTCTCTCTCTCTCGTAAAAATAAATAAAATCTTTAAAAAAGCTATATAGTTCTATCAGAAAAATAGCCTTTTCTTTTGTTTACAAGAATTGGTATGAAAAAGAAAAAAGGAATTGGTCTGGACATAAAAATTGCAGTGGTAGCTTTGAGTGTAAATTGTAATGCAAATTCTTGGCAATTTTTATGAAAACCTTTGGTTTTATTTGAGCAACTGTATCCCACTCCAGTAAAAGGAATGGGTGTTGAGGAAGGAGCAACAAGGTTTAGGAATGTGGTGAAGAATCATCTGAAATGGGGAGTGAAGGCAAAGCAGTCAGGAAGGGGTAATGGCCCAAAGATGAAGTGAAAATTGTCTCATTCATTGCTTTACAGTAAAATTGAATTTAAAGTTTTAATTATTTAAGGTTTGTTAATGACCCTAAGTCAAAAGAGTAATGTTAAATATTTTTCTCCTGGATTTGAGGATATAGACGCTGATCTTAGCTTTGAATTTTGGCAAACAGGAGCTTGATTCTCTTTCCCCTTCACTTTGTCATATCCTATCCTTTCAGGGGTCAGTTTAAATATCACTTCTTAATTCCTAAAGTAGTTAATGTTACCGATTATACATACCCATACTGTGATGCATTTTTGCTGGGTTAAAGTTCATCATACTTCTTTTAAATTTATTGCTTAATGACTTGTTTATAACTACCTTGTAACATCCAAGAAGGCACTTTACCAAACAGAGTAGGTGATCAATATTTGTTGTGTTGTCTCTGGGAGGATGCTCCTCCCTCTTTTCTCACTGAGGACTTCTGTTGCTTACTTGGCCCAAAATTTCAGATATTACAATACTACAATTCATTTGTTTGTTTTATTACACCAACTTGTCTAAAAAATATGTGGTGTAAAAATAGTCTCTTTTTTTTAACATTTATTTGAGAGAGAGAAAGAGAGAGAGTGCACATACATGCAAGAGGCAGAGGGAGAAAGTGTTGAAGCATACTCCTGGATGAGTGTGGAGCCCAATGTGGGGCTCAATCCCAGGACCCTGAGATCATGACCTAAACTGAAATTAAGAGTCAGACACTTAAATGAGCCACCCGAGTGCCCCAAAAGGAAAATCTTGGTAGTTTATGATAGGCTGTTACAAAAAATTCTATAATGCCAGGAAGGGACCCTTGCTCGTTGGAAGAAATTACCCATTTATGGAAGACAAGGAAGTGAGAAGAGGAGAAACTAGGAGGACAGGGACTGGCCACATTCATAGCCCTGGGAAGGGCCAGTTAAAACAAAAAATCAAAGTATGCTGGTAAAAATGGAGTAGGGAATCTTGGGCTCTCCTTAGAAAGTACTTCTTATGATAATTGGTAACAAATTATTTTCTATGACTATACCAGCAAAATGCAAGGAGAAGGTATTTGATGGTGGCATACTATTGACTATTTTTCTCTTCTGAAGGGGGGGCAATAGTTTTTTCTTTGCATGTTTTTCTTTTCATTGTAATGAGGAAAAACAGTGTTTTGTACGATTTCTCTCATTTAACACAATATTTTTAAAATTGTGATTATATTCCATGTTCATAACTCAGCACAACACTGTGGCTTAAAAAAAAGGGGCGGGGGATGTAATCAAGGTTTTTTGTTTTTCTTTTTAGCTAAGAAATATTTTTGAAGTGTGAAATTGTGTTGACCACTGACAAATTTTGACAATGTTCCTATTTACTATATGTGAAAGGAAACTTGCCCCAGGAATGTTACAAAACAAAACCTAAAACATTGACTTCATGCTATTCAGAATGGAATTATTGGTAGTGAAAAAAGTGTATTAGAAAAACTGTACTTTTCTCAATTTAACTCCAAATATCTCAGCAAGTGTGTGTATAACAACTTATATTTAAACTGAGTATGTGTGTCATTCTTTGCTCTGATAAATAAAACACAAAAATCCACATTATTTTGAAAGTCATTTTAAAAACTAAACTTACCCCAATCTCTTTACCCTACTAAATGTCTCTTTGCCTTTCCCATCCCTTCAACAAATATCTTCGGAAAATCAATTAGTTCCTTGAGCTTCAATTATGTCATATTTCATAAAAAGACTGTCTTAAGCTGAACTATTATTCAGATACCTTCCAGAAGTGTTTGAAGTTCCAGAAGACACAGCTGCAAATCATTCAAAACACATTGTCAAGCAGACATTAAACAGAAAAAAGTTAATTGTAGGTCCTTTCTTCCTTTCCTTCCTTCCTTTCCTTCTTTCACCCCTTCCTTCCCGCCTTCCTTCCTTATTTTCTCTCTAGCACTCTCTCATTGGCCAACTGAAGGGAAAAAAATATTTGTATACAATAACTTTAATTTTTAAAATTCTCATTTTTGGATATGTGTTGTTATATGATTTTTTTTTTTTGTCTCTTGCTTCCAGCAATGTTTCGGCCCTTTGCCGCAGGATATATAGTTTTAAGACATTGTAAACAATTATGTTTCAATTATACCTATCATAAAAAAACTTTATTTCTCTTTTTTAGAGGATCTTAATTCCTGTAAGTATTTGACCACCTTTGAAATCTCCACAGATATGAAAGGAACAAATATCACTGAAATAAAAAGAATCATTTTATCAGTAGTAGTAGCAATAGTACTTGTAAATAAAAATAATAGCCAATGTTTACTGAATATTGGTTTTGAGATACTATTATGTTTGACATTTCATATACACAGGTAGTTTTTTTCCTATCGATGTAAAAAGAGAAGCTTCAGGTTAGCACTGTTAAATAACTTATTCAAGATTATACAGCAACTAAATTGCTTTAGAGCCCATGGTCAACACCACCATGCTAGAGAAACAAAACAGAAATTAAGTTTTCTATCATCCCGTCAACTGGACACAACATCTTTTCAATTGTCCAGAATGAACCTCCATGCCTAAGGCCATTGTTGGTGCTTTGCCCACGTAAAGACCATTGTGGTGATGTCCTCAGTGCGTCCCTTCCAGGGAAGCAGACCTATTCCAAAAATCTTGTGTAGTCAATAGCCGAGTCTCCAAAAAGTATCATTGGGGGTAAATCTTTAAAATATCATTATTTGGGAATAAATAATTCTCTTTTTAGGCCCCTTGTTTTAAGTTCAGGTAACCATCAAGATGGATAAGTGTTAAGTGGTTAGTAGTTATTAACACTTTACAAATACTATAGATATGAAGTTGAAATTAGTTACCATGATCACTTTTGCCTCCTAGTCTATGCTAAGCAATATGTGCTTATGCATAAGTGTGAGCCTGCGTTTTTGGATTTGTGCGCACATGTGTCTGTGTGCATGTTTATATTTTCATTCTGTCTATAAAATAACCAGTTTATGGAGGAAAAAAAATTGAGGCTCAGAGTTTGTAAGTAATATGCCAAAACTTCCTTGCCTGGCTGATGACAGGGTAGAAGAAAATGTAATTTGGAGTTAGATATAACTGAATTTTTAATCTCTCTGCCAGTTTTTAAATGGGAACTTGTAGAAGATCCTGTCAGTTTCCACATCAGTAAAACTCAGTAACATACAGCTTAATTATGTTGTATGAAATTTAAATGAGAAAATGTATATGTCTATGTGATGTATGTAAATGTATATGTAATATATAAATATCGAAAACCACATAGTACATTGCCCACAGGGAGTAAACCATCTTTCCACATTGCCCAAGTCCAACCACTCTGCTTCTGAAAGGATGAGCAAATAGGTTCATCTTCTCAGTCTACTAGGAGCTTTGTAGCACAGGCTTCCAGGAGAGCCAGGAGGGAACAGTGGTGGTAATAAATTATTTCCTCAACAATTAGTGTATGTGAGAGATTATCACTGTACTCATTTACAGCCTTCCTCTCTGGGAGGAAGAGCACCATCCGCAGGCAGTACAGCACCCTTGGTGTAGAGCTGCTTCCCTTGCCTCCTGCGTGCCTATGGGCCCTGCTGGCTGGCTTTATGTGCAAGGTAAGGACACAAAGACTGAAGATCCCATAGTTTGACTGCTCGCACTTCACACTCACTATGTATTTAGAACCAGTGAAGTCATCTCCTGATCTGCTTCACCAAACGCATCAACATCAAGTAAAAGAGGCTTGATAAATTCAGTGATAATTTGAAAGCTGTGTCGAAAGCACATTTTGCTGAAATGGAACTACTAATAAAACCATGGACTCAGAAGGAGTCCATTATCTTCCTCACCAAGCTTGCAGAGAAATTGCCTCTCATTAGTTCCCATTCCCTGGCGGATTCAGGCTATTTTTACAATGGGGTTTGAACAAAGCGTCTAGGACTACCTGCCAAGGAAGAGCAGGAGCTTTGTTCAAGGGGCTTGCTCATCACATGAGGTAATGGCACATCTGTTTGGACCGTCTGAGCTGAGCTGAGATAGCAGATGCTGCTGCAAACTGCATATTTGGAGAAACAACAACAAAAATAAAGAGAAAGCTACCCTGAAACGATCCCCCTTCAGCACAGATTCACAGGCTGCTGCCAAAGACTTGCAGAGAGCTGTCTGCACATCCCAAACATGATGGGGCAGCTCTGATGCATCACAGATCTCCTTGGCCAGTTGGAAGGAGTAGTTGAAAATAACTTTTTTTTTTTAATGTAACAGATTCCTTGCAACATTAGAACATTCAAAATGATATTCTTAACTGGTGTAACTTCTGGCAAATGGCAAACTGCTTTGTGGCTCTGTTCAACAAAAAAGGGTTATGCAATCCAGGCTAATGTTGAAAATTGCCAGATATCATTCCACCTCTGGTCTTCATGGACCTCACCTTTCTGGGCAGTTCATGTTCTATATCTGGGTCATTTTAAAACCTGCAACAATCTATTTATCGTTAGTTTTTCGCTTCTCAGACTGTCCATCCAAGTAATCCAATAAACTGAGCATCTGGGCTTGGTTTTATTTAGTTCTTAGACTAACTCAAATTGTGTATTTTAAAATAAGTTATTTAATATAAATTTTTCTTGGGGATATTGGAGGAGATAGTCAAAATAGGTTTTCATTAATGAGGACTGTTGCTTTGTATCTATAGAAAAAAGTACTATGAGGCAGATGCTAGATGCCCTACACACAGAGGGTGACTACAACTGTGTGTGTTTGCCCCAGTAATCCCTATTTTTGCCACTTATCCTGGTATTTAGCTTGTCATTTTTCCTAGATTTTTCTATCTTAAAGTACTAATTTGTATTAAAATTAGCTTGGATGAGTTTGGTAATTCTCACATTGTTCTCCGAACTTATGTTAGAGTTTCAGCTGGTAATTTTGAGATACATTGGCAGTGATCAGTCTTATTTAAATATGTAGTTAAATGTGCAAGTTGACCAGTTTCCCCCACCCCACCCCCACCCCCATCATTCTCACTTTACAACACTTTACAGATCCAAACTAACTACTCATTCAAAGGAAACACAAAGTTTGCTGATAAAATGAAGTGCTCTCAGCTGTACATGGCTAGAGCCTGCTAATTCTTTCTTATTCCAGTGATGGCAAGAGGTGTTTTTTGTTTGGTGATCAGTTTTTATTTTATTAGAAGGGAAACAAGTGAGGACCCCAGTTGCTGCCAGGCACTCCTGCTGGGAAAATGCTAGACATCCAGTTATCATACCTAATGCTGCAACGTAGATTCCTTCATCCTTAGACCACAGAAATAAACCCCATTGAACTGCTTATTTTTAATTTCACCAAAAACATGTCATATATTGACAGCCAAGCAGAATTTGCTCTTATGTAATATTTTCACATATCCCCCAAATACAGACAACCTGGAATTTCTTGCTACTGCAGGAGCTCCATAAAGCATGGGGAGAGAGCGTTTGCTGCAGAAAAAAGTATTTATAATCCATAAGATGTGATGTTGGGTAGACAAAAGAAAATAAGTAGAAAAGGGCACCTGGAACTAATGTCCCTTCCCCTTCACAGTGATTGAGCCTGGGAAATATGTCTAATATCTATAAAAATATGTGTACCTTGGTGGATTGGTGGGAGGTGGGCAGTCCCAAAGAAGTCCCTCATCAGTGGGTTGAAAGGAAAGAGAAATAAGACAGGTTGAGGTAGGTTGAGATTTGTGTTCTTGTAGGAAGACTGGAAACTAGACTGTTAGCTGTCCTGGTGGCCTTCAGTCCAGTGTGAGCCAGGTGCTGAAGTGACAACCTGGATACCATCCAGTCTTTAACCCTTCGCCAGCCTAGGGTTGCACTGTCTGGGTCCAAGTAATGGAGAGGCCTTTGTGGTCATTAAAATGGCCCCTCATCTTGAGGTTGGCATCATATGGAAGCTGTGGATGGAGATAAAGAGCGTGAGCAAGGGGGTACGCAGTCCCATTCAGATGGCTAGGGAGTAAAAGCCAGCACACTCTAGTAACCAAGGACCCAAGATAAAGGCCCTGGGCTGCCAAGAAACTCAGCATTTAATTTCTAAAGGATATAGTATAAGGGCATGCCCTGAGAGCATGAGGACGTGCTATTGCCTGAGAAATCATGAAGATATCAGTCTTCCAGTAATCACAGTGATGGGAAGTGTGGGAAATTATAGGTTATGCATATAAGAAATATGTGATGAGTGGGGTTGAGCTGTTTTTCTGTGAAGCTTACAAAGAATACTTTGAACATTCTTGCTATAGTCCTATGGTTATATATTGTATAACACAAGCCTATAATCGAGTATATGTATATATGTTTAAATATACGTATAAATATATTTTTATATAATGTACAAATATATTTATAATATACATATAAATATACTCATATATAATATAAATATATTTGTGTGTGTGTATATATATGTGTGAACTTTACACCTGGGTCTGCTCTGGTAACCCCTAATTTTGCTAATTATCCTGGTATTTGTCATTTGTCAAGGATTTTTCAGTCCTATAGTATTCATTTGTATTAAAATAGGCTTGGTAACTATGATATTGTTCTTTGAGCTTTTGTCATAGTTTCGATTAGTTCTTATTTTAACATGTAGTTAAATAAATATTAACTGTAAGTTGACCAGTCCTCCCCATTCCTTTTTGCAATATATGTGTGTATGTATTACCTAGTAACATTTTTAATGTTGCAATAAATCCTTTCCACAATAAGATGCTTAAGACCTAAATGCCCATATAATGGAAAACTTAATAATGATTTTTCAAGGAAACTGATGATGATTTGTATAACTTGACAAAATATTTGTTGACCTTAATCAACCAACATAGAGGCTGCAGTGACAACACAAAAATCAGGATGCTTCCTAAGAGGCATAAACCAGTACTTTAAATGTTAGTAATTATTTAGAAGATCACAGCAACAATTTAACATAGCCTACTACAGAGGGTATATTTAAATAGCATTCTGTCTGTCTTTTTGTGTAGATCAAATGACAATTTTTAAAAAATTAATTTTACTTATTTTGTATTCAGTGTTTTTTGTTTTGTTTTTAGAGAGAGCGCATGTATGTGCTAGCAAGGGTTGAGCAAGGGGAGAGGTAGAGAGAGAGAGAGAGACAGGCAGACAGACAGACAGACACAGACTGAGAGAGAGAGATCCCAAGCAGTCTCCATGCCCAGCACAAAGACCCGGAGATCATGACCTGAGCCAAAATCAAGAATCGATTGCTTAACCTACTGAGCCACCCAGGTATCCCTGTTCTTTTTAAAAGACTTTAGTTATTTATTCATGAGAGACACAGAGAGGCAGAGACACAGAGGGAGAAGCAGACTCTTCTCAGCCCATTGTGGGACTCAATTCTAGGACCTGGGATCATGCCCTGAGGCAAAGGCAGACTCTCAACCACTGAGCCACCCAGGCATCCCTCAGCCACCCCTATTCAAAGCTGTTTTTTATGTGTAAATATGTAGTAATTGATGTAACAGTTGTGAACTCATTAAGAGAAAAATTTACAAAGTTTTATATCTGTATCATTAGATGCTTCTGATAGAAAATCAGATTAATTCAAATAATTAAAATTTTCCCATTCCAAATCATAGAATCAAACCTCTACTTTTAGAAAGTCATTCTGTTGAATGTAAAATATCTGACATTAAAAAAAAAATCTGACATTATTATACATGGTATTATAAATTCAATTGAAGATTTTATATTAGGATAAATTACATGTGTTTTCAGTGATAGTGCAAGTACATAGATGGCAGAGCATGGCAAGTGTAAAAAAAATCATATTCTTACTAAACTGGAAAACTCAGAAATGGTTTCAGTGAACGCATAATTCATAATTTTAGTCAAACAAGTTCATATTCTCCCAGTCAGAAAAAGGCTCTACTTATCAAAATATATAAATATCAACATTTAGACGAAATATGATTTTGGTTAAGCATAGTTTTAAAAAAATGTGGAACAACAGGCATTCTCATATATTGTTTGTGGTATATAAAATTATTCCATCACATTGTAAAAATTTGTTTGCAGTTTCTAATAATGTTGAACACTTGCTCTCTCACCCAGTAATTCCACTCTAAATATGTATCTAAGAGAAATAAATTAATGTAATATGTTCTCTAAAAGACTTGCAAAATAATACTTACAGCAGCTTTATCCCGAAAGGCTGAACTGCAGGCAAATATCAGTCAACAAGAGAATGGGTAAAAAGAAAAATATGATCCATCATACAAAGAAATTCCTTTCTGCAATTAAAAAAAAGATGAGTGAGTGATATAAGTAACTATGAACGAATGTTACATAATTCATAATGGAAGGAGCCCCACATAAAAAATAGATATAAAAGAGTAGGATTCCCTTGTTCTGAAGCTCAAGAACAGGTTGCACTAATCTTCAGTAATATACGTAATTCCAAAAATAAATAAATAAATAAATAATTCAGTGTAGTATCTGCCTCTGGTTTGAAAGGGCAGTTGACTAGGAACAGGCAAAGTAGGTGATGGGAATATTCTATATCATGAGGAGGAGGGTACATATGGTATATACATATGTCAACAGCGATACAACATCAATACAATTGATGTTGGCCCATTTTCCTATATGCAAATTATTCCTCATAAAAATAAAGTATTAAATGCTCAATGGATGTTCTTTATATTAAAATGTGTTCACATCATTTGATAAAAATGATATTTCTAAAAGGAAGCAATACTTTTAATTGAAGTATAGCTGACACATAACATTGTTAGTTTTAGATGTACAGCATAGTGATTCAAAAAATTTATACATTATGCAATACTTACCATAAGTATAGCTACCAGCTGTTACCATACAGTGCCACTACGATACCAGTGACTACATTCCCAATGTGGTAACTTTCCACCTTGTGATTTATTCTTTCCATAACTGGAAACCTGTATCTCCCCTTCTTTTTCACCCATTTTCGCCAACCTTTTCCTTTCTGGCAGCCATTAGTGATCTGTATTTATGGGTCTGTTTCTGCCTTTTGTTTGTTTATTTGGTTTATTTTTTAGATTCCACATAGAAATGAAATCACGTAGTATTTGTTTTTTTTTGCCTGACTTGTTTCATTTAGCATAGTACCCTCTAGGCCCATGCATGTTGTTGCAAATGGCGAGAGCTCATCCATTTTATGGGTGAGAGTCCATTATTAGTCTATTTTGTGTGTGTGTGTGTGTGTAACACATATTCTTCATCTGTTCATCTATCAGTGGACACTTGGGTTGCTTTCATATTTTGGTTATAGTAAATAATGCTGCAATAAACCCGGGGGTGCATATATCTTTTTGAATTAGTGTTTCCATTTTCCTTGGGTAAATACCCAGTAATGAAATTACTGGATCATATGGTATATCTATTAATTTTTTGAGGAAACGCCATATTGTCCACAGTGACTGTTCCAATTTACACTTCCACTAATGCTGCATGAGCATTCTTTTTTTTATTTTAAAGATTTCATTTCTTATTCATGAGAGACACAGAGAGAGAGAGAGAGAGGAGAGGGGAGGGGGCAGGCAGAGACACAGGCAGAGGGAGAAGCAGGCTCCATGCAGGGAGCCCGACGTGGGACTCAATCCCAAGACTCCCGGGCTATGCCCTGGGCCGAAGGCAGGCACTAAACTGCTGAGCCACCCAGGAATCCCTAGCATTCCTTTTTATCCACATCTTTGCCAACACTTGTTATATTGATTCCAGCCATTCTGACAGGTATAAGGTGGTATCTCATTGTGGTTTTGGTTTGCATTTTCCTGATGATTAGTGATGTTGAGAATCTTTTCATGTGTCTACTGGTTATCTGTGTGTCTTTGGAAAAATGTCTATTCAGGGCTTCTCACTGCTGGTTATCTGTGTGTCTTTGGAAAAATGTCTATTCAGGGCTTCTCACTTTTAATCAGAACATTTGATCTTTTTTTGGTGTTATAGAAGTTCATTATATTTTGTATATAAACCCTTTATTAGACATATCATTTGCAAATGTCTTCTCCCATTCAGGAGATTGCACCCTCCCTTTTTTTTTTTTTTATGATTTCTTTCACTGTGTGAAAGCTTTTTATTTTGGTGTAGTCCCAATAGTTTATTTTTGCTTTTGGGTCCCTTGCCTGAGGAAACATATCTAGAAAAATATTGCTAAGGCCCCTGTCAAATAAATTACTGCCTGTGTTTTCTTCAGAGAGTTTTATGGCTTGATGTCTCACATTTAGGTCTTTAATCCACTTTGAGTTTATTTTTGTGTATGGTGTAAGAAAGAGATCCAGTTCCATTCTTTTGTGTGTAGCTGTCCAGTTTTCCCAGCATCACTTATTGAAGGGACTAGCCTTTTTCTTCATTGTATATTCTTGCCTAGAAGTAATATATTCTTTAAAACAATATAGTGACAGTATTAACCACAAGTGGCTAAGAAACTTACTAAAATACAAAATATATTAAAAGGATAACTATTTTTCTTTGTATTATAATAAAAATAAGTTTTTAAAATTTTACTTTCACGTGCATAGACATGCACCTTCAATTTGGAATTGGTTTTCAAATAGGATTATTTTGTAACATCAACAATATAGTAAGTACCTTGTGAATCAATCTTTAAAAATTACTTAATTTTACTTTTAAGAAATGCCTCATTTTACTCTTAAAACTGTCCTGCTATGGACAGTAAATTATATAGTCACCTTATTTTTATATTTTATCATTTGAAATGGCTGGATTTCATGAGGTAAATGCATTACACACATTTTGCTTTTGAGAAAACTAATGCTTATAGAAGATAAATAATTTGCCAAAAGCTGCAAGGTATCTATTGTCAATTTGAGTAGAGGTGGTGGGAAGTATTGTCTCTAAAATCTTTCCGCTAAGCCTTGATCACTGCATTTCCTTTAAACTGAATGCTTGCTCGCTTGATTAATGCACTTTAACAAGAAGCATTTATTTAAGGGCCACAAGATGCTATTCTCTACCCTAGCCTGCAGAGTTACAAAGGCCCCAAAATGTAATTGTTTCCTAGCAGAAGCTCAGAGTCTAGGGAAGGAGACAGAAAAAATTACAAGATGAGGGTTTTGTGGTCAGGGTATGGACAAAGATTATGGGTGCATCTTCGAAGAACTGGCTAATCTTTCTGGCAAGTAGAGTTTGGGAAAGAAGTGATGTTTAAGTAACATATTTTTTTGTCTCCACGTTGTTTTTATTTTTTACAGTGAGATATAGAAGTGAAAGAGTGCATGAAACATGTGTGTACACTTAAAAGATAATTAGAAAATACCTAACTACCACTGAAGTTAAAAGAATCTCAAAAGTCTCTAGGATCCCAGCCGTTATATTGACTCCTGTAAAAATCATTTTGTTTTTAGAATAGTTTTAACATTTATGTATACATCACTAAAAATATAGTTTTTCTTTGCCTGTTTTTGAATATTTCCTAGCTGGAATCCTATAGTAATATTAAAGTGTCATTTTGCTAGACATTGCCATGCCCTTTGGGATAGGACTGGAGAAAATACCCACCAATTTTCATCTTGCATCCCTGGAACAATCTGGAGGCAACAAAGGAATTTTTTCTCACTACCTTCAGTTGAAGGTTGAAATGAGAGAATTATATTCAATATTACTTATATTCAATATCATTACGAACTATTATATAATTTTCTCACAAGTAAAATATGTATAATATTATTATTTGTATTTTTAGTAATACTAAGAGACACTGAATGCTAACTATGCACCAAGCATTTTTTAAATGCTTTACATTATATATTTTTTAAAGATTTTATTTATTTATTTGAGAGAGAGAGAAAGCAGGAGCAGGGCGAGGGCCAGAGGCAGAAGCAGAGTCCCCACTGAGTGGGGAGCCCAACACGGGGTTCTATCCCAGGACCCTGGGGCCATGACCTGAGCCAAAGGCAGACGCTTGACTGATCATCCCAGGGCCCCCCAGTGCTTTACATTTATAGCTGTGTAAACCTGTGTGCAATTTCAAGGTTTTCAGTTAGTCCGTGAAGTGGTCTTTTGGCAGAGAAGGGCAAACTGATCATCTCTTCTCTTTTCATAGTGGATAGCAGAGCCTCTGTTACCACTCAGTGTTTAAAAGTCTGAAGGTACAGAATGTAAGTACTTGGGAGTTTACTGAAGAAATGCAGAGTGGGAGATAGATAGTCAGGCCAAGCCAAATCAGAAAAGAGGTAATGTCCGCAGTGCATGCATTCAGGGTTCTCTATTAAGTTTTCATAAATCAAGAATACATATACATACACATACATATACACACAGACTTGACTGACCAGGTACAAAACTATATTTGTATTTGACTTTTGATTGACTTCGTTAGAATTCATATAATTGCCTCATTCAGACTTAACAAGGGCATCCATCAACTCAGCAGATATCTTGTCTTCCTAAAAACATTGCAAAATTGTACGATAGAGATTTTAATTACAAAATGCCATTATTAAAATCTTTCTGGTGACTTGGAAAGACCCAAACTATGGTGGACAGGTTGCCATATGTGTTAAAAAAAAAAAAATCTTTGCTAGAAATTAAGTACGTGTGACTCTAAAAGACAAGAAGGAGTATACTTGGCTTATGAAGGAATGTTATATATGTCAGCCAAGAAGACAATAGCAGATAATGTATGTGTTGTTATTTAAATAATTACTGACATTGGAGCTTCTCACATCTGTCTAGTTCACAAGGGAAAGATAGGATGTTGTAAAAGCCATAAGATTAACATGAAATGGGAATTTACGAAGAATTTGTTCTTTTGAAGACCTATTTCTGTCAATGCTGCAACAGGATATAGAACTACACTGAAGACAATTCTTGAGATCATCAACCAAAAATAAGACCTCCATTAGGACCTTGAGTTTGCCTGTGAAATCCCAACAGCCATTTTCATTTGTTTTTCCTTGTGATCCAGCTGAACGTAATTGTATCAAATAATGGGTGATCTAAAAGTCCCTAGGCAATTTTCAGAGAGTGCCCAAGAGAACAAAACTATAGATAACCATTTTGATATTCTATTATAGATTCTTTGTTTTGTTTTGTTTTGCTTTTTTCTTTTTCTGGAACGCTTTACCTTTAGTGTCTGAGGGCCTTGTTAGACTTTGGAGCTCACCTTTCTCCATCACTTGTCTTTATGCGCTTATTGTTTAATCAACTGATTGGTAAACATCAGACCTTACACGCAGTTGTGTGTTCTGGCAAAATGTGTTCTTTTTAAACTTCAAAGTGTTGCCATTACTGTCAGCATAATGCATTGGTTCCTTGATTGCTTATTTCTAACTCCTCAGCTCCACCCTAACTAAACACACTTTTTTTTTTGTAATTGTCACCATATACATTCAACCCTATCATATGTGTGTGTTTATCCTTTGAATGATCACTACAGTCCTTGCAATCATCCTGTTAGCAGATAGCAGTAATGAAATTATAAACCATCTGCAGAACAAAGTTTTCTATTTTATCATTTAAATCTTAAACTATGGACAATGATTGCAGTTTATACTGCATTTCCTCTACCAAGCTGTTGCTTCCTTTCCTACTATTATTTATCCTTACAAATGCCCCAAAGTACAAAAATATATTATGATATTACTTTAGTGGTATACAGCCAACAAATTAACATACACATTGAAAACTACCTAAACAGGTGAGGGAAAATGGTATGAATTTTGGGAGAGGTGAGAGCCATAACATTGGTTTGAGCTGATTCCAACCTTTACAGTGCCCACCTCATATGTCTTAAGGTTAAAATGGGATAATCAACTCATACCCGTCATGGTAAGTACTCCAAATTTTTATCACCCCAAGTTCTTCTCGCACCTGGGCATAGAGGACAGCCAGCTTTTAAGAAAGACAGTTGCCAGTTAAAATTTGCATTTGAATTCCTTTAGTAAAGGTGATTAAAATGAATTCCAAGTGTAGAATAAAAACACAATGAAGCAAAAATATAAAGAGGCTGCTTGTTCTTTTTCCTTCAGTTAGAGCAATGTATTTATTAAAACAAATGTAAACCACACTGTTATTAACTTTTAAAAACCTATTACTACACTTTTTTTCCCCATATTGAGCAAAACCAATAAATAAGTTCCTAGTTAATAGGTCTCAATGTATATGACAAAAGATTGTCAAATTATGTGAACAAGTCCTACTGCAATGGTATAGCCACTCTACCAACATTGCTGGTTGACCCTTGCTTACAAAGAAGATCAATTCCTAAGAGAAAAAGAACCTCTTATTTTTACTAGTCCAAAAGTGAACTTAAAAAGGTGTTTGAGGTGAAATGTTTATGGAAGGAAAATAAGTATTATCTTTGATAATTTTTTTTCCAGAGGTAATTATGTTTAATATTTTCATATATTTTCTTCCAGTATTTCTTCTATACAAATTAACAAATATATTTGCATAGGTTTCAAAATTGAGGCAGAGTTGTTCATGCAATCTTAAATCTTCATTGTTTTAAGATGTTATCATGAATACTGTTTCGTGTCCTTAATTATTCTTCATAATCATAATTTTTAATGATTTTATCTTATTTCATTGTATAGAAGAGCCATTATGTAATTATTTACTCTCTTATTGTTAGACTCATTAGCATAATAAGAATTCTCATTTATTGAACAATTCAGTTGTGACTGTAATTATGGCAAGATTTTATCTAAATTTTTTTTTTTTTTTTATGATAGTCACAGAAAGAGAGAGAGAGAGAGGCAGAGACACAGGCAGAGGGAGAAGCAGGCTCCATGCACCGGGAGCCCGACGTGGGATTCGATCCCGGGTCTCCAGGATCGCGCCCTGGGCCAAAGGCAGGCGCCAAACCGCTGCGCCACCCAGGGATCCCTCTAAATTTTTTTTATAATAAATTTATTTTTTATTAGTGTTCAATTTGCCAACTTACAGAATAACACCCAGTGCTCATCCCGTCAAGTGCCCCCCTCAGTGCCCGTCACCCAGTCACCCCCACCCTCTGCCCTTCTCCCCTTCCACCACCCCTAGTTCATTTCCCAGAGTTAGGAGTCTTTATGTTCTGTCTCCCTTTCTGATATTTCCCACACACTTCTTCTCCCTTCCCTTATATTCCCTTTCACTATTATTTATATTCCCCAAATATTCCATCCATGTTGAAGCAAATGGTGGGTATTTGTCGTTTCTAATTGCTGAGTAATATTCCATTGTATACATAAACCACATCTTCTTTATCCATTCATCTTTCGATGGACACCGAGGCTCCTTCCACAGTTTGGCTATTGTGGACATTGCTGCTAGAAACATTGGGATGCAGGTGTCCTGGTGTTTCTTTGCATCTGTATCTTTGATAATTTTTAATGGATGGGAAAACTAAGATGAATAAGCGATATGTTTGATGTGTCCTTATATATATATATTTTTTTTTTTTCCTTCACCAAACCTTATTCTGGAAAGGATTAAATCCCAATTGGAAGGTGACTGGAAATAATAAATATTTTTTTAAAAACTTGTAAAGGTGGAAAAATAGGTGAAAGATTAAATAGAGGCAAAGAGGATGAAGCAAAAGGAAAATATCATGAAGTCAGGACTAAGGCATGATGGTCACTGGTGTCATCCAAATACTAGTTTTGGCTCTTCCACAGGGCATATGGTAGGATTGTATTTTCATACCTTCTTGAAGTTAGTTATGGAAAGATGAATTAATTTGGTCAATAAAATGAATACAAGTAACATTTGTTGTTTGAAAGAAAGCTTTAAGGGCCACTGAGTATATTTCATTCTTTCTTTCCCTTTGTCATGGTGACCAGCAACATTTGTGATGCTAAATGTTCTATTAATCTAAGATACCAGTTGTAGACCTGCATGAGTGGAAAACAAACTTTTGCTTTAAAGCCACTATGATTTGAGGTTGTTTGTTACCACAGCAAAATCTAGCCTAACCTAATACATAGGGTTTGTACAAAATCCATAATATGAAATCCTTCATGACTTAATAGAAATGGTTTAAAAAAATTGGCTCTGTGTTTTCTACCCCACTTATAATTAGCAATTGGGTCCTTATGGTCATATGAGTTATAAGTGACTCAATTCCACAATCTGGTTCTGAGAACCACTTCCACTAATAATTGTGGTAGGGTTGGTGGTCCTAGAAGCTAGCCATGATATAAGAGTTTGAGTTACAGATAGCTTTTTTGGGGCATTTTATCCCAGAAGGCATCTGTAGAGGGGTGGGGAAGTGGGGTAGGTTAGGGATGAAATCCAATCCTGTGAACACTAAAACATCCATCCATTTAGGACCTTCTGTTGAAACTGTATAGAGTACAACTCAAAAATTATTCTTCCTGAGGACTGTGGAAGCTGTGTAAATAATCTAACTTTTTTTTCCTGTAATTGGCTAAGAGTTGTTCTTGGGTATTAGCTCCTTGGCATTGTGAAAGCTAGCAAAGATTGGTTGTCGGAAAAAGCCCTCAGAATCACAAGTTCTTTATCTAGAAAGGTGAAGGCCTAGAATGCAGACTGACTGTAGATTGGATATAAGCCATGCAGCAAAGTTAATGTATACTTCAATAATATTTGTTTATTTCCAGTATTTTGTTAACTCTAAACCAATACTCTGAAAAATTGTGTTGTAGCTATGGCTCTGTGATTCTGTTCTATGTGTTTGTGTGTGATTGTCTAGAAGGTAAGTCATAATCCTTCAGCCCCATGTTCATGGACCTCACAGTCTGGACTCAATCTATCAACCTAGAATTATCTTCCATTTTTTGGTATATATTTCTTATTCTAGGTAATCTGTTATTTTACCAAGCCAATTTCTTCATGGTTATTATTATCATTCCTTGCAGTGAATGAAATGGCCAGCCTATATTTATCAGCTTGCCTAAAGTCCTTTTTTTTTTTTAAAAGCCCAACTTTCTCCATCATGAATATTCACACTCCTAGTTGACCTCTCTTATTTTCTGAAATTTAAATGCTGGGTTATATATTTTACCCACCTTAGCACCTAGTGGCAGATTAGTTCTTAGAACTTTTGTAACCTTTAACATGGATTATATATGCAAAGAAACCAAAGATAGCATTTTATTTCTTTTAATTTTCTGCTAATGTCTTGCCTAGCTTTGTAGCCCAGCAAGCACATAGTATGTTAGTGGAAGAATTGTTGAATGAATAAATGATAGCATGATTTAGATGTTTCTGAGAGCCATTCATTTTCCTAAATCCATAAGCATCTCCCTACTTTTTTGACTGAAATAGCCAGTTATAATTTTTCCTTTGATGAAAAAAAAATCCAGTTGTGTCTGTATATCACAATTACATAGGGAGCTTGGAAAAAACTATCAATGACTAGGCCTCATCCTCAATCTACTGAATCAGGGTTAGAGGAATTTAGAAATCTGTAAAATGGGGATAATAACAGTACAAACCAAAATATTGCAAGGACTCAGTTAATCAATGGTGATTGCTATGTTCAGTGTTAATTTTACAAATCCAAACTAAGTCTCTCCAAAGCTTGGAAATAACCACATTTTACAGTCTTTATAGACATTTCTTAGGACATAACATTTAGGAATCTTTATACCATAGCTTAATACACGTTATTTAATACTATAAGAATTGCTTTTTTTGATTTGTATTTCATGGAACTTTATGTTACCTCTTCCGTTAAACTTTCTTAATACTAACCATCAACCTAACTTTATTTACCCTAAGAAAAGTAAATTTCATCTTCCTCCCTGCCCACCTCACAGTCTCTACGCCTTTCTGATAGTGATTCTCAGTGCATTTTGCTGCAGAGTGTCTGTCTGTTTCATCTTTGGACCACAAGTCCCTGAAGTGCTGGAAGAAAGTTTTATTATCCACGTTCATATACAATTCCTAGAATACAGGCACTAACAGGTTTTTTAAATGCAAGTCTTAAATCTTTAATGCCACTCTTAGTTTCCTGACTCTTAGAAAATAAGCTAGAAGAACCCAACATTAGCTCTCTTCCTCTACCTTCATTCTACCTTCAGATTTACATGCCTTAACATTCAGAAAGAAAGAATGTTCATGCATTAAGAAAGAAAAGTTCAGATGATTCCAAGAGAAATCATTTATTTGCTGTGGATTCTGTTTCTTCTGGAAATTTTATTTTATTTTACTTTTTTTTTAAGATTTTATTTATTTATTTGTTCAAGAGAATACACAGAGAAGAGAGAGAGAGAGGCAGAGACACAGGCAGAGGGAGAAGCAGGCTCCATGCAGGGAGCCTGATGTGGGACTCGATCCCGGGACTCCAGGATCACGCCCTGGGCTGTAGGCAGCGCTAAACCGCTGAGCCACCAGGGTTGCCCCTCTTCTGGAAATTTTAGATTTTTGCCACATCAGAGATAGTGTCTTTTATACCTAAAATATTTTTATTTTTGGATGAACTCCTTCATATTCTTCCTTCCTCTAAATATTTCCAGTATGATCATCTTTCACATATACACAGACACACTTTATAGACCATGGTTCTTGCCTTTTTTCAGAGTTTTTCCAAAAGTTTTTCTATCTTCAAATTAACTAATATTCTTGATTATACTTCTGTAGTCCATGTCTCCAGTTCTCACTAGGTTGTAGCTACTTTACATTTAAATTATTTATTTATTTTACATTTAAATTATTGAAAATTATATGAAATTAAAAATCTTATGAGTCACAATGGACATATTTCAAATGCTTAATAGCTAAATGTAGCCAGTGGCTACTATACTGGATTGTGCAAATAGAGAATTTCCATCATCACAGAAAATTCTTAGAGCACTGGGTAAGACCAATTTTCAAGTGACATTTCATGAATGAAAGATATACTCCTTTAGGTGAAATATGCATTTATTATTGAATATAGAACACATTGTCCTGGAATTAATAATTCTCCAGAAACACATTTCATGAATATGAAAACATTCATATTGCATCAAATTTATTTAAACAAGGAAGAATATCTGTATATGTTTATGTAAGAGCACATTACTGAAAGTCTCATTATAAAAATTCTAAAATGTATTAAACATATTTTTGAAATCTGAAAGGGACAATAATGAAAACAAAATAGAAATAACTAAAGGTAATAATAAAGAATGCTCACATAGCAAAAGGTAAACTTAAGCAATATAAGTGTTTCTCAGAATGATTCTAGAATTCTTGATTATTTGAAAAAAAAAAATACCAAGTGCTACCTAAAGAACAGGACTCAATTTATCTTGCCAGAGATTTAGATGTAGTAATGTATTTTAAATAAAAGAAGGCTTTATATTTCTTGAAGAGTGAATTATATTATTGAAAATATTGGTCATTTGAAAAATCTAAAGGTTATATTAATAAATTATGCACATTCTTCAATTAAGTTTGACACCGCATAAGACACATGCATAATTGATGTTCATTCAGATTAAAACAAAATGTAAATATCAAACCTTAGAACACTGGGTATTCAGTCTCCTTGGGCATTATGGTCAAGTAAATCCCATTACTTTTTAATGTCTGTTTATGAAAGATTGCATTATGTAGTATTGTCAAATCATGTTCCTGTGTTTGAAAAAGCCTGTATCACATCTAACTACTATATAGGCCACATACATACCAAAAATTTTGCCAATATTAGTGGAAATGTAAGTGAATGATTTGCTCTGTTTAACCCAAATCTAATTAATACCTTATATTAATAATTAATATTATATTGGCTATTTAATAATTTAAAATGTACTACTTGTGAAGTAGAAATGTTAGATGGGGTTTTGGTGGAATAAGAATGAGAGGAAAGCAGAGCTTCCAAAAACAGGTTAAATACAATAGTTGATAGATGGATCTCTTAAACCGATATCGATTTCTGAGAAAATATTGTTTTGTTTTTTACTTCTTTATGTTATGATTTACTTTTACAAGGGAACTTTAAATTCTGGAATAGGCATTTTAATCCCCAGCTTTTCACACTTCTGTCTCATGGTTTGGTGTGTGTGAATGTTTTCTAGTTGTAAATATCAGAGGTCAACTCAAGCCAGCTTACACAGACCAACAAAGAAATCTACTTTAAGGATGCTGAGTTTTTGTTTGTGAAGATTTTAAATGAAACTCAGTACAGAAGCGCAACTGGGCTTTACTGACAGGCAGTAGAAGTAGGAATAGGAATAAAACCCTGTGTGGAATGTAAAATGTACACCCCCTGATTCTCATCTATGTCCTCTCTCTCTCATTGCTGCTGAATTTTCTCCTTGCAGTTGAGTTTTCTCTATTACTTGATTCACATGGCAGAGAATGGCTGCCCCCAAATCCTAAGTTTTTAGATCTCTACTGTTCAAGAGATCAGCATGTTAAATATCCTTCTTAAGCCTACTGGCTATCTAATCTCCCATGAGTGGGTCACCAATACATCTTTCAGGACAGGAGTTAGTCTTGCAGGGAGTTTGGACTATCTACCCAAAGTGTGATATAGTTTCATACTTGAATGCTTTTTCTTCATTTATAAGCCAGCCCTCACTGTTATTGGGAAGTTGTAGCTCTCTTTATTTTGTCTGTAAATAAAGGAATGTCATATGGGCATGGAACTGGGACATTTAAGTACGTCCTATATTTTCTTAAGATCTTATTTATTAATTTGACAGAGAACCAGAGAGAGCCTGCACAAGCACAGAGAGCAGCGGGCGGAGGGAGAGGGAGAAGCAGACTCCCTGCTGAGCAAGGAGCCTCATGCAGGGCTCAATTTCAGGACCCTGAGATCATGACCTGTGCTGAAGGCAGACCCTTAAACCGACTGAGCCACCCAGGTGCCCCAGTACCTAATATTTTGATCTTTAAGTACCTAATACAGGTCAAAATGGGCCGGCGCAGGCAAAGTATCTGGCCCTAAGCCCACTCTGAGATATACTTTTAATTTGTACAGTCACTTGTGAAATTTGCCACAAGATATCTGAGTACGGAAGAAGGTTGATTTATTAAAGGAGAGGATGGGCTAATTTAGTATACAACTTCTGCTAAAGATTTTTCAGAAATAATTCTTCCAATGTTCAGTCTTTATTCTTCCAAACATATTGGCTTGAGTTACATTTTTTGCTTCAATTGTGTTTCATCTGTGCAAATGATAAACTGCTCATCAGTGATTAGACAAACTTGGTGGAATTTGGCTGAATTCCAAGCAGCCATTTTTAGGCCAATATGCAACAGCACATGCATATCAGTCTAGGTTTCATTGGAGAACAGATCAGATTTCTTATTTGCTCATTAGCTTTTGGTGCAAACGATTTTGAAACCGGGCAATGATTTCTATTCCAAGCTATTTTTAATTAAAATATGTTTCTGTAGCCCTTCTGTCTATTTAAACATACCTTCTAACCTTTTACTACCTGAATCTGGAGAACAGGCCATAAAACATTAAATATGAGAAAGCTGGGAAATATAACACACTATAAATGCATGAAGGTAGGAGTTCAAAATGTGTGGACATAAAGATTTTATTTCTTTACATAAGGTTTAAATGAAGAGTCTGTTGTATAAATCTTTGCCTTCAAAGTGGACTATCATTTTTAGGCAAGAAGAAAGGAATGCTTGATTATTAAGAAGAAAACATACCTTAAGAATAATTCAAAAGAACCATAAGAAAGGCTACTTGAAACATCCCATTTTTCCAAAGCATGATTTAAGTGTGGTAAATATTTTTAAAACTTATGCATGAATAATAAAATTATCTGAAAGGTGTGTATCTTATATAAACTATTTTGTTAGGGCATATTTTGTATATCATTTTATATTTGTATTAAGACATAATTTAAGTTTCATCTCCTATAAGTCCTATGTTTCATTATCATCTTGTATTTGTGAATAAGGAACCCATGACTGCGAGAGGAGAAAATGACTTACAAGAGGCCACATAGACAGTGAGAATATCTCCTGGCACGGAACCTATTTAACTTGATTAAACAATGCCATGATGCTTTAAATGACAAAATGCTACATTATTATTACTGCATATGTGTATGAAAGAACTTTAACATTAACTAAAATATTTTATGTTTTCATAAAGGAGTAGTGCTTCTAGTGATAGTATTGGTGATGAGAAAGCACTAACTGATAGTATATTAGAAAAATACCCCAGGATCATGTGCCACTTAAAATTCATGCTTGAACATGCACAGAGCTAAAAACCAAGAAGCAAACACCAGATAAGCCAAAACCTAAACAAACAAACAAAACAAATGTAGGCGGGTTAGGAAACTGATGCTAATTGATGAGCTGAATTTAACTGTGCATGCACTTGAATGAACACTTAAATAAAGCCTTTCAAAATAAAGACTTAGTAAGTTTGAGATCACAGAACTATTTTACAGGAAATTCAGGTGAATTGCACTTATACAAATCTAGCACATACAATAAAGCAGATAAGGATAGATGAAAGAGGAATTTGCAATAAGAAATAAATTATCCCCAAAGCTAGCTTTTCTCTTCTGTATAATATATACAGTTTAGGAGAGTAAAACGAGGTTTTAAAAAATCAAATATAAAAAAGAACGTACTTACAATTAGATTGAGACTTTCCCTCTGATTCTTGGTGAGCCCGTTGACTACACTAAAAAGAGGATTAATCACATCTTCTAGTGAAAATCTAGTGAAAAGCTCACAACAGTTTTCCAGATAATAGCCTATGATTGACCAGAGAAATACTGGCCTGTCAGCTTTGTGAAATCTAAATATCTCCTGTGTCAAATTAGAAAAAGCTTCTGCTCGCAGATGTGTAAATAAAATGAGGTTTGTGAAATCATTTTATGAGCTGCAAAGCACTATACAATTTGCAGCTATTGTTTTTAGTTAACTGTGATATGGAGATATATTAGAAATTAAGTTTTTCTAGTGATCTCTTCAGAAACATATTATTATAATCTCATGAATAAATGCAATAATTTTTAGTTATTCATTCTGAATCCACTAAGTATTCTTATTTTTGGTCATTAAGAGGTTTTTATTTTTGCAATGGCCAGTCTAAAAACTCTGCCACCAATATAATTAAAATAAATATATGCCATAGTGTTTTATAATTGTTAATTTTAAATGTGTATCCATGTCTCAGAAACTTGTGATTTTTTTTTAATCTAGCAAGCTATTACGAAAATCACTAGTGACGATACTTTCTCTAAAATGTTAGCTTAAATTCAGTTTTTTTAATGATTGCTCAATGTTATCACTGTTTGTACTGCACTCACTTATACATCTATTTCATCTTTTAGGTTTTACTACATTTCCAAGGTTTACATTCATTTTCATTACAAGGTTTTTTTTTAAATTTTCTTTAAAGTATTTAAACACTGTAAATAAAATGAATCTTGAGCATGCACAATAAATGTCACATCTGATTTTGTTGCTGAGGGAAAAACCAACTTTTCTTGAGGAAATTTGCTAGTCACTAGATACTAGTAAAAATTAGAATATTAATAGCATTTACATTATACATTGATTCTCCAAACTCTGATTTGACTCAAAATGACTCTTTGTTTTCTTCCATAATTTCTTTCAAATTCATGACAGACTAGGTGATAGGAGGAGGGTATATGGTCTAGAAGGGTTTGCCTTTTTAATATGACAGTACCTTTAAAATAATGTCAAGTCACTGAGATAAAATATATCAGGTTGTGATTTTAAAATTATAGATAAAACAATAAATGAATATTTGAACTCAGGGTATAACTTTTTTATTTTAATCATTAAAAAAATTTCCCATCGTTAATCAGAAAGTGCCTTGTCCATAGCAGGTGCTCAATAAATGTGGAAGGAACTAGTTCTGCTCACCAATACCGAACCAAATATAGGATTATTAGCTAGCCCCACTGAACTGCCCACTAGATGGCAGTACCACACAGAGAAGAATTTGGAATTTGCTTGGTAGAAAAATTGCATTTATGCCAAAACCTGGGGGGTTTTTTGTTGTCTTTTACAACAACAAAAAAACTTTTAAGTATTTTAAAGTTAAAACCACCTCAGCTTTTGATTTTTTTTGTCATTTGTCAGTTTTTCTTTTGATTTTTAAGTTAGTTTTGAGAATTACAAAATTATCATCTTCGTGGAAAATTGTATATCTCTTGGGTTCAAGTCACTTGAATGAAATTATTGCATGTTGTAACACTTCCAGGGATTGAGAAAGTGTGAGCAAAGCAAACACTGAAGGAACTTTCCTTGTTCATCATGGTACAACTGCTTGTAGGGGGTCATTTTGTTTTAAAGGTAAGCATACTGGAAATACATGAAGCACAGAGCATTATGTTTGCAATCAGTGATACCCAGTGTCCATGACTGAAGCAGGTGCAGACAAATGAGATTGAACAGAACATTGTGTAATTCACTTCTAGCATCCGATAAATCTTGATAAAAAAACCTTTAATCCCAATATGTGGCGCTGTAGTTAAAGTGTATCATAGCTGAAGTTACGGATTTATTTTTGAATATAAGAAAGTTGTTCATGTCCCATTTTTATCATTCAAATTTAGCATTCTAAAAACAAATATGAGAAAAGAATTCTGTTTTCTTTGACTAAGGTAGATGTGATAAATATGTTAATAGTTTAAATTTTTTTCTTTTGTTTGCTGAAGGTTAATAACTGAGGTAATTTGTAAATTCACTCAAACTTACTTTTTTTTTTTTTTTTTCCACACCTAACTTTTTGAGTGAGAGATACTAAGGGCTAATGTTAGAGGTCGATGACTAGCTAATATTTGAAACCTAGTTGATTTGCCACCATTGCATATCAACACAACTTTCTAAGCCTCTGTATTAGTTATCTATTGCCTCAGAACAAATTACCCTAAAACTTAGCAGAGTAAAACATCAAACTTGATTATCTAAAGAAATCTGTGGGTAAGGGAAAAGCATGACTTAGCTGTCTGTCTCTGTCACAGTGTCTTTCATGAAGCTGCAATTAAGGTCTCTGCAGGAACTGTATCATTCATGTGACTATTGACAGTCCTCAGATCAGATAAGATCAGATAAGACAGTCCTTATAATACTCAAAGTATGATACTAGCTATTGGCCTGAGACATCTGTGTGAACATCTTCATAGAACCATTTACAGTATAGCAACTTTGTCCATTGATTGAATTCTAAGACAGGGCTATACTGATACAAAGTGAACAAGCAAGATAGATGTCCTAGTTATTTTGTAGCCCTATCCCAAAGTGGCATCCCATCACTTTTGCCATATTGTTTTCCTCAGAAGAGAATCACTAGGTCTAGGACACACTTAAAAGATGGAGATTATATAAGACATTAATTACCCTTGGCAGAGACCATTGAGGGCCATTTCTGAAGATTTCTGCTATTATTTATTGATTTTGCTACAACTGTCAAAATCATAAGATGTGAATTTCTTCTGAAAAAAAAATCCAAAAAAAAAAAATCCTTAAAAAGATAATGATCAGAAATAGTGATGAAGACAAAAATAAAAAAATAAAATGTTGGAAAATTAAACAATGAAATGCCAAATAATATGTTGGTCATGATTTATGGGTTTACTATTAGTAGAAGAATAAGAAAAAAGTATATCAAGTTATTTCAGTGAATGTTATAGACAGTGCAGCATTTGCTTATCACAAGAACTAATCATGGTTAAAGAAATTTGAAAATAGTTGATTCTGAGTAAGATTAAACACTAAAAATATATCATTTATATGGATTATTAAAAGCCTAGACAATCAACATGATCTGATTTATATTTTGCAAAATTTGTCACACTTTAAGGAAACATTTAATGCCATTTAAGGGACTTTTGAAATTATTATAAATTAAAATATAATTATAAATATAAATTATAATTTTAAGTGTGGTAAATATTTTTAAAACTTATGCATGAATAATAAAATTATCTGAAAGGTGTATATCTTATATAAACTATTTATAAATAATAAGTTTATAAATATAAACTTTTCTATTAGCATTCCAATAGACTGCATTTTTTATAGACAGTACATTTCTTATTCTAGCCAGTGTAAGAATATATGTTTTCTGTCTAGGCATTGGACATGTAAATCATAGAAATTTTCTTCCTACCACTCGGAAAAACAGAATATATAACTTATAAAAATTATGGTACCTTCTGCCTCTGAAATATCAAGAGCTTCCTATCTCAAAGTATAATGCTGTAGTATGATTTATACTGTTAAAATGAAAATAAGTTAATGATGGAAACACTGGTAATTTTGAAAAAACTAACATTTATTAAATATTTATAATGTTCCCACCACATTGAAAATTCATTTCACTTGCTTTCTATGCAAAGTCATTTGGAAGATTAAACAAGATCATTGATGATAGTCCCACCTCAATTTTACAAATAGAGAAACCAAACCGATATTCAGAGTCATGAAGTGGCTTTATCCAAGGTTACTAGTTAGGATTAAAAATTCAATGAACTAGGGGTGGTGTAAGGGGAGGAGGGCGTGGGGTGGGGGTGAATGGGTGATGGGCACTGAGGAGGACACTTGATGGGATGAGCACTGGGTGTTATTCTGTATGTTGGTAAATTAAACACCAATAAAAAATTAATTTATTAAAAAAAATAAAAAAAAATTCAAGTCACTCAAAAAACTTGAGCTCTTTCATGGTTTTGTGAATGTGTCAAAAATTCTTAACAAACAGCATTCGTGATTTACAAATGTGAATTACGATCTTAGCTATTTAATTGCAGTGAAAATGTTATGTACAAAATAAAATGTTCTAAATGGAGTTTGGATGCATAAAAACTCAGCTTCTTCCTCAAATTTTGACAAATTTGATTTGTAACTTCAAGGAAACTAAGGCCTTTCTTTGAAAGATATAAATACAAAGAAGACAATAGAATAAGGAAATGCCTATGGAAATTTTAAATATAAAAACAGAATAGTGTAAGAAAGCCCTATGTATCTACCCAATTTCAACAACTATCAATGTTCTACCATTCTTGTTTCACTTATATCATCTTCTACCCACTTGATTATTATTTTTATAGTTTTTTAAAAATATTTTTTAATAAAAGCACAAGTGGGGATAAGAGGTAAGGGATATAGGAAGAGAGACAAGTAGGCTTCAGGCTGAACTGGAGCCCAAGGTGGGGCTCAAAATGGGGCTTGATGTGGGATCCATCCCAGGACCCATGAAATCATCACCTGAGCTGAAGTCAGAAACTTAACCAACTGAGCTGCCCAGGCTTCCTTTTTTTTTTTTTTTTTTTTTTTTTTTTTTGTAGTTTTTAGGCTGATATGTATATCCAATGCAATGTGGCACACAAATCTCTCAAGACCAAGAACTTTTCCTCACCCTGAAAGTTTTCTTCATCTTCTTTCCCAGTCTGTTCCCTCTCTGCTGCTTTCTAATTATTTCTCCCCCTAGAACATCTTTACTTATTCTACCACTTTATATAAATGGAGTTACAAAGAATGTGCTCTTTTTTATGTGGTTTCTTTCTCCTGATATATTGTCTATTAATTTTATCGTGTCTTTTTTTCCTTTATAATGCCATTTATCCAGCTTTATGGAGACATAATTGACATACAGCATTGTGTAAGTTTAACTTGTATAGTGCAATGATTTGATATGTATCACAAAAATGATTACCATGATAAGGTTAGTTAACACATCCATCACCTCACATAGTTACCTTTTTTGTGTGTATTAAGAACTTTTAATATCTACTCTTTTAGCAATTTATCTACTCTTAATTTTCTTAAATGGAACCTTTTGCAGAACAGATGTTTTAATACTGATGAAGTCTAATTTATGATTTTTTTCTTTTACAACTGGGGCTTACCTTAGGAAATATTTGCCTAGTCCAGATTTAAAGATCTTCTCCTGTGTTTCCTTCTAGTTTTATGGTTTCATCTTTCATATTAGGTTTGATCCATCACAACTTAATTTTTTTTTTTTTATAAAGTGTGAGGTAAGGGACTTTCCTTTCCTCATTTTGAATTGCTTTGATGCTTTGCTAAAAATTAATCATATCAGTGCATTCATAGCTTTGAACTCTAAATTCTGTACCATATGTCTTCTTTTTTAAGATTTTATTTATTCATTCATGAGAGGCAGAGAGAGAGAGAGAGAGAGAGGGGCAGAGACATAGGCAGAGGGAGAAGCAGGCTCCATGCAGGGGGCCTGATGTGGGACTTGATCCCAGGACTCCAGGACCATGCCCTCGGGCAAAGGTAGACACTCAACCACTGAGCCACCTAGGCGTCCCTATTCCATATGTCTTATCTGTCTTTTGGCCAATAGTACATTTTTCTTTTTTACATAGCTTCCTAGCAAACATTAAAATCAGCTAGTATAAGTTCTCTAGTTTTCTTCTTCAAAAAATTATTTTGGCTATTTATATTTTCACATAAATAATAGAACTTCTTTAGTTTCTTTAAAAATGCTTCTTGGGGAACCTGCATGGCTCAGTCAGTTAAGCATCTGACTCATGATTTCAGCTCAGGTCATGATGTCAGGGTTGTGAGATCAAGCCCGGAGATGGGCTCCACACTGGGCATAGAGTCTGCTTAGGAGTCTCTCCCTCTCTCTGTTCCTCCCCTGCTCCTTCTCTTAAAAAAAGAAAAATGCTTCTTGGAATTTAGTATAGTTAATATGTGAGTTAGATAGTCAACTAATATTGAATCTTTCATTTATATAACTTTTTAAAACTTATTTCTGATATGTGAGCTTATGTTCAAAATCATAATTAGCTGCTATCACGTTTATTAAACTTAAAGACAGTGATACAAGGCATATTATGTGCATTTATTGTTAACATCTGAATATTTCAAATTTCACAATAGTTTTAGAGGTAATTAGAATGACTATCTTTTAATCAAGGATAAGCTGCATATTATTAAACACATTTTGGAGTTTCCTTTCATCAAACTATGTATAATTTACAATGAGGATGGAAAAGCAGCCATTATGTATATAAAGATCTGCATGTTCACAATGAAGTCTTGAGTGTTTTCTTTACAATATATACTAATTTATAATCAGTAGTTTGTAAAGAATTGAGTTCCTTTGATGTTATCTGTTGAAACATTATCCAAACTGATATTGAAGTGATATATGTTTAAAATGATTATTTCTTATATGATACTTATAGAAACTATGCTTATTTTTTTTTTAATTTTATTTTATTTATTTATGATAGGCACACAGTGAGAGAGAGAGAGAGGCAGAGACACAGCCAGAGGGAGAAGCAGGCTCCATGCACCGGGAGCCTGATGTGGGATTCGATCCCGAGTCTCTAGGATCGTGCCCTGGGCCAAAGGCAGGCGCCAAACCGCTGCGCCACCCAGGGATCCCAACTATGCTTATTTTTTACATGAGAGATGATACTGAAATTTATGTACATATGATAGAAGCTGATAGGATGATAGAAATATGGACAAACTTACCTCTAAACACAATTATAAGTGTTAAGAATAATTTTAACTTAAGCATAAGAAACATCAAATATATTTAAAATAATAGAAATACATATATTTAATAAACATATCCCTTTCTAAGAACATCAGGAAAAAAAAAAAAAACTCCTTTGAGAAAAACATAGACCTTCATTCATGGGAGAGAATCCATGAAATTATTTTACCACCATCAATCAAATGCTCAAGTTCAGGAGTTCAATAGAGCAAAATCTTGCCTTCCTTTGTCTCTACTTTTTCCCCTTGCTTTCTCCATTAGCTGCTTCTCCTTATTTCCTAAACTCTTAATGTTAAGAGGGCCCCGTGGTTCTCTTTTGTGTTTTCAACCGTTCCCCTTACTTTAAATACTATCTTCATGGTAATAACTCCCTGTTTCAATTTACTTATTTCATTTTATTTTATTTTACTGTATCTTATTGGTTGTTTTAAGTTTACAGTTTTCATCATAGCTTATCACAGTTTACTTTCAAATAATAAACTACCTCACATATGGTGTAAGAAACAGCTGTACCCTTCCATTGATCCTTTCTTGTCCTTTGTATTGTTTCCAGACGTTTTACACTTTGTATGTTAACAAATACACAATTGATTCTTAATTTTACCCTAAACTATACATAATATTTACAGAGATTAAACATATGTGAAAAAGTCTTTTACAGGTACCCATATATTTGCTTTTTCTAGCAGTCTTCATTCCTTTGTATGAATCCAAATTTCTATGTGGTATTTTGTATTCCATCTGATACTATGTATCTAAAAAACTTCTTTAACATCTCTTTTTAATTCAGTCTATTGTAAAGAGTTCTCTCAACTTTTTGTCTAGAAGTATTTAATCTTAATTTTTGCTTTTTGCTGAATATAGATATCTAATTTGATAGTGTTTTCCTTTTGATTATTTTTTTCATTTATTCATCCTTTTATTCTTTCATTCAATAAAAGCTTTCTTAGGGGGATCCCTGGGTGATGCAGCAGTTTGGCGCCTGCCTTTGGCCCAGGGCGCGATCCTGGAGACTCGGGATCGAATCCCACGTCGGGCTCCTGGTGCATGGAGCCTGCTTCTCCCTCTGCCTCTCTCTCTCTCTCTCTCTCTGTGTAACTATCATAAATAAATAAAAATTTAAAAAAAAAAGTTTTCTTAGGAATTCAAGAAAACCAGCACTAGGAATAGAAAGATATGTATTCTTTCAATTATTTAAAGATGTGATTTTTTTTTTCTAGCAAGAAGGCTGTAATTCATATTTTTGTTCTCTGTATAATGTGTCTATTCTGTGGTAGCTTTGCAGGCATTGTCTGTATTATTGGTTCTCAGTGATTTGATTATGACATGCCTTAGAGTTGTTTTCAATAAGTTTATTCTCCTTGGATTTAGTTGTGCCTTTTGAAACTGCAGGTTTAAATTTTTCTTCATATTAGAAAACTTTTGGTCTTCATTTACTTAATTTTTTCTGTTATTTTGTTCTAGAACTTCAGTTAAGTGTTAATAACATTACATTGATACTGGCCCACAGATCTCTGATATACTGTTTATATTCTAGTCAATCTTTTTATCCTCTCTGAGCATCATTTTGAATAGTTGGCTATGGCTATGTCTTTAAGTTCACTGCTCTTTCCTTCTGCAATATCTAATCTGCTATTAATTACATTCAGTATATTTTTCACATGTTTTTTCATCTCCATATGCTTCATATGGATCTTTTAAATATCTTTCATCATATGTTCATAATTTATTCAATCTTCTTGAACATAGAATATGATTTATTTATAGAACATATTTATACTTGCTATCTAAGGTCTTTTTTTCCCTAATTCTATCTTCTTTGTCATTTCTGGTTTTGTTTTGGTTGGTTGAGTTTTTCCCTCTGAGTTATGTTTCTGTGCATGAATGGTAATTTTTAACTGCATGCTAAACATTGTTAATGTGGGATGTTGGGTACTAGATTTTATTTATTTCTTTAAATGATTTTAGATTTTTTTTCTGGAAGGCAGTTAAGTTACTTGAAATCAATTTGACCCTATTATAACTTGTCTCTTAGCTTCATTAAGATGAGCCTAAAACACCCGTAGTTGGAGGCTAATTTACCCAAGCAATTAAGATGGTATCCTTCAGAGAACTCTTATTCATGTCCCATTTATTGGAAGGTATTTCTATTCTTTTTTTTTTTTTTTTCAGATTTTATTTTTAAGCAAATTTCACACCTTCTGAAGAGCTCAAACTCATAACCCCAGGATCAAGAGTTGCATTCTCCACTGACTGAGCCAGGCAGGTGCCCCAAGATCTTTCTATCCTGACTGGTGACAAAATAAGTTGTTCTTCACTCTTTTGAACTCCTAGAATTATTCAGCTTATTTTCCAGTGGCTCTTTTCCCAAACTTGGGTAGTTTTCTCTTAAGTATGTACAAATTAGTACTCTGCCAAAGGCTTGATTGGACTCCCCTGCAGAATTTTGGAACTCTTGCTGTCTCTCTGACTCCCTCTCCTGTCCTGCAAATCCTAGTCATCTTTTCCTTCCCACCTCTGATCTCTCTTTTCGTCTGATCATTGAGATCACTGGGCCACATTTAGATTCTTCTTTTCCAGAAACTGCGTCCAAGAAATAAACATAGGCTTCCTAAGGCTTTCCTTTGGATAGCTTTCTGTGTGAGAAACAATAGGATTTTTAAGATAATTCTCAATTTGGTTAGTCATAGTATTCAAAAAAGCACCATATATTTTTCAAGACTTATTAGTTACAGGCCATAGAAGGTTGATAAAAAAGAATATAGGTTAAAATTACTTTTTAAAAAGCTTTGCATGTGTGGTGATGGTAACAATCTCTTGATAGAAGTTTGCAATATACAAATGTGTCTACTGTCAAAACTCGGCAAATGTACAACACAGATTTCTGAATTTATTGTCATATAAATTTTACATAAAGTGAAAAACACTATAAACAATATTGAATTACATTTAATATGCATGCTGAAACATTTAGTGGCAAGTTACAGATATCTGCAATTTACTTTGAATCAAAAAGTAAGATTGATGAATGGATAACAGATGAAAAGGCATGTGATGAAACAAATGTAGTAAAATGTTAATGACAAAACATAAGGGATGAATTTAAAGATGTTTCCTCTAAAATTCTTTTAACTTTCTGTGTGTCAGAAATTTTTTCCTAAGAAAATGTTAAATAAACTGAATATACACCTATTTCTCGCACAGAAAAATATGGCAAAACAGAGTAAGAGATAAAATACCAGGAGCCAAGAAGGAAGGAATCAGACAAAGAGTTCCTACATGTTTCTTTTATTTTAAAATATTTCACAGATCTGTGAAGTGAAAATTAGCCAAGACTCAGGGGAAATTTTGTGGGTGTTTGCGGGTGTTTGCAGCAACTTATGAATACTACTGAACATCTGCAAAAATATTTTCTATTCACTATATACTATTCACAGATATGTTTTCAATGGGTAATACAGTTTGCAAAAGCTAGTATGAACCAAGCTGTATGAAGAGAAATTCTTGGCACAGAAGCGCTTAGTCTCTTCTGAATACAATATGGTTAAATAATTCTACTTACTGTATTTCTGAATGTGTTAGTATAGTGTAATGCATACTTTTCCTTCCGGGATTATGCAATATAAAGAGGTGGTTAAAAGAAATGAGTCATGCTTTGTCAGAAATAAGAAATAAATGATAAAACTTACCTTTTCATATTTATTATTTTTATTTGAATGTCCCAGAAAATTTTAGATAGAATGTTTTATTTGTACAGAATCTTCTATAATTAAAAATGGTAGTGGTTAACAGTCCTGAACAAATTTACCCAATTGTGAGTTCTGGCTAAATACTTACTAGCTAGCAATCTTTGTGCACATCAGTTTTCTTACCTATGAAAAAACTATAGTAATAGTAGTAATAGGAGTAGTAATCTCCTAGATTGTTTTGAAGATTAAGCATTTATAACAGAGCCTGACAAATAGCGAGGGCACAAGAAATGGTAGCTATCATGAAACTGAGGCTTATAGCTGGAGAATCTTGATCAGATAAACTCTTCATATATTCAGAGATTACAGGGCCTGAAACACAATTCTGGTGCTGCTACCTATTCTAACCACAGAAAGTACTGTATTAAAATGAGACCCGCAAGTCTTGAAGAATGAATAAATAAAAAGTAATTCAGTGTCAGGTTGCTTAAAGGGGTTCCAAAGGAGTTCTAAATACAACTTCTTAAAATAA
The DNA here is from genome assembly GCF_018345385.1 of Vulpes lagopus. NCBI lineage: Eukaryota > Metazoa > Chordata > Mammalia > Carnivora > Canidae > Vulpes > Vulpes lagopus. Next base: position 120,217,288 of record NC_054829.1, on the reverse strand, counting down.
TCCAGGACTCTCTCCATGACATTGTTGGCTAACTACTTTTGGATGGGGTTTTAATTTCACTATGTCCTTAGTACCTCTAGGTTTCCTTGCTCTGAAACAATCTGTAGAAGAATTATATGGAGAACAATGAAATAATATTCCAAAAGAGCAAATAACTAATGAGAAATAATGAGTGAATAAAAATTATTAGAATTTGTTTCAACATGAGTTTTATGGTGCTTACAACATTTTCCCAATCTATATAGTGCACTTTATGTTCTTAAAAGCATGTCAGCCTTATGAGACATTGATTCCTTACACTAAAATGAAATGTTACTTAAACACATATATATCCCACCTGTTGAGATTTATTAATTATGAGTATAGTTTCTGAGGCAAAACTCTTGCCCTCATGAAAAGTTCTCTTAATATTACTCTCTTCCCTGATGGGTACTGTGTGCATAAAATACTGGTGGAATGCCACATTGATTAACAGGAGCCAATCCATACTCATCTCATAAACATAGATGCCTTTGAGATTTCTATGGAAAAAGATAATCAAAAGAAGAGTGGAAATAATAAAATCCTGACTCATGGAATCATTGAAATTGAGCCCAGTGTCGGCCTAACACCATCTTTGACTTATCTGGGTCACAGATGCCTGGGTAGATAGAATCTTCCTGCTCTACCTCTTTTGGACTGGAAATTAAGACTCAATTTGTGTGGACACACGTGTTGAAGAGTTTTGATGAAGAAATCTAATAGGACCTGTGTCTGGTGAGTGTTTTACTCATTTGTTAGTTACATTTATGCTGTAACTCTGTTCCCCCTCCCTCCCATATTGAGTCTGGCTTATCATTTTTGGATACTGAAGAAATATCTGTTTCAGTTATAAGAAACACATTTTTTTTTTAATTCAGGAATTTCTGTTTTAGAATGCAAGTGCAATAGGAAAGAAAATGTCATCATGAGTTGTGGGGTACATTACTAATCATCTAATTGAATTTTAATGGGGAGAGGAAAAAGCCTAGGGGTTATAATGAAAACATATTTTTCCATTCATTTATATTTATCATTCAAAAAAGTCTAGTAATAGTATGCAACAAAAAGATTGAGTCATTCTTAGCTTCACAGAAATTAGAGCAGCCACAATTCTTATCCCACTATCCCTTTATGTCCATCACAATCCCAAGCAACCTCAGTGTTCAAATGTATCTATTAAATCACTATCTAAATAATACGAAAGTTTAGGCACACCACACCTTAGAAACAGTAATTTTGAGGTTATTTTGCACAAAAAGAGTCTTTGATCTCTTTTACTTATTATGGAAAAATTCTGAAAACTACTACAAACACAACAGTTTATATAACATACACTCTTTTTAAGGCTAACAAAATAACAATGTAATTCCTAACTTAATACATTGAGTTTACAGAAAGATAGATAATTTTTTGCCCCTATTATAAGCAAATATGATATTTTTAAGTGATACTCACTAAAAATATCTCAAGGACATTGGGATTAACCTTACCTGTTGTAAGGTTGCATTATGGTTTCCTGAATACACTATGATACTCCTGGTAGGAGGAACCTTTTTCTCACCACACATAGGTAAGACTCAGCCATTGATGCTTTGGCCAAAAATGATGAATGAAGGTGATATGGGTCTTCTGAGTAGAGGCTTTTAGAGCCAGCATGTAGTTCAGCATGACTCTCTTTTCCTATGACATGAGGACTGGCTGTTTTAGAAGCTGGTCAGGGTGCTAGGGTCTCTGAGTTAAGATAAAAAAAAAAAAAAAAGAGAACAATGGCTACCCAGTGATGTGAGCAAAAAAGAAATTTTTTACATTTTAGTAAGTGATTGAGAATTTGAGCTTTTTTTTTTTTATCATACTATCATTTAGCCTATTATGATTAATATATATAACACACAAAATATGTTTAGCTATATCAAACATATCTGTATGATTTTATAATGCAGTGATAGTTTTAAAATTATGAAATTATGTAGGTTAGAAAATTTACCAATGAGGCCAATGTCATGGAAAGTAAACTTAATGGACTAGTTGATTTTATGAAAGCATTACAGAATTTCCACGGTAGGACAATATACTTGACTTTTATGCCTAGATTAGAGCACATTTGATATACTGGTCACCAGATGACAAAATGAGAATATGTATTTATCTCTCTGAAAATTTTAAATCTACAACATGAATAGAAACAAATACTTTGATATCAGTGGGCTAATCTAAGAAAAAGTTAGATATAAATTATCAGAGGAATGATACTACGCTTTTAAAATAAATTTAAAAATTAAGTATAAATTCTATTTGAAAGTCAAAAAATATTTTTATAGCTTTGGAAATGTTTATTTGTAAATATTAAATTAAGAAATATCTAAGTATCTGTGACCACTTTCTCCTTATGTGTTTTTAAAATTACATTAATTCAATAAATGTAATTTTTAGTCTTAGCTACATATAATGGAAAATAACATCTTTCTTCTTAAATATGAAATACTATATTCTCTTAGTGAAAGTTTAACCCTTTTTATTACAAGTAAAATAGTGAACTTGGTAGATTATATTATCAGCTATAGGTTTGAAAAGAACTATTGAGTCAAATAGCTTTACTTCCATTAGGGAAAGGAAAACTTTACGTCCATTTGGGACTTTAGTCTTCTTTCTCAAAGGGAACTGGCATATTTTTCATGTAAAAGGTTTATGATCTCAGAATGATTCCAGATCTAGAGACTGGATGAGAGATTCCACTTTTCTATCATTGCAGCTCACCTCAAGTTTAACTCCTCAGTTCTTGGTCTCTGTCTGTTGTCCTTTATGCAAGGACAACATCTTATTTGCTGCCTAACTTGTTCTCACTATCAATCTAATCTATTTTTCATTGCCACAAATTCCTATGGCTCTAGGCACTTGTGTTGCAACTTCATCTTTGCTTCCCAAATATTTTAATAAGTTTACCTTTCTTCTGACAGTTACATACTATGACCTGACGTCTACTAATCCATGAATCTTATAATCTCCAATAACAACATGGAGTCCAGTTCTATAAAAATATTTCCTAGTGTCAACTCTAGTCTAGAAATGACAGCAACCATTTAGACCAAAGATCCCAATGCTTTTCTCTCTCTCTCTCTTTTTAAAAAGATCTATTTATTTTGATCGAGAGGGTGTATGTGAGCAGAGGTGGGGGGAAAGGCAGAGGGGAAGCAGACTCTTCGCTGAGTGGGGAGCCCAACATGGGGTTTGATCTTCCCACTGGGAGATCATGACCTGAGCTCAAACCAAGAGTTGGCTGCTTAACCAACTGAGCCACCCAGGCAGCCCTCAGTACCTTTCAACAAAGTGAATTCGTTATAGCCATAGCAAAGCAAGCATCTTTGGATACCGCTTACTCCCAATAAACATAGTCATCAAAGTGTTTAGATTTTATATAATAGATTTGTTTTAACATTCCTGTTTACTTGAGCTCAATTCTTTGCCAAGGCAAATTATCTTATCTGATTTTCTGTAGACCATTATTATGTCCAAGTTTCTAGGACTTTCACAGCAGCATGTGAATATTGAATCATGGGGGAAAACTCTATTTTTTTTTAAGATTTTATTTTTAAGTAATTTATATGCCCAGTGTGGGGCTTGAAATCACAACCCTGAGATCAAGAATCACAAGCTCTACCAACTAGCCAGCAGTGCCTGGGAAAGCTCTTTTATATCCACCTTCATATATGTATATGTATGTATGCGTGTGTGTGTGTGTGTGTGTGTGTATATATATATATATATATATATATATATATTTATTGAAGTTCAATTTGCCAACATATAACACCCAGTGTTCATCCCATCAAGTGCCCCCCTCAGTGTCCATCATCCAGTTACCCCATCCCCTTGCCTGCCTCCCCTTCCACTACCCCTTGTTCATTTCCCAGAGTTAGGAGTCTCTCATGTTTTGTCACCCTCTCTAATTTTTCCCACTCATTTTCCCTCCTTTCCTCTATAATCCCTTTCACTATTTCTCATATTCCCCATATGAGTAAAACCATATAATGATTGTTCTCCAATTGACTTACTTCATTTAGCATGATACCCTCCAGTTCCATCCATGTTGAAGCAAATGGTGGGTATTCATCCTTTCTGATGGCTGAATAATATTCCATAGTATATATAGACCACAGCTTCTTTATCCATTCATCTTTTGATGGACCCTGAGGCTCCTTCCACAGTTTGGCTATTGTGGACATTGCTGCTATGAACATTGAGGTGCAGGTGTCCCGGTGTTTCACTGCATCTGTGTCTTTGGGGTAAATACCCAATAGTGTAATTGCTGGGTTGTTGGGTAGCTCTATTTTTAACTCTTTGAGGAAGCTCCACACAGTTTTCCAGAGTGGTTATACCAGTTCACATTCCCACCAACAGTGCAAGAGGGTTCCCCCTTCTCCACATCCTCTCCAACATTTGTGGTTTCCTGTCTTGTTAATTTTCACCATTCTCACTGGTGTGAGGTGGTATCTCATTGTGGTTTTGATTTGTATTTCCCTGATGGCAAGTGATGCAGAGCATTTTCTCATGTGCTTGTTGGCCATGTCTGTCTTCCTCTGTGAGATCTCTGTTCATGTCTTTTGCCCATTTCATGATTGGATTGTTTGTTCTTTTCTATCCACCTCATATTTCATCTTCTTTAGTGTAACATCCACAAACTCACTTCTAGTCATTTTTTTTTCAGCTCTGTAGCTACATATTATTGAGTTCCTATAATTCTATCTGTGAGAAAACTATATACTCCCAGAATAGAGATTGTATTTTCCCTTTTGTCTGTGCTGACGACATTCCCCTTAATTACTCTGGAGGCAATGAGGTCTGAATCTTAAGGAGCAAGTCACCTTGTAATGTGTTTGGCTTAGATGAAGTCATTGAACAGTCTCTGGGCAAGAAGATCAGGCCATTGTCCTCCAGCAAGGGAGGAGGGATTGCCTGTGGTAGAATGGTAAGAATAAGTATAGGGGCTCAGAACTCTCATTATTCACACATACATAGGCATTTTTTTTGGTTTCAGAATTCTACCTCTTTCTTCCTAGGGCCCTGATTTTAGCATAGAAGACTATTTAAGGTTGTACTTTCAGTTCCTTTTGTACATTTGTCACTCTTAAGATGAAATCCTTGGCTAGGGGATGCCTGGGTGGCTCAGTGGTTGAGCCTCTGCGTTCAGCTCAGGGTATGATCCCGGGGTTCCAGGATTGAGTCCCACATCAGGCTCCCTGTAAGGAGCTTGCTTCTTCCTCTGCCTATGTCTCTGCCTCTCTCTCAGCGTCTCTCATGAATATATTAAAAAAAAAAAATCCTTGGCCAGATTTTAGCATCCGGATTTAGCATCATTTTCTGAGTTAATAGTTGGCTAACTTCAGCTGATGGTCATTCTTCTTCTTCTTCAGTGCTTCTAGGCGGTTAGCAAAACCTGCCAGTTTCACAAAATCCATGTAATGTATGTGTATCCATACTTATAAAAACTATCAGTGCTCTTACTTTATATATCATCCCAATCTGCCACAAGGTAAAATTAGTCTTAATAATTAGAGTATTTCAAGATAAGAGTTATCATCATCCCACTTACTAGTTTGAGTTCTTTTTTGCTTTCTGCCCATTGAATAATATATTTCTAGAATTTCATTATAAGCAACTGTTTTCTATGTCTACTTCATTACTCAAAGCAGAGCTTAAAACATAGTTTGGATGCAAGTAGTATACCTGGAAGATTATCTCAGAAAGCAGAAGTGAGAGGGCCAAGAGATTAAGAAAAGGGAGGAAAAGATAAGAGTTTAATATCGATTCTGTTCTGGTGGCAAGAGACCTCAATTCTACTGGGATTTCCTCAAAACTGTCTAAAATATCTCCAGAAACTCATTAAGTTGCAGAAGTTGTGAGCATTTACCCAGTGGCTTCAATATCCCATTGGTTGAAGCATTTCCCTGGGAATACTGATTTGCTCCATACGCAGACTGTGCTAAACGTGATGATATATTCATAGGTAATGGGACTATAAATTCATGTAGATGTAGATTCCCCTTAATCCCCAAACTGGTGTTAAAATTTAAATATGGTACACTATTGAAAATTAAATCACTGATAGTTCATTTGAAAGATAAGCTGAATTTTCATTTATTAAATTTAAATAAAATTAGTTATTTGATCTATAAACAAATGACATAATATTCATTTCTATATTGTTTATAAACAAGAGATTTATGTTGTTTATAAACAAGAGATTTATGTTCTTAATATCCTTTGGTCTTTCTGGGTTTTTTTGAATGAACAAGGACTTTTTTTTTTTTGAGACTTTATTTATCTGAAAGGAGGAGAGACAGCATGAGCAGGGGGGAAGGGCAGAGGGAGAGGGATAAGCAGGTTTCCCACTGAACAGGGAGCCTGATGCACAGTTTGATCTCAGGACCCTGGAATCATAACCTGAGCTAAAGGCAGCTGCTTAAACAACTGAGCTACCAGGCTCCCCTGTATAAGGATTTTTAATATAATAGGAGTATTTGTCCTTTGCTCTCCCTTGTGAAGACCTAAATATTATGTTCTGAAACCTATTGTAATTTTCCACTACTGCCTTCCCAGAATGAAGTCTGTTTCAAGTCTATCTGGACTTGAACTCTGCACCAGAAGAAGATACAGTCCAAAAGAAGAAGATATTTCTGTATATCGACTTGAGGCTTCCATTTATGTATGAATGACAATCCAGAAAAGAAAAGCGTGGACCCTCTTCTGGCTCCATGCGTGATTGTGATGCATATGTTAAGATTGCTTTTTACCTCCCTCCTGAGTAGGAACTATACCTGTATATCTTTTCAGAATTTATATATCACGTTGTGTATTTGAATGTTACCTTTTGGGATTTTGACATTAGTATGATTGTCTGGCATGCTTAAATCAGCATTCACTGTAGAAACAAGCTAGATACCTTATATCATATCACCAAACTGTCACTGGGATGATTTCTAAGACTAGGAATTTGTCCAGGATAAACAGATATGGTAATAGGAATAACCTCTCGTAAGGAGAAAAATACCGTGGAGACAGATGTGCTAAACAGAGGAGAGCCCTTGAAGTGGTTGGATAAGGGAAAGTGAGCTAAAGCTAAAAATGCATGTTTCAGTCAGAGCCTTTGGACTATGCTTTAATATTTGAATTTATATGATGAATCCTATAGTAAATATCTAGCTCAATTTTTCCAGGGACTATTGTCTATGAAAAAAGGTTTTTCTGCACTGAGTAATCTGGAATCTTAACATAAAATTGGATTGCTTCAATTTTTGGAAAGTCTATAAGGAGCATTGCCAATTGATGGGACAATCTTTGCCAATATGAAAATCAAATGCACTATCACAAGTTGTGCTGATTTAATTGGACAAGTAGTCAACCTGTGCTGGATGTTATCATACTGAAGGGAAGGAAAACTTGTCCTTTCTTCTAGGTTTTTTGGCTGGCCTCATATTTAAGCTGACCAATAAGATTAACAGGAGGAAAAAAATTAAATTTTTAAAAATATTTTTAAAGATTTTATTTAGTTGAGAGAGAGAGTGAATGAGAGAGAGAGAACACAAGCAGGGAGAGCAGCAGAGGCATAGGAGCACAATGTGGAGCTCTATCCCAGGACCCCAGGATCATGACCTAAGCTAAAGGCAGATGCTTAACCCACTGAGCCACCAACCACCAAATAAATTTTAATTTTGTATATAAAGGAGTTCATAGAAATCTGAGACTTACAGAAGTGACCAAAGGATACAGTTTTTATATCTTTTAAACAACTTGTGATGAATTGGCAAAATAAGTTTGGGCTTTGGGAAGCAAATTAATGAAGGATAACAAGGTTTGTTTATATAATCTTCTTGGCCCTGAATTTCCTATCTCTGGTGATAAGGATGCCTTTTCCCTGACAGGTGCAGGAAAGGTACTCTTCACTGGTGAATTTATTTCCTGCTTTCAGGGGAACAAAGGAGTGGGTCAGAGTGACATTCTTGCACTATATCTTAAGTAATTTTAATTCAAAATAATCAGTATGCCAAAGTGGCATATTCTGGGGATGCTTGCCCTGAACCCTATCACTCTATCAATACTAAAGACTCAAATCTTATTCAAGCATATGGAACATGTGAGAGGGAAGAAAAAAATTCAAACAGTAAATGAAACACAGAAAAATAATTTTTCTTTTTTTTTTTCTTTAGCAAATAAGTTTTCAAAGGTAACTGTCAGGATCAGAAAGATAATAGATGTTGTTGAAAGAGTGTGTTAGATCTAAGAGATTTTGTCCCAAGTTGTTTCACTAATTGAAATCAGTTTTGTCTATGTTTATGCTTCCCATGGGGTGGAATTCAGCAAGCCCAGGAAGTCAATCACACTTTCCTCACTAATTAGAGACATAAAGGGAAAGATGCAGCACAGTAAGGTAAGATAAATTAAAGAAGAAGCTGCAGGGAAGGAGAACAGTTTGGCTAGGATGGGGATTTTGAGAATAAGGTAGATTGAATATCACAACCCGTGAACCTTTGCATATAATTCTGCGGTGAACAATAAGCCAATGATATAAGGGAATGTACTAAGGAACTTTTAATCAATGACATTTTCTCTTGGTATCACGATCCATTAACATTTCTACTTATGTTGGTATATAAGAAATTTGAAAAAGAATTAACTATAGGCTAGAGGACTTTAGATCCCAACAGCAAACAATAGGCACATTTAGTCTTATTTAAATAGGGAAGGACTAAGGGAACCAGTAAGGGATGTGGAGATGTCAAGGAAATAGCAACAATGGAAAGCCATCGAGTTAGGGACAAACAGGGCTAGGCTGGGCTAGGTAGAGGGCCACAGAAGCAGGGCTTACAAAAATCCCCAAAATGCTGAGGTGTCAGGAAACAGGCTAGACCACCTTGCCCTAGGTGTGGGCGGGAAGGGTGTCTTTTTATGACAGTCATCCCTGACCTACAAAGAATAACCAGACCCCAAAGAAGAAGTAAGCCATTGAAGATGTTATTGATAGTCTTTACTCAATGATGATGTCAATAGATAATGTTAAAAGGATTTAGGTTGCCTGATTAGGCTCTCAGTAAAAGACCAACCCTACAAACCCTCAGTGGCCCTGTTGGGACCCCTTCTCACTTCTGAGAGCTTTCTCTGTATCTTTATTTAATAAACTTCTATCCCTTTACTCACTCTCCCGTGTCCTCGAGATTCATTCTTTGACTCCGTGAGACAAGAGCCAAGCTCTCCCGTATCACCATTACTACAACTAAGACTAGGGATCCCTGGGTGGCGAAATGGTTTGGCCTTTGGCCCAGGGCGTGATCCTGGAGAGGGATCGAGTCCCACGTCGGGCTCCCGGTGCAAGGAGCCTGCTTCTCTCTCTGCCTGTGTCTCTGCCTCTCTCTCTCTCTCTGTGACTATCATAAATAAATAAAAATTAAAAAAAAAAAAAAAACTACAACTAAGACTAAATAATACATGGAAACTGGGTTACCAGAGCCTATGAAACCTTAAGCCATTGAAGGAAACCCTCATGACATCTCTGACCTCCTGTCCTCTTATGCCAAACTTTCATTGGCTGAGCCCAACTTGAAGTCAGAGGGCAATATAACTGGGGGAGAAGTATTCTTTGAGTTCACACCTCCTTGTCATTTCAAGTCACAGAGCAGCAAATCCCCATGACCCTTAAAAAAAAAGTGGAGAATAAATCAGAGGAGAAAATGAAAAACAGCTCTTATAGTAAGACAGAACAAAAGGGATCAAGATTGGTGGAAATGCTGCTCCTAATTCTAGGATCCTCAAATGCCTTCCTGTTTCCTAATGTTAAGTCACGGGGGTGGGGGTGGGGGGGGGGGGGGGGGGGGGGGTGTCTATGGAAGAAGTAATACCAGATAAGTCTCCCTAGAAAATCTTTTTCCTTTTAGGTTTGACCTATTGGAGCAAAAGAATGCCTCAGGGCATTTTTGGAGTCCATTTTCTTCTAGATACCAATGGAGACGATGGTTGGAGAATCTGATATAGTTTGAAATCTTGGAATTTAGAAAATAGTCTAGAGAACTTTGGGGGTGGGGGAAGAAACATAAAAATGTCTCCTTATGTTAACAATTTGCCTTAAAGAAATAAGTTTGAAATCTTTGGTTGACAAGGATTCTTTTGCACTGCTCTGATATTTCTGTAGACTACACTGTTTCTTAGCAGCGTAAAATCAGATTGAGAAATTTCTGTCACCATTCTCTTTGTTCTACCAAATATAGACAACCAAAGATCTAATGGAGATTTAGTATGTATGGTAGGGTGTTGCATAAAATCAAAACCTCTCACAAATTTGTTTTTGAGATGTCACTAGAATCTCAATCTTGCTTTGTCAGGGGAATACTTAATAGGCCCGCTGGGACTGTTGATATTGGAGCCAGAAGAGAAGCAGGCCTGAAATAATTATTAACACTGGGGAAACAAGTTCCCAAATTATTCTGTATCTTGATCTGAGTTTTACTTCAAGAGCGTGTGTGTGTGTTGGTATAATAAAAAATAAAATATTTGGTCTTTTTACCCAGTTCCCAGCACAATTCTTAAAAGGCTCAGTGTCTTTTCAGTGCTCAGTGCCTTTTGTATGCTAATGAATGGCTGATGGCTTCAGGGAGGGGGCTGGTCACCAAAAAGACCAAGCCATGATTAGTGGATTAGAACTTTCAGCCTTACCCTCTGACCTCCAGGGAGGGTAGAGGGACTGGAATTGAAGTTAACAAACTTTGGACACTGATTTAATCAGTCATGGCCATATAATGAAACCTCCAGAAGGGCACTAAAGGTTAGGGTTCAAGGAGTTTCTGAGTTGGTGAACATATCAAGAGTGATATGCTCTGAGAGGACGTAAAAGTTCTGCACCACTCCCTTCCTCTACATTCTTTGCCCTACACATCTTACCGTTTGGCTATTCCTGTGTAGTATCCTTTATGATTAATGAGTACATGTAAGTGAAGTGTTTTTCTGAGTTCAGTGAGACACTCTAATAAATTATGGAACTTGAGAAAGAGTTTGTGGGAACTCCTGATTTATAGCTAGTTGGTCAGAGGTACAGGTGTCCCTCCCTTTTGACTGGTACCTGTAGTGGGGGTGGCCTTGCAGAACTGATCTTGAACCCGTGGGGTCTGTGCTAACTCTGGGAGTTTATGTCAGAATTGAACTGAATTGTTGGACACTGAGCTGGTGTCAAAAAATCACACAATTTGTTGTTAGAGGTGGTGTCGGGGAAAAAAGAGACATTGCATATATATAAACAGTTATCAAGATGTACACTTAAAATCAATGTACTTCACGTGTTTAATGTGTACATATTGTACTTCAACTAAAATTTTTTTTTAAAAAGCTTGGATCCCAGCTGTTGATTACCTTTGTGGTAAGTTTTGCAAATTTGTATGAGCTTTTAAATTACACCAATAGGGGGATCTTAGAGTCCATGTAATTCTATTAGAACTCAGGGAAATATAAACTCATGTCCTTTATTATCAGAATTTATATGAGAAATAAGCGAAAGACACTTTTTTTTTTTTAAAAGTGAGTTTTATCTTGAAGTAGACTTTTGATAGGTAAGTTCCTCGGTTTTACCTTCCTCATCATCTTCACTGGTATTTTCCCTTCTTTACCTCTAAATATTAATGTTTCAGAGTTTTGACCTTGGTCTTTTATTCTCTATTTACATATGTGATCTTAATGTGGGTAAGGCTTTATATCATATCTATATGTTGATGATTTTCAAATTTATCTTAGAGTCCTGACCACTGAACTATGTACTTACATGTTCCCTATTCTGCATCTCCATTTAAATATCTAATAAATATTCAGTACATTTAAAACAGAACTGTGTATGACCCGTTGATAAGCCTGTTACTCCCCTTTAATATTTTAGCAAATAGTGGCACCACTTGTTACTCCAGGAAAAAATCCTAGAAACCACATATTTTTTCCCCTCTCACTTTGTTGTAAACATATAAAATGCAAGTTCTATAACTTTTTTCAAAGTGTGTTTTAATCTTCAAAAGATGACCACATTCATTGTCTAGGACTAGCGTCATCAGACATAGAAGAATCAAAGTCGTTATCATTTCTCTTGAATTTTTAAGAAGACATAACTTTTCTGCCTCCAATCTTGCCCTCCATGGGCAATTTTTCTCAAAGCAATAAAAACAAGTATTTTTAAAAAACATACACTAAATACAACGCTCCCTTGGTTTGCATACTTCTAATTAGCTTAGCATCTCACCTAGAATGAGAGGCAGACTGACCACTGAGATCTTCATGCCTCTCTCACTACAATTATCTCCTGACATTTCAACTCCACCACTACCTGGTAGCTACAATTACTTTTCTACTCATCTTGCAAGTTTGTTCTCACTTCAGGATCTTGTTTTTCCTGTTCTTTGCTCATTATGCTTTATCCTCATATCTTAACACTGTTCACATTCCATTTCATCCAGGATTTTGCTTAAATGTTCCCTTTCCTGACCAACCATTGTGATAACTTCTCCCATCACTCCATTTTGCCCTGTGCTTTTCTTTCTTTCTCTCTTTCTTTCTTCTCTTCTCTTCTCTTTCTTCTTTCTTTCTTTCTTTCTTTCTTCTTCTTTCTTTCTTTCTTTCTTTTCTTTTCTTTTCTTTCTTTTCTTTCTTTTCTTTTTTCTTGTTTTAAGATTTTACTTGTTCATTTAAGAGAGAGGGAGGGCAGAGCACAAGGCGGGGGAGGGGCTGAGGGAGAGGGAAAAGCAGACTCCCTTCTGAGGGAAGAATCTGGATGTGGGGCTCCGTCTCAGGACCCTGAGATCATGACCTGAGCCAAGTTAGACACTTAACTGACTAAGCTACCCAGGCTCCCCTTACTTTTGCTTTTTTTTTTTTTAATAACACCCAATACAACTAGATATTTTTGGTTTTTTGTATCGCTTTCAATTTTCTGTTTGTTTGTATGATAAGACTCTAAGCCTGAAAGGATAGGGGTTTGCATGATTTTCCATAGACCTCAAGAAATTTTTTTTAAAAAAGTGTTTACATGTAGAAGCTCAATATATGTTTGTGGAAGTAAACAATGAAGTTTGAGGAGAATGTATAGAGTGATAAAAACTCCTCACTATATCCCTATGGAAGCCAAAGGGAAAATTTTAAAGTCTCTTTAGTTATTAAAGTTTCAGTATTAATTAGAGTTAAGAATTTGAAATGGCTTCTTGGAAATTCCAGCTTCCCAGATGCAAGCATTTCTAGTGAGGGGGTGTTAGATGAAACATATGCACATACTGTGTTAAAGAAAGGGCATAAGACTGAGATTGAAGCTATCTTCAAAGTTGCACCCATAGTAGCTAAGAATTATATAACCCTATATTTATCCTTGTTCAACAAAATGTGTTGGAAAAGTATTCTGATAGCCCAGAGTATTTGAATCCAATGCTACTGTGAGAGAAAGAGAGAGAAATTCTTGATGGTAGTGAAGGTTGAAGCTTTCTTCCAAAGCACGAATTTACTATATAAGAATGAAAGAAACTAGGTCTAATTCATGAGTTAGAATAAAATAAGCAGCTAATGAGTTAAAATGGGGTCTAAGAGCAATTGAGATTAGGATTTTTTTATTTTTTATTTTTTTTAGGATTTTATTTATTTATTCATGAGAGACAGAGACCGGCAAAGAGAGAAGAAGGCTCCATGCAGGGAGCCGGACTTGGGACTTGATCCTGGGTCTCCAGGATCACGCCCTGGGCTGAAGGCAGAGCTAAGCCACTAAGCCACCAGGGCTGCCTAGGATTTTTAAATCTTAGGCAAGGAAAAGATACATGAACAAAATGGCTAGATTTTCTTTAATGGGCCATAATAACCAGAGATGTCAATATAGAATGTGAGAATAGCAATATAGAATGTGATACATTGAGAAAATCTATATGGCTAAACCAAGTGATCCAATGGAAAATGAAGGAGAGTAACACACCCTCACAACACATATGCATCATTTTTACTTAAAAATTTTGGAGTGTTCAATGGGATGTGGTGGTCTCTTATACCCAACGTTCTGAATCCAGATAGTATACTAATAGAGACCATTTCCCTTTGTATATCCAGGACTGTTCCATCTGGATTCAGAGAGCTCCAATTATGGCATGTATGTGTGCAATATCTCACTTTATTGAGTCACCTCCTGGACACATTCTAACCATGTGAATGGGGGCTGAAAATCTTTGGCTTTGGGAAAGTTTTTTTGGCAGCTATGAAAATATCTAGAGTTGCAAACCCCATGGCAATAAAAAGACAGCTTTTAGATACTTTATGGTGAAAAGAAGCTGCATACCTGAGTGTTAACTGGTGAGAGGATGGCTCAGTTATGCTACCATGGTCTTGGAGGGAAGTAACATGTCCGGGGGAACACAGGAGCCTTTCAAGCAATAGATCTGTCAGATGAAGAGTAGAAATAATGCATGAGATTGAAGAGAAAGGCATTAAGTATTTGGAAAATCTATGAAGAATAGTTGACACAAATCTCTGCTTGCAGTTTGCCCCACAGACAGAAAAAGATAAAAAACAAAACAAAGAAACTAGAGTCTGTTTCTTTTTTTTTTTTTTTTAATTTTTTTTATTTATTTATGATAGTCACAGAGAGATAGAGAGAGAGGCAGAGACACAGGCAGAGGGAGAAGCAGGCTCCATGCACCGGGAGCCCGATGTGGGACTCGATCCCGGGTCTCCAGGATCGCGCCCTGGGCCAAAGGCAGGCGCCAAACCTCTGCGCCACCCAGGGATCCCCTAGAGTCTGTTTCTCCTGTTGTTGGTTTATTTTTTAGATTCCACATATAAGTGATATCATGATATTTGTCTTTATCTGTCTGGCTTATTTCACCTAGCATAATACCCTCTGGATCCATCCATGTTGTTGTGAATAGCAAGATTTCATTGTTTTTATGGATAATATTTCATTGTGTGTGTGTATATATATATATATATATATATATATATATATATATATATCACATCTTTTTTTATCCACTCATCTATTGATGATCCATGCGTCTATTGTCCATATCTTGGCTATTGTAAATTTTGCTCGTAAATGATTCAGCATTTTGAATTAGTGTTGTTATTTTCTTCAGATAAATACCTAGAATTGGAATTACTGGATTACATGGTACTTCCAGTTTTAGTTTTTTTGAGGGACTTCTCTATTATTTTTCATATTATACATACATACATAATTTCAATATACATTCTCACCAACAGTGCAAGAGCTTTCCCTTCACTTCCTTACCAACGCTTGTTATTTCTTGCGTTCTTATTTTAGCCATTCTGACAGATGTGAACCAATATCTCATTGTGGTTTTGACTTGCATTTCCCTAATTAATGATGTTGAACTTCTTTTCATGTGTCTCTTGGCCATCTGTAGGTCTTCTCTGGAAAAATGTCCAAGTCTTTTGCCCATTTTTTAATTGGATTATTTGTTGAGTTGTGAAATATAAAGGACAAATTAATGATTGCCAAGGGGAGGAATGTGGGATGAGTGAATGGGGATTTAGAGGTACAAACTTCCAGTTATAAATAAGTCACGGGGATGAAAAGTACAGCATAGGGGATATATTGAATAATATTGTAATATACTTATGTGGTGAGCATTTTGTATATAATTCTTGAGTCACTATGTTGTACACCTAAAACAAATGGTAATATTATATGCCAAATATACTTCACTTAGAAATTTTTTAAATTCCGCTCCAAAAAAAGAGTGAAACTAATCTAAACCAAATCCAAACAAAGAGGCTTCATCATTTAAATTTAATGAATACTTTGGTGAAATCTAGGTGACTGTTTAACAGCCAAAGTAAAAGTTCAATGTCCTCTTATTTAGGGGTCTGGCAAAATTGAGGGAAGGTTTATATACTTACAAGAGTGGTGATGTCCATCAGCAAACAAATGACACACACACACATTTATTTTTATTGTTTTATTCTTAAATATGAATGTATAACCTAGGATAGCCATTCGTTTTAAGAAAGTAGGAACATAAGAGAGAATGACAGAGATAAATGATAGAAAAATATGCCATGTAGGAAGTAAATATTTTAGGGAGAAAAGATATTATTAAGATAAGAGCAAAAACAGGAAAGTCAAAAATTCTTATAAATAAAATCTTCCTGAGGTGCCTGGGTGGCTCAGCAGTTGTGTGTGCCTTGAGCTCAGGTCACAATCCTAGGATCCTGGGATGCAGTCCCATGTTGGGTTCCCTGCTCAGTGGGGAGTCTGCTTCACCCTCTGCCCCTCTCCCCACTCATGCATGCATGCACTCTCAAATAAATAGAATATTAAAAAAAAAAAAACTTTTCCCTAATTAGTCTCATTAATCTGAGAGACTCTTCCTTTAAAAGTACCGAATGCTATAAAATAGATAAGAAAATAAGGCAAGTTTCATGGAAATTAAATGCATGAATGTTGCAATTAAACAAAAATAAGCCACAACAATTTAAAAAAATGAGAAATTGATAGATGAAGTCAATGGCTTTATGAAAAGTAGGGCAAAAAGACAAGGGTAGTAAATATGAGAGAAAATCTAAAACATGAATATGATTAATTCAAGATGTCTGTTGTTTCACAGCCCTCCAGGAGCTTCTCTGATGTAATCTGAAATTGGCTTCTCTACTTAGAGGGCAGGGAGAGGCCAAAGAAAGTGGTAGGCCACTCCAGGTTGGTAGGTTGTGGTTTTAATGAAAAAAGGAACCTATATATGAGGCTTGTCTTGGGTGATAGTAAGACAAATGTATCCCTGCATCCACCCTCCAAATCTTAAAAGTTTAATTTTGAATTATTATAAAGAGTCCTTAACTGGGTTCAGTCTGGTACATCAGATGCAGGTGTTAACACCACATCACTACTTCAAGGCTATGTCCTTTGGAGTGGGAAAAGCAAGCGGAAACCACATCCCAAGAATAGGGGTGGGGGTGAAGAGCCTCTGGGTGTCCAGGTCCAGCTTATGGGTCAATCAGTGGTCACATCCTTTTGATGACTTTCCCCAAAAGTCCAACATTAGAATAGCAGGAGTTCCAAAAAGAATAAATAAAATGGAGAAGGCTGCCCCATTGTATATTCCCACTACCAGTGTGAAAGAGTTCCAAATTTTCCACAATGTCACCTAAAGTTATCTTTAAAAGAAAAATTATCCTGATGGATGTGAGGTGCTGCTACCTCAATATGGTTTTGCTTTGCACTTCCTTGGTGATTATTAATCCTCTTCTAGTGAAGAATGAACTTCTTCATATACTTGTTGGCCATTTGTATGTCTTCTTTGGAGAAATGTGTATTCAAATCCTTTGCCCATTTTAAATCTGTTTTTTGTTATTGTTGTTTTTTGTTTTTAGTATTGGGTTGAAGGAGTTCTTTTTGTATTTTTTTCTTTAAAAATAAGTTACTAGTTTTGGCACAAAATACTAGGAAAGCACGAGGGCAGCACCTGTGACCCCTTGGCTGTACTTCCCAGAATACACGTCAGGAAATGCTTTTGTATAACACCAGGCTTGGTCCCCAATACCCTCACGCCCTACCAGCTGAGGAGTATAGAACCTGACCATGTGGGGAGTTTACACATGCCCCATTCACAGTGCAGGGTTCCCCTCCAATCATGTACCAGATATCTTTTGCAAATAGTGAAACTGCACCAGTTATTCCAACTGTACATTTCTTAAAACTCTCACGAATACTCAGGTCACAGGCAATGATGTCTCAAAACTCTTAGAACTGTTTAAGCTCCTTAGAAGACCTTTCTTAATAGCAGTTACTAAGGCCCTTTCTATGTTTCCAGCATTCTAAGCCCCAGGCTGCCTTTGGCATCTGGACAGCAGCCCCTGGAAGTCCCCTATATCCTACAGCAAGATGGAGGAAGGCAGGCCAGACCAAGCATGAGGAATAAACAGTACATTGTATTGGGCTCAGAACAGGAATCTGTGGGTCTTGAGGACCTCTGTGTATTTGTCCATTTTCTTCTCCATGTTCTTTTAGACCTGTTTCTGTAGCCTTACAAGCTGTTTTTCCTTCTAGTATTGGATCTTGGCCTTCTTCTTCCTCTTCTCCTCCTGAGTGTCTGTTACAGCTTGGTACTTCCAGCCAGCATGAGCCAGGTACCCCAAGTGAGTTAACTTTTGTGTAGTCTTCGGTTGCACAACCTTGAAGGCATCAGGAGCCACCATCTGTTTTTTCTTGTTGTAGGGTGGTAGGATCCCATCAAACATCTGAGGCAGTCCAGGGAAGTCTGGCCTTGCTTGGTTTTATTGGGCAGCATGCCTTCCACTGTCCACCAAAAGATGTGGCTGGGCATCCCGGAAGTGATAGGGGCCATGGGATGGGTTGCTTGTGGAGGAAGGCCAGAAACAACTTATGTCTGTAGAAATTGCCAGAAATGTTGATGCCCTCACAGCATACAACTATGATCTTCTGGCTTAGCAGCACCTGTTTGGCCACAACTGCCGCCAGGCAGCCCAGGCCTTGGCCCAGGCAGCCTTGGCCATAGAGCACCAGGACTGCCCCTCTTCCATCTTCAGGTACTGCCTAAGAAAAGCTCTTGAATTTTGGATATTACTCCTTATTGGGTATATGGTTTGCAAATATTTTCTCCCATTTCTCCCAGGTTGTCTTTTCACTCTGGTGTTTCCTTTGCTGTACAGAAGCTTTTTCATTAGATGCTGTCCCCCACTTGTTTATTTTTGCTTTTGTTGCCTGTGCTTTTGGTGAGATGTCCATGAAATAATTGCCAAAACCAATGTCATAATGCTGCCTATGTTTTTTCCTAGGACTTTTACATTTCAGGTCTTACATTTAAGTAATGAATCCATTTTGATTTGAGTTTTGTTTATGGTGTGAGATAAGGGTCCAATTTCATTCTTTTTTTATCCAATTTTTCCAGCTCCATTTGTTGAATAGATTATCCTTTCCCCATTGTATATTTTTGGCACCCTTGACCATTGTGCATAGATTTATTTCTAAATTGTCAGTTCTGTTTCTTTGATCTATATGTCCATCTTTAGGCAATACCATACTGTTTTAGTTACCATAGCTTTGTAATATATATTAGGAAGTGTGATACTTACATCTTTTTTTTTTTTTTTTCAAGATTGCTATAGCTATCTAAGTCTTCTGTGGTGAAAATGCCATTAGAATTTTGATAGGAATAACATCAAATCTGTGGATTGCTTTGGGGAGTATGGCCATTTAACAGTATTAAGCCTTTAATCTATGAACACAGAATGTCTTTCCATTTATTTGTGTCTTTAATTTCTTTCATCAAAGTAGTTTTCAGCATACAAGTCTTTCACTCTTTGCTTATGTTCATTCTTGAGTATTTATTCTTTTTGATCCTGTTATAGATAATATCCTTTCCTTTTTGAATAGTTCAGTGTGTATAGAAACACAAGTGAGTTTCATCTATCAATTTGTGTTCTGTAACTTACCAAATTTGTTTATTTGTTCTAACAGGTTATTATTATTTTTTTGGTAGAGTTTTTAGAATTATGTATAAATAAGATCATGTCACCTATAAACATAATTTTACTTCTTCCTTTCCAGTTTGGATGCCTTCTCTTTCCTTTTCTTGCTTCATTATCCTAGTTTGGACGTACATTTGTGCTTTTGAAATATTAGCACATTTATGTGTTATGTAAAATTTCACTCTAGCAGATTTTTAAAAAAAGTCTATATTAAATGACAATGTACTTTGAGTCAGGGGGAGAGAAAAATTGAAAACCTGGAACTTCTTTCAGTTTATTCAAAATAAAAATATACATAGAATTATGAAAATATAGGTTTACCATTTCCATCATGTAAATTGATCCATTATGTGTTATATAAAAGTTTTGGTCAAATGAACATGGTTTGAAAGGAAGAGTATCTTCAGATGAGTTTGTAAGATATTTTTTATTTTCCACATGTCTGTTCCAAATCATTTCATGTACCCTCCTGTGATTCTTACATGAATAGAAATAGCATGGACAAAATTTGTTTTTAATTGTTAGAAAAAAATATATTGAAAATAGAGAGCTATTCCATGTTCATAGCCGGTCTCTGAATCCTAGACACTCTAGAAGTGAAAAATTACAGTCACTATTAAGATTCTAGAAAAGTCATTTTCCTTTATCTGTCAGTGATGCTGGATGATCTTCACATTGTGATTAACTTGTTAATATAGATTGTATTAGCATCTCATCTTTTATTGGCTAAAGAATCTTAAGTAGTATTTTAAACTTAAGTGTGATCTTTGAAAACCCTTTGGATTTATTTGGATTCCACCCATCCTGTGAGATTAGGCTTCCATTGGGTTGATCTGTGGGAGCTGCAGTATCTCAGGTCTTACTCTGCCTTTCTGTTTCCCAATCTTGATATTTAGTGCATCCCAGACATCCTCTCCCTGCCCTTCCATTGGGATCTGCACTTACACCTGATGTCATACAGTTCACCATGCAGACTCTGATTGCACCCTATTTATCTTCCTGAGAAACCCCATACTCTACTTGGACCCGTCCCTGCCCAGGACCCCTGGACGTGTCTCATGATATTCAACAGAAAGAAAATCCAACACTAAGTCAGATTGTTCATTATACTTATCTCAGTAAACACTTCACTATATATGTGTGTATACATATATTTATATCATATATAATACGTATATTTACTGTGTAATTTTTAAAATTTATTTTCATATCATTATTTTAAAAATCCAGTGTTTATAATATGAAGGTCAGACGCTCTGAAGGTCAGAGTTTTTCCCCAGAATAAGTTTATAAATTTTCAATTGGCTTGTCAGGCCAATAGCAATACTCCTTGACCAGTTTGATTTCTGAGAAGACTTCATTCAAGTCCTCAGTGGTGATCTGATCAAATGGAATATGTTTTTCCTCCTCCCAGCTCTTTTTTATACTTTTCAATCCTGGTCTTTTAGGGAGACAAACTCAGCATAACTTTTCAAGTCTTCTTTTTCTTTAGCATCCACCTGGATGGTATATTTATCCTCTCACACAGGAACCTCTAAGACATTAATCTAAAAGAAATACTTTTTTAAAAAAAAGATTTTATTTATTTATTCATGAGAGACAGAGAAAGAAAGAGAGAGAGAGAGAGAGAGAGAGAGAGAGACAGAGACATGGGCAGAGGAAGAAGTAGGCTCCATGCAGGGAGACCGATTGGGGCGGGGGGGTGGGGGGGAGATCCATCCCAGGACTCCAGAATCATGCCCTGAGCCGAAGGCAGACGCTTAACTGCTGAGCCACCCAGGCGTCCCAGAGATATACTGTTTTTAAACGAGCAAAGATAGGACACTACTAGATTTTTCTTTGGCTTTTTTTCAAACTAAAGAAAAAGGAAGAAGGTATGCAGACTGTATTTTTACTAAAACTATAGAACCAATAATGATGTTTTTATCAAATTGAAAGAGATCATTCTTAACTCTTGAAAATGTTAGAAACAGCTTTGCCTTCTTCAAATTCCTCTTGGCAGCATATTTCAATGTTTGCTTTTTGTTTGGTGTTTTTGTTATTTTTCACAAATACATAACTAATGAATAGGCTTTCAGTTAAGTTCTAGTGAGAGTTAGCCACCTACAACTCTTAGAAACTGCCAAAACAACAAAGAGAATTATTCAGGGTCTGTTTTATGAAAAAGCCTGCTACTGTTATCATGAATATATAAGTGTTAACACAGAACTTAAGTTTGGCTTTATGATATAAAAAAAAAAAATACTAGTTCATGTTTATGCTGGTGGGAAGTATGATATAACAATTAAGTCAAATATAATTATGAATATTACAATGGGATCTGGATAGTGAATTTTTTTGTGATTTTAATCATAATAATCAGCTATATTTGTCCAGTGATTCTGTTTGGAAACCTAAAGTACTATGCAAAAGCGATTTCACTCATCTTTATAATATCCCTTTTGTAAGAGGATATTTGAGTGGAGATACGAGACAACTATGCAAGTTGCTTAGTAAATCAGAAGAATGAGGAGAGTTACATACATTCCAAGTGACCCATCATTACAGTACTGCTGTGTCCCTGGATATAACATTTGCATGGGAACAGTTTGCCACATGCTTTAGAATTCTTCAAAAGATTGTACCAAGTGTTAATATTGCCAAAGGCCCCAGGCATTGGCAAAAGCTCTCTCCATTTGTTATCCCATATGTGATATTGTTTGTGTCTCGGTATGTTTAAAACTGGAAAATTTTGTTTATGGGATTTTTAATGTGTGTGCATGATTTTAAGCAAGTATTTTGCAGTCTGGAACTTAGAACAGCCTGTAAATATCCAAATAGATATAAGAAGTTTGAAGTTTACAAAAAACATTCCAAATACTACAGCTACCTTTAAAAAGGAATCAAATTTATAACCGTTAGGATGAAGAACAGGACCCCTCCCCATAATGGTTGTTAAAGGGCCTAGAAATGTTCACTTGTGACAAGAATAGAAACATAACAAATTCACATTAGATACAGACTCCTTAAAAAGTACTAAACAACAGCTTATTCATTCACCCATTTAATAAATTTTCACCTCCTGAAAGGTACTGTGAAAATCAGTAATTCAATTTTCAGATCTTATGTGTTCTAAGAAATAGAGCTAGTGGAACATCATTGTTTTTCAATGATTAGATTAGAAAACATTAAGAATATTTGACAGGTTGAGGACTACTGATCAGATCTTCTGTAGGATATCATTCAGTTGGGATTTGTCTGATGTTTTTCTCATGAGTAGACTAGGGTTATAGGTTTTGGGGGAGACCACAGAGGAATAATGCCATTTTCAACACATGATATCAAGAGTATATGCTATCAGCATGATTTATCACTGTTTATGTTAACTATCATCACCCAGCTTGAGGTAGTGTTTGTCATATTTACTACAGTTAAGCTAGTCTTTTTCTCTCCCTCCCTTTTCATAATACTTTTTGGAAAAAACACTTTCTGGAGCAATAAAGTGTTCTATTCCTCCTACTTGAGGGTGGAATACCTATATAAGTTATTTGGAAATTCTTCTGTATGGGAGAATTACATATCCTCCCTTATTTACTCAGTCATTTATTTGTATCATTATGAACTCATGACAAAGAAAGTCTGAGAAGTTCTCAGCCAAGAGAACCCCAAGGAGACATGATATCTAAATGTAATGTGATATCCTGGATAGTATCCTGAAAAAGAATAAGCATGCAAAACAAAAACTGGATATCTAAATAAAATATGGATTTTAGTTATTGAGAATGTAGCAGTATTGGTTCATTAATTATAAATATACCATGTTAATACAAGATGTTCATATTAGGGACAACTGGATAAATCTGTTATCTTTGATATAATTCTTAAAAACTGTTCTAAAATTTAAAATCTTATTAAATAAAAAAACTTCTTCACAAAATAATATAAATTCATTCAAGAATTGTCAAGGTCGGGCAGCCTGGGTGGCTCAGCGGTCTAGCGCCGCCTTCCACCCAGGGCCTGATCCTGGAGACCCGGGATCAAGTCCCACTCAGGCTCCCTCCATGGAGTCTGCTTCTCCCTCTGTCTGTGTCTCTGCCTCTCTCTCTCTCTCTGTCTCTCTTTGTCTCTCATGAATAAATAAATAAAATCTTAAAAAAAAAAAAAGAATTGTCAAAGTCCAGGAATCACAGTCATACAGTTTTAGTGGAAATGTGAATTGCCACAATCTGTAACTATCAAAATGTCAATGTGCACATATATTTTGCTACATCAGACTCCTTTCTAAAAATCTATTCAGTAGCAACAAAAGCAATATGCAAGTGTGCCATTGCTGCATTTTTTATAGTAGCCATAACAAAATATATTAAAAAAAATTTAAAATAAACTGCCTAATTATTCAACAAGGAGTAATTGTTGAAGGAACTGTGATACTTGTTCAAAGTACAGCATAATTAAATAATATATGCATATATCCTATTTTAAAATAACCAAGAAGGTGGTATTATATCTGTATAGAATCCTATATACTAAACTATTAATAGTAGATACCTTAGAAAAGTATAATTGGAGTGGGCATTATTAACATTTGCATTATCATCTCTTTTTTGTTTGAATTTATACAACCCTCATTGATTACTTTTGTAATAAGTATATAGCTTTTCTTTTTTAGAAGCAAAGGATACTTTTCCTTTACAGATATTTTATTTTTATTAGCACTTAAACTATAATTTGTTAATATGCTCTTAGACAAACTCAGTTCAATCTCGTACTTTCACTAATTGGAAATTATAAAATAGAGCCCCTATCTAAATTTGAGAAAATTAGATGTCATTTAGCTATTAACATTTTCACTCATTTATTTTTTTATTTTTATTTTTTTTTCATTTTCACTCATTTAATAGTTCTCTAATATGTGCCTCCTGTGCTTCTATTATTAATGCTTGCCTGGGATTGAAAGGTGATAAGAATATCATCCATAATTTCAAGGCTCGTTGTGTGGTTGGGGAGACAGATGACTAATCAATAGAGCAATGTATTAAATGGTCAACTTTACTTTTAAAGGGTTTGTAAGTAAAATGCCATTTTTACCAAACATTGAAAATGAGGTGGAATTTTAAGATTGTAAGACACAGGGTTTAATAGAAACATGTTTGGAGATATGTGGAATGAAATAAATTTGTAAAGTTAAGAAAGAGTCACATCACAGAAATCTTAATTGCGATGTCTTGGATGCCTATCGTTTTATCTCAGTTCATTTAAATTAAAAAAAATTTTTTTTAACTTTATTTATGATAGTCACAGAGAGAGAGAGAGAGAGAGGCAGAGACACAGGCAAGGGAGAAGCAGGCTCCATGCACCGGGAGCCCGACGTGGGATTCGATGCCGGGTCTCCAGGTTCGTGTCCTGGGCCAAAGGCAGGCGCTAAACTGCTGCACCACCCAGGGATCCCCAGTTCTTTTAATTGATAGTGCCTTTCTGCAGCAAAATGTTGAGAGGGATTCTTAGGCTGAGTACATCCTCAAAGGCACCCACTTTGAAAGGAATGATAGTCTTTCCAGATACTTACCTGACATTCAGAGGTTATTCAATGTAGCTTTGATTTTTATCCAGTACTATTTAATAAGCTTAGACTTTAATCATCACTTATGTAGTCAATTCAAGAGGATTGTTTTCCTTCTTAAAGAGATTGAGAAGAAGTGATTAAAATATTATCAATAAGGTAGTAGAATAATGAATGCTGAGGTATGTTACTACATAAATTCACAGGGATCATTTTATGGTTCTGGAATGAAACCAACTATGTCATACCTAAAACATCTACATAGTGATGGCTAAGAAATAGACCACTATACATAATTAGGAAAAATCTGATGATAGTTGTGAGGTATATAGGATATTATGAGATGTAATATACAATTAGAAGATGTACAAGTATAAATTCTTTATCTAGAAACCAGCTAACTAGGAAATAAATTATCTGTGTCTCTAAATATGGATAAGGATGTTTATGTATACATTACTATGTGTGTGCATATAACCAGATGCAGACATTCTCTTTATGAGAGAGATGCAATTTTTAAAAAATATATCCATGAGGCAGAGATTTATTGGTCACATGCATTAAGCCTCATGCTTTTTTTTTTTTTTTTAAGACTTGTTTATATTAGAGAGCACAAGTGGAAGGAGGAGCAGAGGGAAAGGGAGAGGTCTCAAGTAGACTCCCCGTTGAGTAAGAAGCCCAACATGGGGCCTGATCCCAGGACTCCTGACATCACAACCTGAGCCAAAATCAAGAGTTGGATGTTCAATGGACTGAGCTGCTCAGGTGCCCCAAACCTCATACTGTTAAGCAAGAATGTAAGAGATAACAAATGATAACTCAAGGCACTGTCAGACCCCAAGTCCAAAGAATATACCTTGTTTACTCAAATAGGGAAGAGGAAATTGTGATTTTAAATATTTTAATAAAAATAATTTTAAGATGTAAATGATTAATCCAAAAACCTAATTCCTTCAAAAATTACATAATTCAAGTCCTTTTGAATTTTGAATTGTAGACTCTATTAAAAATCATTAAAATATTAACACATTTCTTTTGTTACAAAACACCAAATGGAATAATGCTATAATATTGTTAGAAACAAAAACTTTTACATTCATCATAACTAGCCAATTGTCCAGCTAGTTAAATATTTAATAATGAATTAAAAATAGAATATTATGTTCCCTGAAAGCAAAAGTACATATGAAAGTTGAATAAAGAAGAAAAGAACAAGGTTGCCCAAGTGTCAATTCAAAAAGTGTTAACATTTGTTACTACATGTGAACAATGCAAACATTTATGTTAATAGATTTTTTAAATGTTTATTAATAGACATGAAAAATAATAATACAAATACATAAAAATTACACATCTAAACACCATGTCATGATTGACATTATCAAATCTTCATGATTATAACCAGAATAGAAACTGTGTTTTGTATACTCACATCAGTGTGTCTCTTTCAAGTATTAAATGATGTGAGCTAGTGATATGAATAACATCCCAGAATAAAAGTCATATAGTTTTGTGTTTTTGACAAAAATATCTGAATTATGATCATTTTAGAGAAGATGATTAGATTAGGTGAGTAGGTCAGTAGGTAGGTAGGTAGGTAGTTGATAATCTTGGGTACATAATTGTTTTACTTGCAGACTTTATACAAAGTTGTCCTGTATCTCTGAGCATCATAAAACTTCTGTGCATTTAGATTTCTTCAATTACAATATTGGAGATCATAGTAGCAGGTTAGTTTCTCTTTTTAGAGAAATCTCTCTAAAGAAATCGTCCTAGAAATCCCTTTAGAGAAAGGCCTAGAGACTTCCAAACCCATCTACCCTTATTCTCAAGGAGGCTAAGGCAACAGTCATTGGGATTGTTTTTTGCCAGGAGGAGGAAGAGTACAACAGTGACTGAGATTTAGAGACCTGCCTGACTAGATCTCAAGGTTATTCCCATGTGGTTGCTTTGTGCTTTGGTTTCCTATCATGAGCAGTCCATGTTTTTTCCTTGTTGATGAATGTTTTCATTACCTTATTATGTTAGATCTTGCCTTGCACATTGGAATTTGCTTTCTTATATTTTAATGTATTTAATCATTGATATTCTGCTCAGACTTCTATGCGTCATTGCTGCATTGGGACTGCCATGCTACATAGTCCAGTGCTACTCTATTGAGTGTGTCAGTGATGAGAATGTACTGGTAGGCAACCTAGCATAACCTTGAGGCATTTTGTAGACAAATTAGCTAAACTATTATTTTTTTTCTGTTATATTTGCTTCTTTCAAGCCTATAGAATGTGAAATAATGCTGCCTAGGCTTATATCTAAATTATAATTTATGAAGTCTGCCAGTAAGTTATTCAGAGAAGTCCCTGAATATATTTAGATATTTTTCATTTAAAAAAATCAGTGAATTCTTTGAGAAAGAATAGTGTTATGGTACATAATGTGTATTTTAAAATATTTAATCATCGTAAAAATGCACATTGTGGGAAGAAAAGTGGGTAAAATAATGCGAAAAGTGGAAGAACCCTAGAAAATTGAGTTTTTTTTTTTAAATGTTGGCAGACATGAAAGAAAGCAGGCTTGTCAGGAAAATGAAGAGAAATTAGAATTTAGGACGACGATGCAATGCTAATTAGTGAGTTTTATATGCATAGATAGAAAGAAACGGGAAAGGGGACAGGATACCCATAATTGTGCTTTGTTTAACTCGCTGTTTGGTTAACCAGCCAGAGCTTTTACAACTAGCTCTTTTATAGGTATGATATCTTTATGCAGCTGTCCTTTTCTTTTTCGGACTTGGTTGCCTTTGTACACATTTCAAATGTTTTTGATCAAGTGTATATACAGCCCAATGTGTTTTCCCTGAAAGCACTGTCCCTTGACTAGAGAGAGCCTTAAATTAGCTTTCACCAAGAATAAAGGTAAGAGAAGAGGGCTGGGAGGGTGATAGGAGCCAGGATGCTGGCTATGTCTTTAACAGTTTAAAAGAGATTTGAAGGGAGAGGACATGACCATTGAAAGTCTGTTGGCTGGTCAAAGAAAGTGCCTCTGCATAGTGGAAAGATTAGTAAAATACCGAAGATTCATGTGTAGCATTGGTTATAATCACCATTCCCTTTTTCCCCAGTTGGATGAAGTAAAAAGTGAAGTTCCTGCACAAATTCAGTGCCCTTGTCTCCTTCAATGCTGGCAGTGACCTGCACAGATAGGATTTCACATTCATACATACAGGCGGGCTAGTCTCCCCTGTTATCCTAGTGCTTCATGGTTATGATCTAAGACCTTCTGCTTCTCTCACAACATAAACCTTTCTTCTTTGGGAAAAAAATAAAAGGCGCTGAGCTAGTGGGGATAGAATATATTATTTCATTCTATTTGAGGCCTTCTGATGACTCAAGATTAACTAGACCACTGAATAATCTCATTTAGCTAAACAGGCATGCAGCTCAAATTGGATCATTCTGTTTTGTTCAGCACAGGAAGAAATAGGAACAAAACACATTGAAAGAAAGTACAAGTAGTATTAATTGAAACAGTCATTGTTAAAACAATCTCAACAGGATAATCCAACATTTTTTGTTAAACTTGGGTCTCTGGTATTAAGAAGAAAGGAATTTTATTTGTGAATTTTAATTTTCTATATCATCCCTGTGGGTAATAAATATATTCATATATGATGAACCTTTATAAGATATTTATGATGTTTATACTTGATAATTGCATGTTTGCACAATGTAGCAAAGGGAAAGAATAATATAGTCAATTAATCTTCAACGAAGCAGGCAAGATTACCCAATGGGAAAAAGACAGTCTCTTAAACAAATGGTGTTGGGAAAACTGGTCAGCTAGAGGCAAAGGAATTAAACTGGACCACTTTCTTACACCATACACAAAAATAAACTCAAAATGGATTAAGGATATAAATGCCAGGCCTGGAACCATAAAAATTCTAGAAGAGAGCCTAGGCAATAACTTCTCTGACATTGGCCATAGCAGCTTTTTTCTAAATGTGTCTCCTGAGGCAAAGGAAATGGAAGCAAAAATAAATTATTGGGACCACATCCAAATAAAAACCTTCTGCCCAGCAAAGGGAAATAATCAACAAAACTAAAAGGCAACCTACAGAATGGGAGAAGATATTTATAAATGACTTATCTGATAAAGGGTCAGTATCCAAAATATTTAAAGAACTTACAACTCAATTCCCTAAAAACAAATAAGCCAATATAAAAATGGGCAGAAGGCATTAATAAACATTTCTACAAAGAAGACCTCCAGATGGCAAACACATGAAAAGATGCTCGGCATCACTCATCAATGAGATAATGCAAATCAAAATCCCAATGAGATAGCACCTCACACCTTTCAGAATGACTAAAATAAAAAATACAAGAAACAAGAAGTGTTAGCAAGGATGTAGAGAAAAAGGAACTCTTTTGCACTGTTGATGGGAATATAAAGTGGTACAGCCACTGTGAAAAACAGTATGGGGTTTCCACAAAAGTTAAAAACAGAACTAACTTATGGTCCACTAATCACACTACTGGGTATTCCCCCCACCAAACAAACAAACAAACAAACAAACAAACAAACAAACAAAAACACACTAATTCAAAGGGATATATGCACCCCAATGTTTTTAACAGCATTATTTACAATAGCCAGGTTTTGGAATCAGCTCAAGGGTCCATTGATAGATAAATGGCTAAAGAAGATGTTATATCAAACACACACACATACCACATACACATACAGAGGAATATTATTCAACCATAAAAAAGAGTGAAATCTTGCCATTTGTAATAGCATGGATGGATCTAAGAGAAATAAGTCAGAGAAAGTCAAATACCATATGATTTCACTCATAGGTGGAATTTAAGAAACAAAACACATGAACAATGGGAAAAAAAAAAAGAGACAAACCTAAAAACATACTCTTAACTATAGAGAACAAACCAATTGTTACCAGAGAGGAGGTGGATGGGGAGATGGGTGAAATAGGTGATGAGGATTAAAGAGTGCATTTATGATGAGCACTGGTGATGTATGGAATCGTCGAATCACTATATTGTATACCTGAAATTAATGCAACATTGCATGTTTACTAGAATTTTGAAGAAAAGCATAATAAAGGCAGTATACAAAAGTAGTCATTTTTTATGTTTACAAGAGATACCTCATCAGGCTATTCTTTGAAAATACTGTTATTTGTCCCAGGGGGAGTTTATGCTAGCAACTTGTAGGTAAAATCTGTAGCCAGATCCTTAGGAGCTAGTTTATGGATATAGGGTGGGATACAAGAATGTTATAAAGGAAAAAGTTCACCTTCTTATTAGAAAAACATATCCTTAGGCCTTTGGAAGAGGAATTAACCCATTGGGCTCCCAACGGAGATATATATATATATATTTTTTTTTTAAGATTTTTTTTAATTTATTCATAAGAAACACAAAGAGAGAGAGAGGCAGAGACACAGACAGAGGGAGAAGCAGGCTCCATGCAGGGAGCCTGAAGTGGGACTCCATCCTGGGTCTCCAGGATCAGGCCCTGGGCCGAAGGTAGCACTAAACCGCTGAGCCACCCAGGCTGCCCCCTGGATATATATTTAAAATAAATTTTACATTTCAGAAATAGCATTAAGAGGTATTATAATTCATCAAAGTTTACTATTCTACCTCTAACTTGCACGCTTAATTCAAAAAAAGTTTTGTCTCCTTTCTATCTACCTGTATGTATGTCTGTCTCTATATCATCTATCATCTGTCTGTATCATCCATCTACCCTACTATATCCATCCATCCCTCCCCCATCTACCTACCTACTCACTTACCAATCACATGCATTAATCTAGCTCTCATTTATCTACAAATCTATTTAAACAAATACCTATTAGTCCATCTATTAATTTATTTTGGACTTGTGATAGAGTGTCTGATTATAGTTCCAAGTTCTTAGGACGCTTAGAAAATTATGCCCTTTTGCTTTTCCCCTTCCTTCAGCCCATTCTTTCTTCCTCCTTTCCTTCTTTTCCTTCTCTTTTAATTCTTTCTCTACTTACATTCCTGTCTTACCATAAGTAGGTGATAATTTGATTTGAATTCTTATCATTTGAATAATTTATTTGCATATTCTTTTGCTTATGTGCATATACACTTAATTTACATAAATGCTATTATGTTATAAACTCATTCTATTTTTTTTCCACCCAGCACCATGTTTTAAATATGTTTATGTTTCTGTGTTTAGATCTAGCTTTTTTCCCTAACTGCTGCACAGTATTACAGAGTGTTCATGCAGCACATTTTATTGCCCATTTTCCTTGATGATGTACACCTGGATTGCATTCAAGTTACTTGTATTAAAAACAACACTGGGATGAACATTCATGTATATTTTCTCACACTTATGCAAGAATTGCTCTGGAACATACATCCAGGACATGAATTTATCTAGATCACAGCATAACCCTACATTGAATTTAACTTAAAATTGTCACATTATTCTTCAGAATGGCTGGGCCAATTTAAACTCCCACAAGTAGTTCATGAGATTTTTCATATCTCCATTTCCTTAGACACTTGAATTATCTAGTTTTCTAATATTTTCCCTCTGTATTAAGTATAAATTATTATGTCTTCATCTTAGTGGCCTTCTTTTGAGCCTTCTC
Organism: Vulpes lagopus; assembly: GCF_018345385.1. NCBI lineage: Eukaryota > Metazoa > Chordata > Mammalia > Carnivora > Canidae > Vulpes > Vulpes lagopus. The sequence goes on along the minus strand of NC_054829.1, from coordinate 120,185,579 downwards.
TTTTGTGAAATGCTTGTTCACATCCTGTATCTATTTTCTCATTTTGATTTCCTGTATTTTTATTATGGATTAGCAAAAGTTCTTCATATATTCTAGATATTAAACCTTTGTTGCTTTTAGATATTGCAGATATCATCTGTGAATAATAGAAAACAGGTTTATTAACTTTGTCCATCATATCTTTTTCTTGACACACAGCCTTCATTGGATGCTGTGAATTCATGTGCTTTTCATCTGTTACCCTTTATTAACCTTTATTAACTGTATTGATTTATTTCTCACCATGATATCTTTGATTTGGGGAGTGTGTACCATTTTTGCATACAATGGAATAGAAATCCAGTTTTAGTTTCTCCATATAGTGAGCCAGTTTTCATATATCACTAAGTACCCAGTCATTAGGTCATTGATCCATGTCTTACTTAAAATCCATGACTTTTTTTTTCCAGAAAAAATGAGAGCTAGTACTCAATGAAGAGACATTTATAAAATGGTGAAAGAAAAAAAATATGTATATCATCAACCCAGAATTCTATGCCCAGGGAAAATACCTTTTAGAAATGGGAGGGTGTGGAGAAAGACATTTTCAGACTGATACTGTGGGAGTTTATTGCTAGAGACATACTTTATAAGAAAAATTTAAAATTTCTTTAGTCCCTTGCAGTACATGTAAAGCAGTGTAAGTATTATTTGAAAATTTACTTTGATTAGTTAAATATATGTATTGTAAAGCCTAAGAAAATCACTAAATTTCCCTAAAAGAATGGCAATCCATAGAGCTGATAAAAATAGAATAATAATTGTTGCTCAATTAAACCAAAAGAAAAAACATAGGGGAAAAAAAAAGAGATGGAACAAATAGAAAACAGCTATATAGATGATAAATTTTGGCCAAATATATCAAAATGATATTAAATGTTAATGGCCTAAACATACCAGTTAAAAGGCAGATGTTGTCAGATTACATTAAAACAAAAAGATCAAACTATATGATGTCCATACAAATCTATCTTCAAATATGAAGATATAGATAGAATAAAAGTTAAGAGCATGGCAAAAAATATACAATGCAAACCCCAGCCAAAAGAAAACTAAAATACCTATATTAATATCAGATAAAACATAATTCAGAACAAAGAATAAATAGGGATAAAGTCACCACATAATAATACAAGTCAATTTTTCTAAGACATGATGATTGTAAATGATTTGCACCTAAATCAGAACTTTAAAATATATCAAATAGAAAGATAAAACTGAAAAAAAATAAAAATATACATGGTTATAATTAGAGGATTTGAAACTCCAGCATCGTTAGCTGATAGAACAAATATGTAGAAATTGGTAAGCATATAGAAGACTTGAACAACACTATCAATTGACCTAATTAGTATTTATAGAACACTACATACCCAACAAAACAAAAAACACACTATTCTCAAATGCATGTTGAACTTTCACCAAGAGAGACTGTATTCTGGTCCATAAAACAAATCTTAAAAAAAAAAAAAAAAAAGGATACTGGGCAGCTCCGGTGGCTCAGCGGTTTAGTGCCGCCTTCAACCGAGGGTGTGATCCTGGAAGCCCAGGATCGAGTCCCATATCAGGCTCCCAGCTGAAGCCTGCCTCTCCCTCTGCCTCTCTCTCTCTCTCATAGATAAATAAAATATTTTTTTTTAAAAAAGGATACAGAATATGTTTATAGCAGAAAACTGAATTTGATTAGAAATCAGTAACAGAAATGTATTTGAAAAATTGCTGGATATTTGGAGATTTAAAAACACACTTCCAAAGAATGCATAGATCAAATGGGAATATTCAAAAGAATTTAAATAATGAAAATGATTTTTTCAACACTTGAAAATTTAGGAGAATGAAAATAAAAATTCAACATATGAAAATTTGGGTGATGCAGTTAAAAGTAATAGATCAGTAATTTAGGCCTCCACTTTAAGAACTGCTTTGCTTAATTTACAGATGTATGGATATTTTCTAATTTTTTGTTATTAGTTGCATTTCAGGTTTATTAGCATATTCTCTGTGATTTAAGTATAATGAATTTTTTTAGTATTGCATTATGAGTCAGCATTTATTCAATTATATATCTACGTGCATTTGAAAGAAACATATACTTTTCATTTATTTTATTGTTGACTAGGTCAAATACAGTAATCATGCTATTTATTCTGTATACTTCTGCTTTATTGCCTGATTATTCTACCATTTAATAAGTTGTTAATTAAATATCCAAGATTACGTATTTTGTTATTTCTTCTTTGACAGTATTTTGGGGCAATGCATTTGTTCCTCTCAAGTTCAAAGGTAGACATTTGGAGGTGGATTCTCACAGTTTATCTTATTCCTCAAATTCATGCTTCTTCATGTTCTTGAATTATTGACATTTCTCTGTGATAGATTTTTGAGGAGGGAGGCAGCAATTCAAGCTAGTTCTTGTCAGACACTAGAAGCCAAGTCCATAGGCTTAGTTTTACCCATTTCTCAAAACTCATAATTAATTAGTTATAGTTACATATATGTGTGTATATTTATGTATATGTACACGGAAGTATTGATATTGAGTTTTATGTGTCTAACATACTACCCTGGCTTATGTTATTTTGCATATGACAATGTAACTTTTTAACCTTTATTTGGTGTCCTGCTGAATGTTTTCATAGGAAAACTAACGAAATATAGGACTGAATTTTCAAAGACTATTTACTTGAACTTGTGATTGGCTCACTGCCTTTCCATAAGTAGATGTTTCCTTGAATTGTGCAGCAATAATTGGACACTGGAGAGCTATTATTTGTGGGACCTCTAAGTAAATTTTGTTTTAATGCAAAGCCAAAGTGGAGTGCTGGTAAAGGGTATCTGGAAATATGGCTCAGTGTATGTAGTGGTTTTATATGGAAAACACATTTCCTTTGCACTAGGGCATAGCATCTAAAAAGTTGGCAATCTGTATAATCCTTGATACTTCTGGATAATGTCATAATCAGAGATAAAGGAACATAAGTACATTAACATCTCCAAAGCAGTGCACTGTTTCTTGCCTTTTTAAGTTGATTTTTCTGACTTTTTTTTGTATAAGATTTTATTGGTATTTAAAACCCATATTTAAGAGAAATCATTTAGGGAATATATTACCTGTTGTGGACTTTTTGTGAAATTTTATGAAACAAACTAAGTCACTAACTGCTTTACAATCAAGAGTATTATGTGTTGTGACTACTTCCCCTTTTCTAGCAAAAGAGTTTGGGAATACATCAGAATGATATCTTAAGAATTATGCTGAGGTCAGTGCACTGTAGTGTGTCCATTTCTGGATGCCTGATGGTAAATTTCAGGGATCTGAGGAATAGGGAGGGTCTGAAAGAGTTCTAAAATAAAGGTGATAAGAGAGAAAGTTAGTGCCTTGGAAATGTTTCAACAAGAATTTGTCAGGATGAGATCTAAAGATGGAACACAAGGGAAAAAATACACAAGGCTTGCACAGGTTTTTTTTTTTTTTTTTTTTTAATGTAAACATGTATGCATTCAGTGTTTTTTTGTTTTGTTTTGTTTTTTGTTTTGTTTTGTTTTTTTAACATGCAGTGAATTCCAAAACATCTTGAAAGGATTATCACTTATCTTGTTTTTTACATATATATATACACAAATATATATATCTTTTTATACATATATATGGAAATGAAAATATATATATATAAATATGTATATATATTTATATATTTATATATAAAATGAGGGAACAGAGGACTAATTGAAGACAAAGCAGGAGCCCAGGGCAGCACATTGATAAGTCCTTGAAACAGGCAGAGTGACATTCCTCTATGGACTGAACTGCCTGGATGTTAATACTTTGCTAAGGGCAAAAGGCAATCTTAGCCCAACCCCCAGGATCCTGTAAGTCTACTTTAACATATAAAAATTCCTTTAGAAATTTCCTTTATCTCTACCCCCCAAGATACACGTTGGCAATCATCCCCCAAGCACATGGCCCACCAATGTACATCTGAAGGGTTTAATGACTCAGGTTTTATTAGATGGTAATAAGTGACCTTTTCCCAATAATAGCTAGCCCCCTCAAGGTCCTGGAAATCTTGCTTCCAAAATTCCTTAGAGAGTACCCTATCCTCAAACCCCTCCCAACTTCCAGGTATATTATCAGCCATCCCTCACACTGGCCCTGTAGGCAGCAGCTCTTCCTGCCCACAGGTCCTGTCCCCGTGGTTTAATAAAACCACCATTTTGCACCAAAGATGTCTCAAGAATTCTTTCTTGGTCATCAGCTCCAGACCTCACCCCACCAAACCTCACCTATATTTCAAACTTCATCATATAATTTATATACAATATCCCAGAAACAGATCATTAAAATTTTCCTCACCAAAAAATAATTGGTACTTTTAAATGTCTTTGCGTGTTTTACTTGAAAAACTTTACTCCATTGTATTTTGAGCAGATAGGGATTGAAATCCTGTTTTATATGCTTTAAAACCTATCTGAGTTTAGAAAAAAGCATCTGGACAGTAATAATACTTTCTCTTTTCTTCTCTTTCTTACTTGTCTTACCTCCAGGATGTTCAAGGTAAATGCATGCTGCTGAGGTTTCTTTTATGTTCAATATTTACAAAACAATTTGTTTTCCTCCTTTAGACCTGTGTGTCACTAGCAAATAATAGCAGTAGATCAATTTGTAGCATTGTTATTTCAATATGAATCTTTTGAAAAAGTAGATACGGTCATTAGGACAGCTTTGGGAAATTATTGGAAGCTCTCTTTTATTAAGTGATATTGACGAGTGAGATACATGTTTTTCACTGATTACTTGGAGCCTTTTGTTTAAATCTAGACTTTCCAAAAAAGGCAAAGGGATTACATGCTTAATGAATGTGACATATATGCATATTTAAGATCATAAAACAGATGTTTTTGCATAAACTTGCTCACTAGAGATAGCTGACACAAATCTCTTAAGCTTTTGCTACACTAGAAATAAACCCAAAATTATGATCAACTGCCCAATACCTATGTCCAAGTTATGTGTAGTGTGGTTCTTTAGAGATTAGTGTAAAGCATCCCTCTTTTTTTTATACATGTTGAGAGTGATAGAAAAATTGGTACTTCTTCCTTTATAACTTTATAATCAGCAGGTTTGGAGAGGGAGGCCAGAGATATCTTTCTATATTATCTTTTGATTATAAAGATGTAGTTTTGCTCTCCCTCATGAAACATACCTACTATCACCGTCATTCTAATTTAGCAATGTATGTGTGTATGAGTGTTAATGAGGGTGTGTGGTGCATTTGTGATTGAAAGGATACACATATTTTTTGTTTTTTATGTTTTCATTCATTCATTCATTCATTCATTCATTCATTTCTCAAGAGAGAGAGGTAGAGACATAGGTAGAGAGAGAAGCAGGCTCCTCGTAATGGGACTCGATCCAAGGACCCTGGGATCATGATCTGAGCTCAAAGCAGACACTCAACCACTGAGCCACCCAGACACTCAACCACTCCCACCCAGTGGGAGCAACCACTCCCACTGCTTTTTTGGGATTTTTAATTTTAATTTTCACTTTACGTATACTATATAATGATTCAGCACTTATATGCAATTTCTCAGTGCTCATCAAAATAAGTGTACTCTTAATCCGCTTTATCTATTTCACTTATCATCCCACCCACTACCCCTCTGGCAAGACTAGTTTGTTCTCTGTATTTAAAAGTATGGTTTTGTTGTTGCTGTTATTTTTTGCCTTTTTTCTTCTTTTTTTTTGTGTGTGTTTTGCTTCTTTGTTCATGTGTTTTGTTTTTGTTTCAAATTGTATGGTATTTGTCTGACTTATTTAATTTAACATTTTATCCTTTAGGTACACCCGTGTTGTTACAAATGACCAGATTTCATTCCTTTTAATGGCTGAGTTTTATATATATACATATATATGTACAAGTTATATATACACATGAGCAACATCTTCTTTATCCATTCATTTATTGACTACACTTGGGTTGCTTCCATATCTTGGCTATTGTAAATAATACTGGAGTAAACACAGGAGTGTTAGAATCTTTTTTAATTAATATTTTCATTTTCTATGGGCAAATACCTATAGTGGAATTAAGGGATCACATGTAATTGTATTTTTGAGGAACCCCCACACTGTTTTTCACGGTGGCTATGCTAGCTTGCATTCCCACCAACAGTGTATGAAGTTTCCTTTTTCTCCACATCTTTGCTACTACTTGTTATTTCCTGTGTTTTTGATTTTAGCCATTCTGACAGGTATAAGGTGATTATATCGTTTACCACCTGATGATTAGTGATGTTGAACTTCTTTTCATGTGTCTGTTGACAATCTGTATATCTGTATGTCTTCTTTGGAAAAATATCTATTCATGTCTTCCTTCCATTTTTAAAAAAGATTTTATTATTTGAAAGAAAGAGCATGAGTCAGGGGGAAGGGTGGAGGGAGAAGCAAAGTCACTGCTGAGTGGAGAGCCTGATGTAGGGCTTGATCCCAGGACCCTGAGATCATGACTTGAGCCAAAGGCAGACACTTACTTAACTGACTGAGCCACCCAGGCACCCCTCATTCTTAAATCAGATTATTTTGTTTGTTTATTTTATTTTATTTTATTTTATTTTTTATTTTATTTTATTTTTTTGTTTATTTTTGATGTTGAGTTGTATAAGTTCTTTATATATTTTGGACATTAACTTTTTGTCATCTATATCATTTGCAAATATCTTCTCTCATTTGGTACATTGACTTTTGTCCATTGTTTCCTTTGCTGGACAGAAACTTCTTATTTTGATATAGTCCCAATAGTTTAATTTTGCTTTTATTGTCCTTGCCAAAGGAGACAGATCTAGAAAATTTCTTTCTCTTCATTGAAGAGAAAGAAATTGAGGTTCACTGAGGTTCTTCACTCTTTTTTTTTCAAGCCAAGTAAGTACCTTTATGACCATTACTTTTGAGTTCTTTATCCAGAATATTGCTTATCTTCATTTCATTTAGCTCTTGTGCTGTAGTTTTATCCTATTTTTTTTTTCATTTGGGACATATTCCTTTGTCTCTTCATTTTGCCTAACTTTCTGTTTGTTTCTATGTATTAGGAAAGACAACTATATCTCCTGATTTTGAAAGTAGTAGCCTTATGAAGAACAGGTCCTGTGATGGTCCTGTAGCACAATGCCCCTGTTTGCCAGACTAGGTCTTCAGGATTATCATCTATGGGGTTGTGTGTGCCGTACTGTTGTGGTGGAGCTGCATTTGCCTTTAGTCCAGTCAGTTACAATGGCCTACTTTGTCTGTTGTGGGTACATTAGCAGGGTTGGGACCGATCTGGGTTCACCATGGGCTTGTAGTTGGCCAGCAGTTAGGCCAGACTCCATCAGTCCATTGGTTGGGGCTGTAGTACTCACCTGCAGAGTTCTCACCCTGCCTTCTTCCCTGAGACGTTCTCATTGGTGGGTAGGCCAGCAGTCAGACCAAATGCCTGCACCCAATCCATCTTTTGGGGTACAGCAACCCTGAACTGTAGGGATATGCTGTCCCCAAGTGCTTTTTGTTGGTGAGTGGGGTCAACATTCAGATCAGATGCCTAGCCCCATTCCGTCCGCTAGGGCTTACAGGGGCACCAATCACTAGGGGATTCTCTGTACTTTGCCAGTTATAAGATCCGGCTGTTAGGGCTGCAGTTAGACTGGTATGTAGGGCCATCTTCCTCTTTCCCCAGGAGGAAATAACTTTGGAGTGGTGCTGGTCCCTGCTGGGGCAGCATGGAAGATGAGCCATGACAAGACCTCCTTTGGAGGGACTCCTTCTGGATGGGACAGGTTCAATGGGACAGATCTGTAGGAGAAAACACAGGCAGCGTGTGTGATGTTAGCAAGGTGGGGGGATTGTTTTTGCTGTTTTTGGAAATGTCAGGCTATAAGGCTTGCAGGATGAGGAGGAGAGAAATGGTTCCCATAAGCTTTTTTGTTCTTGGAGATGTCTCCTAAAGATCTCTGCTCCTCCAGCACATGTTCTGCAATTAATAAATAAAAGATCTTTATGTAGACCCCAGGTACTTTTCAAACTATTTCTTCTACACTGTATCTCCATGGGGTTGTTTATTTTGCTGTCTCAGTTTCCTATTGCCCTCCATCACTCCCAGAACTAAGCCTGCTGATTTTCAAAGTGTCCAGAGTTAAGCCCCACTGGTATTCAAAGCTGCATTTTCTGGGGACCCATCTTCCTAGTCCAGGTCCCTGCCTGAGTTGCCTAGTGCAGAGTCTGTTCCTGTCTCTTCTCTGCTTGTGGTGTCCTTTCCATCTGTGGTTAGTTTCTCCAGGAGTTTGGTTCCCTACTGCATCTCTTCCTCTTCTACCCTTTCCATGTGGCCTCCCCTCTAGGATTAACTGTAGAAAGTCTGTTGTGTCAGTGTTTGAGTCACTTTCTTGGTTGACTGCTATCTAGATGTGTCTGTGGAATGAAGTAAGTTTAGGATTCTTCTATTCTGCCTTTTTTCCAGAAGTCTCTGAAAGGATATATATCAAAATATGTATAGTGACTATTTCTAGATACTGGACATATGGATGACAGCTCTTTTTACTTTTATATGTGCTTTCTTAATTCAATATATTTGTAATGTGTATATATTATTTTTGTAATACCAAAAATATTTTAAAAATAGAAAGAGATTAATAACTTGATGGAATAAGAAACTTAGAGTAATTAGAAGTAATGTCTCAAAAAATAATGGCTCTTTTGTTACTTTTTCTGTGTATGGGCATGGTATAAAGGACTATAAGAGCCTACCATAAATATTATTTGGAATGTAGATAAATAAATTTGAAGAAGTATAATACTTTAATTAAAATAGGGATGTTAAAATACCTTGGAATTGGAAGAGATCTTATAGGTCCAATTTTTACTTACATGATTATTCCCTTAAAAAATGACTCTTCTTGATATATTGCATTTGTGGCATTACTTGCTAGTTTATCTATGCCACTGAATGTTTTCAAGGAAAGGAAATATCTTTCTTGTTTTTGTTTTCCAAGTGTCTGATATATGAGATATCCTCAAGAAACATTTGTTGAACAAATAACTTGATGAATAAATGAATGCACAGGAGGCTACCTTTTCTAGCTTTGTATGGATTTCTCTATTAAAAATATTATAATTTCCTCAAGTGAATGACAGCACAGCTTGTATAAATTTCAGTCTTCAGGTCAGCGTTCTGTTTATATTAAATACTCAATAAATGTCTGTCAACTAGACTTCCCAGATACTTTAACAGAACAGTCTATAGAATAAGAGAAGGCCACCCAGAACACTTGAATCACAATTATATTGCCTCCCAAGTAGCAGAAAACTGAACTCTATCTATTATGTTTGACTTCAGCTGTATACTCAAATATAATTCATAGCCTGAACATTTTTATGACTGATAGAGCATGAGCTTTTGGTGATTCACTAAGAAGAATTTGTAAGATAAGATAGTTGCTGTCTCTGAAGTTATCTCAGAAAATAATACCAAATTTCAATAATCAAACCAATTTAACATGGTTAGGAGGCTCTATTTAAAATATGCTTTTACATAAATGCTTTATTTCTCACAATCATAGATAAAGATTAAGGAGACTAATTTCCTCAGAGTTACACAATTTATCAGTGATAAAGGCAGCACTCCAATATAGCTCCATGGGCTTACACCAAGCCCCTTTACTAATTTACAGAAAGACTCTTACTTCTGTAATAATTCTGAAAATTCAGGGAAGGCCACAACCACGTCCCTTCCTTAGCTGGCTCCCATGCTCCCATTTCTATTTCCACAGATACTGCGCTGGATATTATCAAGTCTCAGTGATAGGAGGTGAACAGATTTTATAAAACAAAAAAGTAGAGTCTCAGAAAAACAAACTTAAGAATTTACAAGTATTGTAAATCTCTGTGTGATACCTATACATGGTGGCTCTCATATATATAAATATGATGTATGTATGCATGTATAGAAACTTAGGTGTATATATATGAACATATATATCATATATGTATGAATATAAATAAATGTTGAGGTCTCACTTCATCTCTAATGGGGTAACAATTCCTACAATATGACAGCATAATTAGTTATCAAAATTGAGTAAATGGGGGCACCTGGGTTGCTCAGTGGTTGAGCATCTGCCTTCGGCTCAGGGCATGATCCCGGGGTCCTGGGATCGAGTTCTGAATCAGGCTGCCTACAGGGAGCCTGCCTCTCCCTCTGCCTGTGTCTCTACCTCTCTCTCTGTATCTCTCGTGAATAAATAAATTAAATCTTTAAAAAATTGAGTAATTGTTTTTTAATGTTTGAAGCTTTCTTAAAAAGATTACCCTAAGTTATCATCATACAAATAGAAAAAGAATATGAGAAACAATAAGTTAAACATTTCACAAGGGTGGCTTATGGTATTTTGTGTTCTAAGAGATCTCATGAGTCATGAGTCATCTATCATGGTGAATGACTAAATGCAAAAGTATAAAACCTTTGAGTTTTATTTGCTCTGAATTTTTTTGGTTTATCTTTATAATATTCAATGTAAAATTCTACTTAATTCAAAATAAGCGAAGCTCATTATGTAATTGTACACTATATTTGTAAAGAATAAACCCAACATTTGAGCTTTATGGTGAATGTAAGACCAGATACCATATAAAGCAAAATCTACATGTAAGTATCAATAATTGCATACCACAATTAGGGTACTTTATAAGATCTCTCATAAAAAAACTGTTAAATTTTTTCTCTCTAATTAGCTGTTTTATTAAAGAAAGTACACATATGAATGTCTGAGTTATTGACATATTGGAAAGGATTCTGAGGCCAAAGACCAAGGCCTTGTGCCATGAAGCCAAAGAGATATTGCCACTTCAGGAATTGGGACTGGCTCAGTTCTCTTATTAATATCATGCCAGATTCATATATTACCCCCATGTTTCTCAGAATTCAGTCTCCTTTCCAGACATAAAGGAAAAAGAACTTAATATAAAGCTGTGAAAGAGTAATGCAATACATGTAAAGACATTTTACAAGACTCCAGCCAGATTTTTTTCCCAAAAGATTTAGAAAAATTTAAAGTAGCAGGGATGAATTGATCAGGATCTGGCGATAGTTAAAATGTAAAAATCCAAGATTGTATATCATTGCAACTAAGAAATTTTCATGAGGGATTATAGACTTTCATAGCTTTTCCAGGATTCTTATTTCTATTCCCCAAACTCAAGAATTGAATTCTGAAATCTAAATAAAATAGTTTTAGAATATTTTACTTCTCTTGAAAGAGTTGTCTTGTTTTCCTGCAAACTTTTAACTATTAGCATTGAAGTATTACACTTCAATGACAGCTATGCTTCTAAATAAATAAATAATCAATCAATCAATCAATCTGATTTTCTGATGTTTTAGAGAAGGCAGAAATCCATGACTGAAAAGCAATAAGGATGGGATACCTATCCCATCCCAGATTTTGGATAATGCCAGGAGGGAAAGAAGAATGAAGGAGACACTTGGGAAAGTAGCATCAACCTGACTTTACAGATCTCTGAAACATTCAAGGAATGCTAAGGAAATGGCAGTTAATTGATTATAAATGATATATCCTTAGTTTCTCTAGATAAAGCTCCTTAGCATAGCATGTAAGGTTCTTTCTTATCTGACTCCACCTTGTATTTGCAGCCCCATTCCCTGGTAGTTCACCTACTTCAGCCACACACAGACATTTTCTGTTACCTGAATTTCCTATAGATCTTATGTTTTCATCTTTCCTGGAATGCTACTCGCTATACATTGAATTGTTGATAATAGCCCTCTACTTGGAAGCTCCTATATACATGGAACTTTGCCTTTCAATATTCATTTCAAATATCAGTGACTATGTACCTTCTCTGCCTCCCTAGTGTGAGCTGGTGACTTCTATCTCTGTGCACCTGTATCACTGTTTTAAATGATTCAATTATATTTCACTTTATCGTGTATTTATTCTTACTTTTTAGCTTGCCAATGAGAGTATTATGTCAAATGCTTTTTCATCTTTGTCTTTTCTTTTCTAATGTCCAAAATATAGTAGGGCCTGAATAAGCAGCAATCTGACTTAGGGATTGTTACTTGAGGTGATTATATAATTAAAAAAAATATTTGTTTTTAAAGAAGCTACAGAATTACAATTTTAGGATTGTTTATTCGTTCTACTAGTTTCACCATGGAAGAATTGGGAGACTCACAATTTACTGGGGATATATATTTATATATATTATAATATTTAGGTATTTAATTAGGTACCCATATAGATAGGTACATGATATGTTTGAAAATTTAACTCTTTACAATGATCTCTTTATAATTCTTATAGAATTTGGTATAGTTCTGCAAAATGGCAAAATTGACTCATTAAGAAATTCTTTTCCTTGGATCTGAATCTGTATAGCCAGTTAAGATTTAAATCAAATGTTTGCAGTTTTCCCTGAGTATAATATTTTGTCATGTGTCACTTCAAGTGTTATTTAGTGACTTCTGTTTAACAGTGATTTATGATTACCCAAATAATAGTCTAATATTCAGACTGAGTTCAAATATTAATAAATGCACACCTTCATTTAATCATTTAAACTTTTCCATATTCAAGTTGAGGGATTTAGTTTTATATTGCATATGTCTTAGGAATACCACCTGTCAGACATTTAGTTAATTATAGTTGACAATTATCTATACACCTTATTATAAGGTTTAGGAAAGAGTTAAAGAGGCTTGAGAAATACTCTTTACAAAATTAAGTTGTCAGGTAGTTTTTGACAGTTGTATACTTTCTTTTTCTTTTTTTAAGATTTTATTTATTTATTCATGAGAGATACAGAGAGAGAGGCAGAGACATAGGCAGAGGATAGAAATAGGCTCCATGCTGGAAGCCCGATGTGGGACTCGATCCTGGGACTCCAGGATCACGCCCTGGGCCAAAGGCAGATGCTCAACTGCTGAGCCACCCAGGTGTCCTGACAGTTGTATAATTTCAAGTGTATTACATTTTCATTGAGTAGCATTGACCATGTACTCTATCAATCACAATTTCTGTAGCACAATTAGTGTTTCATTCTAGGTTTAAGGAAGATACAAAGAAGAGCATTCTGTGATAAAATAAGTTCAAGAAAACCTTAATTTAAAAAAAGATCAACAGAATTTTTACTCATCATTATTATCAATTCAGGAACTCTGATATTCTAATTCATTGTGGGTTTCCAAAACAGTTGATATAATATAAAGCATATTTGCTCATACAATTTTTTGAGGAATGTTTTAAGTCATTGATACTATAAATGGATCTTGTTTTTTTAAGTACATTTTAGGAAAGTTAATATAGGTCAGACTGTCCTACTCAGGTTACTTCTTGATCTTCTTATTAGTATTCAGGGAGATTAATTTACCACTCAAATTAGGAGAGAATCAAATTCCATTCTCGAAACTGCAGTGTATGTTTGTGTGTGTGTGTGTTTAATTTCAGTCACTTAAGTTTGTATGTGTGTGTGTGTGTGTGTGTATTGTACGCTTTTGGCATTCCTAAAATGTCATACATCATGGAAACTCGAGCAGTGCTGCTGATTGTCAAAAAAAAAAAAAAATGCTGAGTCTAGAAAATATAAAAAAATGTGCAGAGAAGTCATGGTATATAATAAACTTTAAGGGCCAAATGTCTGAAAGTAACTTTCTTCAATTAAAAATTGATTTAGATTTGATTAAATTATGCTTGAATAGTTATATCCATTTTTACTCTTATGTTTTCTCTATGGAAGTAGGGGGATGGGAAACAACTTATCACTCCATGGAAACATTTACATTGAATTAAGGCACCTATATTACACAAATAGTTTACAAGGATTATATGTCAAGCACAATTTAGCTAATAAGTATATAACTGAAGGCCTAATATTTTTTCATACATGAAATGACTTAGTTCCATGGAATCTAATATACTTTTTTCAATCTCATGCTCTGATACTATAATCTAAATTTTAGAATGCCTTTATATCACCAAAAGATATACCAGTTGTTCAACAATTTTAGAGTAAATACTCTTTTCTTCAAGGAGGTGAGGCCTTCTGAAATTATAATTATTTCTGTAACTATGGAAAATACTGTACTTTGGGAACTGCCTATCTGACAGCAAACATATGCCTAAAAGGATGGTTTCAATGTCTTAGGTAGGTGCTTTTATGTATGAGAAATAGTTCAGATTGGCTAGGGTATAGATAAGTGTGTGTGTGTGTGTGTGTGTGTGTGTGTTTAATTTGTATATTCCTCAGAATATTTAGTGACACAGTGCAGCTATAGGGTATAGTAAAGTGGTGGGACTAGGAGGCTGGGCACCTGAGTTCTGAGACTGTCTCTGCTTATTTGCTCTGTGACTTGGAGGGAGCCATTTCAACTCTTATATGTAGAAGGGCAAGTTGGGCCTGATACATGATACATTTCGCATCCCTTCCAGCACTATAATTCTACACATATTTGAGAAGCATGCTCTATCCCCTCTTAAAACTGATACGACAATACCTATTTCACAGGTCATCTTTGGTAAAAGTCTTTAAAATTCTCAAAGGACTGACACTCTATATAATAGGATAAAAGAAACAATATTTATGGAGTATTACTTCTTCTGTTCCAGATTTATCTTCTGAAAGATTACTGAGCAAATAATTCCTTTTATCAGCATAATTTGTGGTTTCTGCAGCTGTCCTGCTTATCATACTAGTTTCATGGACTGTCACAGCAACTGAGCATCATGATTTTTGACTTGGCTCTTTGGAGGAAGTTGCCAAGTGACTGGAAGTGAACTCAGTTAGGGAAGGTTTACTAAGCTAACATGCGAAAGAACACTTCATTGTCATTCCCAGAGACCACATTTAATTGTGATCATAAGTTTTTATTTCATTCTTTCTTATTATAAAATAAACTCAAACTAATATAAGCCTTTAGAAATAGTGGTAAAATTAATTTGAGAATAACGCTTTTACCCCAGGCTGTTTTATTTTACAAAGACTAAAGTTAATAAATTGAATATGTGGGAGGAGGTTCCAGTGCCCTTATTTCTTTGAGGGCCTTGGACTTCAAAGGAGGATTTGGATGGGCGCCAGAAAGCTTCAGGTCCTTTGCAATGTCAAGCAGGTATAGTCTAACAATGGCAGTCAAAGGAATAGAAGTTACATATGAAAATAAGTCATAACTCTATCCCACTTGTAATGAATAAGTGCAGTGTACACAAATGATCTCTTTATGCTATCATAATCAGAGAAATAAAGGAATACCAAAACTTTGCAAAGATACTGGTTTTCCTCTTTCTCTAATCTTGGGAACGGATGCTCTGCCCCTCATGCCTGGCTCAAAATTTTCTCCTCGGTTCATTCCATCAAATAGAATCGCTATCTCTGTTGTGTTCTTGTCTTTCTAGAATAGACTCTATCTAGAGAAATAGACTGTATTTTAAAAAAAATTCACATAAAAGCAAGAGGATATGACACTCAGGAAAATCTCTTCTTATTTAAGTTTGAATACTCAAATGAATACTCAAATGTCATGTAAGATCCCCCTTCCTGTCTCCTGTCATACACGCTATATTCATTGTTTACTCTAACTCAGAGGTCCTGACTTCAGGATCCTGAGTGTTTTTCTTGTTCCTGTTGCCGTGCATTTGCACATACTGCTCTAGCTCTAGCTGCAATTCCTTTCTATTTCCTGAGTTTAATCTCAAGATCTCAAGAATCACTCTTTTCTGACCTCTTGTTTCCTCTTACCAGATGGAAAAATATATGTATGTGTGTATATGTTACTATAATTCTCACCAAACAATATTATTTATCACTTATTAGTCACTATGGGTAATAACCACTGACTTCCTTATCTGTTTTTTTCCCTAATTCAGTTGTGAGCTCCATGAAGGTCACGGTTCTGTCTTCCACGTTTGCATATTTTGGATCTCACACAGTGCCGGAGTGTGAGGTACACTCATACTCAATAATGGAGTAAGTTAAATGAATGATACTTGGAATTTCATGCAGGGCACAGATACATATTTAATAAAGAGATAAGGGAAATTCAGTTCTAGTTGTGAAGTTTGGTTTTTCAATTGTTGTTAACCTTTATTTTAGGATTGGTAAAAACATATTGAGGTAATGGGATGTCATTAAAAGTTACATTACTCAGAGATTCTGAAGTAGAATTACCCGGGATTATTTTTCCTGTGTGCTTAGAATAGTTCCAACATGTTCAGCTGGGAGAAAAAGACCTAAAACAGAATGGAAATACTTATATCACTAGGAGGGGTCCCTTTTAATGAAGAAGTTAGTGATTACCTGAACATCACTATAATCTATTAGTGGTTTTGGAGGCTTCCAGACAAAAGAATAAAAACACAGGAGGACTAGAAGCTTTCTCGTGCACCCTCACTTTGGGAAAGAATATAGAAACATGGACATTTGAATGGCAAGGTCAGTCACGGGCAGTGAGAGTGAGGGGCGATTTCCTTTATGGCTTCTGTGAGTCTCCTATTAATACACATCAAGTAGTTAGCAATTAAGAGAAGTCCACAGCTATGGGCTCTGGTTAAAAAATGCCTGTAAAAAGGTTCAGTGAATGTGCTAAATCTATATGCAGTTTTTGCAGAAACAAAAAGAAAAACAAGACTTCAGGTTTAGTTTCTAAAGGAAAAAAAAAATCAATGCAGTGTGCTTGCACAACCCTCTGCAATGAACAATAAAATGGCTGTAATGTACATAATTTCTTCCCATATGGAAAAAATCTATTTGTGTAGCCCTGCTCTAGTAGAGACTTTCTGCTCAAGCTGTTTATTTGAAATTTATATGCTGCTCTGGGTGATGTTGGGTGATATCACGTGAGTAATTATTTTTTATTTTTAAATATCTGGTGCTCTACCACAATATATTCTTTAAATATGAGACAAATAAGCACATTTTCATTGTTTTGATATATTTTCATATATATCTCACTTGTACATACATGCTTGCAATACATTTTCAGTGCTTGTAAAAATACATGTAAACCATATTCCTTCTACCTGGAGAAAGAGAAAATAAGTGAGTGAATTGGTAATAATGTCTAGAAGAGATGTGGAGCCTGGAGGGCTACTGAATTTAGGATAATCCACACAATAAGTCATATGGTACACAGCAGAGAATCAAATGGCTAGGGGCAATAAAATTATTTAATAATACTAACCTGTAAGCTTACCTTTCTTTTGTTGGAACCTTGTTTTAATAAATACAGTTTACTACTGATATGACAGGTAACACAATATATTTTCTATGCTTGGTTTCAAGGTCAGATTTTGTTTTCAGCATTAAGAAATCTTACTGTGGATATTTAGAGCATCATTTCCTAGTCAATATATTTTCTGACATTTGGCTTCTTGGAAGTCCAGCAATATTTTAAATGCTAGCAGTTATTGAACACTTACTATGTGCTAGCTAGCTACTGCTCCAAGTGCTGTGGTATTTCCTTAGGGAAATTATTACCAACGCTGTAAAAAGCAACTGCCAAGTCTCAGTGGCTTGACAATAAAGGTGTATTTATCATTCATGTCACAGTTTAATTGGGTTTCAGGAGGCGGCCTTCTGCATTGTGATCAAAGCTGCTGTCTCTTTCCAACTCTGCCTGAAATGATCAACAAGCAAAGAGAACAAAGACCATGCCAAGCATTTTATGGCAAAACCTGGAAGGGGAATACATCACTTCGGATCACACTCTTGGCAGAGAGGTTAGGGTGGTGTCACCCTAACCTAAATGAAAGGGAAGCTGGAAGATATGATCTTCAGAGCCTAGGAAGTTAAGAGTAGGGTTGGTGAACATCTAGCTAGTCTGTGCCACTTTACTGTTAGTTTGTTTAATTCTCACAACATAGTTACTATAATTATCCCCATTTCACAGATGAGAAAACCAAAGTGCAAAGAATTACATACATATCCCAGGTTTTACAAGTGAATGACAGAGCTGAAAATTAAAGCCACAAAAATTGTCTCTAGAGTTTGAACATCTAATTCTGATGAACACAAAGTTCAAATTAAATGACATTTAAATTATAATAGACTTTTAATTACTAGACATTGTTATTTATGTTTTTCAGACCAAAGAGGGAAATTATTGCTCTTAACAGGTTATTTTCACGCTATTTATCTCTTCATTGCTACTCCCAGTCTTCTGTGTCTGAATATGTGTGTCCATGTGTGTATGTGTGTGCATGTGTGCATTTTGAAATATAGTCTTTCTGTTTACTGAGTTTTATCTCGGAGCTATCATTATCAATCACCTTCATCATCACTGACATGTTTATTAAACTCTGATCAGGAACTCAGATTGATTATTTCAGATCAAAAAAGCTTGGAAGGTGGGTAAGCAGTAGTATCATTACAGTTTTAGAAATAAATTGAGACTTAGAGA
Organism: Vulpes lagopus; assembly: GCF_018345385.1. Lineage (NCBI taxonomy): Eukaryota > Metazoa > Chordata > Mammalia > Carnivora > Canidae > Vulpes > Vulpes lagopus. The sequence goes on along the minus strand of NC_054829.1, from coordinate 120,167,100 downwards.
AGTTAAGTCAGTTGCCTAAGTGACATTCCTAAGGGATAGGGATGCTAGTCTCTGGTTCTGTGCTTTTTCACATTGTGATGATCTTCCATAGATGTTTATTGTGAAAGAATCGAAAAATCTCTGAAATTTTGTCATTCGCATTGTATACTGCATCAAACTGTCCTGTGTTCTCGTTAGTGTTTTCTTTAATCTGATCTTATGGGCTCCTTTTGGATCCGAGGTAGACATACTGGCATCTAAAGTTTGGGAATTTAATGTAAATAGGAATTTAATTGAGTGGTAAGTATTTTATAATCCTTGCATGATAAAATCCAATTGGCTAGCATCCTTCTTACTCTGGGACTATCCATTGTCCATTAATTCACGGTTTCTCCAACATCTTCCGCTCTTAATGCCCTAGGTATTGATTCAGTCAGCTTTAAACATGGTGAGATAAGCCAATCTTTTAAAAGAGTATATAAATACACACAGATATATATGTTATTGGAAATTTAGAATATCTGAAAGTAATCAGAGTATCTTACTGCCTCCTTGCCCACCTTCAACTAGTTCAGTTCCCGCCTGTAATGGATAGACTCTTCCAATGAATGCCTATATTTGGCTGGTCTCCCGTGCCTTCAAGTTTTTAAAACAATATTGTTAATAATTTATAGTTGTCATCTGTGGGAAGGTGAGTTTCAGCCACATACTCTTCCCCCTACGTAAAACCCGTCTTCCTCTAGCTTTTGTGGCACTACACTCTCTTAGCTCCCTTATTTCCTCCCTAGAAGTTCTTAATTCTTTGTTTCCATTCAAAATTATTCAGAGATTGTTCTTGGGTCCGCTTCATGTCTCAACTTTCCGCTTTCCAATTATACTCTCTTCTACTTCCATGGCTTCAAATACCAAGCTATAGCAATGGCTTCCAAATTTATAGGGTTAAGCCATAATCCCCTCTTGCTTCCAGGCCAATATATTCAAGTGACATCATCAACATACTGAATATTCAATTGCTAATCTTTTCCTTGAGCTTTCTTTACCTCCAGTTTTCTATGTCTTGATAACTAGCACTACTAATGTTCAGGCCAGAAACCTGGGTGTCAATCTTTATATTCTACTCCACCTTACCAACTCCCACCTCACATCCAATTATAGAATCTGGTTTTTCTTTATCTACCTCTACCCTGTAGCAGAGTTTTATTCATATTGTAGCCAGAATGACCTTTTAAGAATAAAATGTGATCATGCCGTTATACCACTTAAAACCCTTGACATCTTTTGAAGTGTTTAGAAGAGAATAAGAATAAGTAACATGACAAATAAGACCCCTGCTTAATACTAGAACCTTATCACATGTCACTGTCTTCCTCCCTCTCTCTATTACTCATCAGCTACATTAGTCTTTATTGTGTCTCAAAATATGCCCAGTTTTCCCAGTTATTGGACATTCACACATGCTTTTCCTCTTTCTGAAAGAAACATTTTACTCTCCTCCTAACTCCCACAAACCCCCATGTATCAACATAAATGCTGCTTCTTCAGAGACAGTTTCGTAGTGAATATAAATCCCAGGCCAAAACATGTTGATTTTTTGTTTGAGCAGGCAGCTAGCCTTGGCTAATCATAAATTCCAAATTGTGCTCTTCTGCAGTGGGCAGCAGCTAAAATATATGTTCCCTTCTTCTACCTTAGCTGGGCTGTTTCAAGTCTGTCCTAGGCACCCTTTGGGTTCAGGGACCAGCCAAAAATGTGGGCTCAACCTCTGTTGCTCTCTCCTGGGACCTTCCCCTTTTACCCTACAGCTTCTGTGGAAGCCCAGATGTCTTTTCTCTGATTCTTCAAGCCAGTAAGAGATCAGGCTTTTAGCAAAGGTTTGGCCTTCACAGTGGTGACTGAAACTGCCCTCAAGAGAAAAGCTATGAACATGGGAAACTTGGTGAGTGCTGTTCTCTTCTGCCAATGTGTTCACTATTCACCGGTTTCTGCTTGCTTCTTGTTTGCCTCCGTGTGTGTGTGCACATGTGTGCGCATAAATTTATATTTTGTTCCGTGTTTATCATTGTTTTCTCCAGGAGGTTTTTCCTGTTTGAAGCTTCTGCATCATTACCAGAAGTACAGCTTGTATTCAAACAGATGAAATATTGAGTACCAGTTTTGTATCAGATACTGTGCTAAATGGTAGCAATTGGTCCCTCATCTAATAGAATATATGTTCTGTTGGAGAGAGACATTAAATACCCAAATATTAGTTAAAGTTGTCAAAAGGGATATGAAAGAGAATTTCAAGAGGACATGAGACTATTTATTCCAGGGAAACCTTATCTTCTGAGTTGAATTAGAAAGGTTTCCAGAGGAATAAAAGATTAACTAATATTTGAGAGTTATTACAAGTTCACTGTCCAAGGAAGTCAGGGTCAGCTAGAGTGGAAAAGCATTCCATTTATAAGGAACATTGGACTTGAATTCCTCTTCTTTCTTCTTTCTTCTTTCTTTCTTCTTTTTCTTCTTCTTCTTCTTCTTCTTCTTCTTCTTCTTCTTCTTCTTCTTCTTCTTCTTCTTCTTCTTCTTCTTGAATAGAATTCTTAAAGCAAGAAGGAATCTTGGAAAGAATGTGAATGTGATCAGGTTAGAGAATGAGGCAAGAATAGTTAGTGATAGAGACTTTGTTTTAGAAGAAATAGAAGGTCATTGAAGCATTTTAAGTAGAAGAATTATTTGCTAGTTTTTTAGTCCCACCACAAAAATAGCATTTGAGTGCATCACTTCTAACTTTTTAATGCAAAAATTTATCATAGTATAGGATGTACTTTGTTTTCAATTGTCCTTACAGGATAAGCATTTTCCTGTCTAATTAATTTGTATAAACATTTTATCAGGTCCATAGTATGGCAATGCCTTCTCAAATATTTACTAAATTTTTATTTGATTCTTTTTATTAGTCAATTCCTATAATGCTACTATGAATATCTCTGTACAAAAGCCTTTCTTACATTTAGGAAGCTAAACTATTAAAAATATCTTGTCATAGACCTTGAGAATTTAAAGATAAAGTAGCTTATAAAATATCATTAATGGAGAATACATTTAAACATGGAGCAACTAAGCTAAATTTTAAAAATGAATTGCTTTCAGTAAAAGATCATTTACATAGTTATATGTCAGATATCTTTGTGAATGACCAAGCGAATGAAAATATTGAAATAAGAAGTTTTCCATCATAGATCACCCATATTTGTTTTTAAGGAAGAACCTTTCAGGATGCCACAAGTTGCTTTTGAGCATTAACATGATGACATTTGTGATTAGAGTCACATAAATTGCTTGAGAAACTCCAAATACCTTAATTACTTTACAGCTGCAATATTTTCAAACTTGTTTGAAGATTTTCCAGGGAAAATGCATTTTATGTCTGATTAGAGAACTATCCCAAGTGAAAACCATGGTTTGGCTTTCTTTATATTAAATCTGATCATGAGTGAATACTGCAGCTGAGGATGATTATAAAGAGACTATTAGAAACTTAGAGAGACAGTAAGTGTTCAAGCAATCAAGCAATTAATGAAAGCACCAACCTCATGTTTTTTTTTAATCTTCCATTGCATTAAATAAATTAACATTTTTTTCCATTCTGTAGCTCAGTATAATACTTTGTCCATTTTCCCACCAGACTGTTACCCTCATCTATGTAAGCATAAAACTGGTTTAGCAGAGCTTCTGGGCAAATATATGATAAAACCAATTCTTAGAGCTTCCTGTCTGTAGGTCTGTAGGTAATGCTGCAGTCGTTTTGGATTAGTGATAAACGGTCATGAAATTGGAAACAGTTTCCTCCAGCTTTTCACAGAATCTGAAAAAAAAAACACAAATACAGGCACCCAGAAAGTGTGAGTCCAACTCAAACATCATAAAATAATACACAGTGCATGCTTAACGGCATACAGGACCATATGAACATATTAAATGACATTGCCTAATGCCAAAGTCAAGTATGGTTTCAACATTGTAGAAATTTGGAGCAGTCTTAGCTTAAACTTGAACTAATGACATAGCATTATGTTTATCCTTGTGATAACAGGAAAGATGTCGTACTTTCTCTTCATCTCTTCCTTTAAAAGAGTTGATAAATGATGTTTTGCCAATTTATTAGCTTTGGAGATAAGGATTATAAAATGACAACAACAATAATGTTGAACATTTATAATGTGTCAGAAAGTTTCCAATTATTACCTCACTTAATTTTCACAACTGTCCTATAAGGTGGGTAAAATCACAATTATCACCAGTTGTAGTAGAGAAAGCTAAGTTTCTAGGCTGTAACATAACTAACTCACGGTCACAGCAGAACCAATAAGTGGTGATGACAGATTTTAGCAAAGCGTTATTTGGGAATAAGGTGTTATTGATTCGAAAGTCCCTGACCTGGATGACATCCCTTTATTGAAAATACTAGGCTTTTCCTAATTAGACAATTCAATTTCTTCTATGGAAATTAAATCCCACTTCTACCTTGGCAAGAATGGGTTTGTATCAGATCTCCAGGGCTTTTTGTAAGATGTGAGGACTTGTTTTATTTCTGTTCTTTTCCTTTTTTCTTTCTTTCCTTTTTCTTTTGCCACAGATGACACTGTTACTCCTTACAGTTCTAGGATGTCCAATTCTAGAAGTACCAATTAGTCTCAGAAGATTTATAAACAGGGTCATAACAGTCTTCACTTTGTGGTGAAGCCCCTGTGATCTCTTTATTCAGATATCCCAGAGACTGACTCATTGGAAGACCAACAAATTATTACCTAGACTTTGTAACTCTCCTAACATCCAATTTAAAGAGATCCCCTTCAGAGTTATTCTACTTAGTCATTCAAGCAGAAAACAGATCCAGCAGGGGACTTCCCTGGGAATGGATAGCAAGATATTCACCTTTAGTGTCCTTTCTATTTATTATTGGGGTAATTGATAAGACATAGACATCTAGGATTTTTTTTTTTTTTGAGGTAAAGTATGTGAACTTTGAAACTCCAAGGCATTATGTACATATTCAAATCTGAGAGTTTACTCTTCCTTTCATTCTGACTTGACTATTATATAAAAGTCTTTATCCCCATGATCATCCCTTATGAAATCTTAGGCAAAGATTTCTATACATTCATAACAGATATAGAAAATACGTGAATGCTTTGATAGCTAAATGGTAATTAGCACCGAGGTAGAGTAAGCATTTATTAAAATATGATTTCAGGGGTAAAAAGAAACCCCTGAACTTCTTACATTCATCTCACCTGCTCACAGAGACCATAAATTATTAAAGTTAATTACAGAGTCATTCCTTTGATTTAAAGCTCCTCGTCTGAGGTTAAAATTCACATGCACCTGGGAATGACAACACACCACGGTTTATAAATCACAGTGTGATGAGATAACCAGATCTTTTCATGAAAATGTGTTTTGATAGGACAGAATGTTTAACAGAGATGGAGTGTGAGTATAAGAAAAGAAAGCAGGCAGGATACACTCAGATGGCTTGGAAAAGGCTTCACACATTCATGACGGTGTCCTCTCCACGTGCTTACTCTGAGTGATCAGGTCATTGTCATAGTGACAGAGACACTGAGGTGATCCTAATCAGAACGCTAGCCAGTCACCGCTGCTAGTCTGGAAAGCATGGCACATAGCACGGCAAGTCAGCATCGTGAGCAAGCAGCAGTATTGAACATAGGAAGTTTTGAAATAGACTCTCATACAGGATATAAACCCCCAAACCAATCAGCTGATTTGAGGAGGAAGGAAGGAGTCTGAGAAATCATTTATTCTGTATATCTCATCAAAAATTGTTAAGGGGCAGACACTTTGTGAGGCTATAAATCCATAACCGGAACACAAGTTAACGATTCTTCATAAGCAAGGTCCTCATGCTCTCTGTTTTTGAGATTTGTTCAGGCAATGACAGATCTGGGTTAGCATACTAATCACCACCCCAGATGAAATGACCTAATACCAATAAATAGCTTTTTAAATCATAATAGGCCTTGACCTTGAAGCTGAAATGGATCACATTACACATGTTTTAGAGAGTTCATAATATTTTGTTGATGGTGATGATGATGATTAAAACAAACAAAAATTGTGTCTATCATTTCAGCACAAAGGTTTTTTTCTGGTATTTTCCAAAGTATAAAAAAGTGAGTCTCTGAAGCCTCTTTATACAGAAACCATTCTGGTACATATGAATTGTCCAAATAGAGCCAGTTTGTGCTTACTGAAGGAATCATAAATTTGAATTTCCTCACTTAAGGTCTCATAAAATCTCAATACCACACTCATGTAAGAATCTTAACATTTAATATGTTGTTATGCAACAGAAAGAAATAAAACCAAAGAGAGACATGATTGATTGCATATTGTGGAACTAAATTGAGTCATTGACTTGGGAGAAAACTTGAGGAAAGGTAAACAAATTAATCAGTTTGATGCTCATTTTTATGCTCAGGCATGATACAGCAGTACTTGTTGAAAGAGAAAATGGTGAAAACATGGACTGGCCTGAGGAATATTGGAGAGAAATACAAAGAAAGCTAACTCCTGGTTTATTGCTACCAGTAGCAGAGTTGTTTTATTCATATTAGTTCATGTGGCATAACTAAAGTCTCACCCGACTTTATACCTCAGACTTCTGTACTAATTAATGAGTTATGTAATCAATTATACCTTCCAGACTACTTGTGCATGTCTTCTGCCCTGGACTTTTGGGGAAACTGAGACCAATAGTTGGAAGAGAGGCTTTATCCAAGAAACATAACTTATTAAGGTGAAAAGCTCATGAGGACTCTGAAGCAATCTTTTCCGCAGGGTTCAGAAAAAATGGACTGTATGTTATATATGTTATAATCAATGGAATGATAAGCTCTTTCTATCACTTATGTTTCATGTTCCTTCAAGATCTTCAAAACATGTACAATTTATTTAAAATATTAAGAACTGAATTTTGGGGATGCCTGCGTGGCTCAGTGGTTGAGTGTCTGCCTTTGGCTCAGGTTGTAATCCCAGGGTCCTGGGATTGAGTCCCACATTGGGCTCCCTACAGGGAACCTGATTCTCCCTCTATTTATGTTTCTGCCTTTCTTTCTGTGTCTCTCATGAATAAATAAATAAAATCTTAAAAAAATAAAACAAACAAAAAACTGAATTTTGTTTCTTTGTATGAAAATACTTAAGCTAACATTTTGGCTATAAAACATGGATAAAGCGCTGCTTTAGAAATATATCAATGCTTAACAAATTACTGTCATTAAAAAGTGATTCAGGAATAATGAAAAAATAGAAATATGCATGATTTTAAAGTTAAATATGTTTGCTAGAGATTGTATATGATTAATTAAATTTAAGTTCATTTTGAGCATGTAATCATTTCTTTCCCAAGTTAGTATCGAATTTGGGGCCTTCAACAAACATGTAGGGCAGGCGCAGTTTTAATCTAAAAGAGATAATAGTGACAACATTTCAAAATATGGTGCTAGTAAATGAGACTCAGGAATGCTAAGGGAAAGTTGATAAATTGCAGTATGAGGACCTGAACCTAGGCCATCTGACTTTAAATATTTAAAAACAAAGACTTTAAACACAGTCTTACATGAGTAAAATATATAATGCAAAATATGTTTATATTTAAGATAATATTTAGCATAAATTCATTTAAAGGTATAAACATATTTTTTTTTGGAAGATCTAATTGGCTTCATTAAATGATTCATGAATTGGACAGCATCCCATCTAGCAAGTAGAGCAGAGCCCCTCGTATAAATATTTTTAAAGTATAAATTTATAAGAGATAGGTGCTTTAATAATACATAGATACATGCATGTGGATATAATTATATATACATTGTGCATCTATATATTCTATGCACATATATCTGTATCTGCCTGTATATCTATAAAACATGATAGATATAGATAATCTAGTATGAAAGCTGTTGACTTTAAGAAATGGAGTATGCACTGTGATAAGCAGCGTTCTTCATGGTTTAACATTACTAAATACTATTCAGGATATTGTCATTTCAGATAATTAAATGGACAAAACTGTCAGATTATCACTTACTTTTCTCAGATACCTTAATTTCAAGACGCAAGAACCTTATAGCAATACTTAAATAAAGCATTAGCTAGCTTTTTTTAAAATAAAACTCCTTTTTGTAAATAAGTTAATCTATCACTGTCACCTGAAAATGAGGGATCTAGGGCTTTCAGTCCTTTTATTAATATTTTTTAGGGATACAGCAAATATCCCATCAATTACAGTTTTCTGAAAGCATCTTCAAGATCCATTCACCCTGCCATGTGGACAAATAGATCTAAAAGGAAAATTGGCTTATTAGAAGTACAGAGCTACTTTTCTCTAAAGAACTCATGACACTGTCTTAGGATTTTGCACGTAAAAGAAATCAAAGAAGGAAGCACATGGGACATACTGCTAGATGCACTAATATTTGCTTAACCTTAAAATTGACTTTGGAAAGAACAACTTCCCAGGGAATATGGAACCCTTGAAATAAATGAGGCAACATGTTCAGGAAGAAGCTGTGTGACAGGCTTTCCATAGCTTTGACCTTAAAGGTAAACACAAGGCCAAAGAGCCCCCTGGTGTTCTTGGAACCAAACCTACCCAAATGAACAAATTTGCTAGATTCACATTTAGAGAGGGCAGTGGATATTAAATAGAGACCCTGAAGAGTAAATGAAGGAGAAGTGAGACTTGAACTTTGTTACATGAATATGTTTCTAAGAAAGAATGTTCTTCCCCAATAGTAAAAATTTCATCCATCTGTGGCAATAAGAACCATAAAGGAAAGAGCTTACATATGAAGGAGCTTCAATTTACATTTCTACTCATCTCTTAGGTCTGCTTGGGTTTCTAAGACTTGGCAGAAGGTATGGTGTCATCTTGGTGGGCTGAAGGAGAGATTTACACCCTCTGTCTCAGCCAGCTTTCAAGTTATATTTGTACAGTCTGGGTTCTTAGGAAGGCTGCTCCTTAGCCTTGGCAAGTTAAAGGCTACAGTGAGGCATTCAGTGTACCAGTCAACAACAAGACAGTGGATTATAATCATGGGGACGGGGTTCTTTCTAGACAAATGCTTTTTCTGTTTTTCTACATACTTCAGTAAACTGAACGTTTAACTTCCTTTGTTTTGAATTATGTAAGCCCTCAGGAGATTTAGCTGGTGGAATTTTAACCCTTTCTACCAAAGCAAACTCTCAGCTGACCTCTGATTTTCCCAAAGGAAAAAAAAAAAAAGAGGTTTCTAAGCTTCTTTGGGAAAGGTTAGTTGTGGGTCACTGACAATGGCAGAGTAACACTGGTGCCAGTGAATGACACATCATGAGTGATTATGAAAAAGCTAAAAGAGAAAACTAAGTGATGGTCCAATCTGTATGTATCAAAAAAAAATCATCTGTTTCTAATAATTGCTATATATATTTTTCTAACTCAAATTCTATTTCAAAGAGAAAGACACTGAAGCATGTTTGTATTACCACATTTTTAAGGCCCGCACTAGAACTGTACGATATCCCCCCCTTATCTGTGGGGGTACATTCCAAGACCCCCTGGATGCCTGAAACTGCAGATAGTGCTGAACCCTATATGACATACCTCAGTTTAGTGCACTTCACTTTATTACACTTTGCAGACATCACTTTTTTTTTTTTTACAAATTTAAAGTTTATGGCAACCCCAAGTTGAACAAGCCTATTGCTCTATTTTTCCAAAGCCTTGGCTCAGTTCATGTCTCTGTATCACATTTTGGTAATTTTCACAATATTTCCATCTTTTTTTTTTTTATTAATTTTATTTATTTATGATAGGCACACAGTGAGAGAGAGAGAAGCAGAGACACAGGCAGAGGGAGAAGCAGGCTCCATGCACCGTGAGCCCGACATGGGATTCGATCCCGGGTCTCCAGGATCGCGCCCCGGGCCAAAGGCAGGCGCCAAACCGCTGCGCCACCCAGGGATCCCATATTTCCATCTTTTATATTATTATTATATTTGTTGTGACAATCTCTCATTAGTGGCTAGGACTGGGTGAAAAGCCCGATAATCAATAGCATTTTTTAGCTATTTTTAAGTTTTTAATTAAGGTATGTAAATTATTTTTTAGACATGCTATTGCACACTTAATGGGCTGTAGGATAGTGTAAACATAACTTTTATAAGCCCTGAGATACCAAAAAATTCATTAGATTCACTTTATTGTGATACTTGCTTTATTGTGATCTGGAACCAAACCCAGATTATCTCCAAGGTATGTCTGCATATACCATATTTTTTTCTATATATATATACCTACAATAAAGTTTAATTTATAAATTAGACACAGTAAGATTGATAACAATAACAATTACAACTATATACTTCAATAAAAGTTATGTGAATATAATATCTTTCTCAAACTATCTTACTGTACTCTATTCAGCCTTCTTGCAATGATGTGAGATCATAACTGTGATGAGGTGAATTGAGAGGGATGATGTAGGTGTTGTGACATAGTGTTAGGCTACTATTGACCTCCTGATGATATGTCAGAAGGAGGATTATCTGCTTCCAACACCAGTTGACCTTGGTTAACTGAAACTTTGGACAGGGAAACCTTGAATAAAGGTGATGACTGTATTTATTAATGAAAATGAGAATTTGCAGTGTTTCAGAAATCTCACGGACATTTCTATGTCAATCTGAGTGGCATTGCTGAAGTAATTATTTGCAAAGTGTTAGAAATACCAATATTGCAACTAAGTTTGCAAAATTCTCGGTATAGGAATGCCTCTTTAATGTTTCCCACTCAATATTACTTAAGCTGCAGAAGCAGAAACTCCATGTTCTTATCCTAAGTGATTGTGGTTCATGATCGAGTTATTATATATAGGAAATACCTTACCTAAAGATGGTTTTGGAGAACCAAATAAATCAAGTACTGCAGTGGGGACTTTTTACTGTTATTATTTCCAACAGAATTTAATGGAGTGAAAGGTTAGGAATTCCAGCAACTCAGTGACCATCTTAGCCTTACAAGAGGAACTCTGCTTAGTTCAGGAATTGACTGAAGTCACTAAACAGCTTAGATTGCCCATTTGCTACCTACATCTCTGGGTTGCCTTTCATTTGTGCTGTGCTAAATGGAATCCCAGTTGCTTCTTTCTAGGATCCTGACATGTCTCACAATTAGAAAATGTTAGCCAGTTGTGCAGGTGAAGCTCTTGAGAGTTTTGTCTGTTCTTTTCTTTATGAATCTAAGATCACTAAACTATAATTTTTGTGTGGCTTAAGTAAGTAGGTATATAATTTACTCTATATTATTTTGCTTCACCATACTTTACCATATTGCAGTTTCCTTATCTACATCTCAGCTTAGTATCTTACTTAGAAGTAGACCAGACTCTAGATTCTGTGTAATGAGGAATCTTGTATCTTATCCCATGATTGGATTGGTAGCAATTGTTTTAACGTTTAACAAATGCAAGCACTCAAAACATATTTCTTGAATGAATAAACCAAGATCCATAGTTCCACAATTTTGTCAATTTAATAAGTATCATGTAAGATGTAAGTACTGTGCCTTTCTTTTGCTGTGCCTCTCCTGTGTCTTTCCAGTTAAAGTATCATAGGGTCAGATTTCTGTATTTTAATCATTAACTCAACAAGCTTAACAATCTGAGACATTCTTTTTTTTTTTTACTGTTCATCTTAAATTATGATATTAGAACACATTAAGGCTATTGTGAAAATCCGTAAATGTAAACTTGTGAAAATGAATCCATAAATGTAAACCCTTTAGCACAGTAGCACAAAGTAAATGGTAAATATGAGCTCTTACGAGGGCAACTATCACTATTACATTAGTATCAGAATTCATGTGAAGATTAGTATTATTTTCATGGAATAAAATTTTGCTTCTTATATAAATCTTTTCCAAAGTGGGTTCTGAGGACTCCATGTTATTAGGAGTCTGCCAAAATGATTTTCCTTTAATATATATCCATACATTAGTCAAAATAAAAACTTTCATAAAAGATACAGCAGTTTTTACAATGAGTTATTTTTAGGACTTTATCCCAATTTCCTATTTAGGCAAATCTACCTGCTATAGCAAAAGGAAAGTAATTTTGGTTAGCAGGGCCATGTTTCCAAATTGTTGTGGAAGAAATTGATTTTTTTTTTATTATGGAAATTGGAAGTATTATCTGAGCTCATGTACTGGCAAAGCCTTTTATTCCTCTGTTATTTTATTTTACTTTTTTATAATCAGCTCACTCTTCTATTTGAGTATAAACATTATCACTAAAAGTCCATTTAAGAAGGGAACAAGGGGTACTTTATAACTTTCAAAATATACTTTGACAGTATTTCTCCAGCTGTAAAAATAAGAATAAAAATACTTCCTCGGGTGGTAGAAATAATTTAGGAGAGAGGAATAAGTGAATCATAGGCTGTTCGAGCTGGAAGCAATCTTACGTATTATCTTGAGCAGAGATGGCAGCATTGTCACAACTTTCACAAGCCCATGCCCATGACATTCATATGCAATGAGTCTTGAGACCCTGCTCCTGGGCCCAATACATTTGTTCACAGACCAGCACCCCAGACATCCACAACCATTGACTGAGGTTGCTACTGAAAATGAAAATTGTATTTCATCCCTGAGCCCCTGTCAATCTCTTCCTGTGTGCAAAATGTACTATTGAAAACCTAAGACTCTAGTTTGACTTTTTCCATGTCACAAAAATTTTAGAGTCATTTATTATTTATAATTAATTTACTTCTTATTAATAGTCTACAGATTTTCTGGCTCTGAATTCAGTATTCTTTCTATTCCAATACCTGGAAAGAATGATCATGTGTGAATGAAAAATTGAATACTAGCAATAGGCAAAAAAAATATTCTTAATCTACTTTGATTCTTCTAAATGTATTTCCAGGGAACTCAAAGTATTTTACGATAGGCAGATGGGTATAATGGGGTGGGAATGCATTTAGCAGTAGGAGGTGATAGCAGTAGGAGTAGCCACAAGTGTGCAAGGAAGCCACTGGTAAATATGGGAAGGATCTATGTACACAGTTAATGATTCAAATGGAACACTGACAGGTCTTATTATTTTTGAAATCTCTTGAAAAGCTGCCCTGGTATCAGGTTTTACTACCGATCCCACATGTAAGGAAGATTGTAAAAAGTTTCACAAATGTTTGGAAAGCTTTCGTCAAACTTGGTCCAAACTTAGTTAAGCATTTCATCAATGTAGCTTTATTTTCAGAGTCTTAATATGAAACTGGTAGTTTGAAATTTTTTTAAATGATTTGAAATGTGTGTAAAACAAGGCAGTTCAACTGTTTTGCCTGTAGTATGTTAAAATGTTAAATTAAAATCCAAATATTTGTAAATTTCTGAAACATTTACTTAATTTCTTTGAAATCCTATTTTTTCTCTTATGCCATGTAAACTTATTGCACAGAACAATTCTTTTCCACAAACAGCTTAAAAAATGCCTACAGATTTTCTTAGCCAGAGGAGAATAATGCTTTGCTCCATCCCCTTGTCAGTCCTAACTTCTTGAATTTAATTCTTCTTCTGAGAGAGTTGCTCTACCAGTTAACATGTGGTGATCAGCCTGTGGATAGCAAGCAAACCAAGTGCTGAAGTGTAGGAGAAATTTGAAGAAAAAAAGGAAACCAGATTGTTAGTAGCTAGTGATGTGCTAGGTGAAATACCAGAAATTGCACTTGAGACCGCAAAGTAAGAGGGGGTTGGTGGTTAAGTGTCTGATAATACTGGAATAATAATAAATATTCCAGGCCTTTGCTGGATTTCAACAAATAATCTATAGGGTCCAGAACATTTTCTAACTTCAAAGGTAAATTCAGGCATCATTTTTTTTTTTTTTTTTTTTTTTAGTAAACCCAGACATAAAACATAACTGCAGAATGATGTAATAGTCAAAAATGTGCAGGTTGCCATTTGTAGATGAGGTTGTGAGGATGTGTGTTTAAAATGACTGGATAGTGGCTACAATCAATACAAATTCTGTCCTTCATTGGATTTTAAAACCTATTATAAGCCTTATCTGTTTGTACTTCTGGGCTTTTTTGGATGTTGTCATATAATTGAAATCATTTCTAGGGTATAGTTCTTCATGTACTCTGAAGGTAGCTACTTAGAATTATGCTTGGTATGTTCTCCAGCAAGTCACTTGTCAGTTTGTATGTTGGAAACAACAAATAAAAATTCATACAATTGCATCACTGCATAATGTTGCTATTGTAGAATTTTCTAAGGGTTCTTTTGAGAAAGTCCAGAAACATTGCAAAGCAGATTGTCAGTAGAACAGAATTCCTCATGATTTACTTGTGGAGAATACACAATAGATTTAATATATATTGTTTCTTATGTTGCCTATGATACTCTCTTAAAAGTCTACATTTTATCAGGATACAGATATGTGTGTATGTGTGTGTATAGACACACACATAATCTATATAACGTGTTATATGCCTTTCAATTAGTGATGGTTATTGAGACTATTCAATAATTTTATACTAGATAAATTTTGAATTTTCTTTTTGTCAATTTAAAATAGCCTAGACCCAATAAATAAATAAATAAATAAATAAATAGCCTAGATCCAAGCTAGAATCTTTGAATCTATTGGTATTCTAGTTATCTCCTGTACGGCATAATTTCATAGTTAATTCTACGTAAAGGACTGAGTGTCCTTCCAGTTCTGCAATTATGCTAAAGGAATTTCAGATCATTCCACTGTTTGCTTTCTTTTTATTTGCTCAGATTTATGTTTTTAAAATGTTGTTTTAATATGTAGTTCCAGAAGGTAGCAGAACTTCCTGGACTACTATTTTAGCATTGTAGAGTCAAGTATTCTATTTAGTCTCAAAGAGTGCACTTTTGTTTTAATAAAACTAGCTGTGAGAAATTTTGAAATCATACTGACTATGAACAACCATATGTCTGCTAGGGTTCAAAGTTACTTAGGGAAGTCTTTGGGGGAAACTACCTTGATTTGAACTCTAAATCCTTCAAAGGCAGGGATCCTGCTTTATTTAACACAATATACTTAGCACCTTCCATTCCTGGCACATGGTGAATGAGTGGTTAGATGGATGGAGTGGAGAACAGACCCTGACATCATAGCTCCAAATAAATGGAGACATTAGATTTCGGAAGGTGTCTATCTATTGAGGTTTTATGAGCTAGCCTTTGTATTCTGATGAACTGAAATCATCCAAACTCCATAAGGTAGCAATTGAGTAACAATTATTTCTATCAGGTTTTGATGATAAGACTACCAGATTGTGAAATATGCTATTTTTTTTAATGGTGACTTGCCAAATAATTAAAGTTCAAGCAGAAGAGATCAATTTTTTAATAAAAGTAGATTTTACTATTAATATCATTCTAAAACTACTTCAGAGAAATTTACCATAAAAACAGAAAAAATAAGCTAAAATATCTTAGCATCCCTAACTGACTAAATGACTATTTTTTTTCTTCAGCTTTGTTGAGACATATAGTTGACATACAACATGGTCGTAAGTTTAAGATGTAGAACATATTGATTTGATTCATTTATATATTATAAAATGATTACCACCATAGCATTACTTCCATCCTATCACATAATGACCATTTCTTTTATCTGGTGATAATAATTAAGATATATTCTCATAGCAACTTTCAAATATATAATAGTTTTATTAGTCATAATCACCATGCTGTGCACTAGATCCCCAGAACTTGTTAATATTATAACTGGAAGTTGGTACCCCTTGACCAATATCTCCCTATTTCTCCCATTCCCCAATTCCTGGGAACCACAATTCTACTGTTTTTCTGTTTGTCTTTTTTAGTTCACTTGGTGAATTTGTTGTTTATTTCTAATAGTTTTTGGTGGAATTTTTAAAAGTTGATTTCTTAAAAAAATATTTTATTTATTTATTCATAAGAGACACAGAAACAGAGGCAGAGAGACACAGGCAGAGGAAGAAGTAGGCTCCTCACAGGGAGCCTGATGTGGGACTCGATCCCTCTACTGGGATCACGTCCTGAGCCGAAGGCAGACGGTGAACTGCTGAGCCACCCAGGTGTCCCTAAAGTTATTTTCTATACATAAGATTATATCACCTGTAAATAAAGACAATTTTACTCCATTTTTTTCCTAGTTGGATGCCTTTTTTTTTTTTCTTGTCTGTTTTCTCTGACTAGGACTTTTAATACAACGTTGTATAAGAGTGGTTAGAGTACTGTTGTCTTGTTCCTGATTTTTTGGCATTAAGTAGGACATTGGCTCTGGGTTTATCATATGTGTCTTTATTGTGTTAAGGTATGTGCTTTACATATTTAAGTTGTTGAGTATTTTTATCATGAAAGGATATCATATTTTCTCAATTGTTAAAACTTTATTGAGATGAACAAATGATTTTTATTTTTCATTCTATTAATGCAGTATATCACATTTATTGATTGGTGCATATAGAACCATTCTTGCATCCTAGGAACAAATCCCAATTGACGATGGTGAATTATTCTTATAATGTGCTATTGAATTTGGTTTGCCAATTTTTTGTTGAGCATTTTTGCACCTGTATTTATCAGGGATATTGTTCTCTAATTTTCTTTTCTTGTAGTACCTTATCTGGTTTTGATATTAAGGTCATTCTGACCTCATAAAATGAGTTTGAAAGTAACTGCTCATCTTCCATTTTGTTTAAAAGTTTTAGGTTTGGCAATAATTCTGTAAGTGTGGTAGCATTCACTAGCGAAATCTTCTGGTCCTGGGCTTTTCTGTGTTGGGATGTTTTTGATTACTGTTTTAATCTCCTCACTCATTATTGATCTGTTCAGATTTTCTATTTCTGTAAGACTAAGTCTTGGTAGGTTATATAATTCTAGGAATTTATCCACTCTTCTGTTATCCAGTTTATTGGCGTAACAGAAAAGTGGATGTTCACCGTAGTTCCCCTTTCTATTTCTGTGGTATCAGTTTAAAAACTTTTTAAAAAGATTTTATTTATTTATTCATGAGAGAGGGAGAAAGAGATAGAGAGAGAGAGGGAGAGAGAGGCAGAGACACAGGCAGAGGGATAAGCAGGCTCCATGCAGGGAGCCGGATGTGAGACTCGATCCCAGGTCTCTGGGATCATGCCCTGGACTGAAGGTGGTGCTAAACCAGGCTGAGCCACCTGGGCTGCCCTCTGTGGTATCAGTTTAATGTCTTTTCTTTCACTTCTGATTTTATTTTTTTGTTCTTTCTTTTTTCATAGTCTAGCTACGTATTTGTCAATTTTGCCTATTATTTATTTTCTTAAAAAAAAAACAGCTCTTAGCTTCATTCTTTGTTGTTATTTCTTAAATTGTTTTTCTGACTCTCGATTTCATTTCAATTTCTCTACCTCTGATCTTTGTGATTTCCTTACTTATACTAACTTTGGGCTTATTTTATTTTCTTTATCTAGTTCCTTGAGTTATAAAGGGAAGTTGTTTATTTGAGATCTCTCTTGTCTCTTAATGTAGGTCTTTCTTGCTGTAAACTTCCCTTTTAGGACTGCTATCACAGCCTTCCATAGGCTTTGATATATTGCACTTCCATTTTTATATATTTCAAGATGTTTCTTGATTTCCTTTTGATTTGTTCTTTGGCTCATTGGTTGTTTAAGAGCATGTTGGTTAATCTCCAGTATTCTAAAAATTTTCTAGCTTTCCTTTTGTAATTGATTTCTAGTTTCATGCCATTGTGGTCAGAAAAAAAATACTTAGTATGATTCTAGTTTTCTTAAATTTGCTAAAACTTATCTTGTGACTCGTCATCTGATATGTCCTGGAGAATGTTCCATGTGAACTTGAGAAGAATGTGTATTCTGCTGCTGTTGGATGGAATGTTCTATATATGTATATTAACTCCATTTGGTCTAAATTATGGTTTGAGTTCAACATTTCTTTGTTGATTTTCTGTCTGGATGATCTATCCATTTTTGAAAGTGCGCTATTGAAGTTATTAAATTGTTGCCTATTTCTCTCTTCATACCTGTTAGTATTCGATTGACCTATTTAGGTGCTCCGATTTTGATGAATATATGACTGTTACATCTTCTTGATGAACTGATACCCTTATCATTATAAAATGACCACCTTTTACTCTTATTACTATTTTTTTTTTTACTTCAAGTCTATTTGATTGTATGTAAGTAGAACTACCTCTGATCTCTTTTGATTTCCACTTGCATGCATGAAATATCTTTTGTCATCCCTTCATTTTAGGCCTAAAGCATGTAACTTAAAGCTAATTGAATCTCTTACAGGCAGCATATAGGACTTATTTTTTGTTAGTCATCCAGCCATTCTATACCTTTTGATTTAGAGATCAATCCATTAACATTTAGAATAATTATTAATAGGTAAAGATTTATTAGAGCTCTCTTAATTGTTTTCTAGGTGTTTTGTAGTTCTGTTTTCTTTCCCCCCCTTTTTTTGCTCCCTTCTTTTGTAAATTAATTTTATTATTTAGTTTTATGTTTTGATTCTCTTCTCTTCATCTTCTGTGTATCTTTTGTACAATTTTTGCTTTATGGTTCCCATGAGACTTACAGAAAACATTATATAAATATACGTATATCTGTTTTAGGTTGATACGAATTTAACTATAACCACCATACCAAAACTCTATCACTTTACTCCACCCCTTTTATATTTCTGGTGTCACCTCTTATATCTTGTATTTGTATCCATTAACAAATTGTCGAATTTAACTATAACCACATACCAAAACTCTATCACTTTACTCCACCCCTTTTATATTTCTGGTGTCACCACTTATATCTTTGTAATTTGTATCCATTAACAAATTGTTGAAACTTATCTATTTAACCTTTATACTAGATTGAAGTAGTCAACACATCACCATATTACAGTGTTGGGCCATTTCGAATCTGATTTTATGTTTTCTTTACCAGTGTGCTGTATATCTTCATATGTTTTCATAGTACTAATTAGCATCTTTTTATTTTATCTTGAAGAACTCCTTTCAATATTTCTTATAAGGCATATTTAGTGGTGATGAATTCTCTCAGCTTTTGTTTATTAGGGAAGGTCTTTATTTCATCTTCAATTATGAAGGAAAGCTTTCCTGTATATTCTTGGTTGGCAGCTTCTTTTGGCACTTTGAATACATCATCCTACATCATCCCATTTTCTTCTGGGTGCAAGCTCTCTACTGAGAAATCCACTGGAGCCTTATTATGGGGTCCTCTTGAATGAATTGTATTTTTTTTCTTTTGCTGCTTTTAAAATTATCTCTTTGTCTTTGTTTTTATATAGTTTATTATTATATGTCTTGCAGTGGGTCATTTTTTAAAAAATATTTTACTTATTTATTCATGAGAGACCCAAAGAGAGAGGCAGAGACATAGGCAGAGGGAGAAGCAGACTCCCTGTTTGGAGTCTGATGCAGGACTCGATCCCAGGACTCCGGGATCACGCCCTGAGCCAAAGGCAGATACTCAACCACTGAGCTACCCAAGCCTCCTGCAGTGGGTCATTTTGAATTGAAATTTTGTGGTGATTTATTAGCTTCATGAAATCTTCCCAGGTTTGGGAGGTTCTAAGCCATTATTTCTCTAAATAAACATTCTATCCCTTTCTCAAACCTTTCTTCTCCTCTGGGTCTCCAATGACTTATACCTCATATTTTTTGATGGTATATCCTATAAGTCCTATAGGCTTCCTTAATTCTTTTTCATTCTTTTTTTCCTTTTGCTTTTTTGATTGGATCAGGGGTCAATTTTAGACATATTCACAGTGATAGAGGCTAATACAGGTAGTAAGGGCCAGGGTCAACTTTGGACTCCCTGACTGCTGCAGAGGATTTGGCCATCTCCTATGGCTACATATTCTGTCTCTGGAACGCACACTGTGACGGGTTGGACTGGGGGCATGCAGATGTACAGGTGGACAGACTATCTACAGTTTGGTGCAGTGGTGCTGGCCAGTGAGAGAAGGCAGGATCTGACCTGGCCTGCAAGCAGTTGCGGGGGCCCTCACTATTAATGTATTCACCTATAACTGCACTCTCTACCCCTGTGCCTGTGTGCTTCAGTGGAGGCTGATGACACATGTCAGGCCCAATGGCACGCAGTTGCATGACTGGAAGGACCAGCTCAAGCATGGTCACAGTGGTCAGGGTCAGCCGAGGTGGCCCACGTTGGTGTCTTGCACTTGCACAGCTTCACAAACCTAACCTGGTTGCCAAGTGTAGCTCTTTGGCTCTGCTGGGGGTAGAGAGGGACTCAGGCAGCTAGTGTCAGTGATGGCAAATACTTGTAAAGGAAAAGATAGCAAGATTTACAGAGGGCCCATGGTGGCAGTGCTGTGTGCTTCATGAGTGGCAAAATCTCTGAGTTTGTCTGCAAAGCAAGTGTTTGTGAATTATGCTCAATCCTACTACCTGTCTGCTAATAATAGCCTCTGCTTTTCTCCCTTGGGCTGAGCTGCCTCAGTATCTCAGCTTTGTTGTCTCTGTAGCATGAAACCAAAGCAGGACCTTTGTGTAGTGCCCCCAGAGGGTAGAGAAGCTATCTCTTCACCCTACTTTTCCTTTCCTGATGAGGGGAATTCTTTCTAGCTGGGAAATTCCTTGTTGGTGCTAAATGATGTTAGTTTAGGGGATGAGATGATGCAGGCAATGAAGTTGTCTTCCTTCTCTTCATGTTTAATTATTCTCTGTTTGTTTCTTTGTTCGCTTGCTTGTCCTACAGTGTTGCTAAGGTCCTAGTTTGTAGAGGTCCCTTGGAACTGTTTTTGCTAGGGAATCTGTCCAGTCATTGATCTTCATGGGGGGAGCAGGGGCATGGAAGCTGGGTTTTACCATGTTGCTTTTTTTTCTGCCCTCCAAACTAATAGATTAAGTTTTGAAATACTTTTATAACTCTGTTGAAATTTTATATCTCTTATATTTCTTATATGACTCAAGGTGTTAAGTGAAATCTTTAATAGAATGATAATTAAAACAGAAGGAAACAGTTTCATAAGTATGAGTCCTTAGGTTTTATTTTGGGAAGAGACTTGATTCCTGATCCCTGTTAGGCAAATGTGTTCTAGAAAAGATGGAAATATATACACTTAGTTGTGCCTACATGATTCAGATACCCCTGACTGCCTATGGAACCTATGATTTTTTAAAAGAAAATATTTACTAGTAGCATTTATCCTTAAGATTTTAATTTTATAAACTATAAAAATGTTTGACTTGTCTGACCAAATAAAATGTAAATTTTCTGCAGGTTAAATAACAATAAAAGTACATAAAAGCCTATCTAAGATATCTTTGTGCCATAGTGCTTAGAAGTGGCTTGTAGTTACAGTCAGTATCACTCTTTTGACAGTAATTTATTTATTTGAATCATTTGATAGAGAACTTGAAAATCAGGTTATAATTAGTACAATTCTGGGTCCAGAGAGACCTAGATATTATTTAGCATAAAAGCTTCATTCATCACGATAGTCTAGATTAATTCATTCCACATTTTTCTTTCTTTCTTTCTTTCTTTCTTTCTTTCTTTCTTTCTTTCTTTCTTTCTTTCTTTCTTTCTTTCCTTTCTTTTCTTTTCTTTTCTTTCCTTTCTTTTCTTTTCTTTTCTTTTCTTTTCTTTTCTTTTCTTTTCTTTTCTTTTCTTTCTTTTCTTTCCTTTCCTTTCCTTTCTTTTCTTTCCTTTCCTTTCCTTTCTTTTCTTTCCTTTTCTTTCTTTTCTTTTTTCTCTTTCTTTCTTTCTTTCTTTCTTTCTTTCTTTCTTTCTTTCTTTCTTTCTTTCTTTCTTTCTTTCTTTCACTGATATGCCTACTATGTTTAAGATGCTCTTCTAGATAATGTGGAATCAGTGTAAGGAAGCATACTTCTTCCCTTACAGGTTTTACCATAAGTCACACAATGAGTTAGTGGGACTCTGTGAAGCTCATTTAACTCTTCTGTATTTTTATCTTTGGATTTGCTTTTTGAAATTTTCTCACATTCATTGCATACATTCCTTTTCTACCCCTAGTAATTTGAGAACTTCATTTTAGCTATTACCAAATTGTTATAAATATTTCAGTAGCAAATATTTTGTGTTTATGTGATCAAGTTGATTTTGAGTGTTTCCAGAAAAATCTTACTAAATCATTAATTTAATCATTTGTATTCCTTGCTCAAAAACATTTGCCTATCTTTGCCTATAAAAGAAACTGACTTTCCTCACTATTGTATTCAGGACCTATTATGATTTAAAATTGGAATACTGTATCAGACATACTTTGACTGTTCCCTTCAACTGCCAATCTATTCTCCATGTATAGTTTGAATCTTTCTGTCCACATATTATTTATTTTGCTTTTTCTGATTTTAGCATATCTTTTCTCATCTCTGGTAGTCTGTATGTTGTTGTCCTTTAGTTTCCAGTAACGTCTTTGATCTTATTTTCTAATTTGTTATAGCTATTTGCATACATATGTCTTCTCTTGGACTTAAATTTGGGGGAGCAATGATTGTGAGAGCAATGATTGTGATTTTATTTAATTTAAAAATATTTCTCTGTAATCACAATAAAGAGTAGAATATTTAATTAATATTTTATTACTTGGATATAATTAGAGGGAAAGAGAACAGTGCAAACTCCAAAAGCATGCTGCTCAGTGCTATAGAAACAAACAGCATCTGAGGGAAAGAACACTTCCTAGATAACAAGGAGTTGACCATATCTGAAGGGAGACATGACATCTAGAAAGAGTGAGGAAGGGACACGACAAGCATTCATTGCCTACTTCACTATTTTGTTTAGACAGAATAAATAGACATTCAATTAATGCATTCTATAGTTCTCCCTAGATGGTTTAGGTCTATAGTAGCAATGAATGTCAGTCTGTATTTCTATTTATAGTTTCTGAACCAGCAGCTCTTCAATAAATATTTATATAGTGGTAATAACTAAAATAATATATTTATATTCAAAGCACTTCTCTTTTGATGGCTAAGGCAAGTTTGGTGATAAAATTCAGCAATTACTTGTTCCACTTGAACAAATTAGACTTTAAAGTTCCATATTAGAACTTACTGTCAAAAGTTTTTCAGTATTCAAAAATTTATTTTAATTCACTGGAATGCATCATACACCCACAAGCAAACACTTTTTTCTTTCTTTTTTTTTTAGTTAAAAATTCAATACATATTCTACCCACATTGAATTCAAGAAACAGGCTGAAGGAGAAGTAAAAAGTATTTTAAATTTGAAAAATTGTGAATGATTTTAAGAATATTTTCCTACTGTATCAACAACTTTGGGATATTGAATCCTAATGCACATGTTCCTTTCTTTTTTTATTTTTTTAAAAATTTTTATTTACTTATGATAGTCACAGAGAGAGGCAGAGACACAGGCAGAGGGAGAAGCAGGCTCCATGCACCGGGAGCCCGATGTGGGATTTGATCCCGGGTCTCCAGGATCGCACCCTGGGCCAAAGGCAGGTGCCAAACCACTGCGCCACCCAGGGATCCCCACATGTTCCTTTCTTTAAGATGCCTGTTCAACTTTTCCTCATCATTTGAATCATTATTGGGAGAGAGATGGAAATTAAATGTATATATTGAACATATAGGGCTTGAGAGAAAAAGGAATAATGTCCAATAAGACAAGGAGTTGGCCAAGCAAGAGTCAGGAAGCCCCTGCCGGCATCATCAAACTATATAAGTGGTATCATTTTCATGTATATCTGTTCTGGGATTCTTCCAAGGGCCTGATTAGGGTGAAAGTAAACTCTTATGAGCCTCAGTTTTTACAAATGTAAAGTTTCCAATTAATCTCCACAGTCTCCAAATAATTTCAAACCATAATTATACAATCTTCTATCACTTTCCTGGTTTAAACAGTTAAACAGAAAACAAGCAAAGTTTGTTATATATATGTATTATATATACCTCCAGATGTTGTTTATGCCAAATCCTTCTTGAGGTAGACACATTGATATTCTAAAAGTTTCCCTGGGTACCAGCCATCCGCACTGTACTTCATCCTGGCAGCTATTTTACATGTACATACATTATCCCAAAAGGTGCTTTTGCTTTATTTTGTCAGTGTAAGTCTATTAATATAAAGTCCCGCGTTTTTATCTCAGATATTGATTTTTAACCTGGATCATTTGGACATTTCCCCCCACAATCTGAAGTTTTTCACACATTTTGCATATATAATCATTAATTTTCTGTCATTTCTCCACCTCCTGTCATTACTGTGGCTGTTTATTCCTTCTCACATTCTCATCCAACTATTAATGAAGCTATCTCTAGCTAATCAACAGAACAGATTCTCACTGTTTCTGCTTCCTTGCCACTTCATCCTCAAATTTTTTTTTTTTTAAGGTTAAATGTTACTGTCTAGAAACCTGTTGAACAGATAGAAGTATTCATGATGGGTACCATTCAGATCTGGTGTTATAATGTTAGCATTGAGAAATTAAGCATGCAAGAGTGAGGAAATTCCAAAGTTGAAATTCCCATTAATTCATTCATTAAAAAGATGTAGAATCAAAAGTTCTTAGTAGGTACCTTAACAAAGGACTCTATACAGCATATGTATATTTTTACAGTTAAATATATATTATGTAATACTCAACATTTTTTATTTTTTTTGAGTGAAATATTGATTTGTTTTTTTTTTGTTATTTAATTTTAGTTTTAAGTAGTTAACACAGAGCAATATTGGTTTCTGGAGTAAAATTCAGTGACTTATCACTTATATCCAACAACCAATGCTTATCATAATAAGTGCCCTTCTTAATACTCATCACTCATCTATCCCATTCCCCACTGACCTCCATCAACCTTGTTTCCCTCTCTCCTTTTTTTCTTTTCCTCCATCTGTTTTCTTTCTTAAATTCCAATATGACTTAGATCATACAGTATTTGTCTTTCTATGACTGGCTTTTGTCACTAGACATGACTTAGTATATACTAAGCTCCATCCATGTCATTGCAAATAGCAAGATTTCATTCTTTTTAATGGCTGAGTAATATTCCATTTTATACACACACACACACACACACACACACACCACCTCTTCTTTATCCATTCATCTGTCAACATATATTTGGGCTCTCTCCATAGTTTGGCTTTGTTGATAATGCTGCTATAAACATTGGGGTACATTTATCCCTTTGATTCTGTATTTTCATATCCTTTGAGTAAATACCTAGGACTGCATATATGATATACGTAGAGAGATATAGAGGGTAGTTCTATTTTTAACATTTAGAGGAACCTCTATACTGCTTTCCAGAGTGGCTGCACCAGTTTGCATTCCCAGGAGTGCAAGAGGATTCCCCTTTCAGCACATCCTCACCAACATCTGTTGTTTCTTATGTTGTTGATTTTAGCCATTCTGACAGGTGTGAGATGACATCTCATCATGGTTTTGATTTGTACTTCCCTGATGATGAGTGATGTTGGACATTTTTCATATGTCTGTTAGCCATCTGGATGTCTTTTTTGGAAAACTGTCTATGTCTTCTGACCATTTCTTAACTGGGATATTTTTTTGGAAACTCACCTTTTATCATATATGTCATTTTCAAATATCTTCTCCCATTCTGTAGGCTACCTTTTAGTTTTATAAGTTGTTTCCTTTGCTGTGCAGAAACTTTGTATTTTGATGGAGTCCCAGTAGTTCATTTTTGCTCTTGTTTCCCTTGCCTGTGGTGATGTGTCTAGTAAGAAGTTGCTATGGCCAAGGTCAAAGAGGTTTCTGCCTATATTCTCCTCTAGTATTTTAATGGTTTTTGTCTCACATTAAGGACTTTCATCCATTTTGAATTTATGTTTGTGTATGGTGTAAGAAAGTGGTCCAGTTTCATTCTTCTGCACGTTGCTGTCCAGTTTTCCCAACACCATTTGTTGAAGAGACTGTCTTTTTTGCACTGGATATTCTTTCCTATTTTATCAAAGATTAGTTGACCATATAGTTGTGGGTCCATTTCTGGATTCTCTATTCTGTTCCCTTGAACTGTATGTTTTTGTGCCAGTACCATACTGTCTTTGTGACTACAGCTTTGTAATATACCTTGAAATCCAGAATTGTGATGCCTCCAGTTTTGTTTCTCTTTTTCAGAATTGCTTTGGCTTTGAAATCTTTTGTGGTTCCATACAAATTTTAGGATTATTTGTTCTAGCTCTGTGAAAAAATACAGGTGGTATTTTGATGGAGATTGCATTAAATGTATATATTACTTTGGGTAGGATAGATATTTTAAAAATGTTTGATCTTCAAATCAATGAGCATGGAATACTTTTCCATTTCTTTATGTCATCTTCAGTTTCTTTCATATGTGTTCTATAGTTTTCAGAGTATAGATATTTTCCCTCTTTAGTTAGATTTATTCTTAGGTATCTTATTGTCTTTGGTGCAATTGCAAATGGCATTGATTCCTTGATTTCTTTTTCTGCTGCTTTGTTATTGGTGTATAGATACGCAACAGATTTCCGCACATTGATTTTCTATCCTGTGACTTTGCTGAATTCATGTGTGAGTTCTAGCAATTTTTGGTGGAGTCTTTAGAGTTTTCTACATAGAATATCATGTCATCTGCAAATAGTAAAAGTTTGGCTTTTGAGTGCCAAATTGAGTGCCTTTTATTTCTTTTTATTGTCTGATTGCTGAGGCTTAGAATTCGAGTCCTATGTTAAATAGCAATGGTGAGAGTGGGTATCCTTGTCTTGTTCCTGACTGTAGGGGAAAGACTCAGTTTTTCCCCATTGAGGATGATATTAGCTGTGGGTCTTTTGAATGGCCTTTATGATGTTGAGGTATGTTCCATCTGTCTCTACTTTGTTGAGGGTTTTTATCAGGAAAGGATCCTATATTTTGTCAAATGCTTTTTATGCACCTATTGATGGGACCACATATTATTTTTATCTCCTCTTTTACTAATAAGGTATATCACATTGATTAATTTGTGAATGTTGGACCACCCCTGCAGCCCATGAATAAATCCTACTTGATCATGGTCAATAATTCTTTTACTATTAAATTTGACTTGCTAGTATTTTACCAAGAATTTTTGTATCCATGTTTATCAAAGTATTGGCCTATAATTCCCCTTTCTGAGTGGGGCCTTTGTCTGGTTTTGGAGTCAAGGTAATGCTGGCTTTATAAAATGATTTTGGAAGTTTTCCTTTCATTTGTCTGTTTTTTTTTTTTTTGGAGCAGTTTGAGGAGAATAGGTATTAATTCTTCTTTAAATGTCTGGTAGAAATTCCCTGGGAAGCTATCCAGCCCAGGACTTTTATTTGTTGGAGGATTTTTGATTATGGATTCCATTTCTTTGCTGGTTATGGGTCTGTTCACATTTTCTACTTCTTCCTATTCAGTTTTGGTAGTTTGCAAGTTTCTGGAAATTTGTCCATTTCTTTTAGGTTGCCCTATTTATTGGCATATAAGTTTTCATAATATTCTCTTATAATTGTATTTCTGTGATGTTGGTTGTGATGTCTCCTCTAGCATTTGTGATTTTCTCTATTTGGGTCCTTTCTCTTTTCTTCTTGTTAAGTCTGGCTCCGGGTTTACCAATTTTATTAATTCTTTCAAAGAACCAGCTCCTAGTTTCATTGATCTGTTCTACTGTGTTTTGTTTGTTCGCTTGTTTGTTTCGGTGTAATTTATTTCTGATCTAATCTTTATTCCCCTCTTCTGCTGACTTTTGGCTTTATTGGCTATTCCTTTTCTGGTTCCTTTAGGTGTGGGATTAGGATGTATATTTGAGATTTTTCTTGCTTCTTGAGATAGGTAGTGTATACTTCCCTATTTAGATTGCTTTTGCTGCATCCCAAAGGTTTTGGGCTATCATGCTTTCATTTTCATTTGATTCCATGTATATTTTAAATTCTTTAGTTTACTAGTTGACTCATTCATTCTTTAGTAGGATGTTCTTCAACCTCCATATAGTTAAGGCCTTTCCAAATTTTTTCTTGTGGTAGACTTACAGTTTCATAGTGTGTGGTCTGAAAATATGCATGGTATGCTCTTAATCTTTTTGTACTTGTTGAGGGCTGATCTGTGACCTAGTAAGTGATCTATTCTGGAGAATGTTTCATGTGCACTTGAGAAGAATGTGTATTCTGCTGCTTTAGGATGAAATGTTCAGAATATATCTGTTAAGTTCATCCAGTCCAGTATGTTATTCCAAGCCATTGTTTCTTTGTTGATTTTCTGTTTAGATGATCTGCCCATTGCTGTAAATGGGGTGTTAAAGTCCCCTACTATTATTGTGTTATCATCAATGAGTTTCTTTATGTTTGTTATAAATTGATTTATATATTTGGGTGCTCCCAAGTTGGTGGCATAAATATTTACAATTGTTATATCTTCTTGATGGGTGGACTGCTTAATTATGGTATAATGCTCTTCTTCATCTCTTGTTACAGTCTTTGTTTTATTTTTATTTTTAATTTCTTTTTATTTTTAAAGATTGCATTTATTTATTCATAAGAGACACAGAAAGAGAGGCAAACAAATAGACAGAGGGAGAAGCAGGCTCCCTGTGGGGAACTTGATGCGGGACTCAACCTGGGATCCTGGGATCATGCCCTGAGCCAAAGGCAGACACTCAACCACTGAGCCACCCAGGTGTCCCCAGTCTTTGTTTTAAAATCTGGTTTGTCTGATATAAGAATGGCTACTCCGGCTTTCTTTTGACATCTATTAGCATGGTAGATTGTTCTCCAAACCCTCACTTTCAATCTGCAGGTGTCTTTAGGTCTAAAATGAGTGTTTCATAGGCAGCATAGAGATGGATCTTGGGTTTTTAAATGCATTTTGATACCGTTTTGATTGGTGCATTTAGTCCATTTACATTCAGAGTGATTACTGTGAGATAGGAATTTAGTGCCCTGTGTTACCTGTAGATTTCATGTTTCTGGTGATGTTCTCTTGTCCTTTCTAGTATTTGTTGCTTTTGGTCTTTTTTTTCTCCACTCAGAATCCCCCTTAACATTTCTTGCAGGGATGGTTTAGTGGTCATGAGCTCCTTTAGTTTTTGTTTGAGAAACTCCATGTCTCCTTCTATTTTGAAAGATAGCCTTGCTGGATAAAGGATTCTTGCCTGCATATTTTTCCCATTCAGCACATTGAATATTTCCTTCCACTCCTTTCTGGCCTGCCAAATCTCTGTGGATAGATTCCCTGTGAACCTGATATGTCTTCCCTTGTGGGTTAAGGACCTTTATTCCCTTGCTGCTTTCAGGATTCTTTCTTTGTGTATTTTGTGAATTTGACTACGATATACCTTGGTGATGGCTGGCTTTTGTTGAATTTAATAGGCGTTCTCTGTGCTTCTTGGATTTTGATGTCTGTGTCCTTCCTTAGATTAGGGAAATTTTCAGCTACTATTTGTTTGAATAAACCTTCTGCCTCTTTATCTCTCTTTTCACCTCTGGGACTTCTATAATATGAATGTTATTATGTTTTACTAAGTTACTGAGTTTTCTAAGTCTATCTTCATGATCCATTACTTATCTTTCCCTATTCTTTTCAGCTTCATTTATTTCCATAATTTTATCTTCTATATCACTGATTTGCTCCTCTGCCTTATCCAACCTTTTTTTTATGGCCTCTGTTTGTGTTTGCATCTCAGTTATAGCATTTTTAATTTTGGCCTGACTAGATTTTAGTTCTTTTAGCTCTGTACTAAGAGATTCTCTAGTGTCTTCTATGCTTTTTTCAAGTCCAGCTAGTATCCTTATAATTGTTGTTTTAAATTCTAGTTCAAATATCTTTCTTATGTCTGTATTGATTAAATCCCTGATTGAGTTCTACCTCATGTTCTTTCTTTTGGGGTGAGTTCTCTCACATCATCATCTTGTCCAGAAAAGAAGAAAGAGAAAAAAGAACAACAAAACAAACAAACAAAACTAACCAACCAAACAAAAAAGCAATAAAATAAGAAAACAAAACAAAACCAAACCAAAAAAACCATTAGATTCTGAGTGTGTTTTGGTCTGCTTGTTAAAACAAAGATCTCCCCCCCCAAAAAATAAATAAAATGAAAATAGACAAAATTTTAAAAATATGAAATTTATATATATAAATTTATATATATATATAAATTTAAAAATTAATAAACAAAAAGGAATTGGAAAATACAAGAAAATAAATGAAAAAATAATAAAAATAAAAGAATTAAAGTAAAAATGAAGCCCGATCCTATTTCCCCTAGAGCTGAAGCTTTGCAACATTTTATGATTAATAAACTCAGTGTGAGTTAGTTGTTTAGGGGAGGGGCCTGTTGCCCTGATTCTCAGGTGGACTTGTTTCAGTGGAGATAGGTCTCCAAGGTCCAGGCTGGTGGGGCTTTATATGTGGCTCTGGCTTCCACTAGGTGGCATTGTTTTGCTCCTGGAAGGCTTTCAGCTCTGATGGCTAGATGAATTTGATGGCACTGGGCTCTGTAACATTGGAGCTGAAAGTTTGGGCCCCTCACTCCTCAGTGAGCCCTTACAGAAAAGAAATTGGTCACTCTATTTGTTTCCCCAGTTTTCATCTGAAACCTGCCTTTACCCTGCCCATGTCCAAGGCCCTTTTTAACTCAGGTATGTGACTGAGTTTCAAAACTCCAAATTTCAGGGACACCCATGGCATGGGCTCACACAGTTCCTCTGGGGGATGGTTTCACCACACTTATTGGCCAGTCCCAGGCAAGTGGTCATTTGATCACCGGGCAATTCGGAGTTTATAGCAGAAATCTAGCACCAGGACCCACTGCTCTCTGCCAGCAACCCAGCTCCTATGCCTGGGAATAGAACAGCACCTTGGTGTGGTTCATTCTTCCTGCAACCCAGGGGATCCTTAGACCACCCTGTCACTTCTGGTTTTCTGCCCCTCTTTGCCACCTGAGCACCTTTCATGCAGGCACATCCCCAATGGTAATGAACTTAAAAGTTCAGATTTTGCATTCTGCAGCTTCTAATACTATGCAGTAGCCAATGTACGCAGGCTCCCTCCCTGCTGCCACCTCCACTGCTATAGCTCCCATACCTCCTACCTTCCAGAAGTGGTCGCTTTTCTATTTGTAGACTTGCAGTTTTTGTTCTCTCAGGACCTCTGATTGACCTCTTGGTTGTTCAGAATAATTTGATAAGTATTTAGCTGTGTTTGAGACCCTAGAGAAGCTCAGCGTCCTCCTACTCCTCCTGTAGAGTGAAAGATTGAATTTCTACTCAACATTTTACATATTTCACATTTGACAGTGATTCTGCTTTACAAAAAAAAAAAAAACAGTGGAAATATGGAGACATGTTGCACTCACTGGTCTTAAACCTATCCAATTTTCACATTATCATGTTCCTTATTTAGAAATGCTTTTCTAGGGGCGCCAGGGTAGCTCAGTGGTTGAGCATCTGTCTCCAGGTCAGGGCATGATTCTGGTCAGGGGATGGAGTTCCTCATAGGGCTCCCTGTGAGAAGCCTGCTTCTCTCTCTATGTCTCTGTGTCTCTCATGAATAAGTAAATAAAATCTTTACAAAAAAATGCTTTTCCAGTTACAGTCCAGTATGGACCTCTCACAACTCATCATTATGAAAATTCACTCACACATAGCATTTAACTTAGACTTAGCTTTGGCTTGCTCTATGAAGCCATCTTTTCATTATTATCCCAGCACTATATCTCATATAAGACTTTGCCATATCTGTTTTTCCCTTGAATAGTTTTTAAACATTCAAAAGTGGTTAATAATTTTTTAAAAGAAGAGTACCTCAGTAAGTTTTTTATTTTAGCATTTAATATTTTGTCTTTGAAAATTATATAATAAGACATATAGTATATAGTATATATACTATATATATACCATATATATGTAAATATATATATAGTATATATATATAAATATATATATATAAGTATATATACCATATATATATATGTAAATATATATCTCCCAAGGCTATGGCCTAGCTTACTAATAATCTTTTTTATTTTAAGGAAGTTCAGAATATACATTGGATATTCATCAATCAATGATTGTTACAGTTTTACTTGGATTCATAAAACAGGATGTTTTCTTTCAGAAGAAAGAAGGTAAGAAATATTATAACTTCTTTTCTATTTCTGTCATTTGAGTTTTTAACTTTAAAAATTATCCCCTCTTAAAAATAAAAAAAATTAAAAAATATATAAAATTTCCCCCTTTACAAGTCTTTTATAATTTAATATGTATATTTCCCCCTCATATCAGTATCAAGATTTTTTAATGGTATTTATTAATTTTTGACTCCTTTCAGAATTTATTTTTTTCTCAAAATTTACTCATTACTTGGTAACCATTTGTCAAAAAAATGAGTCTGCTTATAAATTCACAACCTTTCTCCATTGATCTTCTCTATTGACATGGTGTAACTTGGCTTTAAACATATAAAGTAGGTGATAATCTGAGGTAAATCTCACTTCATCTCTTTTTCTCTAACAATTTTACTTATCTTCAGAATGAAATTGAATATTCTTGCTTGCTCACCCTTTTATAAATTTCAGAATTATGTTATGTAAATTAAAAATTCCATTAAGACTTAATGTGAAATATGTTAAATTTATAAATTAACATGGTAAAAACAGATATTTCTATAGCACTTAAGTATACCTAGCTGAGAATATGGTATGTCTATCCAGTTATTAATGTTTTACTTTAAATTTTCCATAAGAAATTATAACTTAATTTTTCATAGCACAGCTTTCATAAACTTTATATCTAAATAGAAGACTGCTTGTTATTACTAATGAAAATTTATTTTTTCCCAATATTTTTACTGTGATGATTGCTAGTAAATAGGGATGATGTTTCGTTTTATTTGTTATATATCCATGTACCTTTTTAATCTACTTAATTCATTTAGTTTTTTGTTTGAATTTGTCTTGTCAATATCATACTTCTGAAAGAATTATCAGAATGCTATGGTATTAATATACTGGATTTAAAATAAGGCTGTAGCACTAAGGGAATCAACTTTGGAGTTGCTCAAAGTTAGTGAGTCAAAGTGAGTGGTCTTAGTATGAAGTTGTTATTATTAATATACTTCCCATTATTAAGACATATAGAATATTATGGCATATGATGGAAATAGGAAAATAATGGACTTCATTTTTTTTTTGCATGCCCTTAAACATATTTTATATATTTGTGGAAATTATAGCTAATCATCTTCGGGTTGTAGATGGTTTTGGAATATATCTAAAATTGTAACATAAATAACACAAATTAAATCTTTGTGAAAAGTGTATGGTATAGAAAAATTAGAATACAAACGAAAGATCTGTTGTTAGAGACTATATAGAACATATGTGAAGTTATCTTAAAGTTTTCTCTAAAAGTTACTCTCTCGAGGCTTTTTTTTTTTTTTTCCTGTTAGGGAGATAATGATTTATAACTAACCTAAGGTTACTTATCATTTAACCCATTATAATGATCTTCTGTTGTAATTCTTTGTTATATATTTACACAGTCATTTTAAACTCCTGAGTTACCAATTGGCCTGTGGGTCTACTTATATTGTCTATTTTTATTCTTGATTATGAGCCACGCTATTTTACTCCTTGACATGTTTGCTAAGTTTTGTTTATATGCCAGACTTGTAGATGATACATTATAGAGACTCTCAAATAGTATTTAGTTTTGCTCTAGCACAGAATGATATACCTGGATCACCATGATCTTGTGGAGGTTTGGTTTTCAACTTTTTTGATTAGATGCATCCTTAATCTTATATCATATCCCTTAGCCATATAGTTCTTGTTCCTGAGGCATATACCTTCTAGGGTTTCACTGAAAAATATGATATGCTTATTAAGCCAATCAAACTCCAACAGGGCTCCAACAAATTATTTCTCCCCAGCAACTTGTGGTTGTTAAATTCTCTATTCAGATTAGTTAACCTTTCAAATATTGCTTTCTGTGAAGTTCCTTGGATTCTAATCTTACGTACAAACATTTTAGGAATCACAGAAAGATTTGGATGAAATTTATATCAGGACTTTGATGTTTTCCTCAGTGTGACTCCCTTCAGCCTCTCAGGCAGTTTAGAATTCTGAAATATCAGAACCCTTTGGTCATTTGAATGATTATTCCTCTGTATTTTAAAAAATAATGATTTTTGTTTTTCTGGGTATCTATAATGTAACTTGGTATGTTTTTTCTTTCTTTTTTAAAAATTTAGTTTTTAGTGGTCATCAAGCGTCTTGAATCTATAAATTTATGTCTTTCTCCCAATTTGGGGAGTTTTCAGCCCTTATCTTATCTATTTTATGTTTTTTATATTTTCCCCTTAGCTCCTCTCTCTCTTCTTTCTAGGACTCCAAAATCCAATCAGTGAGAGTTTGTTCAGATATTTTCAGCAGATACTATTGTGTTTGGAGTATCAGTAACCAATAAAGATGCTGTGTAGAGCCTTTGGCTGGCACTATATGCCAGCAATAACACAGACCTTTATGGAAAAGTCAATGCCAAAAAAACGCAAAAACAAACAAACAAAAAAAACCATTGCTATCCTCTGTAGGTATTATTCTTTTGAGGAAAACAAAATAAAAAACAAAACAAAACAAAACTTATCTCTCACTACTGTGATTTAGTAGAAACTAAACACTTAAACAAGAGTCATAAAGTTCCCATGAGACCTAAGAGACTCATTGTGAAATGTATGTGATGTATCTATGAAGCATGCAGTTGGGTATGCCTATGCAGTGTCATAAATGAGATTAGGCTTGAGCATAACTGAAAACTATAAGTAAATTATGTGAGCAAGTATGTTTCCTACCATGTTCTTCACTATCTCTCCTCCTGCTTCACTCTCTCCTCTTTCAATGTTTAACTATAGCTTCTGGAAAGTTTCCTATGACTAGTTGGCTGAGAAAGAAAAAAAAAAAAAAACATCAGGCACAGCTTAATGGTGGTTCTGCATGGTTATGCTGGCTCCACCCTAAATTGGGTAAATTCAACACTATTGCCTCAAGGGTGGCCCTGAAACAAATAGTAAAAGAAAATTGTCAAAATGGCAGAGTTTTGAGTAATGGGTTTATTGTTTATTTTATCTGGACTGAGAGCCAGAAATACAGATTTTAGTGATTTATTGGCAGTAGGTAATGATTTGGTTGGATGGTTAGAGACATAAAAGAATACAACTGGAAAATTGTGATAAGGTAGTGTGAGAAAGATGACTTGGATGGTCTTTTTAAAATGGGCAGAGTTTAAAAGTATTTTTATTTCATGAAACAAAGTACTGCCCAGAGAACAAACAGTGGAAGAGAATGCTATTAATCAGATAGTTAAGATGACCTGTTCAGCAGATGTTACTCTGACTCTTGCCTCAGCCACCCTTGTTCTTGCTTAATAGTCTTACTAAGTAAGCTTATTGCTTGAGCTTATTATACTGGCTCAGGAACATGGCTTTTTACCCCCAAAGGCCAACAAACTCCCCCAAAACCCTAAACATAGTTGAGTACCCATGTACCATCGAGAGGGACCAACATTGATCCTGCTATGTGTAGCATGTTGATTGCACTAGAACATCTCTATGATAAAAGGGAAGTGCTTTGTTCTCACTGAAATAGACAGTTACTATGGATATGGATATAACTTTCCTTCTCACAGTACCTCTGCCAAAATTACCAATCAGTGACTTATAGAATGTCTTGTTTATAACTGTGGTCATCCACAGAGCATTGCTTCTGACCAGGGAGCTTATTTTAAAGTCAATGAATTTTAGAAATGAGCTCATACTCCTATAATTCACTGGTGTATGTACCTCATTACCAGCAGCAGTTAGCCTGATAGAATATTTTAATTGCTTTTTGAAGACACAATATATGCCTTCAGGTGAAAAGCTGTATGTTGTTTGAAATAATGTCCTTAAAAGTGTGGTCTAGCCTCCGAATGAGCAACCATATATGACATTTTTTTTTCAAAACCAGGAGCTATGGGTTCAGGGATCCTGGTATGGCAAAGGGAGTGATTTTATCACAACTACCCCCTAAGATTCTCTAACAAAAATTTGGCTGCCTGGGTTTGTACCTTTGGGCTATGATAGTTTACAAGTGTTAGTTTGCAAGGGAGGACTACATTCACAAAGGGACAAAGAAATAGTTCCACTAAATTAGAAGCTGAAACTGCCACCCTGCTTTGGGTTTATCATGCCACTGAACCAATAAACAACAAAAAAGGAAGTTACTTTCTAGAAGAGGTCATCCTGGTTACTAAGGGCAAAGTGGATTGTTAATACACCGAATTTCATTTCTGGGGCCAAGGAAGAGTGAGTCTGGAATGCAAGGGACTTTTCTGAGAGACTTCCTAGTGCTTCTGTTTTTTTACCATATGATATTTATCATGTGATAAATTTCAATAGAAAAAAAAACTACTAAATAGAGACAAGACTTTGGCTGGATCAGACTCTTCAAGAATGAAGGTTTGGGGGTACCTGGGTGGTGCAGTTGGTTAAATGTCCAACTCTTGGTTTCAGCTCAGGTTGTAATCTCAGGATTGTGAGATTGAGCTCCTCATCAGACTCCATGCTTGGCATGGAGTCTGTCTAAGATTCTTTCTCCTTCTACCCCTCTCCATACCCTCAAATAAATAAATCTTTTTAAAAAAGGAATAAATATTTGGAAATCTACCAAGCAGTGAACCATTAGCCCATGAAGTGCTTGCTGAGGACAAAGAAAACAATATTTAAATAGTACCTATGGCCATGTGACCAGTGGTAGGGAAAAAAATAAAAAAACAATTTTAGTAGTTATTTTTATTCTTTGATGTGAATGCATGTGTGTGGTTGTGTATTACCTAGTTCTTTTTCTTTTTTTTTCATTTCTCACTCTTTCACTACATGAAATGTGTTAAGAGCAGTTGACCTTCTATCTCAGTATTTGAGTTGTAGACTATCAAAGAAGGAGGATGATTCAACTAGATGGAGGGCCTTACTCAGGATGGATAAAGTGAGACTCTATGTAATCTCTTTACCTAAGTGTCAGCATATTAGTGTTTGTGAGACAGAGAATCACATAAAAGTAGTGGAAATATAATTTTGATGTTATCTATTTTGGAGATTTACATATGGTTAAAAGATGATTATAAAAATGCTTCAAAGCTGGTACAGCTAGATTGTGTGGTATGAATTAGAGCTGGCAAAAACAGAAACATGCATAAGGGCATTGGAAGGGTGGAAGTTAAGGGTGGAAGTGGTCATCATTCTCAGATGGTCAGATAAGTCTCAGACAGGCACATAGGTGGTCAGTGGGTCCCAGTTTATTTTCTCTTTATTGTCCAGTTTGTTTTCCCAAACACTGGCCCTGCTAAGACTGATGTGAAGCCAGCCACCGGATGCTTGACTGTGGACTCACAAGAAGAAGAAGGGGCTCACCATAGTTGCTCTGTGGTCTCCCATTTTGTGTCTCCAATCTAGTGCTTTGATATGCTTCATGTTTGGGTTTGCCCTCGAACTCCTGCTTTTCTACTGGTGCTCATGCTTCAAGCAGATGGGTCAGTAATTCTTGTCATTATACATCAATTTACAGCCTTTCACTTCCCTAGCACCTTCCATATTTGTGTAAGATATACTTCCTATAATAAATTTCTATTTACCAGCACTTATAGTTACTCTTCATTTCTTAATAAACCTTAACTAACATATACAGTGACATTATTTTATAAATTTATGGCTAATATTGCTTCATTTATAGAAATCAGCCTGGTCTCCTTAAAATCTCATGTTTTTTCATAACTTTTATTTTTTAGCTTATAATTTTATTCATAATTTTAAATGCATATGTTTTTATTCTGTATCTGAAAACCCTGTTATCTAAAGTCATCAGTATGCATGCAAATGCCTCTTAATAGGTCACATCAAAGAATAGTATTGTACTCTACTATAACTGAGAAAGTCTACCTTCAAGGACCCAAGAAATATTTCCCATCCCCAGCTCTTTCTGCAGGTGACTTCTCATTCATTATATTTGTGGGCAATTCGACATAAGCTCTTTGAGAGGACATTTTGAATGGTCTTAAATGAAGTTTTGAAGTTTTAAACTAAAATTGTTGGGAAAGTTACTGGAATGGACTTAGATGTCACTGACTTGTAAGCATAATTAGCCTTTCTACCCAGCGAAGTAGGGTGTTTAATACAAATTTGGTGGCAATTATCGAAAAAGAATTCTTTCATGTACCATTCTGTGTTGAACTCCTCAAACCTGTGAAGACAGACTTAACAAGTCAAGCTCGGATCTCATTCTTTTCATCTCCATGGCCTTTACATTAGGTTCTCTTGTCCTAGATTTCCCCAAAACACCAGGAGCGATTTTCTCATTCCTGTGCTTATCTTTCTACAGGGGCAATCTAATTTTGCCCTGTCATATTTATGTTCCTACTACTCAGAGAATAAAGTACACATTTATTAGTAGTATTTGTACCCCACCACTTTAAAAGTCAGTTTGCTATCATATGTACACATTGAATTAAGAGGCCATAAGAAATTACCTGCCCTATTGTGTCTGCCTTTTTCTCACCTGCTTGTTTATCTTCCTGTTTTTTTCTCTTATGGTCTTTCTGGAAAATCCCACTCAGTTTTTGGGTAACACATCATTGCTTCCAAGAGGCTTTCTCTAATCTCTCATCATAATTTATAAATATCCTCTTGTGACCTTCTGGGATTATGATAAATACTTTAATAAAAATTGTTATTTGTGTATAAACCTGTCTTCTTCACTAGGTTTTAAACTCCTTGAGTAGAAAAACTGAATCATAGATACTTCTCTAAGTCCAGTGGCTATCACAGTGTCTGCTTGCTGC
Organism: Vulpes lagopus; assembly: GCF_018345385.1. Taxonomy (NCBI): domain Eukaryota; kingdom Metazoa; phylum Chordata; class Mammalia; order Carnivora; family Canidae; genus Vulpes; species Vulpes lagopus. Next base: position 120,128,235 of record NC_054829.1, on the reverse strand, counting down.
TTGGTACATGGTAGATGCTCAATCAGCAACATGTGTGCTGCAATTTTGTAATGAATTAGTGAGAGACTCTATTATTTCATAAAATCTGTTTTAAATTCAAATTCAAGTTACTTAAGGTATAGTGTATTATTAGTGATTCATCAGTTGCATGTAATGTCCAGTACTCATTCCATAAAGTGCCCTCCTTAATTCCTTTCATCCAATTACCCCTTCTCCCCACCCACCACCCCTTTAGCAATCCTCAGTATGTTTCCCAGAGTTAGGAGTGTCTTATAGTTTACCTCTCTCTCTGATATTATCTTATTTTATTTTTCCTTCCCTTCCCCTCTATTCATCTGTTTTGTTTCTTAAATTCCACATATGAGTGAAATCATATATTTTCCTTTCTTTGCCTAACTTATTTTTCAGAGCATAATATCCTCTAGTTCCATCCAGATTGTTGCAAATGACAAGATTTCATCCTTTTTGATGGCAGAATAATATTCCATTATATATCATGTATACACACACACACACACACACACACACACACACCATATATATATTCATATATACCACAACCTCTTTTTCCATTTATCTATTGATGAACATCTGGGCTCTTTCCATTGTTTGGCTATTGTGGACATTGTTGCGATAAACACTGGGTATATGTGCCCCTTTGAATCATTGTTTTATCTTTTGGATAAGTACCTAGTAGTGCAATTGCTGAGTCATAGGGTATTTCTATTTTTAACTTTTTGAGGCACCTCCATACTGTTTCCCAGAGAGGCTATACCAGCTTGCATTCCTACGAACAGTGTAAGAGGGTTCCCCTTTCTCTGCATCCTTGTGAGCATCTTTTATTTCTTGAGTTATTAATTTTAGCCATTCTGACTGGTGTGAGGTGGTATCTCATTGTAGTTTTTATTTATATTTCCCTGATGCTGTGTGATGTGGAGCATTTTTTCATGTTTCTATTGGTCATTTGTATGTCTTCTTGGAGAAATGTCTTCTGCCCATTTCTTGACTGGGTTTTTTGTTTTTTGGGCATAAAGTCTTTATAAATACATGCATTTCCCTTTATGTTGTCTAGTTTGGTAGTGGTAATTAGAGAAGTATTAAAATTGGCCCAGATACTTAATGAAGTTAAGAATTACAGAATTGGCATGGGACTGATATTAATCTAGTAAAATTACCTGTATGATAATTAGATACTCTCTTGAGCTTTTTCTTAATTCTTTATTTTTTTCAATAATAAAATTAAAAATGTGTGTCATGATATAAAAAGATAAAACCAAAGACCCACATATGCTAGAATATTATACATTTCAATAATTACTTAAGTTAAGGACAGTATGAAAGCAGAGCTACTTTTTCCAGAGAAAAATATTTTACTAATGGTACAAGTATAATAGCTTCTAAAGTTAGAAATGAGCTTGAAACATTTGAACTCATATTAAAATTGTCTTCAGCTCTGGAATAATATAACTTTTGAAAAGTCATTTCTAGGTAAATATAGAAGCAGAGTAAGAGATTCAAGTAAATATTTTTGTAATTTGCACAGCTCAAGCTTCTACTCCAATGAGAGACATTCTAAAATGATTTCTTAAGCTATTATTTATTAGCTATTATAACAGTTCAGTGGTTTGGATCTTTAAAACTCCAAATTACAGTAATTTGAAAAATTTAGAATCCACATGTATCTATGAACAGTAAAACTTTCTGTTTGAGAACACTCTCCTCATGAAGTAAGATATAAATTTCCTTAATATTCATTTAAGTACATATTGGTAACACTGCAAATCCTGCCTAAAGTTTGTCCAAATGCAGAGTCATGTAGCTTTTATAATTGAAAAGACCTCCCAAGTCATCATTAAATGAAACTGCAAAAAGTATCTTGGCTTCATCTTTAATTAGAATCAAGCCTTCTTCCCATAGGACAAGCACCTCATTAAAACACATTTCCAAATGACTTACATGATTCTGTGACAAATGTGGATCTCCCAGGTGCTTTGTAGGTTGATGGGGGAATCTGCTGATTGGTGCTTGCCTTGAAGACAATTCAGACTTGATTGATTTCAAGGCCTCAACTTAAGCACTGGAAGAAACTGCCAGGCCAGGCAGGAAAAGTGAGTTCCCCTGCAGATGTGCAGCTGATCATTTGTGTGATCTTAGACAATTCTCCCAAACTCTAGTGGCCTTATTTACTTTATTGGATAACTAAGTATGTGTGGGAATGACTACGTGGAAGAGAATCTCTCAACTTCTAAGAATCCTTTAATGCATAATTCTGGTACTGTGTGTTTATGAATGTATCCATTCCCCAAATCACATCAAACAAAATATCCGAATTACCATGGGTTTTTCCATGCCTGGCCTACATTTATACATTCTCTTTGGAAATATTTAGCCCTATAACTTCCCTTTCCTTCCCTTCCTCATATTTCTAAGAAAAATAAGATCTAGAAAAGATTTTGTAATTCCGTCCCACCGTGAATATAGGCAAAACCTCAGATCATCTGGAACTAAATATCAATGTTACAGACTCATATCAATGTGCATTTCTGTTTCCTCTATTTCCTTCTCTTTTTTCTAAGTTGTTTTATTCCTGTGTTTGGTTGTTTTGGAGGAGAGGTGGCATTCTCTCTTCAGCATTATTATTAACATTTACTTTGCAACTTTTATTTTTTTTATTTTATTTTTTTATTTTTTTATTTTTTTTAATTAATTTTTATTGGTGTTCAATTTACCAACATACAGAAAAACACCCAGTGCTCATCCCGTCAAGTGTCCACCTCAGTGCCCGTCACCCCTTCCCCTCCAACACCCCCCCTCCTCCCCTTCCACCACCCCTAGTTCGTTTCCCCGAGTTAGGAGTCTTTATGTTCTGTCTCCCTTCCTGATATTTCCCAACATTTCTTCTCCCTTCCTTTATATTCCCTTTCACCATTATTCATATTCCCCAAATGAATGAGAACATACACTGTTTGTCCCTCTCCGATTGACTTATTTCACTCAGCATAATACCCTCCAGTTCCATCCATGTCGAAGCAAATGGTGGGTATTTGTAGTTTCTAATTGCTGAGTAATATTCCATTGTATACATAGACCACATCTTCTTTATCCATTCATCTTTCGATGGACACCGAGGCTCCTTCCACAGTTTGGCTATTGTGGCCATTGCTGATAGAAACATCGGGGTGCAGGTGTCCCGACGTTTCATTGCATCTGAATCTTTGGGGTAAATCCCCAACAGTGCAATTGCTGGGTCGTAGGGCAGGTCTATTTTTAACTCTTTGAGGAACCTCCACACAGTTTTCCAGAGTGGCTGCACCAGTTCACATTCCCACCAACAGTGTAAGAGGGTTCCCTTTTCTCCGCATCCTCTCCAACATTTGTTGTTTCCTGCCTTGTTAATTTTCCCCATTCTCACTGGTGTGAGGTGGTATCTCATTGTGGTTTTGATTTGTATTTCCCTGATGGCAAGTGATGCAGAGCATTTTCTCATGTGCATGTTGGCCATGTCTATGTCTTCCTCTGTGAGATTTCTCTTCATGTCTTTTGCCCATTTCATGATTGGATTGTTTGTTTCTTTGGCGTTGAGTTTAATAAGTTCTTTATAGATTTTGGAAACTAGCCCTTTATCTGATATGTCATTTGCAAATATCTTCTCCCATTCTGTAGGTTGTCTTTTAGTTTTGTTGGCTTTGCAACTTTTAAAATTGCTAACATAACCTGCTTTTATCTCAGGCTATGGCTTGATTTCTTGCTTGAAGAACACTTGCACTTATCTGGTTTCAAATTTTATACATTTTTAAGGAAGTGTTTCGTAAATTCTCTTTTAGTGTTCTGTTTACTTCAGGATTGCTCTTATCTTTCTGTAATACCTACAATAAGTACGTAAAGATTTAGAGAAGATTTGTAAAAGTCCCTCAGGGAAAATATTGTATCTACCATCCTGGACCCTGAGACAATTATTTAAACAAGAGAGCTGGCAAGTGTATTATTCCTTCCTTTCTTTCATATCCCTCAATGTATTTTTAAGAACTCATGATTTTATTTTTTATTCTGAACTGTTCTTAATTGCCAGAGCATTCCAAGTCTTTCTTTCCAGGAAATATCTAGAGCTGCATGTGTACATTCTTAATCATCCCTACCTCAATGCAAATACATGTTCTTATGTGTTATTAATTTAGGATATATGTTTTTTTTTCTACAGAATTCACACACACACAAAATGTTATAAACTTTTTTATGCTGCCTGATTTTAAATATTGTATTTTTACAGTATCCTTTGAAACACATTTTGCACAATAGCAACAACATCATTCTAACTCCACATAGGATGAAGATCAATCAATTAGATGAAAGGATCTCAAGATTTTAGCTCTTTGTAGTTCTTCATTTTAGGGTGGTGTTTGAGCACTAGCACTATTAAAATAAAACATCAAATGAGCCAGAAACTCCTGATAATCAAGAAAGCTGTATGGAGAAGTGACAGAGAATAAGATTTAGCCAGATTTTAAGGATTTGTACATAGATCCAATATCATTAGTGTGTGTCCTTGAGAAAATTGTATATCTTTTCTATGTAGTGCAGTTTACTCATCTTTAAAATGGGATGCTAAAGTTACCTGTGTCTAAGATTTATTTTGACAGTAAAATCAGAAAATGTATATGATTTACTTACATCTAACAAATTGTATGTTCTCAGTAAACACTAATCGTTGTTACTGCATTTTAAAAAATCATCGTGATAAAAAATAGCTGAAAACATTCAGAATATTTGGAAATAATTAGAAAATAATAAATTGGAAAATCTTCAACAGCTCTTTACTTTAGTTGATCATGTATTTTGGGTGATTTGAAAACTTAAATCTCTTCAAACTGAAATATATATACCAAGTGATATGGTGAGGTTCCTTTCTTTGCCTTAGTTCTCTTTCTGTGTTTTAAAATTTGCATTGCATAATCTAATTTACATTTACTCAGATCATTTATTTATTTATTTTAAAAAGAGATTATATTCATTTATTCATGAGAGACCCAGAGAGAGGCAGAGACATAGGCAGAGGGAGAAACAGGCTTCCTGCTGGGAGCGTGATGTGGGACTCAATCCTAGGACTCCAGGATCATGCTCAACCACTGATCCACCCAGGCGTCCCATACTCAGACCATTTAAAAAACTTTCTCATATATATGTATATGTGTATATGCATGTTCCTTTGTATATAGATATGTATGTATACATTTTTCAGTATAAATTATGAAAGAAAAATATCTAAAACAATTGCAGTAGTCATACATGTATATTATTTGTTATTGTACCTATGTTAAAGCATCATATAACAAATAATCAAATCCTTATAAACATTTTATATGAACTCTATATATTCAACTAATTGGTCTTCAAAATGTGTACAAACCAGGATTTTAAATGACAAGATATTTGTGCGCCTATATAGTCCCCAACAGAGCTTGGGTCTGATCATTATAAGTTAGATTTCTTCTACCTCTCTTCCTTTCCATTTCTGAAAATTGACAAAGGCTTTTTAAATACTAGATTACTCAAGCAACAGACTCCTTAAATTTTTGAGCTATATTTGAACTCTGGGAAATCACTGTTAAGACCCAATTAATACAATTGTGATCAAATGCATCACAGACTTTATACAGTATTTTGCTTCAAAGAACATTATTCATTATGTCATTTTCTTCTTTCAAACTTCTTGACTCAAGTGAATATTATTGTGAATAGATATTCTTTTCTCAATTAACCTTTTCACAAAAGGTTAATAGAACTTCTGTGAATTTAAAACTATCTGAAAAATTGCTAATACAAAAGAATACTAAAATACTGATTACAAAGCGTATAGTAAAACACTAAAATATGCAAGTAGTTTATTTAAAAATATATTTACCCGATATTTTCTGTGCAAAAAGAGTTCTAAATTTTTTTTTTTATAAGAAGCTAACTAGCTTTTTTTCTCCTTTAGAGGAAGAAAAAAATGAAAGTTTATTACAAACTGATTGTAAAAGCATAAACTTTCTCCAGATGCAAAGGGTGTGTTTCAGGGTTTGAAAACCTTTGTATATTTCTATGTAAAATGCCAAGTAACATGTAAATATATCATGTTTAAAATAAAACTTAAAAGTTGGTAGATATAGCATTTGGAGGGTCATTTTGAGACTATGCTATGGTAATAAACGAAGTTTTAAAGTTACTTTATAATTTATAATTGCCTATGGGGTCGATAATTTTGTTTTCATTTAAAAGAGGTAAGAATAACTTTTAGATTGTGATTACAAACACTAAGTAAAGAATTTAATAAAAACAGTACATAAGAGAAGACAGTGCTGACCTAGGAAGCACTTGCGCCTGCTGTGCCATTTCCTGACAGTGAGACTTTGAACTGGGCATTTCCTTTTCCGTGCTCTCTCTCAATCTAAGATAGTGATATTATCTCTAAGTTTAGCTTCCGTGTTAATTAAACAAGAACTAAAAAAATTTTTTTCTTTTTAGGACTAAAAAGTTCTATGAAGAAAAAACAATCAGTAACCTGGTTATTTTATTGTTACCACGGTCAATCAAAGTGTCATCATTTTCATGCAGCCTCCATATGAATTAGAAAGGCACTTAATATGCAATGCACACTCTTCATGTATTTTTTTAACTTGCTTGCAGTTTTATTTTGTGCTTTTTTTCTGCCATACTTCCAAATGGGTTTGTGGAAACTTCAGAATAAACCCCAACAGTGACCAGTGTATCATATAAAGTACATGATCAAAATGTGAATAAATGTGGGAAAAATAGGCAAAAAAAAAAAAAAAAAAAAAGGTGGTACGTTGACACTAACAGTCAATAGATTTTCTAAGAATGAGACTTTAGATATCTGGCAGTCAAGGAAAAGGGATAAATGTGATGTTACACTATTCTCTTTATAAAGGAGGAAACAAGCTGATATCTCAGGGAAGAAAAAAATTTCCTTGATACTAAGCCCAAGAGAGTTTTCCACAGGGATACTACAGTGCCAAGAGACACATTAGACAGTTTCTCCAGTTTTGTAACTATATAGTATGTATAGTAAGTATGTATCAAATACAAGGATATTTTAAGATTTTTTATAGGATAAGTTTTAGTGAAAATGATGCTTATGAAATTCAGGTAACGTGGCCTACGAATATAGCATAATTCCTTCTACACAAATAATTCCACTAATAAAAGTAGGTACTTAAAAGAACAAAGAAAAAGAATATTCCTTTTGTCATCTCCCTAAATAATTCTGTCAGCCAGATTTCTGATAACCATATAGCAGAGTTTAGTTACAGCCTAAAAGAGCTGTTCATCTGTACTGATGATGTAAGGCTATTTCCTCAGCTTTGGAAAACCAAGCTGTGCAACCAAAGTTGTAATTTTGCTAAAGTAATAGATTTAAATTAGTCTAGCATGTCAGAAATTTCCAAAGTCCTCATCATGAAACTTTAAAAGGTTATTTTTTCCCTAAAAAAAAAAAACAAACAACCCCCCCCCCCCCCGCAACAACACAGGGAAGATATATTGAATCATTTACCATAGCCATAGGAAAGCTGTAATTCTCCTGGGACTATACTTCATATTACCCTCTTCCATTCTTCTTAGCAAGTTGACTGATTAGGCCTAGGACTTGATGTCAAGTTTTATACATCAGGATCCACTATTATGGAAAAATTAACATGAAATTATAGGGAATATTCCAGAGGGGAAAAAAAAGGGTCTTGTTCTTCTTTCTTTCAGGACACATGCCCATCTTTTCTACCATCAGAAACCAGATTTAGAATCTAAGTAAATGTGCATTAGTTTCTCCTGTCACTTAGGTTCTAATACATTTGTCAGTGTCAGTCAAATTTTTTTTTATCCTGTTTCACATTTTTATTACTTAACTACATGAATGTATTATGTATCAACATTTATAATCTGACATTTAGTTGAGGAATGAAAGCAAGTGTGTTTGGAGGTTTCAGGGGACAGGAGATGAGAGCCTGAGTCTCGGGTGTGGGATTGTCCAGCAATTTGAAATGGATTCACCAACAGCCTGAGATTTTCTCCAGCCAAGTTCAGTACTCAGGTGCCTGCCCAGGGTCCTGGACTTGGGCTCTAACAGAGAATAGGGCTTTAGTTAGGTAGTCACACCAGGGAATGAGCAGAACAATGGTGTGGGTGTGAGGGGGCTCACTATGAGAGGTCATAACCCATAGGCCTGGGGGCAGAGCTAGCAGGAAGGTAAAGGTGTGTGAAAATGTGCGGGGTCCTGAAATCTGACTGGGTCAGATGATGGGACTGGAGAGGAGGGGGACAACTATTGGGGTGGAATCTTAGGAGGGAGGAAGTATGGGGACAGGGGGCTCCAATCACACAGAAGGAACTTCATGGTTGAGGTTATGGATTGCAGTCACTGGTGAGGACACTTCAGGGACACAATCTTGAGACAGTGTGGCTGAGTTTAGGTCAAATTTTTAAGCATTGCTTAGACACTGAATCAAGATGAAGAAAAATTGAATTATAAATTACAAACCAGGATAATTGGAATTCTATTGCTACTTACTCTGCTAACTTTTCTTGTTCCCACTAACTGACCCAAGTAAAAAGTCCCAAATCCTCCCTATACTCTAAGATAGGAAAAAAAAGGTATCAAGAACAGAGAATGGGTTATGAAGATATGACAATTCAAGTTAAAAATAAATATGTTTTATTCAATTTAAACAGTTTCAAATATTATACCAAGAATTGGTGAATTTTTTCAGTAAAGGGATAAATAGAAAATATTTAGGCTTTGCGGGCCATAAAGTCTCTGCCCTAATTACTCACCTAGGAATTGTAGTACAAAAATAGTCAAGTAATATATAGAGAAATGACTACAGCTATATTCCAGTAAAACTTTATTTGCCCAAGCAGATGGCAGTCGGGGTTTAGGCCATAGTTTGCTGATACCTGAGAAAGAGTATCAGCAGATCACTTTGTTTTTATAGACTTGTTTTTGACTTTGCTTTTGGTATTCTTTTTAAAATTCTTACTTATAGGCCATACTCCTTGCATCTAACAGGACCTACTCATATCCAGATAGTAATCAACCAACCTAATAAAATCCTTTGTTAGGAATTAAATGTGACAAAGAGATGAAAGATACCATAGTGGTGAAACATTGTAATTGGACCCTAGACATGTTGTGGTATCCTTATGTTAGGTCCCATCATTTAAAATTAAGCATAAGCTGGATATCTGGGTGATGGTGGTTCTTCTTTTTCTTTTTCTTCTCCTTCTTTCTTCTTTTGTGTAATAGTTTTATTGAAATACAATTTAAGTATTATCAAAAATCACTCCTTTAAAAGTATATAGTTTGGTAGGTTTTAGTAGATTCATAGAGTTATAACCATGAGATCCTTCTAATTATAGAAATTCCCAGCCCCTCAAAAGAAACCATTGTATTTATCTTCATTTTACTTTGCAAGTTACATCAGATATTGATGATGGTTTAATTTTCTTAGCATTTTTTTTTTTACCTCCTATCCAACACTGTTCAGAAACTTGGGGTTAATAAGAGATCTGAGAAAGTGAATGTGAGAGCTTAGATGATGGAAATTATTTTTAAACATAGACTTGGAATGAACTAATAATAGGTATTTTAAGCCTCAACCATATACTACTGTGTAACCTAATAACTATTTTCAATCTTGTTCCTGATTCTCACTGTTTGATTATGACAGATTTGTCAAGTATAGCATTAGAATTGACTGTTCAGATTGAAAGTCACCCTGAGAATTGACTAATTATTATGCATTATTTTTCTTCAGTGAGTACATGGATCCCACATTACAATATTGTATAAGTGAATGACTTCTATCGACTTTTTTTCTTTTTTACTTCTGTCAAAATTTTTATGTTCATTAAGCTTACTAAGAACAATAAGGGGAATTGGAAAGGAATAAGTCATTGTATAATGACAATGAAAGAGGGAAGTAGCATCAGAAAATGCGAATTCAAAAAGCCGATTTTATTTTTTTAAAAATCTAAACAACAAACTCCATTTTCTTCCTCCAAATTAAATGGATTCTCAGAATTTAAAATAACAGAAACAATTTGAAATTTGTGCTAAGTTTCTGCTTCAGTAAAGCAGGCAATTCAACAATGTATGTCAGAGTAGACACTTATGTGATGAAATGAGAGCCACCTGGGAAAAATTGAGGTGGTCAACTCATATTTTAAAAATATATATTCAAATTAATAAAAAGGGAGAACTCAATTCATAAATAAGTGATGTTCAAGTCTGTTTTGATTAGCATCTCAAAGATTTACCTATTAAACAGATCAGCTCTACTACTTGAAATTCTGTCTCTATCTCCCTCTCTTAAAAAAAAAAAAATTATGAACAATGTTCCTTCAAGGCTCACTTCAAAATCTTACTTCAAAATCTAAATGAGGCCTTACTTTCCTGCCCAAATGAACTCTCTCCAATGTTTTCTCTAGAACTATCTCTATCATTTGTTTTTAAAATCATCATAGACATGATGAATAGTCTTCTTGGTGGTTTTAGTTTTTTTTTTAATATATATTCTACGTTCCAAATTAGATTATAAGCTTGCTTATAATTTAGTACATTTCTTTGTGTTTTAGTATCCCCAGCCTGCATAAAAGGATCAATGAATCTTTATTGAGGGCTATAATTTAACTCTAAATAAAATTTGCTAACATTTAGAAATACTTTAAAAGACTGAAAATATTAACTAATATTGAGCTAGTCATAAAATTATCATTATTTAGATAGATAATCTTCCCTATGGTTCAACTAATTATTTTGAAGGTTTTTTTCTTCAGTTGAATAAATGGATCCCAGAGAGCATTATATGGTCCATCACTTCTATTAATATTATCAATGTCCACATTTATGTCAGAGACATCTGTGATTTAAAGAATACAAACTTCATGAAAGGTCTCCTCTGAATGAAGAAGTTAATAAGGATTTGATAAGTCTTATTTGTAGTCACTTATACTTTTCTATTTAATTGTAAGAGGCATAGTCAGTAAATTAAGAATGAATTGATTCTCTTATGAAGGATAAAATGAATCATTTCAATACCTAGTAAAGGAGGTTATAGAGAGGACATGACCATAGGTTGACCCTCATACTGGACCCAGAGGCTCCTAACTCCAATCCCCTCTTCCCCTTGAAATATATGATCTTCCCACCATTCCTGTAGTGGGAATCATTTTCAAGGACACAGCCTTTAGAAAACAATGTATTTTTGAGGTCATCTGTATGGCATACATAACTGAACCCAGACAAAGCCTCTATATAAACTTTTAAGATTTTGTCAGGCAGGTATGGCAGCTTCTCTGTGGCTACCATAGGCAAAACTCATATGTAAGTTCTCTTGCTTATTAAACTTGCCTACCAATGTTCAGTGGTCTGATTCTTTCTTCAGTTTCTACTTACCCTCTGTATACAGGGGCCAGTTTTAGATTTTACCTGGGAGGCTTCTGTGTTTTTAAATCAATAGGATCTTCATCAATTGTGTGAGTCCCTTGCCCTCTTGGGAGCACAGGTAGGGTGAAATCCTGACTATGTTTAACTTGGGAGACAGAGAAAGAATTAATTTCACTGGTCCCAAGAATTAGAAAGAAAAGTAAAATCTATTCACTAAGTTGAATTTTTAAAATTTTAGATCAGTCCACAAAGTAAGTGGCCAGAAAAAAAGATCTGAATAGGAGTCACAGAACCTGAAATGGATGGCCAAGAATAGACAGGATCAGAATGGAAACAATTTGAGTTTAAAAATGCGTGAGGATTGCATAATGGTTGGGATGCGTACTGTGAATACTCATTCACAGTTGGTTTTATTTTAATTCCAAATGGGGATGGGATAGGGAAGAGTATCTCCCGAACAAGTTAGTTGAATAAATATTATATTTTTCTCCATAATGAATTTAGAAATCCAAATGAAATTTAATGTTGACATAGATCCAAATTCTTGTTTTTTAGTATCAATCTAGAGCAGTTTGCATTTTTGTCTGAGTTCATTTACATTTTCTGTTGTATATTTCAAATCACATAACTAATGACCATACATTCAAGATAGTCATTGCACAATATTTTAATTTTTATGATAATTTTATAAAGAATAGTGAATTAGAATAAAAAATTTAAAAGTAATATGCACTTTTGATTCAACATAAGGAAATGAAGTAAAGTGACAACTGAAGATTTTTTATGATAAATGCTGATCTTGGTAAATGAAATATACTTAGTCAGTAAAAAGGATGATGTGGACTAAAAAACACACTGTCCTTTGACACAGTTTATTTTTGCAATCCAGAAAAAAATTGTGTGTATATATATAAATGTATAATATATATACATATATAAATGTATAATATATATATATATATATAAAATATATATGAAATCAATCTATTTCAAGGTTTTATCTATGACATGAAGACTCAGAGTAGATAGCAACAGGAAGCAATAATTTGGCATGTCTTCTTTACCTTTATATTTCTAGTGATTAGAATAATTTCTGACACATCTAGGAATTAATACTTATGAATGTGTATTTTGAATGCATTGTACCAACTAAATTACGTTAAAGTTAGTTTATGCTTTTAACTTAATATATTCAATACCCCCTCTAGTATTGATAGACAGGAATAAAATTTTTCAAAAAGGATTATAATTTGGGGGCACTTGGCGGGCTCATTCAATACAGCATTCGATTGCTGATCTCAGGGTTGTGATTTCAAGCCCCATATTGGATATAGAGATAAAATAAAAATCCTGAAAATAAAATCTTGAAAAAAGGACTGTAACTTATTTATAAATATTTTTCTTTAGATGCTATAGTGCTGGGGAAGATGCTAAGAGCCATAATTCCCAATCTCTAGGAGCTTAAACATAGTAAGTAAAGATGTGAGGGGTGCATGAGTGGCTCAGTCAGTTTCGCATTCAACTCATTATTTCAGCTTGGATCATGACTTCATGGTAGTGGGATCGAGATTGGGTCAGGCTCTACACTCAGCAAAGAGTCTGCTTGTCCTTCTCCCTCTTGCTCCTCCCCCTGCTCACCCACTCACTTTCTCTCCCCCAAATAAACCTTAAAAAAAAAGAGAGAGAGATATCACATTTGGATATAAGTCCACATTGATTTTTGGAGAAAAATTAGATTGAATGTGTAGAGCTAGATTGTGGTGGATCCTGATGATCTCGGTGTGTTTTAACTCATTCCATAGGGGAGATAAAGGGAGATATTAATGTTCTTGAAGAGAATAATGCTATGAAGAACACATGGCTTTAAAGTTTCAATTAACAACACACTTTATATACATTAAAAAATTGGAAGTCTGAAGTTCATTCTGTAGTTCAAATATCCATTGATGAAGTCCTGCCCCGTGAATGAGAGTGGAAAAGAAGGTAAATGCATGAAACAATGAGATAAGAAAAGGAAAAGAATAATGAATCCAATGATGACAAGTAAGGCATAAGGCTGGAGCCAAAGGAGTCAAAGAATGACTCTTCTTTTTGAGTTTATGTCTGTGATAATGATAAAATGAACAGAACAGCAAAAGAATCTATTCAGAGAGAAAGAAGAGATTGGATTCAGTTGTATACAGGCCAAGTTGATGTTAATAGTAGAAAATTCACGTGAAAATATCTCAAATCAGGAGGAGGTAAATATTTGGGAGTTATTTCGATAAACAGTTATGTGATAAATCCCTCTTCTACAATCACATTTAGAATCACTGCAATTAAACTAATGATTCAGATTAGGTTTAGAGTGATAATGAAATATAATCCACAGTTATCTTCATCTTTGTGTCATTATTCCATATCTTGCATATTTTAAGTTGTGGAATTCTAAAAATAGACTAAATAAAGGATCTGGTAAATATTTGGATTGCAAGATAATTTGCTTTTCTTTTTTGTATCTCTCTCTGCTTCAGCTATACTTCTTTTTTTTTTTTTTTTCAGCTATACTTTCTAGGCAGAGAACATTAGCATTGTAATAACCACTTTAAGCTTTAAGTTGAAAACATTTTATTGGTTGACTGAACTTATCATCCATTAGGAATGTCCACATCTGGTCAGATGGAGAGTTCAGTGTTTGCATTCCCCAATCCACACTGCTGAGTTCAGATACTTTACTGGATAGTTTACAAAGCTTTGCTTTTTTATAGCTACTCAATGTACAGGCTTATATAGCATATACCTCCCTGAAGCAGTTTCTTTCTCATACCATCTGGTAATGAGAGGATCATTTACACTATATAAAACCATGGCATTTGGAAAGGAAAACTAATGTGAAAAATCAGTTGACTACCAGGAATGGCCATATTTCGATTTTATTTTTGGGAAATTTTTTATTACTTAACTATACTATACCAAAACGAAATTTAAAAAAAAATATTAAGCAAAATTGTGAATAAATAACACCAGCATATTTTTAAGTTTCAAACATATAAAATTTTCTAGGAAAAAAATCCAAATAATTAAAAGCTGTATATTTTAGGAAGATATAAGGCAAACATTTGGAGGGCAAAGAAACCTTTGGAATGAATGTCAACATTAGTTTTTAAATTAAATTTGGAGGTTATGACAATACCCCCATCCCCACATATGCAGCTCTTTTTCACATCCAAATGAAAACCACATAGCAGTTGTAGATAGGATTTGGGGGATTATGTATTCTTGAAAGAGTGAGAGATTCACTTAGGTCCCTATTATGAGGCTGCCTATGTGCCAGGAACGTAGGCCTGGCACTGAGCACACAGTTTTGAACAACACAGGAATGGTCATTGCCTCCCTTACATTCTAGTGAGAGAGGAACAAAATGATGTAGATGCTGTAACAGAAAGAAAATAGGGTGATAAGATAGGGAATGACTGTTGGATGGTGGAGGAGGTGCCATGAATTAGGCAAAATGGCTGCCAAAGACAGATTGATCCAGAATAGGCCTCTATTAGGGAGGGAATGTAGGATGACATCTGAATGAACATGGGAGATAGCCAAGCAAATAGTGTGGATTTTGGGAGAGAAGACATTGAGCCCAGATTGAGAGAAAACTAGAAAGTATCAAGGAAAAGAAGTCAAGTAAAGGAAGGCTGGTGTGAAATCAGACACTGGACTGGACAAAGAGAAGGAAGAGTTTAGTACTAGGATGGAATGACAGTGTTTGGAAAAAATTTCTGTCACTCTGACAAATCCTGTTTCTGTGCGATGTGTATATATATATATATATATATATATATATATATATATGAAAATAATATATATAATTATAAAAATATATATATTAAAATAATACGTATATAAAATTATATATAAGTAGTACATATGTTTAAAAAGAAATTCAAAAGTCTCTTCTTACTCCAACACGTCATCCCAAGTCAGATATTGCCCTATGTTTAACAGCTTTTTCAGTTTCCAGTGTCTGGTGGAAGAGTGATTTTAAATGGGCAGCACACCTATGGGAGAGGGAAATGTAGAAAATACCAGTGAGATATTTGGTAATAATGATTGAGGAAAGGTTCATTTAGTGGGCAAATGCCAGGGATGCAATGCATAGAACAATCTTGCTTAGCAACACATTTTCTCACAGATCACACAACTTAGAAATATTCTGTGGCCAAGACATATCTCAAATGTTAAGCGTCTGTACACCTGATAACAAAAATTACAGGAAATTTAATAAAGTCTACTGCTTTAGGAGAAAGTCAGTATATAGATAAAATAATTAAAGGGATTTGATTAAAGACATTTGAATTCACTAAGGACATCACATCTAGTTCATAAGTAAGTGCATAACTTTGATGCCATAACATTAATAGTAAGTAAACTAGAAAGTGAAATATTCTTACTGATTGGGTAAGAATTTGATAAATATTTCATACATATTTACTTTTATTAGTTTTTTAATACTTTTATTGACCACAGAGATGGGTACCGGCATATTAATTTTTTTCACTTTTGTAGTAAATAAGATGGAAATTTGACCTGATATCTTTTTTATTTTCCCCTTTCTCATTATGTACAAGCAAGATTAGATTACCAATACTTATTTTAATAAGTTTTAATAAAATTTTGATAAATTATTTTATTTTAATAAAAGTTTAATACACTTAATTGTATTTTGTTTTCCTTTATTTCACATGCAGAATAATTTCTGGGCTTTATCACTTACATAAAAAAACACATCCATTATAAATTGGTGAAAGCATTTGATTATTTCATTACATATCGTATGGTAGTAATAGGATATGTAAAGGCTAATTTTATCTCTGAATTTCATTTCAGCATAGTAGAAAGGAAAATGTAAAATTATTTATTAGTCAAAGGAGCTCGTATCTGATACAACTGAAAAAATTAGAGAATAAGAATGTGCATTTTGGAAAAGACATATTTGAAACATGCATTTGTTTTTGAAACATGTATTTTAGAAGTTGCATTATTGGCTGGTTTTCATAAAGTCTACTCAGATGACAAATTAATTGGAGCTTTAGCTTTTGCTAATAAAAATTTTTTAAAAGACTATCTGACTCTGGCTGGAGAAAAGTTTACCTTAGATAAAATACACTTAAGATTTTATAAATGATACTAGGGACTATAGTACCCATATAATTAATTTTATTTTACTGATGTAAATATTGACAATAGAAAATACAGAAGTGTTTCTCTTCCTTTATGTTTCTTGTAAACCTTGATTAAGCATGGAGTTTTAAAATAAATATCTTACCTTCAAATTATCTACATATCAAACTCCAGGTATAGATTAGAGATGCAGCATTCTTCATCTATGTAAAGTTTTTTTTTTTTTCACATACTACTAATAAGTTTGTAAAAATAAGCAATTAATAATTTTTATTTTCTTCATGTTTGTGCGTGATTTATATTTCTGGAATACTATATGGAAAACTCTGTCTAGGAGTGCCTGGGTAGCTCAAATGGTTAAGCATCTGACTCTTGATTTCACCTCCAGTCATGATCTCAGGGTCATGAGATGAGCCAAGTTGTCAGACTCTGTGCTCAGGGCAGAGTTCGCTTGTCTCTCTCCCTCTGCTCCTCCCACTGCTCTTGCTCTCTCTCTCTCTCTCTCTCTCTCCCTCAAATAAATAAGTAAAATCTTAAGATAGTGATAGAGATAGTGAGACACAGCAGAAGCGGGGAGGAGAGGGAGAAGCGGGCTCCCTGCTCAGCAGGGATATGGGACTCTATCCTAGGACTTTGAGATCATAACCTGAGCCACTCAGGCACACCAACAAGTAAAATCTTAAAAAAAAAAAAAAAAAAAAAGAAGAAGAAGAAGAAGAAGAAGAAAGAAGAAGAAGAAGAAGAAGAGAAGAAGAAGAAAAGAGAAAAGAAAGAAAAGTAAAGAAAAAGAAAAAGAAAAAGAAAAAGAAAAAGAAAAAGAAAAAGAAACCTCTGTCTATTTGAGCAGGTGTAAATGTAGTCTACACAATGGGATGAAAATCTAGAAAACAGAAGTCATTCAATATAGAATGTCCATAGACATTCATCTCAACAATTTGTGGTATTTGCCAAATAATATGCAGCCTAGAAATTATATCTCCCCTCAAAAAAGTCTGGTAAATTTGTAAAATCCCTTCTGTGGCAGCATAACACAGACTGAACAGCTTGTCTAGATAAAATTTTCACAGACATCAAGCATTTTGAAGAACATAGAGTTTAGTTTCTTTTTTGCATAAATCTGGAGAGCTCCTATTAAGAATAGCAGCAGCTAAATATACATACACATATATTTGATGTGCACTGCATTTAACTTATTTATTATGCAAAGTAATACGACGAGTGGCACAGCATGGCTGCAAAGGAGGGTGAAGAAAGATTGCACAGTCAGAAAATGAACAATGAGAAACTGAGGGGATCCCTGGGTGGCTCAGCGGTTTAGCGCCTGCCTTAGGCCTGGGGTGTGATCCTGGGGTCACAGGATCCAGTCCCATGTCGTGCTCCTTGCATGGAGCCTGGTTCTCCCTCTGCCTATGTCTCTGTCTCTCTCTGTCTCTCTCATGAATAAATAAATAAAATCTTTAAAAAAAACTGATTTGTACTAGAACACAGAACAGATGTAAATAAATATGTTGACAATTACACACTGAGGTTGGATTGGCAATACAATAGGAGATATAGGGTGTCTCCGCACTGTGTCTGTTATGTAACCACACTTTATATGATCAATAATTTAATATATGCCAACCTCTTCATGTGTACTATTTTCTAACATATATCTTTTCATTGACAATTACTGTGTAACTTTTAAAAAGGGACCGCATATAACTCTTTTATCACTGAGTCAGAGTAAATGGAATAGTTAAGAGCAAAGAGCCTGGCTGAAAAATTAATAAAAGTTTTTATAATCACCTTATTGAATGCTTATTGCATGTATATAACTCTCTAAGAATATTGTGGTATAGGCATTAATTTTTCTCATTTATGGTAAATGAACTTGATAACTTACTCAAGATCACATAACTGTAATACTAATGCCAAGATTTGAAATGACCTAATCTAATCCCCAAACCCATAAGTTTAACTAGTACAGTGTCTTGTCTCCAGAAATCTGAGCCAGGTTTCCATTCCATCAAGCCTTTGGGGAAGTTTTGATTTACTAATGTATTTATGTGATAGTTTTCTTTTAAATTAAGATTAACCGCTAATTGTAATGATTTTACTTGACATATATATTCACCAAGGATTAGTTATGGTTCTCTCTACTCATCAAAAGAGAATTGTAAGAAGTTTATTGAAATATCTTCAAGTGTTTTGGTCAAATATTCTCAGATAGGCATGGCTCTAGAGACAATTCAGCTGATTCCTATGCATTCAATTAAATGAAAGAATAATAACAATATTTTCTGTAGTGACTGTAGACAATTCCAATGGGGTTCTAACTGTACTCTGATTAGGATGGTAAACTAATTTGGATAGCTGGAAAATCACTTTGAAAATCATGTTTATTATTAATCAAGAGATCGTAAGCTGATCGTTAGGACAAGGATACATGATAAGCAAAAGGTTATTTTGAAAATAGTGTTGGATAGTGAAGTGAATTTATTCAGTTTGGCTAGTCTACACCCCTCCCCTGCCATGTAGAGTATTCTCACAGTGTAACTTCATTCTCATAGCATAGCTTCAAGATACCTTCATTAACTATGCTTTGCAGTGTAGTTTGTTTCATACTTTCTTTTTGAAATTCATACATATTTGTAATAAATTAACATAGGTTAAAGATCGGGACATCAGGTTTAACCTTACTTGAATAGCACATCTTGTAAAATATACCATAAAACAACTTGGGGTCTGTTAGACCCATTCCTTGTTTTTTTGGCCTTTACCAAATCACTAAGGGTCATATGCTGAAGTACTCTGTTAGTGGTAAGATCATTCTTATTTGAGATTTATAAATATTTAAACAGAGTGAAAATGATATATCTTGTATGAGAGGCTTTACATCTTTAGCTCTTAGATATTATTTGGAAATATATGTATGTCAAAACCCATGTTATTTTAGGACCATGGAGTGCGGGGTCTCTAAAAGTTGTGAGAAAGGAATAAAAATAGGAATACGAAAAGCTTAGAATTTAAGAAATTCTCTTACTATGGAGTTAGCCACAAGTCCTCAAATGTGACTTGAGTTGGTATTTATCTCCAAGGATATCTGAGCAGGTTAGAGGGCATCAGAGTGGAAGTCTGAGCAAGTGTGAAATAATTAATAAGGTGCTTGACAGCATAATTGTTAGTAATCTCATTGGAGAAAGATCCCAGCTAGACTATACAGGGGAAGGATCCAAGTCTTGAATGCAAGGGAATACATAGCATCTGGGAAAGGGCTCAGGCTCACAGAGAGGCTGGATGTGATTCAGAACAGGGATCCAGCCCTAGTGGGTGGATGGAGGTCAAGCCAGAGGCCTGGAATATATTCCTGGGGAACCAGGTGGAGGAATAATCGTAAAACTATGAAAGGAGGTGGAACCCAGAAAAAAGCTTTGTAAAGCTGTGGACCTGTTACTGATTCTGGCTCTAGTCTAACTTTCAGAAACACAATGAAGTCCAAGTCTTAGCCACTTAAAAGGATGAGTTTCTTGATATATTTCCTCACTGGGTCAGGTATAGAGTGGGGCAGAAATTCTTGCCCTTGAACGAGGATGAAACAGTCTGGCAGGATTCAGTATTCAGTAGTGTAATCATTATTGGCAGAATCACTTATAGTATAACATACATTAGGAATTTAACTTGGTTTTTATGTTGTAAATTAGTGCAGTATATAAGAAAGTGAACTTAAAAACATGTTATGTCTAAGTTGGGGTTCCCAGAAAATAAAGCTTGAGAGATAACATTATTCGTTAACTACTCATTTCCATCTCAAGAAAGAGGAATGAAGAGAAAAAAGTCAGACATTTTAGTGGAGGTTCCTATCCTCTTATCTCAAACCCTGGAGTCAGATATCTTGATTTTCAGAAATGCGAGAGTTTATAGACATAACAAGGTACAATGATCATACTTATTGTAACATCTACAGTGAACTCTGGTGCAGCATTATGTAATCAAACAAAAGAAAGTATGAATAATTAAGGAATATAAAGAATCGAGTCCTCATGAAGAATTGTGTACTTGTACCTAGATTCCAGAAAACCTTCAAGCAAGTATTCACTTATGACTGTCTGACGCAATTCTCTGAGGCAACACAGAGACTGTCTTAAAGATTGTATTATTAACAGGCTTCAAAGGAGCATCAGTTATTTGTCAGTTCCTAGGAACTTACCCCCTATTACTCTTGCTGCCTAGCTCACTCTCTCCAGCTACTCTGGTCTTCTGGAAGGTTATCATGGACTCCAGGTGCATTTCAGCATCTAGCATTAGGTGTTCCTCTAGTGAGATACTCTTTGTCCGGCAACTTTATAGCTGATTCCCTTAGCAGCTTCAAGTTGTTGCTTAAATGTCACCTGTTAATGAACTCTATCATACCCACTCTACTTAAAATTGTAACCCAGAAATGGGATTACTAAATCACAATAACAATTCCATTTTTAATTTTTGAAGAACCACCGTACTGTGTTCCATATAAGTTGCAATTTTACACACCCAACAACAGTGCACAAGTGTTCCAATTTCTCTCCATTCTCACACATTGTTTTCGATTCTTTGTTTTTTTTTTTTTTTATAGTGGCCATGATAATGGGTGTAAGGTGTAGCTCATTGTTTTGATTTGCATTTCACTAATGATCAGTGCTGTTGGACAACTTTTCATTTGCCTATTGACCATCTGTATATCTTCTTTAGTGAAATGTCTATTCGAGGCCTTTGCTCATTGCTTTTAACTGGGTAATTTTTTTTTAACATTGTTGAGTTGTAGGAGTTCTTTATATATTTTGTATTTCAACTCCTTATTAGATATTTGCAAATGTTGTTTTCCCATTACATAGGTTGCCTTTAACTTTGTTGACTATTTCCTTGAGACCCCAACATTTTGAAGTTTAATGTATTCCCAAAAGAATAGAAAGCAAGATCTCAAAGAGATTTTGCACAGTGTTCACTGCAGCTATTGTGGAAAATACAATAGCCATGAGATAGAAGCAACCCAAATGCCCATTGACAGATGAATGGATAAACAAAATGTAATATACATACACTAAATACACAATGAAATATTATTCAACCTTAAAAATTATGAAATCCGATCACATGCTACAATAGTAATGAACCCTTAGAACATTATACTATTTTATTCTGTTTTTTATTTGTTTAACATTTTTATTTAAATTCCAGTTAGTTAACATGTATGTAATTTTAGTTTCAGGTGTAGATTTTAGTGACTCATCCTTTACATACAACACCCAGTGCACATGACAAGCGCCCTTCCTAATACTCGTCACCCATCTAATCGATTCCTCCACCCAGGAAACCCTCAGTTTGTTCTCTATTGTTAAGAGTCTATTTCCTGTTTTGCCTTTCTTTTTCACCCTATGTTCATCTGTTTTGTTTCTTAATTCCACATATGAGTGAAATCATATGGTATATGTCTTTCTCTGACTTATTTTGCTTAGCATAGTACCCTCTAATTCTATTCATGTTGTTGTAAATGACAAGATTTCATTCTTTTTGATGGCTGAGTATTATTCCAGTGTGTATATATACCACCTCTTCTTTATCCATTCATCAGTTGATGACACTTGGGCTGCTTCCATATCTTAGATATTGATAATACTACTATAAACATCAGGGTGCACATGTCCCTTCGGATATCCTTTGGATAAATACCAAGTAGTGCCATTGCTATATCATAAGATAGTTCTATTTTTAACTTTTTGATGAACTTCCCTACTCTTTTCCATAGTGGCTGCACCAGTTTGCATTCCTACCAACAGTGTCAGAGGGTTCCCCTTTCTTTTCATCCTTGTTAACACCTGTTGTTTCTTATGTTGTTGATTTTAGCCATTCTGACAGATGTGAGGTGATATCTCATTGTAGTTTTGATTTGTATTTCCCTGATGATGAGTGATATTGAACATCTTTTCATATGTCTGTTAGCCATTTGTATGTCTTCTTTGGAAAAATGTCACCTCATGTCTTCTACTTATTTTTTAACTGGATTATTTGTTTTTGGGGGATCTTGATTAAGTTCTTTATAGATTTTGGTGATATTTTGTAATATCACTGTAATATCTACCATTTGTAAATAGCTTCTCTCATTCCATAGGCTGCCTTTTAGTTTTGTTGTCTCCCTCACCATGCAGAAGGTTTTTATGCTGATGAAGTCCCAATAGTTTAGTTTTGCTTTTGTTTCTCTTGCCTGTGGTGACATGTCTAGGAAGAAGTTGCTATGACTGAGGTCAAAGAGGTTACTGCCTGTGTTCTCTCTCGTATTTTGATAGTTTCCTGTCTCACGTTAAGGACTTTCATCCATTTTGAATTTATGTTTGTGTATTGTGTAGCATGGGATGTTTTTTCATTTCTTTGTGCCATCTTCAATTTCTTTCGTGTTTTATAGTTATTGGAATATGGCTTTTTTACCTCCTTGGTTAAATTTATTCCTAGGTATCTTATGATTTTTGGTACAATTTTAAATGGTATCAATTCTTTGATGTCTCTTTCTGCTGGTTTATTATTGTTGTATAAAATAAGCCAGCCACAAAAAAACAGATAGTGTATGATTCCACTTATATGAGATATTAAAAATAGTCAAGCTCATAGGAACAAAGTAGAATGCTGGTTGCCTGAGACTGGGGGAGAAGGGAAAGCAAAGAATCATTCAATGGGTATGAAAATAAAATGTTCTAGAGATCTGTTGCATAGTGATGTGAATATACTTCACACTGCCGAACTGTACATTTAAAATAGTTAAGATAGTAAATTTTATATGCTTTTTACCACAATTTAAAAAATTGCAACCAGCTTCTTCTAACTTTTTGATCCTGATTATACTTACCCTTCTTTGTTGTTTCCACAGAATACATTATCTTTTAATGTATAATAGAGTTTTCTTGTATTTTATTTTATTATCTGTCTTTCCACTATCCCTTTCCTCACCCAATATAATGAAAGTTCCACAAGGCATGGATTTTTGTTGTTGTTGTTGTATTTAGTGAGGTATTCCTTTTTTTTTTTTTTAAGAAAGAGAGTGTGTAAGGGGTGGGGCAGAGGAAGGGGGAGAGAGAATCTTAATATTAAGCTGGGCATGGAACCTGATTTGGGGCTCCATTTCACAACCCTGAGGTCATGACCTGAGCTGACATCAATAGTCAGGTACATAACTGACTGAGCCACCTATGTGCTCCTACTGAGGTATTCTTTTTTCTTTTTTAAAATAAAGATGTATTTATTTATTTAAGAGAGTAAGATAGAGAACATGAGTAGGGGGAGGGGCAGAGGGAGAAGCAGGCTCCCTGCTCAGCAGGGAGACAGACGGATGTGGGGCCCTACTCAGGTATTCTTGACAATATCTGTCTCAAATGGATATTTAACGAACAGTTGTTTACTGCAAGAATGGGACCCAAATTGCAGTCAGTTAAAAATTACTAAACATATCTTCTTTATCCATTCATCTACTGATGAAAACTTGGGACTGCTTTCATATCTTGGCTACGGTAAATCATGTTGCAATAAACATTGGGGCACATTATCTTTTTTGAATTAATATTTCTGTTTTCTTTGGAAAATCCAGTAGTGGGATTACTAGATCATATTGTATTTCCATCTATAATATTTTGAGGAACTTCCATACTGTTTTCCACAGTGGCTTTACCAATTTATATTCCTACCTATAGTGCATGAGGTACAAACTTTTTTCTTTTCTACATCTTTTTTTCCTATATTTTCATGAATACTTGTTACTTCTTGTCTTTTTGATTCTAGCCATTCTGACGGGTATTAGGTGATATTTCATTGTGGTTTTGACTTGCATTTCCCTGATGATGAGTGATACTAAGCATCTTTTCATGTGTCTGTTGGCTATCTGTATGTTTTCTTTGATGAAATGTCTATTCAGATCCTCTATCAATTTAAAAAAATATTTTATTTATTATTCTGAGAGATAGAGCATGAGTGGGGGGGGGGAGGAGGAGAAAGAGAACCAGATTCCCTACTGAGCAGGGAGCCCAACACAGGGCTCGATCCCAAGACTCTGGGATCATGACCTGAGCCAAGGCAGGTGCTTTACAGACTGAGCCAAATACCATATGATTTCACTCATATGTGGAATCTAAAAAAACAGAACGAACGAGTAGAAAAATAAACAAAAGCTGCATTGGATCTGTAAATACAGAAAACAAACGAATGTAGCCAGAGTGGAGGAGGGTGAGGGAATGGGCAACACTAGTGAAGGGGAATGGGAGATACAGATGTTCAAATACAGAATGAATAAGTCACAGGGATAAGAGGTACAGCTGGGAAATATGGTCATTGGTATTGCAATAGCATTGCTTGGTAACAAATGGTAGCTACACTTGTGATGAGCATAGCATAATGTATAGAGTTGTTGAATCACTATGTTGTACATCTGAAACTAATTTAACATTGTGTGTCAACTATACTCAATTTTTTTAAAAAAGGAAAGAAAATCATAAGAAAGAAAATACAAAAAATCCTTATCCTTTAAAAAAAATTTACTAACACAGAAGAAAAAAGCCAGATTAAATGAGAATAACTATATATTACAGAATTTAATTCATAAAGACTTCAAATACTGTAATTTTCAATATACTTTGCAACTCGAATGCCAAATCAGATTTAGACATGCAAGAGATTTATGGGTGGAAATACTGATGATGGGTAAAGGAGAATGATCAAGAACAGGCTTGTGTAATGCCTATAAAAGAGGGAAGGAAGAATTGGATATGGAAAAGCCTTAGACCACATTAAGAGTGTGAGGAACTCCCTGCCAGACTGATGGGGAGTCACTCACTGGAAGAGTCCTTCATAGAACAATAATGCACTGTGTCTAGTAACTCCACTATACCCAGTCAAATAGGGGAACATGTCATTAGTATGAATATTCTACAGAATCCAAAGGGGCAGCAGCAAGACTGCTTTCTGCTGTGAGTTCTCTTCAACTAGATCTATATGGCACACATCATCAGCAACTTCAAAAATTATAGAAAAATAAAAATATAATAGAGAGTATTAAAAGTTTTAAAAATTGGGCAAATTTGAAGAAGAACCAGTTAAAATTCTAGAAATGAAATAAAATGATTGATAAGAAAATAACATATCAGTTAAGTAGTAGCTTAGAGATAAAGCTGAACTCAACAATTAAAAGAGTCAGTTGACTGAGTTACTAAAGAATACATAACAGAGAAAGAGGAATGGAAAAATAGAGTTTAATACATAGGGAATAGCAAAAGTTTTGGTATATCCTAATCTAAGTTTCAGGTGAGAGAAAAGGAATTGCAGGTGTGGCACTATTGAGAGAAATAATGACTAGGAAACTTCTTGAATTGTTTAATGAATCCAAACCATGTATAACATACCCCAAACTGTGTTAAATAAAATAAACCATTAATCAGGCAAAATAATTAAAAGCGTGGTACATCTTTTTTTCTTTTCTACATCTTACAGATAAAAGGATTCTCAAATCAAAAATCAGAATGTAACACCTATTTCAATTGGCATGCAGAAGCCACCAGTCTTCAAATTTCCCAAGTAGCTTTATCAAAAGATTCATTGCAAAAGGCTAAAGAAAAATTAAAGATCCAAGAAGTATCTAAAACAAAAACCCAAAAGACTGATGTGACCCCTGCCACCCTGCTCTATCTTCCTTTACCTGAGTCCTCAGTCTACTAATCCTCTGTTTGAATTTTAAAAATTAAAATCAGTGGAAAATCTTGCTAAATTCGGTAGACACCAGGGTTACACTCTCTACTTTAAACAAGATATTTGAAAGTTTTCAAATATATAAAAAAAAAACTCTAAAGAAAAAAAATATTAAGATAGCTAGGGAGATTGGGCAGATTATCCACATATTGTTTCCTTCCTAAAAGCAACAAAAGAAGATATAAGGTAGTGAAATAGTACCTTTGAAGGACGAAGTGTCAACCTATAACTGCATATACATTTTCAAGAGGAAGGTGAATTAAGTATATTCACAGATTAAAAGTGCTGAGGTACTTCACATTAACAAATTCTCTTTAAAGGAATTTCTAAGTGAAAAACAAACAAAAACACTTGTAGATCAATCTAACCAATTTTAAATATGTGTATTTTCACATACATTTTTATAGAGATAAAAATAAAAACATACCTGAAATCTTGTATAATATTTTAAAAAACAAGGTAAACATAAAAATCTTGTGTAGTAATTAATCTCTACATTGTATAAGAGGGTAAGCAAATAAAAGCTTCTAATATCTTTTCTTGCTTATGAAAAGGAAATCTATAGATAGACTTTAATCTTAAATTAAAAATGCATATTAAAATGAATGTGGCTACCATTAAAGAACGACTAATTCTTGACTTCTATTCACATAGTAAAGTATCTTCAACATATTATATAAGGCAAAAAATTGACAAGACTACAAGGAGAAAATGATAAACACCTTGATAAAAATCTTTTAACACAACATTTTCGGTAATATAAATACTCAAGATGACAGAATCAGTAAGGTTAAGTGGAATGTTTTTCTTTTTCTCTAGCTACACAGCTTCATTTAGCTTAGGGGAGCAGGCCTTAAAAAAATCCTATCTGATTTGAATATCAGCCTCCCATTTGGCCAACTTCTGACCATGGAGCTACTCAAAAAAGAGAGAGAAAAGAGTGAGAAAAAAAAAGGAAAGAAAAGAAAAGAAAGAAAAAACAAAAAGAAAAAGAAAACTTTCAAATATCTTTCTTAAAGTTTAAAGTAGAGAGTGTAACCCTGGTTTCTACCGAATTTAGCAAGATTTTCCACTGATTTTAATTTTTAAAATTCAAACAGAGGTTTAGTAGACTGAGGACTCAGGTAAAGGAGGATAGAGGGGGGTGGCAGGGGTCACATCAGTCTTTTGGGTTTTTGTTTTAGGTACCTCTTGGATCTTTTTTTTAGCCTTTTGCAATGAATCTTTTGATAAAGCTACTTGGGAAATTTGAAGACCTTGGTGGCTTCTGCATGCCAATTGAAATACGTGTTGCATTCTGATTTTTGATTTGAGAATCCTTGCTTTCAGATGTACTTCTTAAATGAACAATCTTGTCTAACTGGAATATTCCCCATAATGTCCATTGTAATTCTAGGTTGACTTAGTAAGATTTTTCCATTTTTTTTTAAGATTTTTCCATTTTATGTCTAAGAACCATATATTCTTAGACATAAAATAAGCCAGTGTACCTGCGGTGGTGTTCTCAGTTCTGTGAAACCTGAAGATCTCATTTCTTTAGCTAAGACTTGGGTCTTGGAGTCAAATTAATAATTACGAGGGATATGCTACTGGGTTGAGGATTTTGTGATGTTTTACAGTGCACCTTGTTACATGGAGATTTTCTTGAGGTTGGCAAATGACCTAGTATTAATCTACTCCATTTTGTGACCATCTGATTCTAGTGTGGGTGTCTTTGAATTAGGTGGCCAGGATTCTGAGAGCTTAAGTGTTCAACCCCTACCCACCAAAGGAATTGGCTTCCCAGATTCCCCTTAGCAACAGGCCTATTATTTCCTTCAGAAGATTTCTTTATAGTGGTGTACACCCTGATGGCTTTTAATAGTCTGAATTGTGTCTACTTAGACTTTGACTTTGATGGTGAAAATAGTCCAAATTTATTGTCTTGTTGCCTCCAAGTTTTCCAGGGACTTATTCCAGGACTTACCTTGATGCTTCATGAATCCCCTAGTGGCTGTCACCTATTGTGGACTCCCAATGTAACTATCACAGAACCTTTCCAGGACCACTATTTCTCTTTATTTATTTTTTTAAGTAAAGTTTGTTTTTATCAGAGAGCTTCCCACAAGGAAGTGAGACTCGATCTGAGATTGACTTATACACAGCTCCCAGTAATGGCAAGAGGAACACTGAGCTCAAATTGTAGGTGCCTTGCCTATGCAATTTGTCCTTTAGGCCCTCAGCAGTCAACTTCAGATCTCATTCTTCACAGCCAAAAATTTAAAAAATGATTGAAGAAGGGGCACCTGGGTGACTCAGTCGGTTAAGCATTGACTCTTTTTTTCAGCTTGGGTCATGATCTCATGGGTCCTGATACCAAGCCCTTCCTGGGGCTTGAAGCTCAGCAAGGAGTCTGCTTGAAGATTCTCTTCCCCTGCCCCTCCCTCCACTCATGTGCTCTCATGCACACACTCTCAATTAAAAAAAATACATAAATACATAAATCTTTTAAAAATGATAAAAGAAGGTAATTTAGATGATACAAAATAAACTTTTTTTCATGAAGCGAGCAGTCTCCTTTTAGAGAAATGCCAATGAGGCAGAATGAAGGATGCCTTTATAGGGTGAAGAATAAAGAATGAAGAAGAGAAAAATAGAAAATATCTGATTGGCTGGGGCCACATCGTCATTGTATAGGGTGAGTAGCAGACTCAGAGATGGCTTGGAGTTTGGGGTGTGGTTCACTGGACATTTACAGGGACATAAAAGTTTTGGTTTGCTGATGAGGCACTCCCAGCAGGAGTGGCTCTATCTTGGACATAGAAAGTTATTTCAAAAACAAGTATTAAAAATTTCTTTATTAGCAATTCAAGTATAATTCCTTTACTCACACATTCATTAAGCATTTAATACGTAAACCGTGGTGACATGTTTTGTGAGATTTAATGCCCTTTGAACTATCAGTACATAAACAGGTTTTCTTTCTTTCTTTCTTTTTTTTCATAAACAGGTTTTCAAACATACTTTAGTAAAATGTAGAACTCCTCCACATAATTAGATCACTGATTTCTTTGGTATAATTACATCTAAGAGAAGTGAACTTACTAAGAGTCTTGGGGATCTGACTGGACTTTTTGTGGCTTATTTATTGCTATTGAGACCATGGCTATGAAAAACCCATCTTAATATTTCTTTATATATTCTTTTATTTATTTTGTATTTGAAACCTGATCATTTTCCCCAACACACTGAAGCTTATAATGACTTTTTTCTTTATCCAGAAGTAGTTAAATTGAGAAAAATTAAAGATGAATCTCTAGAAGAAAAAAAAACAATATGAATGAATGAAGATATACCTACAAATGTTTTCATTTATAAATTTTAGTGTCATTTAATATTTTGTCATGGATATACAATAGTCTCATTTGTGTTTTTACATGTTTAGGGAAATTATCTGGAGTAGAATAATTATATTTCTGAGATCATCTCATATACTTCCTAAGCTGTTGTACATCTTTATAACACTTCTAGCATTTATGATTAATAATTATTTCATATATTTATCTCTCTTAGATGGTACTGTTAACACTATTACTACTACTAAGAGCTAACATTTTCATCCCAGCACTGATCTAAAACATTTTATGTTAATTGTCATTTAATTTTCTCAACTACCAAAATGATGTAGATACCATTATGATTCACATGTTAAGGATAAGGAAAATAAGGCAGAAAAGTTAAGTAATACAAAGATTAGTTCACACATTGTGGGGCCAAGATTATAAACTCCAAGAGAGTAGGAAATATAGCCCACATATCCCCAAGGTTTTGTTCAGTGTCTGGTGCTTATAATGCTCTTTTAATATTCAGTAAACGAACACATGAATGAGTGTAAGTTTAAGAAATACAACTTAAAGGTTTGCACAACATGTTTTCTTGCTTAGTTGAATCTAAATAATGATGCAAGATCTGAAAAGGATAATTTGACAAGTTCTCTGATTAATCTGATTTCTCAATAAGTCTTAGGTTATATCCATATGGACACAATGAATGTGCTACACCATATCAGTCTTCCTGTTATGATCTCTTCAGATAAAGATTATGGTGTCATATAATTGATTTGACTTCAGTGATATGAGTGAAATCAGATTCACTGGCTATCAGATTTATTCAGAACTTAACTCTGAGGATACCTGTGCCCAATCAATAGATAAAATCATTGAGTACCCTGAAATAAATACAATTCTCTTATATTTGAGGAAAGAGTAAGCATCAGATTTTATATAAATAGTTAAAGTGGATAATAGTAAGTCATTTAGAAACATTTGTACTTGAGAGAAACCAAAAATAAAAGAGACAAAATTAAACATATATATTTTTAGTAATAGAGAGGAAATTCAATGAAAACAGAGGTTAGGAAAGAAGTTATAGGAGTCTTTCAAACATTTAAGATGCACACTCATTTTGGAACTTTTCCAGGAAATTTAACAAAACAAATCGAAAGCAACTAATTCTTTATCATTTTTCTTACATGAGGACAAAACAATATTCTATAATAGGAATATATATTTTGATCTCTTAGAGATACATTTGGCACTGAATGAGATAAAAATTCTACATGAGTATCATATATTTCTATGTTACCAGGGAAGTCAAGTTGATACAAACATCAAAGCCAACAAAGGAGTGAACTGAGGCAGTTTGCTTTTATTTCTAATCCCGTGGTAAAGCAACTCATATTAGTTCTAAAATATTTAAGAAAAAAAAAGAATTGATAATACAACTCAATATTTATATACTTAGCTCATAACAAAAAGAATGTTCGATATTATTAGCCAAAAGAGAAATGGGAGAAAATGAAGATGTGGAAAGTGTGCAAGTACAGTTTGCTTTAAATTAAACATTCTAAAAATGCTCTTTTCTTTTAAAATGTGAAGCAATTTTGCAGAGTAACACTATTTTAACTTAAAATATTTACTCTGGGGGGTATTGCACATAGCATGTTCATTGTTGATAGAGTTTTGTATGAGAAAATGGCCAATGTAAATAATCAGATGTGAGATAAGTCACGTAGCCTTTGACAGCTTTTCTTCATTAACATGTATCAGTGCAGGCTGAGGATTGTATTCATGCTCTCCTCAAATGATCTTCAAAATGGAACACTTTGAAAAGGGGGCTCTTAAATTCAGTCATACAACTTATTCAATTCCATCATCTCAAATTTGTGAAGATGAAAGACCCATCTCACAGGAAAGATCCCCTTAGGTGAATTAAGTGCAGTTTGACAGTCTGCACAAATGCAGAGACATTAGACTGTTAAGTGGCCACATGTGTATACACATGTTTAGTGTTAAGGCCATAAAGCAAACATTAGCAATCAAGAACATCAGATTGATTTTGGAGCGTATGTCTTCCAAGACCCCACAAAATCTGGACAACAGCTTGGGAAAGATTCAGAGGAGTTCTTAGACAGTACGCCTCAATCTCAATTGCAAGAGATTGTGCTCATATGCTAAACTTGCTCAGAGACTACCTAAAAATTCATCTCTACCTTTGATAGAAGCGCGAAGTGAAAATTACAAAATCTGTTTGTCATCACTGATCTCCATCATACTTCACCAGAAGACAGCAACCAGTAAGTTCCATCAAAACCTACTGGCTCTGCTGACACATTTAGAAATGTTAGTGCATAATTTGCTATTGTGCATTACTTTATGTGCAGGCTCTCATTATCATAGTCGTATAGTATGAGGCATTCGCACATATGCATACAGCATGTTCCCACCAGGCGTAGTCGGTCATCGTTGGTAACTTAGGGACAACAACAATGCTGTTTTGTTTTGTTGTTATGGTTTCAGACAAACCTTCACAAATTTATTATTTGGACACAAAATGAACTCTGCATAATTACGATTATCCAAATAATTCATTTAAAAATATAATTTTAGTTGATTAAATAGAACAGTGGTTTTCACTTTTTTCTTCTACTTTTTTTGTGATCAATGACATCTTTTATTCAAATAAATCTTGCACAGATGAAGCAGATAAGAAAAAAGATCTTGTGGTTGAAGTGTGTGGGATGGGGGCAAGGGGGGAACTTCATCTTCTTCCATGGCTGTTTTATTTTCACAGCAGCCCCTAAGGCAATTTTAATTGCTTTAGGGCTGTGTGCAACATTTTGAAAACTATTGATGTCCAGGAAAAAGCAGAATTTGTCTCTTCCTGAGTTAGAGTAACTTTCAAACAGTAAATTAAGTTATTACTGTAATGACGCAGCACTTAATGAAGGTTACTTGATATTTGGGCACAGAAAATCTCTCCTCAAGGATTAACTAATACTCATCTTCTGCATGAGACACATATTGAGGTGGCTACAGGCATTTTTAAATAAATACACACTGAGCTAGCCATTCATTCTAAGTCACGAACGCAAGGCAGTACTTACACTCTCTAGTGAAAACAGCCTAAATTCCAGAATGGGGACAACTGGCTTAAGAATCAAAATCAGGAAGTGACTTCATCAAGGAAGTGACACAAGGTCTGTTTACTAACAGAAATTAGGGTTTCACTTTCAGCCTTTATTCACTAAATAGGGGCACTAAGGCTAGCTGTGAACACTGAGAGTTTAAAACCTAGTCCTGGTCCTTCAATTATCATAGAAGCATGCCACCCTTAGACGCAAAGACATACCTGATCCTAGAATTTTGAAAGAGCAATCCTATCTACCATAGAGCTATACTATCCCTGGTGTTTGAGTTACCTTCTCGTTTAGAGTCACAGGGATCAAGATCCACAAAATAAAGACAGTCTTTTCAACCTCATGTAGCAAATGAAAATGAGTTTATTAAATGCATCCCTAATGAAACAATACACATGCCATATGCATGACCTAGAGGAAAGCTGTTTTTCTTCCAAGGTTTAAAGAGCTGCTCTCTTCTTATTCTGCTGGAAGCTATATCACTGGGAGGATCAAGGACATTCTGACCTATTACATATTGTCCTGCATACCAGTACTTTAATTTGGGAGCATAGTTGGATAATGAATACTGGAATCTCTTGCTAAGGAGAAGCATATTGCAATGTATTTCGGTTAGTCGACTCAATGACATGAAAAATATTTGCTGGTAAAGTCTGGTGATGTAACCCTAAGCTATAATTTTAAAAGATTACCTAAGATGCTTTCATTGCTTCCAAGAATGCTGGATAAGGAGCTAGTCATTTTTCAGGCCAAAGTGCAATGCCAATGATAGGGTATAGTCTACTATTAGTTAATACTTTGGTTAGCACCAGATCTGGGGAAGAGATAGAGAAAACAAGAAACTACCAGAGTTGAGCATGAAGTACTCATCTAGTTGGTCCTGTAGTGTCATATTAAAGAAGATATACAAAAATGCAAGGTGGAGACTGGGATGGATAGGATGGCCCTTTAAAATATTCTGAAGACCTGGAATTCTACCCTTTTTATTTTTGGAAAGAGAAATAAGCAGGATGGACCTGGTCAATTTTCTCTCCAGAGTCTGTCTACTTATTCAGTGATTCTAGGAGAACAATAGGTTAACTTTATGTCAGTAGTCATAGAAAAGAAGGTATGTTTTAAACAATGAAGAAACAACAGATGTTGGCATACGCAGAGAAAGAGGAACCCTCTTACACTCTTTATGGGAATGCAAACTGGTGCAGCCACTCTTGAAAACCGTATGGAGTTACCTCAAAAAGTTAAAAGTAAGACTGCCCTACCACCCAGCAATTGCACTACTAGGTATTTATCCCAAGCATACCAACATAGTGATTCGAAGGGGCATATGCACTATAGCAGCAAGGTCTACAATAGCCAAACTCTAGAAAGAACCCAGATATTTAAATATTACTCAGCCATCAGAAAGAATGAAATCTTGCCATTTTCAATGAGAGGATATTACGCTAAGCAAAATATGTCAGTCACAGAAAGAAATAGAACAAATTGAGGGTTGCTGGAGGGGAGGTAGATGGGGGAATGTAGTAATTGGGTGATAGGCATTAAGGAGGGCACCCGATGTAATGAGCACTGCGTGTCATGTGCAACTGATGAATCACTAAATTCTACCCAAAATTAATCATACAACTTTGTTAACTAACTTGAATTTAAATAAAATAAGAAAAAGAAAAGAAGATATTTAAAAAGAAATTTTAAGCTTAAATCTTCCATATTTATTATTTATAATGCTGAATTTACTTTGATTTTAATGTGTACATTTTTCTTCCCAATAGTGTGATAGCTCTGTGGGAATATTCCCCTCAACAAAATGCTTGGAAATCAATATCACTGTATGCTCTGGACCAAGTACAGTTAGTGCCCTGAAAGTGTTGTGCACCCAGAAATGTTTTGCATCTGCTAACATGTGTAACCCAGATCTAAGGATCCAAAGAAGCTATTGTTAGGATTACTATGAGGATGATCTTAGTATATAAATGAGAAGAACAAAATAAGTAATTAACTTTTTATGCATGTTTTAAAAGTTCAACTGTGTTATTTCTGTTGGTTGTCTAATTGGCCTTCATTTTCCCCTGTGTTATGCCACATTATATTCTTAGAACTGGGTCTGTGGGGCTTCTTTAAAGCTAACAGTGCTGGCTTTCTTGAGAGAATCTTTTACCGTGCTCCTAGGAGTACAACACCCTGACCATTTTAAACTAAATAATCAGCTTGAAATGTCTAGGGTTATATAAAATTCAGCTATAAACATCCATGAGTGCCATCATATGGGATCATATTCTCAAGGGAGAGTTGTTTTTTCCCCTCCCTCTTCTTTTTTAACTCTGTGGCAAGGTCTAAGACAAGCAATTTCCCTTGCTTTTTTTTTTTTTTTTCCTTTTTTATGTGGGTCAGATATATTTCTAGCTTACCCTCTATCCTGAGTTAAGTGTGGAGTTTCCTTTTGCATCCTCAACTTTGGGCAAGCCCAGAATGTTTTGTCTTTCTGCTCCCTGCAAAGATGACTCACCGGGGTTCAGCAAATCTCCCAAAGAAAAATCCACCTTTAACACTATTTCCATCTCTCAATCACATGTTGTTATTGTTTTGCCTCTTAGTATCCTTTGCCAGATTGTCAATTTATTTGAAAAGGCTTTATGCTTTCTGTCATATTTTAATTATTTTCAGCAGTGGTGTAGTATCTAATAAGCTAAATGTGAAAATATGGCTATTATAACTGCTGATAATACTAAACTTCTGAGATACTGCTGCTTTTGTGATATTTAGTCCTTCTGTATGAAAAGTATCCATTAATATTCAAATATCAGCTCATATTTGAGAAAGAAGTACTTCTTGACAAATGAAAGAGTTGAATTCACCTTTAAACCTCACAGTATGAATATTGGCAAGGGAAATGAGGCAAATGTTGTAAGGAAGCTAAGGAGACAACATAGAAGGGAGTTGAGGACATCAATAAGAAGAGAGCCATAAATTCAAGAAAAGACACAAATTCCCATAATATGAAACTTAATTGTTGAAACTTCCGATATTACTCTCTCACCCTCTGAACATGGGCAATCCATTTCTTGTGCTCTAATTCTATTCCCTAATGTTCTGCGATGACCGCATCAATCTGTTCTTTCTCTCAGTTGTCATTCACTTTCTTGTCCATCCAGGCTATGCATATATTCTTTCATTTCCTCCTGTCAATACCTTCAAATTCCTTCATCCTCACTGACCCCCACCATGACTAGTTCTCCTTCCACCCTTCCTGGTGAAATACCGCCCCAAAGTCTGATAACTAAAATGGAGATAAGCCCATGGCCGATGGATTTGTCTCATGATAAACTTATGGTTCCACTTTCATGTGGATTTTCAAAAATGTATAAAACACTTTGTCGCCTCTCTCAAATCCTTCTCTCATTTGTCCATCTATTTTAATCTAAGTTTTCCTAAGGTCTTTTCTCTAATATCTATGCTTTCATTCCTGCAAATCATCTATCTCCATCCTTCTATACATAGAATATATATGCCTTCATTTGGATGTGGCTCAAAATCCTATCTTTTGTGTCCCAACTTATGTGTATTTGTTTCCACCCTAATGCTTTATCTCAGTGAAAGTGGTTCTTTTCTAGCACTCCCAGTATAATCTCCTCCTTTATAGCTCTGGTTTCACTTTTTCCTATTTCTCTGTATTTTACTGTAACTTTCTCATTTGATATACTATGTCAGTTGAGGATATCCTGCTTACTATGTTCTCTTAACTTTTTTATACTCCAGAGTAAGTACAAATTCTAAATATTCATATCCTGCTGAAGAGCTAAACCTAGTATTATTGTGATGTTATAAAAAACATTATAAAGCATTTAATTGGATAACAGAATTATGCAGAACCATTTTTCACTTATTGATGAACACAAATCCTACTCTATTATACATTTTCTAAACAATTTGATTAAATCATATATAATTCTCTTTAAAGTCCCTTTATGTTACAACATAGTCACTAAAAGAAATGCCATGGCATTTTTTCCCCCAATTTTTCCACTTGTATCTGGTTCTAGAAAACTACAAATGCATAGCTTTAGAAACTTCCTAAGTTTTTAGTTTAGATATTACTTTTACCAGATTTTTTGCCAATTTTATTCTCTGTTCATAAGTTCCATTTCTTGTCTATCTGATTGTCTCATATATATTTAATCCAATTATAGACTGGATGTTGAGACT
The DNA here is from genome assembly GCF_018345385.1 of Vulpes lagopus. NCBI lineage: Eukaryota > Metazoa > Chordata > Mammalia > Carnivora > Canidae > Vulpes > Vulpes lagopus. The sequence goes on along the minus strand of NC_054829.1, from coordinate 120,091,249 downwards.
AAAACTTTTTTATGTCTAACTAGCTTAGGAAAATGGGATAGTCCAGTGTACTTCCCTGATGATGGGAACAAGTCATCCTTTAATGGCTTAGATTTACATTTGCCATTTTTACTTTTATACCATCATCATCTGTGTCTTCTTTGGAGATCTTTAAACTTAGGGCCATTAATTATGGTTAGTTTCAGAAAAGAGCTTGAGGGACACCTGGGTGGCGCAGTCAGTTAAGCATCTGCCTTTGGCCCAGGTCATGATCTAGGGGTCCTAGGATGGAGCCCCATGTCAGGCTTGGTGGGGTATCTACTTCTTTCTCTCCCTCAGCCCCTCCCCTCTGCTTGTGCTCTCTCTCTCAAATACATACATAAAATAAAAATAAAAGGGCTTGAAAATACAGTAGGAGCATAATAACATGGACTGAGTTGCTAAGAAGAAATGTAAGTCCTCAATTATTGCTGGTAATATTTATTAGGAGTAATAAAAACTGTTCATGAGGTGGTTATTTGAGCTGTTATTTTAATTTTTGAGAAGAAAATGACTCCAGCAGGCTAGATAAATTTGAGAAACTAAAGACAATGTAAGAAAGGAAGAATAGTGGAAGATGACACACTAATGAGATAAAATGCTAGAGAGCCTTAGAAAAGGTGTTGAGAGCCTAAAAGCAAGCCCAGCCCTCTTTGAGAAACAATAGGAGATATCCAAGTCTTCATTTCTTTAAATTTCGACCTATCAACTGCCAGTGGGCCCTGAGTAATTTCTCTTCTTTACCTAGCCCAATGGGTAAAAAGGAGAAATAATACTAATCAAGGGGCCTTGCCTTTAAAAGAAGATGTTTTACCTTTTTTCTGTCCTCTACAAATTCCTATAATGTCTGATAATCTCCCATTTAAAGATGAAATGCTGTGGCATTTTTGGATTCTAGGGAGCACTGAGAATCAAAAGCCAGAACACAGAGATTTGTCTCCTCTTCTGATCTTAGTCACTCATGGCAGGAGTTGTAAAGAGGCCAAACCCTTTCCATAACTTATATTTTTTTGTGTGTGGTGGCCAATAGATGATAAAATGTAAACTAATTTTTTTCCCCAAAGCTAAGTGAGGTTTAGCTGGAAAAGACAACATAGTCCTCAGAGTGCTTACTTAGTCTGCCTTGATTAGATTCTACTTAGTTTTAATTGTTTAGGAAATGAGTTGCTCCATAAGACCTAGTCTGATTTATCAGAGTTCTCGTCATTGGGATTGTTGTTTATCCTACAGATGTGTGGCATTTTGGTTTCCATTTGCCATTGTCTTTCATGGTTATGTCACAAATTGGGAATTTTAGTGAAGATAAGGGTTTTAGGCTAAATTCAGACATTTCTAGGTTTCCTGGAAAAAAGTTATATTAATATCACTTGATAGCATCTCAGAAATATTTTAAAAACCTACTTTTATGTATTAAGTAACCAGGTAGAGGAGGTTCAAACTTTCAAAATGACAATAATAATAATAATAATAATCAAAGTAAGAATAAACACTGGTCAGGAAGGTCTTAAAGTTTCCTTCACTTGAACTGAACTTTAGGCTGGTTTCTTCCTAATTATAGACCCTGACTTCTATTACTTTAAACAACCTGCTATGATAGATTCTTTCTCTATTTCTCTGAAGTATATTTTTTTAAAGTCTCTTGCCAGTTTTACAACCCATAATATTTTCCTCAAGGGCCAGGGAGCCATAACAGTAAAAAATACTCACCACAAGATAGAAATCCTATATCTCAGTCTCTGATGGAGCCCTTATCTCAGTCTCTTTGTGAAGACTTTGACAGGTGACAATTAGCAAACAAAGATAGTCTAATTATAGACGAAAAATGAAAGAAAAAACAAAAACCTATTTGCAAACTCAGGAAGAACTTTGCAACTCAACTCGGTCAACTCATTGACCAATTGCCCCCTCTCAAGTCCTCCAGTATGATTTCATTAGCTCACCTCAGTACTTAAAATCCCTTCCACCTTTTATTTCAGCAGAGTTGAGTTCAGACTGAGTTCTAACCTCTCTCTCCTATTGCAATAGCCTTGAAGAAAGTATCCTTTTCCTATTTAACTTTGTCCAATAGAATTTTTGCTTTGACAAAACTTACATAGCACTCACAGTTTGCCAAGACTTTGAAAACCAGGACTTCATAAAAGAGATACTGTTTTTGCCTTTACTTTTTATGGAAGATAAACTGAGACCCAGAGTGATTAAGCCAATTGCTCAAGATGAATCCTGCCGGGAAGGAGCAGAGCTGAGGTTTGAACACAGGTTGACTGGCTTGATAATCATTGCTCTTAATCCAGTGCAATGCAGTCATTCAGATAATTTTTAGGCTCATAAGAATTGATACAGAAAAGAAAAATAGCAGAGACTCAAATCAAGAAACTTGTGTGGAGTTTTGGAAAACAAAAGAAGGTATTTCAGAATGAAAGGTTGATGTTGTTTTGCTGGGACAGAAGAGGCATTCACCCGCCTTTGAAAACAGATTTTATTTAAATTTAATTGGTGGACACAGATCTTTAGGACAGAATCTTAGGACTCTTTGACACAGATCAGGGATGGTTCCCAACTTTTGTCTGTGTACTGATTATTTATGTTTATGAAAGCAGTGAGGTAAAACTACAAAAGAAAATAATCTCCTTTAAACTAAATGCATTTAATAATACAGCCTACCTTTTGGCTACCTAATTGTTATGTGATGCCTTAAAATGTTTATCAATTCATAAAATATTTTTTTGTGTTAAATTATGGCTACTATTCTGTGATGGTTGGAGTGTGTTTATTTTGGAGAAAGGATTCATCAAAGAAGAAAAAAGATATTGGTAAATCCCAGGTGGCTAGCCTTCCACAAAGGGAGTTCTTGTCTTTCAGATATTAGTGGTAGACCGAGGGCACTCTGTTTTTGAGCAGTACTCTTTTTCTTCTGATGTCCACTTTTGTTTTGCTAGCCAATCTGGTCTGAGTCACATGATCTGCATGGGTCAACGCTTCTCAGAAGAGAAGGCCAAAGACTTCCTTGGTGGTCTTTAGCAGGTCTGTGGTGTTTGGTATGTTGACCTGCAGCATGATCTATAATCCCAGCTGTATCTGCTAAATAAACTTTAACTAAACCAACTCTTCAGGTAATGAACTTTATTTTTTACTATTTTTTACTATGAACTCTGAATCCTGTTTAGCTGATTAATTTATATAATTAATAAGTAATACTAGTAATTAATAATTTATATAATTAATAAGTAATACTCTTACTTGATTCTGACAGAGATCATACCAGTTTCATCTCACCCCCCTCTCCCCCCAATATTCTACTGTGGTCATTTAGCCAATGTCTTAGCTCTTTAGCAGAAAGGCGAAACTCACAAACCTCCTTTTGGGACTCTACCTCTTACATTCCGACAGGAGCAGAATGACATTAGAATCTGGGTCTTCAGGTGCAATCTCTTTTCTAATGAACAGAAATGGGAATTTCCCAGCTTTATGCTTCTTAATTAATGTCTGCTAATGAAATCCGACTCTAATCAGCCTACCTAAATAGCCAAGTGTGAATACATGTGAAAAGTAAAAAATAAAACCAAAAACAAAAAATAGATTCTCTGACTTTAGTGATGCCTATATGCAATGATCCTTTTCCTGCTCTCAATTTATTCGCACTATCTGTTCTTAACTTCCCTCTTTACCCAGCTTAGTTTACATACAGTTTCAGTAATAACACACACTCTTGCTTGTCTGTTATTTTTATATCATATCTCCCCACGCAGACCTAATCCTCATGATCCCCACCATACATTTTCTCTGGACTTGCAGCAGAGCATATGGGCAGAGGCACATCAGCAAAGACAAGTTCTGTTAGAAATTGATGGCCACTCACTCAATATACTGCTCACAATTTTTGCCATGTTTCTTAAGTTTCAATCAACTCACTCAGTTTCTGAAAAATTATGTCAACACTCTAACCACCCTTGCTCTCCTCCCTCCAGTTGTTTGATGACCATTTCTAATTAATAGAAAATTATAGCCAGATGCTGAGAACTCCTCATTTCTCAGTACCAAATAGAAATGCAGCCTTGCTACTCCACGGGTGCTCTGCTTACCGGCAGATCACCTGGAATGTGTTAGAAATGCAGACCTACTGAATTGAAATCTGCATTTTCACAGGTTTCCTAGCTGTTTTTGTGGATATTGAAATTAGAAAAGAATTAAAATGAGGGCACAGATCATTTCTTTCTCTCCTTTGAAAAGCAGAGAGAGGCATATTTCTATAAGGCGTATTTCTTTTCTTTCTCCTAATTTCTCAGAAATTTGCACTGAGATTGTTCCTTCTCTTTCCAGTGTATTCAGTTTCTCTCTTACAACTACAATTCCCTGCACTTACTTTTTTAAGTCTCAAATTCCCCTGCTAAATGCTTACACTTATCCAGTTAAAGTAAAATAAATACCAGTTACTGCCCTAGTTTCTTCTGTGTTCAGAGCCAGATTTCTCAAATGAGATGCTCATAATTAATGTGTCCACTTCTCCATCTAACACTTTCTTTACAACTCACTGCAAAGTGGCCTCTGGGCCATCACCCCAGTAAGTACTGTTCTCAGTAATTCACCTTTCATTCATCTCCTTACTCTCTCAGCAACATTTGACACTGTGGGAAGCCCAATGATGAATGAAGGACAAAATAAATATTGACATTTCAGGACCCTTACCTTTCCACTTTCTTCTCCCAAGGATCATCTTTCTAGTCATTTCACCTTATGCCTCTGGTTTCTAAGCAAAATAAGCAGATATTAGGCACATGCAAAAACTGCTTCAGTTTTCCAAACTGCTCTAGAATAATGCTAGGCCCTCAGATTAATACCTAGAATAATACTAGGCACTCAGATTTTATCAAAAGAATGAATATGTGTTATAGGTTATGTGTTCTTCCCATAATCTTCCACTAAAAGTTTTATTTTTTCTTTTAATTCATACAGTAATTACACATTACTGAAAGAAAACATCCAGCCTTCTTCTTTTTTTTTTTTTCCTCTTCCCTCCTCCTGCCCTGGGATAGACTTGTGCTTATATCAAAAGATATTCTTATATGGTGAGTAAACAGGATGGAGATAAGGAGCTTTTCTACCCTTTTAAGCTTGGGGTTTTATCCTTTATTTAACTCTGAAGTCTCTAGGCTTCTGAGCAAGAAATTGGCTTTTTCCACTTCTATTATTTGAATATCTGTTAGAAGTGGTTATATGAATTAACGGAAAGGAAGAAAGAAATTTCTAAGCCTTTGCTTTATTACAGAGTTCAGAAGTTTGAAAGCTTAGCACAGTTTTATTCTCAAAGATGACTAGGGGTCTTCTAGATCGATTTAAGCTTGTGCCTATATAATTCCCTACTTTCTGCCAGTGTGTACTGAGACACTTAGTTAATTTATGATTATTCTGCTGGGTTATTGAAGAAAACCTCCTGGGGAAAAGTAATATATGCTCATTTCAATTGTGTTTTCTTAGGGTTCAACCAATACCCTATAGGAAAAATAAAAAGATACCACAACTAAAGTAATTTTGGGAATGTTTATATATCATCCTTCTATACTCCTGTTTTAGGAAATTCATCATTTACATTGTTATATAACCTTTATTTTAAAGGACCCTTATTTTATCTTAGAAATCTAATATTTTGAGAAATAATATTGAGGAAGCACTGTTAAAAAGGACACCCAAAGTAAGCATTAAAAGTAGCTGTGCAGTTAAGTCTTTAGTTGCCTTAATAATAATTGGAGCTCCTAATTTTGGAGCTCTCATCCACTGAAGTATTATATGTAACAATTTTTAAAGCTGTGTATACTTCTTTTTAGATAGGGACACAAAAGTTCAAACAGATCAAAAAACATCCTGCCTAAGATCTCACACGTAGTCATGACTGCAAACCAGGAAAGTCTAAAGTTTACCTTCCCTTCACCTTGTCTTCACATCGTCCCTTCCACTGTCAGGTTAGCCATTACAGTAGAAACACCATCTGCCTGGAGGGAAGTTTTATACTGTTTTCTTCCAGTTTTGAGCTTTGGATAGGAATTTATGCTTAAATCGACATAATCCCTGTATACTCATTTCCTTGGCTTTCCTCAAGACATAGCAGTAACATGATGGGTTGATTGAGTGTCCTGACAGATGTACCTTCCAAGAGTGTAAGATAAACCCTGTAATTTTCTCAAGATTCAAAGTTATTTTGTACTGACTCTGGTCAAAATTCATCCCTATACAGAGAGAAATTTTCCATATAAGGCATTAACCAGCATTGTGGTAAACCTTTCCAACTTCTATTGTTTCCTCCCTCCTCTGTAACCTCTACCACTGGAAAAACAATCCCCTACTCCCTCCAACAGTTTTTCTAAAGTGAACTGACTTAGGGGTTGCTGAACATAAATGAATTACCTATTTTAAAAAGCTACTGAAGATGCCTCCTCAGAGTTTAAGCTATGACAACGGATTTGTCTGAACCTGATTATTTTACATACCATTTGAGGAAGCTAATTTCTGCTGGTATTCTTTTTTTTTTTTAAATAAAATTTAATAATATAAAAAGGCCTTCCAGAATTGCACCGAAGCTTATTCTTAATGAAGTATAAATTGTCAAGAACATTTGGGTATGTTTTTAGATGTCACCCCTAGATAATAATTTTGGAGCCCTTCACATCCTGGCTCAATCTCTTAGTGGATTGGACTTGGACTTCTAGCATTCCATTACTTCTTGTGTAAAAAGAAGCCTTTAATAGTTCCTATGGTTTAGAGTTATTCTAGGAATAAGTGAAATGATGTTTATAATGTTCATAGCATAAAGCCTGGGATATAGTTTGTGCATGTTAAATATTAGGAAATTGAGATGTGATCTTTTCTCCCAAACATAAGGAATAAAAATAGATAAGTAGTTTATTTTCAGCATTAAAAATGCTCATTTCTTTTAGGTTCCTACGTTTGCCTTATATTTTGTTATCGTTGTTTTAATCTTTTACAGGAGGGTAATCATTCTTCCCATAATCTTTGCTAGAGTTTTTTCCTACCACATGTTATTCCCACTACCCCTGCACCACAGGATCCTAGAAGTAGCCTTAGTTCCAACAGGAGATGGAGACTTCACCTGAAGTTTTTTAATGTCATATAACTATTATGGCTTATGATATATTTTAGAACCTAATATGAAAATCCCCATGCTTAGAAATTATAACCTCCTTTTTTTTAAAAAAAAAATTATTTATTCACAAGAGACCCAGAGAGAGGAACAGAGACACAGGCAGAGGGGGAAGCGGGCTCCATGCAGGGAGCCCGATGTGGGACTCCATCCTGGGACTCCAGAATCATGCCCTGGGCCAAAAGCAGACGCTCAACTGCTGAGCCACCCAGGGATCCCTATAACCTCCTTTTTTATATTGTTAAGGACTCCTGAAATGAATAACCTGAACTTTCAGAACTCCAGGTAATGAATAAGGGATATGTTTTGAAAGTTAAAATCCTGCTCTGAATCTAAGCACTGTGTTATTAGCATTTATAGTGTTATGCTTTATGTTAGAGATATTAAAGCTGATATTATTAGAGATATTATATTATTTTTTACCTGGTAGCTATGAGCTGCTAACACCTTGGGGTTCTCTTTAGTTTAATTTTTTAAAAGATTTATTTATTTATTTATTTATTTATTTATTTATTTATTTATTTGAAAGAGAGAGAGCACACACAAACAGGAGGGGCAGAGGGAGAGAGAGAGAGAGAGAGAGAGACTCCCAGGCTGACTCCCTGGTGAGCACGGAGCTGATAAAGGGCTGGATCTCATGACTCTGAGATCAAAACCTGAGCCAAATCAAAAGTTGGATGCTAAACCAACTGCGCCAGCCGGGCACCACTTGGGGTTCTCTTTAGAAGTTTCATTTGATGCAAAAATCATAAAATTTGTCTGCAAAAAATATGGGTAGACATTTAATATGGAGCAAGAATTTTATTTTTAAAATGGGAAAGTCTGCTCTCATTTATTCATTTTATTACTCTGTTGTCCCTAACTATCCACAAAATTTATAAACAGCAAAATCATACAAAGTACAGCACTATGCTATGAGAGAATTATAAAGCTATACTAAATGTGCTAAATTCCACCTTAGCTCAGGCAAATCTTAAAATTCAGTATCTGTATACCAGATGGTTCTGCATTCTTAATAGCACTTATTTCTTAGTGATATAGCTTAGAGATAAACTCTAATTTTATATATAATCAATGGTACATGTGCTTAGCTATTTTATGATATGTAGCCCAGCAGATAGTATACCTTCAGCTAGCTTTTGGCTGCTTCTGCTAAATTCCCCCAACTAGTGCAATCAAGGAGAATTACCATACCATTTGCTTGTGTTTATACCATATGAGAAAGCTTTGGACATAGGTTGTGCAATTCATTCTGATTGCTACCAAGTAATTCTTTGCAGACCTGTAAATCAAAACTGTGGCTGATTTTCAGCAGTGTGATTGTCATGTTTTAGAAATTCGGCTAATTAAAACTTTATGAGTGGACAATTAAAAGGGAAGGTCTTGTATTTAAGAATTAAAACAGTGGATGGACAATAATGCAGGCTTTTACTGTAGTATGTATACATGTATATATATACCATTATATGTATATACATAAGCATATAAATATGTATGTGTATACAGAAGCATATGTGTGTGTGTGTGTGTGTGTGTGTGTGTGTGATTATTTTTTTTTTTATTTGGGAAAAGGGATAAGGTTGGTAATGTATTAAATAATTTTTATTTGACCTTTAAATCTTCTTAAAGTCTTATTTGGCCTTTCATCCTATAACCAAATCTACTTTGTTCTTATAGTTATGCTATGCTATGGTTGGCCATACTTTCCAGGGCTGATTCTCTAAGTTTAAGTAAAATGAACATGGAAGTAGCAGAAAATTTTCAGTAGCTATAAGCTCTTATAAAGCGTTTAGGGAAAATGTTTGTTTGTTTGTTTGTTTTTTTAAATGCTCTCTACTGGGCAGCCCGGGTGGCTCAAAAGTTTAGCGCCACCTTCAGCCCAGGGCCTGATCCTGGAGACCCTGGATTGAGTCCCACGTTGGGCAGGAACCTTGGGCTCCCTGTGTGGAGCCTGCTTCTCCCTCTGCCTGTGTCTCTACCTCTCTCTCTGTCTGTGTCTCTCATGAACAAATAAATAAAATCTTTAAAAAAAATAATAAAATAAATGCTCTCTACCAAAAAGGGCATGGTAACAAACATTTTAAAAGAAGAGAAGGGGGATCCCTGGGTGGCGCAGCGGTTTGGCGCCTGCCTTTGGCCCAGGGCGCGATCCTGGAGACCCGGGATCGAATCCCACATCGGGCTCCCGGTGCATGGAGCCTGCTTCTCCCTCTGCCTGTGTCTCTACCTCTCTCTCTCTCTCTCTGTGACTATCATAAAAAAAAAAAAAAAGAAGAAGAGAAGGGTCAGAAACATGGGGATATTTTTTTTTAGTTCTCCTAAGGTTTGTGTTTGCCTAAAATCATCAAGAGAACCTAAAATATTTGCTTGGTGGTTAACTAATGATAAGGCTAGTATTATTGCCAGTGTATTTATTTGAGGATGCTGGTTTGCATTTGGTTTAGCTTCTCATTTACAAAGAAGTTTCAAACATTGCAAAGCAGAGTTATGAAATAAACAGAGCAAAAAGGCGATATTTGTAGTGCACTTTACACTATGTTCACTATTCCCTTAGTTGTGATTTTTGGAAACACAGAGTAGGGCAGTCTAATTCTCCAGTGGTGAGGAGCTTCTGCATGAATCTCCTACATAATAAGTATTTAATGCACTTAGTTGATGGGATCTGCCTATATGTGCTCTCTCCTGGGGATGGTAACATTTTAATATGTCAGACATTTAAACATTAAAGTAAAAGCATTTGAGGGTAGATGTTGAAGTACAGACAGTAAAGGAGGGTGTGTTACTTACGTATTTGGATTCTTATATTTCAGTTCCTGGGCCTTCTGGACCCTGGAAAGACTACCCCTCCCAGGGCTAGCTGATTCCTAGAGATAGTAAAGGACTAAGACTATAAGTACACTCTTTGTATACAAACTAAACAAGATGGAGCCCACCCCCCAACACACACACATACACACACACTTCTGGAGGCCTCTTATAGTCTGGGCCAATATTACCCTGCCTTAATCATCACAGGGTCAGGTACTGACTTACCTTGCCTTACTCCTTCCTTCCTTCTAAAACCACAACACAGGGTATGTGAGTGATTCAGTAGGTTAAGTATTTGCCTTTGGCTCAGGTCAGGATCCCAGGGTCTTGGGACTGAGCCCTGCAATAGACCAAGACCGCTGAGCAGGGAGCCTGTTTCTTCCCCTTCCTCTGCTTGTGCTCTCTCTCTCTCTCTTTCTAATAAATAAATACAATCTTTTTAGAAAATAAAAATAAATAAATAAAACCACAACACATTTTCCCCTGGCTCCTTCCGTCCCCTGACAGTCCTGGTGCTTCTCCAAGGAAGAAGGGAAGAAAGAGTACAGAGTTATTAATATATTTAAATTATATTTTTTCTTTCTCTTTTAAATCCCGTTAAAGTCTCATTTGGCCTTACTTTCTATTTAGCAAGGTTAAATGGCCTTGCATGGCATGATGTACTCCCATCTTCTTGGGAATTGTGAATAACAAACTGCCTTTTCAATGGCACTCCTTGTCTGATCTGGCCTCACTAGCTCAGAATAATAATAAAACCTGCATTCTAAAACAGAGGAATACCTTGGAGACTGACAACTAGGACAAAAGGAAGAAAAATACAGCACTGAAACTAACTCAGAGATTTTTAATCTATGAAATTCTCCATTTTTGGATATAAGATGAAAACAATTACTCTAATACATGGCTTTGCAACAAGTAAAATCAATTGAGGTTGGGAATTCATGAGGAAAAAACAAAACCAAACTTATTTCTGCCATTCCCATATGTCTGATGAAAATAGCATTGACTTGGAGACCATAGTCCTGTGCTTAGCCCCAGAACAAACACATGGTCATAGATAGATGACCCATGCTAAGCCTTAGGGCAGAGAACACAGAGTAGAACAGGGTGATTCTGATGCTTATAAATGTATTTTTAAGAGTATAAATAAACTAGAGATATTCATGTATTTGCTAGTACTGTTTCAAGTTAGACAGCAAGGTTTTATCAGTTTTAGTATCCCTTATTGTTCCTATCTATCTCCCTCTACCTCTACATAAATATCCGTATATATCTGTCTTTCTAAATTGCTTGTTAGGAAGGTAATAGAAAAATGAGAAGTGAAAATGCAGTTGTTTAATATGACCCAAACTCTGTATCTATCTCTACTGAATCTTTTTAAAAATATTTTTATTTATTTATTCATGAGAGCCAAGAGATAGAGAGAGAGAGAGGCAGAGACACAAGCAGAGGGAGAAGCAGGCTCCATGCAAGGAGCCTGATGTGGGACTCAATCCTGGGACTCCAGGATCATGCGCTGAGCCCAAGGCAGACGTTCAACCACCGAGCCACCCAGGCGTCCCTCTACTGAGAGATTCTAACAATAAAAATATGTAGCAAGTTTGGACAGAGGACTCTGTGTCCCATTAACAGAATGTTTATAAAAAGGAGACAGTTGTCTTTACTGTGTTGCAAAAGTTGCCAGCAGTGTGCTTGTGATGTACCACTATTGACTGTCATGTCTCTCAAACTCAAACCCCTTGACCTAATTCTATCACTTTCTATTATCTCTTCTTTCCCTGTGTTCTTTTTCCAAAAAGGTAAAGGAACACTTCAGGAGAAGGGGGTTAGCTGGAGCAGGCAACAAGGCACGTCCCACATGTCTTACTGCTCTCCTCAGCTTGTGTTAGAAAGAGCTGCATGATGAGTACTTTTGAGGTGGAATTGGAAGTAGGCAAGAGAGGAGAGAAGTTATAGACTATAATATCACATCAAAGCCAAGTTGTGTAAATAAGAGCCATATTATGACCATGCCTTCAAGTGTCTACTCGGAAAAACCAAAAATAACAAGTATGACTGAATTCATCTTTGTTCTACATCTAAAATAATTTATAAATCTATCCAATAAGTCTCAAATCAGAGGTCAGGAAATTACTTAACATCATGACATGCTTTTTACCCTAATTTTAAAATCAATAGAAACTACTTGCCCAGTTAGCAGTCATTCTTCTTCTCCCCTCCACACCGCGGTCCCTGGTAACCAGTGCACTACTTTCTATTACTACGGATTGGTCTACTCTGGGTGCTTCACGTAAAGGGAACCATACAATATGTAGCCTTTTGTGTCTGCAATATTTGACTTAGCATAATGTTTTTAGGATTCATCCTTGTTGTAGCATGTATGTTTTGTCCCTTTTTGTTACTGAATATATTCTATTATATGAATATATTGCATTTTAATTATCCATTCCTGAAGGATGGACCTTTGGGTTTTTTGCCCTTTTTGGGCTGTTACAAATAATGCTGCTATAAATATTCATGTACAAATTTTGTACAGACAAATGTTTTCATTTCTCTTGGGTATATACCTAAGAGTGGCATTATTGAGTCATGTGGTAACTCTATGGAACTGTCAAACTATTTTCCAAAGCAGATGCATCATTTTATATTCCCACCAGAAGTTTCAAATTTCTCCACACTCTCGTCAACATTTATAATTATCTGGTTTTTTTTTTTGCTTTGTTTTGTTTTATGGCTGTTATGTGTCTTTTTAATTTATGAAGTGTATGTAATGGTATCCCATTGTGGTTTTGATGTGCATTTCCCTGACAACTAATGTTACTGGATAATATTTTTTCATGTGCTTATTGGCTAATTGTACATCATCTTTTGAGAAATACCTATTCAATTCCTTTGTCCATTTGTTAAATGCAATGTCTTTTTACTCTTGAGTTATAAGTTATTTTTGTATGAGAGACTATTCTCTCAGGAATGTGCTTTGCAAATCTTTTTACTCGTCCAATAGGTTGTCTTTCACTTTGTTACTACCTTTTGAGGCAATTTTTTTTTTTTTTAGTTTTGATCAATTCCAATATTGAATTTTCTCATGTGCATGTACTTTGGTATCATATCTAAAAAACCATTCCCAAACCCAAGGACATGAACATTTACACAGATGTATTCTTCCAAGAGTTTTAGAGTTGTAGCTCTTAAATTTACACCTTTGACTCATTTTCAGTTAATTTTATTTATATAGTATGAGGTTAGGTTCAAGTTCATTCTTTTGCATGTGGATATCCTGTTGTCCTAGCACCATTTGTTAAAAAGACTATTCTTTCCTCATTGAATTGTCTTGGCACCATTAATTAAAAACTAATTGATCCTAAACACAAGGGTTTATTTCTGGACTCTGAATTTTATTCCACTGAACTATGTGGAGTATATCAGTGCCACTTTTTCTTTTAATTTTAATATCTTTCTTTTTTCCAGCTCTATTGAGGTATAACTGATAAATAAAAGTATAAGATGTTTAAGGTGTACAACGTGATGATTTGATTTACATATATATTGTGAAAGGATTTCCCCTTCAAGTTAATTAACACATCTGTCACCTCACATATTTACTTTTGCTTTTGTTTTGTTTACCAATGGTTTACTTATTATAGCTTTGTCATAAGCTTTGAAATTGGGAAGCATGAATCCTCTAACTTTGTCCTTGTTTTTCAAGATTGTTATTCCAGATTCCTTGAAATTTCAGGATTAACTAGCAAATTCTACAAAGAAACTAGCTAGGATTTTGATAGGGTAGGGATTGTTTTGAACTTGTAGATAAATTTGGGAAGTATAGTACCTAAGCAGTATTAAGTTTTCCAGTTCATGAACATGAGGTATTATTCTATTAATTTAGTCTTCTTTACTTTCTTCCAACCCTTTTTTCAGTGTATAAATTTTGTGCTTTCATTAAATATATTCCTAAGGAAATTTATATATATTTTTGATAAATTTAATAGCTAGATCAGTCAGGCTTCTTAAGAAAAACAACAACAACAACAACAGAATTAGATATGGAGGAATGAGGGTGGGAGAGATAGAGGGAGAGAGATTTGGTTTTAGAAATTGACTCATGCAGTTGTGGAGATTGATAAATCTGAAACCTATCAGGCAGCCTAACAGGCTGGAAACTCAGGGGAATTTTATGCTGAAGTCTTGAGGTAGAATTTCTTCTTTAGAAAACCTAATTTTTGCTTTTCAGGCCTTTATCTGAATGAATGAAGCCCATCCAAATTATCAAGGGTAATCTCCTTGACTATAGATGTTAATTATCTCTTCAGAATACCTTTACAGCAATACCTAGATAAATGTCTGATTAAATAACTGGGTACTATAATCTATTCAAGTTGACACATAAGACTAATCATCACAATAATCAAAATATTGCTTTTTGTTGTGCATTTTGGCCATAGTATTTCCTGCATTTTTTAGTGGATCAGGGCTAGATTTGAAAGAAACTAAACATTCTCTGGTATTTTAAGAGAAGTCATAGGTTTAAATGTTATTTTACCCTCTGTAATACAGATTGATTAGACACATAATCTCAGAATTGCACTTTGGGTGCTGATTTTTTCTTAACTATACTGTGAGCACTCCACAAAGAGTTTTACTTATCTACCAGAATGACAAAGGAGAGAGCCCTACCAAGTCTTTTTTGTACCTTCCCATGGTTCTTCCCATATCAGATTCCCTTGCATTTTTTTCTAGATTAAATACAAACCTGCCTGTATTGAAGGAAGCACAGTGGGATGGACCATTCATTCAGTGAGTGGCAATGGGGAAACCTTCAGGTCTAAAGCTCCTTTAGTTTCTCCTCTCAGAGCTACTCCGGCTGATTTCTCTTTGTTGTGCTGAAAATAGTTGGGTGGTCATTAAATAGTAGGTGAAATGTGAATGGGTGAAGAAAGCAATCCATTCTGATCTCCATAACTGGTCATTACCTCACCCCCTGCTGGGTCAGCGTCTCCAGGAGGGATAAGATGGGCAGTTATAAAAAAGGAACAGCCAGAGAATAGCTATAAAATGTTTATAGAACACCTATAAAGTGACCCCTGAGGCACAGTGAAAAGGCTGCTTTACAGTTACAGCATAGATTCCAGACTACTGGCCGACCCCCTGCTCTGTGAGAGGCCACCTTCACACTCACTAAACCAATTCAACCCAACCACTTGCTTCCACCTTTCTTTTTGCCCTCTTATATAAGGAGGCTATAAATTAGAGGGAAAATGTACATCCCATTTGACTTTGAATTCTTTCGCTTACTTATGTTGTTGGTCCAGATCTGTGAATATACACCTTTACATTCATACAGTTGGTCCAGATGGAATATCAGGATCTGGTTGGACTGCAATGCTATGAGTCATTATGAAGTTATTATGGGTGGGCCACATTTTCTTGATCCTGACAACTTGTTGGTGGTGGTTTATGTGGTTAACAGCCATACACTTCTTCCTCACCAAGTTACAAAACATTTAAAAAGGTTGTCCTTTGAGAGGTATTCAATCAACTAAGAAATTACTGAAAATATAAGTGAAAAACTTATCATTTTTAAGGTCCTCTAGGCCTACCTCTAGGCCAGGTGACTGTGTACATTCTTTCTATTACTCAGCATATTTTATTGAGATGTTAGTGTATAACAAAAGAATAATTTTGAGTGATATTTCAACTATACTGTGTTGAGGTCAGATGAATCATCTTATCTCACAGTAAATTGACTTTTTCAATAACTAGAAGATTCTTGTCTGTTTGGTTTCTCACTCTTGAATAATACTGGAAATTTTCTTGCTTTTGTTACTTGGAATCATCATTTTAATTCTCCCAGTGGGCATGTGATAAAATTAAAATAGATTTCAGCTTTTTAATTATGCTCCAGTTTGACTCTATTTTAATACTGTGCTTTGATGGGTATAAATTGCTAAACTATAAGAGATAAGAATACCAACCTCAGCAGATATACTAGATCTTAATGTCCTGAAAAGGTCTTCAGGTAATTTGTGTCTTTTTTTTCTTCCCAGAAAGATAGAGGAAAGTCATAGGCAGGGATGAGCTTTCTGTAAAATTAATTACAAAGCCAAAACAATGGTCTCTCAGGTCATGTATTTTTTTTGTCTTCTAAAATATTATCTCATTAATTTTTGCAACCTGAGTCATTGTTTTGTCACTATTCAAATGTTTTCTATTGGTTCTATATCGTTGCCCTTCCTTCATCATTTCAGATTTTGGGAAAGCATTTTGGGAGACTTTTCCATCAACATGTAGATGTAATTGTAATCACATTGTAATCACAGTAAGACTAAGCATCTGAAACACGATGTTACGTCATAGTTCCTTGCAGTTCCTTCTTAATATTTACTATTTAATAGAATCTCACAAGATTAGATTTAAAAAGCCACATATTTTATATTGTGAAATAAAATTTCTGTGTAATTATCTTAGCTAAATCATCAAGTCCCATCTCCAACGTGTTTAGAGTTTCTTTAAATGAAATGTTTTGATCATAAAAAGCATATGTGTGCATTATAGAAAATGAAAGCAATATGAAAATCATACAGAAGGAGATGGGGTAACCATTATTCTAGATATCTCTGTACTTTATACATATTTTAGGAAATATTATTTTTCCAGAGATGCTGCTTTGCAAATCTTTTTTATTTAAAGCTATTTTTGTGCTTATGTCCATAAACAGGTATTGGTATTCATCATAAATATGCCTACGTTATGCTCTAGTTCATGGCTGTATTGTAATTTATTTAATAAATTACTAACTGATATTTACAACTTTTCACTATTTTAAGTAGTACTGTAAAGAACAGCTATACACAGCCATCCTTACCAACTTATGCTATTACTTACAGTGCCATTCATTTCTAATTTTCATCTTTATTCTTTCTCTATTTCTCTAGAAATTCATGTTCCTTTGTAGCCTGAATTCTATCACTGATCAGGTTTTTTTTAAAGATTTTTTTTTTAAGAGAGAGAGAGAGACAGAGATAGCTAGAGAGAGCACAAGCAGGGAGGAGAGGGAGAAGAGGCTCCTCCCTGAGCAGGGAGCCCCCATGCCCCAGGACCCCAGGATCATGACCTGAGTTGAAGGCAAGTGCTTTACCCATCAGATGTTCTTATTAGATTTTCCCTTTTAATTCATTTACATTACTCTGACAGACTCATTTAATCTTATTTTTGGGGTCTTATAATGTTGTACCCAAGATTGCGAATCTGAGAAACCACTAAGGAGCCGACACCGATGCAAGCGCACGAGGGTTTATTTGCAAGCTAGCTTGGGCCAAGTATACTGGACACAGCAGAGCAGGGACTTGGACCCTGAAGTGGGTTGCAGCTGGGTTTTTTATGGGCTGGTCTAGGGGACCTCCAGAAGGGATGGAGGAATTTCTCAAGTTCTGTTTTACATTCTGATATGGGGCTTTCAAGGGCATTGAACTCTGTTCTCATTCTAATATGGGACTTTCTATCATGGGCATGGGCTCTATTGTCTTCCTGATATGGGATTCCCTGCCACGTTCTGCAGTTTTTCCTGTAAAATTCAGCTCTTATTCACAGGGGCCTAAGATGGCTGTACTTGTGCTAATGCTAAACTTGAGGTGGAATGGCCTTGATTTTTCTCATCCTCCACAATTAGCCTATTTGACATTTAAAAACAATTTGTAAAATTTTAATTTGTTCTCTGGAACACATACTATTTTTCACCAAAAAGGGATCTAAATATGTCATTTATCCTATTTCTTTCTAAATTCTTGATGGAGAATTTTTGCCTTGATTTGGATTAGTTTTTCTTCTTGTCATTTATCTTTAAATTGGAACAATTTTTTTTCAAACCTGTTTTCAAATAGAAAATAATAGGGCTAGAATCTCCTTAATTATGAAGCCATTTGATATAAGTTTTGATTGGATACTATTCTTTAACTTGAGTTTGAAATTGTTGTGTTCTCTAATTTTCCACTCAGTTGCCTAAAGGATTTAAGTGTGGGTCTTGGAGTTAATGTGGAAGCATTTTGAGAAAGTTTCTTCCATATGTGTTGCCTCTAAAATTGAAAATTTCTGCACTAAACATAAACTCAGTTAAAGCCTTTTGGGTTTTCTCGAGACTCCCTTTTTAAGGATCTGGCTTATTTTGCTTCTTAGGGAAAGAGCCCGGTACTGTGACAGAAGACATATTGGTAAAACATAATGTTGTTTATGGTTAAATCTGTTTGGTGAAAGGCATAAAATTATTTCTGAATGGGTTAACATCAAAATTAAACATCAAAATTAAAGATGTTTCTAAGAATTTGTTTCTTGTCCCCAAATCTTTATCCTGGACATTATTTTCCTGGAAGCTGAGTACAGGTTAGGAAGCTGGCCCTTAAAATCCCATGACCTATCCTTTCACACTTAACATGATGTCTGTAGCACACTGATAACATAGGTCTTTGGAAAGTTATTCTTCAGTTCTCTAAACACCTGCCATGTCTCTAGCTATACACCTGTCTTAATTTTTTTTTTTTATTTATTTACGATAGTCACAGAGAGAGAGAGAGAGGCAGAGACACAGGCAGAGGGAGAAGCAGGCTCTATGCACCGGGAGCCCTGTTATACACCTGTCTTATAAGAATTCTTAGAAAAATCTACAAAAATAACCCTGCTTAAATTCAACATAATATACAAAGATTTCCAGTAGTGGAACTGCCTATTAACTTGAGGTATACTTTGCCAACTTGGTGCATATTACACTGTTATGGTAGCTACTTCTCACAAGTGGTGCTAGATGGATGTGGCTACCTTTATATCTCCATTTCCTAAGTAACATTGCTTTCTTTCATTTTAGTTCTATTAGTTGATCTTATCCAGTTCAAGGCATTCTCTGCAAATGTGTCCTATGCTGACAGAACTTTTTTTTTTCTAAAATCATTTCACTTTTTGAATAAACCCTTAGCTGAATTTGTAAAGTCAGTTTGGAAGTGTACAAGGTAGAGAGAAAACTCCCAAACTCTAATCCTTATTTTCCTGTTAAAATTACTGTGATCTGAATTTTCATCTATATTCTTTATTTCTCTAGCAATTTGTGTTCTTTTGTTAAGCTTGAATTCCATCACTGATCAGATTTTTTTAAAAAAATATTTTATTTATTTATTTGAGAGAAAGAGACAGAAATAGCTAGAGAGAGCACAAGCAGGGAGGAGAGGGAGAAGAAGGCTCCTCCCTCAGCAGGGAGCCCGAGCTCCATCCCAGGACCCTGAGATCATGAAGTTCCATATGGTAAAATAATTTACTTTAGAAAAATTTATTCTTAAATAATATTTCATTGAAGGTACAAAGGTTTTTGGAAACATTGACATTTTAACTGATTTTCTAAAAAGAACAATTTAGAAATTACAGAAATATTTTTAGTGACATTTCTTTTTTTAAGATTTTATTTAATTAATTTACTTGAGAGAGAGAGAAAGAAATAACGAGTGGGTGGGAGGGGCAGAGGGAGAGGGAGAAGTAGACTCCCTGCTGAGCAGGAAGCCAGTGACATTTCTATGTAAATAGTTCTGTATATGTCTAATTATGATGACAAATTATTTTATTTTAAACTTCAGCTTGAAAATAAGGATGGTCATTCATACTCCTAGTAAATTGAGAAATATGGATAATTAAAAACTCCTGTCCAGATGAATTAGAAACATGAGGAGGAAGCAGGTAATTGAGAAGATAACTTTTCAAAATTTGTGGGATCTAGTGGAAATAGTATTTAGAGGAAAATTTAGATACATATATAAGAAAATAAGAAAGCTCTAAAAAGCTCTAAAATCAGTAACCAAAGCTTCCACCTTAGGACTTAGAGTTAGAAAAAACCTAAAACAAGCATAAGAAAGGAAGTAATAAAGATTACAAATCATTGGAACTTAAAATAGGAAGGGAATATAGACAATTAACAAAAACCAAAAGTGATTCTTTGGAAAGATCAATGAAATTGACAAAGCTTAGCCAAATACAAAAACAGTACCTGAGCCTAGTATAGCAAAAGGTGAACTAGTTCCTTTAATTTATAAAGATTTACCGTGAATCAGTAATAATATAAAAAATGCAATAAAAATTGGGCCAAAATGTTCCTAGTTTAGTTCACAGAAGGAGAAAAAATAAACAAATGGCAGTAAATATATACAAGATGATTAATCTCAAACCTAATTAAAGTTAAGAAAATCAAAATGATGATGTATTCCTCTACCACACCAATAAATACTGAGACAGGTAATCGTATTCAGGCCTTGTAGGGGTTAGGGAAGACAGTTGCCAGTATTCAATGAATTATAGCTAATTTCATATCAGAAATATTACCTATAACAGAGATAAAGTAATGAAAAACATTTTAGTATACTGTTTTAAAATTAATGTATGTCATTATAAATATTTTGTATAGATTAATTTTAATTTATTACTTAATAAAGCTTAAAATGTATGTACTAAGGTTTTTTTTTTTTTTTAGGCTTCTGGCACCATATGGAAAAGGAATATTTTTTCTATGCTTTGCCTTCATTCTAATCTACTTCTCTCCAAGATCTGTTGGATGGTTTCCAGCCATACTACTTAAAATAAATATCTATAATTTTTATTGACAGCAGCTATCTTCAAAATGTCAAAATCTACTACTATGTGTGTAAGATATTCTAACAGGTGCAATAATGACAGCTTGCAGCCTGAATGAAATACCAAAAAAAATTAATGAGGCCCTGTATTTTGAGAGTATTACAAAATTCTTGTTATTTTACCAGTTCAGATGAAGGTCAAGAACAAGTATGTGTGTAGGTGTGAGGAAGATAGAAGAAAATGCCTTGCTCTTTCTGTAAATATTCAGAAAAGATAAAAAGTAATTGCAAATAATTTCCTACTGGAGATGTGTTTACTTCTTAAAGTAAAAGTTAAACAGTGTAGGCAAAGCAGAGAATCTGGACTAAAGAATGGTTATCCTGCTGCAGAAAGTTTTACGCAAGTAGTATTCACCTTGGTGTATTCACACTGAGCCCTCAGCTGTGACTAGCTCCCCAGGTTTATCGCTGTAGGGGTGTAATGTTGCCTATTCATTGTGAGCACCCCTGTTCCACTAAAGCAATTAGTTACAGTAACAAAGTGAATTTATCAACATTCATTCAGATGCAAGTAACAGAAAACCTGTGTGCTCAGGTCTGTATTGTCTGGGACAGTTTTAATTTCCTCATCTGGGGGGATCCCTGGGTGGCACAGCGGTTTGGCGCCTGCCTTTGGCCCAGGGCACGATCCTGGAGACCCGGGATCGAATCCCACATCGGGCTCCCGGTGCATGGAGCCTGCTTCTCCCTCTGCCTGTGTCTCTGCCTCTCTCTCTCTCTCTCTCTTTGACTATCATAAAAAAAATAAAAAAAAAAATTAAAAAAAAATAAAAAAAAAATTTCCTCATCTGGGGCATTGGCTAAATAAGCAAATTACAGCAATACCAAAAATCTGCTTTGGTATGAAACTGTTCTTCATTGTTCACTGGAGTGTACACTAGAGTAAAATCCTCACATCATAGATATGAAACTGGCAAGTACAACTTACCATTAATGCAGTTGTTTGAATTTAAGTAACATTGAAATGTGAATGTGTGATAGGTTTTAGCTGTATATTTATAAAAAGACTGGTGAGTCACAGTTTGCCTGGAGGCATCCAAATCTTTTTCAGCCTGGCACCTTTGAAGATATGACCTAAGTTCTTGGTTAATGTCCTTGGGACCAGATTTCACAATCTCGAATTCACTTTCCTCTTGAAAAGAGCCAGGAGAGGTGATGGCCTTTTTCCACAGTAGTAAAAGACACATCTTGATTTAGGCCATTACTGATGCATGTTCTGGGACCTGTTGGCTAGGAACTGTTTTTCTCCTGGGAGTAGATGGTAAAGGTTGATTCAAAGATATTTGGGGACCTATAGGCGCTGTCACCTAATTTGTCCACATTCTCTTTTTTCTCCACTGTTGTCAAGATTCAGGTAGAACATGAAATCCTTTCTTTGGCTAAGGTTCAACTATTGTCTTCCTCACTCCATCCTGAAAAGCCCTGAATCCGCTTTACATCTGGCTTAGGTATTCATTATGCTCTGTGACTCTGTGACTATTAAATACCAACCCATATTTTGAAAAAATAAATTGCTCTAGTTTTAATCTTAGAATTAGAATAAGAAACTATTAAAACTGACTAGAAAATAAAAAAAACAAACAAAAATACACACACACACACACATATATATGCATACATATCTCATGTAACAGATAAAATGAAAAACATGAACTTATATGATGTCCTAAAGGTGACAACATCTTTCTTAACTATAGAAACAGACATTCTTGATAAAATTTTAGGATTTTTATCATAACCAATTTGAATTTATTCAGGAACACATGGCTAGTTTTCCATTCAAAAACATTTCAGTGTAAATATATAAATAACAAAAAGTTACCTTTTCAACAGATACAGATAAAAGCATTTGACAGCATTCACCATACATTCTTGATAACTGTTCTCAACAAATTGGAAATAGAGGTCATGTCCTCAGTGTGATGAAATACATCTGTAAAACCAACAGCAGGATCCCTGGGTGGCTCAGCGGTTTGCTGTCTACCTTTGGCCCGGACGTGATCCTGGGGTCCCGGGATCGAGTCCCACATCGGGCTCCCTGCATGGAGCCTGCGTCTCCCTCTGCCTGTCTCTCTCTCTCTCTCTGTCTCTCATGAATAAATAAATAAAATCTTAAAAAAAAAAAAACAACAGTAACATTATCAGAAGCATTGAATACTTTCACTGAAAAAAGTCTGTTTTGCCATTTATTAAATGTACTCAAAGTTGTATACAAGTTAATAAAGAAAGGAAAAAATAAAGACATAAAGTTTAGAATGAAAAATTAGCACCTTCTTATAGATAGAGCATGTGAAAAAAAAGCATGTGATTTGTTGCATAAGGTATTTTTTTTTTTTACATAAGAATATTTTAAGTAAATTCCTGCCTCCTGCTTCCTACTTCCCCCAATACGGAATAACTAAACTTGGTAAAATCATAGAATAAAAAGTAAAGAAAGAAAAGTTACCTTTAGTTCTATAGTATAGAAAAGAACATATGGAGATTGAAGTGATTTAATTACTATTTTAAAGTACATCAGTATATATATGAAATAGTTAAGTAAAGTTTAGGAAATATATGTAAGACCTGTACACTGAAAATAAAAAGAAAATTGGTAAGATAAATTAAAGATGACATAAGTAAATACTAATTACATGAATTAGAAGATTCCTTATTATTAATAACTTAATTGTCTTTCAGCTGATGTGGAAATTCGAGTCACTGCAATCAAAGTTCCAACAGACTTTTCAATAGAAAATTTCAAGCTAATTATTCTAAAAGAACTCAATTCATAATGTCTACAGTAATCAAATAATCATAAAATATAAGAACAAGGTTTAAAGAATTGCACTACATGATTTCAAGAGTTACTACAAAGTTATAACGATGAGAAGAGTGTACTTTTGGCATAAGAGTAGACAAATAGTTGAGTAAAACTAATAGAGAATTCGTAAGTGTATCCTTATACGGTCAACTTTTAGCCTAGGCACAAAGTCAGTTCTATAAAGAAAGAAAGCCTTTTTTTAAAAAAATATAGTTGACACATAATGTTACATCAGTTTCAGGGGTACAACATAATGATTTGACAAGTTGATGACTTAGGTATGTTTACCACAGTGCAGTTACCGTCTGTCACAATACGTCACTATTACAATATCATTGACTATATTCCTTTTATTTGTATGACGTATTCATTCTCTACTGGAAACCTATTTCTCCCACTGTCCTTTACACATTTTGCCATTCCCCTATTCCCTCCCATCTCACAACCACCCATTCTCTGTATTTATGGTCTGATTCTGCTTTTCGTTTATTTGTTTTGGGGGTATATTTTTGTTTTTATTTTTTGTTTCTTTTTTTTTTTTTTTAGATTCCACATTTGAGTAAAATCATACAGTATTTATTTTTCTTAGTCTGACTTATTTCATGTAGCATAATGCCCTCTAGGTCCATCTATGTTGTCACAAATGGCAAGGACTCATCCTTTTTATGACTGTAATATTCCATTGCATATATATATGTATGTATGCCAGTCTTCCTTATCCATTCATCCATTGATGGTTACTTTTATATCATAGCTATTGTAATGATACAATAAGCACAGAGGTACATATAGCTTTTCAAATCTGGGTAAATACCCAGTAGTGGAATTATTGAATCATATGGTATTTCCATTTTAATTTAAAATACCCGTATTGCCCAAAGCAATCTAAAGATTTACTACAATCCCTGTCAAAATGTCAACAGCAGTTTTCACAAAACTATAATAAATAATACTAAAATCTGTATGGAACCAAAAAAGACCCCAAATAGCCAAAGCAGTCTTAAGAATGAAGAACAAAAGCTGGAAGTGTCACGATTCCAGATTTTAACATATACTACAATGTTATGGTAATCAAAACAGTATGGTACTGGCACAAAAATAGACACATATGACAGTGGAACAAAATATAGACCCCAGAAATAAACCCTGGCACAAAAATAGATACATATGACAGTAGAACAAAATATAGACCTCAGAAATAAACCCACAATGAAATGATCAATTAAACTATAACAGAGGAGGCAGGAATATACAAAGGGGGAAAAGAGAGTCTCTTCAACAAATGGTAGTGGGAAAATTGGGCAGATACATATGAAAGAATGAAACCGGATCACTTATTATTGTGCATAAAAATAAGTCACAAGGGATTAAAGACCTAAACATGAGATCTGAAACCATAAACGTCCTAGAAGAGAACAGGGGCAGTTATTTCTCAGATATTGGTGGAGCAGCATTCTTTTAGATCTATCTCCTAAGGCAAGGGAAACAGAAGCAAAAATAAGTGATTGGGACTACATCAAAATTAAAAGCTTTTGCAGAGCAAAACAAAAAGGCAACCTACTGAATGGGAGAAGATATTTGCAAATGATATGTCCAGTAAGGGGCTAATATCCAAAATATAAAAGGAAAGTCTTTTTAACATATGGTCTTACAAAACTGGAAAAATGAATGAGAAAAAACAACACTCTTCTCCTACTTTATACCATACTCAACATTAATTTGAAAAGAATCAATTATCTTAAGTTCAGGAATACTATATAATGTCAGAAATATATGGTGGTAGAAATCAGAATTGTGTTTGTCAGTAGGCGATGGAGGTTAACAATGGGTAAAACAAATTTTCTGGTGTGATGCAATTGTTCTGTATCTCAAACAGTAGTTTGGTTATTTTGGTATATAGATTTCTCAAAATTCATTGAAATGCACATTTAATTTCTCTGTTTTTCACTGTAGGTAAATTTTATCTCAAAAAAATCTCAACTACAAGAAAAGGTGTTAATTCTGCACACTTTTTACTTGCATGACACCCACAAGGAAATCTTGATAGATCTAAAATAAACAAAAAACACTTCTGCAATTACAATCTGCTTTCGGTTGGTAAAAATACAACCCTTCTTTGAAATTAGCCAAAAGGAAGAAAATGGTCTTAGAAAAAAAAAGGCTACTTAAGAATTGAAAAATCGGCACAAAAATATTTAAAATAAAAATTATTGTCATGCCTCTGGAATACAGCTATGCCTGTATGATGCTAAATATCCAAGTGAAATGTGAAAAATTCAAACTTGCAGATATTTTCTTTCGGACCAACAAATATTCTGATGTTTGCAAGTCTAAGGATAGACGTCTTTGTATAAAGTTGATTTTTGTTGGAATGAATCTAACTGTATTAGACAAAGATGAAAAAAGTAAAAGGAGGTGGTGGAGATCAAGTTACAAGTAAATATTGATGAAAGTTGGCTTTGGGAAAATATTGTGTATTCCTGATGTAGAAGAATCCAAAATAAATTTGTGAAGATTCAAACTGAAATGGATCAAGTTCATGGCTGCAGCTCTGCTACTTATTATTCCTAGTTTATGTTTATGTTTTCTTAAACTACATAGGATTATATTTTCAAAAAGTATTTTTAGGTAAAAATAACTCATGATAAAAGATTGAAAATATGTTACCAAGTAAGCTATAGACTGTCTTCGTACTTCTTTTCTTACCTTTGTAAGAAGGCTTATCTCCATCTTCCCACCATGTAGAACTGTGAGGCTCCACTGATGGTATATTTGTAAATGAAGTTAAAAAATTATAAAACATCGCACTCACTATATGTGTCATTCTAAATATTACCATTACATAGTTTCGGCTGAAAAATGTTAGTAACGTTGTATAAACCTATTTTAGGAAAATGTTTGAATTTTACCTATTATTTTTCGTTTTTTCACGTATATATCTTTTTGATTTTGCACAAGTCGTCTAGATTCAGATAGAGACTTAGCATGTTGCTCCCAGCCTTTGGTTATCCTAATCTTTTATATTTATGTTTTCAGACATAAGCCAGAACATTTCACTTTTTTTTTATACAACTCTGAGCACATTCAGAATCCTTTTGATGTTCAGGATAAATATATATGGATCAAATAGCCTTTCTTTGTAGACCACAGTTAGCATTATCTTTTGTTAGGGTTTTAAGAGAGTGGACACTAATCAGAGAGGCAGATTAGCATTGTAGTTATGACGATAGGCTCATAGGCCAGCCTGTTTGAGTTCAAATTCATACTCTGCTGCTGTACTAGCAATATGACTTTTAGAAAGAACCTAAGCTTTCTTTGAATCAACTTTCTCATCTTTAAATTGTCTTTAATTTTATATATTTCATAGTGTAGGTTTTCAAATTAAATATGGTGGTCCATTTAAAAGACTTAAGGGTGAAAATGTAACAAATATCAGTTACTTTGATTAAAAATAAGCATGTCTGTCAGGCTTTGTAAACTATATACACAATTATATTCTTCAGGTGAGAAGAGAGGGATCCATACTGGAAAGCTGATTTACAAAGAAACTTTATATTGTTGTAGTTGACTAGGATCTAGGAGTTCACTGTGCCCTTAATAAAAAAGCAACTGAGTCTGGCTGCACATTTTTTGTATAATGCCTCCTTGGGGATTATGGGAAGCAGTCTGGCATTAAAAAGTGAGTTGATAGTTTTCCTCTTTAGTGGTTTGGCCTCACTTCTGTGTGGAATCAAATGAGTCTGTAAACCAGCCTGAATCCTCAATGAAATAGTGAAATAGAAATCAAAGTGTTAATTTTTGTGTTTTGATATTTCATAGCTACGAATCAATTGATTTCTTATTTTCTTAAAAGCCATTTTTGTTTATTTTTTAAAAAAGATTTTATTTATTCATGAGAGACATATATAGAGAGAGGCAGAGACCTAGGCAGAGGGAGAAGCAGGCTCAGGCTCCCTGCGGTGAACCTACTGTGGAACTCGATTCCAGGACCCTGGGATCACCACTGAGCCAAAGGCAGATGCTCAACCACTGAGCCACCCAGGTGCCCCTTAAAAGCCATTTTTAAAGACAGCCTTCAAGAAGTCACATTACATTTGAAATATATATATCTTCATATTCTTAAGTTAAAAGTTAAAAAAAATAGTAGAGCATGCCACTTAACACTTTTAAATGCCTAAAGGCTTTTCATTCTCCTCTTGAAGATAGGGGATGTTTGTTCTAAGGCTAAGTATGAGTGGAAGATGCGATTGATCATGGGGATGGATATTGACTTTAGTGATGCTCAATGTATATTAGATTCAATATTTTGTTTATTTTTTGATTTTTGTTTTCCTTGCTGTATTGACAGATGATATATTTCAGTTGTGAGAGGTGTGTATTTGTATTTGTGTATTTTGTTTATTTTTTGATTTTTGTTTCCCTTACTGTATTGACAGATGATACGTTTCAGTTGTGAGAGGTGTGTATTTGTGTGTGTGTGTGTGTGTGTGTAATGGATGTGACAATCTGAACTGAATAATAAACAAGGAAATGGTGTGATTCACTTGAATGTACTGAGAAGTTACTTTGGCAAGCAGAATATAAATTCCATGATGACACTCTGGCTTCTACTTACACTTATTTTTTCTTATCTTAAGTGTGTGTTTGAGATGTCATGGGCATGTTCTTGGGCACAACGGACATGATCAATCACCTTTTTTCTTTCTAGAACACGGGGCTTTAGCTATTTAATAATGTTGCTATGTACTGTTCCTCTCTTTCATGTTGTACAAAATACAGTTCTTCAAAGCAAATCTCCTTACTGATATGTTCCCATACTGGTGAGTGTACGTACACAGAAATTGCCCTAAGCAGGGCGATTAAATACATTTGAGTCTTGGTATTGCTTTAATGGTTGAGCAATTGTGATCCCCCTGTGTGGTCTCCAGTGCATAGGTATAACTGTAAGAGCAGCTGTGAAAACAGTCTGCCTTCCTTGTGTTTAGATACCTAGCTGGGATCATGGAATAATGGCGCGAATAAAAACTGCACAATGTAATAAAGGTAGAAAATATACATTAGATATGTTTCTCCTAAGAAGAAAACCCATATTTTATCCTTCCTTATTTTTTCCAAATATATACTTAATATATCACCTTTTTAAGAAACCGTATACATTATACATCATGTTTCAATACCAAATGTACTCTTTTGTGGCTTTATACACAAGTGATCTAATGCTGTAACTTCAGAAAGTGAGGAGATAATTCCACTATATAAGAAAACTCAATAATGGGGTACTTTTCTAGATTCAGACTATAACAGAAAGCATTGTAGAGGTGGTCTCGTGTTTTTTTTTTTAATCAAATATTCTCTCCTTATTGAATCCCCTCAATCTTTAGGCTAAAGGAATATATTTGACTTATATTTGAAATATCAAAATTAGTCAGGTTCACTAAGCAGTGTGTTCAGATAGACTTTAGGAAGGATAGGAAAGAATCAAATTAACATATTTACCTGTAATAAAAGTTTCATTTCTTTTCATTTGAATTAAAGAATTGAAAAATGGCTACCTCTGATTTATCAGTTTTATTTAGGATGAGTAGTAGTTGGCAGAGCTCTTTCCTTTTTGTACAAAAACTATATTTGCTGAACACAGATTAACATTTTTCAGAAATACTTTGCAAGAACCATGTTTGAAGAGATGCTACTCTAGATCCTCTTCAGATTTCTTTTGCTGAAACATTTAACTTTAATATGAACTTTCTAAAGAAATAAAAGATAAAAATACCTTTAAAGCAAATAATTACTGTATGAGTCTTTTTTTTTTCTTTTAGATTTTATTTATTTGTTCATGACAGACACACAGAGAGAGTGGCAGAGACACAGGCAGAGGGAGAAGCAGGCTCCATGCAAAGAGCCTGATGTGGGACTCCACCCTGGGACCCCAGGATCATGCCCTAAGTCAAAGACAAGACGCTCAACAGCTGAGCCACCCAGGCATCCCAATGTATGAGTCTTAATCTACATTAATTGAGACACTTTTCCTTTAATAGAAAAATATCAGAAATATGTGCTTTGAGTTTTGAGCTCTCTTGAACTAATGAGTAGCATCTTGATAACTCATTTATCAATTTATAATTTATATGCTTTACCTGGGAAATTAGATACATTTTTGGAGATTATAAGAACACTATCATACACCGAAAAAGGTACTTTTTAAAAATAGAATCATGTTCCTGGGGAAAGTACATCGTAATACAGACAAAGTGTTTAGGCAGATCCTGGGGTGCTGGCATAAACTGCTCACTTAGTTATGGGAATTAAACCTTGGCTAGCTAGCATGGAAAATAGAAGGGAGAGAAGTCCAGTGTATAATTCCTGGAAGGTAGTTTTGTCAGGAAGATGCAATAAAACACAAAAAGCAGGGATAAAAACCCTTTTGGTGATTGAGGGAATGGAGTTTAGAAGAAAAACTAAGTCTCCATGGTTAATAGAAGCAAAAAAGGATCCAAAATAGGGGCTCCATAGATTAAACATAATGGCCTTCACATCATGGGGATTAAGATAAAATGAATTCTAAGTGTTTTTGAAAATCTTCTGTCTCATTTGGATTATTTTGAGCCTTTCATCTAGCAAATGATATACTGGTACCTGAAAATAATTGGGTTTGCTTCCTGCTTCCATCATGGGAATTTAAATTTAGGCCAATCATATTAAACTCTCTAATGAATATACTGACTTATTTGATTGTAATAGACATTATTTATACATTTATTTCCCATCTACTTGCATATTCTTTAACTAGATTCTCTAGGGTTTATAAAGAGACTCTATCCATCTCCATTAAATTATTTAGGGTCAGTTATTATCAGAAACAGAATTTAAACATTCAGAAATTACAAATAAGTGAGTAACTCTATCCTTTACCAATTTGGATAAGACTGTCTTCAACCCCTTTTATTTGTTCTGGGAAGTGTTTTACTCTTTTCACAAGATAATGTTATATTAACTAAATTAATTATAACTAATTAATTGATTATATTAATTATATTATATAATTTTAATATATAATATAGAATTATATATAGTATGGGATCATAATGTATAATGTAGAATTAAAACATACATTATTATTGAATGAAGGAGGCAAACACTTCTTCCCATATTTCTCATGCAGGGGTAAAGCTCCTATGACTATCTTGCCCATGTGAAATTAGTGGTATGGACCAGGTGAGCAAATGGGAAGGAATGGGCTTTGGCCAACTTTTGCTGAGTAGAAACGAGGGTTTGCTTTTGCCACATGCTTTGATTTTAATGAAGATAGAAGTGCAGCTTTCTAAGTGAAATATTGATTTTTTTATATTAGAAGAATCTAAATACCTTAAAAATACCAAATGAGTTCAACATAACTTGAGTGGCATCAACTAGGTTGTTGCTTCTATTAAAAAAAGTAAGTGTCATAAATAACAATCAAGCCATGAGTGTTAGCTGGAGGTTTAAATTCTCTAACATAAACCTGAAAAACAATCTCTATTTAAATAGGCTGACTTTTGAACAGTGAACTTGACTTCCTCCAAGGAGCTTTTGTAGTTTTCAGTTGCCTCTCAGCAGGATTTAGTATGTTCTTTCTCAAATTACCCTTAGCACACTTTTATGTTTCCAGTAGAGATATGTAATAATATACTTCTAAAACAAAAATTGGATATAAGGTATAGAAAGTACAAAAACTAATGATGGGGTAGCTAATATGGAAAATTTGGTGTATATTCCATCTTAGAAAAATCTTGGATCTATGGCTTTCATGATAGAATATTTATCACAATTTTATCACATTAGAAAATTATATAGTTATACACACACTGTATTGTAACATTTTAGAGAAAAAAAGGACTATGATTTCCATTTCCTATTCCTACCACCGTGGCCAGACTTTGGATGTTTAATATGTGTAGAGTCAAATTAAATGTATCACTAAAGTTTTATTCTGATTTTCCATATCTTACCTGCTCAGGAGTGGTGATTCTTGGCACTGATATATTGAGAAAACTATCAATGCATGTTTATTCTTTGGCTCCTTAAAATACTTAAAGGTAGTATTATTACAGCAGGATTGATACATAAAATGCACAAAAGTAACATGGAAAGAATGAGGCATAGCAAAGGGTATTGCAGTCAGATTTAGGAAGTGGTTGCCTAGTGAGTGAAAATCAGTGAAGGATTACTTTAATGTTTCTTCATCTGTGGGGAATCTATTCCAACCCAAACCTGAACTACAGAGGCCTTTGGATCCAAATCTGATTGAGTAAGGTGTTCCTATGAGCGTTTCCAAGGTTGCTGTTACCAAATGTTCTCAAGTTTCCTGTCACTTTTAAAAGAAGCTGTTCTTTTGTTTCAGTCTTAGATTCCAAGAGTGCACATTTTTTGAATGATTTTGTCATGTCATGATTTTTAAAAAAATTACTCTAGATATATTTACACAACTACACATGTATACACACACACACACACACACACACATACACACTAATGCTTTGAACAGGAATTTTTTTAAAAAGTACTATTCATTCAATTTGTCAAAGATTTCAAAATGAGGATAATGATGGAGAATACCAAATATACAAACATGTTTCATTGTATTTGCCAAATCATCAAACCCTATTTTCTTTCTACAGATATTACACTAAAAGAATAAATCAGAAGTCTTAGAAATAATTATAAAAATATACTTGCTACGCTGTGACTCAAAATCATTGTCTATACTTACAAATTTCTTATGACCTTAAAATAGTTAGGAGTTGTATATTTCTTGACAGAATAGTGAAACAAACATCCACGCCGACAAATATAGGAGTTTACATAAAAAAATTAAAAAATTAGGATTTGGAGGCACCTGAGTGGCTCAGTGATTGTATGTGCATAGGCCTTTGGCTCAGGTCGTGATCCCAGGTCCTGGGATTGAGTCCCACATCAGGTGGAGCCTGCTTCTCCCTCTCCCTGTGTCTCTGCTTCTCTATCTGTGTCTCTCATGAATAAATGAATATAGCTTTTTTTAAAAATTAGGATTTAAAATTCAAACCTACTTAGGTATTTCTTCACTGTACATGGTTGTACCTTTGAATTGTCATGACAGTGATAAACTGTGACTACCTGGCATGCTATCATGGATAATGACCGAAGGCTTCATAAATTTGATACATATTCCTTCTAAATAGGAAAAGTAATTAGATTTTATGGAAGCCATACTCCAAAGGATATATACTTGTCCTTTTTAGAGTCCTTAGGATGGTTTTATTCCTATAAAGGTTTAACTCAGATTTAACTAGAAAAGAACTTCTATATATGTTTTAATATTGTGATGTTCCCAAAATATTTTACTTTTTAAAATCAAAGTGTCTGAAAGAAAACCCTATTTTATTTTATTTTTTTTAAAAGATTTTATTTATTTACTCATGAGAGATGGGGGTGGGGGGGGGGAGAGAGAGAGAGAGAGAGAGAGAGGCAAAGAAACAGGCAGAGAGAGAGAAGCAGGCTCCATGCAGGGAGCCCAATGTGGGACTCGATCCCAGGACTCCAGGATCATGCCCTGGGCTGAAGGCAGCACTAAACCACTGAGCCACCTGGGCTGCCCTATACAGAATTTTTAATGTCACCCAAGGTGGTCACTCAAGCAATATAGCTAAGCACAGTCACACTCTTGATCTCTTTTCTCTGGTAGAATTAGTTCTAAAGTGATCACGTGTTCATTTAAACTAATCAAAGTATCATGCTACTGGAATCAAATCAAGACAGAACTCATGAAATAGAGTTTTAATTTTAATTTATAATGTTCGATATTAGCTGAGCTGATAAATGGAAGAAAATCAGTGAACTATCATTTAGAAGACTTAATTACAATGTGTGGGGCCATACTTTTATTGTTGTAATCATCATATAGATAGTTTAGGAAAACGTACTTAAGCATGCTTCAGAAGACAATCCTAACATTAGGTATTTATAAACACATCAGGGTATAATTGTGTCTCAGAGTCAAATCTGCAGAAATCGTTAGCAGATACCAGCTCTATTAGCAAATTTTTCTCAAGTTAATGCAATATTGTTGGTATCTGAAAAGCCACACAGAGTATGACTAAAGATTTGCTAGGACATTTCCAGTGTTCAAATGTATATTAAAACATAAGGAGTTGAGAAAGCTGAGAACAATGAAAACTTCTTAAATATTGTGTTTTCCATGTTTGCGCGCTGGTAACGTAAAGACAGCTGAACTCCAAAAATCTTCAGTTTTGGTAATACTCATGGTCAAGAATCAGCAGGGGAATTTTCATCCTGAAAGGAGTATCTTTGTCAAAATTATGACAAGTTTGAATAATCTTAAACAGCCGTGTTTTGCCTTCTTAAATTCTGGTACTGTAATAAATTTGTTATAAGAATTCAACATGGGAAGCTAGCTTTGTCTTAAGAATTAATTTCGGTAATCAAAACAATGCCAAAAGAATAGTAATATTTTTTTTTCCTCACACTCAAACACATTTGGTTTGGACTAAATACTAGCATAGGCTTTTAACCCTAGATGCCAAAAATCATTTATTTATATATGAAGTATATAAGCAGTAGATAGGTATGTAGATCAATAGACATGTACATAGCCAGAGAAGGAAAGACAATAAAAGAAAAAGGAAGAAGGAAGGAAAGGGAATGAGAGAAAGAAAAGAATATATAACTTTATGAAAACTTATACAAAATCTACACAGATTGTTCTTTCTTTATAATAATACCAAAAATATTTCTACTGCTGAATTTGCACACAAAAATATGAAAAAAACATTTTAGAGACTGTGATTTTTAAGACATAATTCTAATGCAGTGTGCATTGAAATGTAATGAAACAAGAAATAATGGAAATACATACACATAGCCTAAAAGGATTATATACTATCTTAGGAAAATCTTGGAGCTATGGTTTTCATAGTAGAATATGTGTCATAATTTTATCACATTAGGAAAATATGCAGTAACTTTTGGGATACATGCATATTCCAAATATGGAATTCATTTGAGTATGAGAATGCATACATATATGTATGGGAATACATACGTTATTCATGATAAAAATCTCCTTTTATTTCAAATTTATGGTCAGGCTGTAATTGCTGGGTATGAAGTGTGTGTTAGTAAATGATTATGTGAATATTATGAATGTTGTGTGAAACATCAGTCTCTACCACTTTCTCATTCATCCTCTGCTCTCTTGATCACTTGTGCATATCTGGCAATTCTTCAGAGGTATCTTTTCCCGCTCATATCTATTAGATTAGGTGTATCAAAATAATTTATAGGTTAACATGTTGAATACATTCTTATGTGTACTTCTATAATATTTTAATTACGAAATGGTTAATATCTAGAAAAATAATAAGATCATTCACAATAATAATAGCTGAAACAACAGCAGGGTCAAAAGGCCTAATTTTTATGTCCATATATGACCTTGTGTTCATTTTCAAGCTTCTGTGTCTTCCTTTGTAAAGCTAGGATTAATACTCTGTGTAACCACCGCCGAGATTGCTGTAAAAATAAAATGAGTTAATATATAAGAAATAGTGTGCTCTGTAGAAAATCGGAACACCATGTAAAATATCAGGTGTAGTTCTTGCTGTTGAGAAGCACCTGGACAGAATAAAGGTAATCTTAAACTTATTTTTCAGAGGTGATGGCTAGAAGGCGGGGCAGAGAGAAATTGAAGGCAGCAGGAAGACAATAAACAGAAGGAGCAGAAAGAAAGCTTTCTATGTTCCTGTAGAACTCTCCCAGGTTGCCTTGGGGTAATTATCACCTGTCTCCTATGCATTGAAATCCGTGATTATTCTCAGGCTTTCAGGCCAGTATTCACATGCTACTAGGCCAGTGTTACCATGATAATAACAGAAAATCAGATCCTGCTGTCCAACAGGCAATGTGATAAGTCATATGTATTCCCTTGTCTTTTAGAATATATTCTTGTTTCTTCTGAGGGTTCGAAGTTGATCCTTGAGCAGTAGGGTTGTCTGGTGGACAGTGGCAGCAACGATGGGTAATTCAGTGTCTAAGGGGTCCAAAGGCTCTCTGCCCATGTCTCATCGCCTCTGGGCTGTTTAAACTCACTGTGCCCAGCATAGATTAGGGCCTTTCTCCTCTACAGAATGACCTTATGAGAGCAATTAGCAGGCATCCTTAGAGAAAGATGAGTTTGTAGCAAAAATATTTTTCACCATAAAACTAGTATAAAGGATAAGAGAAAGAATATCCTCTGAAGTAGTATTATTGAAATAGTTTATTTGTGTATCTAAACTAATCATGGCAAATCATTTCAATTTAAAATTATTGGCAAGATATTTTATTAATATATCACCATAGGTATGGTGAACTCCAAATAGGTTCACAGAATTACGAAAGGTAATACAATAAAGTGGTGTTCAATATGAAATGGTGTTCAAACCCATTGGTCATGAGAGGAACAGAAATTTAAATAAAGACTTTCACTTTATATTGCTCGATTGTCCAAAATTAGAAAGTTGACTGATGCCAATGTTGGTGAGGATGTGGGATAATAGAAACTCATATACAGCCAATGAGAGTACCTTCTGGCTTGAGTAATTCTGGAGAAAATCATAGCATTAATATGTCGAATTGTTGATCTGCTCTATGCCTAGCCCAGATGTTCCATTCCTAGGTATTTATCTACGAGACATTTTCACACGTGTTTATAGAGTGCTCGGGGCTGCAGAAATGCTTGTGAAGGTGAAGAGTTTGGGGGAACTTTGAGTGTTCATAATTGGAAAAATAAGTATGTATAATGTACCAAATTTAAATCATGAAATACTATGTGTATAGTGGTTCAGAGCAGAACATCAGATGTAAATAGGCTGAATCTGACACAGCACTGAATGAAACAATAAAGGAGAGCTAACTATCATATTGCCACTGATGTAAATTAAAATATATGTTCACAAACAATACAAGCATGTTAGGAATACATAAAGCAAAATTAAATAAACACATGTATGATGCAAGAGAAAGAAAGAAACTAAATAAGACAACAAAGAAATCAATATTTGCTAAGAGTAAGGTAATGTTCAGGCTTGGAATAGATCTGCAACACGATCTTGTCCAATCTCTATTTTCCGCTAAGAATTTTTTTTTTAGGTACATTGATTTACTGGCACTTAATCTCATAGTCTCTTGATCACACTGCAATCTCCTTCTTCCCTCTCATTTTCTACAAGAAAATCTCTACCTTGTTCTGATATACATAACATACCTTTAAAATTTTTGATTTATTAGGGCACCTGGTGGTTTAGTCAGTTAAGCATCCAACTCTTCATTTTGACTTAGGTCATGATCTCAGGATCATGAGATGGAGCCCTCCCTTGGGCTCTGCTGCTTTGTTGGGAGTCTGCTCGAGATTCTCTCCCTTTCCCTCTGCTCCTCCCCCCTCTAAAATAATTAAATAAATCTTTTAAGAAAATGAAATTTTATATTTATTTTGCTTGAAAAAAAGATATGCTGAGAATAGGATCTCATATGCAAATAATGCAAGTGAAATGGTTAGAAAATTTGCTAATATAACTAGTCATATTCCTGCTTAAAGTACATTCCAACCTGAGCTTATATTAAATGGTTTATCTTGGTAAGTCGAGACAAAATTTTGTTAAGGAAAGATTTTTTGACAGGATTTCAGTTTTATGTATGAATGTGTGTGTGTGTGTGTGTACACACATTAGTTTAACTAAAATACCACAATTTTACCTAGTAAAACTAGGAAATTTAAAAGTACAGAAAAAGTAAGCTAAAATCAAAATCAGTATGATACAATATTGATAAGAAAATATGTTACTAACATATAAAATATTGATTTGGCATATCTATCGGAAAATGTGTACTGGACTGCAAAGACCT
Organism: Vulpes lagopus; assembly: GCF_018345385.1. Taxonomy (NCBI): domain Eukaryota; kingdom Metazoa; phylum Chordata; class Mammalia; order Carnivora; family Canidae; genus Vulpes; species Vulpes lagopus. The sequence goes on along the minus strand of NC_054829.1, from coordinate 120,053,901 downwards.
AGATTAATAACAAAGTTGAGAATATAGAGAAATTAATATTCAAAACGTGCAACTTTTTCCAAAATGGAATATGATTCAAACCATTTCAGAGCACCTCTCTGTAAGAAGGTGAAAGTTCAGGAAGGAATTTAATATGAAACTGATTGTGGTTAGACAACCAGAAGCTGACCTTATTTTTCTTGAAAAAACAAAAGCAAAAAGACCTCAAATTTTACCTCTTATCCCAAACCCAACACCTAAAGCAACACTGTGACCTCTTTAACGTAGCTTGGGGACAGAAACTCAGGACTTATTTGCAAAATGGCTTTGTAATTGAAATTTTAATATCACTTTCTAAGCAGACTTACTCTCCTTGGGTGTCCAAAGAGTGCCACAGACACTTTTAGGCTATTAGTTTCCTGCTTATGGGGTCCCAGAACAAAGTGGGAGGGCTTCAAACCACAGAAAGTAAACTCAATTTTCTCCTCATTTTGAATAAGCAGAATTACACATTGTAGTGAATAGAAGATGTTTCTAAATTCCTTGATGCAGAGAAGAACTGTATTCCTAGTCTGTCTCATTACCCTAAATCAGGTCCTATGGGAACTCCATTCACACTTCTGTAGTACCTATATCTACACATTAATATACAGATAGCAATCCAAAGGTCAAATATTCCCCATAGCTAAATCTAGTGTAAGGTTCCAGAGTTTTGGCAACTGCAAATTCTGGTGGGTTCATAAGTCTGCTACTGGGCAAATGGTATTTCATTTTATTTTTTTAATTTAAAAACTCAGTACCGTAGAACTATTTTGAGCACACATATTCATTTAACCTTTGTAAACTCTCTTCTGAGACAGAGCGGCCTTCCTTTTTTTGATGGTAGCTTTTCAGAGGCGAAACAAACCAAAACCAAAACCAAAACAACAACAAAAATACACTGTGTTTCTTCATCTCAGTCCATTTCCTGGTATTGGCTGCATCCAAAAAAGACAGAATGGAGCCACCACAGAAAAGGCTTTTTAGTCCTGGAATTCCAAGCCAGGCACAAACCAAAGCCTACTGGAAATCTCATGGGAAAAAGTGTTCGGTGAGGTTTCCATTCTCAAGACCTCCATCCATCACTTGAGTCAGCAGGTGATTCAAGACCATTCATTACTGATTATAGTTTTATTATTATTTTAAAAGGAGCTCTATTTTTACATCCTTGAACATATTGTTATGACAAATTTGTTTCTCCAAAGATATTGCTCCAAATTTAACCATTTCTGAAAACACAGAATTCTCTTTAATTTTCTTGTGTCTACAACCGCAAAATCTCTAAAGACACCATAACCTATACTTGTTACATCTCAAAAAGTTTGGTGAAGACTTTGTAATAATGGAGGCAAATGTTGAATTCACAATTTAGTTTTATATACCTTTTTTTTTTTATTATATGGGAGCAGAGAATTACAGACATTGTAGAAACCCAGGATAAGGATAGAAAGACTGCCAGGTTGTATGGGGAAGGGAGGCAGACTGAATGCTCACTCATGATGCAGGGATCCAGCCCTGGGCCGATTTAGCATCCAACCCTTTAGTGTTCTTCTCTAAAGCCTTTGACTTGACCTGCGTCCTTTGCCACATCCACCTTTCCCCCTCAGGGGGAAAGATTCTTTCCCTTCAATACTTCTAAGGAGCCAGGCAGTATTTCCCAGTTATAGTTCATCCCTGGTTCTCACACCAAAAAACCTCACAGTCACCTTTGTATATTTTAAGGATTTTTAATTTTTTTAGTAATCAGATGGGACTAAGTAAAATAATAAACTCTGAAGCACTTCCATTATGTGACATTATTAAAATCATGGGCCACTACTGTTCATACTTTGTCAGTCCCACTATCTTTCTCCCTTTTTGATCCAATCTGGAGATTCAATTTGAGTGAAACAATTTTAGGTTTAGTGTGGCCCAATTAAATACCAGACCACTTCTAACCAAAATATGTTTTTTCTTCTGGATTTTCATCTGCTTATTCTCTACTGGGTCATTTCCATCAGCATTTTAAAATGACTCACTGCCTCTCATTTTTGAGAAATGCTTTCTAATCATATCTTTCCAGTTACCACCACATTTAACTCATAAAGTTCTTTGTTTAAGTTATTTGCATCTGCTTCCCTACTTCCCACTTCATTTAGCCTTTGATCCCTTCAGTCTACTGTAAGCATTCTTGTTAAAACACGAGTGAAGTCCAACATTGCTAAATCCAATGTAGAGTTTTTAATTCTCTGTGTGTATTCTCAACTTTCACAAGTATTTAGAAAGTTCTCTCTGTCCTTCTCTTTGTGAAAACTCTCCATTTTAGTGCCTTATGCGACACCATTTTTGTTTTTTCTTCTGTATCTTTAATGTTTTTTTTTTCATTTTTCTTTTCCATTTCCTCTCATTTTTCATCCTTTAAAATCTTTGGATATTTTCAAGTCTTTACTCATTACATACCCTTATTCAAAAGAAGTGTATCAATTCCTATGTCTTAAAAATACAGTCTACTTTTGAAAACTTTTGTTATCATTTCTCTCTGATTTTTCTTCTGACTTCCATTTTTATATCTAAATGGTAAACCTGACATTATCTGTTTTAATGACTAAGACATTTCAAAATTCAGATGCCCCACTTGGTGCTATTGACCCTCCCCTTCAAGTCTGGGATTCTTTTAGACTTCCCCCATTGCAGGATTAATTGGCATCAACGTCGTGAACCAAGAACTTGGCAATTTTACTTTCCATTGCCTGTCTCTTACCCCACAGCTCATCCCCAGGTATTGTTGAGTTCCCTTCCAAGGCAAAAATTGAAGGCAAATCCTTCAATTGATTTTCATTTTCTCTGCTGTCTCTTACCCCACAGCTCATCCCCAGGTATTGTTGAGTTCCCTTCCAAGGCAAAAATTGAAGGCAAATCCTTCAATTGATTTTCATTTTCTCTGCTTTCCCTCTAGTCCACATCATTGTCCTCTCTCCTCTGAGGTATTGTGTGAGACTCCAAAGGGCCTCTGTCTAATGAACTCCTCACCCAGCAACTAGGATGATCTTGGTTAAAGATAAAGAAAGTTATGTTAGCCTAGCTTAAAAGTATCCAATTATTTCTGATTGAATTTAAAATGAAATCCCAAATGCTTCTCATTAGTTAATTGTTTGTGCATGATCCAGTACTCATTATACTACTATATACGTGCTTTCTATATGTGCTTTCTCTATATGTGCTTCCCTTGCATCAGCCTAATTTTTTTTTTTTTCATTCGTGGCACAATTCAAATGCTTTTATTCCTGAGGACTTTTGTACCTTCGGCATTGAACAATCAGCCTAGCTCTTCACCTGTTAGGCCCCATCGTTAGACAGTCCATGACTCAGGATTTTTCTGATTCCATAGTCTAATCTAGATGGCTTGACTACTACTTTTTATATTACTCAGTTGTTACCTTCAGAGAAAAGTAATACAGCTAGCATTAATATGGTTTCTTTTACTGGATTCCTTATTGCTTGTCTTACATACTGGGTTATAAGCTTTATTAGTCCAGGGACCATGCCCATATTTTTCAATGGTATACATTCAGTATAATGCCTATGGGTTTCAGAATTTTTATCCAATTTTTTTTTTTTGTCTGTGACATACATTACTGCCACTTTAGTCTACTTCAATCCTTTCCTAGCCTTACTAACTAAAAATTAAGGACTTTACTGTACATCCTTCCCCTCTCTCTGCCATTCTCATCCTTCTTATCCTTAAAATATGATGCTCAGTGTGGGTAATGCTTTTGATCCCAAATTACTGTTGCATGGGCAGTGGCTGGATGCATATGACTAACTTTAACCAGATCCTTTTGTTGTATACAGTAATGGCCAAAATGAGCAGCAAAGTGTCATGCGGCATTTTCAGTCACTGATAACCATCTGGAGAGCCCCAAGGGAAAAGAAAACAAGAACCAGAGGGTTGGCATATGCTGGAAGTTTCCTCCTGACACTAGAGGCAGATGCCAGCATCTGTCCAAGAGGTCAAGTCATCACATAGTCATCATGGAATGCACTCTCTTCTTCTTCTTTTTTTTAATTTATTTATTCATGATAGTCACAGAGAGAGAGAGAGAGAGAGGCAGAGACACAGGCAGAGGGAGAAGCAGGCTCCCTGCACTGGGAGCCCGACGTGGGATTCGATCCCGGGTCTCCAGAATCGCGCCCTGGGCCAAAGGCAGGCGCCAAACGCTGCGCCACCCAGGGATCCCCTACAGGCATTCTCGGTCTCAAAACGAAGAATAATAAAACAACAACAACAACAACAAAACAAACTCGAAAATCTCAGCAAGTAGAAGAGAGATGATTTGAAGTCAGGAATTAAATGCCAAACTGCCAATACTGCTTAACCCTTTCTGGGTGCAGATAATGGAGTAGATCTTTGGCCCAGAGTTTAGTCTCCTATGTAGGACACATGTTGCTCCTGCAGTGCTGGAGTGTCTAGTGTCTTCTTATTAACCTTACATGAATTTTTTGGCATATGTCTTATTCTAAGTGTAATTCTAATTCTGAACTTTTATCACAGAACAATATGTGTTCCTTAGTATGTCCTGAAAATTGATAGATTTTTAATAAACCTGATATGTTTTTAATAAACAACAAAATTGGTGTGCTGCTCTAATATCTAAATAGAACCTCTATGTATGCATCCTCTGGGTTATCCAAGATCCCTTTCATCATGACACTGTGGTGGGTATTATGTGAGTAGTTTGTAGCTGTTTTAGTGAGAAGAGATCACTTTCTAATAGTATAAGAAATGGATTACTATCTAATGGGATGTAAGCTATCATATTTCCATGACACAGAATTAAAAAGCAATGCACACACGGCGGCAATAACTTGAGAAAATTCAGTCACTTCATTAACAATGTAATATAGATTACATAAATATTACAATGATTTGCTATGTGCGGTTGCTGAAGTGATTCTAAAGAGCACTAAAAATCCAAGCTCAGAATAATGGTGGTATTTCTATCAATAGCTCAAGCTATCCTTTTATTTTTTTTAAAGTAATCTTTATGCTTAATGTGGGCATGAACTCACAACCTGGAGATCAAGAGTCTCATGCTCTAGTACCTGAGCCAGCCAGTCACCCCTCAAGTGATCCTTTAAATAACAGTATAGTTGGCAGGAGGATTGAAAGTGATATTGATCTCTAGGTTAAATAGTTGCTCATGATACTACCTGTTTTAATGCAAATGGGAAAACAAGCACATCTATCCACCATAAATATATACGGATCCATTCCTCACTTTCTTCAGGGTCCTTATGCAATTTACTTATCACTGAGAATTTCCATGTAAATCTTATTTAAGTTATCACACACCCAATCTGAGATGCTCTAATGTACATTACATTGCTTTCCCTTTCTGCATAACACATAACACCACACCATTTGACATAGTAATATCCTTTTGTTGTCTGTTTCTCTACTATTCTCTACTAGAATGTGAGTTTTGTGAGGATGGGGCATTTATTTTATTCTGTATTATATCCCTTAATGTAAAACAGTGGCTGAGATTTGAATAGACATTTAACTAAAGAAGATAAATGAATGGCTAATAAGCACACGAACAGATGCTCAACATTAGGGAATTGCATTTCAAAATTAATCATTAGGGAAATGCATTTCGAAATCACAAAGTACTGCTTCACACTAAGTAGGATGGCTATAATCATGATGATGTAAAAAGCAAGCGTTGGTGGGATGTGGTAAAATTGAAATTCTCATACATTTCTGGTGGGAATGTAAAATGGTACAATGATTTTGGAAAATTGTTTGACAGTTTCTTAAAATGTTAAATTTACCATATGACCCAGCAATTTCATTCCTAGGTATATATGTAAGTGAAATAAAAACATATGTCTACATAAAGACATGTATATTAATGTTCATAGCATCATCATCCGTAAGAGCCCCAGGTTGGAACCAACCCAAATGTCAATCAGCTAGTAAATATATAAACAAAATATACTATATTCATAAAGTGGAATACGATTTAGCAATAGAAAGGAGTGCATTATTGATTCCTATTACCACATGGATCAACCTAGAAAAATTATGCTAAGAAGCCAGGTGTAAAAGATACCATATGTACAATTCCATTTATATAAAATGTTCAAAAAAGAGACAGCAAGTTGGATAGAAGTTGCCTAAGGCTGGAGGTGGACTACAGATGGGCAGAAGAGATGTTTGGGGGATGAAAATGTTCAAAAACTGGACTGTGATGATTTTGGCACACTCTGTAAACTTATTAGAAATAATTTAATTTTACCCTTAAAATAGGTGAATTTTAGGGAATGTGAATGAGCCTTTAATAAAGCTGCTTAAAAAAGGGACTGATACAAGTAGGACCTCAATATTTGTTTAACTTAAGAATGATTAAATAAGATCCTTACTCAGTAATGATTACAATCTCAGAACATGAAATTATTTGACTGATGAAATGTGTATAGCTGTGTATATAAACACATACAAACAAAAATGTACTTTATAAACATACTGTGTGTGATAGAGACGTGCATGGATGTATATGCGCATGTGTGTGCATGTTGTATATATATGCATTTCCACAGCCTCAGGAAACATCTTACAACGGATGGAGCAGTAGAACCTAAAATATACAAGTGATGTTTTAGATGTGGTTGTAAATTAGGCAGAAACAAGTCAAAATTCCCTTACCACAGTGGATTCTAGAGAGAAGAGTTTTGCCCGTGCACTGTCCCCACATACACTCATTATGGTTTAAAGGATCAAGGTTTAATGAGGAGGGGCTTCTGTAGTCTTAGTGAAGTAGTCAGATGACCGGAAGGCTGCTCAGATTTGATGGTCTGCTGAAGACACAAGCACATGGGGCTTCTGCAGAGTCTCACTACTCACTCTCACAGTGTCCAATGCTCTCTTCCTCTTAGAGGTAGCCAGGAACACTCAAAGTAATTAGTTCTCATAATATTGGAAAATGACATCTGCATATAGCATTCAGAAGCTATTAATGCAGCGAAAGGCAAAAAATAGCAAACTAAAATTCTGTTGCTTTCCATAAAGTCAGGCCACCTCTGACAGAAGTTCTGTATGCTTTTTAAGAGACTGAATTTTAAAAAGTTATTTTCAATAATGGAGGCTCTCTTTGTAAATTGAGCTCTGGCATTAACTCCTTTCACTGAAAAGGTGAGGTCTTGGCTTTTCCGTTTCAGGAATTGTTCCAGGTCTCATCATTTCCTCCACGAGAGGAAACAATTGGACTGGGTCATCTTGTTTCAGCTTATAAGTATTATCCATTGCTTTTTTTCCTGAAAAAAGCAATGGCTTTTTTTTTTTTATGACTTCAACTTCTTTTTATTATCTTTTTAGTTCACTTCTTACAATAATTTGTATCTGTGAAGGAACTCAAATTTAGTGAATGAAAAGCACTGCTTATGATTTACAAAGCAATGAAATAAGTTGAAGAGGTAGCGTTTAGTGGATTAAATAATACAGGGTTTTTTGGATCTGTAATTGATATACATTTAATTAAAAAACAAATAGTTTGTATTAGGTCACCACATAGGCAGCTAACAGTCTGTGCTTTGAACAGATTTATGAAACCAAAGAGCAGGGTTGGGAAGAGAAAGGACTCTGAGAACAAACAGTTGGGTTCCTGTCCTTGGCTGCCTCTCAGATGTGAGACCTCGGCAACTGAAATAGTTTTCATCCTCTAATATGTAACCAAAAATAAGAACAATGTTCAGACAGAAGAAAGTAAATGAACAAAAAGTTAATTTAATTTATTTTTAGAAAGAAGGAGGATGGTTGAAAGAAAGAAAACCACTTTCATGTTATCCGATCATTTAGGCTTTGGTAGCGGCCTGATTTTCCGAGTCCCACTCCCCTGAAATAAAACCTGAAGGGTTTGCTATGTGTGGGCAGAACTATGTCAGTAGTAATGAACTGGTCAAGGATATTAAAATATCCTTCTTTTCTCAAGCTGCTCCAAAGACTATCTGCCAAAATTTATTAATTGGATATTTGCTCCCCAAAGTATTTACATATCTGCCAAAAGTGCTTTTGAAATTTTTGGCATGAGTTACTCTGGATAAAAAGAAATATGAGCTGTAAAATAATAAAATAAACTTGAAAATAGCAGTTAAGTGTGTTTGATTTCTTTATGAACAGCCAATACCTCTATTATTTAAAGTAATTTGAATCCTTTAAAAACGATATGTATGGAGTACAGAGGATAAAACAACCACAGGAAACCTATCATAACAATATCCCTTATGTTCAAGATTTGCTACAAGAAGGGTCCATTTGTTATTCATAGAAGAGAGGTTAGTTATAGATGTATGAAATGAGCTCATTATTGGGTGATTTTATTTTTCAGAAATCACATGGCATGAAACCAAAGAAAAGCATCAGAGAAATGTGCTAAAATATATGGATAAATGAGCTCTTCAGAGATGAGTATAGAAAGAACATGTATTAAAGTATTTCTTAAAATTACAGAGCGCTTAGAGAAAATTCTTACAGAAAATTCTGTAAGAAAAATAGTTTTGGCTGGTGTTCAAAATGTCAATTGTTCTGAGTCTATATCTACCTGTACTTCCCCACCTCACTGTTATTCATTCCTGCATAATAAGGACTTACAGTGTGATATGCAGTTTTCCTTATTCCAAACTTATCTAAGTTGTTTTTCACCTGCTGACCTTAAAACTTTGAAGCAACTTGACTTAAATCTTCAAACTACTCAATGCAACATGAGTTCACGCTCTTCACTCTCCTTCAGTGAGGAGGGCCTATCCTGAGTTCAAGTTTTTGTAATCCCTCATGTCTAGAAGCTGAAATGCCAAAGATGATTTACATTCATAATTTGAGAAAGAACTTCAGCTCGTGCAATGATTTCTAAATTTCAGTTTGAGGACTGATGTTGATCTATGATACTTTTTATCTACTCAGTGACAAATACAGAACACAAGAGGATGATGATTCTTAAAGGTAAATTTTAAAGACTAACTTTGAGTGTATGTATACACACATATCAATGTGGCAATGGTTAAAAATCTTATTTTTAATGAAATGATGGTATCTATTAAGTATTTACTTAATTCAATTGTTTAACTGATTGGTTGAATGATTTTAACATCCTGATATGACAAAATTAAAAGTTGGCAATCTGAAGACGGAAATTCCTTCAATAATGCACAAAATCTCAAATTTAAAAATCAAAGGTTAGAGGAACCTAAAGCAAAATTGGAAAACACAAGTCTGTGCCTTCCCTGTGCTTCCCCACACTTACAACCCATCGGGGCCATGCTATTTCTCATGCTTTCTGCATAAACCTTTACTCCAACCTTGGATTTCAAATCTGATGGATTTCCAAGGGACCACATTTTAATTAAGCATGCTACAGTATCAATTTTATTCCCCTTTTTACTCTCCCACGTTTCCTTCAGGTTAAGAATGAAAAGTGAAGTTAATATATTTTGCATCAATTAAAAGACTCTAGGTGTAAACTAATGTGTTGCTCATAAGCAATATATCAATGATTATCATGTCTAAAACCCCTGGGCATGTCCGTGCATAGGATGGTGATCTCTCCCTAGAGGAATTAGGCAAAGAAAAATGTGGCACAGGCTATTCTTCTTTTTTAAAAAATTTTATTTACGTATTTATTCAGAGAGAGAGAGGCAGAAACATAGACAGAGGGAAAAGCAGGCTCCTCACTGGGAGCCCAATGTGGGATGCGATCTCCAGACCCGTGATCGTGCCCTGAGCCAAAGACAGACGCTCAACCACTGAGCCATCCAAGCATCCCCAGGCTATTCTTCTGTCTGAAAGCTAATCCCTTGATTCATTTTAGACCATGCTTCCTTCTAATATTTAATCTCTTTATTCATCAAAATAATTTACATTTGGCTCTACAGCTGCATCAGACATTAATCAAGGATTTCATGTAATTAAAGGAAATAATTATTTGGGAAGATAATTTCTTTTTAACGTGCTTTATGAAGGTCCTTATAGCTCTAGGTTCTTAACCTTGCCTCTTTTACCTTCAGATCTGCCTGACTTCAAAATGATTTTCTGCCATTTTAATTTTCCTTCCCTTTTGGGACATCTTTCATCCTACTCACATGGATGGAAACCTCTGGAGGATCCCTACTCTTCTCAGTAGCACATTTTACCAATCTTAGGTTGTTCAGTTCGGAATAACAGTCAACTTCAGCCTGTACAATCCCAAACCTCTCACACCAAATACTTCTGCTTCTCACACCAAGTGTTTCCTGCATGCATTTTATTTTACACCATGTAGGATTTGTCTGCACAGCATACAATGAAGCAAACAAGAATACACAACTAAAATTTTATTTTAAAAAATTATTATTTTGGTTTTGTTTTAAAGACTTTATTTATTCATGAGAGACATAGAGAGAGGCAGAGACCTAGATAGGCAGAGGGAGGAGAAGCAGGCTCCATGCAGGAAGCCTGATGTGGATCCTGGGATCACGCCCTGAGCTGACACTCAACCACTGAGCCACCCAGGCATTCCTATTTTAAAAAATTATAAAAATAATTGAGACCAGAAGTTCTCAATATGAATTTTATGGGAATATATTAGGAACAGTATAATCTAAATGTTTGGAAGACAAACATTGTCATGTGTCTTAATTTCTGCAATTTCAGTTTGATGACACATCAAATGGCTTGTGGCTGTTACAGAGCCATTATATTTTAGAATTTCCACATTTTGACTGTGAGAAAATAGTGTTTGTCTTTACCAAGAACCAAATAAAATTTTTAGAACAATGTTGTTCTTTCACTAAAATATGGTAGCGGAAGTTAGGTTTATGATTCTTGGTTATAAGCAAACTGCAGGGTTGAGGAGGAAGATGTTCTTTTTTAGTAATAGTTAAAATACAAGCTCTTTGTAGAACAATACCTTGACAGTTCAGAATTCTCCTTGTTCAGAAGTCTCTTATTTTATTTTCCTCAACCTTAACAAAGGAATTTGGAAAAAAAAAAAAAAAAGGAAAGGAAAGGAAAATGAAAAAAAGAAAAAAAAGAAAGTTTTGACTCAGAACTTTAATGCCTAGGTAGGCACACTTTTCATTAACTCTCTTTTCTACTCACTGATGGGCATTGCAATCCTGGAAGATACTGTATCAAACTATCTTTTAAAGATAGTTATGAAGATGGATAATCTTCTTAATGTATTGTTGTATCCTATTGGCTAGTATCTTGTTGAGAATTTTTGCATCCATGATCATCAGAGATATTGGTGTATAATTCTCCTTTTTGGTGGGGTCTTTGTCTGGTTTTGGAATTAAGGTGATGCTGGCCTCATAGAACAAGTTTGGAAGTACTCCATCCCTTTCTATCTTTCCAAACAGCTTTAGTAGAATAGGTATTATTTTTTAAACATTTGATAGAATTCCCCAGGGAAGCCATCTGGCCCTGGACTTTTGTGTCTTGGGAGATTTTTGATGACTCCTTCAATTTCCTCCCTGGTTATTGGCCTGTTCAGGTTTTCTATTTCTTCCTGTTCCAGTTTTGGTAGTTTGTGGTTATCCAGAAGTGCGTCCATTTCTTCTAGATTGCCTAATTTATTGGCGCATAACTGTTCATAATATGTTTTTAATATTGTTTGTATTTCCTTGTGTTGGTAGTGATCTCTCCTTTCTCATTCATGATTTTATTAATTTGAGTCTTCTCTCTCTTTTTTTTAATAAGGCTGGCTAATGGTTTATCTATCTTATTAATTCTTTCAAAGATCCAACTCCTGGTTCTGTTGATCTGTTCCACGGTTCTTCTGGTCTCTATTTCATTGAGTTCTGCTCGAATCTTTATGAAGTCTTTTCTTCTGCTGGTGTAGCATCTATTTACTGTTTTGTTTTTCTCTAGCTCCTTTAGGTGTAAGGTTAGCTTTAGTATTTGAGTTCTTTCCAGTTTTTGGGTGGATGCTTGTATTGCGATGTATTTCCCCCTCAGGACTGCTTTTGCTGCATCCCAAAGATTTTGAATGGTTGTATCTTCATTCTCATTAGTTTCCATGAATCTTTTTAATTCTTCCCTAATTTCCTGGTTGACCCTTTCATCTTTTAGCAGGATGGTCCTCAGCCCCCACGTGTTTGAAATCCTTCCAAACTTCTTCTTGTGATTTAGTTCTAATTTCAAGGCATTATGGTCTGAGAATACGCAGGGGACAATCCCAATCTTTTGGTATCAGTTAAGACCTGATTTGTGACCCAGTATGTGGTCTATTCTGGAGAAAGTTCCATGTGCACTTGAGAAGAATGTGTATTCAGTTGCGTTTGGATGTAAAGTTCTGTAGATATCTGTGAAATCCATCTGGTCCAGTGTATCATTTAAAGCTCTCGTTTCTTTGGAGATGTTGTGCTTAGAGACCTATTGAGTATAGGAAGTGCTACATTGAAGTCACCAAGTATAAGTGTATTACTGTGTAAGTATGTCTTAACTTTGGTTATTAATTGATTGATATATTTGGCAGCTCCCACATTCGGGGCATATATATTGATGATTGTTAAGTTCTCTTGTTGGATAGATCCTTTAAGTATGAGATAGTGTCCCTCTTCATCTCTCACTAGTCTTTGGGATAAACTTTAGTTTATCTGATATAAGGATGGCTACCCTTGCTTTCTCTTGAGGACCATTTAGGTGGTACGTGGTTCTCCAACTTTTTATTTTCAGGCTGTAGATGTCCTTCTGTCTATAATGAGTCTCTTGTAGACAGCAAATAGATGGGTCCTGCTTTTTTATCCAGTCTAAAACCCTGCACCTTTTGATGGGGTCATTAAGCCCATTCACGTTCAGAGTTACTATTGAAAGATATGAGTTTAGTGTCATCATGAAACCTATTCAGTCACTGTTTTTGTGGATTGTTCCATATGACTTCCTCTTAAAGAGGAATTTTAAGAGTCCCCCTTAAAATTTCTTGCAGAGCTGGTTTGGAGGTCATATATTCTTTCAGTTCCTGCCTGTCTTGGAAGCTCTTTATCTCTCCTTCTATTCTGAATGAGAGCCTTGCTGGATAAAGTACTCTTGGCTGCATGTTTTTCTCATTTAGGACCCTGAATATATCCTGCCAGCCCTTTCTGGCCTGCCAGGTCTCTGTGGAGAGATCTGCTGTTAATCTGATATTTCTCCCCATATAAGTTAGGGATCTTTTGTCTCTTGCTGCTTTAAGGATCTTCTCTTTATCTTTGGAATTTGCAAGCTTCACTATTAAATGTCGCGGTGTTGAACGGTTTTTATTGATTTTTGGGGGGGGGGATCTATTTCCTGGATCTGAATGCCTGTTTCCCTTCCCAGATTAGGAAAGTTTTCAGCTATGGTTTGTTCAAATACATATTCTGGACCTCTGTCCCTTTCGGTGCCCATGGGAACCCCAATTAAATGTAGATTTTTTTTTCCTCAGGCTGTCATTTATTTCCCTTAATCTATCCTCATGATCTTTTGTTTGTCTCTTTTTTCCTCAGTTTCCCTCTTTGCCATCAATTTGTCTTCTATGTCACTCACGTTCTTCCACCTCGTTAACCCTCATCGTCAGGATGTCTAGTTTGGATTGCATCTCATTTAATTGATTTTTAATTTCTGCCTGATTGGATCTAAATTCTGCAGTCATGAAGTCTCTTGAGTCCTTTATGCTTTTTTCTAGAGCCACCAGTTGCTTTATAATAGTGCTTCTGAATTGGCTTTCTGACATTGAATTGTAATCCAAATTTTGTAACTCTGTGGGAGAGAGGACTGTTTCTGATTCTTTCTTTTGAGGTGAGGTTTTCCTTCTAGTCATATTGCTCAGTGCAGAGTGGCCAAAAACAAGTTGTATTGGGAAAAGGAGAAAAAGAGAGAAGAGAAAGAATAAAAGAAAAAGGAAAAAAAAAAAAGAGAAGAGTAAAAAAAAAAGTGGGGGGGGGGGAAGCAAACAAATAAAAAAAAAAAACCAAGGGGGAGTATCCTCTGATTCTGTATACTGTAAATCCCTCGACTTCCCCTGGAACTTTCCAGTGCTGTTTGGTCAATAATTTGTTTTTCCCCTGTCGGTCTAGCTGATCGGCTGGGGGAGGGGCCTCCTGTGCTGATTCTCAGGTGTTAGCCTTTGGGGGAGAGTATTCACTTTGCCAATAGATGGGGGATATGGAAGATATAGGGGAAGAGAGACTCTTTGTGGCCTTCCCCACAAAGGACAACATAGTGTCATCTTTATATTAGTGTTTGCCAAAAAATGTGGTTCTTGACATTTTGTTCAGGAATTTGCTTACACAGTGCAAAATGTAGCAGACAGTAATAAACAATTAACATTTTATTGAAAAAATTATAAAGTTGTTTTAGTGCAGAAGTTCTCAATTTGATATTTATGGAATATTCTTAGGACTTCCTGATAAATTTTCTCTGCAGAGGGTCTATATATTTTTTTAGATTCTCAAGTGCTATAAAATGGATGATATGCGAAAAAAAAAAGATTATCAAGTGCTATTTAAGAGTCTCAAAGGGCTAATATGCATTAATGATACGTACCACAATTTACTGATACAAAATTAAGTGGATTATTATGAGATGTATATTTTACCCTGCTCTGTGTAGCGTATTCTGTCACTGATAACTGTCCTAGTTTGGGATTCACAAATGGAAAGAGTTAGATGAGTTGAGTAAATGTGTACTGTCTTGAAAGTTGATCAGAGAAGTAGGTGAGGGAATTGGGGAAGTGAGACAAGGAAGAAGAAAAGCCAAATGAAAGATTTGTTGTCAGAGTCACTTTATGAGTAACACACAAGTGCTTGACTCTGTGGGAACTTACTGAGAAATATACAAAATGTTTTTCTGCCTCGTCATACTGACTTCCATCATCTCTCAAAAATTGAAAATTGTCCTCAGAGGTGTTAAATTCATCTGTCACACTGCCTTCTTGGGTTGGAGCCACTGGAAGGATGAATGTGCTTTATCTTCCCAGAAGGCCCCAATGCAGAAAAGCAGGGAGCCACAGAGCATGCTGGTGATGAGGTACTGTTCACACACTCAGAATTGTCCACGGCTCCTGCAGAGTTGAATTACAAGGTGGCTTGAAGAGTATGTGACATGGGGAACAAAAAGCATCATCTCAATAATCAAATGTATACATCCGATATTTAAAATATATTAAATATATTAATAAAATATGTGATAAAACATAAAATACTAGAGATTACATATTAGAAACCTCTATGGTGTGTGTATGTGCACTTCAAATTAAATTCCTCCATTCATAAAATTTGTGTTTAAATTTGGAACCACTGAGGCATCTGGGTGGCTCAGCTAGGTAAGCACCTGCCTTCAGCTCAGATCATGATCTCTGCATCCCTGGGATCAAGCCCCACATTGGGCTCCCTGCTCTGCTCAGTGGGGAGTCTACTTCTCTCTCTTTCCCTTTGCCCCTCCACACCACTCATTCTTTCTCTCTCTCTAATAAGTGAATAATGTCTTTAAAAAAATAAAATGAACTTGGAATCACTTATGCAAAATGACCATGTGCTTTTATCCCTAGTTAGTCTTATACCAGCAAGATGTATTTCCTAAGATTGTGGGCAATACTGCTGAAAAGTATAAGTAAATATGTTTACATTAACAATGGAATGAAAAATTAGAGTATAATATTTCAGTTTGCCATATTCCCAGATTTGTTATATGTGTGTATGTACGTGTATATATACAATAATATATAATCTATCTGTATCTATCTATATCAATATCTATCTATACACAGAGAGAAAATACATATATTTTACAAAGACAGGTGGAATTTTGTTCTGTCCAATTCAATTTGCTTATTCTTTCATCCCAAAAGGAATGATGTCAGAAAAATATAAAAGTAATCTTGATTCTAAGCAGGCTCTTGGTTTAATATTGGTGAATTAAAACAATGTAACTGTGGTGAGTGCATCTATGATGAATGGGAGAGAATATAATCCTGTAGAAATATGTGGCATGTGTCCACATAACACACAGAGGCATGAGCACATTGTTCTTTGGGCCTTTCCTTTGGCAGATGAAATGTGGTATGTACTGCATAGGAAACGTGTTTTTCGGTATTTGTGCCTAGTCTGACAGGGAGAAAGTCTGATTGTGTTTACCATCTTGTCTGTATGTAGCGCCAGTGCAGCTGCACGTCTTGAATTTGTTTATTCTGAAGTTTGGGAGGAAGAGAGTGTCTAGACAAAAGGATGGTTTGTTAGCTTCTTGCCATTGTCAGTCAACAGCAGCATGTTCTCTGTGCCCTGGTGCTGCTGTTAGGTGTATGCCCTTCACATTAGGCTGACATTGTTAGAGTTGTAGATACACCTAGTTCACTCAATGAAAAAAATAGACATTCTGTCCTGCAACAGGAAAGCAAAGAACCAGAATGGTTATAACTTTAAACATTAAAGAATGAGGATCAAATTCTTTTTTCACCCTTTCCCTTACTGCCACTGACACAAATGTGTAGATAAGTCCAAGAAAAATACAAACCATCCAAATATTATGAACATAAGTCATGCTAGTCTCAAAATCCCTATAAGATACATCATACATAACAGTTAACTCACATGTCCTTGAGATGAAAAATAAAACGTTGAACAGCTTTGCATATTCTATGAAAAAGATTATTCAAAGATGTTGACTATTATTTAAAAGAAATAATTTGGGTATTTTGTTATTTTAGAATAGAGTTGGAAGTTTTCCTGTATCTTACTTCCCAGCTTTTTGATGGGTCAGGTTTTTGTTTTTGTTTTTATAATAGATTTCAGAATATAGTTTTATATTCAGATACTGTTTTTAAGAATAACATTGTGAAAACAAAAGGGCTTTTTAAATTCTGGGTAACAATTTTCTTCAAAAATAACTTTGTTCCGTGTAACCTGCACTGTAGTAAATTATGAAGATTTTTTTCTTTTTGCATTTTATTCATTTATAATTTTCTCTGTATGATAATGCATGTAGGCAATATATATATAATATATGATATATATATATATATAGAATTTTTTATTCCACTGTTCATGTTCATCTATGAACTGATTTTCTTAGATATTAAGAAAGTGTTTCTCAAAACCATCCAAAAGAAAACTTATCTATTACTATTTGAATGTATGATAAGAAATTCACATACAAGAATCACTTTGGAAAAGGGGTATGACAAAGTATAGGATCCACAGGAATTAAGTATATTAGAATGGTAAATATGCAGTTCGTGTCTATGTTAAAATGACTGAAAAAAATATGGAAAAGGGGGTGAGTGGTTAGCATATCTCCCTAAGGGAAACTGTGTCAGAGTTGGTAAGACATGCTGCTGTGAAGACTCTGTACCCAAAAATCTTTTGGGTACCACCTCTAAAACATGCACTGAATTAATTTACTTCCCTCCGTCTTGGCCTGCCTTCTCTAAAGTTCAAACTGCCTTGGTCACTCCCATGGACTCCTAGAAATTGTCTTGAAGCTCTTACTGATGCAACCCTACAGTCCAAGCAGTCAACATTTTATTTTTTTATTTTATTTATTTTATTTTTATTTCTTTTAAAGATTTTTTTTTAATTTATTCATGAGAGACACACAGAGAGAGGCAGAGACACAGGCAGAGGTAGAAATCAGGCTCTTCTCAGAGAGAAGAGGGACTAGATCCTGGAACTCCAGGATCATGGCCTGAGTCAAAGGCAGATGCTCAATAACTGAGCCACCCAGGCATCCCTCAACATGTGCTTTTAAAAATTAGATTATTTATGTGTTGAAAGAGCAGAAGTCAATAAGATGCAAGTGAAGAAAATCCCAAAAAACAGTTCTGTCCCCTTTCCAAACATGTGGATACATAGACATCCTCCCTCCCAGCACACACACAGCAAATACCAAGGTACCTGGTTCTTTAAATTCTTCTTCAAGTTAGATCCATCCTATACCTTGAATCAGTTTTAAATTAGGTTTCATATTTTTTGGTCACATTTAGATGAGAGAATGTTAGTTTTAATCATAAGAATTCTTAAGTGTAGTTATCAAAATAGCCAGTAAAAACTCAAAACTGTATTTTTGAAAAGCCTCTTCTCTCTCTCATCCTGGGGTTTGCTTCATGCGACAAGCAGCAGCATGGGACCTGGAAGGAGCCTTCGCTGTCTTGCCTTCTGTGGCTCTACTTCTTCTCTTCCTACTGTCAACTACCTTTGGATCCTCCAGATTTAGGTCACGGAAAGGAAGAGAAGCAATAAGCAGGAGACGCCTGACTTCACTGACAGCATTGTAACCTGTTCTAGGTGCTCTCCTGGCAGGATTTAGATCTTACTCTTTAGTAGAGCACTTTCAAAGTTCCCCAGAAATGTCCTCACTGAAAAAGTCTAATTATAATTCCTCTGACATTTTGAGTGATTCTATTTTTCCTTTCATTTGCTCCTTAATAATAAAAACATTAAGATCTGAGCAAGCAGTGATTCAGGCCACACAGATTATTCTTCCTGTTGGGTTCCTTTTTTTTTTTTTTTGTAAAGATTTTATTTATTTATTCATGAGAAACACACACACACACACACACACACACACACACACACAGAGAAGTAGAGGGAAAAGCAGGCTCCATGCAGAAGCCCGATGTAGGACTCGATCCCAGAACTCCCGGATCACGCCCTGAGCCAAAGACAGATGCTCAACCGCTGAGCCTCCCAGGTGTCCCATCCTGTTGGGTTGTTATCACCCTCCAGCTTAATAATATTTAAGACGATAGTAGAGTGTCTTGTTCTCCCAAGAAACAATCCAATACTTTGCTTCCACTGTCCTTTGAAGGAAGCATTTCATCCACTTGGAAGCATCAGTCAGCAACAACAACAACTGCCAACAGTATCACAGAATCCAAAGACACCCTCTCTTTCTTTCTCTTATCTTTCAACATCAATCCATTTGTTCCCCTAAATGTGTGTTGATAAAACAGTTTTCTGTCATTTTTGCCAAGTCACAAATAAAGTGGAACAGCACCTAACTTGTAGGAGATACTTGGAGACATATATTTCTTGACTTAAGGCTTCATTCAAACTATGACATTTTTCTATGCTGGCAGACATAGAAATCATACACTTAAAAGAAAAATCACTTAAGATTAGATTTGTGTGTGAGTAAAAAAGCCTCATGATATCCGTAGGCTAAATAAGAGCGAATTTAGTTTTTATCTCAGGCAGTAGTAGAAAGGTAAGGGGGGTCCAAGCTGAATCATGACTGGTCTCACAAAGCCCTCAGAACCCCCCTTTGTTCTTTCTTATTATAAAGTGGGTGACTTCAAAATCTCAGATTGATCAATCACGGTCGAAGATGGACCAGCTCTAGTCATCACATCTATATTCCAGCCAGTAGGAGAAAAAAAGAAACTGAGAAGAAAAGGAGGAGACATGAAACATCTATTTTTTTTTAAGGCAGGTTGCTTGAACTACCAGTTGATGCAGCTGCTTATATCCCATTGGTGCAAACGTATTTCACGGCTCTATTTAGCTGCCAGAGAGACTGATAAATCTAGCCCCTTAACATTGGGGTAGTTGTGCATTCTCTCACTATGAAGTGTAAAGTACATAGATCCGTGGCAATTAGGGGTCTCTCCCCAACTTCCTAGAGCTTGTAGAATGAAATCTAAATTCCACAGTGAGGCTTACAGCTGGATTATCTGGCACTTGCCTATCTTTTCAGCCTCAAAGATTCTTCGCCTGCTTACTGCACTTCAACCATGTGGGAATACTCAGTGTTTCTTGACCATTCCAGGCTCATCTCTAACTCCCACTTTGGCCCTTGGGCTTCTTTCAACCCAGAACTTTCTTTTCTCAGAATTTCTCTTTGATAACTCTCTTCCCTTAACATCCTCAACAATGCTTTCTGCACCAGTTTGTAAGTCAGGAAGTCCTTCTTTCCCTATCCCAATCATTCTGTTTTAAGATGTTTAATTGTATGCAGAGAAGCTATGTCCCTGTCTGAAATTGCTTGTTTGCTTATTTCCTATCTGTCTCCCCACAATAGCACTAGAACTGTTATAATAGCAGGGGATGCTGTCTTCTTACCATTTGATTCTTAGTCCCTACAACTCTGCCAGGCACATAGGAGGTAGGTGATATTTATTGAATAAATGCATGCATATGCAAATATTTTTAATGTTTTTTTTTTCAAATGCAAAGCAGCTGCAAAAGCAATTGGTTATGCCTGAAAGCCTTATAAAAGTTTGTCATGGTTGTGGTCATGATTGTTGTTTTTATTCATCCATCCTTCAAAAAAGCCCTTCCTTTTGGTGTCACAGGAGGTTAAGCTCCCCACTCTTGGCTTAGGTTCAGATTGGGATCTCAGGGTCCTGAGATGAAACTTTGTGTTGGGCTCTGAGTGAGGAGTCTGCTTAAGACTCTTTATCCCTCTCCCTCTGTCCGCCCCCTGCACTCTCTCTCTAAAATACATAAATCCTTAAAAAAAAAAAAAAAAAGTCTTTCCTCACCAGTTTTTTTTAACTAAGATAATCTTAGTATTTGTAAAAATAATTCTTGAAAATAATAGTTTTCAAGGAATAAAAGCTACTAGAGCTTACTTTTTTTTAAAGAAATGGGCTATATCACCCTAGGAATATTCAGTAAGTCTAATTTCCTGACTTTTTTTTTTAATGGTATCTGAACCATAGATTTAATATTCCCATTTAGATAAACCACTGAGAATTACAATGTCCTAATTTTTATCCCTATTCAATTAAACTGTAATATTTCAAACATAGGTTTAGTTCTATCTTTTACTACCCATAGGTAAAAATAGTTTATAGATACTTAATGGTTTAAGCCATGATGTCTTATTATTCTTAAAAACACAATGTATTTTCCCTGAAAACTCCTGAAGTCACTGAGAATGGGTATATTTGATTAATGATCCTAAGGCTATTGTTTTCCTTCTTTTTTAGTAGCCCTGCACATAGTCTTAGAACAGGTACTGATTATGATCTTTCAGTGTCTTATTTTGAGGGTTGGGCAAGAACAATGCACGTTTCCATTATATATCATTCTCCAACTTTTATCTTCTTAAAATAATCACATAGAAATAATTCAAGACAATCTTAGATATGTAACTACTGACTCTTGGAGGCTTTTAGTCCCCTGAGCTACATTTGCACACTGA
This sequence comes from Vulpes lagopus, assembly GCF_018345385.1. Taxonomy (NCBI): domain Eukaryota; kingdom Metazoa; phylum Chordata; class Mammalia; order Carnivora; family Canidae; genus Vulpes; species Vulpes lagopus. Next base: position 120,032,771 of record NC_054829.1, on the reverse strand, counting down.
GTTACTAAAGAGGATTTCTCTAGTTTTCTCTTTTAATATGTTTTTATAAAGGACATTAATTTATATTTTCTAAAATTAAATATTAGGTATTTAATGCATATTTTACAGACTTTATATATTGAAAAAATGTCTCTAAACAATTTGAATCATCAGATCACCTCACGTGTGTTTATTTTTATAGGTATCTAAAATTAATGTATATGTAATGGATATATGCAATACCTATTCTAAGCACCAACCTATCAGAGCTACTTTGCTTTGCTTAATTCACACATTATACCATTTGAATTCTTCTTTTTCTATCCAAATGGTTTACATAAAACTTCTGGACAGAAATTATGCTTTTATTTTTCTGTACCTTTAGTAATTACGTCCTACATGTTCTCATTATACTTGCCTTGTTGATGTTGTGTTTCTGCCACTTAGAACTGATCTGTACATGAAGAGTTTCTTATTCTGTCTTCCAGTGCTATAATTAGCCTTTTGTATCACTTTTCTTTTAACTTTTTTTAAAATCTTAAGTTGTGCATTTGTAAGGGTAAATGTCTATGTGTATAACTGGTTGGACATTATTTTAAGATGCTGATTTTTTTCTACTTACGTATCTTGATAACTCTATTAGATTGCAAATTTTGGTATACAGAATCCTCATTTTATTTGGTTTTTATCTGGCAAAATGCTAAATAAATTTTTTTGCCTTCAATTAAAAATTTGGTAGCACCCATCTGAATATACATGAAACTCATTTTCCATGAAGTTCTTCAAGGCCTGAAAAAGATTCTCTGGTTCAGTTCCAGATCACTGCAGAAAAGCAAATCAATTGGATTTTTTGGTTTCCCAGTTCATATAAAAGTTATAGTTACACTAAATTGTAGTCTATTAAGTGTACAATAATAGCATTACGTTTAAAAAAAACTAGTGTACATACCTTCATTTAAAAATATCTTATTAGGAACCCTGGGTGGCACAGCGGTTTAGCGCCTGCCTTTGGCCCAGGGCGCAATTCTGGAGACCCGAGATCGAATCCCACGTTGGGCTCCCGGTGCATGGAGCCTGCTTCTCCCTCTGCCTATGTCTCTGCCTCTCTCTCTCTCTCTCTCTCTCTGTGACTATCATAAATAAATAAAAATTAAAAAAATAAATAAAAATATCTTATTGCTGAAAAATGATAACTATCATTTTAGTTTTTATACTAAGTCATAATCACCAATCACAGATACAATAATAATGAATATAATATGATAATATATAATATTATTGAGCTATGTAATAATATACTATAATAATGATAAAATATGTAATATAATAATATTTTAGTTTTAAACATTGCTAGAATTCCAAAAACGTGACAGCAACATGAAGTGAGCAAATGCTGTTGGAAAATGATAGAGTTGGTTGATGCAGGGTTGTCACAAATCTTCAACTTATTAAGACACACAATATCTGCAGGGTACAATAAAGTAAAGCACAACTGAGCAAGGTATACCTATATTATCCAAATCATCATTTTTATTAAGACCACCCTACTTAAGTCAATTTCTCCCATTTTCCCACTCCCTTTCTGTCACATTACCCTAGTTGTTGTTCTGTTAAAAGAGATTAGCACATGTTTAGAGGAATACTAATGAGTTTCCCCATTATATAATCAGAAGGAATAAAAATAAATAATTTCTTAGCTCTGTAGTTCAAAGTTATTTAAGTACAATGATTCTGCATCCCCTAAGATCTTCTCCAGAATCACTAGAACCCACTTTGGCAGGATATCCATGGAGCAAAGATGCCTCAGTGCATGCAAACTTTAATCACTTTAGGTTCAAGGAAAAATGAATAACAGACAGAGAAATCCTAACCACAAATTTTCTACTCAACATTTTTCTTTCAAATATTAGCCAGATTCTTTCCAATAGTTGATATTTAGGGTTATTATCTTTAACTATAACATTAAAAACTCATATGTTGGCAAATACATTTAAATACTTGGGTTTTTCAGGTTTGGGTAACAAGATTATGTTTATGAAAATTTTCCATCAAATCTCTTCTCTTCCTTTTTTCTCTCTCCTTCTCACTCATTCTCTCTCAAGCATGCATTTTTTCCCTTTTCTTAATCATACATAGTTAAAAATCTCAATTACTTACATACATGTATATTTGAAATAAAATTTTAAAATTTAAAGTAATAGGGATCCCTGGGTGGCTCAGCAGTTTAGTGCCTGCCTTTGGTCCAGGGCGTGATCCTGGAGTCCTGGGATCGAGTCCCACGTTGGGCTCCCTGCATGGAGCCTGCTTCTCCCTCTGCCTGTGTCTCTGTGTCCCCCTGCCTCTCTCTCTCTCTCTCTCTCTCTGTGTCTCTCATGAATAAATAAATATAATCTTTAAAAAATATTTTAAAAAATTAAAGTAATATATATTATGCCACACAGATTAATACCTCATGTTTCCTGAATATAAATCTAGTGCCTATACATAATTACTCTGCAAAATGTTGTACCAAATTAAAAGTTTAAGTTGTAAATCATAACTTCCTGTTCTGAAGATGTATGGACTTAATGTCATAAAAATATGTGGGGAAATAGATATCCTCTTTGAAATATAAAGTTTAGAATCACTTTTGTTGGTCCCTCACTTTCTATTAAATTGAACCTGGAGATTTTTTTCAACTTTGGTCAAGAGACACAGCTTTCACCATTTATCAAAAAAGGTTTTCTTTGGAGATGTAAATAAATTATTTCCAATTGGAATGAAGCTCATTTCTTCTATGGTAGGCACCTGTCTATGGTAACAAGACTAAGCCCACCACTTCATTATTCACATGCCACATGGCAGATGGCAGATGACAATGACCTTTAGTCATTTTGTCCAGTGAGAGATTAAAGTTAGCTCGTAAATTGCCAATCTGCTGAGCCATCTGGTCTTTCACGGTGGATTTTCTTTACGTCATTCACAAGGCTTAGGAAAATAATTTATTGACCACCTATGTTCTATATATTAAGGACTGTCTTACAATAATAACCTGTAAACATTTTGCGATGAACAGTGTTCAATAAATGCTCCATGTGAAATATGTATAGTGTATTTTGTACATTTGTATTTTTAGAATATTTAAATTCCTTTCACATTAGATGTTTGGCGTCTCATATATTTTCTGCTATAGGAGTGAGATAGGGTAGAGAGTATAAATATGCTCAATGTGAACTAAAATAGTGAAGAACTTTTGCTTAGAACTATCCACAAAATTTATAGATAAGTGATTTATATTTTTGTAATAATTATCTATTTTGTCATTATTATTGTGTTAAGGTGAAATTGGAAGAATTTCCACCAAACTTAAGATCCAGTGCTTAACTTTGTAATGTATCGACAACAAAAAAATACTTCAGTAAATTGTCAATCTGACCTTGATCTGAAGCAGGTAATTTCCAACGTCCTGTATTCTAAATATGAGGGGCTCTAAAAGGACCAGATCACACATACAGCATTGGTAATTATGAAAGCTTGGGGGCATTTTATGGTTGTGAACATCCAAAATTGATGTTCACATTTTTGGAACTTAGAGATTATTTCAATTAAGAACTAACTCTTACGTCAATGTTCTTAAAATAAATATGATGCTTTGAGACGTATACTACTATAATCCTTGGTAATTCATAAAATTAATATATCAAGCAATTATTTTCTAAAGGTACAAGTGAAAGTAATAATTACAGGAAAGGATGGCCAGGACTTTAAACAAGCCAACTGTTTCCTTGGCAAGTGAATGATAGGAATTATTTGTTTTTTTTTAAATGCATAATTACTATTATTATTTTATAAAATAGTCATCATAGGAATGACCACATTTTTTTCTCTCCCTCCTTTTCCTCCTAATTCCATGACTGCTAAATTGGTGATGGTCTCTGACTTCAGGGAGCTTGCCAAATGAGAAAAGTGTATGCATGGTACTTGATTTCCGTATTTCCTGGCATTCCTTCCGGAGACTACTATTCATGAGGACTATAGCAGTCCAAGAAGATTCCATCCATCTGTCTCCTGGCTGCAGGGTAGATGCTGCATTTGTCATTGTTAAAGAGGGAAGACAATGGGAAACACTTAAGTGTACAAAATCTAGGATAGAGGTTCTATAAAATGATATTTGTCAGAAAATGTGAATGTTTGGAGATTCTTTAAGGCTCTTTTCTGATAGTTACTTCCCTCCTCACCCTGTATGTAAGGCAGTAGGGTGAATCCTTCTTCTCCAATCATTTCACATGTGCACATACCACCTTCATTACTTCATTACTACTTACTTAGTAGTTTCCTTTAGGTTAACTTGTTTGAGACCTGAAAATTGTAATGCATGCTTTCTTGGCAAAAAGAAGACTGATTCCAATACCCACTAATATACCCAAAAATAAATATAATAAAATGAAATAAATAAAAACATTTTTATAGATCCTGTTCCCTACCAAAATTCTAGTATGAGGTCTTCTATTTCTTTCCCAGAAAGGGAAGTTATCAAGTATTAGAGAGGTATGTAAGGCAGGTATTTTTATGCCATGGCTCCTTCCTTGACCAGTACAGAAGAATATAAAAAGAAGTAAAACACAAATCATTTTCAGGTTCTCTGAGTCAAAGTCTTAGAGTATGTGTCTATGTGCCACCTAAAATAATTTCTCCATATCACGTTTTGGTAACCCTGGAATTAGGAGTTATTCTTTAAAGTCAGAACTATCTAAATTTTAATCCAATTTCTGCCATTTTCCAACTTTGTGCCTGTAGGGACTCACAATTACCTGCTCCTCCTCCCTTTACTTATTTTATGAACATTGGTACATTACTTACTTCAGAAGGAAGCAATGAAGACTGAATGAGGATGTGTGTAACAATTTGTCTTGGAGCAACAATGCACAGTTTCTGCAACAATTGGTAGATATTGTAATTTTTGAAAGGGGAACACCAAACAAAAATATTAAACTACTAGTCAAGGCATGCTAATGCCCAGGAAGTCTGTCAGTATTCTTGACTTTTGAAATATAAAGTTCATCATGACATTTGTGGTTCTTTGACATATTGTTTTCTGCTGGGAGTTTTAGAATTTCTCATTGGATTACTTTTAGATCAAAGTAAAACCTTTTATAAATTGACATCAGTTTTTAATAAAAAAAATGAACAAAATTTTAATAAATTTGTATTTTCCAAAGATAACTTGCCATAGCACATGCTCTTCTTATAGTATAACTGCCATCCTACATGCTCTTCTACAGTGTGAGGTTGACCGTCAGGACTCAGTGGGTTTTTATAACTATTTCCAGGACTATAGTATAGAGAGAATGATGTGAGATGAATTCTGAATGCAAGTCATAAAAAAGCATGCATCTACCACATTGTTCACAAGATACTTGCACTAGAGCCCTGATTTGTCATGTGAGGAGTCTGATGGTCCTGAGGATTGGAATGTGAAAAAGTCCCAACCAGCCCCCACAGAGAGACTGAATGGAGAAGTCCAGAGAACTCTGGAGGAAAAAGAGGTGCCTGGGAAGACCCTGTTCCTCTACATCCCTCTCTACTGTCCCAGCTCCAGCTGCCATCTGAGAGCTACTATGTGAGAGACCCCGAGCCAGAGATTGCAGCCAAATCCGCCCAACAGAAACCATGAGTGGAAATAAAATAATTTTCATTGTTTTTAGTCTCTAAATTTTGGAATCTTTCGTTGTTATAACAATAACTAACCAGAACAACATCCAACATGATACAGTTCTTCATGTTTTTATACATACTGCCATATATTACAAGTGCTTTTCCTTTCTTTCCTCTTTTCCAAATGGCAGTAGGCTACTGTTCTGTCTGGAAAATATTATTTCCTAAATGTTGCCTTCTGGTAATCCCAGGATCTGTTCTATTATTCTATTTTTTTCTGGCAATGCTATTTTTTATATGTTTGATTTTTCTTTCAATGACAAGATACTGGAATGTATGAGATGATTTTAAGTAGGTAATTTATAATAATTATAAATTATTGCCTATGTTGGTAAGTTGTGATGAATTTTTTGGGGGGGATTTAAGTTTCTCATTAAGGAAAAAAATCAGAAAATGCTGATATTAATAGAGGACCATGAAGACAATGCATACCATCTTGAAGAAAGACTTTTCCAGTCTCTAGTTGGAGGATATTTGGATTATTCAAATTTCTCTTTTCTTTTCAGAAGCCCAGAGGAGAAAAAACATGGCAAGTAATTAATTATATATGTTTTAAAGAAAATAGATTCTAGGAAAAATAATTAGTTGAGTAAATAATTTTTGGTATTTATAAGTAGCTGAGAAACTACCCCCATAAAATGACAGAATGATCAATAATAAAGAAATAATTGGTGGGTCAGTGGTTGAGCGTCTGCCTTTGGCTCAAGGGCCTGATTTTGGAGTTCCGGGATCAAGTCCCACTTCAGGCTGCCTGTAAGGAGCCTGATTCTCTCTTTGCCTATGTCCTTGCCTCTCTCCCTCTCTCTCATGAATACATAAATAAATCTTTAAAAAATAGTAAATGCAATAAAAAAAGAATAGCTAGAAATTTTTTTTGCCATTTTCTTGGGGAAAAAAGTCATTATATTATTTTTGGCAAAATATCTAAAGTTATAACAAAAGTTCATTTCCTCAAGTCTAGTTTCTCCAGTTAACCTCTCTTTCTAAACTACTACCAACTTTATAATCAGTAGAAACATCATAAGGTTACAAGGTTCTTTTGCTCTGATATTTTTCAACCAATGTATCAATGTAAGAAGCAATTTTGGGGGGAAGAAGCTTTATGTGCTTCTATTTTATACTGATAACAAAAAAACCCCATATCATAGAATTTTGGTTCTTTGTTTTAGTTTGTTTTGAACGATAGACTCTAAATTGTCAACAAAAACTGAAGATTTATTGTATGAGAGTGGTAGCCAAATCCAGGATGAATCCATTTTGAGATCTTCTGACTGCCAAGAGAGTAATACATTTTACTTTCCGTTGCTTTTGTCTGTTTTCCTAGTTCTACAAGTGATGTTTACAATAGCTTATCACCCAGGTTAAGTCTAGCATCAAATCCTTCTGATCTTGTGTGTTATATTTTGCTTTACTAATTCAGCCACGTTTATAGCTTATTCCTCACCCAACAGAACTTTGGGAGTTTTGCCCTTTAATAAACACTTTTAGAATGAGACCTTTCCTTTTTCTGTTAAAAATCTCTCTTTGCATTCAAGTTATTAGCTTGTTTTTTTTTTGTTTTTCAAGAATGATACATTTTTCATTTTTTTCAAGTTTTTATTAAATTCAGTTAGTTAGCTTGTATGTTTCTATAGCACACCCATACACTTACACACACACATACAAAGGAAGATATAAAGGGAGACAAGAACAGAGAGAGTGTAAATTATTTTCTTTGTTTCCAATTAGTTATAATCTCTCTATCAGGACAGCAGGGTCAGAATGTAAAGATTTTCTAAATATTACTTAAGATAATTACAGTAATATTCTATCTGAAGCTGAGTAAAGACTGAAATGACAGATCTAGTCACATAAAAGGAAAGATGTAATTATGTCATGTAAATGTTAATTTAAAATTTTTCTTTTCTTATTCAGGTGAGATAAACTAAACCTGTTGCTTTTCTGAGCTGTGGGATTGAGCATGTTACACACACATGTGTTTAATGGCCCGGATCTTTGTCATTGTTATATCTCATCTCACTGTTATTTGCTTATACTTGAAACAGAAAAGAAAACCCATTTCAACTTCTAAAAGGAAGATGATTATCATACTCACTATATATTTCCCCTTTTCCCCTCCTTGAAACACCATAGTACATACTTGTTGCTCAGCAAGGTCTACTGAAGTATCTTCCAAGAGGAGTTACTAGAATGAAAGTATTGTATACTATCTGAACAGATTTTGAGGATCCACTTTAAGAAACTAAATTTCCTCACCAAATTTATTATAAGGACCCTCATGATTACTTTCACTATTTGTTTTCATTTATTTCCCCTCCAAATCATCTGCAATTCTCACGGACAGCTATTTCTAAGGACACCATGTAACAGCATTGCCATGAAACTTTTAAGAAATGCGTATTCATAAATTTCACCAATTTAGTCCTTCTAAGTTAAATTAAGCTTGAATTTGAAAATTCGGTTTGACTCTGCCTTGTGGTGTACACATGTTGTCTAGAGTTCTAGAACTTTTATTTTTTAAGTGTCAAAAATGACATATTAAAATAACCTTTTGTTGACAGATTTAAAATAATCATTACAATTCTTTATGATGCTCACAGAAATAGAGAATTTTAATTGCTGAGCATAGTACTCAGTAAGTGCTAATAAAACGCTCTGTGCAGAACACAAAGGTTTATTTCACTAGAAAATATTTTGAAGTAATTTGCCTTTTACATTATGCTATGATGGGATGGGGCATTGCCTACTCTCAGGAATCAAATAAAACACATAATTTCAAGTTAACCTAAATTCGAGCCATATAAACATTTAATTAAGAATGAATGAAATATTGTACTTGAACAAAATATAAATATAAAGCATCTGTTGGGCAATTTCTGAAAGGCAAGTAGTATTACATTCTGTTATAGGCATTCTTAAAAGAAATGTATAACATAATTTAAAATGGCAGACATTTTTCCTTATAAATACTGCCAACTAGTTTTATAGATAGTGTTATTCTAGAATGCTACCCACATCCTGCCAAAGTACATACCAAATAATCTTTTTTTTTTCTCCCTTAAACTGGCTCAGCCCATCCTGCAATATTTGACTTTTGTTAGGGAGTTGGGGCACATAAGATGACATGACTTGCCCTGAGTTAGCATCATATTGATCCATTTCACTTCCTGCAATTAATTTTACTCAGATTTGCCAATTCAGTTTTGGTCATTTATGTAAAAAGATATCTTTTTTTCACTTTTAAATACTATCCCTAAAAATGATGAAAATGCAGCTATACATAAATGGAGAATATTTTTTTGGTAAATGACTTTGTGAAATTTATGAACAATACTTTAAAAATCCCTAACAATTTAATTTAAAAAAATATATTTTTATTTTAACTGGCTAGTTAAACTTTTCTTTTTTTTTTTCTATGTGAAATTTGGGAACAACTCTTTAAAGTTTATTTTTGTTTGTCTTTAAACTCAACTTTATTGAAGTACCATCTACATACAATAAAATTTACCATTTTAAATGTGTGATTCAAAGAGTTTTGACTGAGGTATGAAGCTATGGACCTGCTACCAGAATCAATATATAGAACATTCCTATCTGTCCGTGAGTTGTACGTGTCCCCCTAGAGTCAATCTACTCCCGTAAGCCCCCATGGCAACCACTTACCTGATTTCTAATTATAGTCTTGCTTTCTCCAGAATGCCATATAAATGAAATCATATAGTTTGTAATCTTTTGTGTCTGACTTATTTCTCTGAACATAATGTGTTTGAGATTCATACATTCATTCATACATTCATTCATAATGTGTTTCATTCATTCATTCATTCATTCATTCATAATGTGTTTGAGATTCATCAAGACTCAATGTTACATGTTTTCACAGTCCATTCCTTTTAACTGCTGAGAAGTATCTCACTGCAATTTGTTTATTCATTCACTGGTTGATTGCTTCCAGTTTTTAACTAATTTAAATAAAGGTTATTTTGAGTATTGGAATACACGTCTTGTGTATTGGTCAGGGGTCTCCACAGAAACAGAACCAGTAAGATTTAATGTATGTCGATAACTTGGTGGTGGCTCATGTTTAAACATTTTGTCTACAAGGCCTAGTAGCAGGCCAAAAGCTGTTTCTCAAGAGAATAGTTATCAGCAGAGGATGACGGAGCTTTGTGCCAAGATCTTAGGGGCCTGTACTCCCATCACCCTACAGGGGCTTTCTAAAAGCTCTAAATAGCATTCCAAACAGTGGTGGAACTGCTTGCATAACAGCTGGGACCTGTTGTACAACCTTCTCTTACTGTAGAGCTAAAAAACTAGCAGTTTTTTGGGTCACTCCGTAAATGAGCCTGGCTGATACATCCAAATGAAGAGTATGTTTGTTCCCAGAATTCAAAGAAAATTGCTAGATGTTGTCCCTTTTTTTTTTTTTTTTTTTGGGTTGTAGGAAGGGCCAGATGCAAAAATTTCCTTCAAAGTTGTATCTCCATATGTCCCATGCTACTGTGCTTCTGGAAGTTTCAGTGAGGTAGAAGAAGGCCCCTGAAATTTTGTCAGATTTATTGCCCACCCTCTGTCACACAAATGTCTTCCCCATAAGTCTAGAGCAGTTGCTACTTCTTGCTTTCTCAGTTCAGTCAGCATGCCATCAGTGTAATGGGCCAGTGTGATATCTTGTAGAAGTGAAAGGCAATTAAGATTTCTGCAAACTAAATTATGATTTAGGTCTCTGATGGAACACTGTGAAGGTATATTGCTGGGAGATCAATAGCTACATACCAGCAACCAGAGGATGTGTTAACTTCCTCAAGCAATAAAATCACACCTGGTACATAATTACCATTGGTGTCACTCACTGGTTAAGCTTATGATAATTCACGGTGATTCTCTAAGATCCACCTGTCTTCTATAAAGCCATATAGGTAAGGTTAATGGAGATGTAGTGGAAATCATGTACCTGTTGGCCATTTGTATGTCTTCTTTGCAAAATTATCCAGGTCTCTCACCCATTTTTTTCCTGTTCCTTTTCAATTGGGTTATTATTATTATTATTATTATTATTATTATTATTGCTGTTGAGCTGTTGAGTTCTTTTTTTATTTAAATTCAATTAGCCAACATATAGAACATATTTAGTTTCAGATAGAGTTCAGTAATTCTTCATTTGCATATGACACCCAGTCCTCATTACATCAAATGCCCTCCTTCACCAGTTACCCTATCTCCCTATGCCCTCCCCTCCAGCAACTCTCAGTTACATTCCCATAGTAAGAGTCTATCATGGTTTGTCTCCCTCTCTGATTTCTTCCGATTCTGTTTTTCCCTCTCTTCCCCTATGATCCTCTGTGCTGTTTCTTATATTCCACATATGATAATAATGACTTCTTCATATATTTAGATAGTAGCTTCTTAACAGATAGGTGATTTGCAAATATTTTCTCCCATTTAGTAGGTTGCCTTTTCATTTTGTCAATGGTTGTCCTTGCTGTACAAAAACTTGATAGAGTCCCACTTACTTATTTTTGCTTTTGTTGCTTTTGCTTTCAGATTTTATTTATTTTATTTTTTTTAATTTTTATTTATTTATGATAGTCACACACACAGAGAGAGAGAGAGAGGCAGAGACACAGGCAGAGGGAGAAGCAGGCTCCATGCACCGGGAGCCCGACGTGGGATTCGATCCCGGGTCTCCAGGATCGCTCCTTGGCCCAAAGGCAGGTGCTAAACCGCTGCGCCACCCAGGGATCCCTGGTTTCAGATTTTAAAAAATCACTACGACCTGTGTCAGGCAGCTTACAGGACTTTTATGATTTCAGATCTTATGTTCAAGTCTTTAATCCATCTTGAGGTTTTTATTTTTATTCTTTCTGATTGGAGCTTATTGAAATATTTGGATCTATGAGATTATAATTATTTTTTGTAATTTTTATTTAATTTGAAGATTTTGCTTTTTTGTCATTCATTTGTTAAGCATATGTGCTATGTTCTCCCTTCCCCTTTTAGGGATTCCAAATAAATTAGTATTAGAATATTCAATATTGTCCACAGGTGTCTAGGTTTACATTTTTTAAGTCTTTGGTCTATATTTCTTTTTTAATATTTTTATAATTTTCTCTTCCATTTTGCTGAAAAATGTTCTGTTGTTTAACATATGCACTATTTCCATTAATTCTTTTTATTTTAGTAATTATGCTTTTCATTTTGGACCTTCTCCTTAGGTCTTAGTTTTTACACTTTTTCTCATCATATTCATTTTTTCCATCTACCTCATTAATATATGTAGTCTATATAGTAGCTGATTTTACACCGCTGTCTGCTAATTTCATCACCTATACTTTTTAAATATTTTTCTGTGTTGTATTTTCTTGCTCACTTCACTTCTAGTTGTTTTTCACCAAATGCCAGGCATTGCAATTTTAAATTGTTGATTCCTGAAATTTTTTGTACCTGTTAAATGTTTAGGTTGCTCAGATATGTACTTAAATTACTTGGATACAATTCATTTGTTTTAAGACTTGTCTTAAGGCTTCTTTAGGCTGGTTCAGATTAATTGTTAATATAAGATTAATTTGGCTTAACTACTAAAGCAATGCTCATTTGAAGACTCTAACCAATGGCCCATGTTTTAAGATGTCATTGAACTCTGGCTTATGGATACAAAACAATTCCCATCCTTAAGAGAACTTCAAGATTGCTTTGCCTATATTTTCTGGCAGAAATTCTAAGTTACATAATTTTGGAAAAACTAATGATATTGGTTTTAGAAACTCTAAACTATTATTTTAGTTTCTTAGCCAATTTTACAATGAATTGAATATAACCAATACATATTATGGGGAAATGTGGGAATTTTCCGAGTATAATTTAAGTTTACATTACAAAATATTATTCACAATATCACACATAGTACAGTATGTGTGAAGGATATGTGGCTCTGTGTGTAGAGCCTCTTTTACTTATTTGATTATTTGATCCAAGAATGGAGTCATTTATTGCTTGAAAAATAAAAAGTAGCATTTGATACATGATTGAATACTATATGTATTTGCCTTCACATTTTATTTTTTATTTTTTACCTTCACGTTTTAAAGAAAAATAAAAATTAAAACAATAAACCCAGTTATTTCTGCAAGGCTCAATTGCTGGAACTCCCTACTGGGTACCTGCTCATACCCTAGGACCTAAGTTTAACTATTAAGAAATAACAATAATAATAGCAGCACAGGAAACCTTTCCCCCAAAGAAAATTTAATTATCATTTATTATGTCAATACACTTATTGAAAACATCTGTGCATGTCCATGTCAAAGATTTATACTTTCTTTACATTTTCTAACCAAACATTCCAATGAACTTTAAAATTGAATGTGGAAAACTCCATACTTGCCCACAGTTGAGAGAAAATTTTGAAAAAGGAAGCATGGCACATTTATTTTTAGGGACAATTAAATTTGTGCTATTATGAGTGAACATTGAAGATACACAGTTTTGCATTTGTGACAGTTCTTATAATCTTATTTTTAAAAATGGTTTTCTTGTAAATGAGACAGTCCTAGGATCATTTCCTAGGAAATTATAAATTCTTAAGATTTAAACTTATGTCTGGATAAGAGAGCTGAAAATTTCAGAAATGAAAATTGCCCCTTCTAAATATACTTAACAGTTATCCATTATTTTTTATGTCATTTTATTTCTAGTGTATTGGATAATCTTATGGAAAAAGTACTAATTCTGGAAAAGGAAATATTTGAGAAGAAATAATAATTTAAATCAAATATGATTTGTTTTCTGAATCTTCTTCAATGGTGAATATCTATTAATAATTCTAATTCTGCTAACCATATTTGCACAATTTCAAGTTTGTTATTTTCAGTAGTTTTGATTATTATTGCTCATAGAACTGAATCTAATATTATTGAAACAGATGAATCTTTCCTCAATAGCAAGAGAGAACATAACTTTTTAGACTTAATAGAAAATATTTATTTGAATTATTAGTTACCTAAACCTTATTTAAAAACTGAAAGATGTTATAATTTGGAGAAGTCACTTTATTTTAAAAAAGTTTTATTTTTTTTTAATTTTTTTTTTTTTTTATGTATTATAGTTACAGAGAGAGAGAGAGAGAGAGGCAGAGACACAGACAGAGGGAGAAGCAGGCTCCATGCACCGGGAGCCCGATGTGGGATTCGATCCCGGGTCTCCGGGATCGCGCCCTGGGCCAAAGGCAGGCGCTAAACCGCTGCGCCACCCAGGGATCCCTAAAAAAAGTTTTAAAACATATTTATTATTTCTTTTTTTTGGAGGAGTGGGAAAGGGGCAGAGGGAGAGAAAGAATCTCAAGCAGACTCCCTGCTGAGTCTGCTGAGTGTTGAGCCTGATGTAGGGCTTGATCTCATGACCGTGAGATCATGATCTGAGCTAAATCAAGAGTCAGATGCCCAACTGACTGAGACATGCAGGCCTACCTTGGGGAAATCACTGTAAGAATGTGCACTTTCCTACATTTTTTATTGTGTATTCTGCATTTAATATTCAGCTAAGTATCAAAAAATGAAAAATATTACTAAGTTAACTCAGTGATTCTCAAGCTCAACAGAGCAAAAGCCTCCTTCTCACATCAAATGTTTTGTAGCAAACACCTTACTGAAGTTACTAGATAGTGTAACTTTACTCTGATAAAACTTAAAAAAGGAATAAGCCCTATATAAAGCTGTAATTCTAACATAAAGGATAAATAAAAAAGAAGTGATCCATAATAAATTAATACTTTTAAGTGTGCAAATGTGTAGGCATGATTATATTGGGAGATATAATGAAGAAGACACACATTTGTACCTCTCACTGAGCCAGAAACTAGGGCAAATGGAACAGGTACAGACCCAGACTGATGCAAATTTGAGGTTGGCGATTCAGATACTTTTTTGACATGGTGATGTGCTTTTCCCAAAGTGGAAAAACAATTCTTAATATGTTTTCAAAACAAAATTTTCTATTGATTTAACAGTAATTACCTTCTGTGCAGAGTAAATTGTGAAAAATACTTTGCATTTTTATGTAACACATAGTTAACATCTAAACTAAATGTATCAACAAATACATGTCCCATGTAGGGGTGAGTGTCCAGCAGGGCATTTACAACTCAGATAGCTTTCTGCCTAACTCTTTATAGTGCACGACTGCTGTGTACATTTGAGCATGTCTGCTATCCCTAGCCTTTCTATAAAACACCAGTATATGTCTCCTTCACCTCTACAAATTTAAAAATGCCCCAGTGAGAATGATTTCTGTAGCAATAACTAACTTCATCTTTTCATAATTTCCTGAATAATCTTTTTTATTGTGCTGTGAGTTGGTGTTGTTACTGTAGGTTTTCTTCTGAAGATCTCTAAAATGTAGTGACGTTCAATTCATTCTTCCAGTTGCTGTAAGATTTCTGCTATTCAATTAGTGCCCTCCTAAGTGGAGCCCCATATAATAAATTGTATTTTGTATTGGTTGCCAAGAAACTCAGAATTGAATATAAAACTGAACTATAACACTTATGTGAGGCCCTTCATCTACAACTTTAAACAGAAATCTGACTTTATTCCAGGGCCAGTATTTTGATATTTGGTCTGAAATTTTTGTTTCTTTCTGGTGTGTCATTATTTTATGTATGTGTGTTTTGTAAGCTGCCAAGATTCCTCTGGCAGGAAGTACTGAGACAGTGAAGTACCAAGATTGAAAATATGGTGCACATAACATGTATCAAGTTCTTAGTGTCATGGGTTTTACCTGTATTGAATTACCTATAAAGTTGAAGTGTTCCCCAGAAATTTGTTTTTAAAGATTTATTTATTTATTCATGAGAGACACACAAAGAGAGAGAGAGAAATATGGACAGACAGACATAGGCAGAGGGAGACCTACATGGGACTTGATCCCAGATCCTAGGATCAGGCCCTGAGCTGAAGGCAGACGCTCAACCCCTGAGCCACCCAGGCATCCTTGTTCCCCAGAGATTTTAGAATCTGGGAAAAAAAGCATTGAGTAACAATACTTGTAATTTAAGATTATACAATTGATGAATTTATATAATTTATAATAATTGAGTTTAATGAAAAGGGATTGATATAAAATGTATTTTGTTACATACATTTTTTTACATCTGTGTCATACTTCATTTGACTATTTGTCTCAACAATAAAGAAATATTCAAAATAGTACTTCCTTAGAATGATAGAAGACTAAGGTAAGCAGAATGTACATGATACAAAAACATAAAGCATGGAAAACTTTCATTGGCTTATTCTGTCCATTTTTGGTAAAAACCATTTTCTCATAAGTAGAGAAAATCAGGTAGGTAGAATTATTGGCTAATTTAGCAATTAAGATGTGTTTCAAAACAAGGAATTGAAAAAAACAGCAGTTTTATATGTGACAAGATTATGGAAAGATATTGATTGGATTTGATAGGATATACATAAGGCACAATAATCCACACAGAGAAGATGACTATGTTTCCCTATAGACTTATGTAAGATGACCACTGTGAAAATATATAAACATTATACTTTGTCAGAGCTAGCTAATTGTCTTAGAAACCCCTAGAACACCATGATGTATGACTTACATAATAGGCACACGATAGAACAATGGTTAGAATATGAAAACAAAATTTATTTTTCCCTATTAATATTACTGAATACTTGCTTTTATCATAGTGACAGAGTTCTTTACTTATGTGATAAAATATCTGATATATGATAATAGTTAATAAAATAAAACAAGCATTGAAGATTACCCATAAACATCTATTTATTATATGTAAATATAAAACACCTTGGAAAACCTACAAAGAACCCTTATCATATTGGATTATATTTTTATGCTATTTTTCCAAGTCTTCATCCCTCTCTACTTTATTGTATAACTCTGGTTTATCACAAGCATTCGTGTGTATGTGTGTGCACACATGCATATGCACATACACGCAGAACCAGACTGAAATGTCCACTGTTGATCAAAAGACTCTTTGGCTTATTGCTATAAAGTTAGCTTAAAGAATTATTTTATTCTTATTCTTTATCAGTAAATACAAAAGTAGAATGATGTTTGTTATTTAATTTTGATAATATATTTTTAGGGTGTAAAAGAGGCAGTATAGAATAGTAGACAACTGCATGGGGATCAGATTGCATGGGTTCAACCCAAGGCTCCCAGTTTAACAGCTTGGTGACTTTGCTACTGCCAATAGGAATAGTAAAGTATCTACCTCATATGTTGTTACAAGGATTTAAAGAAAATTAAAATGTTTTGAAAAAAATCTTTGGTTTAAACTGTGGCATAAAATTAAACTTATTAGTTTATTGTATATGTGACTTAGTTTTTGACACAATAAAAGGCAAAAGAGGCTCTCTTTCCTCTTATAAAATAGCACTATCCCCCAGAATATTAATATAATGGAGAATAGACATGCAAAATAATTATGTTCTTTTTGATGACTTTGGGTGAAGTCTTAGATTCCCATTTCCATACTGCATGAATATTACTGATTATACATCAGTGGTTTTCTCTTTCTTTCTGTCTCTCTCTCATGCACATACACCCACATACAATGATAAATCATGATTTAAACATAATATACTTGCTATAATTTGGACTCTGTCAAAAGTTTATTTCCTTGGAAGAAAATATTTGTATTTTATATATTTTAGCATTCTAAGATATTATATATTTTCCCAGAAAGTTCACTAATATTTGCAAAATAAGCAACTGGAAATAATGAAATAACAGAGAACGTTTACATTTAAGCACAAGAGTGTTTGATGTAGCATACCCTATAATATGCTGTCCTTCATGACAGTGCTTCATTTCACAGTTCTCTCTGCCCTCCACACCTAGAACAGACAATAACAACAGTTCATAAAGAGAGGGTAATTTAATCATCCATTAAGAATTCCTAAGTTCATTCAATCAATATTGCACATAAAAAGGCCAGCACTCATCTTTATGAGATAATGTACTTTCCAATAATAGGAAGGAAGGTTATTTAAGAGTCATGGCCAAGTCTTAGGCAAGGGACCTGCATCTATGAGATGACTGTGAGATTTATATGTAGAAATTTTAAAAAATTGCCATCAACTTATTTTTTTTATCATTAAGACATTATCATTATTTATTCAACAGATTGTTAATTATATTTGATATTGTGCTAAGTAACAGACATTGTACTAAGCCCTGGGAATTTAATTTAGTAAATAAGAGTTTATATCATCACAGAAGGTCATAAGAATATCAAAATAAATTAATAACATACTATTTCATAAATTATAAGTACTGTAAGAAAAATACAAAAGGAAAGGTTAATAAGGAAGGTCAGAGGTCATACAAATATATTTTAAACTTTAAATGGATGGACAGGAAAGACCTCACTGAGAAGGTGATAGTTGAACAAATACTTATAGGGCCCTTGAGGCTTGTTACTATCTAAAAGGGTAGGTATTCCAAGCAGAGGAGAGAGCACTATAAAAGGTTGTAAAATAGAAGCCTACTTACTATGATTAATGAGTAACATTACAAAAAAATGTTTTTTTTTTAAAGAGAAAAACATTAAAAAGTCTTTGGAATCTTGGGCTAGGGATAATTCTTTGACTTCATACTAAAAATACGATATATAAAGGGAAATATTGATAAATTGAGCTTTATCAAAATTAAAATCTTTTGATCTGTGAAGGATTCTAAGATGATGAAGAAATGAGCTTTTCCTGGGAGCTCTGGGAGAAAAATATTTGCAAATCACCTACCTGACAAAGAACTATTGTCTGCAATATATAAACAGTTCAAATGCATTAAAATGATCAAACATTCCAATCAGAAAATGGACAAAACACGAAGAAAACTTCCACTACAGAGGATATACAGATGGGGAAAATAAACACATGTTAAAATGTTCGACATCCTTAGCTATCAGAGAAATGCAAATTAAAACCAGTATGACATACTAGTACTTTACTGTATACCTAACAGAATGGCTGAGTTTAAAAATAATGACAACTCTAAATTCTAGTGAGGATGCAGAGAAAATTGCTGGTGAAAATATAAAATACTCCAAATCATTCTGGAAAATTATTTGACAGGTTTCATAAGGAACCTAAGAGTGCATCCATCATATGACCCAATATTTGAAATCTGAGACATTCATTCCTAAGAAATAAAACATATTCTTACAAAACTTATATATGAATGTTTATAGCGCCTTTATTCATAATATCTCTAAACTGGAAATAGCCTAAATATCCTATAATGGATTGAGTGTAAGTTTATGTATAAAAAAATGAAATTGAATTTTAAAGAGATCCAGAAAAATATAATGAGCAAAACAGGCCAAGAGAATCCTTTTTTTTTTTTTTAAAGATTTATTTATTTATTCATGAAAGACACAGACTGAGAGAAAGAGGCAGAGACATAGGCAGAGAGAGAAGCAGGCTCCTCGCAGGGAGCCTGATCTGGGACTTGATCCTGGATCCTGGGATCATGACCTAAGCTGAAGGCAGGCACCCAACTGCTGAGCCACCTAGGTGTCCCAGACCAAGATAATCTTATAAGAAAATAATGGGGAGATACTTATATCACCAAATATTAAAACATATAAATACAATTGACAAATAATGTATTATCATCACAAATATTTAAAGTTACACTGATAAAATGGAACAATGCCCAGAAAATAAATACTATGTTGTGTGAGTTATATGTGTATCATATTATGCATATGCATATCTATAAATGATGATTTAACACTACCCATGAAAAGAAATGAAAGAAGCCAAGTTATCCAACCTCACAAATATTCATAATAATGAGAATTATATCCAGAGACAAACCCCATTAATATGTTTGTAAAATATCTTCTGGTTTTCAATATATGTAAATACACACACACACACACATATATATATGATACAATATATATAATTTATATAATATGCTTTTCTAAGTATATTACTTTTAAATAAAAAGGCATAAATATGTATGGGATAACTTTGTAACTTTTTCATACAACAATATTGTATGGAATATATTATACTATCGTATTATTTAAAAATATAATTTTAATGCCTACAAACTATATATTTAATATTTTACTTAACTATTTTTTCTTTCCCTGTTATTAAATATTGTAAATATTTTATCTGATAACTTGCATAACCATATTTAATATTATGAAAAATATTTTGACCATTTTTTCAATTATGTCCTTAAGGTAGGATACTAGAAATGAATAAATTAGTATTTGATATGACTCTTAAAAATTTTAATAAACATATATTTCTAATAGTAACATATGACATTGTTTTATATAATTATTCCAAGCCTAACTGTATTTTAATTTTTTAATGAACAAAGACTTTAGACCAATATTTTATTTACTTTTCAGCATGATAAAATTTAAATAGGATGTGACATTATTCTAGGGAACCCTAATTTGAATATTTTGTTCTCATTAGCTCTGATATTTTTAATTTCTGCCAAATTATAAGTAATATTTATTGCTTTAATTCTCATTACTATGAATATTACTTTTTAAGTTCCCCCTCTATTTTTAGTGAATAGGAATAGCTATCTATTTTCTTAGATAATAAAATAAGAACTTCCTCAATATCCTCCTCTGTCATCCACAATGTGATTCTTTCTTTTCTCTTTCCTGTGACAATTGTCTAGTGCTTCTTGAAATGATAGTTTGGATTCCTCGCCCCCTCCTCCATTACTTGTCTATTAGGCACAATTACAGTTCTTTGGAATGAAAACAAAAATTTAAAGGCTAATACTATAAATCTCACAGTGTTTGTAAAAATAATACAATAATTAACTGTTGTAAATCTATGATACTTTTTAAACAATCAAGTTTCAGCCTCTTTGATTGCCTCTTCATATGGTAATAATCTTAAATTCCTATAAGAGTAGAAAATAATTACAAATTTCTTTTAAAATTATTATCATTGGCATTTTGAAATGTTTTCTACTTTAAAATTTGTTGTTGGTAATGTCATGTAATTTTTATGATCTAAATTTGGGAACCCTTTTATTGAATTTATTTTAAACTTAATTTGCTAAATTAAGCATATATATATATATATATATATATATATATATATATATATGGCAAAATCTGTGGTCCTGATTTTTATATCAGGATGATGGGTGAATTGGCATAGTGAAGGGGAAGTGCATTCTTTGCAGTCATTATTATTGCATAATGGCTTGCAAGAATATAACTATACATTGAAATAAATGTGAACCACAAAAATATATCCTACTTAACTAAAACAATGTATTTCCAACCCAACTTCCTATTACCAGATCCCCCAAAGTGTCTGTGGCCACTGCTGTGCTACCTTATATGAAAGATGTGTGTCTGAGGTAAGTAAGTCTGAATGGGAAGAGACAGTGGTCTTTACATTAGTGGTTAAAATATCTTACTTTTGCACATTTTACAAAAACATATGACCATGCAAACATTTCTAGAATACCCTCACAGTGCTTTGAAATGGGCTTATGTGAGTGAGAAGTCTTTTAGCTTGAGCTTCATTAGCTTCCCTCTAAGTATCCTTTATATAAATATTCTTACTATATTTCACCTGCATTTACACATTTTTGTATTACACATTCAGTTATTTATTCTGTCTTCTCATGCTCTAATCCTTGATTTCTCTATGATCCAGTGGATAGGGAAAGTATACCACTTCATCTTGTACCTATAGTGTCTGTTAAAGTATCTATCACAGAGATTGAAACATAAAGAAAAAAGATTGGGGCATCTGGTTGGCTCAGTGGTTGAGCATCTGTCTTTGGCTCAGATTGTGATCCCAGGGTCCTGGGATGAAGTCCCAGATCAGGCTCCCTATGAGGAGCCTACTCCTCCCTCTGCCTATGTCTCTGCCTCTCTCTGTGTGTCTCTCATGAATAAATAAATAAAATCTTAAGAATTATAATTTATTTAATTAAAAAATGATATAAATATTTTTAAGTTAAAAATCTGTATGTGAGATAACTAAAAATAAATCAGAAATATAATTGAGAACGTCTAAAAGACCAGGTGAGAAAAAAGGGTGGCTTGGACAGTGCAGGGAAGTTGGGGGACAGGGGATGCTTCAAGATCTATCTTCTACAGCTAGAGTTGGCAGACTTGTTGGTTTGGAGGTAGTGAAGAGAGAGTGAGCTTCAGGAGAGCATTGGGTGTTTAGCTTGACCAAGTATATAGAGCAGAAACTAAAATGGGAAAGACTGAATAAACATCAAGTTCCAGTTGGAAACTCAAGACGTTACATTTTGGCATATCAAGTTTTAGGTGCTTGTGAGATATTCAAGATGAGGTGTCAAGTAGGAAATTCAAAGTGGTTTACAGCAGAAAAGACCAAAGAGCTTCATGATATCAGAGAATAGAGGCGATGGCTTTGCCAAACAACCTCTAATAATCTAATGCAATTATGGGAGTCAGAGACAAGTAGAAGCGAGTGCTTAGTATGAGAGAATGGGAACTGGATGAAGCGGTGGTGGAATGGAGGAGTCTATCGTGGGGGGGGGGAACTATTTGACTGAATAGTGGTTGTCTGAGTTAGTGAGAAGCATTAATGTGCATGATGACAACTCATAATCTGAGGAAACTACTAATGCCAAAGACCCACTAGGCACTAGCTTGTACCCTGACAAACTCAGATTTATTGACTCTGAAATGAAGGAGGACATTCCAGTGGAACCATGGAATAGCACTGAACAAGAGGAAGGAGGACAACAGCTTTCGTACTATTTGAATTCCCTCTGAGGTATTCTGGGGAGGAGACTAAAGGAAGTGTAGGTTAGTTGTTTCTGTGACAGGATCTGAAGAAGGAAGATGAAGTAGAGATGGCTGCTGCCATGAGGTGAGGGTGGTTTAACAACTGGATATCCCCAGTGACAGAGGAGTATAACCAAGTGGGTCTTGGAGCGTCACTGGTAATAAAGCAGTTAGTTACTCAGAGACAGTTGTTTTGCCATTTTATAGCTGCTACATGACCTTAGGAGCAAGAATATATCAACTTTACAGCTGGCCTAAGTGTCTGCTCTCCCAGTGTAGTTAATAGTGAGTTTACTTCTTAAAATTTTAGTCTTAGCTGATTTTTAGTTTTTCCATCCCAGGTAGGTTTTAACTCTTTTAGTAAGAGGTGGAGTGGCTATGTTAATAAGTATGGTTGCTTTAAGAATGAAGCCAGCAAAGGTGGTCCAGTGGGAGACACTGGAAGGTACGGTGGTGAGATCAACCTAGAGGCAAGTGCCTGAAAGGGATCTTTATGTCTTTAAGAACAAGAGGGCTTGTTATCATAATGCCACTCGTTTCTCTATGCTCTATATTCTTTGAACCAGAAATTTTACTTTTAGGGATCTACCCCAGGAAATCATGCACAGATATACACAAGATTTTTATGCAAAGATGCTCATCACTACATTGTTTATGTTACTCAGATGGCAGTTAAATTCGCTCTGCATTTTGAGATTCAAAAAATGTTAACTCAATCTCTTTCTTTTGGGGACCAATATATTTCAATCTAATTGGTTTGCCTCAACCAACTTTTTGTTTTCCATTTTGTTTTTGTAAATTTTCATCTGAATCTGAATTTCTTTCTCCAATGGAATTTTAGTTTCAAGGGATTATAATGTCCCAAGTCTTTCCTCTCCAAATAAAACATCTCATTTTTCTTGATTTCTCTGTCTCCTAAAATACAATTGACCTTTCAACAAGGTGGGGTTAGGGACACCAAGTCATGCAGTTGAAGAGCCACATAAAACTTTTGACTCCCCTGGAACTTGCCTGGTAATAGCCTACGGTTGACTGGAATCCTTTTTTTTTTTTTTTTCAGATTTTATTTATTTATTCATGAGAGATAGAGAGAGAGAGAGGGAGAGAGAGAGACATAGAGGGAGAAGCAGGCTCCATGCAGGGAGCCTGATGTGGGACTCCATCTCGGGACTCCAGGATCACGCCCTGGGTGGAATGCAGGCGCTAAACCGCTGAGCCACCCAGGCGTTCCTCCTGGAACCCTTATCAATAACATAAACAATTATCACATATTTTGTGTGTTATAGGTATTATGTACTTTATTCTTACAATAAAGTAAGCTAGAGAAAAGAAAATGTTATCAATGTTATCAAATGTTATCAAGAAAATCATAAGCATGTAACTGTGGAAATACATCAATTTCTTTCCACGTTTTCTTGTCATTGTCACAAAACTGTGCCTATACAGAACCAATCCTTCTTCCACCGTTTGCTTTAGTGTCAGTGTCAAGTCATGGACAGTCCCATGACATAAAGGAAGTCAAAAGCATTCTTGAATAATTGGAGCCCTTCTGCCAGATTGTCTAATCTCAATTTGTTTCCTGGCACTGCTTCTTCTACCCCTTTTTTCCTCATTCTCTGGCACTGGTTCAGAAGCACTCATTTCCATCAAATTGTCTTCTGTTAATTCCTCCGGTGTGGTGTCTATTAACTCTTGAATTTCTCCATGATTCATATATTGAAACCTTTCACTCTCCAACTTCTTTTTGGGGGGAGGGGGTTCTCCACACTCGCTTTCATACCTTGATTGGCTCTGTCACAAGTCTTGTGAAGTCATGCAAGAATTTGTTGTTTGGGGCTTGATGGCTTTCACAGGTTTTTGTTTTTGTTTTTGTTTTTGTTTTGTTTTGTTTTTAAATAACAACAATGGCATCTTCAATGCCAGGCTTTCATGATATTCTCTCTTGCGTAACATTGACAATCCTTTCCATAGAGTATCATATGTAATGAACCTTAAAGGTCACTGTCACCCCTGATGTAGAAGATGAATTAGAAGTGTTGTGTTTCAGGGGAAGTAGACCACTTTGACCACCTTCAGTGTTGAGCTCAGGGCGTGGCCAAAGGCATTGTCCAACATCAAAACAACTTTGAAAGGCAATCCCTTACTAGAAAAGCACTGCCTGACTTCAGCTACAAAGCATTGCTAGAACCAATCCAGAGAAAATGTCATTGCCCAGGCCTTCTTGTTGTACAACCAAAAGACCAGCTTCTGTTCTTTCCCTTTTCCCTTCAAAGTTTGGGGTTTAGCAGCTTTATAGATAAGAGCAGTCCTGATAATAAACTAGAATGCATTTGCACAAAACAGTAGAGTCTTCCTATCCCTTCCTGCCTTAACTCCTGGTGCTTTCTTCTCTTTCTAACAATCGTCCTGTGTGACATTTTTCTCCAGTAAAGGACACTTTCATCTACATTAAAAACCTGTTCAGGGAGATATCCTTTCTCCTTACTGATTTTTATAATGGCACTTGGGAACTTGCATGCTGCCTCTTAGTGGGAAGAAACTGCTTCTTCTGTTTTCTTGACATTTTATAAGCCAAATCTCTTTATAAAATTATCAAACTATTCCTTGCTGGCATTAAATTTTCCAGTTTTAGATCCTTCACCTTCCTTTTGATTTAAGTTGTCCTATGATCATGTCAGTTTTTCTCAAATCTTATTAAAGTCTATAGGTATACCTTTCTTATAGCAATCCTGCACTCACATAAAATTACATTTTCAATATAAGATAAAAGGCTATTTTACAAAAATGCAAGATTTTCTCGCCTGCTAGAGTAGAGTAACTGTGACGATGGCTTTATGAATTTCCTTTTTTTTTTCTTTTACAATCAACCCTACAATGGATTTATTTAGCTTAAAATGGCAAGCAACCACAGCTGCAGACTTTAATCTGCGGTACATACCAAGAAATTATTTTTCTTGTGATGTTATGACTTTTCCCTGCTTCTTGGGAGTACTTCCAACATCACTAGTGGCACCTTATATGGGTCCCATGGTGTTATTCAACATTAGTAGAATTATACTAAACATGATGAAAAATATGCCAGAATCACAAGATACCACTTTTTCCTGTGATATGTAATTTGCTGGTGAGATGAACTGCTCACGAGGAGCTGATTAGTATCAGGTGGTGTTTTAAACTGACACTTGCAACATTTGAGCTTTCTGCAATAGCAACTGGGGATGGGGGCGGGGGGGGGCTATGAAGTTATTCCAGTACATTGTGTACTATAGTTAATTTTACACAGTTATGATTTAATACTGAATCTTTACATTTTTCTCAGTTGAAAATTGCACTATGAACAGTCTGTGTGTGTTTGATAAATTTTAACTTTTATAATAGATTTGTGTATGTTTATGATAGTAAATGATAAAATAGATTAGAATCTATGTATATTTAATGCATTCATGACATATCAAACTTTCTAATTTCTTTGATAGTTTAGGCTATGTGGTCCATGTGCAAGCTTTTTCAAATTGTTGCAAATCTCCAAACAATGATTCAATATATATTTTGAAAAAAATCTGTGTATAAGTGAACCCATGCAGTTCAAATCCATGTCATTCAAAGATCAACTGCAGATTTATGCATGAATAGTAGGCTTCCTTAGGGTTTTGAGATGCTGTGTTCATTTGCTTTATTTAAATTACTTAAAAGACTTTCTTGTTCCTAAAAACTTTATATGTCTCAATATCATCAATTATTCTCAGGCTCTTTTATATGTAGACTCTTAGATTCCCTTATCTGCCTCTCTATACTAGAGTTGATAACTTCAAAGTGTGTGCAGGTGAAATGCTAGGGGTAGGTAGAACAATTATGGGTAAAACAATTTTATCTCTATTTTCTCTAACTTCCAAACTAATAGCAGGACCTGTGATGATTTCTAATGTCATATAATCTACTCCTTTTTCTATTTTTCTTTTACTTAATTTCTAGTTAGTTAACATATAGGTAATATTGGTTACAGGATTAGAATTTAGTGATTCGGGGGCACCTGGGTGGCTCAGTGGTTGAGCATCTGCCTTTGGCTCAGGTCATGATCCTGGGGTTCTGGGATCGAGTTCCGCATTAGGATCTCTGTGGGGGGCCTGCTTCTTCCTCTGCCTATGTCTCTGCCTCTCTGTGTCTCTCATGAATAAATAAATAAAATCTTTTAAAAAAGAATTTACTGAGTCATCACTTACATATAACACCCAGTGCTTAATACAACAAGTGCCCTCCTTAATACCTACCATCCACTTAGCTCATTCCCCACCTACCTCTCCTCTATTAGCCCTCAGTTTGTTTTCTACAGTTGAGTCTCATGGTTTGCTTCCCTCTATTTTTAAATTTCCTTTCCCCTATGTTAATCTGTTTTGTTTCTTAAATTCTACAAATGAGTGAAATCATATGGTGTTCTTCTTTCTCTAACTTGTCACATAGCATAATACGTTCTAGTTCCATCCATAACATTACAAATGGCAAGATCACATTCTTTTTGATGGCTGAGTACTATGTCATTGTATATGTATATACCACATCTTATTTATCCATTCATCTGTTGATGGAAATCTGGGCTCTTTCCATAGTTTGGCTAATGTGTACATTGCTGCTATAAACACTGGGGTGCAGGTGCCCCTTTGAATCAGTATTTTTGTATCCTTTGATAAATGCTAGTAGTGAAATTGCTGGGTGGCAAGGTAACTTTTTGAGGAACCTCCATACTTTTTTCCAGAGTGGCCATGCTAGCTTGCATATGCACCAACAGTGTAAGAGGGTTTCCCTTTCGCTACATCATTGCCAACATCTGTTGTTTCCTGAGTTGTTAATTTTAGCCATTCTGACTGGTGTAAAGTGGTATCTCATTGTAGGGTTGATTTTTTTTTAATTTTATTCATTTATTCATTTATGACAGGGAGAGAGAGAGAGAGAGAGGGAGAAGTAGGCTCCATGCAAGGAGCTGGATGTGGGACTCCATCCCAGGACTCCGGGATCACACCCTTGGCTGAAGGCAGGCGCCAAACCCCGGAGCCACCCAGGGATCTCCCTGTGGGGTTGATTTGTATTTCCCTGATGCTGAGTGATGCTGAACATTTTTTCACGTGTCTGTTGCCCATTTCTATGTCTTCTTTGGAGAAATGTCTGTTCATGTCTTCTGCCCATTTCTTGAGTGGATTATTTTGTTTTCTAGGTGTTGAATTTGATAAGTTCTTTATAGATTTTGAATATCGGCCCTTTATCTGATATGTCATTTGTGAATATCTTCTCTCATCAGTAGGGTTGCCTTCTAGTTTTGTTGATCATTTCCTTTGCTATGAGAAAGATTTTATCCTGATGAAACCCCAATAATTCATTTTACTGTTGTTTCCCTCGTCTTAGAAGACATGTCTAGCATGAAGTTGTAGTGGCTAAGGTCGAAGAGGTTGCCATTGTGTCCTTCTTTAGGATTTTGATGGGTCTGTATCTCATATTTAGGTTTTTTATCCATTTTAAATTTGTGTATGGTGTAAGAAAGTATAGTTTCATTGTTTTTCATGTTGCTGTCCAGTTCTCCCAAAACCATTTATTGAAGACACTGTCTTTTTTCCACCGAATATTCTTTCCTGCTTTGTTGAAGATTAGTTGACCATAGAATTGAGGGTCCATTTCTGGGTTCTCTATTCCGTTCCATTGATCTGTGTGTCTGTTTTTGTGCTAGTACCATGCTGTCTTGATGGTTGTAGCTTTGTAATACAGTTTGAAGTCTAGAATTGTGATGAATCCAACTCTGGCCTTCTTTTTCAAGATTGGTTTGGCTATTTGGGGTCTTTTCTGGTTCCATACAAATTTTAAGATTGTTTGTTGCAGGTCTGTGAAAAATGCTGTTGGTATTTTAATAGGAATTGCATTGAATGTGTAAAATGCTTTGGGTAGCACAGACATTTTAACAATATTTGTTTTTCTGATCCATGAGCATGGGATGTTTTCCATTTCTTTGTGTCTTCCTCAATTTCTTTCATAAATGTTCTAGTTTTTCTAGGTACAAATTTTATCTCTTTAGTTAGGTTTATTCCTAGGTATCTTATGGTTTTTGATGCAATTGTAAATGGGATCAATTCCTTGATTTCTTTTCCTGCTGCTTCATTATTATTTTATAGAAATGCAACAGACTTCTGTGCATTGGTTTTATATCCTATGACTTTGCTAAATTCCTGTGCCAGTTCTAGCATTATTTTGAGGACTCTTTGGGTTTTCTACATAAAGTATCATATCATCTGTGAAAAGTGAAAGTTTGACTTCTCCTTTGCCAGTTTGGATGCCTTTTATTTCTTTTTTGTTGTCTAATTGCGGAGGCTAGGACTTCTGGTGCTATATTGAACAACAACGATGAGAGTGGGCATCCCTGTCATGTTTCTGACCATAGGAGAAAAGCTATCAGTTTTTCCCTATTGAGGATGGTATTCACTGTTGTTCTTTACATATGCTTTTTATAATATTGAGGTATGTTCCCTCTATCCCTACATGGTGGAGGGTTTTCATCAAAAAATATGCTTTTTCTATATCTATTAAGAGGATCATATGGCTCTTTTCCTTTCTTTTATTAATGTGGTGTATCACATCAATTGATTTGCAGATGTTGAGCCACCCCTGCAGCCCAGGAATAAATTTCACTTGAGGGTGAATAATCCTTTTAATGTACAGTTGGATCCTATTAGCTAGTATCTTGGTGAGAATTTTTGCATCCATGTTCATCAGGAATATTGGTCTGAATTCTCCTTTTTAGTGGGGTCAAGGTAATTCCAGACTCATAAAATGAGTTTGGAAGTTTTTTTCCATTTCTATTTTTTGGAAAAGCTTCAGAAGAATAGATATTAGTTCTTTAAATATTTGGTAAAATTCCTGTGGAAAGCCACTCAGTCTTGGAATCTTGTTTTTGGGAGATTTTTGATTACTCATTCAATTTCTTTGCTGGTTATTGGTCTGTTCAGATTTTCTGTTTCTTCCTGTTGCAGTTTGGTAGTTTATATATTTCTCAGAATTTATCCATTTCTTCCAGACTGCCTAATTTGTTGGCATATAATTGCCCATAATATCCTCTTATAACTGTTTCTATTTCTTTTGTGTTGGCTGTGGTCTCTCCTCTTTGATTCATGATTTTATTTATTTGGGTCCTTTATCTTTTTTGAAAAGTCTGTCTAGGAGTTTAGCAATCTTATTAATTCTTTCAAAGAACTAGTTCCTAGTTTCATTGATCTATTTTGCTGTCTTTTTTTAAAATTTCTTTATCATTGATTTCTGCTCTAATCTTTATTGTTTCTCTTCTCCTGTTGGGTTTAGGCTTATTTATTCTTCTTTTTCCAGCTCTTTTAGGTGTAAATTTAGGTTGTGTATTTGAGACTTTTCATGCTTCTTGAGGAAGTCCTATATTGTTAGATATACTTCATTTTCATTTGCTTCCATGTATTTTTAAATTCTTCTATAATTTCTTGCTTGACTCATTTATCTTTAGTAGGATGTTCCTTAAGCTCCATGTATTTGTGATCCTTCCAAATTTCTTCTCATGGTTGACTTTAAGTTTCATAGTGTTGTGGTCTGAAAATAAGTATGGTATGATATCAATCTTTTTGTACCAGTTGAGACCTGATTTGTGACCAGTATGTGGTCAATTCTGGGAAGTGTTCCATGTGCACTCAAAAAGAATATGTATTGTGCTGCTTTAGGATTAAATGCTCTGAATATATCTGTTAAGTCCCTCTGATTCAGTGTCTCATTCAAAGCTCTTGTTTCCTTGTTGATCTTCTGTTTAGATGATCTGTCAATTGCTAAGTGGGGTATTAAAGTCCTTTACTATTATTTATTATTATCAACGAGTTTCTCTAATTTTGTAATTAATTGGCTTCTGTATATTTGGCTCTCCCATTAGGGGGATAAATATTTACAATTGTTAGATCTTCTTGTTGGATAGACCCTTTCATTATGATATAATGTCCTTCTTCATCTCTGATTACAGTCTTGGTTTAAAATCTAGTTTATCTGAAGTAAGGATGGCTACTCCAGCTTTCTTTTGAATCCATTAACATGACAAATGGTTCTCCACCTCCTTACTTTCAACTTGGAGGTGTCTTTGGGTCTAAAATTAGTCACTTATATGCAGCATATTTATGGGTTTTGTTTTTTTAATTCTTTCTGATATTCTATATATTTTGAAGGGAGTATTTAGTCCATTTACATTCAAAGTGATTGTTGAAAGATATGAATTTAATGGCATTGTATTATCTATAATGTCACTATTTCTGTTGATTATTTCTGTTACTTTCTGGTCTTTGTTACTTTTGATCCTATTTCATTTTTCTTGCAAGATTGGTTTAGTGTTCACAAATTCCTTTAGTTTTTGTTTGTCCTAGAAACTCTCTCTTATTCTGAATGACAGCCTTGCTGGATGAAGTATTCTTGGCTTTTTTTTTTTTTTTCCCCATTTAGCATGCTGAATATCTCATGCCATTCCTTTCTGCCTGTCAGGTCTCTGTAGATAGGTCTGCTGCCAGCCATATATTTCTACCCTTGTAGGTTAAGGACCTCTTGTCCTGAGCTGCTTTCAGGATTTTCTCTGTCTCTGTAATTTGCAAGCTTCACTATAATATGTCAGGGTGTTGGCCTATTTTGTTGATTTTGAGGGAGTTCTGTGTACCTCTTGGACTTGAATGCCTGTTTCCTTCCTTATATTAGGGAAGTTCTCAGCTATGATTTGTTTAAATAAACTTTTTGCTCCAGTTTCCTGCTCCTTATCTTCTGAAACTCCTATAATATGGGTATTATTTCACCCTATAGACTCACTGAGTTCCCTAAGTCTACTTTCATGACCTAATAATTTTCTTTCTCTCTTCTTTTCAGCTTCCTATGTCCCATCATTTTTTCTTCAGTATCACTGATTTACTCTTATGATTCATTCTTCCTTGTTTTTATGGCCTCCACTTGGTACTGCATCTTGGTAATAGTATTTTAAATTTCAGCCTGACTAGATACTAGTTTCTTTAAATCTCTACTGTAAGGAATTCTCTAGCATCTTCTTCTTCTTTTTTTTAATATAATATATTACCCAGTCTTTTTTTAAATTTTTTATTTATTTATGATAGTCACAAAGAGAGAGAGAGAGAGGCAGAGACACAGGCAGAGGGAGAAGCGGGCTCCATGCACCGGGAGCCCGACGTGGGATTCGATCCCGGGTCTCCAGGATCGCGCCCTGGGCCAAAGGCAGGCGCTAAACCGCTGCGCCACCCAGGGATCCCTTCTCTAGCATCTTCTATGCTTTCTTCAAGCCCAGCTAATATCTTTATAATCATTGTTTAAAATTATTGTTCAGATATCTTACTTATATCTGTTAATGATTAAATCCCTGGCAGTGGATACTACCTACTGTTCTTTCTTTTGGGGTGCATTTCTCCATTATGTCATTTTGTCCAGAAAGGAATAGAAGAGAGAAAGAGAAAAAAAAAAAAAAACAATAATGACAGTAGAAACAAACAAACAACTAGTTCTTGGGTGTGTTTTGGTCTGCATATATATGTATATATAGGTATATATATTTGGTCTGCATATATATGTGTATATATATATATACACACACACAGAATTGAAAAAAATAAGAAAATAACTGAAAATTATACTAAAAACTAAAGAATAAAAATATACAAAGAATGCTATCTACTGTTTTCCTCAAGAGCTTTGCAGCCCTCTATGGTCAGTAAACTTGGTGAGAGTGTGTTGTTTGTGCTGGTCTTCTGGGGGAAGGACTTGTTGCACTGATTCTCAGTTTGTCTTGCCCTAGTGGAAATACACCAACAGTGCTGAGAGGCAGGGCTTGGCGTAAGTGCCTCCAGATTCCACTAGGTGGTGCTACTTTGCTCCCTGCCATCTTTCAGCATTGGTGAGGGAAGAATATGGTTGAGCCTCACCCTCTAGCCCTGGTGATGAAAATTGACGTCCCTCACTTTTCAGTAAGCCCTCATAGAGAAGCAATCAATCACTGTTGTCTCCCCAGTTTCCTCAGAACTCTTTGTTCAACTGGCCTGTGACTAAGCTTTTTTATCTCAGGCATGCAACTAAATTTCAAAACTATGAATTTTAGGGACTCCTACAATGGACCCTTGCTGTTCCTCCTGGGGTGTGTGTGTGTGTTGGGGGGGGGTGTTCACCAGGCTTCTGATTTTTGCCAGATCCCTCCCAGGAAAGCGGTCATACAACCATGCAGCAGTTCACACAGTTCATGGCTACACAGAGTGGAAAGCGGGCTCCTAGGCTTACTGTTCTCAGCTAGCTTCTATGCCTGGGAACTCTGCTCCACCCTGGCACCACCCATTCTTCTTGTGACCCCAGGATCCTGAGACCACACTGTCACATCTGGGATTCCTCCCCACTTCACCACATGAATCAAATGAACCACATGAGCCAAACTTCTAAAAGTTTCAATTTTGCACTGCACTGTTTCACAATGCCATTCATTATGGGAAGAAATTTATCATGGAGGCGAAAACATGAATTGTAGAGTGAGGATCTCACCCTTCTCTCACTGGGTTCTATGGATAATCGAGTCTAGATTCTGAGAAATGTGAATGCCAGAAAAATCCTGGTGATGAGAAGTAATGTGTCCCCATTTTATGGAAAAAGGCCCCCTTGTGGCCCAAGTTGAGATGCAGCTACTGAAGGATTCTTAAGTCAGACCTCAGTCAGCAGGTTCTTGGAGAAGTACCAGCCATCAGTCTCCATGGCTTGCATGCTATGCTGTATTTCTCTGTAGTAATCTGCATTTCCTGGATAACTGAGAGACTACCAGAAACCACCATGTCTTCTCTCTCCTAAATTTAATTAATTAAAAGTAGATTTTTAAAAATTCAGTTTTTATGATAACATGTAATCCAAATATAACTTAAAGAAAAAACCTAGAATTATCAGATAGTTATTAAAGTTTAATGTGGATTATGAAATAATGTTAAATATAAATAAATATAAAATTCAATCTAGCAGGAGCAGAGCTTTTCTCTCTAGGAGAAACTAGACAAACTATTTACTCTTGTCCCCCAAGATGCGTTCAAACTTATAAAATCATTTCAAACTTATTTATTTACCTAGTGTTAACCTTGAGGAAATTATTTAGCCTCTCTAATCCCCAGTTTATCCATATGTAAAGTTTGGATAATGTGATGGTTAATTTCATGTATCAACATGACTGGACTAAGAAATGACAATACATTGGTAAAATATTATGTTTGGATGTGCCTGTGAGGGTATCTCCAGAGGGTAGCCTTTGAGTCAGTAGATTGGGTAAAGATCTCTTTCACCAATGCAAGATGCAAGTAAGCATCATCCAATGGGCTGAGAGCCTGCCTAGAAAAAATAAGCAGAGGAAAAGTTAATTTGTTCTCTCTGCTTGAGCTGAGACATCCGTTGTCTACTGCTCTTGAACTTTGGTGATCCTAGTTCTTGGGCTTTCAGACTCAGACCAGATCTTACAATATCTATCCTTCTCTTTCCCATTCTCAGGCTTTTGAACCTATACTGGATTATGCCATAGGCTTTCCTGGTTCTCCAGTTTATAGAAGGCAGATCACAGGACTTCTCATTCTCCATAACCACGTGAGTCCATTGTTGTAACAAATCTCTTAAACATATACATCTCTATAAAGATTCTATTGATCTGTTTCTCTGGGAACCTGAGTAATAAAGAAAATAATAAGACTTAGCTTATAGAGTTCTGATGATTATAGATGAGTTATTATAGGTAAAGAATACAAAACTACCTGATATATGTATATATATACATATATATACACATATATATATGATAAATGCTCAACATTTTAGTTGCTTTTATCGTTATTGTTATCATTGTTATTACTGAGCCTTTTGAGAGCCTGTAGTACATACATAAGAGTCCCATATTTTGGCCTCCTCTCCGGGCACATTTGTAGATCTTACGAGGCACAAAGAACATGAGATTCCTGGCACCCACACTTAAATGTAATTATGCACTCCACACTAGATTTAGCTATATAATGAACTAAATTTCAACAAAAATGCCCTGTGTTTCTTGTTAAACACTGTTGAATTCCTGGTATATAACACAATACATAGGAGAGAAGTAGATATGAACCATTTCAGCTTATTCTTAGTTTATTGCCTGCAGTCACAAGGTCTTTAATATATGCTCAAATTTTAATTTTCCTTACTGGTACCCTGAATACCTAAACTGAAACTGAACTGCGTCATTCTATATTAAAGCTCGCTGTTGATGTGAATTGAAAGTGTGCAAGATTCTCACTGATAATTCAAACTTTGTAAGGAGTGGTTTAGCTTCTTCATCAATCAAGGTAAAGGGTCCTGTTAAGGACTCTACTAGGTTGCCACACTGTGGTTCTAGTTAGGGACTTTGGTCTTTGAGAACAAAAATAAGCTTGGAAGGCTCAATTTGCCAGGACTTTTAAAACCTTTCTTTTATGACTCAGAAGTGAATTGGGATGTCATGTGTCTTCTTCACTTTGAGATCAAATTCTATAATACCCTTAGGTTTATTTGTTATTATTAATAACAATTCCATGTTTTGAATGTCTAAATGCTAGGTATAGAGTGGCATATTTTACATAAACTTAATTTAAATATTTATAAAATTAAAAAACAAAAGAGCCTTAAAATTTATGTACTTTCATACGGCTAGAATGTGTCCGAATTGGACTCAGAATGAAGTTTTTCTGACTATGAAAGTATATACTTAACTCATCTGAATATTATATTCCTGTATATAAAAATGTCAAAGGAGTAGCAGACATTAAGCTATGTGTTACACATGCAGAAATGAGTTAGAAGCCATCTGACCCATGTGGGAGCTGAGATCCGTAGACCTATCCAGAAGAGTCTATAGATTCTAAAACTGAAGGCTCTCAAGCCATCATACCAGAGAAATGTGATTTCTTGAGGTCTTCATGGAAGGGATTTATTTATATATTATCAGGGAGAGTAATCAAATGATAGTGAACATTAACAAGTTTGTTGAATAGAAATTGATTTATTTAGCATATAAGAGCCCTTTACATACATGTTAAAGAGCTATGTAGGGACCTAAAATACTTGCTTTTTGGTATTGTCACTGCTTATTTCATAATGCAATCTCTGGTTGACAACATATTTTTTTAAGGTCAGTATGCTTCTCTTAAATGTCTGTCTCTTATTTCTCCTTTTTTTTTCTATTTCCTCTGAAGGATTGGAACTCAGTTCTTTGCATCTACTGCCATGTCCTGAAATTATAATTCTTGGTTCTTTCAACCTGCCACTTCCAATAACCACAAGGGGAAAAAGTGCTCTGCAAGCCAGTTGGCTCTATTTAGTATCATAAGGAAAAACTACATCTGCTTTTTGGATTAAACTCTGCTTATAAAACCATGCCTATTTAGTTGACAGGGAGAAAAAAAAGTATAAATTACATGTTTTAGTTATTCTTGTTTTAGTAGACTTCAGAGCTTTAATTTACCCTAGGCTTACCCTTGAAAAAAAATACTGAGAATTTCAATTTGTTGGTTCCTGGCCAGCTGTTTTCTTTTAGACTGGCAGCATGATGTTTGCCAGAGTTACAATCATTTATGCCAATGCCTATTAGAGACTAAATACTGTTTGCCCCACGCACTTGTTCTTCTGACGTAAAATTAGTTGCAATAAACACTCAGCAAAACCATAAGTTAATTCAGAAAGTATTTTTTAATTACCTGTTCTGTGCATTGTTCAATGCTGGTGCTGTGACAAAGTATGATGAAATTTACCACATGGCCTATGGCCTTGAGGAGCTTCCAGTTTCATAGTAGAAGGAAAATAGTGTGACAAAGCACATAACAATTTTGCACAATAGTTCTGAAATAAATTCAGGGGAATCTATGATTCAAAAGACATGAAGATTTTCTCATTAAATAAGTTAAGATTGAGGGGAAAAATTGAGTGTGGTTGAAGTGTAAAAAAGATAAAGTTTCATGAAGAAAGTACAAAATGAGGAGAAAATATGTAAGTGCAAAGGAAACATCTTCTCTTATAAAAATGGTGACAAAAAGTATTTTTTAAGTAAAAAATAACTTACTGCTATGAAGACATAAAAACATAACAGTGAGAAAAAGATTTCATTACTTCTAATCTTTTCAATAATTAATTAGCAAGTATTTAACATTTTATTAAAAAATATTTCTTTGGATGGAAAAGTTGAATGAATTGCTACCTCATATAGAATTCCAGTAAAAACTTGTGTTTAAATGAATAATATTTAAAGTCATATCTCAAAAAATATATAGATTTCATTCTGAGTGCTACATATCTCAAGGTTTAGAAGGTATAAATAAATCCTGATACTCTTTCCATCTTCATTTTCTTAAAATTGTGACTTTGAGAATAATTTGGAGGGCTAAAAAAATTGTGTAAACTGAAAGAGACACATCTCTAAGCCATATTGTTCTTACATAGGTTATAGAAGATATTTCAAGGGTCCAACAAATTTTAAGTGCTAAAATGAAGCCCTTAGGACAAGAGTTTAGTAAATGTCTCCAGTGAGTTTTTGTGTGTCAGTGTTATTTGTTGTTTCATTATATCAAAAAAGATAGTAATTCTCTAAGAATGAAAATGAAAGAAAACATTGTAATTTTGTTTTTTAAATGTGGAACACCACTTGTTTAGTTTGAGTTAGCAATCATTAATAGCCATTAAAGGATTTGTTATCTTATGAAACTAAAGCATCTAGGCTAAATCTACTTAAACCTTGGAGAAACTGATGTTGGATATAAAAGAATTTTCAAACTTTGGTTAAAGAATACTTAATTTTATTTCTTTTTGTTTGTTTTAAAATAAATTTAAAAATTGATTTTTAAAAAAATCAATTAAATTGTTCTGAGTTTAACAAAATAATTATTTAGTTACTTTAGCATTCTATAGTCATAGCCTTGGCATGGAAAAATTTTTAAAATTTATAATATCCTTATTAAAACTTAAAAGTTTAAGATGAAACTCTGCCATTAGAACATTTTCCAGTTCTAAGATGACTGAAAATAACATTCTCATGTTTGTTCTATTAACACTTGATAGCACTATCTTAAATGAGTTGAATTTTATGAAATTACTTTCCTAAAAATAGACACAAAACTGAAATGACTTATCCTGAAGAGTGCCAACAAATAGCAAAGTTTTCATCAACAGATGGCTCTTGAAAATCTAAATTTTTTACCATCTGTAAGTGCTATGATGCATTTTTTTATACCTCAGTTTTCCAGGTTATTAAGAAAATAATTATTTCTTTATAGATATTTCCAGAGGAGAAGTTTTCTGCATTAGAAATTTGTGATTTGGGCTTGGAAATTAAGACAAATATGTTTGTTAAAAAAGGTAATTTATTAAACTTAATAATTTGAGCTGAGGAAAAGGGGTTCTAGATAAAATCTTATTTTTTAATGTAGTATTATACAGATATACTGTTTTCTGTTTTTTAATATGTCTTGGATATTGTGCCACTACTCATAGCATTATAGCATTAACTAAATGACCCTTTAAAATGATTTTGTATTTTACATTAAAGGAACAAAATGCTCATATTTTACATAGTAAATACATATATAATACAGAGGTAAAATGTAAATCCTTTTTATCTTTTGGATCATCATTTAAAATAAATTATTAGAAAGAGTTTTATGACTGGAAATTTTACTCCATAAGCCATATTGTTCTTACATAGGTTATAGAAGATATTTCATTAAAAGTGAAACACTGCATCTTGGACTTTTAAATTAGAATCTCCAATCTAATCATTTGCTGATATGTTTATTTAATAAACAATGAAGACTTCAAGATGAATCTGGTTTTCCCAAACACAAATACCCCCAAGTCCCATAAGAGAGACAGCCAAACAAACAGATAATATAAAATATTGTAGGTACTAAGACAGATGTGTGCTTTTCAAAATAAATAAATAAATAAATAAGAGATGAAAACATGATTAATTTTATTAAAGGGGCCAGGAAAAGGAAGCCATCGGAATATGAGCAAGTTTTTATTTTTTTTTAACTAGGAAGTTTAAGTTTAATAGAAACAAGACATCAGAATTCTAAGTAAAGTTAACAATAAGTTTCCCAATTAAAATCTAAAAAAAGAAAAAAAATAAAAAAAAGTAAAAAAAAAAAAATCTAAAAAAAGAGACATATTTCCTGACTGTATAACACCGACTGTATAAGCTTTGACTGTGTAACACTTCTTTCGATTCAGTTCATCATATTTACAAAGGACACTGATAAGCCAAACTATACATAAAGGAGAACAAGACAATAATTATAATAGAAACCTCTTCAGATGAGAAATGTTTGAGAAAATGGAATAAACAAACGAGATATGACACTTTTTTTCAGATATCTGAATAACAGTTATTGCAAGGGGAAGGGGTTTCCATAAAGAGAAAAGAATTTAAAAAATAGATGTTAAGTTAATGGGTGACAGATTTTAGTTCAATGCTATGAAGAAAAATATTACAAAACCCTTGAGCCATTTAATACCACATATTTTGGTATAGATAAATTAAACCCATAGTTTTTTAAAGTATTCAAACAGGTGTCCTGTGCAAGTAGCAGTGCCAGTGGTGGTAGAATTAGTAATACTGTTACTAATAGTAGAACAGTAATTCTATATTTGTAGACTATATTAGTATATTAGTAATATTATATTAGTATACATTAATATACATATATGGTAGAATAGTATATATGTATAGTATATAGTATACTCAAATAAATAACCCTCAGTGTATTGTGCTTTGTCAGTTCTAACAGAAAATTTTCAGTTAGTGTAACAATATAATTTAATTGCAATTCACATTTCCATAATTTTCATTAAGCATATGAAATGTTTGCTATCTTACGAAGTATTGAACAATATATCCCTTTCCAGTATCATTTTAACAAATAATTATCATGATTATTTATAAAACTTACATGCAAGGTAATTAAGTTTTACCCTTTTAATTTTAAGCATTGATGCATTCTGTTAAGTGCAAAAAATGCAAAAATTTAAAGTTTTTGCAGTATTGCATAGACCTCTATGGCCACATTTTATTCAGAATTAG
This sequence comes from Vulpes lagopus, assembly GCF_018345385.1. Taxonomy (NCBI): domain Eukaryota; kingdom Metazoa; phylum Chordata; class Mammalia; order Carnivora; family Canidae; genus Vulpes; species Vulpes lagopus. Next base: position 119,993,163 of record NC_054829.1, on the reverse strand, counting down.
TAAACCAGGAAGTTAAAGTCTTTTAAGCTAAAACTGAATACAAAGATATGATTCTCTTTTCCCAAACTTTGGCATGCATCACAATCACCTGAAAGTTTCTTTTTTTTTTAAAATTCCACCTGAAAGTTTCTTAAAAATGGAATACCTGTGTCCTTCCGAGATCCTTGGAGTCATTAATACTTACTATAAGATTAAGCTTTGAATTAAGCTTTGAATTTGAATAGAGTTTGTTGTTACAACTAACAGTGTTTTAAATTTGCACAATATTCCAACAATAAAAATAATAATTTTATTAAATTTTGTATTATAAAACACTGAGTTTTTTGAGTGAAAAGTTCATCATCATTGAGATTGTATTGCATCTTTAGATAAATTTAAAGAGAATTAACATTTTAATGGTACTAATTGCCTAATAGATGAATATTGTATATTTTGCAACATACTTGTCTTCTTTCTCTCAGCGGTTTTATAGGTTAGCAATGTAGACATTTTTCCACATCTTATAATTTTTAAGCACTTTACATTATAAGTTACTTTAAATGTGTTGTTTTATTTTTAAAATCATTCTTGGTGGTAAATAGAAAATTGGTTGAGTTTATTCCAGAGTAAATCTTGGAAAAGTGTACCAGCCAGTATTTATGAGAATTTTCTTAATGGTACTCTTCACAAGATCTTCAAATGTGAAATAACAATGTATTTTGAAGTGACTACATAAAACATGAATTCACTTACTGAAAATAAATAAAAACTAAAAAAATCATAAACTACATACAGTATCTTAAATTTAAAAAACACATATGAGAATGAAAAAAGTTAATTCTTGAAAACTACACAAAGTATGATATTTTAAACACCAAGGAGAATATTTTTATGATGAAACAATTTTAAAATTCATGGAATTTTTTTAAAAAATTAAAATTTAAAATTTAAAAAAAATTAAAAAAAATAAATCCCACCTTAATTTAATTGTTACCACTGAGAGGAACAAAGGGAATGAGATAGATGAGAAAAAACTTTGGGTTGGTACTGATGTAGTTTTAGAATACAGGTATTTTATGGGAGTTCATTTTATTATTATGATTTATGATTATGTATTACAAATACTGCACTAAAGTTAGGAATAGCATGTATGTTAAATAATTAGAGAGACTTTCAAAACTATTAATATCATTTATTCAAAATTAATTCAATAAAATTTGTTGATATTCATTATTGATAGTAATGTGCCAAGAACTATTCTAGATTATTTTTCAGACAGCAGAAGGGGCAGAACTGAAAAAAGAATCTCTTCTCCTATAGAGGTTGTTTTCATAGGAGGAAGTAGATTTACATAACTGAATAAATATTTATGAAATGTGGAGAGTCGGATTATCAAGAAAAGAAGAGGCATAGTATATATGACGAGAGATACAGAGATAGAGATTAAAGTGCAGAGAAAATAAAGCCAGATCTATAATCATAGACACATTATTGTCAGGAAAATGTGAGTGAGTGTGAGCATAAGGGCTTAGAAGACAGTCGTGTACTAGAAAAATATTTACTGACTGTGTGGTATAAATATTTAAACTATCAGTTTGGGAAGAGCACACACATGACTCTTGGGAGGCTGGCTCTAGTACACAATGATTGAAGATGTAGGCAGCAAAGAACTTACTTTTTTTAAAAAAAAAATTGTCATTTATTTATTTAAGATTTTATTTATGTATTCATGAGAGACACAGAGAGAGAGAGGCAGAGACGTAGGCAGAGGAAAAAGTAGGCTCCGTGTGGGGAGTGTAATGTGGGACTCCGTCCTAAGACCCCAGGATCATGACCTGAGCCAAAGGCAGATGCTCAATGACTGAGCCACCCAGGTCCCCCAAATTATTTTTTAAAATTTATTAATTTTAAAGCTTAGTTTATTTTTAAAAAGATATTTACTTATTTATTTTAGAGAGAGTGTGTGAATGATGAGAAGGAGAGGGACAAACAGATTCCATGATGCTCGCAGAGCCCCATACAGAGACCCACATGGGGCTCCCCACATGCACAGAGCCCCACATAGGCTTGCTACCTTGTGATCATGACCTGAGCCAAAATCAAATGTCTGCTGCTTAATTGACTGAACCATCCAGGTGCCCCAGGGAAGAACTTCTAAAAGTCACATAAGAAAAGAGTGAGCTGAAGTTAAAGGATGAAAAATGAAAATATTTAATAAATTTTAGGTTCTATTATATTTGAAAGTTATGAGAATTGGGATATTGAGGGCAGATATTGAACAGAAACATGGCTGTGATACAGAGTGGTCTTTAAATAGGGATAATGGTGAGAGTGCACTTAACTAGAAATATGTTTTTCAAATTTCATCATAAAAAATATAAAAAAATTTCATCATAAAATTGAATAGCTGAGATGTAATACAGAAAAGAAGCCAAAGTAATAGAAGACTAGGATACCACAAGAATCTGGCGTGTTGATACTGAAATGATAACAAATTCTTTAAGAAAAGGTGGTGAATTTAGATGATAAAATCCTCAAACTGTATAAGGAAGTGACCTATAATTCCAGATGGTTATTCTATAGGGGAGTTTTCTGATTATTGATAGGGAGTTCTCAAGAGCACAGTAAGAGTTTTTGAGGTCAGAGAGGAGTGTGAGATTGAGAAAGAATTAGGGATGAGGGACAGCCTGTGTCTTGACTTACTGTGGCTGAGTGTGGCTGAGGTAAATAGGGATGTTAAGTCCTAATTAGACTATTTCTGCTTTACTCTGTGGAGAGATGGTTTAAATGTTCTAATCGTAAGCATTCTTTCAGGGATTAGTCTCCTAGATAGATTATGCTAAAGCAGGGAATGTTGGCAAACCATGAGGAGAATTTATGAGGACCTTGTGGAACTATGAGTCCCTTTTGAGTTCTGGCAAATGGAATCATATAGAGGCCAGGGAAATGATGTTTTACCAAAAAACACACAAAATTGTTCTTATGTGGGCTTCATCCCACATAAGATGATTGTTGATTATCCATCAACGTAGCATGTTAGAGTTAGACTTATTTTGACTTATTTTAATGAAATAGAAGAGGGGCACCTCGGTGGCTCAGTCAGTTAAGTGTCCGACTGGATTTTGGCTCAGGTTACGCTCTTGGGTTGTGAGATTGACCCCTGCCTAGGGCTTCCACTCAGTGCAAAGTCTGCTTACGATTGTATTGCTCTTCCTCTGTCCCTACTCTCTCCCTCCTTCTCCCTTGCCCTTGCATTCTAACAACAACAAAAAAAAAAAAAAAAAAAAAAGAAGAAGAAGAAAAAAAAGAAAAGTTAAAAGTTACCAATTTATTTATTTATTTAGCAAAGACATTTGAATTCTTACACTGAGACAACGATTCTTCCAGGGATTAGATTCATTTTTAACATTCTTTTTTTTTTAATTTAATTTTATTTATTTATGATAGGCACACAGTGAGAGAGAGAGAGGCAGAGACATAGGCAGAGGGAGAAGCAGGCTCCATGCACCGGGAGCCCGACGTGGGATTCGATCCCGAGTCTCCAGGATCGTGCCCTGGGCCAAAGGCAGGCGCCAAACCGCTGCGCCACCCAGGGATCCCCATTTTTAACATTCTTATTTTGAAATTATTGTGGATTCACATACAACAGAAAAATAATACAGAGATAACCTGTGTACCATTCACCCAATTAATCCCAATAGTAACATTATAAATAACCATATTATAATATCTTAACCATGAAAGTGAATTGATACAGTTCCTGGACATTATGTGGATTCTTCCAGTTTTACTACACTCATTTTTGTGTGTTGGGGGCACATGTATGCATATGTATTTAGTTCTATGCATATTATCACATCTGTAAATTGGTGACCACCACCACAGTCAAAATACACCACACTTCCACGACAAAGATCCCTTGTGCCCTCCTTTATTGCCACAGCAACTTTCCTCTACGCTCCCTCCAAAGCCTGGCAACCACTAAACCTGTTCTTCTCTTATATAATTTTGTGATGTCAAGAATTTTACATACATGGAATAAAACAGTTTGTGACTTTTGGGCTTGGCTTTTCCCTTGGTACAAGTCTACTGAGATCCATCTAACTTGTCGCATGTTATCAGTAGCTTGTTCTTTTTACTATTGAGTATTCTTTTGCTGAGCACCACAACTGTGGATGTGCCACAGTTTCTCCAACCATTAGCCAGTCGGAAGATATTTGGATTGTGTCAAGGTTGGGATTATTATGAAGACAATTTCTACAAACATTTGTGTACAATTTTGTGAATATAAATTTTCATTTTTCTGGAATAATGTCCCAGAGTGTAATTGTTGGTCCACGTATAAGTGTAACTTTAGTTTTGTAAGCAGCTACCAGCAGATGTATTGTGTTATATTCTCACCAGAAATGCATGAGATACCCATACATTTTCTGCATTCTCACTAGCATTTGAGTTTTCACTATTTTTTTTTTTATTTTAGCCATTCTGATAGCTGTATAGATATCACTATATCTCCTTGTGGTTTTAATTTGTTTTCTAAATGGCTAAATATACTGAACTTCTTTTCATGTCCTCATATGCCATCTGTATGTACTTTTCAGTGAAATATCCATTCATGATTTTTATCCATTTCCAAATTGGATGTTTTTAAAAAGTTGAGCTTAAAGAGTTATTTATATATTCCAGATACAATTTCTTTGTTGGCTATGGGGTTTATAGTTTCTCCCCTATGATAGTTTATCTTTTCATCTTCTTCAATGGGTTTTTGTAGAGTAAGAGTTTTTAAATTTGTTGAGGTGCAATTCACCAGTATTTATATTTATGGGACATGCTTTTGGTGTCACGTCTAAGAACATTGTCTAGCCCTAGATCTCAGTTTTCTCTAATGTCTTTTTTTTCTGCAAGTTTTTGTAGTTTTACATTTTATATTGTCTATGACCCAAGTTGAGTTAGTGTTTCTATAGGATGTGAAACATAGATTGATAGTTAATGTTCTTGTTTTTTTGTTGTTTTGTTTTGTTTTTGCCTATGGATTTCCAGTTGCTCTAGTTCTAGCACCATTTGTTAAAAATACTCTATTTTCTCCATTAAATTGTTTGTTGCACCTTTGTAAAAATTAGTTAGTGATAGTAGTATGGTCTATTTTGGGGTTTTCTATTCTGCTCCATTGATATGTGTCTGTTGTTGCACCAACATCATTGATTAGTATAGCTGATTACTATATATATATTACTATAGCTATATTACAATATACTATAGCTAGGATTTGATAGTAGAGTAATTCCTCTTTCCTTCTTCTTTTTGAAGATTGTATTAGTTGTTCTAGGACCTGTTTCTTTCTAAATAACTTTAGAATATGCTTATATGTGTCTACAAAAAATCTTTCCTTTTTTTTTAGTAGGAATTAAGTTAATTCTGTGTATCAATTTGAGGATAATTGGCATTTTCACTATGTTGAGTCTTCCAATATGTAAACATGACATGATTTTCAATTTACTGGGTCTTTTAAAATTTATTTTATGACCATTTGGTATTTTTTTAGAATTTTTGTTTTATTTGAGTATAGTTGACACACAATGTTACATTAGTTTCAGATGTACAACTTAGTGATTTGACAAGTTTATACATTCAGCTATGTCTACCACAAGCATAACTGCCATCTGTGCCTAACAAGCATCACTGTCAATATAATATCATTGACTTTATTCTTTATACTCTGTTTTTTATTCCTATGACTTTCTCATTCCGTATTGAGGGTCTGTATCTTCTTATCTTTCCCCGCTTTAGCCCAACTCCTGACCTCTCTACCCTTTGGCAACCATCAGTTCTCTGTATTTATAGTTTTAATTCTTCTTTTTGTTTGTTTTTTTCTTTTTTTAGACTCCTTTTATAAGTGGAATCATCTGGTATTTGGCATTCAAAGTCTGATGTACTTCACTGCGCATAATACTCTCTAGGGCCCATCCATGTTTTCTCAAATGGCGCCATCTCATCATTTTTAATTACTATTTACTATCCCATTGTGTGTGTGTGTGTGTGTGTGTGTGTGTGTGTGTATACATACATGCATACATACCACTTTTCTTCATCCATTTGTCTATTGGTGGACACTTATTTTCATGTTTTGACTATTGTAAATAATGCTGCATTAAATAGAGGTGCATATATCTTTTTGAGTTAGTGTTTTCCCTGGATATATGCCTTAAAGTATAATTTAATAATAATAGAGTATTATTGGGTCATATGAGATTTCTATTTTAATTTTTTTTTATTTATGACAGTCACAGAGAGAGAGAGAGAGAAGCAGAGACATAGGCAGAGGGAGAAGCAGGCTCCATGCACCTGGAGCCCGACGTGGGATTCGATCCTAGGTCTCCAGGATCGCGCCCTGGGCCAAAGGCAGGCGCCAAACCGCTGCGCCACCCAGGGATCCCTCTATTTTAATTTTTAATACTGTTTTTCACAGTGGCTGTACCAATTTACATTTCTGCCAGCAATGCACAAGGGTTCCTTTTTCTCTACATCCATTCCAACACTGTTTCTTTTATGTATGTATGTATATATGTATGTATTTATGAGAGACACATACAGTCAGAGACATAGGGAGAAGGAGAATCAGGCTCCCCGTGGGAAGCCCAATATGGAACTCATTCCCATGACCCCAGGATCATGACCTGAGCCAAAGGCAGATGCTCAAGCACTGAGCCACCCAGGCATCCCTGTTTCTTGTCTTTTGGATTTTAGTCATTCTAATAGGTGTGAGGTGGTATCTCACTGCGTGTTCTTTTTTTTTTAAATATATATTTATTTATTTGAGAGAGAGAACAAACAGGGGAAGGGGCAGAGAGGGAGAATCCCAAGCAGACTTCCTGCTTAGCATGATTCAGGGCTCAAACCCAGAACCCTAAGACCATGACCTGTGCCAAAACTAAGAGTCTTGATGCTCAACCAACTGGATCAACCAGGTGTCCCTCACTTTGGTTTTGATTCATGTTTCTCTTATAACCAGTGATGTTGGACATCTTTTCATGTGTCTGTTGGCCATCTGTATGTCTAATTTGGAAAAATTTCTATTCAGGTCTTCTGTCTATATTTTAGTTGGATTGTTTGTTTTGGTACTGCATTGTTTGAGTTTTTAATATATTTTGTATATAAACCCTTTATCAGATACATCACTTGCAGTGTCTTCTGTTCAATGGCTTTTTGTTTTGTTGATGATTTTTCTTGCTGTGCAAAAGCTTTTTATTTTTATATAGTCCCAATAGCTTACTTTTGCTTTTATTTCTATTGCCTTAGGAGACAGATGCAGAAAATTATTACTATAGTCAATGTTAGAAAAATTACTACCTGTGTTGTCTTCTAAGATTTTTATGGTTTCAGATCTCACATTTAGGTTTTTAATCCATTTTGAGTTTATTTTTGCGTATGGTGTAGAAAATAGTCCAGTTTTATTCTTTTACATGTAGCTGTCAAATTTGCCCAGCACCATTGTTGAAAAGATTGCCTTTTTCCCATGGGATCTTCTTGCCTTCTTTGTTATAGATTAATAGACCATAAAAATGTGGGTTTATTTCTCAAGTCTCTATTCTGTTCTATTGGTCTATATGTCTGTTTTGTTCCAGTTCATATGTTTATTTTATTTTTTAAGTTTTTATTTAAATTCATACAGTATAATATTAGCTTCAAGTGTACAATTTAGTGATCCAACACTTCCATGCAATACCCGGTGCTCATCACAAGTACACTCCTTAATCTCATCATCTATTTCACCCATCCCTCTGGTAACCATCAGTTTGTTCTCTATAGTAAAGAATCTATTTTTTTGGTTTACCCCCCCTCTCTCTTTTCTCCCTCTGCTTATTTGTTTTGTTTCTGAAATTCCACATATGAATGAAGTATAGCATTTGTCTTTCTCTGACTGACTTATTTCACTTATATAATACTCTTCCTCCATCTACGTTGTTTGCAAATGGCAAGATTTCATTCTATTTTTATAGTGAGTAATATTGCATTGTATATACCACTCTTCTCTATCCATTCATTAATTGATGGACACTTAGGCTGTTTCCATAATTTGGCTATTGTAGGTAATACTGATATAAACATTGAGAGGCATGTATCCCTTTGAATTTGCATTTTTCTATTATTTAGGAAAATACTAAGTAGTCCAATTGCTGGATTGTAGAGAAGTTCTATTTTTAATTTTTTGAGGAAGCTCCATACTATTTTCCACAGTGGCTGCACCAGTTTGAATTCCCATGAACAGTGCAAGAGAGTTCCTTTTCCCCCAGCCTTGCCAACATCTGTTATTTCTTGTGTTGTTGATTTTAGCCATTCTGGTAATTGTGAGGTGTTATCTCGGTTTAGTTTTGATTTATAGTTCCCTGATGGGTGATGTTGAGCTCTTTTCCATGTCTGTTGGCCATCTGTATGTATTCTTTAGAAAAATGTCTATTCATGTCTTTTGCCCATTTTTAAATTGAATCACACTTTGTTTTGTGTGTGTTGAGTTGTATAAGTTATTTATATGTTTTGGATACTTACCCTTTATCAGATATGTCATTTGCAATATCTTCTCCTATCCTGTAGGCTGCCTTTTAGTTTTGTTGATTGTTTCCTTTGTTGTGCAGGCGTTTTTTTTTGTTTGTTTGTTTGTTTTTTTGTTTGTTTGTTTTGATGTAGTCCTAATAGTTTATTTTTACTTTGTTTCCCTTGACTCAAGAGACATACTTAGAAGGAAATTGCTATAGCTGATGTCAAAGAGAATACTGCCTATTTGCTTCTCTAGGATTTTTATGGTCATCCATGTTGAATTTATTTTTGTGTGTGGTGTTGGAAAATGGTCCAGTTTCATTCTTTTGCATGTTGCTTTTCTGTCTTTTTCAACACTGTTTGTTGAAGAAACATTCTTTTTTTCCCATTGGATATTCTTTCCCGCTTCGTCAAAAATTAATTGACCATATAGTTGTGGGTTCCTTTTGAGTTTTCTATTCTGTTCTATGGATCTGTATGTCTATTTTTGTACCAGGGCCCTACTGTTTTGATTACTATACCTTTGTAATATAACTTGAAGTACAGGATTGTGAGGTCTCCAGCTTTGCTTTGCTTTTCCAAGATTTCTTTGGCTAGGCAGTCTTTTGTGGTTCCAAACAAATATTAGCATTATTTGTTCTAGCTCTGTGAAAAAAATGCTGCTGGTATTATTTCTCCTTTCTGTTGTACCTATTTTTGCTTTATATGTTCTAAAGCTCTATTCCTTGGGGCATAAACATATAGATTCATTATGCCTTTTAGATAGATTAATACTAATATTATTAGGTATGTTCCTCTTCATCTCTTCATCTTTGTTCTGAAGTTTATTTTATCCAATATGACAAAGCCATTCTTGCTTTTTTTTTTTTTTAAATAGTGTTTGCATGGTATTTCTTTCTCCATATTTTTCACACATTTTACCTTGTCTTTGACTTGCAGTTAATTTCTGGTAAACAGTACACAGGTAGCTCTATTTTTAAAAATCCTTTCTGCCCATTGCTGTCTTTCAACTGGTATATTTATACCATTTACATTTAAAATAATTATTGATATTTTATGACTCTAATATTTCATTATTTTGTTTTCTGTTTGTTTTCTTAGTGTCTTGTCCCTTTGTGTAAAATTTCTTATTTTCCTTGGAGTACTTGAACATTTTCTTTTTTTTGGATTCTGTATTGAGTTATTTATAAAGTCCTATGGGGGCCAACTGATACTGGAGGCAGTGAAGTGCCAATTCACTCTGCTTCCTATCACCTACCTTATTCAGCTGCTGGTTATATGTCAAAATTCAGGTTCCTAGGTTCCAATTTGGGTCCAGTTGTCAGCAAGGTAAGGAGAAAGTAGAGTATTGCTATGTCTCAATTCACAATGCCTCAGTTAGTCTAATTAATGCAGGGCAGGGCAGAGGGTCCACTCCTCCCTAGGACCCACCGATACTTGGAGTAGGGATGGGGAAATGAAGCATAATGATGACTAGACCCACATCAAACTGCATTGTCATGGTCTTTGCTTCAGGGTGTACATCAAGACTTACCTTACTATTAGACACTTATGACATTGCCCTGGTAGAATAACTAGAGCAGGACCTGCCTCCAGTAGGAGGGGGATGGAAGATCAGTTTTCTCTGCTCCCTAACCATTGAAATCACGAGGGTGGTGCAGAGTGGAGTGAAGAGTTCCCGCTGATATTAGGCTGAGGCGGAGTATTGCCAGACCACCCTTTTCCCAGACCTTTACCCAGGGAACCAGGCTTCCCTTAAAGCTTTTATCTGTGCCTATTGGCAGTTTCAGGTTGGGAGTTTCTGGAGCACTTTTTCAGGCTATATGGGAAGCCATAGGGAACCCTAGGAACTCACTGCTGTGGTTGTTCCTCAAGTCCTGAAGTCTCTAGGCAGTTTACTTTCTTCTTTTCACCTTTCAGAATCTTCCTATGCTTCTTTCAATCCAGGATTTGTGTTAAACTTCTTATGATTGTGTTATAACCGGGATATTTTAGTTGTAAAAGTGAGATCCTGAAAAAAATTCCACCTTGGCCAGAACTAAAAATTAAAATTAGATTTTTATCCATTTTTTATTTGGTATATTATTCATAATTAAATAATTAAAAATAGACGATACAAGAAAGAAACATACTTTCGAAGTCATTTGCAGCTTTTTGAAAAACATATCAAGTAATTTGTTGTGTAGATTGATTTCAATTATGCACATATACCTTGGTTTTAGAAAAAAGTCAATAATACACTGGAACTAGATGTCATAATATAATAACATAATTTCTTATATTTAATCATCCTACACAAAATGCCATAAATACCCCTTTATATAAAATAGTATATAATAAAGCTATGATAAATTATAAATAGTGCTGTTAAAAGAGTGTGAAAATTGAATATACAGTATTTTTTCTGAAGAGTAATATATGATAAACAGACTTACAAATCAACAAGAAATGGAAAGATCACATGATTAAAGGCAATGGTATAATTGTTCACTTTAACCAAAATAATCCTAAGAAAATTCCCAAAAAGAAGATAAGAAAATGTGAAACAAGTAAAATAGAAATAAGATACAGGCTTCTTTGTTAACCTTGTATTTCCTACTTATGATGGAGTGATTTTTTTTTAAAGATTTTATTTATCGGGCAGCCCTGGTGGCTCAGCGATTTAGCGCCGCCTTCAGCCCAGGGCCTGATCCTAGAGACCCGGGATCAAGTCCCATGTCGGGCTCCCTGCATGGAGCCTGCTTCTCCCTCTGCCTGTGTCTCTGCCTCTCTTTCTCTCTCCCTCTCTATCTCTCATGAATATTTATTTATTCATGAGAGACACAGAGAGAAGCAGAGACATAGGCTGAAGGAGAAACAGGCTCCCCACAGGAAGCCAGATGCAGGGACTGGATCCCAGGACCCTGGGATCAAGACCAGAGCCAAAGGCAGATGCTCAACCACTGAGCCATCAAGGTTTCCCTATGATGGAGTTTTCTGAGGGATGCCTGGGTGGCTCAGGGGTTGAGCATCTGCCTTAGGCTCAGGGCGTGGTCCTGGAGTCCTGGGATTGAGTCCCACATCAGGCTCCCCAGAAGGAGCCTGCTTCTCCCTTTGCCTGTGTCTTTCATGAATAAATAAGTAAAATCTTTTTAAAAAAGGAGGAAATGATATTTTTTATTCAATCTGAGCAAAATAACAGAAGTATTATGCAAATAAATAACACTGACAGGGACACCTGAGTGGCTCATTAGGTTAATCGTCTGCTTTCAGCAGGTCATGATCCCAGAGTCCTAGAATAGAATCCCACATTGGGCTCCCTGGTCTAGGAGGAGCTTGCTTCTTCCTCTGCCTGCTGCTCCCCCTGCTTGTGCACTCACTCTCTCTATCTCTCCCTCTCTGACAAATAAATAAATTAAATCTTAAAAAAAATGACAGCCATATGGTATTCATTTAATAAATATTATATAGAATCTTATGTATATCAGGCTGTATTCTAGGTTTTGGGCAATAGCTAAGGAATTAGCCAACATCTCTACAGTTGGGTTGCTTATGTTCCAGAAAAATTTGACTAATCATTAGGAAGTAAACAAAGAAGAAATTTTCAATTGTGATAATTGCCATGAAAATAGTGAAGAGAAGTGGGATAGGGATAAAGTGGGTGGATGGTCAGGGAAGGCTTTCAGTCAGTTCTATGTGAAATCTAACCTTCATGACTCAGAGAGGTTCAAATCCCAATTAAAGCTAAAACAGGCATCCTAAAATATAGCTGCTACACAGATTTAATGGATTGTTATTGTGTTAATGAAGTTCCCTACTACCTGACTCTCTCAATTTTAACGTAAATTAGAAAATGGATTTTTATAGGAAAACCAAAGATTTTTAAACGTTGACAGCTGAGTTCAATTTGGAATAAACATCGCCTACCTACTCAATTCAATGAAAACGCAACACATTCTTAGGTTAAATCCCTCAGGTCACTAGTGTGCAAACCCCTTTGATAGATCATCCTTATATTTTTTTCAACCATATAAAAAATTCATTTGCTTCATTAAAGAAATGAGAATTTTTTAAGCCCCGTAAGTCCAGTAAATATTTACTTCCTTAATCCACCAGTTTTTCATCTCTATTCTAGATCATTAAAATTTTCTTCTACCATTATTACAGAGTCCATATTGCTTCATTGAAGAAGTGGGAATTCCAAAAGTCCAGAGGTCCAGTGACTATTTACTGCCTGGTGATTTATAACACTTTGCTCTATAGATTTTATAGGTTCACTTGTTATGGTACATGATAAATATGCTTTGTCTGAGCTCTAGTTCTGGGATAAGCATCAGGTTGGGAGCCCCCAAAACAATTAAATCACCTCTCATAATTTTTAATGACTACAGGGAGCTCATTATGTCTGATTTTACTGAGGCAGTGCAAACAGATATGAGCTTCAGATATCATTTTCATCTTTCCTAATTATATTTTGGAGTTTTACAAATGGATATCCTTAATCATAGTTTCAGGCATTATTTTTATAACACTGCTATGTCTCAAAGTCTGAATTAATTTTTCAATGTTTCATTGATTTAACAGTGGCAATAAGGTAGACTGAATAGCAGTGAGAATGAACACTAAAGCTTTTCTAAGTCTTACAAGCATACATAAAATATTTTTAGTACTCTAAAAATTTTAAAGCAAACAGAATTATATGTTCTAATTAAATAAGATAATGATTAATCTAAAAATATTTTATAGATCTTAATCTGTGTTCATAATTCCCACTTGCATATGGTATTATGGTGTACACATTGGTATATTATGATAAATTTTGTCTAGAGAACAAGTTCACTATTTACTCACTAAATTTATTTTGTCACACTGACCATATGTTTTTTGAGAGAAGAATTATACCATTAGGATTCCACATAGTGTAGACTTTCTACAGCTAAGGGGTTCTTTTTGTCATAGAAGATGCAGTTAGGGAAGCTCAGGGACTTGATAAAGGGCATACATGTCCTTACAGATGAATAATTCTATCAGTAATTTTCTGGAAATTTTGTTTACATTTTTCCTCTCTTCCTGACTTAACAATCTCCTGCATATAACAATCCACAAAAAATAAAAGAATAAATAAATCTTACAGCACTGGAGGAAACTCTGCAATTTTGTCTCAGTTTTTTTTCCTGAGTCAAATCCATGCCCACTGTCTATTTTCAGAAACAAATATTTTCCTTATGTAAAGCTGAGAGTCACTTGAAAATGAATCATTAAGAATGTTAAGTAACTGTTTATTAAAAAACTCATTGAACTTTCTAATGTATTTATAAACTTGATAACATTAATATTAGTGATAATGTTGAACATCAGTGTACATATTTAAAAAAATTCTCCTCTCAGTATTTTTGCATCTTATAGAAAGCAAACAGCTAATATTCTGCTGAAATTAATTATTTTATAAATTAATTTTGTGAAAATAATATTTGCTTTGGCTGTATTTGAATGATTTTTTGTATATTAATGGCATTCTAATAAATTATGTGTTACTATAATGGATTGGATATAATTTTATAAACTTGAAACATGTACTTTGGAATATATCACCAAAAACTTCTATTAATTAAAAAAAGAAATTGTCAAGATTCAAGTTTATTAATTTTTGTTTTGATAGTAAATAGATTTTTTAAATACTCAGAAAATATCTTTTAATTTTCTTTATAGTGGTATGGAGACCTGTACATAAAAAGCAAGTAAAGATTGTGGGAATATTAGTCTGAATTATCTTTTGATAAAGTGGGCAGAGCATAAATAATTTTTTATTGAAATTTTTTCAAAAAAATCTCATCCATATTGTGATTCATCTGAGCTTTTACAATTAATTACAATTAAAGATCTTTGTACAAATTCATTTTAAAAAGTTAAAAGCAAAACTTTATTTAAAGTATAAAAACAACCACCAGGCATTTATGCAATATATTCACATTATTATATTAAATGACTATATGTCGTAAATTCATGATAAAAATATCAGATACATAAATATAGCTTATAGCAGAGTTCATTGTAATATACAAAACTTTTGGACGTAAATAATTGAAATGTAACATTTGATACAATGTAACATTCCCCCCCCCAATTTCAGATATTTACCTTAAAGAAATTAAATTAGAGAAATTAATGGCCACATTTGTAATTCAGTCTGTTTTAAGTCTTTCCATAGTTCTCTGTTCTTTTCTTTTGTGCAACCAAGTTGGAAATAACTATATTCCATTTTTCTTATAAAGGGAAAACTCTCTTCAGAATACCAATATTGGAAATTAAGTACTAATAAATAAGACTCTACTCAAACTAGTAAAAGTAGTTTATAGAGATTCTTTCTCAAATTCTTCCTTAACAAGATGAATATAATACATGTGCACATGCCAATAGACATAGTAAACATGCAAAAAAAAAATCCCAATAAATGGAATAATTTTTACATGAAGGAGAACCTGAAAAGAATGCAGTGCTTTCCCCAAAGCAGTTAGCCATCAAGTTAGAGAGGGCAATAGATGGTTGGTTAATACAAGACTCACAAATGAGAATTAGATTCATGAAATATTTTCAAAGTTTGCCCCTCTTAGAATAAAATGATCATGAAAATATAGGAGGAAAACAATTAAAAAATAGTGATTTTCATATAGAAGTCCCAGAGCACTGTTTACTTAAATCATACTGGAAAGTTTGATAGTGTTTGTTTATGTGGATGTGAGTGTATTTTCTGTGTATGTTTTGTTTGTGGATAGGTTTATTATCAGAAGACTAAAACTTCTGTCAAAACACTTATTAATTTTATTATCAACTACAGAGCCCATTTGAAGAATAAAGTTTTGTAATTTGAGTTAATAACTTCTTCTTTTGACAAAGCAATTCTGCAATAGCTGGTTATTTCCCTCTCATAGAACCTCAGAAAGGGCCATTGTTCAATGGGTTTATGGCCTTTGAGCATAGATAATTGATCATAAATCTTTAGGCAGCCCAGCTGGTTTTCCATATGACTGCAGAGAAGCACCATATGGTCTCTAGCACTCACAGGGATCCCCTGCACTCACGGGTTAGAGATTAAAAATCTGTCACAGTATTAAGAAGCAAGCTGCTCTCAAACTAGTGCAAAATAAATGATATTCTCAGATAAAGTGAAGAGAAACAGTTATCTTCAAAAAGCTGATGCCTATTTCTGCAGTTTTCATACCTTTCTGATAATATCCAAGTAATTTAGGTCTTGAAAGCTCAAAGAGAATACATTATAAGGTCCACATACCCTGGAGAAAAGTGCTGTGTTGAAGCTTGGCTCAGTCCTAACAGGACCGGGGACATTGTTTGGGACTTACTAGCTCCCTTCTCTGCCTACTTCTGGATACTCTCATCATTTTTTTAGATTTTTGTCCAGATGGTTGAAAATAATAGCTTCCCAGGTAGCTCCTTCCTATCACATACTTCAAAGTTTCTCTCCTACAAGGAAGCCTGTTCTCTTTACTTGGGTTTAGCACAAATAATCCTGTATCATGATGGATTATGTGTCCATTCTTATATCTGTAGCAAAAAACGAAAACAAAACAGCTCCTTTATATTGTGATGGCTAAACGGAGGATAGTCAGTCCTGTAAAATGCATGAGTTTGTGTTCCTGAGACCAAATTAGTTACTAGAAAGATGGTGATGATGATGATGATGATGATGATGATCCATTTATCTAATCGCTTGTTTATGTTAGCTGAGATTTAGAGCTATGCCAGCAAATAGAATAAGGAAATATCATTATATTTAATATATAGTGTAGACATTACCATCTATATACCAAGGGGCCATGATCTGGGAGGAGTCTTTATTTATTTTTTTTCTTCAAGTTTTTATTTAAATTCCAGTTAGTTAACATACGGTGTAGTATTAGTTTCAGGAGTAGAATTTAGTGATTCATCACTTACATATAACACCCAGTGCTCATCACAACAAATGCCCTCCGTATTACCTATCACTAGGAGGAGCCTTTAAGGCCTGAGCCCACAGGTTCTTATTCTGGCCTATGTTCTAGGTTTTCAGGAATTTAGGAGGCCTTGCCTAAATGACCCAGAGCCATAGTTCCAGTTTCTACATAAGTCTCTACTTTGAGACTGTCCTGCTTAGGGGAGGATACCGTTGTGCACTTGCTGCTAGGCCTAAGAAATGGCCAAGAGGAAGCTCTTTAGAGAAGCTGTTTGGATGTATCCTAAAAGAAAGAGCTGAGGTGTTCACACTTGTGAGCATGAACTTACTCCAGGAATGAGAAGAGATCAGGGATTAGCAGACAATGGGAGAAGGCTGTGGGCTGAAGATAATGGGGCTTGGGTCTGGCTCCTCCTTGGCCAACACATTCAAAGACATCTGAGGAGTATAGGAACTTTAAATTCATCCTGGTCTTTCAGGTTCTTGTGAAGGCGTATTTTTATGGTAAAATATTGAATTAACTGATAGTTTGTTATTTGATTTAAAAATCTTTAATAATTCATTTATAAACATCCATTTTTACTCAAAGTTTAGGGAGGGTCTGAATGGATAATTGCTAATATATATTCTTGTCTTCTACATCTTATCAAAGTGATTACTTGATAAACTGATAAGTATATTTAACTAATCTATACTTCAGATGATTACAGGTTTAACGTCTCAAAATATTGGAGTCTCAAATGGAAAATTTATATCATAAGTTGACAATATTCAATAAAGTGCTAGCCTTTGAGAGAATTCTTAGGCTTTAATAAAACTTAGCAAACAGAGGGACAGAGGGTAACCTTTATTAACAGTTTTGTGGTAATGTATGTTCCTCATTTGTAAAATGAAGAGAGATCTATCTATGATGTAGCTATCTGTTTGTCTATCTTAAGTTTGTTGTGGGTACTTTTTTTAAAAAACATCTTATTTCTCTATTTTAAAGAGAGACGGAGATAGCAACAGAGCTAGCACAAGTGGGAAGAAGAGGGAGAAGCAGGCTTCCTTCTGAGCAGGGAGCCCAATGAGGGGTTTGATCCCAGGACCCTGGGGTCATGATCTGAGCTGAAGGCAGACACTTAACCAACTGAACCACCCAGGTGCCTCTGTCGTGGGAACTTTTAAAACAACGGGCAATTGCCAACAATTTGTGAATATTAGTTTTTGTTTTAATGAGCATCTAACTTTTCCATATATCAAGATTATATCAGTTAATTGAATAAATATTAAGTACATCCTGGATAGTGCTAAGATGATAACCAATTGTATATTTCAAATTATAAATTAGTGAGGCAAGGGTATATGGAGGCATATATTACATTACTATGCAGGTTAAAATTTAACAACTTTTTTTTAAGGTTTTATTTATTTATTTGTGAGAGAGAGAGAGTGAGAGAGTTATAGAGAAGGAGCAGGGGGAGGAGCAGAGGGAGTGGGAGACCCAGGTTCCCCACTGAGCAGGGAGACCGACCTGGGGTTCAATCCCAGAACTCCAGGATCATGACCTGAACCAAAGGCAGATGCTTAACTGACTGAACCACCTATGTGCTCCCTATTTAAGAATGTTATGTGAAGCAAAAAAAAGAAAAAAAAGGATTATAATAAAAGGATTTGGTATTGATTAAAAGGCAACACTATCTGTTTGATACTTTTGAAGTGGACCTCTACATAAACCAGTTTGACTTAATTCATTACAAAATAAATATTAAATGAAGAAACTGCTTTTCTGATCTATATATACCACTGACTCTAACTTATCTTTTAATTTTCAAATTATTTTAAAATTTGATGAGTGTAATTGTAGAGGGTTTTTTTTTTAAATATTTTATTTATTTATTCATGAGAGACATAGAGAGGCAGAGACATAAGGCAGTGGAAGAAGTAGGCTCCCTGTGGGGAGCCTGATGCTGCACTCAATCCTAGGACCTGGTATCACAACCTGAGCCAAAGGCAGACACTCAATCACTGAGCCACCCAGTTGCCCTAATTGTAGAGTTTTGAAGTTCATAAAGAGAGATTTATGTCTCTCTCCTCGAGGAGATTTATGTCTCCTTGACACACCTAGCAAAGAAAATCTTACTTTATATTGACTATGACTTCTAATTCATAAAAATATAATAATAAAGTGATTGTAAAATTAATTGTTAGCTTTCTTAGGCAAGAATATGGTTAAATATGTTTCTTATGGTAAAAACAAAAATGTAGCCCAGTTGAACAATATTTTTAAAATTTCTAAGCTTCATTTTTTTCTAAGATTATGGAATTATTGAGTTACTTGCAGAATAGATTTTAAGCAAAGTTTGTTACATAAATATTCTATGCATTTAAATGGTAAAACATTTTCATGTAACATTAATATCAAAAAGTTAAACAATAATGTCTTAATACAAAAGCTACTGAATGCTATGCAAGTATGTCTATTATAGGAAATATTAGATCCCCCAAAATATAATTTAATTTGAAAAAAAAACCACTCCCCAAATAATTTTTACTATTAAATCATCTTCAGAACTCTAAAAACCCTCCAAGGTAATACAGCATAATAGAAATTAGAATTTAAAATAAAAACATAAAAATTATTTACAAAGGCTTTTGAAATATGTGTTCCTAGAGCAATTTAAAGAGTCATAATTTTTACAAACATTCTTAAAAATATTCAATAAAGAAAATGTGTATTTACTATATTTACTTTCTCACTGAACTTTAAATAGGTTAAACATAAACCATTTGTTGCACTAAAAATTATAGAAGTTGGATACATGACTGTTCAAAGACACAGGTCTATAATTACATATTTTAAATGACATGAGAAGATTGAGTAAGATGAAGTATAGTCAAATACATACGTCCAACTTTATGTGGAGGAAACGCTTAGCTATACACAGAGAGGCCACAGAGTGTGCTCACCAAGGAACTGATAAAGTTGTAGGGTGAAGAATGACATGAAGATGATCAAACTGAATGAAACATTCAAATTATAAACTATCGAGTGACGCAAATACATAATTATATATCATCTCTGGGCTGCTCCAGACAATCCTGAATCATGAACTGAAAGATCTCCTGCTTGTGCTGATCCATCACTTGCCACCCCCACCATCGGCTTACACTTCACTGCGTTTGCGATTACTGCATATAGTTAGTGCTTGTCTTGTGCACTCTGTATGTTCATGAGACATATTTATTTGGTGGGTGTCTCAGTTACCACATAATCAACATGCTAAAAATGAAATATATCAGCTCTTTTTTCTCACCAATGTACTTTACTTTGAGGATATCACCATTATTGATTTAAGGAGTCAAATCCCAAACCTAGAAACCATGATTTTATTTCTCCCAACACCCTGCCTACATTCATTCAATTATATTCTATATACAACATGCATTTCTGATCCAACTCATTCCTCAATATCTTCATCATTTAATAGGCCACCATCAACTTTCATTGAGTATCTATAATTTCCTCTTCTCACATCTTCACACTTCTAACCCCATTATTTGTCTTGTAGCTGGTAGAGTATTTCTAAACTATGATACACTTTAAAACCTTAGTGAGGTTTATGTGGTCCTACTTGTTCCATCTCCAGCTATCTATTACTTTTCCTTTTCTACTTCACACCCATGCATACCCATACTGAATTTTATTTTTGTACATTATTAGTAAAACAAACCTGTCTTGCTTTCAGGCCTTTGCAATTCTCTTTCTTCTTTCTGTTCCTTCCACCTTTGCCTAAATAATTGTTTCTCATGACTTTCGTTTCAGTTCAAATGTTATTACCTAAGAAGTATTTTCAAACGACCTCTAGATAAGCTTAGGTCCTTCTGTTGTGCATACCCATTGCTTCTTCTAATTGTCCAACATGCTTTATTATAATTTGTTCAACATCTTTCTGAAAAATGGAAAGCCCTAAGACAGTAGCTGTGTATTTCCTGATAATCACCATATTTCCAGAACATGGTACTATTTGTGATGTAATAAATACACAAAAATTATTTGCTAGGTGAATAATTAATGTGACTTATAGCGGTGGACTGCCACTAAAATTCAAAATTATTTCGAGTTCTGAGATAGGCACATATACTTTAGAGAACTATAATGATAGAGAATATTATTCCTTTAACATTTGGTGCCCCCCTCACAGACCATTCTGAATGTATCAAAGGATAGGACTTTATAAAGAAGTATCTGAAAATTTAATATGCTTGTCCCACGATTTTTTAATACTATGATTCTTTTTTTTATTGATACATGAAGAAATCTGTACTATTGGATGGGGATCTGGATATATTTCATCTCATGGTTCAATTTGTTAACATTTCTATAAAAATCAATCTATAAGCAGACTAATCTGACATTAACTATGTTATAAAAATGCTGCACAAATGGATTGTTTTTGTTTTTTCTATACCTGTATAGTACCTCCAATTCCAGTTCTATTTTTTAACTTTTTGAAAGTGTCATAAAACATAAAAAACCCATAAAATTACTAATATGAAAGTTTATATAAAAAGCAACATTTATCATACTCTATTATAGATTTAGTAATACAGTGTATCTGGTCTAGGCCAATGCATATTTATTTTCTTTATCAAGATAATGGGAATCTGGAGTGTTGGATAAGCACGAATCTGTAAAACTATTAGAATAAGAAACACATGCTTCAAGGCAGAAACAAACAAAAATCTGCTAAATGCCTTTGACTATCCAGACAAGTAATGAATTGTGCCAAAAATGAGACTACATATGATTTATCACCCTATATATGAGACTTAAAAAAATTCAGTCTTCTGTGGAATTTTTAGAAATAAAGATGTCAGAAAAAAATAAATAGGAAAAGAAGGGACAAAATTGTCTCTGTTTGTAGATGATACTATTTTATACATGGAAAATCCTAAAGAGTCTACCAAAGAACTCTTAGAACTGATGAATGAATTTAATAAAGTTGCAGGATATAAAAATCAACATTCAGAAATCAGTTGAATTTTTTTGTACATTGATACTGAAATATATTAAAAAGAAGTAGGAAAACAATACCATTCACAATAGCATGAAGAACAATGAATGCTTACAGATAAATTTAATTGAGGAGAAAGATCTGTACACTGAAAATTGTGAGTTTTTTCTAAAAGAAATTGATAAAGACACAAACCAATAGAAAGATATTCCATGTTAATTAATCGGAATAATTCATATTGTTAAAATGTCCGTACTACCCAAAGCTATCTACAGATTCAATGCAATCCCTATCGAAATTCCAATGGGATTTATCACAGAACAGAAAAAATCCTGAAGTTTGTATTGAACCACTATACACCCTTTATAGCCAAGGTAATCTGGAGAAAGAACAAAACTAGAGAAATCACACTTACTGATTTCAAACTATATTACAAACTCACAGTAATCAAAATACTATTGCAATAGCAAAAAAAAAATGACACTTAGGCTGATGTAATAGAACCGAGATACTAGAAATAAACCTTTGCATGTATGGTTAACTAATACTTGACAAAGAAACAAAGAATACTAAATAGGGGAATGATGGATAATCTCTTAACACAATGTGGAATCCTGGGCTTTCTCCACAGCCAACATGTATAATTTGAGTAAGACATCAAATGCATAAGCTTTTCTCTTCTTATAGAATAGTTGGGAATTACACAGTATTTAGGATATTTGGCAGTTTTATACACAGTTTCTAAAGAATATTTATTTATTAAGTATCCTGAAAAGCCAGTAACCCTTTGTAGTAAGAGAAATTGATAATTAACCAAGAAGCAGAGTAACACAGTGATTACGTTTTAGAGTAATGGAATGTAAATTTTTCACTTATGATAGTTACTAACTGTATGGTTTTTGACAAGCCTATTTAAAGATGTATTCTAGTAGACAGAAAATAAGACCTATAGGAAGAATTGTGTGGTTCAACTTTAGTCATAAATAAGATAGGTAAAATGTACATTAATTGTCCTCACTTAAAATACGGGATTTTCAATATCCAAAACAACACAATTCAACGCCTTATGTGATATAAGTACTAATCCATAATTCGGTAGCTTACTGCAGTGTCTCTAGTGACTTTGAGGAAATGTGAACACCAACAAAATCTATCATTGTACAGTCATTGGGCAGTAATAAAACTGAAGGAAAGGTTGCTTATACATATACCCACACACACCCACACACTCATACATGTAACATCCAAAAGAGTATCTCTCCTGGTCAACTCTGCCATTGGTCATTTTCAGTTAAAGTGATCTTACAAATCGTCTTCTAACTCCCTAAATCAAGTCACCCTGGACTGATACAGTATTGGCTCATTTCAGTGAAGAGCCATGACCCTACTTATTGGGTGGATTTTTCTTTCTATATATATATATTATATTATATTATATTATATTATATTATATTATATTATATTATATTATTATATATATTATATATAATCTATATATATTATATTATATTATTAAAATTTAAATTACATATATATGTATATGTAATTTTAATTTCTTTATTAGAAATTATATATATAAAGAAATTATATATAATATATATATAAAGAAATTAAAATTACATATACAGGGATCCCTGGGTGGCGCAGCGGTTTGGCGCCTGCCTTTGGCCCAGGGAGCGATCCTGGAGACCCGGGATCGAATCCCACGTCAGGCTCCCGGTGCATGGAGCCTGCTTCTCCCTCTGCCTGTGTCTCTGCCTCTCTCTCTCTCTGTGACTATCATAAATAAATAAAAAAAAATTAAAAAATAAATTACATATACATATATATATGTAATTTTAATTTTAATAATGATGAACAGGAATGCACCCATACTTGAGAATTATATGAATAATGGCAGGACTGATCTTGACACAAAGTTCAGGAATTGCTCTAAAAATCTTTAACAAAAACCTAGGTTTGCTCACCTAATAATATCTAGTTCCTTTTTTTTTGTGAGACAAAAGGAATAATAATAAGAACAAAGTACAGTGGTTGATAGGAAAGACAATAGATGTCCACGTTCACTTTTAAGTCCTGCAAAATGAAAATTTTCTTAACACTAGTGAATAGATTAAAATAGATTAAATTTTCAGGAATTGTAATTTTGTATTGTAATTTTGCAGTTTTGAATGCTTAAAAATATATCTATGACAATTATGTGAAACTGATTTTCCTTAATATTTTAAGCCCTTTGGAAGCCACAGAGAATTTGTATGTTGAATGGGGGGGTGGGGAGTAGAGAGTAAGGGCAAATGGTAGAAAGAATAAGTGAACTTTTTGTAAAGTGGACTCTGTGAAATTACTTGTTACATCATATACAATTAGAGTTAAATAAAATATAAGGTAATAGTTCAAGTCAGCCTATCTTCTTCCTTTTTATGTATTTAGTTCTGTGTTTGAAAGACATTGCATAAAGAACTATATAATTTTGAGTTATTAAAAGTATAGATCCACTTTCTTGAGGACATTCTGGCCAATACATATTGACATTCTTAAAGTGCTACTTGTCCTTTAGCTCAAAAATATAATTTCTAGATATTTGTTTTTGCTGTACACATATACACACAGGGACCATTACTATAGCATTATTCAAAAAAGAAAAATATAAATAAATTAAATATTTTTAAAAGAGTTTAGTTATACAGATTATAGCAATTTTCATGTAACAATATTGTCATTAAAGGATATTTATGGCTAAAGGAAAATGCTCACCATGTATTTTTAAAAAAATGTAGGTTACTCTGAGTGTGTGTGTGTGTGTGTGTGGAGAGAGAGAGGGAGAGAGAGAGAGAGAGAGAGCAGTGGGAGAGGGGGAGGTAAAGAAAGGAATTTTATCTGTGACTTTTATTCTCTTTTTGCTTCTTATTTGTATTTTTTTTGAATGTTTAGGATTATTTATTACAATTCTCTAAGCTATTTTAAAATATATTGTTCTGACCAAATATTAAGTTGTAAATTTAACCTAAAATATAGTAATTTTACCATTAAAATTAATAAATTAAAAAACTTGAATGAGATGCTTATGCAACATAATACATATACAGTGTGTATGATGATGACCACAGACTGAATTTACAATTATATACTCCAGTGGTGAATAAACCGCTGTCATGAAAATTGATTATATGCCTGAATGCTGACTTTTACATACTACTAAAAATAAAGTCATTATATAGAAAATGTAGTTTGAAATTTACATAAACATCATGTGATTTTGGTTGCCCTCTTAATCTTATTTCTGATATTATAGCCATTAGTTGGTTCTCAACCAAGATCTTCCATTCTTCACATCTCATAGGTTCTATTTTATGCCAATTAGGAATTAATAATTTCTTAGTAACAGTTACTAATTTTCCAAAATATTGAAGAGATATGATAATTATTAGCTGTCCAGAATGAACAGTTACCCACTACCTGTAGAGATTGAAAAGGTGGTGTTTTAAAACCCTAAGCAGTTAAAAATAAATAGCCTGAATTTGACCTGGTAGCGATAAATTGCTGCTGAATTTTAAGCAGTGATTTTATCTGCTCAGATTTGCATTTTTGGATTTTTTTCTAGACTATAGATTGAAAGAGAACAACACTGGAAGCGGGGAGAGTAGGGTTACAAGGCAATTATAACAATACACATAATAAATAATAAAAGTCCAAAATGGGACAATGACATTAGAAATAGAGAAAAGGGACTGAATTGAAAGATGTCTCCAGATCCTTTTGGCTTCATGAAGTTCATAGTGTTAACACATGTGTCTGCCAAATAGGAAATACTAATATTTCTATGTTTTGTAACATCATATATAATATACAATATATCTTTTGAAATTATTTCTACATGGTAACAGCCAACATCCCACTTGGAAATAGAGGAAACTCACTCAGATTGTGTAATTTGAATGATGATTAAAAAAGATATACTTACAGAGCCAGAGAAAGGTGGAACATGGATCTGAAGGAGGAATGCATATTATCCTGCATGGTATTATATTTGATTATGTACAAAAGATGCAGCTTTAAAGTAGCTATGGATGTATTACAGATGCCCATAAGATATCAATTAATTTTTAATAACGATTTTCACTTTCATACTACCTCTGTGCAAAATTTTTCAGTTTGGGTTATAGTTTCATAAATATCATTTAAAATTAATAGAAAGATTCTAGGCAAAAACTGGTTTGTATTTAGTTGAAGTATTTTAAGAAATAAACTTTCAAAAAATCGTACTCTTTATTTTCTCATGAAAACACTACATCTCTTTGATTGTTTTAATTGCCATTGAATGTATTCCTTTTCTTTCCTCCTCCAACCCTCCCATCCTTCATTTATTTATTTAACAAATGTTTACTGAGGGCCTATTCTATATAGATCATGGGCTTGTTGCTGGGGACAAAAATGTGATTAAGAAACTATTGTTCTGAAAGGGCTCTAATTATATTAGAACAATTATAAACATATACACAGATAACTGCAATACAATTTAATATACTATACTAAATATTAGCAATATTTTCAAGCTAACTGGTGGCAGAAAGTGAGAGTAATCCTCTTTGGCTCTTAAAGTTCTAGTAGTGGCTTTGTGAAAAGCATGTGAGTAGGTTTTGGAAGAATGACACATATTAATTGCAAAAGGATAATCTAGATTGGAGTTTCTAAAAAGTGGCACTATGGACATTTCAGACTGTATAATTCTTGTTGTGGGGGTTGTCCTGTGCATTGTAGGATGTTAAGCAACATCTTTGCCTGTGTTTCACTAGATACCAATAATACCTCCATCCCCAGTCCATAACCAAAACTATCTCCAGATACTGCCAAAATTACCAATGGGGACAGATCATCCCCAGCTGAATACAAAACATCTATACTATGAAAAACCAGGTTTGGGATGCCTGGGTGGCTCAGTTAAGTGTTTGGGTTTGGTCAGGTCATGATCCTGGGGTCCTGGGATTGAGCTGCACATTGGGCTTCTTGCTTGGTGGGAGTCTGCTTCTCCCTTCCCTCTGCCTCTTGCCCCTGCCCCTGCTCATCCTCTCTCTCTTTCAAATAAATAAATAAAATCTTAATATATATATATATATATATATATATATATATATATATACTCACACACACAAGCATCTTTAGAAATGTACATTGTAAGTTGTATATTGGCCTTCAGATTAGTATTCATTACTAGTGAAAAAACAGATACATTAACAAAAATGCCTGCATTTCTTTTTACTTGAATATAGTTAACACACAGTATTATATTAGTTTCAGGTGTATAACTTAGTGGCTTGACAAATTTATATATTGTGCTATGTTCACCATCAGGGAAGCTACCATCACTCTTGTTACATAGCTATTACATATCATTCACTCTGTTATTATGCTGTGCCTTTCATTACCATGATTTATTCATTCCATAAATACAGGCCTGTGTCTTCCACTCCCCTACACCCATTATTGGATGAAGGATTGACTGAGGAAGTAAAAATCTCCTATTTCTTAAAGAAATTCTAAAACTAAAACAACAAACTAACAAAATAATTTCAGAGCTTTGAAAATTGACAAAATGTGTACAATAATTTGAGAAGCATTTTGTTTCAAAAACTGCTATATTATACATTAGAGCAGAAGAAATCTTGCTATTTTTGCCCAGGACTGCTCCAAACTCCAATTCCAATTTCCTCCCGCATAAGTCACTATGGAGTTTTTGCCAGAGATTGACAAGTGGTAAGGATCAGCATTAAAGTACCTACAAATCCCTATGTTCATAGCAGCCTAATTACAATAGCCAAGACAGAAACAACCTAAATGTCTACCAACAGATAAATGGGTAAAGAATGGGATACTATTCAGTCATAAAAACAAGGAAAATCTGCCATTTGAGACAACATGGGTGGACCGTGAGGGTATATGCTTAGTGAAATTAGTTAGAGAAAGACAAGATCTGATCTCACTTATATGTGGAATCTAAAAAAAAAAAAAAAAAATAGCCAAACTCAGGGAAAAAGACATCAGATATACATGGTTACTAGAGACAGGAGTTGGAGAGAGGGTGAATTAGAATAAGGTGGTCAAAAAGTACAAACTTCCAGTTACAACATAAATAAGTACTAGAGGTGTGATGTACATCACGCTGGCTGTAGTTAACACCACTGTATGATATAAATGGATGCTAAGAGAGTAAATCCTAAGAGTTCTCAACAAAAGGACATTTTTTGTCTCTCTTTGGTTTCTCTTTTTATTGTATCCATATAGACAATAGATACTAGTTAAATTTATTGTGGTAATAATTGCACAATAAATTTAAGTCAAACTATTATGCTATATACCTTGAACTTATACAGTGATGAAGATAAGTTGTATTTCAATAAAACTGAAAAAAAGAAAATCATGAAAAAAATATAGAATATTGGATTGTTTTTGTATCCATAGGTATTTTTTCCCTGAAAATTCTAGAAACTGTTTTGGAATTACCACATGTAGACTAGACTACTTGTTATATTATTTTATATTGAAAATGATTTTTACCTAGAAATATTGACCTGGAAAAAAAATAGAATGTCCAGTCCTGTGCCAAAAAAGTAGCTGCAAAGAGGATTTGGACAGATGTGCACCAAGTTCACATGTAGTGGCATTGTTATTAGAAATGACTTAGCACTCTGTAAGTCAGAAAGACAAATGACTTTACTAGCCAGAGGTTACATTTGTACCAGTGGCAACTGGTAGTGGCAAGTGAATTACTGGCTGAAGAGGTATGCGTGTCTAGTGGACATAAAAATTCCAGTGTAAAATGAAAACCAGAGATTTGTATAAGGATTGAACTTCGCATTATCCTACTCATAAATTAGGAGAGTTTTGAAATTAAAGATAAATTAGTAGAGAATGAAAGATTTACTGGAATAAGGACAAAGGTGGTAAGATGAAATTTTTTAAACCACTGAAGAAAATGAACCCTCAATCAATAATTCAATATCCAGCAAAACTATTCTTCAAAAGTTAAAGAAAGATATTCCAAGATAAACAAATACAAAGATTATTTGTTGATTATTTGTTGCTAGAAGACTTGACTTATTAGAAATACTAAAGGAATCCTTTGGATGTTAGGAAATATCAACAAATGACAACATGAATCTTTAAAAAAATTGAAAACATTAAGAATGGTAAATATATGGGTAAATATAAGAGTACTATAAATAATTTTCTCAATTTTGCTCTTACTCCTCTAAAATTCTAATGTTAAAAAATAATTATTGTAACACCCCATACTTGAGCTTATAATGTGCATGGGTACAGTGTAAGTGATAAGAGCACAAAAGAGGGAGAAGGGAAGAGAGCTATGTTGGAGTAACATTTTATTTTGATTAGAATTAAATTACTATTAATCTGAAGTAGACTGTGAAGTTAAGATAAATATTATAATCCCTAAAAGTCTTAAAAGAAAGTAACTCAAAACATATAACAGTAATCAGAGGTACAACAAAAATATTATTAACACAAAAGAGAGTAGTAAATGAGGAAGAGAGGAACAAGACAAGAAACACAAAGAAAGAAAACTATAGAGTAGTAAATGTAAATACAGCTAATAGTGAAAATTTTGGGTAAAGGTGAATGGTCTAAACATCTCATACAAAAGTCAGAGATGGTCAGACTGACTACAAAGGCAAGAACCTCCTTTATGTTGTCTATTAGACATACAACTTAGATTCAAAAAGCACAAATGGTTGGAAAGTACAAGGATGGGAAAAATACATACCATGCAAACAGTGTTAGTAAGAGAACTGGAGTTGCCCAGTTGATTGTCCTGTAAATCTCTCTAATAACAGAAAACACAAACAAGAAAAGCATCAGTATTTGAAGGCATAAAGGAGAGAAGCAAACTTCTACCTTCAAGTGACTGTTTCTAAACATTTTTATAAATTATTATAAGACTTGCTTAATCTTTTTTAAGTGTGGCAAAAATGCATGAATGTAAAATTTGTCATCTTAACATTTCATTTCATTAGTGTTAAGTATATTCACATTGCTCTGCAAGCAATGTCTAGAACTTCATCTTGTGAAACTCAAGCTCTGTACCTGTTGAACAGCTTGCCATTTTCTCCTCCCCTCAGCCCCTGCAAATCACCATCATACTTTCTATTTCTGTGAACTTAACTACTGTATACAGTTCATGTAGGTATAATTGTGCAACATTTGTTCTTTCGTGACTGGCTTATTTAATTTAGCATAATATCCTTGTGGTTCATCCCTGCTGTACCCTGTGACAGGATTCTTTTTCCTTTTAATGTTTCCATGGCATTTATGTACTATGTTTTATTTTTTAATTTTTTTTAATTTTGTTTTTGTACTGTTTTATTTATCCATTCATCTATCAGTGGACATTTAGGTTGTTTTTATATCTTGGCTACTATTGTAGTCCAGCTGTGAATGTGAGTGCACAAGTCTCTCTTCAAGATCCTGCTTTCAGCTCTTTTGTAAATATACCTAGAAGAGGAATTGCTATATTATTTATTAGAGAGAGAGAGAGAGAGAGAGAGAGAGAGAGAGAGAAAGAGAGAGAGAGAGATATCTCCACGTTATTTTCCACAGAGACTGCATTAGGACCAATAGTGTATAACAGTTCTGATTTCTCTACATCCTTACCAACACTTACTATTTTCCTTTTTTAAAAGTTTATTTTGCTTTATTATTATTTTTAGTAGTAGGGTGATATTGCATTGTGGTTTTGACCTGCACTTCGCTCATTATTAGTGATGGTTAACGTCTTTCCATATGCTTGCTGGTCATTTATGTATCATCTTTGGAGAAATATCTACTCAAGTTCTTTGCCCATTTTTAAATTCGGTCATTTTTGTTGTTTTTAAGTAGCTATTTTGATTTCCTTCTAGGTTTGTCTAAGTGCAGAATATGGTAGACATATTTTGAAGACCATATATTGTTATAAACACCTAAATATCTTTCCATTTATGTGAACCTCATTGTATTGACTATTTTTTTTACTTCATCATGTATCCATGAAATAACATTAAAACTAAGTTACTTAGTTCAGTTTTTATTCCTTGGGGGTATTAATACCTTACATATCACACAAGGAAACATTAGTTGTAATGCTTTTTCAAATAAAATGTTATGAAATAATACAGTAGTGATTCTCTTAAAATTGACATAAACTTAAGGTAATTTTTCTCTGATATCTCTGGTTTAAATCCTTAGGAATCTATCTTAAAAAGCCACAAGAATTAAGACAGAGTAATTTATATATGTATGTAATATCCCACAATAAATAATCAGAAGTTGTTCATCACCCATGTTATTTAAGCAACATGTAGATTCTGATTAATTAAATTTATATATGCATATATATACATAATTATATACATATTCATACACAACATGCCATTTGTATCCCTCTAAATCTATACCATGCAACAGCAGAAAACACTACAAACACCTCCTCTTGGAATCTAGCTATGACTTTTTGGTCATACTTTATAGCCTTACAATTAATCCAGGATTGGATAATGACCTGCGTAAAATCCAGTCATCATTTCCAGTCAACTCTGGGAATATCTTTTCTTTCCTTTTCTTTAGTATAATTATGCTGAAACTAATTCTTTTTTTTAGGCTAATCTGAAAGCATAAATTTTGCTTTGAAAATGAATATATTTTCATCACTTCAATTTATGTTCAGAAACAGATAAAAGAGGTATGTTTTATCAGGTAGATTCTTTCTTATTTCTGTCCAAGGATGAATTTCTATTCACCAAAATAATATCAAATTAATTAAACCCATATGTTATATGGTATGATATACTGAGTTATAAAAAATGACTGAAACACACATGAATTCAAAACCGATGTATTTTTGTAACACTGAAGATATAATACATTGATTCCTTGTGGTAAATGTTTTACAATTAAATGGAAATTAGTATTACATTAAGATTATTTTAAATTTATATTGCTATAATAATTCAGTATTTATCATAGCCAAGATTCATATAATACTTATTATATTTCAAGCCACTTTTAAAAATGCTTTATATAATTTAAATTATTCAACACAGTTTGAAGTAAGAAATATCAATATTCCATGAGGGTTGACAAACATTATTACTGAAAACAGCCATTAATAAGAACATATGAAGATCATGAGACTGCTTAATGTTATAAATAATACTGGTAGCGTTGAAAATTCTTGAGTTTATATGATAAATTGTTTTCATATCACAAAATGTATTCATTTTGAATTTTATAAGCTGTTTGTTCACAATTTCCAAATGTCAACATTTGTATCCTGTCAATGCCAGAGAAAGATATGAAATGATGCAGAAAATAACAATAGTAGTACTTTCCTAAAATATAAATTAGCAGGGTGGCTATATGTTTCATTCCCATCTTGGTGTAGAAACTGATACAAAAGTATTGACTTCACAAATTTGGTTTAATTGAAATTCAATGTATCTCTCACTTCTAACCAAGGAAATACAACATACATGGATATCATAGCTATAAAAATGTAAGATTTAATTTTTTAATGCCTATGTGAAAGTGGGAACCTGGTATCTTAATGATATCATGTTTCATAATCTTTAGCAGGGTCACAGAAGATGGAAGGGGAATGCAGTGTACTATGATTTACCAAAGTATTTTTATAACTTTCAACTTTAGTATCAGTGAAAAGAATATGCTGGTAATCTATGAATCTTGGAATAGGATCATATTTTGAATAATGTTCTAGATGTCTCACAGCAGCCCTTGGAGGATATGGCTAGGTCCTATGAAAGGAAGTTACATCCTTATTTAAAGAAAACTAAAAGACTTCTGGGTAGCAGGTGAATTAACAAAAATCATCAACCTGGGAAGACATTCCAAGGAATTAACTCACAGTAAAATTAGGCATAACAGGAGAGGCGTATAGTTGTATTTTAGTGTTTGTGGTTGATTTTTGCCACAACAGTTCAACAGCCTTAAAGAGTTATCCCCCAAATATCACTTTTCCAGAAAGAATCATAAATTCTTCCTGTGGAGCTGCCACTGTTTGGTTTGAGTGGAGAATAACTTTACCAGACTTCCATTGTGAAATATCCAGATTTTCCATGGCGTGTGCCAGACTCTGAGAAGGCAAAAGGAATTGGACACATGATTCTTAGCCATACCAGAGAGAAAGCTTTAGAAAATTAGTTTTGAGTGACTCAGATCAGCAGCTGCTTATTTATCACACAGGATGTACTGGTCTGGAACTGTATGTGACTTGGGAAACCTCACTGTCATTCTAACAGACTCAGCCTGAACTCTGTATCTGCCTGAGGAAAGAGGGAGTACCACAGTGTCAGAAACTGGTATGAAGATGATGAAAACTTCCAATTATCTGCCAGACATTTAGAGTTACCAAATTCTATACTGTGCTTCTTTATTTTTTTTTAGATTTTATTTATTTATTCATGAGAAAGAGAGAGAGGAGGAGAGAGAGAGAGAGAGAGAGACAGGCTGGGGGAGAAGCAGGCTCCATGCAGGGAGCCCGACGTGGGACTCAATCCTGAGTCTCCAGGATCAGGCCCTGGGCTGAAGGCGGCGCTAAACCTCTGAGCAACCCGGGCTGCCTTATACTGTGCTTCTTATCCAAGAAATCAAGAGGTCTTTAGGATGGGAATATGTGTATTTCCCCAATTTAGCTGAAAACAGTAGGATACCAAAGAATTGCCTTAAAATATTTGAAGGTGTGTCATGTGGATGAGTGATGGCACTAATTCCCTTTCCTGTCTGGAGCCAGTTAGAAAGAGAGAATAAGGATTGGCAGGCAAAACATACAGGGAAATAGACTTGAATTCAATAAAGTCTTCTGTAATGTTCCCAACTATAGTAATGTTTAGCCTCTAAACTCCTCATTTTTAAAAAGAATCTCCTTTTTTAAGGGAGCCAATTGTACTGCTAAATTTTAGAAAGACTTTCTTTACTTCTAGTCCACTGGAACTCTAAATGTTTTTGTGATATTAATTCTAAAGCCCTTTTACAAAAACACTGTTGGAGAAAGGGAAGAGCCACTGGATGGCAATGCAGCTTTTAGGATAAATGAAGGCTCTTTCGTTATGCTTCTTTAGGTTTCATGTTAGGAGAGTTTCTTTAACAGACAACCAAAGTACTCTTATCCCTGACCTGGACCTTACTCTCTTTACTTTAATCATTTCTGACTTACGAAAAGCCAGATTTAACATGCACCTATATATTTTTAAAGATTTTAAAAATTTATTTATGAGAGAGAGAATGGGGGAAGGGGCAGAGAGAGAGAGAGCAACAAGCAGGTTCCCCCATAAGCATGGAGTCCAACTGCAAGCTTGATCCTAAGACCCTGAGATCATGATCTGAGCTGAAAGCAAGAGTAGGAAGCTTAACCAACTGAGCCACCCAGGTGCCCCAACATGCACCTATATTGAATGCCTCTCTAAACTGAACCTACAATCTGTGGTGTACTAGCCAAGGTATTCCTCTTATACTGGACTATTGTCATGCCACTGGCAATATTTTGTGCTATATGCACAAGAGGGAGAGTACATAGATAGCCAAGAAATACATAGAAATACATTCTAAATTTTCTAAATGACGATTTATATAAAGAAAAACCTATTTAAGCCCCCAAACAATTGTAGGTCATTTTTGACTATGTAGTACTAGCTCAAATTTCACAGGAAAATATTTAATGAAATTATTTTTTGTTATATATAATTAGTATCTTTTAAATATTATATTATGTAGTTTCCAAGTATCTTACTTAACTATTGTTTCTTAACAAGAAAAAATCATTAATTTCCTTTTATTCAGTTATCTATGAAATATTATTTAAGATTAAATAATTTTGATATCAATAATGTATTATAAGAATGAATTAAAAATGAATAGAAGTGTATTCATTGAATTGATTCAGTAAAGTAATTATTACTATTACAACCCAGTGTAACTTATTTATTAGTTTATATTAGTCATTTATAAAGTTTTAAAAAAGCACCTATAAATACATAAACTTACTCCTTGCTGGTTGAAAATCTAAGATTTCTAAATTAGAAAACATTTTTCTATATTAAGTAGAAGTTGTAAAATATAAACATTTGCTAAAAACTACCGCAAACATTTCACTTCAGTCAGCATATTGGCATAGTGTAAATTCTTTCTTACTGTATTGTATTGTAGTGTGTGTGTGTGTGTGTGTGTGTGTTTGTATACAGTAGTCTATGTTTATTTATTTATTTATTTAGTTATTTAGTTATTTATTTTATAAATTTATTTTTTATTGGTGTTCAATTTGCCAACATATAGAATAACACCCAGTGCTCATCCCGTCAAGTGCCCCCCTCAGTGTCCACCACCCAGTCACCCCCACCCCCTGCCCACCTCCCCTTCCACCACCCCTAGTTCGTTTCCCAGAGTTAAGAGTCTTTCATGTTCTGTCTCCCTTTCTCATATTTCCCACTCATTTTTTCTCCTTTCCCTTTATTCCCTTTCGCTATTTTTTATATTCCCCAAATGAATGAGACCATATAATGTTTGTCCTTCTCCGATTGACTTATTTCACTCAGCATAATACCCTATAGTTCCATCCACGTCGAAGCAAATGGTGGATATTTGTCTTTTCTAATGGCTGAGGAATATTCCATTGTATACATAAACCACATCTTCTTTATCCATTCATCTTTTGATGGACACCGAGGCTCCTTCCACAGTTTGGCTATTGTGGACATTGCTGCTAGAAACATGGGTGCAGGTGTCCTGGCATTTCATTGCATTTGTATCTTTGGGGTAAATCCCCAGCAGTGCAATTGCTGGGTCCTAGGGCAAGTCCATTTTTAACTCTTTGAGGAACCTCCACACAGTTTTCCAGAGTGGCTGCACCAGTTCACATTCCCACCAACAGTGTGAGGGTTCCCGTTTCTCCACATTCTCTCCAACATTTGTTGTTTCCTGTCATGTTAATTTTCCCCATTCTCACTGGCGTGAGGTGGGGTCTCATTGTGGTTTTGATTTATATTTCCCTGATGGCAAGTGATGCAGAGCATTTTCTCATGTGCTTGTTGGCCATGTCTATGTCTTCCTCTGTGAGATTTCTGTTCATGACTTTTGCCCATTTCATGATTGGACTGTTTGTTTCTTTGCTGAGTTTAATAAGTTCTTTATAGATCTTGGAAACTAGCCTTTTATCTGATACGTCATTTGCAAATATCTTCTCCCATTGTGTAGGTTGTCTTTGAGTTTTGTTGACAGTATCTTTTGCTTTGCAAAAGCTTCTTATCTTGATGAAGTCCCAATAGTTCATTTTTTTTTTTTTGTTTCTCTTGCCTTCATCGTCTATGTTTAATGAAATGCCTGAAGGAAATGAATCTTTGATTGTAATTATATTGTAAGCAACATGTCTTCAAATTGTTGAGATAACATAGGATCATAGGATATCTTCCCATAGAACTTTTGGTTAATATTGAGGATGGCAGATTATCTATATTTGTTTAGAGCTTTTAGGCACAGCAGTAAACTTATATAACCATTTGCACTCTGAGCTAAAGACCATCAAATTTACTGCTCCATATTTTTGATGCTTAGGGAATAGTTCTTAGTTAGTAAGTGATAGAATCAGGATTGAAACCAAGGCAGCCTGGCTCTAGGGGCCACACTCTTAACCATAACACAGTACTACCTCTCTAACTACACCAAGGTGAACAGACCTGATATTTTGGTAAAGTCCCATGATCCTGGGAAGCTAAAGAAAAGGAGGAAAAATGGGCCAGGGGATTTCATGTATTATAGAAAAAAATGGGGGAATAAGTACATGAATAGATCAGTGAAAATGTTTTTAAATTTTAATTGTGGTATTTTGTTAGTAAATTAAACCAAGGTGCTCCATATTGTAACTTAAAAATTCAAGATATTCATTAATCCCTTGATTATCTGTTCCATTTTAAAAATATCATCCAAATATTCCAATATATATATTTTGACCTGATAAGTGGCAACAGTGGTTTGATAATGAAAACTACAATAGTCACGGTATTGACATTTCCTTTGAGATATTAAAAAAGCCCATTTGTTCCATTTGGTTCATCCATAGTTTAAAAAAGTAAAGTCTATGTTTACTTAAATTAAAGTTAGATTTATTTTATTAGATATATACTACTTGTACTAAAATGTTTAATAAATCAACTCATAATTCATGTTCCAAGCCATCTTTAACATAGTGATATTAGTTGAGCACTAAATATAGGTCAAACATCCTACCTTCCTTTGTGGGTCATATTTAGAGAGATCATTTAGGAATTTCATATCCTAAAATATAATTCAAATGATTCACATATGGCTATTTCTTATTTTGTTTATTTATTATCAAATATTTGTCAACCCTAATATATGTTAAACACTGTAAACATTTAGAGATGCATGGGTTTTACAATCCAGAGTGGAAGAACACATATAATAATGCAATTCAATACAAATTTATTGTCAAAAAGAAGTATTAAGTTCTTACATAAGTACAGGCTGGAGAACTAAATGGAATCTAGGTGGAAAGCTCGCCATAGAAAAAGACCTGAAGGACAACTCACATGTGGTGATGGCAATGGAATTCTGGAAAGATGAGCATTCCATGCAGATATGAGGCCTATAAAAATGCCCTACAGGCAAATAGAGTTTTGAATACGCAAGAAATTGAATAATTCTAGATACATGTTAAAAAATAACTGAGTAAATTTGGAAGGGTGGGCAGAAGCAAATCATTTGGGAATTTGACACATATTTGGAAAAGATGTAGTGTAGGAGTCACTGCAGGGTTTTAAGCTGTTGAAATGTCATGACAAGCATCATCTTTGATATTGTTTTAATAAAATATGGCAAATAAAATGAGATAAGAGTCTATATAGAGAGATTAGTTATAATTTTATTAGTGGCCTAGACCTGATAGGGTGGGTAGAAGTAATTTCATAATTGAGATTTTTATAAAATATATGGGAGGTATTTAGGCCTAGTAATAGATTCAATATGGAGAGTGATAAAGTAGAAGAATGTGGATACACTGAAGTATGTGGGCCCAGTGTGAATTCTGAAAAGGATGCTAGTAAACTTTTATCATGATTAATGGCACATAATAGGTACTCAAACTAAGTTAGCTCTCCTTTGTTTTTTCATTTCCTTTCTACATTTTACTGACACATGCTTTATTTCTCCAAGATGAGGGTGAATCAAAAAATATAATAGTACATAATACAGTATTGTAGACTATAGGCATTATGATTTATACTCTTTAAACACAAAACTTTTACCTTTTGGTTACTTTTTAGATTTTATTTATTTATTCATGCAAGACACAGAGAAAGGCAGAGACATAGGCAGAGGGAGAAGCAGGCTCCCTGCAGGGAGCCTAATCTATGTGGGGCTTGATCCCAGGACCATGGGATCATGACCTGAGCCAAGGACAGTCGCTCAATCACTGGGCCACCCAGGTCCCCTAAACACTAAACTTATAACTTTAACAATAAACTTTATACTCTTTAACTAATAACTTGCTGATTTGCTAATGGGATAAATCTTATGTTAAGTATTCTTTTCATACACGTACATACACATACAAATAGTAATAATATTGATAATAATAATATGTGTGGTAATAATAAAGAAGGTAGGAGAAAACTTTTAGAGGGGATGAGTATGTTTATGGCATAGGTTGTGATGATGGTTTCTCAGGTGTATACTTATCTTCAAACTCATTAACTTACATAAATTAAATATGTACAGCATTTTGTGTGTCAGGTATACCCTAGTAAAGTGGTTAGTAAAGAGAATGGAATGAGAAAGAAACAAAAAGACAGAAAGAAATAAATAGCAATCAAGGAAGAATCACTTGGATAGACAAATCACTTTGTGGTAACCGCATAATAGACTATTAGGAAGGGAGAGAATGAACACAATAATTGTGTACTCCTTTTCACTATTTCTAACCTTTACTTTCTATTTGTTTTTAAAAATTTTTCCACTGGGGATTTTAACAGCTCTAGCTTTTTTCATTTACCAGAGACTAGAGAATCCATAAAACTAATAAATATTAATTTTTTCTGTAGTATAAATATTAATTTTATATACCTAAGTGTGAAGGAATAGCTGATAATTCAGCTGTGTTGATACATAAATAAGGTACATATATAGTAAAAATTTGTACAAAGTTATGTACTTTATTGGTTTAAAATACTTATTTTGATAACTTGAATAATATATGATAGAAATTAAAAATATGAAACATTCACAGGATTGTCTTTTCAGCATACTTCATCAAATTTAATAAGGAAAGTTACATATTTGGGTGATATTAGTAAACTGGAGATTGAATAAATTATGAGAAAAAATATTGTAGAACTAATAATTGATACACTTCCTGAGAAAATATTATACTTCACAACTTGAATTCAGATTTGACATTCTCTTGAAAATACATAAGACATTGGGTTTCCCAAGTTTCTTTCTGAAAACTTTAGGATAAAGCAAAGTACAGCTGGAAGAAATTGCTCAGAATGCTTCAGTGTATGTTAAGGCATATATATTTCATAGGATATATTTTAAGATAATATAAGTGTAATTATTTTTCAATGAAATGTCTAAAAAGTTTTAGCTGTCTATTGGATTTAGATCATAGTAGTCATGATTGGAAAAATACCTGTTAGATTATCGTGTTCATCCTTCTGCTTGGGCAGGACATGCCTCAACTCCAGGAGACAGGAGTTAGCACTTCATTTTTGCTAAGAAATTATCATACCTTATAGGGTGCATATGAGAAAATTTGTTAGAGCCAAGTCATTGTAGGCCTTGACTTCTCTCCAGTAAACCCTTCAAAAAAAAAAAAAAAAGTGCTCTGTCATTCCAACTACACAGATCCTGGCAACTACATTCTTTTCTAGTTGGAGCATTTGCAAAATGTTATCAAGAAAACTAGCCAATAAGAATATATTGCTGTGCTATTTAAGGAAAGAATAATAGAAGAAAATATCTTGGAGTCAAAAGAATTAGGATGAATACATTCCTGAAATAATATTTGGAAGTACAAGAAATGTTAAACTGCAAATGACAAATACTTCTGAAAAAGATGAACTATTTATTCCATTTACTAGTAGAACAACCAGCAATGCAACTCATGCACATGGGAACACAGTAAATCCTACATGATGAAGATGAACAGTAGGACATGGAAGACTTTAAGACTAAGTTATGAATAATATCAAAACAACCTGTTTAATATTTGAGGCCCTTTCCCAGCACAAGGATCTAGTATTCCACAGCTTGTGGATAAGAAAATTTATTAACTCTTTGAGATCACTGCATTTTTATACCTCTGTTCATAAATTCTCAGTCTCCTCTGTTGGTTCTCTCTCTCTCTCTCTCTCTCTCTCTCCTTCCTCTTTTTTTTTCCATATTACTCCTTAAATGGGATGGGATGGTCCTATGTAGAATCTGTTCTACACATTATGTTTTGTTTGGTATTCACATTGTTTTTGCTTTTTTAAAAAATAACTGGTTGTCAATAGTTAAGAACCATATTAATATCCAGAGTTTGAGCTTAGCTTTCCTTGGCAAATTTTATTTATTTGTTTGAGAGAGAAAGAGAGAGAGTAAGAGCACACAGTGGGAAGTGGCAGAGGGAGTGAGAAAGGGAGATTCAAGGAGATTCTGGGCTGAGCATGGAGTCCGATGTGGAGCTGGATCTCATGACCCTGAGATCAGGACCTGAGCCAAAAGCCTTGGTAAATTTTACAATAAGAAAAATTTATTGGAAATAATGGCACTCCCTTGAAGGTATTTGTTTCAGAACCACTACTGTCTTCACCACTTTCTTTAAACCTTGACTCTGAGTCACGATGTCAGTGGCCACTTATCATCAGTTTATGCCTTTATTATTTCTTTTGCATCAGCTATCTTATTGATTTATACCACCTTGCCTCAGAAAAAAAACTTGAGTTTGAAATTTTAATCTCCAAGGTTGAATTCCTTCATGATTCTATTCAAAAGTCTTTTGTCTTTTTATTTTATGGCACCTCTCTGGATGAGATGAAGGACTTCTAAGTCTGCAGTCACCAGCTATATAGTGAAACTCCACAATATCCTTTGCCTAGAGTTCACTGCTGAGTTCCAGATATTTAATCTATTTTCCTATAAGGATATTTTTCTTTTTACAACATATAGGGAGGTCAAGTTCAATATGTATAAGCTTAATCTGATCATTTTTCTTCTCTCAATATTCTGTTTCTTTCTTTCATGATCAGGTAACACAGGTGGAACAACCAAACATGGGGAGTTCCACTCAATGTTTGGAGATGTCCATGGATTTTCTTACTTCTCCAATATGTCCATACACAATCAACCACAAAGGCCATAAAATTATTTATCCAAAATCTCTTTCAAACCCATTTACTTGTTTCTGTTTTTACTCCCTCTCTTATAAACTTAGCAGTTATTATGTCATCAGTCTATGCTAATATTTGGTGTTTTTTGAATACAAAATAGATTTCAAATTGGTATCCTCAAGTTGTGCTTTTCTTCAATCCATGCTCAATGGTGCTAGAGTGTTCTATCAAATAAACAAATCTGTTCACGTGTCCTATGTAAAACTTTATAATGTTTTCCCAATTTTCTTGAAATAGATTAACTCCTAAACATGTCTTACCCAGGTCCAGATGGCCCAAACATCGCTAATCTCTCGCATTTCTCTTTTCTCTAAACACCCCTTATTCAAGGAATTACATTCTCATTTAAGTTCCTACAATATACTGAACTTTATCACCTCTAGGCATTAATTCCTAATATTCCCAGTTTGAAATCCTGTCCTCTTGTCACCTAGATAATTACTACTTCTCATTAGGTCTTAAATACCAATTTTCAGTGATGTCTTTATTGATTATGTTATAAGCTCTTGTCACCTCTGGATAATTTATTGCTTGGGTGTAGCACTCTAAATTTGTTTCAAATATCCATAATTCCTAATAGACTACATGTATTGGAAAAAATAAGTGTAGTCTCTGTTTTATTGACCATTTATCTTTAGCATCTACCCAAATGCCTGACATATTAGTCATTCAGTAAATATTTGTTGTATAAATGAGGTATGAATAAGGAAATATTCATGTGTTACAGCAATAAGGTCTCTAGTTGAAACCATATGCATTCATTCTTCTTGAAGTTTGTTGTTTGCAAAAATAAGCTTTAATTATTTTCATCCTATAACCCTCGTTTTTATTACAGAGAAAAACAATTGCTTTATTGAAGAAATTGTCTTATTTTGACCACAATCAAAATTACTGTTAAGTTTTTATTTTTACAGCAAGATGTTGGGATTGTTTTTTTTTTTTTTTTTTTTTTTTTTTTTTTTTTTTTTTTTTTTTTAGTAAGGATAATAGAAAATAATATAACATTGATACTGGAGAATCATGACCCTGAAACTTTTTCTTGTTTATTATATTCATTCAACTTCAGCAATTAACTGATCATATTTTATTTATTTCTTTCTCAGAAATTTGCTTGTTTGGTAAACTTGCCTGCTGGTAACTCCTAAAAACAACTTTCTGTCAAAACATATGTGAAAAACTCTTTGGCTAAGTGAGAAAAATTCAATCATAATGTAGAATGGTCTATGACCATCAGCCATTATAAGTTTGTGCCTATTGTCCAAGATTGTCACGAAATCACAGAACTAGAACAAACAAGACAATCCAGGACACAAAAGAGATAAAGATTGTAACCATCACTAAAATGTATTGCAATTACAGCCCTAGTGGCTGCTGAGGAGGCTTAAGGAGTAAGAAATCAACGGTAGACACGAACAGGTGGGATCAAATGTGCACAAACATTAAGAAACATTCAGAGTCTTATTTGGAGTGCTACTAATCAATGGAGTTGTAGAAAAGCTGAGAATTATAAAAATCAATCCAGATGGAAAAATGGACAATTATCTGACATACTACAGAGTTAAAGCATTATATTGCACAAATATCCTAATAAAAATTATATCTTTGAAGTTGGTAAGGATTAAAAGGCATGACAATAGATTCAGTGTTAAGAAAATGATACTTGCATTTGTACCTTTGTATAAATCTCATGGTTATCTAGGAACTTTTAGGGAGACAATGGAACTGAGCAAATGTTCTTGTCTTTAAAATCTTTTTTTTTTAAAGATTTTATTTATTTATTCATGAAAGACAGAGAGAGAGAGAGGCAGAGACACAGGCAGAGGGAGAAGCAGGCAGAGGGAGAAGCAGGCTCCTGATGTGGGACTTGATCGCGGACCCCAGGATCACACCCTGAGCAGAAAGCAGACGCTCAACCACTGAGTCACCCAGGCGTCCCATCTTTAAAATCTTTCTGACATCTCAGTTTTTAGTCAATCATGTTCTAATTAAATTCTGTAAATTGACAATATGGCTTCACATATTGATATATTCCAGGATGGAATAGAATATTTTATCAATCAGGTTGTCAGTTGAGAGCAAGAAAGAATTATTTTGTCTCTTTATATGGAAAAAGAATTTACTAGGAAATAGTTGAGTTGTTTACAAAATTGTCAAACTTTCTCGAGAACAGATTTAAACTAAACTCTCAGGAAACATGCCATGAAGACCACAGCAGATCCAGCCTGATGAAAATACCATCCTGCTGAAAATACCAGCAGGATGGTATTTTCTGTTATTCAGCAGTCATTCGTAGAAGAAATTGCAGACTTGGCCTCCCCATGAATACCATCTCCTGTGAAAGGAATGAGACTTTGCAAACTCTGATTCTAATTAATGCTATTTGCTTCTGCTCTCACCATAACTAGGCAAATGGATTAAGTTCCATGATTAATTCCAATTACTTATTTAAGAATTTAAAGCCCTACCAGGTAAGTCTATTGTGTGTAAACATACTTACCTGTATACTAGCTGTAAAGGAGGCTGGTAAAATTTTGTTATACCGATAGTAAGTCGATCATGAATTTTATTATTATTTTTTTAATTTATGATAGTCACACAGAGAGAGAGAGAGGCAGAGACACAGGCAGAGGGAGAAGCAGGCTCCTGGGAGTCCGACGTGGGACTCGATCCCGGGTCTCCAGGATCCCGCCCTGGGCCAAAGGCAGGCGCTAAACCGCTGCGCCACCCAGGGATCCCAGGAATAGACATTCTTGAAAGAATATATACAGATGTCTAAAAGGACATAAAAGGAAGCATAAATTCTTTACTTGAGAAACACGAATCAAACCAATTATGAGACACTATTTCACTCTTGCTAGGTTGGCTATAAGAAAAAGACAGATAACACAAAATATCTGTGAGAATTGGAGAAATTGAAGCTGTCATACATTGCAATTGTGAAGGTGGAATGGTGCAGCCACTCTGGAGAACAGTTGGTAGATTCTCAAAATGTTAAACACAGAATTATCTTTTGATGCAGCAGTTCCACACATAGGTGTATACCGAAGAAAATGAAAAGATATATTCACACAAAAACTTGTACACCA
The DNA here is from genome assembly GCF_018345385.1 of Vulpes lagopus. Classification (NCBI taxonomy): domain Eukaryota; kingdom Metazoa; phylum Chordata; class Mammalia; order Carnivora; family Canidae; genus Vulpes; species Vulpes lagopus. Next base: position 119,949,200 of record NC_054829.1, on the reverse strand, counting down.
ATATTCACAGCAACATTATTCCTAAATATGGCCTAGAAGTGATGACCACCCAAATGCCAATCAACTGAAAAGTAGATAAATAAAATGTGGTATATAGATACAATGAATTATTCACTATTTAAAGTGAATGCAGTACTTATATATCGTGCAACATGAATGAAGTTTGAAAACTGTGTTGAGTAAAAGAAACTGGTCACATATAACTGCATATTTTGTGATTACATCTATACGAAATATCTAGAATAGGAAACAGAATATAGAATAGTGATTTACTAGAGATGGAATCTTTTGAGGGAAATGAGGGATGATTGTTAATAGGCATGGAGTTTTTGTTTTTTTTTTTTTATAGGCATGGAGTTTTATTTTGTATTTATGAAATGTTCTAAAATCATTGTGATGCTTGCGTAAAATTCTTTGAAAATAATAAAAAACATTGAATTATGCATTTTAGCAAGTGAGTTATATGGTATGTGCATTACATCTCAATAAAGCTGTTAAAAGTAAGTGGTATACTTATTTTTTTGTAAAAGTATAAAAAACTGTATTTGAGTGGGTATTTATCTTAAATATTCTATTAGTCAAAATATTTATGGAGAAATGATAGAGAAAATTATGTTATTTATTCAGACATTCTTCATTTCTAGTACATAAAATGTCAGCAAGTACAAATATACAGCAAAAGAATTATACTTGAAGCTAAGTTTTAGTTTCCAAGGAGTAGAAACACCAAGGGAATTACTGCAGTCAATTGCTGTCAATAAATTAAAGTACTTATAGCAATGACTTTACCAGAAAAGTAACCAAATATAAAAAAAAAAAACAAACAAACTTAAAGAGTCGTACAAATGCTGCTGTTCCCATAGTACAAATGCTGCTGTTCCCATAAAAAAACCTATGGAATCTAAACAAAATGAGAAATTTTATTTTTAACTTACGCTAGAATTGTTCATTTATTCTAGAGCCTTTAGCGTTAATTTATGCTAGAACCTTGGTTTCACATAACAATAAAAAGGTAACACTCAAATGGTTCCTCAGTATTATAATCATTGTGTTATAAGAAAAATGAAATCATTGACTCTATAAAAGCATATCTACAATTAGAACCAATCTTCCCAAGGACATTTTACAATTAAATTAAGACAGGGCATTTTATATACCTACTATTTTCATGACACAGTGGTAAGGACAGGGTTAATACTCCCACATATATGAGAATAATACTCCATGAGTTGGGTTAAGGAAAAAATAAACTAATTCATGTTATATATAGTGACTCACATACAGTACATTTTTTTACATTCTTCTATACAGTAAGGGAAATTCTATTATAAGATAGATTTATATGACTCATACCCAAAGTAATTCAGTCCATTTATTAAAAAGAAAAATCTGTACTGTGAGAACATAATCTACTAACAACTGAAAGATAGCACACATGGAACATTCTTTAGTTGAGACCACAAATTAACCTTTAAAATGAGTCTCAGTAAGTTTGAAAACAAGCAAATTATGCAAACAAAATATGTTTTCTTACCACAAATCAAATTAGAAATCAACAACAGAAAGAAACCTGGGAAATCCCCAAATACTTCAAAATTTAAAAACTTCCTACTAGACAACGCATGAATCAAAGAAAACATCTGCAGAGAAATTCAAAAATTATTTTGAAATAAGTGAAAATGTAAACATCACATTTAAAAAAGCATGGAATGCAGTTAAAGCAATGTTTGTAGGAAAAATTATATCTTTAAATGCCTATAAGAGAAGTATTTCAGATATATAATCTAAACATGATATTAAGTAATTACCTAAAGAAAGAGTAACCTGAACCCAAAAGAAGCAGAAAAAATAAAATTATAAAGATTAGAGCAATAATTACTGCAACAGAAAATAATAAAAAAAAAGAAAAAGGAAATAATTAAAGCAAAGTGAGCTTTTTTTAAAAAAATGAACAAAACTGATAAATCTTTAGTCTGAATGACCAAGAAAAAAAGGATATATATGACATGAATTACAAAAATCAGGAATGAGAGAGGGTGCATCACTACTGAGCCTACAGAAAATGAAAAGGATTACATGGACAACTTTATGCCAACAAATTAGGCAATTTAATAACATGGAAAAATTTCTAGAAAGACACAAACTACAAACCTGACTCAAGAAGAACATAAAAAATTGAATAGGGCGTTAAGTAATTTGAATTTGTAATTAAAACTATATTCATAAGGAAAATAAAAATAGTTTTAGTAGTGAATTCTCTCAAATATTTAAAGAAAAATAATACCAATACTTCAGAAATTATTGCAGAAGATAGAGTACTTTCAAATTTATTATATGAGGTCATGAGTATCCATATTTTAAAACAAGATAAAGACATTGCAAGGAAACTAAATTAAAGGCTAATATCATTCATCAATATAAATATTAATTGTTAAAAAAATATTTTCGAACTGAACACATAAATGTTTACAAGGGTTATATGTTAGGATCCAGAGGATTTAACATATTAAAACCAATTACTGTAAGTGCCATAATGACAGAAAGAGAAAAAAAGCCCACAGAGGTATCACAATAGTTGCAGAAAAATCACTTGACAAAACCCAAAACTGTGTAAAAACCCTCAATAAACTATAAATAAAAAGAAACTTCTATCTGATAAAGGATATTTATTGAAAAAAACACATCCAAAACCATATTTTTGGTGGAAAGGAAAAGACTCTCAATCTCTTATGAATAGGAATAAAACAAGGATGTCTATCTCATCAGTTTTGTTTAATATCCTACTGGATTTGTAGGTACTGTTATAAGAGATAAACCTGTCTAAGAGGCAGGAAAGGAGAAAAAGAAAGAGAGATTAAAGGCATCTGAATTAAACAGAAAGAAGATGGTCCTTTTTTTTTTTGAAACCACATTTTACATCCTTATTTAACATACTTGAGCTTTAATTTCCTCTTTATAAATTTTGAAAAGCTATATTTTTCTACTTTCTTTAAAAAAATGAATGACAACATGAAAACAGTAAATTTTTAGCTTCTTTATAAATTGAAGTAGTATTTTATTTTTATTTAACTTGAAAGTAAATATATAAATGCATTCTTCCTAGAAAATATATAATAATTTTTAAATACATGTTACAATACTTCTAAAACAACCTCTACGTATGTACTATAGAACTCCTGCTTCTAAAAGCCACATCTTTTGCTGGAGTGAGAAAAAAAAAAAAAACTTTCTTGATTGTCTCACTGAGTGTGGAGGTACATCTCTAAGCTGCCTGTTAAACAGGTTTCTTAAAGTTTTTATTTTAGAATACTAAAGTTTTTATTTTAGAAATACTGCAAAGATAGTACAGAGAGTTCCCATATACCCCACACTCAGTTTTCCCTCTTAGTAACATTTTACATTTGTATGATACAATCGCCACAATCAATAAATCAAAATTGGTTCAGGATTGTTCATTAAAGTCCATTCACATTTCCTTAGCTTTTACATAATATTCCTTTCTGTTCTATGATCCTATTCAGGGATCTTTTCTGATCCCATCCATATTACATTTAGTTATCCTGTATTCTTGTTTTTATGACCTTGGCAATTTCAAGGAATACTGATTAGATATGTTGTAGAATGTCTATCAATTGAGATTTGTTTCTTGCTTTTCTCATGATTACACTAGGATTCTGAGTTTAGGGAAGGAAGGAAACAAGCTAACATGCCATTCTCATCACATCACATCAAGTGTACATACAATCAACATGGCTTATCACTTTTGATACCATTCTTGATAATTTGGCTGAGGTAGAGTTTGTCAGACTTTCTCTATTTTATACTTATTCTTCTACACTTCTTTCTATACCATAATCTTTGGAAATAAGTCATGGTGCAACTCATGCTTCAGCGATGGGAATTATACTTCACCTCCTTGAGGGTAAAGCAACTCCACAGGTTATTTGGAATTATTTGGCATGGGAGATTTGTCTCTTATCCTCTGTGTGTTTATTTAGTTGGCCATTTATATCAGAATTGAATATAAATATTGATTTTATACTTTGAGCAATAACTCAATATTACTCTATTTTTCGCTCAAATAATTCCAGCTTTGATCATTTGGAAGCATTTCAGTGGATCTGTGTGCCTTTGACATACCTCCAATGTTGTGTGGTTTGCTTCTTTATTTGTTTGTTTTCAATGTTCCTTACTTTCTGGTACTACAAGATGCTTCAGGCTTATCTCGTGTATTTCTTGCTGTAGTCTTAGAACAAGTGCCTTTCCAAGAAGGAAGTGTTGGTTCTCTTTATTGAATGGGGTTAAAAGCCAAGATCAGGTGCTAGGTGAGCTCTTTGCTGCTGTTCTTGCTTTAGGCCCTCTCAGTGGATAAAACAAGGGAATGTATGCATGTCTAGTCACCCATGTATATGTGCTTATATGTCTATAAGTGTAGACTTACATATATGTAACCAGCTATATTGATATTAAGCTGAACGTGAGTTCGTACTGATATCTACGCCTCTAATCCACTACCACATGGATCACTTCAGCCTCCTCCCTTTGCTTAAGTATAATCCCTCACTCCAACAGTGAGAAATGTGAATCCAGTTTGATACATTTACTTGGTTGTTCAATCCCAGTGTAGAGATAGGTCTATCCTAGGATCTCCTGACCTCTTAAGTGAATTTTTTTTTTTATTTCACTCTTTATGTTAGCTCTATGGGTCTTGGAAGATTGTGTTTTTTAAAAAACTTCTGATCACCATTAAAACAAAACAAAACAAAACCCTAGAGATGATACAGAATTGTGAGACTCTTCTCTGATCTGACACATTTCTACTGATTACATCTTTGCTGCCCATGATGTTCCTTATTCCAGCTGTACATGGCTAATACCCTTGGAAGAGAACATAGCAATGCTATGACCAAGAAATATAATGACCAGGAAATCTCACCTTTCCTCTTTGGCTAGGGCATTGATCTAAATTAAATAAAATTAATTTAATAAAAGAATTAGGCAGCTAGAGAGGAACAGAATTACGGAGGCATCTGGAGAAGGGACACTGACAATCAGTACACTGAAAGAGGAAGTGGGGCACAGATTTAAATGTCAGTTTTTGTATAGGACATACTTCAACATTTAACCAAAGTTGAAGCTTATTGAGACAAGATAGAACAAGCCCAAAGCCAAAAGTAGTTTACCAAGTGGAGTTTTAATTCCTGCCCCCTGCCTTTTAAACATCGGTCCTAGAATTTTTGTATTTTTATTTTTTAAAGTATTTTAATTCTAGTTAGTTAAACACACAGTATTATATTAGTTTAGGTATATAATGTGATTTAAAAATTCTATATATCACTTGGTACTTATCACTAGTGCCCTTTTTAATCCCTATCATCAATTTAACCCATCCCCCTACCCACCTCCCCTCTGGTAACCTAAGTTTGTTCCCTATAATTAAAAGTCTGTTTCTTGGTTTCTCTCTCTCTCTCTCTCTCTCTTTCTCTTTTTCCTCTATGATCATTTGTTTTGTTTCTAAAATACTACATATAAGTAAAGTCAAATGGTATTTGTCTTTCTCCGACTTAATTTACTTAACATTATGCTCTCTAGTTTCATCCATGTCATTGCCGGTGGCAAGACTTCATTCTTTTCTTATTTTTAAAAAATATTTCATCTATCTATTCATGGGAGACAAAGAAAGAGAGGTAGAGACATGGGCAGAGGGAGATGCAGGCTCCGTGTGGGGAGCTTGCTGCAGAACTCAATACCAGAACCCTGGAATCACACTCTGAGCCAAAGGCAGATGCTCAACCACTGAGGCACCCAGGTGTCCCAACTTATTTTTTTTTTTTTATGGCTGAATAATAATCCATTGTATATATGTACCACATCTTCTTCATCCATTCATTGGTCTATTGGACATTTGGGCTGCTTCCATATCATCGCTATTATAAATAATGCTGTTATACACATGGGGGTGCAAATTTATCCCTTCATATTAGTATTTTTGTATTCTTTGGGGAATATCCAGTAGTTGCTGGTTAGTAGGGTAGTTCTAATTTTAGCTTTTTGAGGACCTTCTATACTGTTTTCCAGAGTGGCTGCACTGGTTCGCATTCCCACCAACAGTGCAAGAGGGTTGCTTTGGCTCCACATCCTCTCCAACATCTGAATTTTCTTGTGTTGTTGATTTTAGCCATTCTGACATATGTGAGGTGATATCTCATTGTAGTTTGGATTTGCATTTCCCTGACCATCAGTGACGTTAAGCATCTTTTCATGTGTTTGTTTAACCATCTATGTATCTTCTTTGGAGAAAAGGCTGTTTATGTCTTCTGCCCATTTTTAATTGGATTGTTTATATTTTGGGTGTAGAGTTTTATTAATTCTTTTATGTTTTGGATACTAACCCTTTATCAGATATGTCATTTGCAATATCTTCTCCCATTGCAAAGGCTATTAATGTTTTTTATTCTTTCTTTTGCTGTGCAGAAGCTTTTTATTTTGATATAGTCCTAATAGTTATTTTTGCTTTTGTTTCCCTTGCTTCAGGAGACATATCTAGAAAAAAGTTGCTGTGGCTGATGTCAAAGATGTTACCCACTGTGTTCTCTTCTAGGATTTTTATAGTTTCATATCTCTCATTTAGGTCTTTAATCCATTTTGAATTTACTTTTGTGTATAGTGTAAGAAAGTGGTTCAGTTTCATTCTTCCACCTGTTGCTGCCCAGTTTTCCCAACACCATTTTTTGAAGGGACTGTATTTTTCCTATTAGATATTCTTTCTTTCTTTGTCAAAGATAATTGACCATACAGTTGTTGATTTGTTCCTGAGTTTTCAAATTTGTTCCTTTGATCTATTAAACATGAGCAGGACTAAGCTTCTACTATCCCCTAGATCAACATTAGACAGGAAACTAAGGATATATAAATTATAAATCCAATTCTGCTTACAATGTGCTGGGTAATTTTTTTTGTTTTATCATCTATATGGGAAAACTATGGCATGCATGCATTTTATGTAATTCTATATAAAGTAAAAAAAGTTCATCTTCAGATTTCAATTGCAATAGTTGATTTAACCAAAAAAATGAGAATCTTGAATTAGAGGCTTGCAGAAATCATTAAACTATTAAATAAAATCTCTTCATCATAAATCCTTGCTATGTATCCAATCAACACATGGCATTATAAAAGGTAAAATTTTATGGAGAGGTAAACGTCATAAATTTTGCACCTGATTAGATCAGCCAAAACAAACAAACCATACTATAGCTGAATAACATATTTTTGTATGAAGAAAAACTGAGTAAACTCTAAGCTAAGAAATTCTGAGTAAACTCAGAGCTAGTTGGCTAAAATACTAAAAGAATTAAGTTGTTGGCAAAACTAAATGAATTATGGTAAAGCTAAAAGCAAATCTAAAGTCAGTATCAGTGAAATGAGAAAGAGAAGGAAAAAGAGAAGATGGAAAAAAGAATGAGTCAGTTTGAAAATGTTTTTAGTAATGCAGCATTAAAAAAACACAGTCTCTGCTCAAAAATGTTATTCTCTTTAGGTGTTAAAGTAAAGCTATTTTGAAGTTAAAATTTTATTCTTTTTTCATACTTCATAATAATATACTACTAATAACTTATTGATCACTTACTATGAGACAGGCATCGTGTTCATCTCTTGCTAGACATTACTTCAATAAGTCCTCCCAAGGATCTTGTGAAGCTGGTATAATTATTTTGAGACATTTCCAGACATAGGCATCAAGGTTTAACAAGTTCCTATATTGGTGATTCACAGTAGCACAGCTAGAAAATCTGATTCAGTATTAAACCCACTCTAAAATCTGTATTCATAACAGCTTATCTTGAATATGAGAAAAGCAATTTCATAGTCTTCTAGGTTTCATAGATTTGTTTACTTATCCCACAAAAAAACACAAATTTTCAAAATATCAGGAAGCATACAGAAGTTTCCAAGTAATCTGCATGGTATTTGCCCATAAAGAATGAATTTTGAGCACATGCACATGGTAAACATTGGTCCATATGGGTAGTGTGTGTGTGTGTGTGTGTGTGTGTGTGTGTGTGTGTATAGTGTAGTGTGTGCTTGGTGATGTTGACAAGGATTTCCCTTCATAATCATTGTTTTGATCTCTGGGGATTAATATCTTTCAGGCAGATTTCCTAAAATTTAAGTTTTGGAAAACATTTCACAATCGTGTTATATAATATAGTATATTGGTAATAATGAATAGGTAAAGCATGAGTGAAGAGGTAGAGATAGTTTGAGAGGACTTTCTTCTACATGGACAACTTTTGGGCAGCCTAAATATATAAAATAAATGGTATGATACTATATACACTTCTGATCATTTTTATGGTTTACAATTTGGAGTTATCTGCATTCTAAACAATCATCACCTATAACAGGCTTTAAAAGATGTTTCACCATGTTAAGAGTATGGTACACAAAATTTTCATGTAATTATATTCTCTTTATTTGAAGGAATTCAGTAAGAAAGAAAAAATACATTTGTCTTATATTTCCTGTAACAAAATAACTATACTTCAATTTATATCCTATTAAACATAGTAAATTAATAGCAGCTGTTTGCAATGACCTTTTATATCCATAGAGAGACAGAATTTCAGTGGAACTTGGAATCACAGAATTGGAATATTTCTTTGGCTTTGACTCCATTCAATATTATGAGACCTCCCAGCACTCTAATATTCCACACACATCTGAATTTGCTGACGTAGTTTCACACATGATTGCATGTGGAGTTAGCCATTCTTTTTTTTTTTTTTTGCTTTTTTCACACTCCCTGATGTCTATTGTTGCAAAGAAAATGTCAGTGATGATATCTAAGCACTGCAAATAAATTATAGCTATTGACTCTATAGGGGTTTCAGACTGACACACCCTATTGAGGCACTAATAGTGGACATTCCAACTCTAAGCTGCTACAGCCATTTTCATATAATTCTGTGTTTCAAAAGGTGATTCCCTACACTTCACTACCAGTTTCTGCAACACATGTGCCTTGTGCTACTAATGCCTTATAAATATTTGAATGAAAGTTTGTTTCAGCTACCCACTCTCCTAGATCCTCACATATGAATCTGTGGTGTAGGAGCTGAGGTCAGTCTGAAACACCAACAGTGAACTGAGAATCACCCACATGTGGCCAGGCCTGTTTTCTTGGGGAGATCTATTTCAACTGAGGCTTCTCTGTCCCTCTTGATCATTGACATTTGACAGTCTTCTTGGCAGACTTTCCATGCAAACATCATCATCCTAAACATATCAGAGGAATACCACTGACACTGTGAATGAAATATTCCTATAGTACTGAAACAGTTACTCTTGTGTGTAAGAAGGAATCCCTCCTGTCTGACTGCCTTTGGGCTGTGACAGTTTTTTACTTGCCTTTGGACTCAAACTAACCATCAACTCTCCTGTATTTCTACTCTGCTAATTATAAATCTGAAGACGTAGTCTCCATAATCATCTTGTGAACCAATTATTTATAGGAAATTAATTAGTATTTATATTCTTTATACTGTCTCTCTCTGTATATAAATATACATACTCTTTATGTAGATATAGATATAGATGTAGATATATACTATTTATTGGTTTCTCTCTGGAGAAACCTAATACTAAATGTAATTATTAAATAACCTAAATAATTATAATAATAAATACATAAATGTAAAATGCTTAAATCCTATAAAGGAGGGTTCTATGTTGATAAATAGAAATGATACATGAGATATATGATGATAAATTTGGAAGCAACAGGAAAAGGAAGGTGAGTCCAGGAGAATTTTAGACATAGAATACTATGGTGTAAATGCTTTGTGTTGTGAAAGACCATGTGGCACATTCCGCAAAGGAGAGGAAAGTCAGGTCTAAGTTATGAAACTAAAAGAACCCATTGTCTTTATAAATAGATATTCAAAATGAAAGCATATATCTGAATTGTATAAACTACATAAAACATAATTTCAAAACTTTTTCAAATAAGATATTTGAACAGATATAAGAACTCCAACTTTGTAATCTCACTAACTCTTTGGATCATATCCTCTATGTTATACCAAGAAAACGTTGGAATCTCAGTTTTATTTAATGTAGGTCACAATTTTCTTACTGCTTTTGAAAATCAGTGTAGCAAATCAGTGTAGCAGTGTTTCTAATAGTTCAAGCATGCTAAATTCAAAAATTACAGTCTGATAGATGCACCCATAATGATAAATTTGTTCTAGTCTCATACTTTACTCTTCTCAATGTGATTTAACAGTTTTTTAATTCATCCTAAAATATACTCTGTAATATAATATCTCTGTTAATGTAAATTTACAAAATTTAACAAAAACAAAACCAAAACCTCTCATCCTTTTGCCATGTAACTCCCTTCATAGTTTGCTCTTGTTCCTGAAATCTGCTGCAAACTCATTATAGGTCTGAAGGAAATAAGAGTTGGTAGGAGTAGACGATGAGTTAAAATTTTCATCTTCCTGAAAGATAAATGATCAAAGCTGGCAAAATGATCTTTATACAGAGGAGGATTAGGCTCATTAGATGGGGTATGAAGTTACTTCTATAGCAAGGGAACATCATCAGCGATTAAGGGATTTGACATATTCAGATTCATTCAAATACACAGTAGCTTCCTACCTCAATATGCAGATTCCCATTCTTTTCCAATCATTTTGCCAAATTGAATATCAGAAATCTGCTGAGACTGTGATGTTAAGTGTAAGCCATTGAATCAAACTCAGTATTTTGTTTTCAACCTCATCTATTCAGCGTGACAATTCTACAAATGTCATAGAAGATTTATGATGCTCTGACTGTGCCTTGAATGAATAATTTAAAATGATCAGCTTCTCATTTTCTGTCTTGAAGTTCCCCATTGAAGTCAGAAGTCCAGCCTAGAGCTGGATGAAAATATGAATCAGATGAAATGCACATTTTAGAATATAAGAAATATCTATTCACATGCATATAGATGAAATATATTATAAAATAATATAGAAGCATTTCAAATCACTGAGGGAAGATGAACAATTTAATAAATAAAATATTTTGGGATAATTAATCTGCATTTTCAACAAGATAGTGATAAAGCTAAATTTATGTTTTATATACCATGCAAAAATGAAATCTAGACAGATTAAAGAAGTAAGTGCATTAAAAAAAAATTAAAAAGGGCAGCCTGGGTGGCTTAGCAGTTCAGCGTCTGCCTTCCGCCCAGGGCGTGATCCTGGAGACCCTGGATCGAGTCCCGCATCGGGCTCCCTGCATGGAGTATGCTTCTCCCTCTGCCTGTGTTTCTGCCTCTCTCTCTCTCTCTCTCTCTCTGTCTCTGTGTGTCTCTCATGAATAAAAAAAATTTAAAAAAAAGAACTGCAAAAAATACAAGTAGAAAATACAGAATTGCTTAATTTTATAATTTTAGAATGAAGGAATTCTTTCAAAAGAAGAGGAAAAATTCAAAAGTTTTTCATAAACTGAAATCATTGATTACATGGATATGTAAATTTTTCTATGACAAAATATAGAATAGGAAATATTATGACAAGTTTCAAGCTGATATAGAAGCAAACAAAATATATGTTACATGGGGCACCTGAGTGACTCAGTTAAGCCTCTGCCTTTGGCTCAGGTCATGATCCTGGGGTCCTAGGATTGTGTATCTATGTATATATATATATATATATATATATATATATATATATACACACACACATATATATGTAAAATTTATATATACATATATATATAAATATTTGTACTTACATAATATGAGCTCATTGTAGTCATTTAGAAAAAGATAACCAATTTAATGAGCAAAAGTATAAAAAACACAAAAAATTAATGCAAATGGACAAATAACACTTGGAAGAAAGCTCAATCTCATTAGTAATTAGCAAAATTCAAATTTAAATAAAAGTGGGATACTTTTTTTTTTACTTACTATATTTATAAACATTAAAGAATTTGATAGTAATTACGTATTCTTGCCAGAAGGATGAATGGTAGACTTTAAGGTAGTAAGGTGCATATATAATCTCAGCAAATCTTTTTTCCAAATGTTTCTTACAGAATATTTTACTCACATGCACATGGATAGGTGTGTGTGTCAGATAAGGAATAATTCGAGAAAAACAAAACTATAAAAATAAAGCACATGCCCACACATACAGTAAGTATATCATTTATGTGTGTGTGTAGGGCGGGGGGAGAGAATGAGAAAGGAATCCTTCAAATAAAGTGTTCTTCCCCATTTGTCTGCTAGCCTACAAATCATTTGTGGAGGTTGGGGCTCCAGTGGCTATCCTTGACATCCTGCTTTGCTCAGGATAGTACTGGTTCACACTTGTTTTCTGTGTTTTCTAATATGAAGTTATTGTTTTTCTAGTCTCTGGGGTACCACAGGTTGACAGCTAATGTCCATCAGTTTTCCCAGTTTGGGATCCCCATGCTCCAACACACATACTTAAGAGTTCCAAGTTGCCCCTTATGAAGAAGCTTATCACCTAGCAACAGAAGAAACTCAAGGCAATTAATTAGTATTATTCTATTTTAAAATATGAATTAATAAAACATTGACAGGCATATTCAGAAAGCAATCAACTACAGAGAGAAGGAGCCAAAAGACAAAAAAGAAAGTCCAACCCTACAGGAAACAATAATTAATGAAAATAATTTAAAAATTAAAAATAGAACACTCACTAAAGAAATTGAGGAAGACACAAAGAAATATTCCATGCTCGTGAAATGGAAGAACAAATATTGTTAAAATGTCTATGCCACCTAGAGCAATCTATACATTCAATGCAATCCCTATCAAAATACCATCAACTTATTTCACAGAGTTGGGACAAATAATCCTAAAATCAGTATGGAACCAGAAAAGACTTCAAATAGCCAAAGGAATGTTGAGAAAGAAACCAAAGCTGGTGGCCTCACAATTCCAGACTTCAAGCTCTATTACAGAGCTGTAATCATTAAGAGAGCGTGGTCCTGGCTCAAAAAAACAAACATATAGATCAATGGAACAGAATAGAGAACCCAGAAATAGACCCTCAACTCTATGGTCAACTAATCTTCAACAAAGCAGGAAAGAGTTCACAATAGAAAAAAGACAGTCTCTTCAACCAACGGTGTTGGGAAAATAGGACAGCTACATGCAGAAGAATGAAACTGGACTATTTCCTCACACCATACACAAACATAGACTCAAAAAAGATGACAGACTTAAATGTGAGACAGGAACCCATCAAAATCCTATAAGAGAACATAGGCAGCGATATCTTCTACCTCAGCCATGGCAACTTGATGCTAGATACATCTCCAAAGGCAAGTGAAGCAAAGATAAAAATGAACTATTGGGACTTCATCAAGATAAAAGGCTTTTGCACAAGGAAGGAAACAGTCAACAAAACCAAAATAGAACCTACAGAATAGAGAAGATATTTTCAAATGACATATCATATAAAGTCCTAGTATCCAAAATCTATAAAGAACTTATCACACTCAACACCCAAAGAACAAATAAGCCAATCAAGAAATGGGCAGAAGACATGAACAGACATTTCTCCAAAGAAGACATACAATTGGCCAACAGAAACATGAAAAAATGCTCAACATCACTCAGCATCATGGAAATACAAATGAAAACCACAATGAGATACCACCTCCCACAAGTCAGAAATGGCTAAACTTAGCAAGTTGGGAAAAAACAGATGTTGGCAAAGATGTGGAAAAAGGGGAACACTTTTACACTGTTGGTGGGAATACAAGCTGATGCGGCCACTCTGGAAAACAGTATGGAGGTTCCTCCAAAAGCTGAAAATAGAGCTACCATCCTACCCAGCAATTGCACTACTGGCTATATACCCAAGGATACAAATGTAGTGATCCAAAGGGGCACCTGCATCCCAATGTTTATAGCAGCAATGTCCACAATAGCTAAACTATGAAAGGAACCCAGATGTCCATCAACAGATGAATGGATAAAGAAGATGTGGTCTATATATACAATGGACTACTACTTAGCCATCCAAAAAAAAGAAGAAAAGAAATCTTGCCATATACCATGGTGTGGATGGAACTAGAGGATATTATGCTATGTGAAATAAGTCAATCAGAGAAAGACAATTATATGATCTCATTCATATGAGGAATTTAAGAAAACAGAGGATCATGGGGGAAGAGAGGGAAAAATAAAGCAAGACGAAATCAGAGAGGGAGACAAACCATAAAAGGCTTCATCATAGTAAACAAACAGAGTTGCTGGGTGTGGGGGTTGGGGTAACTGGGTGATGGACATTAAGGAGGGCACATGATATAATTAGCACTGGTATTATATAAGATTGATGAATCACTTACCTCTACCTCTGACACCAATAATACATTATATGTTAATTAATTGAATTTAAATAAAATGTAAACAATTTTAAAATGCTAAAAATAAAAATTAAAAATAATCAAAACTCTCTGAGTCTATGCTGAGAAATTAGAGAAGTTGTTATATTTGCCAAATTATATCTATTATGTTACTACTAAGAAACATTTTGAGAACTTTAAGGAAAGTCCAGAGAGAAGCTGACTAATGAATGAGACTTCTTTACACAAGCGAATTTTCGAGTTGTTTTTTTCACAGTCTCTCCAGTATGAACTGAGAGAGCTGAGGATCATCAGGCACTTGACCCATCACCATCAGGGATGTTAGTGCTCTGTTGCTGTACTGATTGTGGGGTCTGAGGTTCAGTGGGCAGACTTGCATTTACTCCTCACACCTCCCTTCCACAGGCACCCAAGTAGATCCAAATTAGCTTCTTCAGACTACTTGCTGGTAAACATGAACACTTTAACTTGGATTTGCAGATCATCTGTAAAACACCTCATATCCAGCCTCTTTTTCCATCGTAACATATTAAAATAAACAGACAACAAATAGAATCTAGTTAATGTTTTCCTTGTATTCTACATGCAAACTTTTTATTTAGTTTTTTGTTTTCCTCTCCTCAAGGCTCACTTTAATGCTCACGTCAGGAAATATCATAGTAAAGTATACAGTAGTATCTGAGAGTGATTTTTTTTTTTTTTTTTTGGTTTCTAATTAAACCCACATTAGATTGATACTGGTAGTGACAAAGTATAGACTGGAAAAAGAACAGATTTCAAAGGAGAGGCAGTTCTTAAAGATGTTGGCTTGGGTCCATTGATTTTAAACTTCTAACACTGTCAGTATCTTTATTCTCCCTTTCGTACTTACCAAGATATTTCGAAATATTTTAATATCTATCATTTCAATCTAAAATAGTGTCATATTTTGAGTTACATATACCTAAAGTCTATTTTATGTCATTCCAAAAATATATACTTTGCACATGTACTTTAAGTGATTTAGAAAAGGCTTACTTTTTCCATGTCATTTTGTGCTTTTAATTCTATTTTATGAATGTTTACTTTTAATATTCTCTCTTTTTCCCCCTTAGGCCCATGTTGCTGAGTTTATTGCTGAATATGATTTCCTCTATTTATATAAATTCCCAAATCACATATCTACATCTTTGTTATTCTTTCTCTTTTGTGTCTTGTGTGCATCCACCCTTTCCATACCTTCCATGGTTTAACTTCTTCACCGAAATCTCAAGCCCATATATGACTCAGCAGTGAAACTGTACCCACTTACTCTGTTTGTTATTGATAATAAACTTGAGAAAAAGAAATTTATTTAGATGAAACACACTTTATACAGAGCTCACACAAACATAATGTACAATATCAAACAGCATATAATTGCAAACAAGGCTGAGATATTACCTTGAAAATATGTTAGCTTTCTGTAGTTTTCTTCAGCAAACATGGTAAATAAAATCCCTGATGGGGAAATATGTGTCTATTATTTTTAGTTAAAAAGTAAAATAACAGGTTTATATAATGGTCTGAAGTTTTATAACAGTAAAGAGAGTTTTTTTGAATGGAAGTCACCATAGGGAAATGTTCTTACTCCTATATTTAGAGAGTGTATTTTCTTCTCATGAGTGAAAAGACCACTGGTATGATATAAAAATATGATATAAAAAACAATGTGATATATAAAACAAGATTTCAGTCGTTAGTTAATTGCTTGATCCTCATCAACAATTTTTTCTTATGCTAGAAATTTCCACATGTGTTTTTTTAGATTTGGTCCTAGATTTGATTTTCCTTGACCTTCATAATCAATAGTTATGTGATGCCTATTGGCTAGTAGGATTTCTTTAGCTGAGAATCAGTGACCTCTGGTTTTATACTTATTTCCTCGCCATTTTTATTTTTCAGTTCTTCTTCTTTTTTTTTTTATTTTTCAGTTCTTCTTGACAGTTTTCCAAGCATGTCTTTGATAATGTCATTTGTCACATTAGTTTTCTGATACTTTGCATAATCTCCTTTATTTAAACTTCAGTCATATCTATACCCATAATAAAGCTTCCCTTATTGTACGGCTTTTGTTATTCTCCTTTGAACTATGATGATTTATTCACTAATATATAGGTAACTGGCCTTTTTGATGTTCCAAAATAGCATGGTACATTTCAATGCATATTGTAAATGTTCCTAAACATTTCTTAATTGCTTAAATAATTCTCAACAAATATTCTTGAATGAGAATCCATGGATCAATTACATTCATCTAAAATTTTTGTGTATATACTGATATATAACATCAATTCTCTATAATTATCTAGTTCTAGGTAAACATAACACAACCATAATTATTTTTGTATTTATTATGCTAAAGAAGCACTTAAGATTTAATTGCTATGAGATTCATCCCTGTGTTCACTTGCATAATTTATCTTTTGTTATTTCTAATATCCATTATATAACTTATTCTTTCTTATTTCTTTTTAAAAAGTGAATATGGAATTAAAATTATTAGAAAAATGTATAAGCATCTAAGTGATATACTCTTTCAATTGCACTAATAATGTAATGCAGCTAAAGATTTGGTATAATTATCTTCATTCTTCAGTTTGGTTAAGTAAAATTTTTCATATCTTTTAAAACTCGACCTGAGAAATTATTGTTCTATAGAGCCTTTCAATAAAGCCTAATGATGACAAAATTAATCCATTCCATGTATATGAAGTGTAAAAGAATGTGTGTATGTCTGTGTTGATGGTCTATGAAGAAAAAAACCTAATAAAAATGAAATCAGGTATATAATATATTTCACGGTCTGTAGATATTAAGCATATGGAACATATTATGCTAAGATTTAGTAATCTTCACTAGCTCTGTTCTACTCAAAGAGGGTGAGATTATTGCTATGACTTTTAATCTAAACTCTACAGCCTGCCTATACTAACACTTCACTAACACACCATTTTTCTTATGTTATTCTAATTTTTTAATTTGACCACATTGTTCATATGAAATTAACATAGCAAGATCACCAATGTTGTAAGAAGGAACTATGAACTCACCATCCTCTTGCTCACAATCCAAAAGCCTTGTGTTATCTTTAAGTTTTATCAACAAAGTCTAAGAAATCACAGTATTTCGTAATAAGTATCATCAAACAGATGGCCCCAATTTTGTGGAGAAAAGGCAAAATTGTTTTTCACTGCAGCATTCATCATTGTGAAGGCATAGTCTCCTCATTTGTATCTACTACCTATAGTTAACATTTCATTTCACTAATCTACTACAGACCCAATGACTTTTTTAATATGTCAGAAACATATTTCTGAATAAACTTTTAAAATTGGAATGCTTTTTTAAATCAATGATTAATATTTTTTAAATAAAGTGACTAGTGAGGGCTGACTATTAATGAGGCAACTGTGGCAGAAAGTAGGCAATACAAATCTGAATACATTACAGTTGCCATGATTAAGGGGTTCATTACCTGACGTATTGGTATGATTTCAGGATACAGATTGTTGTTGAGAAAGTTCATACACAAATTTTAGGTGATGCCCTGTCTTATTACTGATAAAACGATGATAGAATAATACTCATATGTAAGTTTACCTTACCAGTTTATGCTACTTGTCAAAGTATCATTATACTAAGAAAACAGACAAAAAAATAGAATAACAATGTAAAATAATATTTTTAAAATTTTTAGTTCTTTCCTCTTCCTATAGTTTTAATGGATTAGTTACCTTACTATAAAAATAGTAGGAAAATAGGTAATGCATACAAACAAAATTTATTTAAGTGATATTATTCTCTTATTCTCTGTTAATTTTTATTAAATGGTATGAAGACTGTAGAAGATAGGAGGAATGAGGAGAGTATTGGTCAGAGAGGAGATACATATCAGAGATGAAGAGAAAAAGACAAATTTTCCATTATGAATCAGATGCCTCCTTTATTTTCTCTTTTCTGTACTCATCAATCATGCAAAATATATGTTGTATATTAAATCTTATAAGCATGCTAATTTATTAACACTGACCAGGTGTGTACAATAATTAATTTCTTTACTGCAACTATTTCTCATTCCACTGGATATACATGAATGTATACTTTCTAACACACTGATTCTTTTTTTTTAACACATTGATTCTTATAAATCCTTGTAAACTTGGTGATGCTTATAAAATATTTCATAAGTGAGTCAAAGCAAATGTGCATCATACTATATTATTTATCATTCTTTGTATGTATAGTTGATCCTCATTATTCATGGATTCTATATTTACCGATTTGCTTACTCAGTAACATTTATTTGTAACCCCCCAAAACAATATTTCTGGGTCATTCACAGATATGCACAGAACAATGAAAAATTTGAGTCATCCAATGTGCACATTCCCAGAGGAGGTCAAACAAAGCGACACTCTGCCTTGTTATTTCAGCTCTTCTACTTAGACAAATGTTCTTCTCATGGTCTATTGAGCACACTTTTTTTTTTTTTTTTAAGATTTATTTACTTATTTGAGAGAGAGAGAGAGAGACAGAGAGAGAGCATACGAGCAAGGGGCAGGGCAGAGGGAGATGAAGAGAGAATCCTGGAACAGACTCCTCACTGAGTGCAGAGCCCAATGTGGGGCTCAATACCGGGGCCTTGAGATCATGACCTAAGCTGAAATTAGGAGCTGTATGCTTAACCAACTGAGCTACCCGGGTGCCTTTAGCACAATTTTTTCTTTTGCATTTGTATGTGTTTTTTCTTTTGTTTCAGTTTTTTTTTTTTTTTTGTGATTTCACTGCTTAAAATAGCCCCAAAGTATAGTGATGAAGTGTTGCCTAGTGTTCCAAAGCACAAGAAGTATCTTACAGAGAAGATACATGATAGATAAACTTCATTCAGGCTTTATTTATACTTCTATTGGTCATGAGCTCAATGTTAATGAATCAGTTTTAGGATACATCCAGAAAAAAGAAAAGCAAACTTTATTTCTGTATGTGAGGCTACTCCAGAAATACTAAATAACATCTATAATGTGAGGTGAAGCTGTGGATACGATGATAAAGAAGCTAAATTGTGGATTCATGAGATGACAGTGGATAATAAAGGTGCTTTGGACAGCATTATTGTGAAGCTGAAAGCCAAAGAAATGTATAGCCACTTTACCCAGGGTCATGAAATTATTAAACCCTTCTTGGCTAGTACTGGCTGATTTGTATATTTTAACAAGACATATGGCTAGAAAATTTTAACTTGTAGATAGATTCTCAGATCAAGAGCCTGTAGAAGAACTTTTAAAAATACCTACTAAGTGCTATACAGGCAGAGAGTTACATATAACAGCACATTTTCAATGCTAATAGGATTGATTTGTTTTACAAAAGTGTTGGCAAATAAAGTATGTAACACACAAGGTCTCTAAAATCTCTGACTTTAAGTCATTCCAATGCCATGCAAATAATTTATGAGGTATATATTAAATAAGAGGCTTTTAAATAGAAACATACATAAAACATGCTTATCTATTGATTAATTGATAAAAATCTTATGGCTAATAGGAACCTAAATCTGTAATTTCCAGGATGAATGATCATGTATTTGCTAAGTCAGAATCAATGTAATAGAATGTAACTCCTGTGAATAGTGAGAATCAAGTATATTCTTTTTAATGGCCACTGAATAGTCCACTTTGTAAATATAAACACTGCTGTAGACTAAATGTTCGTGTCTCCTTAAAATTCATATGGTGAAACCTAATCCTCAATGTGACAATATTTGGAAGTAGAACATTTGGGAGGTAATTGGATGGAGCCCTCAGGAATGGGATTATTGCCCGTATCAAAGAGACTCCAGAGAGCTCTTCTGCACCTCTCTCCACGTGAGAAAAATAAAAGACAGCCGTCTATGAACCAGGAAGCTAGTTCTCATTAGACATTAAATCTTCTGGCACATTGATCTTGGGCTTCTCAACCTCCAGCACTATTAGAAATTTCTTTAATTTATCCAGATATTATTTATATATTTTGTTGTAGCAGCCTGAACAGATTAAGTCAAAAACTGGTATTGCAGGTGAGTTGCTGCTATAACAAATACCTAAAAATGTTGAAGTGGCTCTAGAACTGGGTAAAAGGTAGAGGCTGGAAGAGTTTTAGGTGCATGCTAGAAATGTTGACATTCTGGTGAGCGATCACAAAGAAAGAGGAAAGCTAGAGAGCTGCAGCATGGGTTACAATCAGCAGAGCCAAGAGCTGACTGGGGCCCTGGCAGAAAGTCACAGTGTGGGGCAGCACCCCACCGAGTTATGGGGAGATATTGATGCCACAGTGGGTCCAGTACACAGACCATTAAGCCAAACAAGATTATTATTGAGTCTTAAGGTCTAATGGAATTTGCCCAGTTAGGTTTGCGACTTGCCTGTCACTCCTTTCTTTCCCATTTCTCCCTTTTGGGAATGGAAATAGGTATCCCAAACCTATCCCACAGTTGCATTTGGGAACCACATAACTTGTTTGGTTTTACAGGTTCACAACTGGGGAGGAATTTTGCCTCAAGATATCATCTATATATGATTTAGATGATGTTTAGATGGAACTTTGGAGTTTAGATTTTTAATGTTGATGCAGGAAAAGAAGTAAAGACTTTTGGACTGTTGGAATGAAATTAGTATATTTTGCATGAGAGCAGAGCATGGATTTGGTGGGGGTAGGGATGGGATGTTATAGAATGAATATTTGAATCTCCCCAAAACTCATATGTTGAAACTTAATTCCCAATAAAATGGTATTAGGAGGTGGGATCTTTGGAAATTAATTAGGTCATGAGGATGAAGCCTTTATGAATGGAATTAGTGCACTTGTAGAAGAGGACCAAGAGAAATCCTATGTCCCATTGTCAGAGAGAATAAGGTTGTCCATGAACTTGGAAAAGGGTCCTCACCAGACACTAAATTTGCTAGCACCTTGATTTTGGACTTCCTAGCTCCCAGAATTGTAAGAAATAAATTTGTTTTAAAATCACCCTGCCTATGGTACTCCGTTACAGTAGCCTAAATGGACAAAGGCAACAGCTGGTATAATCTTCCCATCGTATCTCTAACACTTTGACCATAGTGTATAAGTTTGGGAATGACAATAACATATGCTAAAGTAACTTATAAACTAAAACACAGCATAGATATCTTTTATTTCTTTTACCAAATACTTTACATTTGACAAAGGTAGCTAACTAAGACTCATAAACCAAATGCAATCTACCACCTGTTTTTTTTTATAAAAAGTTTTATTAGAACAAAGCTATACCATTTATTTATGTATTATTTATGGCTGCTTTCGTAATACTAATACTGAGTTGTATAGTTATAAAAGTAATCTTATTGCCCTTAAAACCTAAAATATTTACAATCTGACACTTTATAAAGTTTGCTGATCTCTGACAAGACTACATCAGATAAGACATTTCGCATCTCCCTTTAATCTAGTATACATGTTATCATTAATTTCTTATTTTAATCTGCTTACTGAGGCATTTTTTGTAGTTGTAGCAGTAGTATCACCTTCATTCTAGGATATTTGTAAAAATTATGTTTAAAAGGATTTCAAATATCACTGTATCTAATCGTCAGTATTCCTGTAGGTAGACAGAATAAATATAAAATACTATTAAAGTCTCAGTATCAAATCTAGCCCTAAATTAATCCTTAGCATTTTTTCACTTTCTCCATCTAGGTAAGCATGGTGGCTTTGAACAAGGAACATAATCTATCTGAGCCTGAGTAAAATACAATGTTATCTACTGGTTGTTGCTATTTTAAGTGTGAGGAGAATGTTTAGTACATAGAAGACTATCATAAATGGTTGCAATTGTTATTACCATTCTATATTCTGAGCCTCAGCTCTAAAGTCATATTTCCTGGGTTTAATTCTTGAGTGCTCCACTTAAGTCAATTAACACATGTATCTATTGCCGTGTAACAAATTACCCTCAAAACTAATGGCTGAAAATAATAAACACTTTTTATCTCACATTTTTCTGGATCTGGTTCAGGATTTCCTACAAGACTGTAGTCAAGTTATCAATTAAAGTTGTGCTCATCTGAAGGCTTAACTGGGACCAGGGGGTTCACTTCCAAGTTCACACGGATGTTGCAGGAGACCTTGATTCTTGGCTCTCTGTTGGCTAGAAGACTCAGCTACTCACCCATGGCCTCTTCTCAGGATGATTAAGAGTTTATACAACATGGGTAGCCTGGGTGGCTCAGTGGTTTAGTGCTGCCTTCAGCCCAGGGCCTGATTCTGGAGACCCAGGATTGAGTCACACGTCAGTCTCTCTGCATGGAGCCTGCTTCTCCCTCTGCCTGTGTCTCTGTCTCTCTCTCTGTGTGTCTTTCATGAGTAAATAAATAAAATCTTAAAAAAAAAGAGTTTACACACATAATAACTGTTTTTCTTCAGAGCAAGTGATCTGACAGAGATCAAAGGGGAAGACACGTCTTATATGAAGGAATGTCATAAATCAACACTGTAATCACATTCTCTTTATATTGAGAAAGGCACAAAGTCTGGCCCACACTCTATATGGGGGAATTGGGCTCTACCTTTTGAAGGAAGGAGTACCAAAGAGCATATGGACATATATTAAAATTGCCATGCTCAACTTGCCTCAATTTCTTCATCTATAAAAGTGAATATAAATAACAATAAAATGATTGAGTATTGTTTTGATATTAAAAACATGAAAATCACTTTAAAAAGAGCCTCAAACATGATAAGCAGTCTATAAATATTAGTGAATGTTTGCTTTATATGTAACTATACTTTATATAGGATGTTGAGAATCATTAATATCTATCATTTTCAACTTATACTTATTTCTGTATCTCTTACCTGAACTTGAGATTTTTCTTTCTTTGGGAGAAAATTTGTCTCTTAGGTTCAATTATTGACATTGTGAAGACAAAGCTTCCTTGTTTTTGTTTCTTTCATGTAAGAATTGATAGACCTTTTCCTTTACCAAAATGCTGCTCAATTTCATTCTCTGTTAGTGACCAGATATGTATCCTGTGTTGGATATGGCATACATAGATTGCTTATCAAGCAGTAATCATAGCTATATTTCTGCATTTATGGCTAAGATGAACAGAAACATTATTTAGGAATACATGGCTGCCTATTTCTTTGTTTTCTGAAACTAAAAGAGGCCTTTAAGAATAAATTATTGAGGTGTAATTGACATATAAAATTAATATTAGATTCAGGTGTACAACATGATCGTTAGGTACATCCATCTTTTATGTCATATACCATATATTTCTCAGTGTTTTAAATTATTTTTGTTATTTATTTTTTATTTTCTGAAATTTCTCCTTAGAATCAGAGTATCACAAACTACAGTATTTGTAGTGTAGTCTCATTCTGTGAAATATTAAGCTAGAAACCATAGATTATGTCATCAGATATAATGCTTCTCTGGACTGATCGTGGAATTACGCAAGCACATATACACTAATACACAAGGCAGGCAAGTCACATTGTCTCATTCTATCCTCCTCCATTAGGCGTAAGAATGCTTGAGTATATATCCATTTAAAATGCAGTTTTGGGGAGATGCCACATCCGCTTTTTTCATAACTTATTTAATTGCTTAACACTAATTGTTGCATTTGGTTTGGGCCCAAAAGTCCAAATATAAGAATATAATCAAAGTCTATAAAATTTATATCAAGTATGACTTGGTGAGTAGAAAGGCTTTTTATTATGATTGGGAAAAATTGAAACCAGAGATCACAGTTTATAATTTGTAACAGTTTTCAGCTTTAACCTCATTTTCTCTGGGGAAATTTCTCTGACTCTCTTAGAATGGGCAAGGCTTCCTTGTGTTTGATCTCATGGCACTCTATTCTTTCCTTATCAAAGCACTTACCACACACTCTATTCTTTCCTTATCAAAGCACTTACCACACACTACCACACAGTACTTGTGTCCTTGAAGTTTATGTTGTCTGAATTTCAGTAAAGGATCTCTATGATATGTTGGAAGGCACAGTGGATCCTTTGTATACTACTGTATCATTAGTATTTGTGACAAAGTAAGTAAAGTTAGGATGATGTTTACAATATGGCTAGGAAGGATTTGATCTCCTAGAATCTCCCCTCCTTCCACACATACCCTGACCACCCAAAAATGTTTAGTAGGTTCTGGCTAGGATTCTGGAAGGATTTAAATTTATTAATAGATTATGAAAACATAATTAATAAATAATGGTATTTGAAATTATTACCATAAATAAATTCTGGTCAATTGAGATTGGCAGTAGGAGCTTGAGTACTATATTCGACTGCAACTCTTAATACTATCAAAAACAAAGTATTGGAATACATGCAATGGAGGTGCAGCTTATTAAACTCTTTCTTTGTATATTATATTCATAAGTGTCTTTCTAAAGGATTATATAGTCAGCCTGTAATTTGAGTTGAAGTGGACATTAGAAGGCAAAATCATTTTATATTAAACTGTTCAGAACCTTCCAAAGAGTAACCATTAATTATTTAAAAAGCTTAGTAACTATGGTAAGTATTCAATATCTACTATATGTCAGGCACTATGTTTGGTATTTTACAAATGTTACCTCCTGTAATCTATACACCATGCCATAATGCAGTGGATAGACTACCTTGAAATTAGATTTGGATTCAAATCATTAGTTTGCTACTTATATATGCCTGTGATCATGAGCAAGTTAAATACTGTCTTTAAGGATAAGTTTGTTCATCTGTTAAAACAGAGGAAATATTGTTTTCTGGTATCTATTAATCATGCACTAATAATTGATAGTAGTTTTTATTATATTTGTACATATATACAGCTAGCAACCAGAAGAGATTGTACTCTCTCCACGGCTTGTATAATGTACCAGTATTTCCTCTCTTATGTATGTATATATGTATTTATTGAGGTATAACCAGTATACCTTTATTAGTTTCAAACGTACAACATCATGATTTGCTATTTGTACATATTGCCAAATGAGCACCAGAGTAGGCCCAGCTAACATTGTTGCCATATGTAGTTACAGTATGTGCCAGTTTTAAACATATTTTATCTTCTCCATTTCATTTTAAATCATCCATGGCATAACAAATATCCTTTGTTTCATTTCCATTTCAATATCATATCTTAACTACTTCCCGATCTCGGGAGAACACTCCCACTTTGTATACCTTTGTGTATGCCTTTGTGTTCATAAAAACATATCTGCATAATTGCAAAGCACCTTCTGTTTTTTAAATAAAAATACAGTAGAAGACTTAAATGGTTGTAAACACTTGCCCCTTCCTAGGTTATCCAATGAATGATAAGTACTCTAAAGACTTTAATATAGATACTTGTGGTCCCCTAGAGTAGTTCAAATTCTACATTTCAGGTCAGTTTTTAAAGAATCATTTCTATGACTTGTCACCAATAAAATCCAGATCTTTATAGTTTTCACAGGAATTAAGTTTTTTCACTGAAGACAATTTAATTATATATTTTCTCTTTTCATTTCTGACATATGCTTATGTTTGGTACTAAAAATATCTTCTGAGAGACTTGTATATCAATAGTGTCTAGAATTAAATCATTTAAGCAGAAGAATGCAGAGTATGGAATGTCAGATAAGATACTACTTACGAAGAAACTCCATGCACATCATGATTTCCAAGCATATAAATTAAAAAAAAATTACATCTCATAATTCAGAATTTTGAAACTCTACAAGAGTTTTAAGAATTATAATTCATATTCTCAAAGAACTAAGAATTCTATATTTAGTACTCTATGCATAATAAATAATAAACTAATTGGCCATAATATTTTTAGAATTGATGAGGCATCTCTTGCGGATGAAATCACATACCAAATGTCTTTAATGTTCTTCTTATAGTTCTCTGAGTAACTTCTATAAATTATATTCTCAAATTAAACTGGACAAAACAGAATATTCCAAATAATCTACTTAAATTGATCAGAAATTAATATGAAGTTCAAAAATGATGTAAATGTTGAACATTCTTTATAATATATAATATCTATTTTAAACTATTTAGTAACTTCCTTTTAAGATTCTATCATTATCTCTAATTTACCTACAAAATCCCATCATGAAAACCTATTAACTAACTTAAATTGATTCAAGAAACAATGTAAGCTGGTTTTCTAATAAAGTTAAGTAATGCAACTCAGTAGATTTTCTGTGAAGAGAATGAGCTCCAACCTCTTATTAGACTTGTAAATGTAAATTTTAAATGGAAACATTCTTTTGAATATGAGAGCAGTTTATAGTCTTATCCTGGCACAAAGTAACATAATAAACTGCTAGAATTTTAATTTAAAGCAAAGTTTAAAGGTTATTGTGGTTTGCCAAGATTATCCTTCATAAAAATTTCTTGAATGTTTATTTGTCAACAACTTATGTGATTATTCTAAATTAATATGAAACCAAAAGTGAACCCAACACTCTCAAATACTTTTGGAAAGCAAGAAACTTTTTTTTTTTTTTTTGGTCATGCTTTAATGGCTATGCCAATAAAATAAAGGAATCTGAATTAAATAAGGAGATTGGGGGAGGGTAATGAGAAAGCAAGTCAGCTTTTGCAGTAAGAACTACTATTAGAAATTTAAAGAGACATTATTTTATCTCTAGGTTTCAAAAAACTTTATGAGAGTCAAACTAGTGGTGCTTCTTTTTCTTTCAAGATTTTATCAGTGGTAATAATTTTACTTTGGAGCAAATGTTATACATTTTTGATATTCCTATACCGTTTAGGAAGATGACTTGTGTTGGAGACCACATTTTTCTTGTTTTCTTTTTTTTAAAAAGATTTTATTTATTTATTCATCAGACACACACACACACATACACACACACACACACACACACACAGAGGCAGAGACACAGGCAGAGGGAGAAGCAGGCTCCATGCCAGGAGTCCAACGTGGGACTCGATCCTGGGTCTCCAGGATCATGCCCTGAGCCGAAGGCAGGCGCTAAACCACTGAGCCACCCAGGCATCCCTGAGACCACATTTTTCAAGTGTGTTTTTATTATACATCAGCCAGGGACTGAGTCAAGTGAGAGAGGGTAGCTCAAATATCTCCTTTTTCTAAGCACAAACTAAAATCAGTAGCATCTGTCTTCTTTCTAAAACTCAGATCTTTCAAAAGTTAGCATCACTCATATCTGTGCACGTAGACAGATATACATATGGCCTACAGTGACTGAGTTGTGTGAGGCTTTCAAAGACATCAGATACAATATTTTGTGTGCCATACAATCAAGAATTGCAGAATAACATGTGAGACTAGCTATAATATCAGCCAAAATATGAAATGTAGCCCGTTGCTACTTCAGCCTGGTAGAGGACATATCCACATGTACCACTGGTGCTCAAGCCTAAACTTGGCGGGGACACAGGCAACACAGTAAAAACAAAACTAAACAAAACAAAGAAACAAAACAACAGTGTATTATTCTCTTTCTGTGTATAGGAAAGAGGGAATTAAGCAATCATCCAATGGTGGTCATGCCTTTGTATATATTAGTGCAGTCAAGATCTGACTTTAAAGGCAACTTGGATAAATTGGAGAAGTAAAAAGAGTTGAGACAAAAGATTTGAGTTTATACTGTTGGAAGGCAGTCATCAAGCTGAATCACCACCACCCCCCTCATTCTGTGAAAATTGCAAAAGAAACATTGTTCTAACATAGAATTATTATTTATGTGTCTAAATTGCTTCAAGATTAAAGGAATCCACCTGAAATAAATATGTAACAATCACAACTACAGTCATTGTCTGATTTTAAATAGATTTTCATGAGGCCATTGGTTTAATAACAGCTTTTCAGGAAAACACATGCAGCCAGACTTCAGAGCATTTCAATTTTGGAAAAGTCACTTCTATTTTATTATCATGATGTTTAATGTGTCACTCACACTTTGGGGATCAATATAGGTTGAATAGGAAAGACAAAAACAGAAATTTACAACTCTGAAAACTAATGAATGTCCTTCTGATTATTGTTTTTAAGACTTTATTTATTTATTCATGAGAGACACAGAGAGAGAGGCAGAGACACAGGCAGAGGGAGAAACAGGCTCCATGCAGGGAGCCCAATGCTGGACTCCATCCCAATGCTGGACTCCATCCCATGACCCTGGGATCACAACCTGAGATGAAGGCAGATGCTTAACCAGGTGAGCCACCCAGGTGCCTCTGTCCTTCTGATTATTAAGAAATTACTGCCATGTTTATATGAGCTTTGTATTGAGTGATAAGGACAAATTGAAATTAATACAATGGAGTACAGAAGCCCTTATGAATTATGATTTTTTTTTACCTCACAGACTGTGTTAAGCATGCATACAAAGACCACAACAGCAAATTCCTTATATAAGCTCTAATATTTATCACAAAAAGCAATCAAGACACATCAAATTTATTCTTCTTTTCGCATATGTACGTTTGAGGTCTGTGTCTTCTAAGTTATACCAGAACAGCGTTTGAAGTGAAGAAGCTATTAAAGTGGGAGTTCTCCAGAATGTAAAGCAGGTAAAAGCAAACCTGCTCTGATTCAAGTCTATTTTGAACGCTCAGAACATTATTTACTTGGCTCTCCAGAAGCCTCCCTCACCACTATAACCAGGGTTGTGTATCTCTAGAACCCCTTTAATTTGTAGAGCACCATTTCAAAAATACCTACAGGGATGTTTACGTGGCTCAGTTGGTACAGCATCTGACTCTTGATTTCAGGTCTTAGTATCAGGGTTGTGAGTTTGAGTGCCCCCCCCCCCCCCACCAATTTGGAAGCCTACTTAAAAAAAATACTACCTATAAAAATAATGTGCATTTCTTTCTCTTCCTCCCTATCCAAATAATTTGGCATGGTAAAGAGTCTATTGGCACACATGAACAAAATCTTTCAGTAATTTCAATGGCATTTGATATGTACATAACACACCTGAAGCTGCTGGGCCTTTGTGCTTGTTTGGCGTAGGCTTTAAAATCTGGAATACTTAAAATTTTATGAAGTGCAGGGAAAAAAAATGGAATAACGATGGGATAGCATCCAGGTATTTTCGTAGATTATCATTCTTAGAAAGTTTTGCATAAATGTCTTCAAACCATTTTGTGAATTTTGCTCTCCAGGAGGATATAACAGTATAAATTTTTCATCCGGCCTCTACTTTCATTAACTCTTTACATATGTGAGAAAACACTTTGTGTTTGAGGGCTATGACTTAAAATGTAGATACTCACTGGTAAAAATATTTTCTCGTTGTTGCGCCCATGGTCATAAGCACAACATTCAAATGTTGCCCACCTGAATAGTACTTATGAAGAACTTAAAGAAAGTCTGTATCTGATAAATGCTATGTATGTGATGTTATGATCTTCTCTGGCTCCCCTAGTGGATTGTTTACTGTATTCCCTCTTGTTATATTGAACACATTGTAGACGGTTTGAAACACTCAAATCTTGGCAAAATCCAGGGTCATTACAAGTTGTCCTCATTAATGGTATGCAGGCCTCTGTCTTCTTTTATTCACTCCACCCCCAGCTTCATTTTACAACTTCCAGGATTCGTGAGATCACGCATATTTCCCTGGATTAGTGATGAACTGCAGATTACTCCTTGAAATCAATGACTAAAAGGGAGGAAGCAAATCAGAATGAACAAACTCTGAAGGGAAGAAAGCTCTAGTCTTTAAACATCAGAAAATAGAGGAGGAGACAGCCAGGGATACTCTTGAATCTGAAGTTAAATGTGGCTGAGTTACAAAAGCAGGGCAGGGAAAGTAAAGCCCATTTTTGGTCTAACTGTGAAATTAGTGAAGAACTCAGACACTTAATAAATCCTTTTGTTGTATTACTTAGAACTTTTTCTCTTGTGGATGATTTGTTGCCAGAAGCATTCCTATTATATAATTTGTACTTTCACAGATTTTCCCCACCACTCTTGTCTACTTTAAGTGTCCCTTACAGATTCATGCTGAAACCTAACAGGATCTGCTGCAAATTCCTTTTACACTTTGCCCTGAGAATATGGAATGTGCTTTCCCTTCACTTCTCTGCCATGGGAATTAATTACCTGCAGTTTTCAGCACAGTGTGAAAGTCTTATCTGCTTTCTTTGGCAGTAAAATATTACTGCAAAGCTTTAAACTAGTTTTGAAGTTTTATTGTCTTTTTTCCCCCTAGGTTTTAATTATGGATGTTTAAAATATTTTATGTCAGTAGGTAATCTCATAGTTATTATGGTAAAAAACAATGAAAATAATCAGACTGAATTAAACTATGAAAATAAAACTTTATATACAAGGCTGGGCAAGGTTTTAAAGACCATTGTTTTACTGGGTGTTGCAGAATTTTAGTGATTTGTGTAAAGAAGAATCAATATTATTTACTAATAGGCAAAAAAGTGGGTTATTTTCCAAAAATGCATATCCATTACATTTAATCAGATCCAGATGATAATACTAATATTTATGATGGATCCCAACCTCAAAACATAACATGAGAACGGGAAGAAATAATGATTCAAGCCTTACAGTTCCATGGAACAGTATGTGTTCCTGGTTTTAGGGGGAAATTAAAGTTATAAAGTTGGAAAGAGTGAGAAAACAAACAGCCATTTTATGTTCTGAGAGTATACTTAACTTCTTTAGTACATGGTGGTTTAAGTTATGTAATGATTTTCTTTTTCTGAACTTAAAGAAAATAAACAAATCAAAATGAATAAATTAAAATAATTGATATGCTTCCAGATAAACTAGATATTCTAAAACATCAAACTTTATGACAACTCATTTTTAGTTTATGAAAAAGGCAATGCTAAAGGCCAAAATGTGTAAGTCTTATATTTGGCCTGCAAAATTTTAAATATTTTTATTAACTTTTTACACATTTTACCTCTCTTTTTTATGGTCTACTGAGCTCATATTCAATTATGTGTACACTGTCTGGATATTTCAAACTAAATGTATTCTCACTGATTTTTTTTTCTGTAGTCAATCTATACAGTGCATACATTCAATCTAACTTAGAAAGTGAGATATAATATTATGTGTGGTAGTTTAAGTTGTTTATTTTAGATTTTTCTTGTTTCCTGACTTAGACCTGAATTACCATAAACTTCCCTCTAAGCATAGCTTTGCTGCATCCCAAAGATTTGGGACCATTGTGTTTCCATTTCATTGTCTCCTTATATTTTTTTTATTTCATCTTTGATTTCTTGGTTGACCCAGCCATTGTTTGGTAGCATGTTATTTAAGCTCCATGTGTTCTTTCTATATTTTTCTTTGTGATTGATTTCTAGTTTCATAAACTGTGATCTGGAAAGATGCATGGTATGACTACAGTCTTTTTGAATTTGTTGAGAGTTGTTTTCCAAACTTGTGGTCTATTCTTGAGAATATTACATATACACGTGAGACAAATGTTTATTCTGTTTTAGGGTAGAATGTTCTAAATATGTCTGTTAGATCTGTCTGGTTATATTGTTATGTTCAGTGGGGTTGTTGAGTTCTCTTAATCTATTTTCACTTTTTATTATTCTTTTTTCTCTATCCTGTTCAGTTTGATTGCTTTCCATTATTCTGTTCTTTAGGTTGCTGATCCATTTTTTCATTTCTACTACTGATTTCCTCTATTGTATTTTTAATTTCAGTTATTGAATTCTTTATCTCTGATTGGTTCTTTTTTTGTTTTTTGTTTTTTTATCTCTTGTTGAGGGTCTCACTGAGATCCTTCATTGTTTTCTCAATTCCAGTGAATATCTTTAAGACCATTACTTTAAATTCTTAAATTCTCTATCAAGCATATTACTTATGTTTGTTTTATGTAGCTCTCATCCTATTGTTTTGTCCTGTTCTTCCATTTGAGAGATATTCTTCTGTTTCCTCATTTTGACTAACTGTGTCTGTTTCTGTGTGTTAGGAAAGCCAGCTACATCTCCTGCTCTTGAAAGTAGTACTCTTATAAAGAAGAGGTGCTGTAGTGCCCTGCAGTGCACATTTTGTAGGTTAGCCAAAGTAAAGCCCCTGGATCAATTCCAGAGAATTGTTCTTCTTGCCCTTCAAGAAGAAAATTTAGGAAGCCAACACAATTTAACTTCTTTAAAACTGTGATTCATCTCATTCCTTTTAATTACATGCTTCATCTCATTCCTTTTAATTATCCCACAATGATTAAAATGGAAAAAACAACCCGTATGCTTGACTTAGTGCATAGCAAGAAAAGGAGTGGCAAATGAGGATGAGTTCCATTCTGCAGACATTTTTGTTTGAGGAATTCTGTAGGTAAAAGTAGATGCTAACATGATTACAGAGAGGGGTTATCAGGTTGAAACTGTCAGCAACGTAGTAAAGAAGAGTTTATACAGCTTTTCTTTGTTCTAGGACATAGGCCTGAGGTCTTAACTATTGATAGGACCATGGTATTTTTTCTCAATGTGTTTGGAAATCATTGAAATGAGCATCTTGAGATTTAGAAATCTTTTATACTATGAGTGAGTTATAAAATACCATTGAAGATATATTACATGTCATAATCTGTTTTATTTATAGATAAAGTATCATGAAAAATGTTGTGAGAAAAAAACTGAGAAAGTTTGTGGAATTTCTTTCATTATTTAGGACTCCTTGAAGATACAAAATGAACTGGATCTAATTAAATTAGTAGCTATATTTTGATAAATATATGCATGATTTTCCATTACATAACAAAAGAAAAGCAAAAGAAATATAATAGAGTCCTTCCTGTAAAGAAGAAAGATGAGACATGTGCTCATTTGGGAGTTATTTTTATAAAAATATATTTCTTCAAATTTATTATATTCATGTCATGAAAAGCACCAAAACTCAAAACTGCAGTAAAGAGAAGAATGATACATATGTTTTTGTGTATAAAATGCAATTTATTTTATTCTCTGCATAGAAAATAACTGTAAAGGAAAGCAAGATTGTAGATATATTATTTATATAGAAGCTTTTATGTTAGTGTCTTAAGGTTTCTAAAATATTAACTTGACCCTTTGTAAAGAAGGATTTTATTAAAACCACCTTTTTTATAAATGAGGAAATTAGATTGTAGACAGTTTGATATAAGGCTTTGGAACAGAAACTCTGGCTTAAAGTAGTTCCGAATTTTCACAGCTCAATTATTGGAGAGACACTTCAATTTACCATGTAATAATAATGGCAGGAGTAGAACAAAAGGTGAAAAGAAAGAATAGTTCTGCAGTCAATATTACAATCTGGAGTTATTCATTTCAAAATTATCTATTGGCTATTATATCTGTCAAGAAGACATGTATACACACAATTATATAAGATATCATATCAAAATTTGAACAAAATATTATGAAACTATAGATGTGAAAGTAGGTAATTTTCTTAGATAATTGAAATTTTTTGAGAGTAAATTGTCCTTGAAGGAAAACAACTTGACTTTCAAAAGCCAATGGCTAGATTATCTGCCTCAGATCTGCTGGTCACAGTGAGGCAATCTGGGAGTGCTATTGCTACCAACAGATTCCATTTAGGAAAACTCACTTCTCACCACATGCCAACCAATAGTGTAGCCTGATTTATCTACAGCTATGGCAACAATAAAACTCAAGTGGCTGACTCATGACCCACTGGTAGTGTTGGATCTGATTAGTTCCCAAAGGTTACCTCAATAAAGCCAGAGAGGGTGCCAGAAGGGCCATGCTAAATACAAACAGGGCAACTGCCAACTAAAATTGATACTTTACATAGGATTAAAAATCTCCTAATGTAATCTTTAATTTGTACATGATACAATTAAAATACTTTGTCATACCAAGAACCAAGAAAATCACAAATTAAATGACAAAAGACCAATGCCTAGATAAATCAAGTATTGGAAATATCTGACAAAAATTTTAAAGCTGAAATCTTAAAAAAGATTCAATAAGTAATTATGAATTTATTATCAGTAGAGAAATAGAATTTATAAATATAGACCAAATTGAAATGTTGAAATGAAAAAAAGTAACTAAGTTAAAAACTCATTGGAAGAAATCAACAGTCCAGTGAAATCAGTAAAGGTGAGGACTGATCAATAAAATGTATTCAATTTGAAAATAGAAAAAAGAGCCTGAAAAGATACAAAAAACAGGCTCTTAGGAACCAGTAGGAAAATAAAGAATTAATATTTGTATCTTTGGAGTTCCAGAAGGTAAAGAGCAAAAATGTAGGGTTGAAAGATATTCAAAATAATAATGGCTGAAAATTTCCCAAATTTGGTGAGAGATAGAAACATATATTTCAGAAGTGAACTACAAGTAGAATAAATGCAAAAAATTCACACCAAAATTCATCATAATTAAATTTCTGCAAACTAAAGACAAAAATCTCAAAAGAAGTTAAGGAGAAGCAAGGCATTACTACAAACACAAACACACACACAGCAAATGAAAATGAACTTCTCATTAAAAATCATAGAGGGCAAGATGGCGGAAGAGCAGGGTCTCCAAGTCACCTGTCCTCAGCAAATTACCTAGAAAACCATCCAATCATCCTGAAAACCTACGAATTCGGCCTGAGATTTAAAGAGAGACCAGCTGGAACGCTACAGTGAGAAGAGTTCGCGCTTCTATCAAGGTAGGAAGACGGGGAAGAAGAAATAAAGACACAAAAGGCCTCCAAGGGGGAGGGGCCCCGAGGAGCCGGGCTGAGGCCGGGGCGAGTGTCCCCAGGACAGGAGAGCCCCGTCCCGGAGGAGCAGGAGCTGCACCGACCTTCCCGCGGAAAGGGGCTCCCGGGGAATTGGAGCAGGATCCCCAGAAAGGCGGGGATGCCCTCGGGCTCCCTGGGACAGTAACAGAGGAACTGCGCCCCGGAGAGTGCGCCGAGCTCCCTAAGGGCTGCAGCGCTCGGCGGGACCCGGAGCAGCTCGGAGGGGCTCGGGCGGCGGCTCCGCGGAGGGGGCTGCGGGGCTCCGGGAACAGCTCAGCGGCGGCGGGCGGCGGCTCGGGCGGAGGGGGCTGCGCGGCTCCGGGAACAGCTCGGAGGGGCTCGGGCGGCGGCTCCGCGGAGGGGGCTGCGCGGCTCCGGGAACAGCTCAGCGGCGGCGGCTCGCGCAGAGGAAGAAGCTCCGCGCGGAGGGGGCTGCGCGGCTCCGGGAACAGCTCGGAGAGGCTCGGGCGGCGGCTCCGCGGAGGGGGCTGCACCGCCGGGAGCGCGAATCCAACAGCGCAGGCCCCGGAGCACAGGGCGCCGGGACACAGCCCAGGATCCGGCCTCCCCCGGGACAGGCAGAGGCCGGGAGGGCCCAGGACAGCAAGGACGCTCCTGCCTGGAACTGAGCAGATCAGCGGCCCCGCCCCGGAGCCCCCAGGCCCTGCAGAAGGAGAGCCCCGGAGCTACTGCGGGGGCTGGATCCAGGGTCCCAGAGCTGCCCCCGCCACTGTGGCTTCCTCCCGGGGCCTCACGGGGTCAACAACCCCCACCGAGCCCTGCACCAGGCAGGGGCAGAGCAGCTCCCCCAAGTGCCAACACCTGAGAATCAGCACAGCAGGCCCCTCCCCCAGAAGACCAGCGAGACGGACCAGTTCCAAGGGAAGTCAAGGGACTTAAACTACACAGAATCGGAAGATACTCCCCCGTGGTTTTTTTTGTTTTTTTGTTTTTGTTTTTGTTTTTGTTTTGTTTTGTTTTGTTTTGTGCTTTTTTTTTTCTCTCTTTCTTCTTGATTTCTGATTGCTTCCCCCACCCCCCCCTTTTTTCTTTTTTCTCCTTTCTTTCTTTTTCTTTCTTTTTCTTCTCTTTTTCCTCTATTTTTTTCTTCTTTCTCTTTTTTCTTTTTCTCTTTTCTTTCCTTCTCTCTCTTTTTCTCCTTTTCCCAATACAACTTGTTTTTGGCCACTCTGCACTGAGCAAAATGACTAGAAGGAAAACCCCTCAAAAAAAAGAATCAGAAACAGCCCACTCTCCCACAGAGTTACAAAATATGGATTACAATTCAATGTCAGAAAGCCAATTCAGAAGCACTATTTTACAGCTACTGGTGGCTCTAGAAAAAACCATAAAGGACTCAAGAGACTTCATGACTGCAGAATTTAGATCCAATCAGGCAGAAATTAAAAATCAATTAAATGAGATGCAATCCAAGCTAGAAGTCCTAACGACGAGGCTTGACGAGGTGGAAGAACGAGTGAGTGACATAGAAGACAAGTTGATGGCAAAGAGGGAAACTGAGGAAAAAAGAGACAGGCAATTAAAAGACCATGAGGATAGATTAAGGGAAATAAATGATAGCCTGAGGAAGAAAAACCTACGTTTAATTGGGGTTCCTGAGGGCGCGGAAAGGGACAGAGGGCCAGAATATGTATTTGAACAAATCCTAGCTGAAAACTTTCCGAATCTGGGAAGGGAAACAGGCATTCAGATCCAGGAAATAGAGAGATCCCCCCCTAAAATCAACAAAAACCGTTCAACACCTCGACATTTAATAGTGAAGCTTGCAAATTCCAAAGATAAGGAGAAGATCCTTAAAGCAGCAAGAGAAAAAAAGTCCCTGACTTTTATGGGGAGGAATATTAGGGTAACAGCAGACCTCTCCACAGAGACCTGGCAGGCCAGAAAGGGCTGGCAGGATATATTCAGGGTCCTAAATGAAAAGAACATGCAACCAAGAATACTTTACCCAGCAAGGCTTTCATTCAAAATGGAAGGAGAGATAAAGAGCTTCCAAGACAGGCAGGAACTGAAAGAATATGTAACCTCCAAACCAGCTCTGCAAGAAATTTTAAGGGGGACTCTTAAAATTCCCCTTTAAGAAGAAGTTCAGTGGAACAATCCACAAAAACAAGGACTGAATAGATATGATGACACTAAACTCATATCTATCAATAGTAACTCTGAATGTGAACGGGCTTAATGACCCCATCAAAAGGCGCAGGGTTTCAGACTGGATAAAAAAGCAGGACCCATCTATTTGCTGTCTACAAGAGACTCATTTTAGACAGAAGGACACCTACAACCTGAAAATAAAAGGTTGGAGAACCATTTACCATTCAAATGGTCCTCAAAAGAAAGCAGGGGTTGCCATCCTTATATCAGATAAATTAAAATTTACCCCGAAGACTATAGTGAGAGATGAAGAGGGACACTATCTCATACTCAAAGGATCTATCCAACAAGAGGACTTAACACTACTCAATATATATGCCCCGAATGTGGGAGCTGCCAAATATTTAAACCAATTAATAACCAAACTCAAGAAATACCTTGATAATAATACACTTATACTTGGTGACTTCAATCTAGCTCTTTCTACCCTGGATAGGTCTTCTAAGCACAACATCTCCAAAGAAACGAGAGCTTTAAATGATACACTGGACCAGATGGATTTCACAGATATCTACAGAACTTTACATCCAAACTCAACTGAATACACATTCTTCTCAAGTGCACATGGAACTTTCTCCAGAATAGACCATATACTGGGTCACAAATCGGGTCTGAACCGATACCAAAAGATCGGAATAGTCCCCTGTATATTCTCAGACCATAATGCCTTGAAATTAGAACTTAATCACAACAAGAAATATGGAAGGACCACAAACACGTGGAGGTTAAGGACCATCCTGCTAAAAGATGAAAAGGTCAACCAGGAAATTAAGGAAGAATTAAAAAGATTCATGGAAACTAATGAAAATGAAGATACAACCGTTCAAAATCTTTGGGATGCAGCAAAAGCAGTCCTGAGGGGGAAATACATCGCAATACAAGCATACATTCAAAAACTGGAAAGATCTCAAATTCAAAAGCTCACCTTACACATAAAGGAACTAGAGAAAAAGCAACAAATAGACCCCACCCCCAGCAGAAGAAGAGAGTTAATTAAAATTTGAGCAGAACTCAATGATATCGAGACCAAAAGAACTGTGGAACAGATCAACAGAACCAGGAGTTGGTTCTTTGAAAGAATTAATAAGATAGATAAACCATTAGCCAACCTTATTAAAAAGAAGAGAGAGAAGACTCAAATTAATAAAATCATGAATGAGAAAGGGGACATCACTACCAACACCAAGGAAATACAAACGATTTTAAAAACATATTATGAACAGCTGTACGCCAATAAATTAGGAAATCTAGAAGAAATGGACGCATTCCTGGAAAGCCACAAACTACCAAAACTGGAGCAGGAAGAAATAGAAAACCTGAACAGGCCAATAACCAGGGAGGAAATTGAAGCAGTCATCAAAAACCTCCCAAGACACAAGAGTCCAGGGCCAGATGGCTTCCCAGGGGAATTCTATCAAACGTTTAAAGAAGAAATCATACCTATTCTACTAAAGCTGTTTGGAAAGATAGAAAGAGATGGAGTACTTCCAAATTCGTTCTATGAGGCCAGCATCACCTTAATTCCGAAACCAGACAAAGACCCCACCAAAAAGGAGAATTACAGACCAATATCCCTGATGAACATGGATGCAAAAATTCTCAACAAGATACTAGCCAATAGGATCCAACAACACATTAAGAAAATTATTCACCATGACCAAGTAGGATTTATCCCTGGGACACAAGGCTGGTTCAACACTCGTAAAACCATCAATGTGATTCATCATATCAGCAAGAGAAAAACCAAGAACCATATGATCCTCTCATTAGATGCAGAGAAAGCATTTGACAAAATACAGCATCCATTCCTGATCAAAACCCTTCAGAGTGTTGGGATAGAGGGAACTTTCCTCGACATCTTAAAAGCCATCTACGAAAAGCCCACAGCAAATATCATTCTCAATGGGGAAGCACTGGGAGCCTTTCCCCTAAGATCAGGAACAAGACAGGGATGTCCACTCTCACCACTGCTGTTCAACATAGTTCTGGAAGTCCTCGCCTCAGCAATCAGACAACAAAAAGACATTAAAGGCATTCAAATTGGCAAAGAAGAAGTCAAACTCTCCCTCTTCGCCGATGACATGATACTCTACATAGAAAACCCAAAAGCCTCCACCCCAAGATTGCTAGAACTCATACAGCAATTTGGTAGCGTGGCAGGATACAAAATCAATGCCCAGAAATCAATGGCATTTCTATACACTAACAATGAGACTGAAGAAAGAGAAATTAAGGAGTCAATCCCATTTACAATTGCACCCAAAAGCATAAGATACCTAGGAATAAACCTAACCAAAGAGGTAAAAGATCTATACCCTAAAAACTATAGAACACTTCTGAAAGAAATTGAGGAAGACACAAAGAGATGGAAAAATATTCCATGCTCATGGATTGGCAGAATTAATATTGTAAAAATGTCAATGTTACCCAGGGCAATTTATACGTTTAATGCAATCCCTATCAAAATACCATGGACTTTCTTCAGAGAGTTAGAACAAATTATTTTAAGATTTGTGTGGAATCAGAAAAGACCCCGAATAGCCAGGGGAATTTTAAAAAAGAAAACCTTAGCTGGGGGCATCACAATGCCAGATTTCAGGTTGTATTACAAAGCTGTGGTCATCAAGACAGTGTGGTACTGGCACAAAAACAGACACATAGATCAATGGAACAGAATAGAGAACCCAGAAGTGGACCCTGAAATGTACGGCCATCTAATATTCGATAAAGGAGGAAAGACTATCCATTGGAAGAAAGACAGTCTCTTCAATAAATGGTGCTGGGAAAATTGGACATCCACATGCAGAAGAATGAAACTGGACCACTCTCTTTCACCATACACAAAGATAAACTCAAAATGGATGAGAGATCTAAATGTGAGACAAGATTCCATCAAAATCCTAGAGGAGAACACAGGCAACACCCTTTTTGAACTTGGCCACAGTAACTTCTTGCAAGATACATCCACGAAGGCAAAAGAAACAAAAGCAAAAATGAACTATTGGGACTTCATCAAGATAAGAAGCTTTTGCACAGCAAAGGATACAGTCAACAAAACTAAAAGACAACCTACAGAATGGGAGAAGATATTTGCAAATGACATATCAGATAAAGGGCTAGTTTCCAAAATCTGTAAAGAACTTATTAAACTCAACACCAAAGAAACAAACAATCCAATCATGAAATGGGCAAAAGACATGAAGAGAAATCTCACAGAGGAAGACATGGACATGGCCAACATGCACATGAGAAAATGCTCTGCCTCACTTGCCATCAGGGAAATACAAATCAAAACCACAATGAGATACCACCTCACACCAGTGAGAATGGGGAAAATTAACAAGGCAGGAAACAACAAATGTTGGAGAGGATGCGGAGAAAAGGGAACCCTCTTACACTGTTGGTGGGAATGTGAACTGGTGCAGCCACTCTGGAAAACTGTGTGGAGGTTCCTCAAAGAGTTAAAAATAGACCTGCCCTACGACCCAGCAATTGCACTGTTGGGGATTTACCCCAAAGATTCAGATGCAATAAAACGTCGGGACACCTGCACCCCGATGTTTCTATCAGCAATGGCCACAATAGCCAAACTGTGGAAGGAGCCTCGGTGTCCATCGAAAGATGAATGGATAAAGAAGATGTGGTTTATGTATACAATGGAATATTACTCAGCAATTAGAAACGACAAATACCCACCATTTGCTTCAACGTGGATGGAACTGGAGGGTATTATGCTGAGTGAAATAAGTCAATCGGAGAAGGACAAACAGTGTATGTTCTCATTCATTTGGGGAATATGAATAATAGTGAAAGGAAATATAAAGGAAGGGAAAAGAAATGTTGGGAAATATCAGGAAGGGAGACAGAACATAAAGACTCCTAACTCGGGGAAACGAACTAGGGGTGGTGGAAGGGGAGGAGGGCGGGTGTTGGAGGGGAATGGGTGACGGGCACTGAGGTGGACACTTGACGGGATGAGCACTGGGTGTTTTTCTGTATGTTGGTAAATTGAACACCAATAAAAGTTAATTAAGAAGATCAAAAAAAAAAAAAAATAAAAAAAAAATAAAAATCATAGAGGTCGGAAAGAAGTGGAAAATATTTTTCAAGTCCTGAAAGAAAAATAATTTATTCAGTGAAAAATCCTTTATGACTGAAGGTAAATGAGGATATCTCAAATTAAGGAAATTAAGAAATTCACCACTTACGGTTCTATTAAAGATGGTTAGCTGAAGTTCTCCAAACAAATAAGAATATAGCAGAAGGAAGATCGGAACTTTAGAAAATAATGAAAAGAAAGAGAATGGGTGAAAATATGGGTAATATAATAGATAATACCTCCTGTGAGTCTCTTAAATTGTTTTTGGTGATTATAGCAGAAATTACAACATCGACTGGGTCAACATTATATGTAGAGGAAATCGAGACAATTATATTTAAAGCAGGAAGAATAAATGGACTCTGTAGTAAAGAGTCTGACCCATAAGGTCTCTCAACAGCCTTCACAGCCTTTACTACAACCTTCTCTGTAAGGCAGTCAGGAGCCTACCTTTACACACTACCTTTGCAGGCAGTACCTTAACCACATCCAACTTTATCTAGAATACAGGTATGATATCTCATTGGTGGTATCCTCTTCTAAGGAGATTTATTTGATATAGTCATTTAGTCAAGGAGCTCACAAAAAGTGATGGGACATTACCCCACACACAGTAGAAGCCTCACCAGCTTAGCTTATACCTGAATTTTTTGGTACATCAAGAGTTGCTCTATCCCTGACACTATCAAGAAATGGCTATTTACCCTCTCAGCATCCACAATGTTAAGATAAACTCAATATCTTTTATGTCTTTTCAGATCCTTGTAGTGATATATTTATCATTTAAAGAATTTACTTAAACTCATTTAAACCTTTACAAATCAGACCACATTGAATAGGATTTCCTATAATAAAAGTCTCTAGAATTTGTGCAGATTGTAATAAAACTGAGAATCCTATTAGTGTCCACCTTAGGTTCCTTTACTATAGAGGCTTTGCAACTTCCTCTCATGTGTCTTAGAGTTTCTGTACCCATGATGGCCATGAGTTGCTCATGGAATTCTGATGTAAGACACTGTTCTTTTTACCCCCATGTATCATAGTGTTTAATGAGACAAATGCTGTGTCCATGCCAGGCTCACCTGGAAACATAGGCTCCAGCACACTCGAAACCCATGACACTGTGTATCAAATGGTCATTCTGTCCTGTGTATGAATGATGCACTCTGCAAACTTTGCATAATTATCAATGCCTACTTGCTAAAATAAAAATACTATCTACAGAATAGAGTTATTTGTGAGTCCTCTGGTACCTATCTATAGGAGCAGATGGTCTCCACTGTCTTCAGTACCTTATCAGATGCTACTCTACTAGAATAGGTCAGCCCTGTCCCAGACCTCTTGGATACTTTAAGAACTCTCTGAATCAAGTGGGTGAACAGCAAAAACAGTTAGACTATATTTGATATCCATAACATATCATGAGCTTGCTGGGGAGCTCCTAGTTTTCATCTCTTAACCAGGATGTCCCTAATCAAGGACAAGACCCAATCAATAGTCAGGACAATTAGTCTAAATTTATAAAGTCTTCTTAATACTGGATGCCCTGGCAAACAATGAGCCCCACTGGAACATTCTTAAGGGCTTTTTTGAAATTTCCACTGATCTTACCACCTGATCCAGTCAATATCAACAACAATTTCTTATCCAAGGTTGCTTCCTTTGGGATAAATAACTCTGGGAAACTCTTGTCTCACAGACCCAAAATATAAGTCTAGGTCATGCATGTCTCTGCACATACTAAAGCCACAATACAAGACTCCACCAAGACACTACATGTCCCTTTCAGAGTTCCAGACATTATTGATAGTGACCAGCACACATTTTACTTCACAATAACATAAACCTGGGCTCTTGAACAAGATAGTCTACAGAAAATTCACCTTCCATATTTCCTTCCTTCTTTCACATTCCTTTCCAGCATTTGGATACAAATATGTGCCAAAATGGCTTAATGAAATACCTTCAAATAAAACATGGTACACTTCATTCATCAAACATTAAAGATGAATGCAATAAAGAATCTCAATATATTTTTGATGTTTGTTAGCTAACAATGTTTAAGCTCCAACATTCTCTCTCCTGCTCTACATCAGGGGAAGCTGATGGAAGCACAGGTGCTAGATTCTTTGGGAATTCAAACCATATAAGCCTGAAGCACAGATAGAAACCTTCATCCCAAAACCAATCCTTAATCACAATAAAAGCCAAGTCA
The DNA here is from genome assembly GCF_018345385.1 of Vulpes lagopus. Lineage (NCBI taxonomy): Eukaryota > Metazoa > Chordata > Mammalia > Carnivora > Canidae > Vulpes > Vulpes lagopus. The sequence continues at coordinate 119,905,565 of NC_054829.1, read as the reverse complement.
ACATTTTCCCCTGATTTCTCAAGTTATCAAGTAATCACTTAAAAACTATTCAAAGTGATACACTCAGAAAATCTAAAAATAAAGCAATACAGAATCCTACACAAGCAAACAAACAAAAACAAAGGATATTTAAGTAACCAATATGAAGACAAGAGAAAAGAAATAGAGATGAGAAGCACAGGAAACACACAGACAATAAATAATCAAATGCCAAATATAAGTTCTAACATATCAATGAGTACTTTATTTTTTTTCAATGAGTACTTTAAATGTAAATTATCTAAATATATCCTCTATAAAACAGAAATGTCTATTCTCACCATTCTACTTAATATGATACTAGAGGCCTAACAATGCACTAAGGCAAGAAAAAGAAATGAAAATTCCTATGGATTAAAAAGAAAGAAACAAAATTTTTCCTATTTGCAGATGACATGTCTACATAGAAAATCTCAGGGATCGGGATCCCTGGGTGGCGCAGCGGTTTGGCGCCTGCCTTTGGCCCAGGGCGCGATCCTGGAGACCCGGGATCGAATCCCACATCAGGCTCCCGGTGCATGGAGCCTGCTTCTCCCTCCGCCTGTGTCTCTGCCTCTCTCTCTCTCTCTGTGACTATCATAAATAAATAAAAAATTAAAAAAAAAAAAAAGAAAAAAAAAATCTCAGGGATCTTCAACAACACTACAAAAAATAATAAATGAATTCAACATGTTGACAAATATAAGATCAATGCAAAAAAACATCAAAATTGCATAAGCTAACAATGAATATGTGGAAACCAGTATTAAAAACACAGCATCACCGGGACACCTGGGTGGCTCAGTGGTTAAGCATCTGTCTTTGGCTATGGTGGTGATCCCAGGTCCTGGGATTGAGGCCTCCATCAGGATACTCACAGGGAGCCTACTTCTCTCTCTGCCTAGGTCTCTGCCTCTCTCTGTGTGTCTCTCATTAATAAATAAAATCTTAAAAAAAATAAAACACAGCATCACTTAAAATTGCTACTGAGAAAAAGACATAAAGCTAGCAAAACTTGTACAGAATCTATATGTTCATAAATATAAAATATTGATGGTTGAAATCAATATCTCAATAAATAGATATACTGCATTCATGTATTGGAAGACAAAATATACTAAAGATATTGTCTGCTCAAATTTATATAAAGTCTGAATGTAATTTCTATTAACATCTGAGCAAATATTCTTATAGACAAAGACAAACTTCTTCCAATATGTACATAGAATTGTGAAATCCTAGGATAGGTAAAACAATCTTGAAAAAGAAGAATAACATAGGAGGAATCACTCTATCTGACACCAAATCTTGACTATATAACTAGATTAATAAAGTTTGTTTGCTACTGTTAGAAGGACAGACACAGAGATTAATGGTAGGGAACATATAATTCAGAAACAGGCCTACACAATTATTTTCAACTGATATTTGATAAAGATGCAAAAGCAATTCAAGGGAAGAAAGGGAACCTTTTTAGCAAATGGTACTGATGCAATTAGAAATCCATAGACTAAAAACAACAAAAAACCAAAACCAAAAAATGACCTTGAGCTAAATCTCACCTATTACATAAAAATTAACTCAAAATGGACTGTAGATTTCAAAATAAAACACAAAAATATAAATGTTTTAGAAAAAATTTCAAGATATGAAGCTAGGTGAAGAGTTCTTAGACTTTATACAAAATGCATAATGTATAAAAGGGAAATTTGCTAAATTGGGTTTCGTCAGAATTTAAAACTTTTGCTTTTCAAGAGACTCTGTTAAGGGCATGATAAGACAAATTGCTGACTGGGAGAAAATATTTTCAAACCTCACAAACTTTTCATTTCACTGAGGAGCATTTACAGTTAACAAATAACATAGGAAATAATGTTCAACTTCATTGTCCATTTAACAACTGCAAATTAAAGCCACAATGAGATGTATCTTACACACCAACCACAAGGACTAAAAAGAAAAAATAGTGACAAAACCGAATGTTAGTGACATTGCAGAGAAACTGGATAACTAATACATGGCTGGAATGTAAAATGGTACAGCTATTCCACAGAACAGTATTTTATATGAAACTAAACAAGCAATTACCATATTATCCAGCAATTTCACTCTTCATGTTTATCCCAAGGAATTGAAAACTTATGTTTACACAAAAACCTGGACATGATTGTTCATAGTAGCTTTATTTGTAATAGCCAAAAAGTGGAAACAATCCAAATGTCATACAATAGGAGCAGGAATGACCACTCCTCTTAACTGGGAGATTTCAAACTTAAAAGTTTCACTGAGAATAGAACATCGAGTTACTAAAGGCATGAAAAAAAAGGAAAGATGAAAAATTGCCCTTCTTAAGGTATCTAGAGGTTGGAATCACTGAGCAATGTAATTTTCCTTTCATAAAATAAATAACCAAAAGAGAGTAAACCATACTTTTGTCAATAACTTCATTGAGATCTGCACATTAAAAGAAAAAGGGTTCACTGTGGTTTTAAGACTATGTCAGTAAAGTACACTCAACTTTGATTTCCCTGCTAGAAAATTCTCAATGAGATTGCAGCAGACATGAGCGCCCAGAGTGCAAATTCTCTTTGAAGGATAAGGGCATATCACAACAGGCCAGTGTTGATGGGTAAAAATGTTGTGCCTTTCCACAAGGGACATTGTTTATTGGAGCATCCTTACCCCCAATTTGCCCCATCAGTGTTCACTCATATTCAGTTTTTTACCCCTTTACATATGATGTATTTATGATAAATTAATGAGAAAAGCAGAAAAAGCTCTCCATTTGTGGAGCTTATGGACAGACAATATGTAAAATAAATAAGTATGTCGTATAGTATGATAGTATGTTATACATGTTATGGGGAAAAAAAGTAAAGCAAGGAAAGGGGATAGTGAATGTGGTGAGGGGAAAAAGTTTGCTTTATAAACAGATGTTGAGGGAAGACATCACGTTTTCTAGAAAGTGCCATTTGAAAATAGGACTGCACTGCACTGAAGATAGTCTCTGTGAGTTCGCAGGAAGTTTTATATTTGACTTACCAAAAGCTGTGACAGGAAAGGGAGGCCTTCTCTCAGTCTGCTAAGTTTTGGAAACTGTCACAGAGCCAACCGGGGCAACCAATGAAAGCCAAGATCTGGAGTCCAACTGGAAGGACCTTGAAGACAGTGAATGTCTGGCAGGCACAGACCCAAACCCAGGAGGTTAGAAAGCACAGATATTGTAACTCCAGAGAGAGATGACGTGCTTTAAGTCTAATGACTTCGTGGCAACAGGAAAGGAGCAAACAGGGCGTAAAATCCAAGTTCACAGTCTGAGGTCATCTGCAAGATTTCCAAATCGAGTGGGAAGAAATACAAAACAAAGACCAAATAGAGCAATTTAAGTGCCAAGGATTCAAACCGAGTTGCAAGTGAGTGGCAGGAGGTCAAATCAAAAAAAGTAGGCATATGTCAGCACACAGTTGCAGAGAGGAAGTGAGTTTCTATAAAATCAGGCAGGTCCACCAGAGAAGCACAAAAGGGCTCTGACAAAGATCTGAGATAGAGATCAGCTGCCCCACCCCTCATATTCAATATGGTAATTTTAGTGTGCATGCGTGTGTGTGTGTGTGTGTGTTGGGTTGGATTAGAGAAAACACAATCAAATGTTTAGCTCCCTGGGAGAACTATAGATGCTTCTTTTTACAGTAAAATTGACTTGCCACTGTGAGTCAGGAAATAGGGGTGCATTATACTTTTGATTATTGCTGTTAATTTATGTATGTCAATTTCTTATTTTTGTGTATGTTCCCAAAGTATCTTTTATGCACTGTTTAATCACAAAAAAATGTGACATTTAAGGTATAGAGAGAGCAAAAATATACAGTAGAAGATTTCCATATATTTACTATTATATTCAAAGCCAATATTTCATAGTAAATATTATACAGAATCCTTGCCCCGATGAATATAAGTAAATATTATATAAAAATGAGTCTAGGAATAAAGTTCACTTGGAAAATATTGAGTTCAACAAGTAATTTATTAGGCTTTAACTGTAGGAACTATAAGATAAATATATATGATATAAATGTGTATTTTAATAATATAATTTCATTAACAATAGAATTCCTGTTTAGAGTTGTTTTGGGTTTACAACAAAAGTAAGCATACAAAATAGAGAATTTTCCACATTGAAACAGTCTCCTGTAGCCCACATAACACACTACAATGCTATATTCATTAAAAACAATGAGCCTATATTGACATATCCTTGTCACACAAAGTCTATATTTCAGTAAGGTTTATTCTGGGTGTTGTACATTCTATTAGTTTTGACAAATGTATACTGGTACGTGTATCCATCATTATAATATCCTACAGATTAGTTTCAATGCTCCAAAAGTTTTCTGTGCTCCATCTGTCCTTCCTGCCCCCCACCTCTGACAGTCACTGATCTTTTTACCGTCTTCATAGTTTTGCCTCTTCTAGAATGTCATATAGTTTGAGTCATACAGTGGATGGCTTCTTTCACTTAGCAATAGATGCGTAAGGTTCCTGCATGCCTTTAGAGAGCATAATTATAGTTCGTTTGTTTTTAGCACTGAATAATATTTCATTTATTCATCAATGAAATGTTGTTACATTTCATTTATTCATCATTCCATCACCGACACAAGGACACTTCGGTTGCTTCCAGATCTTGGCAATTATGAATAAAGCTGTCATAAATATTCGTGTGTAAGTTTTGTGTGTAAAATAGTTTATCTTCAGAGGTAGCTTTGTTAAGAAGAAAGTGCTCTGATGAATAAAATGTTCTGATGTATCTCAAAATGGTACATTTGAGAATGTACCATTGAGAAGAATGGTACATTCTTCTCCCTCTGCCTCTCAAGCCTGAGGGAATTTTTTCTCTTATCACCAATGTAAGAACTTGGTATTAGGATGTTGGATGCAGACTGAGTTAGAAAGTATCCTCTCTGCTTCTGTCTTCTGTATGAGCTTGTAGAGAATTGGTTAAACTTCTTTCCTAAATATTTGGTAGGATTCACCAGTGAATCCATCCAGGACTGGGGCTTTCTGCTTTAAAAGGTTACTTTAATAATTATTTATTTAATTTCCTTAATAGGCCTGTTCAGGTAGTCTATTTATTCTTATGTAAGTTTTGGCAGGTTGTGTCTATCAAGGAATTGGTCAGTTTCATTTAGGTCACCACATTTGTGAGCACATATGTTCTTTTGATTTTTTCTAATGTCCATGAGATATGTAGTGATGTCCCTCCTTTCACTTCTGATATTGGTAATCTGAGTTTGTTCTCTTTTTTCTTAGCCTGACTCTAGTGATTTCTTATTTTCAATGTCATTGATTTCTGCTCTAATTTTTATTATTTCTTTATTTTTATTTACTTGCTTCATTTGGATTTATTTGCTCACATTTTTCTAGTGTCCTGAGAGAGAGTCTTAATTAGTGATTTGAATGTTTCCCCTTGGGGTGCCTGTGTGGCTCAGTTGGTTAAGTGTCTGATTCTTGATTTTGGCTCAGATCATGATCTCACGGTCATGAGACTGAGCCCTGTGTCAGACTCTGCACTCACTGTGGAGTCTGCTAGTGATGCTCTCTCCTCCTCTTCCTCGGCCCCTCCTCCACAAAGTGAAATAAATAAATAAATAAATAAATAAATAAATAAATAAATTTTCTTATTTTATGATATATGCATTCAACCCTAAAATTTCCCTCTAAGCTTCATTTTGATATTATATTAATCTAATTCACATAATATATACTCATTTTGAAATAATCTTTTTTGCAATTTTAAAATTATTATCCCTAACAATTATAGGTCAGCACATTTCAAATCTTTATCTTATAATTGAACTTGGCAATCTAAACTACATTTTCCATGTTACAAGTTACTGTGGCAAAACAAGTGGGTTTAAGAAAGGCTAGATCTCATAGAATCCATCATCAATCATATACCACATTATCATAAGCTATAATAACACATAATTTATAACATAAAAATCATGAAAAATAACTTATCCAAGAGATTCTTAAATTGTTTAGGGATAGATAAGTTCCTAAATCTGGAAAGAGTAAGTGGTATTTTTCCTTCTTTTAGTATTAGCCATTTTCAGGAATACATGAAGATGCATTTTATGTCCAAACACATGGGTATTTTAAAAGTTATTTTAAAGTTTGGCTGATGAATGCATTACATATCCAACGTAGGTGCTGCCACAAAAAATATACAAAATACAAAAACTAACAAAAGCAAAAACTAACAAAGCCAAATTCTCAGAACTTTTATGCTTTCCCAAATTTCTTTTGATTGCGATATACATTTTGCAAACAAATATGTTTTTGAAATTTTATGGAAGAAGACAGAACTATAGCCATATTTTATCCTCCTCTCCCTTAAGTCTGTTACCTTAAATCTCAATAGAGTTACCTGTCTCCTAAGACTTGCCTCAGAATCAAATCCTGAGTTCCAGTGCCTATTTTGACACAGATATCAAAGTTCCAAATCTCCTGTATTTAAAGCAACTCCAAACATAGAAAACCAGCGTGTATTATTTTGGACAGTTCATTCACAGAGATAGAAAACATCTATAACGCATTAAGTGAATCCAAAATGATTTACTTGAGTTTCACATTTAATAGCCAGAAGTCTAAAACTATAAACCTTGTCTTATATGGTAAAACAGTACCTGGTTCTAATAGCACTTTGGCTTATATGATTATCCTCTATGATTTCATTTTCTACATTATAGTATTTTTGTTAGATGTGACTTTGAGTAGACTTTCCCTCAGACTCTACATTTCATTTTACTTTTTTCAATGATGATCAAATTTAAGGTAGGTTTATTTAAAAAAAAAAGCAGAGGTCACTAATGACTCCTACATTTCTAATTTAATGGTATTTTTGGTTCTCACTTGATTTGCATCAACCTTTCAAAATATGGACTTCTCAATCTTTTTTTTTTTTTCTTACTGGTTTTCAGGGCATAAAGTTCTCCTTATTTTATCTCTACATTTATGGACCCCCTTTTATGCCTCTCTTGCTGGATCAAGCTTTTAAGAGCCTTTAATGCTGGAAGTTCTATAAGGCTCTTTTAATATTTATTTGTATCTAGATGATTTTACTCACATTAATAGTTTGATGTATAATGTAATTACTGACAAATATATATCTCCTGACCAGAATTTAGTGGAATCTCCAAATATATAAAAGAACTACTTCTTAGTAATCTCTACTCGTATGTTTCTAAAATCTCTCCAGATGTAACATAAGACTAAACTTGAGATAGTTACCCAGACACCAATATTGACCCAATGTTTTTATGCTCGAGTAATGACGCCACCAATCATGCAGTTCCATAAATCCTTGATGTCTCCTTCCCCCTCATACCACATACTGATGAAAATTTCTACCTATTTTGCCCCTCAAATGTTTCTCAAATTCCTCTATTTCTCTCCCTGAGAAAATCCACCACCCAAATTCACAGCTAACATCTGATCTTGATCATCTCATTGGTTCCGAGTAGTTTCCCTATATTGAAAGTTGTTCCTAACAAACTTATTCTTTACATAGAAGCCAGGGTATGTTTTTCAAAATTCAAATGATTTTCACTTTCTTACTTTTAGCATATTAATGGTTTCACATTGCTTTCAGGATAAAGGCTGATAGTTCTTTAGCTTGATCTACAAAACCTTGCATGGAACAAAAAGGCCCAAATAGCCAAAGCAATCTGGAGAAAGACAAATAAAGTTGGAGGTATAACAATTCCAGATTTCAATATATACTACAAAGCTATAGTAATCAAGACAGAATGGTAATAGCACAAGAAAGACTCAGATCAATTGAACAAAATAGAAAACCTGGAAATAAATCCATGCTTTATGCAATCAGTTAATCTATGACAAAGGATACAAAAATATCTAATGGAGTAAAGACCGTCTCTTCAACAAGCAGTGCTAGGAAAACTGGATAACTACATACAAAAGAATGAAACTGGACCACTTTCTTAGACCATACCCAAAAGGAATGAAAGAAGTCCAATGGATGGAATGCAAAATGGATAAAAGAACTCAACAATAGACTCAAAATGAATGAAAGAACTAAATGTGGGATTTGAAACCATAAAATTGGTAGAAGAGAACATAGGCAGTAATTTCTTTGACATAGGCCTTACCAACATTTTTCTAGATATCTCTCCTGAGACAAGGGAAACAAAACAAAAATAAATGACTGGAACTACATAAAAATAAAAAGCTTTTGCACATCAAAGGAAAGCATCAACAAAATACAAAGGCAGCTTACAGAATAGAAGAGATATTTCCAAATGATATGTCCAATGAGGACTTAATAGTCAAGCATATAAAGAACTTATACAACTTTACACATACACACACACACACACACACACACACACACACACACACCCCATCCGGTTATAAATAGGCATGGGACCTGAATAGAAATTTTCCAAAGAAGATATAGAGATGGCCAACAGAGATATGGAAAGATGCTCAGCATTACTTACCATCAGGGAAACACAGATCAATGTGTTTTATCAACCATAATGAGAGAACACCTTACATCTATCAGATGGCCAGAATAAAAAAGACAAGAAATAACAAGTGTTATTGAAAACCTGGAGAAAAGGGAGGGTGGAAGGATGGGGAAAATGAGTGAAAGGTATGAGAGATACAGGCTTCCAGTTAGAGAATGAAAAACATCATGGGAATAAAAGGTACAACATAGGGAATGTAGTCAATGGTATTGTAACAGGGTTGCGCGGTGACAGATAGTAGCTACACTTGTGGTGGGCATAGCATAATGTATACAGTTGTTAAACACTGTGTTGTACACCTGAAACTAATGTAGCGCTGTGTAGCAACTTTACTCAAAACAAAAGGAAAAACTAAAAGGATAACCTTTGCACCATTTGGCCACAACCCACTTCTTTAAAGTTATTTAAAGGGATGCCTGAGTGGTTCAGCAGTTGAGCGTCCGTCTTTGGCTCAGGGCATGATTCTGGGGTCCTGGGATCAAGTTCCACATCGGGCTCCCTGCATGGAGCCTGCTTTTCCCTCTGCCTAGGTCTCTGCCTCTCTCTCGCTCTCTGTGTCTTTCTCGAATAAATATATAAAATCTTTAAAAAAATAAAAATAAAGTCATTTAAAATTACTCCTTTGCTCCCTGTTTCCAGTAACAATGGGTTGATGTGATTTGTCAAACAGCTATGATTAAACCTACAACATAAACTTAACATATAATGTCCTTTTGCCTGCAATGTATTCTTCCATTGTCTAGGTAATTTTCACTTGTATTTCAAATTGTAGATCAAGTTTTTCGGTCCCTCAGGAAAATGTCTTTTTTTTTTTTTTTTTTTTTTGAAAATCAGTCTTGAGTATTCCCCACTCTTAATTAGATGTGCTATAATCCATTTCTTTGTCACATATACACATTAAACTAGGGTCCCTATCTTCCTAACTTACTTAAGTAAATTTTACAATTATTTCTAGCATACATTTTTTATTTGATGTTTATACCCTTCACTTTACAACTGGTAAATAAAATATCCTGTATACATTTCAGGTATTATGATTGTTTCATTTATTCAGCCAATTTTGAAATGAACACCTACCACGTACCATAAAAAGTCTAGTTTCTGCTTATTAAACTGTGAATTATACAATACCATTCAAAGAACCTACTGACAAGGATTGTTATATATTGAATGAATGTAAAGAAAAGAATACAAAAAATGAATATACATTAAAATGGCTTTGGAAATGTACATATGAAGAACTGAAAACAACCTAGTATATTAAAAATGGAACTGGTTATAGCTTTGTCCATAGGTTAAATAATGCTGGCAACCAATAAATAATTTAGTTGCTTGTTTAAAAGAATATTTGTTTCTGAAAAGCAATATGGAAAACCAAGTATACAGCTTATTTTCAATACTTTAAAATTAATTACACTAATAAATTTTAGCATTATACCTAATTCTCAAGCTTGGGATACATTCACTTCAGAAAGTATCTTAATTTAAAGTACTTCTGTGTGATGTCATTACTTTTACAGTAAAATCTTGTAATATTCACCCTCAGTTAAAAAAAAATATAAAAAAAATCTAAGTCTTTCCAATAAATATAATCTAACCATTAAATATCTGATATATAAAATTTTGGCCATAGAATGTTTCTAAAAATTAAAAACTAACTTTTACAATTTGACTATATAAGTGGAGTTTATTGCTTATTCTAGTAATGTGAAAGAACCCACAGGAAAAAACATATATTCTGCTACTCAGAGAAATATTTTCCAAGTGTTAGCTTCATATGTTCATAAAGTTGCTAATCATTTTTCTTTCCCTTATTGACAGAAGAGATTTGTCTTTTTCACAGATCAATATAATTTTCTAACTTACTGATCATGATCTTTACATTTTCTATTTTTAATATCAGAAATTTAAATGTTACAATCAACAAGTTGGGGGTGGGGAAATGGGCCATAAGGTTTTGGTGAAGGATGAATATATACTCTTTTGGTATATATTAGGATACTTTTTATTTTTGGAGATATTCTATTCAATGTCTGTGGCTTCATATTCTGACTTAGACTAATAATTTAAAAACATTTGGATAACTATAATTTTAAATGAATGCATGAGGGGCATCTCAGTGATGCACTGCCTTCAGCCCAGGGTGTGATCCTGGAGACCCGGGATCGAGTCCCATATCAGGCTCCCTGCATGGAGCCTGTTTCTCCCTCTGCCTGTGTCTCTACCTTTCTGTCTCTCTGTGTTTCTCATGAATAAACAAATAAAATCTTTAAAAAATTTAAAATTAAAGAGTATTGCATGATACTCTATTGTACTGATAAACTCTATTACTTCTATCTTTCTAGTGATGTACAACTGAGATGTTTTTAAATTTTGATATTGTTAAGCATGTAGCTAACATAATACATGTACATTACATATGTAAAAAATATCTTTTTAAATAGTATATCTTACATGTAAAATATAAAATTTCATATTTACATATAATTTCTACTGGGATGTTATTTTATTTTTAACTTCAGAAACACATACACTATTCTGAAAAATTAGTGTAATATCAAAAAAAGTAATAGTACTGAAGCAGTAACATTCCAAAGATAGTCATTAAAAACAAATTGAGGTACATAATTCTGAGTGTATTTTTATGCATTTATACGCATACATATACATAGGAATGCAGAGCCTGTGTACACATTTGACATAAGTGGGTTATACAGCATGTAAGACGTTGTTGCATCATTTTATTATAGTAAACATACACTGAAAAAATTGCCACATTGGTAAATTTTGATATCCCTCTTCTGTTTTAACTTCTGCCGTGGTATTGCATGGTATGAATACACCAAGACTTACTCAAATATTGTATTGATTTAACTTTAGCTGATGTCTTTAAGTTTTACTGATAAAACTAGAGTAAACTTATTTTTAACACCTTTTTTGTGAAGATGAGTAATATTTACATAAGAGTGGAAGTAAGAACTAGACTTGCTACTAGAAAGTAATTTAAGCCTCACTAGTTGCAAGAACTCACAAAATTTAGCCTTTCTCATTTTCTAAGCAGCATTATCTGCAATTGCCAAATTATGGAAACAGACTAAGTATCCATCAACTGATGAATGGATAAAGAAGATGTGGTATGTGTACAATAGAATATCACTCAGGCATCAAAAAGAATGAAACCTTGCCACTTCCAAAATGAAGGATGTGGATGGAGCTAGAGAGTATTATGCTAAGTGAAAAAGATCAGAGAATGACAAATGCCACATGATTTCTCTTATATGTAGAATTAAGAAACAAAACAAATAAAGGTGGGAGAGAGAGAGAGAGAGAGAGAGAGAGGAAAAACATAAAACAGACTGATAACTAGAGAATAAACTGAGGGTTACTAGTAAAAATAATATATTGGTGTTATTTATTTGTAATATATTACTTTGTAATAATCACTTGTATTTTTTTTACCATTTTATGATATTTTCTTTTTGTGGATTAAAATGCATTATTTTTAATTGTACTTTTCTTTTTTTATTTGAGTATAGGTGACACACAGTGTTACATTAGTTTCACATGCACAACATAGTGGTACAATAACATACATTATGCTATGTTCACCACAAGTGTAGCTACTATCTGTCACCAGATTTTTTTTTTTTATGAATAAGTCAATTTTATTGGGCTCAGACCAGGAGTCCATGGGTCTTGAGGACCTCTGTGTATTTGTCAATTTTCTTCTCCACATTCTTTTTGGCCTGTTTCCGTAGCCTCATGAGCTGTTTCTTCTTCCGATAATGGATCTTGGCCTTCTTCCTCTTCTCCTCCAGGGTGGCTGTTACTGCCTGGTACTTCCAGCCAACCTCGTGAGCCAGGCGCCCCAGGTAAGCAAACTTTCTTGTAGGCTTCAGGCGTACCACTGTTACAATACCATTGACTATATTTTCTATGATGTACTTTTTATTCTCATCATTTATTCGTTTCATAACTGGGAGCCTTTATCTCCCATTCCTCTTCACACGTTTTCCCCATCCCTCCACCCCATCCCTTCTGGAAACCATTATTTCTTTCTCTGTATTTATAGGTCTGATTGTGCATTTTGTTTCCTTTTTTATTCACTTATTTTGTTTTAGTTTAGGTTGTACGTGAAAGAAGTAATATGGCATTTGTCTTTCTCTATGACATATTTCACTTCACATAATACCCTCTCATTCCATGCATGTTGTTGCAAATGACAAACATTCCTTTTTATGGTTGAGTAATAGTCCACTACACACACACACAGACACACACACACACAAAACCTCCATTCTGTTTTAATAGTGGCCGTACCAATTTATATTCCCACCAACAATGCACAGGAGTTCCGTTTTTCTCCACATTTTCACCAATGCTTATTATTTCTTGTCTTCTTGACTCTAGCCATTCTGATGGGTATAATGTGATACCTTATTGTGGATTTAATTTGCATTTCTCTGATGATGAGTGATGTTGAGTATCTTTCTATGTGTCTGTTGGACATCCCTATGTTTTCTTTGGAAAACTGCTCATGGTATTTTCACTCTGTATATGTATTAATAATAGTATTTTGAGTATTTGAAGATGTTAAAAGGGGAAATATATATCATGAAAGGGAAATTTTATGCTTACACATTCTCATAGAGGATATTAAGCCTGAATATCAGATTTCATCGCAATTGTTAGTCATCTAAAGGTTATTAAGAACCATGAAGTTAAAGTGACTCAATTTGCCAGATCCCTACTGGATGTGACTGAAGACACTTTTCTAGTCAATAAACAATACAAATTATAACCAACTGTATTTACTGATGGACACATTTTATATTAGCAAGTAGGTTTGTTTTCAATGTTGACTTAGGAAAACTATTGGGAAACTCTTTTCTTGTTTGTAGTACTTAAAACTCATTAATCATTCCTTCTTAAAGAATTTCTTCACTGTTCAGTATTTTCCTGACTACAAGGTTAACTAAAGACTTAAGATAGATGAATTAGTTATTTAGTTGTCTATTTATATTCTGTAATCTTCATTATTTTATAATATTTTTGAACCGTTTTTCATATTTAAATATTAAATAATATGTAAAATATCGTTAACATTTTCATATATTAAATCATAATGATTTGTTTAGCCCTTTTGCCTCTTTTGTACTAAACTATGTACTATATTTCATATGCCCCAATGTAATCATCTGTTTTGAATTATGGAGAAAATGACTGAAGCTTACCTGGATTTGGAACAGGTCCAAGTATTTGAATTGTGCAATCTTACACATTATTTTTTTTTTACAATTTTAGACTCCTTGGATAATAAACAGTTGAAAATAGACATATTATTTCACTATCCCCAGAAATTATAGCTCAGAGTAAATTGAATGAAGCAAGGACTTTTGCAGTGAGATACTGAGGTATAACGTGAAGCATATAGATGAGTAAGTAACTCCTTTATTGAATGCATATCTGGACCAACTTAACTATGATTGCTTTTATAGAGGAAGGACACTATGTGATAATAGATAATAAGTTTTTTTCTAAAACAGAGATTGACAGATACATATGGTAAAGCAACAAAAGTCAAAATTGTATGTGACAATCATATTTGTATATCAATAACATTTGGTAAATAGAATTCTTTTAGACTATCTCAAGCTCAGCTAACTCTATATGATAAGTGAATGAATAAAATGTCTCTTACACATAGCCAATATGAAGAAAGTGTTAACTAAAATGTGTGTGTAGCACAGAAACAGTACTCAGCACATATTAAGTTTTCAATTATGCTTGTGTTTCCCTGGGTGTGTTTTTTCCCTCTCTTAGAGTACTTAGAGTGGAAATTTGGGCAGAGAGAAGTGCCCTTCTTTAAATCACTTCTATGCTTCTCCTGTATCTGTGAATATCATAGATTCTATTTTAATAAAGATGAAAAAGAAAAGACACAGTTGATCTGAAAACTGAGAGAAGACCCTAGGAAGAATAGAAGAGAAAAATGCCCTAACTAGTTCTCATATGAGATGGAAGCAGGCCCCCATCTGTTGACCAGATTCTGAGCCCTTGGATAGTTTCTGTTTACTGGGGCTGATCCCAGAAACATCAGCCAAAGTGGCTGACTATGAAAGAATAGAGAAGGTGGTGAGGGCTCAGAGGGTAGTGTGTGTGTGTGTGTGTGTGCACGCACATACGTGTGTGTGAGTGTGAGTGTGTGTGTGTGTGTGTTTGGGGTGTGGGGAATGTCTGTTCTTTGAATTCCAGGTCAATGAGAATGTCTGGAAAATAGATTCCATCTGGTTACATGACTACATGAAGAAGGGAAGGCTGTCATTGTGTACAGACTGGTGAATCGGACCTAAACAAAACCCAGAGTTAAGGGAAGCAAACCTAGGAGAGAAATTTCAGCTCCATAGTAAATGCCAACTATTGGGGTAAGCTTCCAACAGGAAGTAAGGGACAGCAAAAAGGGGGAACCTGCCAGAAATGAATTCCAGCTGGATTATTTCAAAGTGACAGATGTGTGAGGCCCTGTGCCACAGCGGGTTTACTTTTCTAGTTATCATTAGGCAGTTGGACACTCTGGGTGAAACCAGTCATTGCATGGACATCTTGAGGTTCACTTAAGGACCTGGACAAGGTTAGGTAATCCATTCAATTCCAGGCAAAATCAACTTGATTATTTTCAAATTAGCTAATTTTATTCTTTTTTTTGAAACAGTTACTAAATTACTACTTTATAGTATGTCTATCTGATGAGCAATATTTTTTCAAAAACTAAAAAAAAAAAATTTACCCCATAAAAAACTGTTACTTAGCTTCCATCATCAAAATCACAGAAAACAAGATACATTGTTCATCAGTTTCACTGGAGTGAGTACATGAGAGATAAAGACTTCCAGACTAGGATTGAGAAGACTGAGTTTGAGACAATGATTTAACACTTATTATGTGATTGGTCATGACAAAATTAGCTAACTACCCAAGGACTGTGATTCTTCATCTGCAAATTATTATCTCTAAACTACTTCCTGCCTAAGATTTTATTATATAACATTGATCTCCATTTTAAAGTACTTTGTTAAAACAGAACTATAGCTGATATACCAGTGTATATATTATTGATCACCTGAATGCTCATTTATTTCCATGGTAGAGACACAAAACAAAGAGCAGATTATCTCACTTCCTCAGTAGTAACAGTTTACCGATGTGCTAGACTAGTTCTTACGTAGTCCTTAATATACTCAAATTGTTTTATTTATCATTAAATCTGATGAAGATAGACATTCTTACCTTTAAAAGCCATATTAGGACCAGAAATGCATCGTCCGGTAAATTGTCACAGTGTGTCATTTGACAAAGTTCCATTTTCATCTCTGGTAATGTCTATACATACATGCATGTGGAATGTGTGCATATACTGATGTATAAGTTAAATGTTAAGTCATGGGCTGTAGCAGATTGGAGAGGCTGGGCCCAAATCTGGAAACCAGATTTACCAGGCAGGGTGTTAACAGATGCGGTTAAAAGTAGGACAACAAATCCCAATTAGCATTTTTGTGTAGACAAAGGAACTGTGGTCATACTCAGGAAGAAATTTAAACTTGGGTCTTGGGTCTCAGATCAAATCAAAATGGAAAGGAAAAATTGTGCAGACATAAAGCCAAACTGAAATGAGCACAAAAAGTAAGTTAGTTGGAATACTCGGGACAGAAACAGGATCAGAAGAAACAAACAGAATAATGACTGATCAGAGAGAGGGAATTAGTATCTCTGGGTTCAAGGCTGAAGGTCAAATTCTGAAATATTTAATTTTCAATTCTGTGAAACCTTTGTATTGGTAGGTATGACCCTACTTCCCAGAATATAACAGGGCTCTTGTATTTATAACAGAACACTATAGCTTAAAAGGAAAGTATTGTTTTCATGGAGAAATCTTTGAATGTCTTCAAATGGATGTGCATGTATCTGTACATTTCTGTGAACACCTTCAATTCATCTTATGATATGGTGTAAAATAACAGATAATTGATATCATAAAAATGGTCAGGAACCATTGGATTTTTTATTTGATCACACACTAAGGACTTCCTTTTCTTCGTGTATGATGCCTGCTGAGATCCTCATACTGATGATACAAATTAAGAAATGTTGCTGTCACTGTCCAAAAGAAGAAACAGAGTTTTGAGAAAGATAGGCAAATTTCCCCAAGTTCACATAATTCAGGAATCCAGAGAGTCAGGATTCAGATTCCAGTCTGACTCCAGAGTCCTTTGTTCCTAATCTCAACACTAATCTCTACGTTAGACTGGGCTAATATTATTTTACCCAAATGCTTCAAAAAATTGTGTTAAATCATGTAATACAGCTGCTAACAAACTACCACTTAAAGTGATTTGAATTTTGCTTTGCTTTGCTTGTATTCTGGTAAAGGGAAAATAGGCAGCAAAAGGAAGAAAAACCAAGAACTCAATAAAAGAGCACAAAAGAGAATAGGGTCCTACCAATGAGTATGATAAAATATGCTGAAGCAAGAGGGATGCAGAGAAGAGGACACATTCCTTTTTTCGCCAGATTTCCTCTTTTCCCTCACTCCTGCTCTCGACTCAGAAACTCTAATTTATGACTTCTTATATAATAAAATTCAGCATTTGTATAGTTAAATTTTGAAAGGAAACAAAATTCTACGTGACAGATGAGACCTTAGGACTCAAATCTTTTTTTTTTTTTTTTTAATTAATTTATTTATGATAGTCACACAGAGAGAGAGAGAGAGAGGCAGAGACACAGGCAGAGGGAGAAGCAGGCTCCATGCACCGGGAGCCCGATGTGGGATTCGATCCCGCGTCTCCAGGATCGCGCCCTGGGTCAAAGGCAGGCGCCAAACCGCTGCGCCACCCAGGGATCCTGAGACGTTAGGATTCAGATTCAGTTCTACTATGCCTGAATTAAATTGAGTTGCTTTGCACATAGAACAGCATGGCCCTCTCCGCCCTTTCTAATTTTAGGGAAATGTATTATATACGTTGGTCTAGAAGCCAAGCAAAACTTTATCTTTATGACATCTTCTTAAAATTATATAATTTATATACACTTTTCTCTCTATCACTCTTGTAACCTTACAGTTGGTTTTACTGACAGTAAATGTTTTCAAATTCATAAAATGGGACTTCAAGTTGCAAAGGGAGATTATAATGAAACTAGAAAAATCAGGCAAAAAGTTAGTTTAAGAATCTCTTCCCTTCATCTACACTCAGTCCTGTTAAATACTAGAGATATAACTAAAAGTCATTGGTGAGAACCTTGGGTTTACATTTGACTTATACACATGTGGCAATTTCACATGTTGAACTACATAATCTGCACATTCTGAGGAACACAGAAAGCCTTTACATATATTGTGGACTAAGCTAAAAAGAGTTAACTAAAGTAATGCCTGATTTGACCTCCCTTGTTCTTCCTTTAATTCATTCAGTTAAATGTGCCAGGTAAGAATGTCTCTAGTTGGCCCAATACTCAAGGTCGCCACCATGACTAATGGTCATTGTCTGGATAAGATTATTGTTATTTTAAAAGGAATGTTAGTGTTTCTGAGTAAATAGAGAGACATGTTATTAAATTGTATAATTTAAAAGTTATCATATAAATTCCAAAGATGCATAATAAACCACCAATTTTTAAATTCACTCCAAATTCACTAGATTGTAGGTTTACTGAACACAAGAATCATAGCAACCAGTTCCTCAGTGCTTTCCGAGACAAGTATGCTATAAATGCTTTTGAAAATAAAGGTTTTTTATAGCTTTTATTTCTATTTATTTCTCTCTAATGAAAGTAAGCTTTAAAGTAAGCTTTCATGCATCTGCAATCAGGTCAATTGATAATAAAGTAATTAGACTATTGGTTGCAGTAACGCAAAATTATTCATGTGAAAAGTGAAGGTTTTCTCGTTTTATGAGGCATTTAAAAAAGTCAGGACATCACTTTAGTAAATTATGTCTCTGTGAGAGGTTTCTCTTTAAGTTTTTTATTTTCCCTTTCCTTTCTGTTGTTGGTATAACATCTAATCTTTCAAATACATTTACAGAGAGTCTACCGTCTGCAAAACACTGTGCTAATTCTGAGACTGAAATGGACATAATGTACATACAGCTAAGAACAAATCTAAAACAAGAAGTGTCAGGTTTGGCAGCAGCTCCTAAAGCTTAGGCAGTCTACTCCTGCCCCAAGTGAACCAACTGAAACATTCTTTTGAGATTAGAACTAAGTAAGAATGCATATAAGAACTATCTAATTTTAATCTGTTAAAATTAATCTTATTTAAAATTTACAAAAATATTCTATAGATAGGAATCTATATTCAAGGTTAAATTATAATTAAATATATTAAAAATAATATTTTCCCTCACCAGGTAAAATGGTGTTATGAAAAATGTCATATGAAGATATGAAAAAGAACACTGGTAGATGTTTTGGACTTGATTATTCTCCTTAACTATTTGTTGGCTTTAAAATATATTTAAGAAGATCTGGAAAGAGAGTTAAGATTAAACAAAACCAAATGTGGATGAGAATAGAATTATGAGACCCTGGTACTACAAAAGACTTTGAATAGCCTTCACAACCTTAATTATTAAAAAAATTAATTATTATTTTAAAATGACCCTAGCGATAATGATCTGAACATAAGTGCATCAATACCAATACTCATTTCTACTTAAAAGCATAATAAATGATATAAAAGACCTTTTCAAAGAAGACTTTTCTGGAATAAATGAAAGAGCTCTCTATTCATAGATAGTATGAATAATTCCTGAGAAGGAATAAGAGACTGAGAGAGACACACAGAGGCAGAGATAATATGATCTGCAGGTCAATAAAACCCAGATAAGACAACACAATTACAAATAGTGAAGACTATGGCACAGGTTGGAAGAGGTAGGACTGATTCTTGGGAGCTCTAATTTCGCCATGAGAAGACACAAGAAGGGGACCCTAGGGCACTCTTCAAATGACAGTTTAGGAGTTGTACCAACTAGGGCTCTCTGCCATCCTTCTGCCCCTATCTCAGGAAACCTGGCTAAACAGGCTGCTAGGCTAAAACCGAAAGTTCACATTCAAATGTGGATGCTAGAGAAGAAAAGCAGTGTCCTACGAAGCTACTGAGACCAGATGCAGTGGAACACTTTGGAAGCACTGTGCAAAAAATATTTTCTTTCCTCAGTAGGTATCAGAAGGTCCAATAATCCACATGACAAAATGATGAATGGGATTTGTGGACAAAAATGTGTCACAAAACATTTGAGGAAACCATTGCCTTTAAAGAGAGTCAGAAAGTCCCCCAAATAGAACAAGTGACACACAAAGAGAAGCAAGTTACAATCAGTATCTTGTAAAGTAGGCAGTCAGACCCCTTTCTGGAAAGACTAGGAGATTGGCATTTTGCCTATTCCCTCTTCAATTGCAATGATTTAGTATCTAACTCCAAGAACAGTTTTTGCGTTTTTCTCTTCCATGTCCACTATGTAACTATCATTATACTCTTCTCCCTTTAAGTGAATCTCTGCTAATGCATAAAACATACACATGCAATTAACTGTTAATATGTTTATTTACTTAAAAGGTGTTTAAGCACAAGGAAAGCTGATTTCTTCAGGAATACTCACTTATAATCACATTTTGTACACAGAATTGTCAATTCTCCTACACTTCTCTTTTTTTTATAATAAGTTTATTTTTTATTGGTGTTCAATTTGCCAACACACAGAATAACACCCAGTGCTCATCCCGTCAAATGCCCACCTCAGTGCCTGCCAACCAGTCACCCCCACCCCCCGCCCTCCTCCCCTTCCACCACCCCTAGTTCGTTTCCCAGAGTTAAATTCTCCTATACTTCTAAGACATTATCTTTGTTAAAACAAAACAAAATGAAATGAAATGAAATAAATATATAAGTAACTACAAGGATTTGTATTCTTTCATCACAAGAAGGCAAAGAATCTCCAGTAAGAATTATGAAATAGGCAAATTCTGTTATTAACATTATTTCAGAGATCCTTTATCTGTTACTCCTTTATTTCTATTCTATGTAAGCTCTAAATGCTCTTTCTACCTTTTTATGAAATGACTCATTACCAATGCACTCTGTGCTCAACTCTTTCAAACGGGAGACTTTTAACAAACAAGTTACATTTGAATATAAATATCTTAATATCCAAAGATGGCTTTTAGAGATAAAAGTTAGAGTAAAGAAAAAGACTACAACTTAAGCATTGAAGTTTCATTTAGAAGGAGATAGGTCTAAAGGCCTCTGAAAGGTAAGAAGCCCTCAAAATTCATCATAACTTGTTAATATATGATGCTTTAAGTATATTAAGATTCAGTGTGAAATCCCTGATGCTTTCTTTTATGTTACAAAAAAAAGAGTTGGAACTCTAGCTGCTAATCTTCAAAACTTGCTATCTCTTTAAAGGTCAATTAAATGTCATTTTAATGAGATGTGATAATAAGAATGTTTCTATATCTAGCCACTACATTGACAGACTGAATGATTTTGATGACCTTTTCTAATGAAGCTGGTTGATAAATAGGCAAGATCGATCATGTGGTCAAATCAATCTACACTGATGACTGTGACAGCTGCAGTGATTTGAACAAAGAACTATGGAAACATCTATGCTTACTATCTCAAAGATCCCACTTTATAACTTGTCATTCTCAAGAGGTAAATAACACAGGCTGTTTCTTCCATATTTTTATTAAAGACAGGAGTCCAAGTAGGAAATTAAATTTAGATTCTTTAAGTGATGAATTGTGTAAACATTTATTACATTTTCATCTGAGTAAGACAGCTAAGCTGACCTATTTTTACAGGGATCATATAAAAGAACATAAGGCAATAATCGTGCATGGATCCAAAGGCTCCATCTGTCTTCATGATCTCTTTTTCCATTGGCTTCATGTGGAACTCACTGGTTGCTAGGGTCGGTAGTGCATATTGAAACTTGATTAAAGTTTTAGATGAAATAGCAAGACCTTTTTATTCTTCACAAACTTGATCCATTTAAGACTTCACAAGCTCTTCCACAGATGATTAATGCTGCTCGCTCTGCCTGGATGGCAGTGTGCTTCCACAGCTCCTCTTTCTACTGTAACAGACAGTCTTAGATTTAAATGTATTTCCTAGTTATGTGACCTTGGGCTACTGACCCCATTTCACTGAGCTATATTGTTTTCTGTCTATACAATGATGGTAGTATTTACCCTCACAGTGCTTTTGTGAGGGTAAAAGAAAAAATGAATATAAAGCACAAACAGTCCTGGCACATAGTGGGAACTCAACGAATGCCAATCTCAGACCTCTCCACCGCAATACTGCAAAAGTGAATATTGAGGCTAGCCATTAATTTTATTAGAAGCAGTTTGATTCACATTTTGATTGATTCATGGAACACAAACATTATTATCTTTAGCTTAATAGAAAAGTCCTGACTTATGTACCTATATTTCATTTGGCATAGTCCACTTTTCGCTGGAAACATAACATTTATGAAGAATTATCCTAGGGAGAGACAGAACATAAAGACTCCTTACTCGGGGAAACGAACTAGGGGTGGTGGAAGGGGAGGAGGGCGGGTGTTGGAGGGGAATGGGTGACGGGCACTGAGGTGGACACTTGACGGGATGAGCACTGGGTGTTTTTCTGTATGCTGGTAAATTAAACACCAATAAAAGTTAATTAAAAAAAAAAAAAAAAAGAATTATCCTAGGGAGAAAGAAATTGGTATTAAAGAACTGAAGTGCTTGTCATACATTATTTATTTATTATTTATTTATTTATTTATTTATTTATTTCCTATTACTTTATTTCTTTAAAGAACATTTTTTTTAATTTTATAGATTTATACTTAAATAGATTTATGTATTTTAAATATTTTATTTATTTATTTGAGAGAGAGAGACAGGGATAGTGAGAGACAGCACAAGCGGGAGGACAGAGAGAAGCAGGCACCCCACTGAGCAGGGAGCTGGATGCGGGGCTTGCTCTCAGGTCCCTAGGATCATTGACTGAGCCACCCAGGCTCACCTAGAGAACAATTTTGATCACTCAGTATCTGGCTGTATTTACAATAGGTTTCCAGGAGAGAGGATACAGAAATCAATACATGAATGTATTTATTTCCCTAAACTCAAATTCTGAAATTTATTGTTACTTTAAATGTCCTCAATATCCTTTCCATAGCACTGTTCCAAGCCAACCCTATTATCTTTTGATCTAGGTTATTGAATATACAAACCTATTTGGTCTAACTCATTCCCATTTTGCTTTAATCTATCTTCAGCAATGTCTGAGAGATATATCCCTAAGTGTTATTGGATCATGGCATTTATTTCTTTAAATGATCAAGGGAATATGCTTCCACAGTACCTCTCATTTCATTCTGTGGTGCCATTTTGCTGTATTTTAATGAAAGACCATTTCCTTGTGAAAAAAAGAATATCCCAAATACTCAGCTAAATATTTTATTTTATTTTATTATTTTATTTTATTTATCTTTCTTTAAATATTTTATTTATTTATTCATGAGAGATAAAGAGAGAGAGAGAGAGAGAGAGAGAGAGAGAGAGAGAGACAGAGAGACAAGCAGAGGGAGAAGCAGGCTCCATGCAGGGAGCCCAACGTGGGACTTGATCCCGGGTCCCCAGGATCACACCCTGGGCTGAAGGCGGCGCTAAACTGTTGAGCCACCGGGGCTGCCCTCAGCTAACTATTTTAAATGCCATTCCCATCCAGGCATTTAATCTTGTCTAAATGTACCAGTCTCCAAATACCCCTACTTCATATCCTGAGCTAGTAATCCATCTTGAATTCTTAGGAAAAAAATTAAATACCTAAGTCAGAACAAGTACACTTGTATAAATATGACCAGGCTTTCTCTGGTTGATGAACATCCTATCTGTACATCATTTTATTGCTTGTGTTACTTAGTCTGGAAATTCTGTTCATTTTCTCTTCCTATAAGAGCTCATTAATCCCTAAATAAGCAGCTCTAATGCCACTGACCCACATAATTTTTGTGTTTGCCTTACTGATAAGCAGTAATTCCTGTAGCATGTCCTTGTATTACCAAACTAACAAGTATTTCATTCTGTTTTGCAAGTATCACTAGATATTTTCCTGCCTGTTTCTCTCTAGAAGATTTTCTTTTCAGCTCTAGTACAATACCTTAGATGTCCCCTTATTTTTGTACTGGTTTTCCCTGTGTTATGAGAATATTCAAATAATACCATTGGAAAATAGATGTCTCTGATGTAAAAAAAGACAATAGTGATTTACTCTAATTTGAGGATCTACATCCAAGTAGCTTATTTTGTCTGTGGCCATTCACATTTTGTAAAAGTAAATGAACCTACAACAGAATGTGCACAGATTCAGGATAGTGAATCAGTCACTTAAATCCCGTTATGATCCTGGCCATTTATCTCTGTGACATTTTTTCTTCTAAGGAAAATCTTTTTTTGTCCTAACCATAGCATAGTGTCTATAATATAAAATATATGATAAATCTGCTCCTTTGAAAACTCCTTTTCTTCAATTCAGTGCTGGTATGAGTTACAGAATAACAGAACCTCCCCTAAATGGTTGGTTAAACATGATAGAAGTTTATTTCTCATTCTGGGAAATCTGGATGTGAACAGCTCATGGCTGGTTTATAATTCTTGGCAGTCATATGGAACCCAGCCTACTTCCAGCTTTCCTTCTGCCATTGCTAGTGTTTGGCCCCCAATGTCATGGAATGAGAATGATTTCTACCATCACCTCCACATGGAGCCAGCCATGTAATTTCTGAGGCACAGCACAAAATTAAAATATGGGGTTCCTTTTTTAAAAACCAGGAAAATAATGCAGTGGAAGGTACTAAAATATAAAGCCACCTGTTAGGGTATGTTTTTATTTGCTTTTAATGTTCTTCTAAATAAAGTCAAGTAAAAGATTTAAATTATTAACTTGAATTTTACCAGTCCCTTTTATATTATGCAGTGCTAGTTGTAGATGCAAATATATTAAAGCATTTGAGTCATATATATGTAGTCACCAAAAGGCACAATTCGTATTTCACACATCATACATCTGGGGTGGTGGAACTATTACACAAAATTAACTCAGATGTTTTTGTTTCATTTTTTATATGTGCATAATCGACCAAAGCCCTGTACTACCCTTTATCTTACTGATAAATGAGGGGAAAACTGAAAGGAGAAAGTAATAAAGATTACCTTACTTTCTCTTTTTCCTTCCAAATCATTGTTTTCAGCTGGAGTGTTTGGGTAACTCAGGGAAGTGACACAGTAAGAAAGGATAGGAAAGGGTTCTCTGGTTCTTCATGCTTCTTCATAGGATACTACTGTCTTCTTCCTAAATTTGAAGCGAGTTCTTCAAATACAAATATGGTCTTTCACAGCTGACAGCACGCTCTACTAGTTAACTTAAACATGTACCGTGTTCACTTTGTACTCATTTTCATCTCATTGAACTCCTCCACATCATCCACTGAAATTTTCACATCACAGGGCATTGAGAATACTATATATGAGGAACTTGTGAACATCTGAAACATATATTCCATATACCTCCTCTTCTCAAACACATCCTTCACCCTCCCACAGGATTTCACTTGCAAAACATAAGCTCGAAGGCACAATTAAAGATTTTATAAGGGCTACAGCAGGGCAATTAATCAAGTGTGGGCCCTTCTAAGCATCTGATCCTATGTAATCACACTGTTTGAATGGCCATGGAGCTGGTCATGTCTCCATATTCCACTTTCAAGGAGGTTAGACGAAGGAGAGGGTAAGGGGTGAATAACCTTCATCAGCTTTCAACAGTTTGCCTGCTTTGCCTTGGCTTGCCTTTCTCCCTCCCTCCCTTCTACCTTTCCTTCCTTCCTTCCTTCCTTCCTTCCTTCCTTCCTCCCTTCCTTCCTTCCTTCTTTCCTTCCTCCCTCCCTCCCTCCCTCCCTCCCTCCCTCCTTCCTTCTCTTTCTCTCTTTCTTTTGGAGATCTTTGAGAAAATGCCGCATAATACCTCTGCTCAAAACCAGTGGCCAGAATTTTAATACGAGGCTGCAACTAGCTGCAAAGGAGCCTGGGAAACATGATCTTTATTGTAGGTAGCCATGTACTTTGCTAAAGATGATAGGTTTGGAGACAGTAAGTAACAATCTGTGCTGGAAGATTTCTTATGTCAAGCCCCACAATAGAGGGGAATTGATCAAATGTGATTTAACTTTTTACTAGAAGATTGTTTTCTTTATAACTTCTAAAACTGAGGAAGAAAGTGAATGAACATTAACTTTCTAGTTGAAGGGAGCTTATTAAAAGCAAAGAAAAATAGCTACACATTAAAATTTACTATTTTGGCCCATAATATCCCTTTCTTTATGAGAAAATCTTGCCAGGTCTGATAATATTGCAAATCGAGTTGCAAGATTTGAAATTTTGTTCAAATCCAACATTTTTCCTGGGTTGTTTTTTTAAAACAGGGTCATAGACAGCATATTCATTATTCTCAGACTTTTTCCATTACTATTTAGAAATGTGGGTTAAATTATAAAATCATCCTTTTATTTGACCTTCACAACAATAACCTTTCAGGGTAGATTCTAAATATCCATTTTGTATGAGGACTTTGAGAGGATAAGAAACCACTACCACAGACAGCTTTCCATCAAATATTAGGTCTTACATTTTAATGTCCTTTCTCTCTTTATTCAACTTTTACTTCAGACGTCACTTTATAAAAAAAAAAAGAGAGAGAGAGACAGAGATATGGAGAAATAGAATCTGTATAATTTTGTGAAACGTTTAGTACTCTGAAAGAACCAACATATCTGAGTTCTACATATATTTATCTCCGGGAATAGCTATTACTTTAGAGCGTTGTTTTAATCTCCATGGGTATAAATTTCTGATTTTAAATTAAGGACTTTGTTTAAGACCATTAACTTTCAGTTTGTGATCTATGGAATTCTTGTTTCAAAGGTTTATGAATTTTAATTTACATTTCATTTTTAATATACGATTATCATTTATATTAGTTTTGTTCTAGAAAGTTGCCAACAACATTAAATTAGTGAATATTTAAATGATTAAATCATTACAAATCATCAACACATTCTGGTAGATAATATTTTCTTTGTTTGACAAAAGAGAAAAGTGGACTCAGGAGTGTTAAGTTACTTGTCTGAGGCGACCCAACTCACAAGTCCCAGAGTAGAGATTCAAACCCCTTCAGCTGACCCCAGAGTAAGAGTTTCTTGTACTGTACTGCCTCCTATTGTCTTCTTCTGGTCATTTCTGAATGAGAGCTAAAACAAGCTGGCAGAGTCTTTCTCTTGTTTGACTTCAGGCAAGAATGGGCATGTTAGGCGACTCATTTTTTTGATAGCTCTGCACATGTTCAGAAATGACATGAAAGTGCAGTGAGTTTTGATTTGGGAGCTACAGAGAAGTTTTAGCAAGTATATGAATTTGCAAATATAGAATCTGAAAATAATGAGGATTAACTGTGTTCACTTTTAAAACAAATATAAAACAATATGAATAATCAATGTGTTATATCTCATGTTACTACAGTGATAAACACCATCTGCATTTTGATGCAAACATTAATATATAGTTTGAGTTCTTGAAAATGTGTCATCAATTAGAAAGGTGTCAGTTCTCCATTTCTCTTTCTCTCAATCTCTCTTTCCCTTTCCTAATTCATGTCTGCCTGTGCATGTCCACTCATACATAAAAACGTACCAGGAGTACATTATCTCCAGCACATGCATGACTTCCTCAATTACATGTCTGGCAAGACTCAGATTCATCTGTTTCTTGCATGTTCTTGTCAGGATGTGATGGGCAATAGTGGTAAATTGAGTGGAAGAAGAGGTATGAGTTGACAGTGTCTCGTAGGAGATCTGACCTGATGCTGAGGGGGAGGAAGTGAAACAAGAAATGCTCCCTTAGAGGATATGTAGGTGTTAACTAAGGAAAAACTGATGAGAAAAGAGGGTTCCAAACGATGGGAACAGGCGGAAAAGTACCCTCTGGTAGTGTGAGCCTAATGTGTAGGAAGAGTAAAGAAGCTTGGTGATACTGAGGACAGACAGCTGAGGAGAAAAATGAGCAATGATGAGCCCTTTAGGTCTTTATCAGAAAAGAGATGGAAAGACAACGTGTGTTCTAAGCAGATGGCACTAAGTTCAAATATGTTTTTGGAAAAGGTTAGTCATGTTAAATGGATAAGCGATCAAAGGGGGCAAGAGTGGTTTTGGAAAGATTAGTTAGAAGGATATTTCAGTAAATCAGAGAAGGAATGACGGGAGCCTGGACTAAGGATAGGTAGGAAAGATGAAGTAAAAATTGAGTTAGTGCATATAATTGATTTGTATATAATTTTATTATTTTGACACTTGAACGGATGAATACTTACATGCATTAGACAAGAAGTAATTTATATATATTTTTTATAATTCCCACTTTATTATTTTTGAGTATAGTTGACACATAATGTTACATTGTGTTTTAGATGTACAATTTAGTGATTTGACAGGCTTATACATTACACCCTGTTCACTGCGAGTGTAGCTATCATTTGTTCCCTTGCATTGCTATTACAGTATCATTGACTGTATTCCTAATGCTGTGCCTACTATTCTTGTGACTTCTTCATTCCATAACTGGAAGCCTGTAGAGGACTACCAGAAAATAACCAGAGAATTAAAAGTACAGATGATGATTAGAGGGGCACCCAGGTGGCTCAGTCATTTAAGTATGTGATTCTTGGATTCTACTCAGGTCATATTCTCAGGGCCCTAAGGTTGAGCCTTGCATCGTGCTCCATGCTCCGTTCTGAGTCTGAGTCACATAACTCCCTCTCCCTCCCCTTTTCCCCTTCTCTGCAAGCTCGGGCTTTTTTCTCTCTAAAATAAAATACATGATGGTTATTATCATCAACAAAATATCTTTAATATCGGGAATGTTTGACTATTTGTGGTACTGATACCTGATGGTGTAGGGGGAAGGAGTCTATAGAAGTAATGTAATGGTAGTTACCAAAAGCTAATAAGTTCAATCAAGATCTATTTTTAAATGTGTAAAATAAGAATTCTATATGTGTCATAGTTATGTATTTAAATAATTGTGCCCATTTCTTATATACTATTTGGCAGAATTGAAAGTTAGTGGTAGTCATTTATCAATAATATACTATAAAATACCCAAATAATATACTATAATATACCCAAAAAGGTTGGGAATTATTATCTTAGCTGCTAATGGGTGTACTATTTTTCAAAGAATGAACTTAAAATGGTAACAATTTTATGGTCAGATTTCTTTCCTGCTTGTTTAGGATTATTTTTCTTAAAGTATCACTAAGCCTGCTTGGCATAAGAACGCCATGTGAACCTTGACAGTTCCGGTCAGATTATTAATATTTCCTGTGTTTTCTTAGCAGGAG
Source organism: Vulpes lagopus (assembly GCF_018345385.1). Taxonomy (NCBI): domain Eukaryota; kingdom Metazoa; phylum Chordata; class Mammalia; order Carnivora; family Canidae; genus Vulpes; species Vulpes lagopus. The sequence goes on along the minus strand of NC_054829.1, from coordinate 119,876,486 downwards.
ATTTAACAACCTAAATAAGGCCATAGCAGGCATGGACTGAGCTCACTTTGCTCCCTACTCTTTGTGCAGTAACTATATATTCCATTCAAGACTCTAAAATAGAACAGAACTCTGCCATAGTGTCTTAGCAAATTGTTACTTACAGGTTGTTTTTTATTTTTTCTTAACTGCATCATTGCAACATTTTCTTTTTAGAATAGAAATACAGAAAGACTTCTGATTCAATCTGAAGACAAAAGCACACTCCATCTCAGCATATCTAGCAGATGTTCTCTTCATAGGCAGAGAAAAAACATGGCAAGTTACTGTATCCAGCTGGTTCCTAAATCATTCTGAAATCCTCCCTGTCTACTCCCAAAAGATGTAAATTGGCCCATAAAGAGAACAGCAGGCAACATGACTATAAATAAAGGCCACAAAAGAACTCATATTGCAGGAAGAAACTAATGGAAGATAGGAAAAAATGACTATTGTTTGAGTAAAGTAGGTAAATTAAGACCTCTCTATGAATTTACTACTATATACAGAGGGTTTAATATTCAATCAGCCAGGAAGTGGTTATCTTTTGCTTCTTTCTGTCTTAATCTTATATTGCTTTATTTTCCAATGTTCCAGATCCTTATTTTGACTTTGTGAAAGAAACTGCAACAATGAAGTGCAATAAATAATTGCTGTGGGCAGAGGTTTTAAAATTAAGATGCAATCCTTGAAGCTCTAGTTTTTAGTACAACATGGACAGAACTTAAAAGTCATTGCTCCTGTCCTCACACCTAGAAAAAAATGTGAACAAATTGAAAATCAACAACTCTTCTTAGGTCAGAGAATTGAGCTCATAGGGTAAATGTCTGTCCTGGAAACTGGAGAGACAGTCAGATGCAGAGAATCACAGTTTATTGAGGAAAAAAAGCCCAGGAGCAGAAGCCCAAAGCCAAAGCCAATATCATCAGCAACATATTACATTGTGATTGACAAATTGTTGGAGGCTTAGATCAAGAGTAGACTAATTTGGGGAGCCTCCACACTTTTTTGAGTTTTACTTCTAGGGGTCCTACCTGTTTCTTACTGTGAAGATTCAAGAATCCCTTTTCACTTAAAGCAGGGAGAGGGAAAAAGAAATTGTTTCGAAATAAGGCTAAAGATCTCTGTTCTCATTAAAAAGGACTGTACTCAAGAGAAACTATTTACCAGAACCTAACCAACTAAGGTTTAACCAGTGCCTAACCAACATGGAGAAAGGAGAATTCCATCCTGCCCTAGCCTTTGATGTGAAGAAAGGAAAATTTTCTCAAGCTTACTAAAACACTAATCATCAGATTATAGACCTAATCATCAGAATATAGAATGCTTACCCCCCACTTGCTCTTCACATCAATAAGGCTCCTATATAATAACAGGAGATTACAGCTAAAATTACTGTAACCCTCAGGCTCTATTTTAGCAGTCTTTAGGAAAAGCAAAAGATAATAGGGAGACAAAAAAAGAATATTGGAGGGGCATCTGGGTGGCTCAGTGGTTGAGCCTTTGGCTCAGGTCATGATCCTGGGGTCCCGGGATCGAGTCCTGCATCAGGTTCCCTGCGAAAAGCCTGCTTATCCCTCTGCCTATGTCTCTGCCTCGCTCTGTGTATCTCTCATGAATAAATTAAAAAAATCTTTTTTTTAAAAAAAAGAATACTAGAGGAAATTTTAGTCTCTTATCCTATAGCTGTGGCAAACAGTAAACATAACCTAACTCGTAACCAGATAAACACAAAACCTCACAAAACCCTAGTTCCTTATTCCCAATACATCATGCCTGGATTTCAACAACAACAACAAAAATACAAGATGTGGTAAAAAAGCAAACAAACAAACAAACAAACAAACAAAAAACCAAAACACAAAAACAAAAAAGCAGTCTGAAGAGATAATGTAACCATCAGAACCAGATTCATTTAAGGCAAGGATGTTAGATCAGATCAGAAATTTAAAATATCTATGATTAATAATACTATGAACTCTAATGGAAAAAGTGGGTGACATGCAAAAACAGAGGAGTCATAAAAGCAAAGGGATGAAAATTCTAAGAATAAAAGGGAAATGCTCTTAAGCAGCAGACTGTGGGTCTCTTTGCTGTGGGCTGTGGCAGTTTGAGAGCAGAGAACCAACTTTGCCAAGCTGGAGTCATGCAGGACAAGCATTAGGAAAGTTTCTCCCCCTCTCTGCATGAGGTTTAGGCAAAGGGCGTAGACAGAACTGTGACCTCAGGAGGCATTATGCTTCCAGAAAAATCTCAAGGAAAAGTATTTCAAGCGACTTTGGATTGGGCTCTGAAGAAGAAGGTGGAGAGAGCCAACCAGTTAGTGTGAAAGTTCTTCTCCCAGAATACGGAGGCACCAGAGTAGTTCTAGATGACAAATATTATTTCTTATTTAGAGATGATGACATCCACAGAAAGTATGCAGACTGAAACAAATCATTATTGAAATGGCATCAAGTGAAGCTGCTCATTCCAGTGAAGTTGTGAAACTATTCATCATGTAAATAATTTCCATGTCTCTCTTTTATAATAAACTAATGGCATCCAAACTAAAAGCAAATGCTAAAAAAAATATCTTTGATGAATCATCAGTAGACTGGGCGAAAAAAGAATTACTGAGCTTGCCACAGAGATATCAATAGAAACTTCCAAAACAAAAATGTAAGAAAAAAAAAAAAACACAGAAGAGAATATCCATGAACTCTGGGCAATTATGAAAGGTGTACCTACATGCAGTGGAAAGACCAGAAAGAGAGAATATCAGAAAGAGAAAAAGGAAAATAAAGAATGCTTGAACTAATAATGCCTGAGAATTTTCAAAAATTAGTAGGTAACATTAACTATAGATCCAGGAAGCTCAGAGTACATCAGACAGGATAATTTCAAAAATACAAACAAAACAAAACTAAACAAAAACAAAACCTACACCAAGGCATATCATGTTTGAATTGTAGAAAATCAAAGCCAAGCAGAAAGTCTTGAAAGACATGGTAGAGGGACAGGAAGTAGGGATGAACTTGAACTACAGAAGAACAGGGGAAAGAATTCCATTGGAATTTAGAAACCATGCAAGCAAACAGAATGGGGTAAAGTATTTTAAGTCTTAAATATAAAGTGTTAATGAAGAAAAAGGTTACCAACCTGGTGTTCTGAATCTAGCAAGTTATCCTTCAAAACTAAAGGTCAGATTAAGACTTTCTCAAACAAAACCGAGTGAACTTGTCACCGGTAAAACAGGCTTGCAAAAAATGTTGGATGTTCTTCAGAGAGAAAGAAAATGATAGGTCAGAAACTTGGATCTGCATAAATGAAGGAAGAGTGTTAGAAAAGGAATAAATGAAGGCAAATCAAAATCTTTTTTTTTAAGATTTTATTATTTATTCATGAGAGACACAGAGAGAGAGAGAGGCAGAGACACAGGCAGAGGGAGAAGCAGGCAGGCTCCGATGTGGGATTGATCCCAGGACCTGGGATCACGCCTTGGGCCAAAGGCAGACTCTCAACTGCTGAGCCATCCAGGTGTCCCGGCAAATCAAAATATTTTGTTTTTCTTATTCTTAATGTAATAAATACTAATTCAAGGTAGTAGTATAATATATTTGATTATAATTTATAGATATGTGAAATGAAGGACAGCAACACTGTAAGGGTTGGGATAGAGGTACTGAGAATACTTAGTTATAAGATATTTGCAGTATCTGTGAGGTGAAATAGTGTTATTCAAAGGCAGACTTGATGGGAGCCTGGGTGGCTCAGTCAGTTAAGCGTCTTCCTTCAGATCTGGTCATGGTCCTAGGGTCTGGGAATGAGTTCTGCATCTGGCTTCCTGTTGGAGAGGGGAGCCTGCTTCTCTCTCTGCCCCTCCCTCCTGCTCTGCTCTCTCTTGCTCTCTCTCTCTCTCTCAAATAAATAAATAAAATCCTTAAAAAAGGGACTCCTCGGTGGCTCAGCGGTTGAGTGTCCACCTTCTGCTCAGGGCGTGATCCCAGGTTCCAGGATCGAGTCCTACATCAGGCTCCCTCTGGGGAACCTGCTTCTCCCTCTGCTTATGTCTCTGCCTTGATGTCTGTGTCTCTCATGAATGGATGTATGAATGAATGCGTGAATAAATAAATAAAATCTTTAAAAGAAATCCTTAAAAAAAGCAGACTTGAAATAGTTATAAATGTCTGTTGCATACCATACAGCAAATACTTTTTAAAGATGCTTTTATTTCTTTGCTCAGGAGACATATTTAGAAAGATGTTTCCACAACTGGTGTCAAAGGAATTATTACCTATGTTTTTCTCTAGTTTTATGATTTCAGGTCTCACATTTAGGTCTTTAATCCCCTTTGAGTGTATCTTTGAGTATGGTGTAAGGAATGGCCCAGTTTCATTCTTTTGCATGTGCACAGAAAAGGAGACCATCAACAAGGCAACTTATTGAATGGGAGAAAATATTTATAAATATTGACGAATGTTATATCTGATAAGGGGTTAATATCCAAAGTATATAGAGATCTTTTAAATAACTCAGCATCATAAAACCCCAAATGATCTGACTGAAAATGGGCAGAGGATCTGAATAGACGTTTTTCCAAAGAGGACGTTTGGTTTCCTCAGATGCATGAAAAGATTCTTCACATCACTAATCATCAGGGAACTCTCATGCACTGTTGATGGGAATGCATATTGGTACAGCCACTATGGAAAACAGTATGGAAGTTTCTCAAAAAATTAAAAATAGAATTAGCATACTATCCAGTAATTTCACTATTGGGTATTTACCCAAAGAAAATAAAAACACTAATTCAAAAAGATATATGTACCCCTATGTTAATTGCAGTATTATTTGCAATTGCCAGGATATGGAAGTAATCCAAGAATAGAATAGAAACGAAGAATAAGAAACCAAGAATTCAACCCATGGAGGCATGGATGAATGTATAAAAATATGTGGGGTATATATATATACATATGTATATATTCATGGTATGAATATCTGCAATGGAATATTACTTAGCCATAAAAAATAATGGGAAATTGCCATTTGCTTCAATGTGGATAGACCTAGAAGGTATAATACTAGTGAAATAAGTCATACAGAGAAAAACAAATAACATATGATTTCACCCACATGTGCAATTTAGGAAATAAATGAACAAATAAAGAAAAAAGAGAAACAAACACAAATGGACCCTTAAATACAGAGAACAGGGTGGTAGTTGCCAGAGAGGAGGTAGGTGAGGAGATAGGTAAAATAAATAAAGAGGATAGAGAAACATTTATCACGATGAACACTGAGTAATGCACAGAACTGTTGAATCACTACATTGTGCATCTGAAACTAATATAGCACTGTACATTAATTATACTTCCATAATTTTAAGAAAAGAAACCAATTCTGTAGCTTCTTGAGGATTTTTTCCCTTGTGTTTCCAGAATCATATATTTTTTCTGGTGTCAATACTTTTTCCTATCATTTTCCTCATGGGTACGCAGGATATTTTTCAAATACCTGGTCATTTCTGGGTTCCTATTCATATTTAATAACAAGAGGGGAAACCTATCAGGAGATAATGTATGAAGATAAGACTGGTTGAATAGCCTTTGGAATTTCTAAATGAAAAGGCTTTATTCTGAGCCATTAACATCCTCAAAATCTGCGTTTGTTATCCCAAGGTGATTTATTCAATTTCTTTATAAAAGAACATGCCAAGATATTTCCGGGGTAAGTCTTAAGAAGTTAGAAATTATGGCGAGAAAGATGATTAGGCTAGACTTTTTCATTTACTGATCTTTTAGGTTCTACTTCTCTTTCAATGTGTAAATTATTCCCACCATCTTTAAATTATCTACTCTTGGCAGGTAACATCTTGATTATGGACAAAGGGGAAAATAGTCTTTTTCTACTTTTTTTCTTTTTTCTGCTGCTGTATTTCACCCATTAACCATCCCTCCACTTGATACATACTTTCCAGAAATATGTGCAAGTCTCACATTTATTGATGTCATTTCTCCTATTCTCTTTATAATTAGGCTTATGTATTTCTTTACTATCTTTTCAATTGGTTATCAGACAAGAGATAAACGGAGTATTTTATCATGTTTACCATCTTAAAATGGAGATTCTGTATTATTTTATTCAAGAAGAAAAACATTTGTAACAAAATAATGCAACTAAAAGTTAGCAGTGTAATTTAATTTAACCAAAGACATTCTGCTTGCATAACCTCATTTCTTCCTTCATATAATTCTGTCAAGCAGACCGTTCTTTTTGCACCTATTATATAAGGTGATAATAAATAAATGGATGAATAAATGAAAGGAAGGACTGAAATCCATGGTCTCTAATTCTAAATCCTATGATATTTCTTTTAGTTGGTGGTATTTAATGTTTTATTCAAAGCAAATGGGCAAACAAATCAGCTTTATGTTCTACTATCTCGCTAAGCCTAAGAAGGGAAAATTAATAATGGCCAAATTAAATTAAATTAGATGCAAAGATTCAGTATTGATTCTTTGAAGATAATTAATCAGAGAATAACTTATGAAGATCTCCATACTAGAAGCTATTTAAGTGTAAAGATTTGCAAAGTAGTGCCTGTTTGGTAGCAGAAGACTACAGTAACAGAAATCAATAAAATAATTGAAAACACATACACTCACTCACTGTAAGTATTTTTTTGCATGACCTTCTAAATCTGGATAATTTGTTCCCACAACATGGTATATATGTAATGCATTCTCTGAGATGGAAATTATTAGATAAGGCAACTTCATACTCTTTCCACTCCCCAAAGTTGCTCTTCTAGGAATAATAATAATAAAAAAAGATAAAGTCTTGAGGAGCTGTACAGGTCATGAATTGATGGATGGCCTGAGATTAACTATTTGCATTTTATTTAAAGAGGAAAGAAATGTGGAATATACAAAATTTTGATAATTTACAGGGTAAATTGTCACCAGGTACTAGTGGTAAAGAGGAAAATGAATAGGGTCGTAAATGTAGTTAATAGTCAACTGTGCTATTTTATCAAATATTTTAAAGCCATTTCAGAGATATCTGAAGAAAGTAGATGATGTGGGTGCCAGTTTTAGTGAAACAGAAAAACAACAAACTTGGACTTAACATCTGAAGATATATGTTTGATTTCCTGTGCTCCTGTTTGCTATTTGATTCAGAGTAAATCATACTTTTTTGAGTTTGACATCCACTTCTATATTATAACAGAAAGTATAGTACCTTCCTTTTATCAGTGTGAAATTTAAATGTGCCAATGTATAGAAGAATTTTATAAAACATTATACATGCTCTAAGTTCTATTCTCACTTACAAAATATGTGTGTCAGCTGGCCTGGATTGATTGCATGCTTGACTCTTGGCCAAACCATGAAACTATGGAACAAATGATTTCTAGTCTGTCAACATTGTTTAGTAGTAATAGTAAAATTTATTATTAGTATCTGGTTTTTATGGAGTCTACGGGTGGGGGGAGTTCAGCAGTTAGAGCTGGTGACATAGACAGAATAACCATACACGTCTACAGAAGCAGCTCACCATAGAGATCTATAGCACAAACAAAACATGGGTTTTTTGCTGATGGTTCAAGGTCAGATGACAATGGACATCTCTTTTGACCTGGCCCAGTTGTGAGACGACCACTTGTACCTGAAATCTCTGGAGCATACCTTTCCTTTGTTGATGATATCCGTAACTTGACAAAGGAGATCAGGGAGTAAAACCAGGTGGAGTCTCTTGTGTCTGCTCAGAAATCCAGTACTTAAAGTGATTATTATATAATTAACACAAACCTGATAGATTCACAGTTTTAAAAATGCTTTTCTGGGTCACACCTACCCTACAGCGTAATTTGCAATGCTGTCCTGAGCACACATGGAGATTAAACATTAAACAGAGAGGAAAAAAAAACTTATTTCTACCAATCAGCAATATATAAAGAAAAATACAAATAACAAGTGTTTATTGGTCTTCTACGATGTTCAAAGCACTGTTCAAAGTTCTATGGTAGAAGAAGACATCCCTTTCATTATTGAGTTCAAAGCTTATCAGAAGAGACTGACATTTAATAAATACACAAAATAATCATATTACAATGATTTATATGAAGTAAAATAAGTTTTCTGAGAGGAAATAATTCTGGATAGTGTCATTAATTTTCCATGATCATTACAATTCGTCCATGAGGAAATAGTGTCTTATTGGCAATGTGAAGAATGAAGCAAAGTCAGCAAAGATTGGAGGGAGAACATTCCAAAAAGGAAAGAAAAATGGCAGGTGCAAAAAAGCATATTCAAAATCTGTGAGCTGGAAAAAGCGTGGAGAACCCTACACCTGATAGAAGCCCTGTATAAAATATATTCCATGAGCAAGCAGAAGAATGGTGCTGGGTGAATGAACTAATATCATTGCACATGTAAAGATATGTAAATAAGTTAAAATATTTTAGACAGAAGGGTGGAGACATGATATGTACCATTTTAAATTTTCATTTTTGTTGCCATGAGGAAAATGGGTGGGTGGGTAAAGTTTTCATGAAAGGGAAAGCTTGATCAGTTGGAGGCTCTTTTACATAGTCCGGATGATAAATGATGGTGATTTGGATTTTACTGATGCCCATGCAGATGTGAAGAAATGGAAGGATTTAAGGTGTATTTTGGAGGTTAAATATTAAAATTTTGGAAATTTAGATGAGGGAGATGAAAAAGTATGATTGCAACTGGATGTGGAGGGGAGAGATAAAAGATTGAGTTAAACAAAATTTTAGGTTAAGATTCTTATTAAAAATTGCAAGTAGAGAGATCAAGTATTTAGTTCATATGCAAATCTAAGTATCAAAGAAAAGGATAGAGAGAACAAAGATAAGGTCCCTTGGCCAAATATTGTAGAATGAGAAGAGTTCAGGAGATTGCAAACGGTGATTTCACAAATTTGGAAGACAAGAGGAGGCTCTTTTAAGGAAAAGAGAAGGTTCAGTTATCTCTAATGTTGTGATCATCAGTACTTTCAATATGGAAAACCCCAGCATCATCGGGCTTAAAATTATAGCCAAAAAAAAAAAAGTTATAGCCAAAAACATAAATCAGGGCCAGATCCTAGAATACAAACATATCCACTCACCTACTAAAATAGAGATCAAGAAAGTTGTTCCCAGATGAGCATCAACAGAAAGGTGAGAGTAGAGAGTACGTTTGACCCCTAAGGTACCCATACTCTTCTGCTGCCAAAGGAAAGACTGAAAATAAACTGAGGACAATCTCCAGCTCCAAAACCATTTCAAACTTGTTTTCTTACTTAGCACTTCCGCCTTTTTCTATATATATCTTCAACCTCTTAAATCTTGTACATCGCTGTGCAAGTCTATCAACCTGAGCAATGTGTATTTACGCTAAAGGTCATAGTAAGAGCCACACCATCCCTATTTCCTTTGCTCTAACCAGGTTGCTGGCTGGTTAACACATTGCCTGCCTTCCCTTCTTCCTATCACCCCCACCTAGAGAGTACTATTGGACACCCACAGTGCAATGATACAGGTCAACCAAATGAAGGAGGATAAGGGGTTACCACACACTGAAACACATAATACTCTCACTTATGTTTCCCACATGTGAAATCTGTCCTTTAAAGACCTGACTTAATGCACATGCTTGTATTGTTTAAGTCATAACATTCTCTACTTTTTATTTTTTCTTATTTTCTTAGTTTTTGAAACTAGCATAAGGATGTTATAACACACCATATGCACATTATTACCCTCACTGTAGGTGTCTATTGATAGTATGCATTCTTCTAGGATTCTAGAATGGAGCAGAAATATTGTGGTTAGTATATAATCTCGTTGTAACTGAGGAAAATATTGTAAAAAGATTTTATACTATTCATCTGCAGATTAATGTTTCCTGTGTTTTAAAAGGCATGTTACCCAGCAGCAGATGAATGGTATAAAATGTTTAATTAAAGTCAGTCATAGCCTGCTGGCAAGAAATGACCTTACCTTCAACTCAACACTGGGACCAAAAGCATCTATTGTTTTCATTTTAAAGGAATTCAATGAAGAATATTATTTTTTGGCTTAATTCAAAAGCCATTTATTGAGTGCTTATTATGTGCAAGTATTTGAGGGGGCTAGGCATTGGGGAGTTTCAAACATGGATATGAAAGCATTATGTCTAGAAGAAGCTCACAGACTGGTCATCCACATAAGCATGTGCCACTAGCCGTGGTGTATGATATACCAGGGCAAGTGACGTGATAGAGACAAGAGTCACGTTGAGGATGGGATGGGAAGATTTCAGCAATGCTTTCAAACATGGTATTATTATATCAGATGATCTTTTTTTTTAATTTTTATTTATTTATGATAGTCACAGAGAGAGAGAGAGAGAGAGAGGCAGAGACATAGGCAGAGGGAGAAGCAGGCTCCATGCACCGGGAGCCTGATGTGGGATTCGATCCCGGGTCTCCAGGATCGCGCCCTGGGCCAAAGGCAGGCGCCAAACCACTGCGCCACCCAGGGATCCCCTATATCAGATGATCTATATAGAAATAATTTTATTCCAAATGGAAAATAGAGAGGAAACATAAAGTCAAGCAAGTAAATCTGCCTGGTACATTGTGGTGCTGAGCGCATGGAAGATCTTTTATGACTTACCAAACATCTTCTTCTTGGATACCCTGATCTCATGAATGACAGCACCCCTGAGGAATTTTCCCAAGTCAGAAATGTAGCAAGCCCCCTTGATTCCTCATTTTGAATTACTTCCACACAAAATCTTCTGTCATCAAATCCGAGCAATATTACCTTTAAATATCTTTCAAAATTTTCCCTTCCTTTCTAACCTCACTGTCTGCCACTACCTAGCTTCAGACAATTCTAGTTCCTCATCCGTGCTACTCAAAACAGCCTCTTAATCATTCTCTCTGTCTTTAATCTATTCCTTGCCACAATTTAACTCCCACATTTGAGCCAGAATGAACCTTCAATTCCAAATAGAACTGTGTCATTATCCTACTCAAAATCCTTTAATGACTTTCTAATGCCTTCAAGGCCCTATTTCAAACTCTTTGATCTGATAGAAAAGGCCCTTTGTGATTTGGCCCCAACTTCCCCACTTCATGTTTTTTACTCACTACTTTTTTACCATCTAGGGTCCCGTGCTCATCAATCTCCAGTCTCTGTTTCTCTTCCCTCCCTTCTCTTTCTCTCATAACACACACACACACACACACACACACACACACACACACACACACACACACCTTTATATTCAGGGTTTATTTACCCAGAACGCTGTCTCTCTTGCCATTTCACTTAGCCAACTCATGCTTTAAGACTTCCTTGTTCTTCACAGATAGCACTTTTTCTGACAGGTGGGAGCTCTATTTAATCTCTGAAACTTACTTCGAGTTTATATGCTTCTCCTATATGTTTCCATAGCACATTTTTCATACCTCTTCCATAACACTGCTCACAGTGTATAATTTGTTTGATTTTTACTCAGCTGTCATGATTACTTTGAGGATGTTTTCATATTCACATTTTTTGTTTTAGTTTTTATCTCTAGCACTTCGTCCATTATCTGCACACAGTAAATGGGAAGTTTCTTAAATATTAACAAAAGACTAAGTGATCAAATAAAGGAATGGAAGTGGTTACCTGCTTTTGTTTGCCCTGAAGCCTTTCTTTGGGATCTAAGTTTGCCCTATTGCAACTGTATATCTCAGTCCTTCATTTTCTAGATTTAGAGAGAAGCATGCAGTCCAAGCTATTTCATGTAGGAGATGTCAATAGATCCTTGATGACCACTTCTTAAAATATTTTAGGTAATAGTCAAGCATCAGAGGTATCTGATTAAAATTGAGATTGTATGATTTAACAAAGGGCAGTTTGGGAGAAATTTACCTTGCTTGTTGTAGTAGGGACTGGCTATTGCCTATCCAGGTGTCATTCACCATATCATCCATGTTTGGCTCACTTCAATTTTATTTAGGTGCCCAACCTCTCCCACATGATTTAGACTTAAATTCTTATCAGTCTAACCCAATCATACAGTTCCAGGTTCCATGTCGGTGATTTGTTTAGAGGTCAGGGTAATACGAGGAAATGCCTCTTGGGGAGTTTCTGAGAAAGATTTTATGTTCTTAATTAGGACGGAAGAGTCCTTTTACATGAGGTAAAAGGTTTTGCTTCTTTCATGTTACTGCTGGAATGGTGACAGTCACCCCGAGATGAGGTATACCAGCCTGAGGCCAAGGCCACACATTTGGAGTGGAAAAGTGAATAAATTCAAAGAAACTGCATTTTTGATGATATTAAGTTGCTGACTTAACTGCTTTGAGTCACCCAATGCTGAGAATTCTTGATATGTGAGATGGTAAATTGTCCTTATTGTTCACTCCAGACGAAATGTGATTTATGTTACTTGCAACAATAATTTTCTTAATTGATAGTGATGGTATTAAATTATTCAAATCTGAAATTAATACTCACATTTAATTCAGGGTTTTAAAGTTTTTTTCTCTGACTGTTTGAATATTTTGATAACCTTCCCCTTTCTCAAATTCAATCCAATTACTTGAATGTTAAATAAAACAAACAAAAGTTAATAATATAGATGAAATGGTAGGGTATGAAGTGTTGAGAACCAAACTTAGTCACCTGATAAATGTGTGATACATTAAGATTTGACAGAAGTTTCAAATAAATATTTGAGGAAACATGATCTTAATCCAAGCTTCTCATACAATATCCACTTTGAGCTATACTGCATAATCTCACCTCACTAAAATATGAAGTATCACAAAGCAATCAAAAGTAGTATGACCGAGGAAATATAATTTTCCAAACACTAAAAAATGATGTCATTTTATTTGTATTTTAAATACAATGTAATAAATATCACACAAATAATACATCACATACATATTTCCATATTATTAATTAGGGCAAAACAGAAAACGATATTTATATTGTTCAATATGATGTATGATAACTGCTTAAAGTAAATTTGCTATATAACTCAGTGATATATATAATGTTAAACATAAGTATTAAATTAACTTTATAGAGCACCAATATATTAATTTAGATTGTTGTCAATTGGGGATATATTATTTTGCAGGAGAAAATAAAACTAATAATCATTGGAACAAAAATAACTGCCTTTGAAATACTAATGATTTTCTGTTTATACACTGAGTTCAGAAAAATTAAGGAAAATGTTGATTTTGATGACAAGGAGCCAAAAGATGAGGTAAATCCGGGTTTGTCCACCTCCCAAACTTACGTGCTTTCAATTTATACTCCACCATATAGTAGCAGGTGGAATACCTATTTTTTAGTAAGATCAATAAGAACTGATTTTCATCCCCTTAATATGCTTTCTTTGCTCACATTGTAGTAAGAGGCAGTCATTATGGCTTATTATAAAGTTGCATTTACATATAGGAAAGCACCGATTTCATTTTGGAAAAAGTACCCATTTGGACTGGAGAAAGGCAAACAATGATTAAGCATTGATAAGAAAGATGGTTAAGACATAGGAAATTAGCATGAAATACTACACAGCATTTTAATGATTTTAATAGTCATCATTATTCCAGGTATGCAAGGATAAAGATAGCCAGTGTATGTATCCTACACAAAATATTTCACTTTCAGTTCCCTAAGATATTCTCCCATGCTAAGATGGTGAAATTTTATAACAAAATGTCAATTAAAAAAAAACATGAAAAACATGATTTCCCATGAAGAAAACTTTCTACAATGTAGGTTTTTCCAGAAGACCATAAAATAAGGAAAACTGCGCATGTTGAATTTTCTCTTTTAAGATTTTATTTTTCCTTTTTTAAAAAAATTATTTTTTCATGAGAGACACACAGAGAGAGGCAGAGACATAGGCAGAGGGAGAAGCAGGCTTCCTGAAGGGGAGCCTGATGCAGGACTTGATCCCAAGACCCTGGGATCACAACCTGAGCCAAAGGCAGACATTCAACCCCTGAGCCACCCAGGTGCCTCTGCATGTGGAATTTTTAACTTAAGTTATATTGGGTTATGCTTTGGGTTGTACTTAAATGGTTGGAAAACAGAACATGATTATACAGACTTCTGTTTCAAGGTGGCAGACCTAGCTCATATATTTATCTGACATATACAGTAAAGAAGGGATTCTTTCAACATATCTGAAATTTTTGTGAATTTATAGACAATAAAAAGTAAGTGGTATTGGAAGTAGATTATAGTAAAGCGACAAAATTCTACCTTAGATTCTTTAGTTTCTAAAGTGACTATTAGGGTAATTAATGAGATTTCTGTGGAATGTTTCTTTTTCTTCATCTATGAAAATCAGTTCCCCAATAATCAGTGATTCACAACTGATTATTTACTAATCTACCATGATAGTAGATATAAGAAGAAAAGTAAATTTCATCAAAATAATGAAGAGTTCACTTATGAATATATTGTGATTGATACGATGTGAAATATCTATGAGAAGACCTCCAGGCAGAGCCTATAAATGGATATTTTGTTTTGGCTCCACTGCCAATTTTATTTTTATTTATTTTTAAAGATTTTATTTACTTCTTCTTGAGAGACACACAGAGAGAGAGAGGCAGAGATAGGCAGAGGGAGAAGCAAGCTCCTCGTGAGGCTCAGTCCCAGGACCTTGGGATCATGACCTGAGCCAAAGGCAGATGCTCAACCACTGAGCCACCCAGGCATCCCCACTGCCAATTTTAGATCCTATAGGTTCCTAGTTCCATTTTTCTTCAGTCCTAAAATAAAATGCATTATATTTAACCTGCTCTGGTTAAAAGCTTGAACCATGCTTTCAAGATTATTCCTTTTTAAAATATGTCCATGGGTATCTCATTGTGGTTTTGATTTGTATTTCTTTGGTGGCAAGTGTTGTGGAGCATTTTCTCATGTGCTTGTTGGCCATGTGTATGTCTTCTTTGGTGAAATTTCTGTTCTTCATCACTTGCCATCAGGGAAATACAAATCAAAACCACAATGAGATACCACCTCACACCAGTGAGAATGGGGAAAATTAACAAGGCAGGAAACCACAAATGTTAGAGAGGATGTGGAGAAAGGGGAACCATCTTGCACTGTTGGTGGGAATGTGAACTGGTACAGCCACTCTGGAAAACTCTATGCAGGTTCCTCAAAGAGTTAAAAATAGAGCTACCTTACGACCCAGCAATTGCACTGCTGGGGATTTACCCCAAAGACACAGATGCAGTGAAATGCCAGGACACTTGCACCTCAATGTTCATAGCAGCAATGTCCACAACAGCCAAACTGTGGAAGGAGCCTCGGTGTCCTTTGACAGATGAATGGATAAAGAAGATGTGGTCTATATATACAATAGAATATTACTCAGCCATCAGAAAGGATGGATACCCACCATTTGCTTCGACGTGGATAGCACTGGAGGATATTATGCTGACTGAAGTAAGTCAACCAGAGAAGGACAATCATTATATGGTTTCACTCATATAGGGAATATAAAAAAGAGGAAAAGGGATGATAAAGGAAAGGAGGGAAAATGAGTGGAAAAAATTAGAGAGGGAGACAAAACATGAGAGACTCCTAACTCTGGGAAATAAACAAAGGGTAGTGGAAGGGGAAGTGGGCGGGAGGATGGGGTATCTGGGTGACAGACACTGAGGAGGGCACTTGATGGGATGAGCACTGGGTGTTATGCTATATATTGGCAAATCGAACTTCAATAAAAAAGCAAAAATAGATTTAAAAATAAAAATAAATAAATAAATAAATAAATAAATAAATAAATAAATAAATAAAATATGTCTATGGGGGTAGTTAGATGGAACAGTCAGTTAAGCAACCAACTCTGAGTTTTGGCTAAGGCTCTAATCTCAGGGTCATGAAATTGAGCACCAGCTCAGGCTCCAGGCTCCAAAGAGTCTGCTTAAGCCTCTCTCTCCCTCTGCCCTTCCCCCTCCCTCTCTGTCTCTCTGTCAAATATGTAAATCTTTTTAAAAAATGAAATAAAATTGCCCATGATTCAGAATCAACTGGAATTTAATTCTAGAATTTAATCCTGAAGTTCTCTCCAGATTTTCTGATTTGGTAAGTTTGATACATAGTAACCACTCAATAAACACTAATGAATGGATTGAATGGAATATACCAGATAAATGAGAATAAATAAGAATAAATGAGTGAATGAAATGACATTAGAATCTCTGTGTATGTATTTGTACTCTTACAGGCAGTAGATTAATATAGGTATATATACTAAGAGCTATTTTTTCCACACAGAGTTTAGCTTTTTACTCAATAGAAATGAGGGTTGTTATTGCTTTCTTTGATGTCTGTGTTATGAGTTGAACCAGAGCATCTTCCAACATAACCAAGTGTTGAAATTACCAACACTATTTACATCCAGAGAGAGCGTTATTACAGCTTGTAACCTGAAGATATCAGCAATCTGATTGGCAACATTTTGTGAGGCAAGCTCTAACTCAATTAATCTCTCTTCAATCACCATAATTGATGAGTTCTCACATAAATTCTCCTTTTTTTTCTTCCAAAATTACCTTGTCAACAATAAAAGCAAGGGAAATATGAAAGAACAAAGCACTTTTATAAGTTCCAAAGATTCTAAAATGATTTTTATCCCCTCTTGGTAGACACTTTCTTTGCGCAATACTTCTTTTTAGTAGCACATCTGACACTGGACGTCTGACCTCTGCTACTCTAATAGTTGTTAATGGAAACCTCACCTCATGCAAAGATAAAATGGATTTTTGGCAGCTGTGAGAGATTATGAAGAGTAAGACCAATCTTAGTTGGAATAAGAAGAAAAGAAGGCATCTGTACCTTAAACTCCTCAGCTGGTTTTCATTATACATCAAGCCTACATTTATTACAAAGAGGGTAGCCAAGAGACAGACATTGATAGGTCTTTGCACTTAGAATAAGAAGGCCAGTACTTGATAAATTCTACTTTTCATCTTGACTTGAGTTCAAATGACTCTTAAATCTGTTTGAATTATACGGGATATATCTGGGAAACAAACTCAAGAAGACCTCTAATTTTGTCCTTATCTGATTGGTTTGCCCCTTATTTTTATCTTGAGTATTGTGAAATTTTAGTTCTTCCAACTCATTAAAAGAAATAAGTGGTTCTATAAATCCCTAAAGTTTTATAAATAAAACTCACTTAAAATTGGTTTTATGATATGCTTTATATATTTATGTTTAATATGGTTTTGTTTGATGTCTTGGGAATTTACAATATGACCAAACAAAGAAGAGGGTATATACATAGTCCTGATATAGGAACAGCTTGATTTGAGCCTAATTTCCACAAGTAGAGATCAGTTGCATTAGAATTCTAAGGGTTATTCTTTGTTGTGTTTTGTAATGCTTATGTATTTAAATGTTGGTAAGAGAAATAAAATTCTGGATCTTGAACATTTTCTAAAGCATCAATATAACTGTAAGTCTAGAATACATAAAATTTTAGAGGATTAGAAAAGGGACAACAGAGGGCTTATACCCAGATATTTGAATCAAGGGAATAAAATACAGATCTATTCATATTACATATTTGAGTTCAAAGGAAGAATGGTTGTTTCAGAGGTAACATATTTGGAGAAGTTTTAAGTTACTTTGAGAGAGGAGTAAGAGAAAATGAGGGCACAGATCATTGGGAAAAGTCTATGAAGAAAACCAGTTCCATGCAATTCAATAAAATTTAAATAAACACTTGAAATATATATGAAACTTATATATCAGGCATTGTATTTCATAAGTTTTGAGATAGATAAAGGATATGACCCCTATAATCAGTGAGCCTATAAACTAATGACAAGCCAGAAGGGTACAAATTATTTTACCTCACTGCGAATCAAGATGGTGAGACTAGGGATCCCTGGGTGGCGCAGCGGTTTGGCGCCTGCCTTTGGCCCAGGGCACGATCCTGGAGACCCAGGATCTAATCCCACATCGGGCTCCCGGTGCATGGAGCCTGCTTCTCCCTCTGCCTGTGTCTCTGCCTCTCTCTCTCTCTCTCACTGTGTGCCTATCATAAATAAATAAAATAAAAAATTTAAAAAAAAAGATGGTGAGACTATGGCTAACCTTCTAGAATTGAGGTGTTTTTAAATTTATTGGCAGATAATGTATTTACATAACTCACATAAAGGATATATATTTACAGAAAAGTCCTCTTTCTGTCTCTGCTCCCCTTTTTTTAAAATTTACTTGTTCATGAGAGACACAGCGACGTAGGCAGAGGGAGAAGCAGACTCCTGGAGGGAGCCTGATGCAGGACTCGATCCCAGGACCCCGGGATCACGACTTGAGCCAAAGACAGATGCCCAACCACTGAGCCACCCAGGAGCCCCAGTCTCTGCTCTCCTTAGCTGTGATCAACTTTAGTAATTTCTTATTTATCACCTAGAGAATTTTATTCACATATGGAAGCCAACATAGATATAAACTGCTTTTCCCCATTTTTACAAAAATTATACTAGACCATGTACATGTTCTGCATTTTGATTGTTTTGTTCTACAAAAGATGTTGATGATATTTCCATACAAAGCATAAAGAGCTTATATTTTTGTTTTGTTTTGTGTTCCACATCCATGTTATTCTACTATATGGATAAGTCATAATGTATTTAATCACCATTGAGGTATGTTAACAAAAAAACAAAAACAAAAACAAAAACAAAACAAAACAACAGGAGTTCCTGGGTGGCTCAAGCACTTAAGTGTCCTACTTTTCATTTCGGCTCAAGTCATGATCTCAGGGTTGTGAGATTATGCCCCAGCGTGGGCTCCACAGTCAGCAGAGAGGCAGCTCCTCTCCATCTCCTTCTGCCCTTCTCCCTACTTGTCTATGTACTATCTCTCTCTCTCACTCATAAAAACATTAAATATTAAAAAAGCAGCAACAACATTGCTGCAATGCATAACCTTTTAACATATTTTATCCTCTTACATACCTGCTGGCGTATTTGTATGATGACTTTTTATATGAAATTGCTGAAGCATGGGATGTCTGGATGGCTCAGTGGTTGGGCACCTCCCTTCCACCCAGGGTGTGATCCTGGAGTCCCGGTATTGAGTCCCACGTCAGGCTCCCTGCATGGAGCCTGCTTCTCCCTCTGCCTATGTCTCTGCCTCTCTCTCTCTCTCTCTCTCTCTGTGTCTCTCATATATAAATAAATAAAATCTTTAAGAAAAAAAAGAAATTGCTGAAGCAAAGGGTATATATGTATATAACGTCAGTAGTATGGTGACGAGGGCTGCTCATCAATATTACTGTTTTTCCTCTGAGTACAAAGTGAGATTGCACTTCTTCATCCATTGAGTGATATCTAGAGTGGCCTGCCACTTCCTGCGATAATTATGTAGCCTACAGGATTAATAATCTTTATTATTTTAGGCACTAGCCTATTCTGTTTCATGTAGATAAAGATTTCCAAATTGCCCTTCATAGGGAATATGCCAATATACATGCATACCAAAACCATAGTCTTTAAAACATTGTTTATTTTTTTAAAAAATGATTTTATTTATTTATCCAGGAGAGACACAAAGCGGCAGAGACATTGGCAGAGGGAGAAACAGGCTCACTGTGAGGACCCTGATATGGACTCAATTTCAGGACCCTGGGATCCTGACCCGAGCCAAAGGCAGATGCTCAACCACCAAACCACCCAGGCATTCCGATTGTTGGCCTTTTTATGTCAGATTTTTAATGTTGTATTACAATGGAATTTTACTTTGCATTTTCATTAATTGAGTAAAATTAAATCTTTTTGGATATTTCAGAATGACTTACATGTCTTTTTGTTTTTCTTTTTTTTTTTTGTAAGATTATTTATTTCCTTATTTGAGAGAGAGAACGATATCGAGAGAGAGAGAGAGAGAGAGAGAGAATGAGCATAAGGGAGAGGGAGAAGCAGGCTTCCTGCTAAACAGGGAGTCTAACATAGGGCTGGATCCCAGAACCCTGGGATCATGACTTGAGAACAAGGCAGACTGAGTGAGCCACCCACTAGTATGTCTTTTTGTATGAATTATTTGTTCATTCTTTCATATATTCAAACAAATAATTTTGAACACTTATTATGCAGCAGCCATTATTCTAGGTGTTAGAGAAACTGGAAATGAACAAAATAGTAAAACCTTAACTTATTTAAGTTTACCATTCCAGTGAATGTAGGAAAATAAGAAACAGACCAATAAAATGCAAGTATTTGAGACAGAAATTACTACCAAAGAGAAAATAAACTAGAATAGAGATATGTAACTAATAGGATTAAATTGGTTTGCAATTATAAAACCTAATCTGGAAGCACAGGGTAAGAGGAAATGAGGTGGTGAGTCAGTGGATATTTGGGGAGAACATTACAGAAAAAAGAAACAGCAAATACAAAACACCTGATGTAGAGTACATTTGGTGCTAAAAGAGCTGCAAAAAATAATATGTCTAGGGAAAAAAATGAAGCAAAAATATGAGGAGATGAGGGCACACAGGGCACAGTTCTGATTATACAAAGCCCTACAGGTCATTTTATGGACTTTGGTTTTTATGCTACTGGAGATGATTGACTCGAAGGGTAATGTTTTTTATGCTTAAAAGGATGATTCTGACTGCTGTGTTCACGGTCCTTAGATTATTGTTATTGATGGTTTTAAAATTTTATTTCTTATGAATTAGTAGCAGGTCTGTTTATCAGGGAGATGGGCCTTTTGTCACATGAGTGACATGCATTTTGTCTCACTGTCATCTGCTTTTGTCTTTTTAAAAGTTTTTCACTCTTATCTATTACTTTGTGATGCAAGAAAGATTTTAATATAGTCAATTTTATCAAAATTATCTTTTCTGATTACTACATTTTAGTTAGAATTAGCGTCTCCACTACAAAATTGTAAAATATTCTTGGTCCGTTCTTATTTATCCATCATTTCTTCTCCCCATCTTTTTTTATTTTTATATTTTTAAAAGATTTTATTTATTTATTCATGAGAGACACAGAGAGAAGCAGAGACATAGGCAGAGAGAGAAGCAGGTTCCCTGTGAGGAGCCTGATGTGGGACTCAATCCCAGGATCCCAGGAACACACCCTGAGCCAAAGGCAGACTCTCATCCACTGAGCCACCCAGGCGTCCCTCCCAACCTTTTTTTTAAACATAAAAATCTTTAGGGCACTTGGAACTCATCCTTGTATGTAGTATGGATCTATCTAACTACTTTCTCACATTGTTTTTCAGTTGTCTTAACAATTTGTATTCAGTTTTACTGAATGGGCAATATTTTTCTAACTAATTTTTAAAGATCGCTTTTATCATAAAGTCTTGTTTCTATACAGATTATTTCTGAATTTTGTCCTCTCTTCTGTAGGCTTGTCTGCTTAATCATATTATAAGTTAGCATTGTTTTAATAGTGGAAATTTTATAATATGTTCTAGTAAGTGGTATATCTGGTCTTTATTACTCCTTTTTAGCTATTTTCTAAATTTTAATTTTCTATTTAACTTTAGAATTACTTTGTCTAATTGAAGGAAAAATATATTAATATGTTTATTGAGATCATATTAAGTTTATAACAAAATTCAGGAATACTTCTGTTAGTATGATATTAAATATCATGACCAGGATTATACATGCCATTACATGGCTTTCTAAAAAAGCCAAAGAGTTTTTCAAGTTTTCATTGCAATTTTTTCTTCTTGTTAAATTTATGCTTTAGATATTATACATTGTGCATCATTTATAAATTAGTTCTTCTACTTCATTATATCTTCTAATGTGTATTAGCTTGTGCATATGGAATCTTTTTGTTCAAATTAAATTTATTTATTTATATAATTTTTTAAAATTTGATTTATTTATTCATGACAGATACACACAGAGAGAGGCAGAGACACAGGCAGAGGGAGAAGCAGGTCCCATGCAGGAAGCCTGACGTGGGACTCGATCCAGAGTCTCCAGGATCACACCCCAGGCTGAAGGTGGCACTAAACTGCTGGGCCACGGGGCTGCCCCCAAATTAAATAATGTTTTTTTGTTTTCGTTCTGCTGTTTTCTTATGTTATTGTTTATTATGTTTGGATTTTCCATATATACAGTCATATTATTTGAAAATAGTGATAGATACCTTTTCCTTTCCAATGTTATAATGTTTATTTCTTAACTTGTTTAGTCTCAATGACTGGTTTTCAAATATAATATTAAGTAAATGGAAGTGCATCATGTTCTCATACCTGACCTTGTTGAAAATGTATCTACTAGTCCCCATTAGGCATGATGACAGTGTTCGTGTAGAAATAGATATACTTAATCATGTTAATAAGGTATTTCTTCTTTATTTTTTTAAGTTTTTGTTTAAATTCTAATTTGTTAACATACAGTGTAATATTAGTTTCAGGTATAGAATTCAGTGTTTCATCACATATAATGTTACAAACAAAACACACAGTAACGCTGTCTTTCATATTTACCCTTTGCAGTTATCTCTACTAGTGTCTTTATTTTTCATTTGGGTTCATGCTATTTTTTAGCATCTTTTTATTTCAAAAACAAACATATATGACACCCACTTCTCATCACAACCAGTGCCCTCCTTAATACTCATCACCCACTTAATGAATCCCCTTGCCCACATCCCCTCCAGCAACCCTCAGATTGTTCTTGATGGTTAAGAGTCTGTTTTATGATTTGCCACTCTTTTTTTCCCCACGATGTTCATCTGTTTTATTTCTTAAATTCTACATATGAGTGAAATCATTTGTCTTTCTCTGACTGATTTATTTTGCTTACCATAATACACTCTAGATCCACCCACATCCTCCATCTTGCAAATGGCAAGATTCCATTCTTTTTTATGGCTGAATAATATTCCGTTGTCTATCTATACCACTTCTTTATCTATTCATCAGTTGATGGACATTTGGGCTACTTCCATATATTGGTTATCGTTGATAATGCTGCTCTAAACATCAGAGTCCATGTATCCTTTTGAATTAGTGTTTGTATATTCTTTGGGTAAATACCCAGTAATACTATTGCTGGATCATAGGATAGTTGTATTTTTAACTTTCTGAGGAATCTCCACACAGTTTTCCAGAGTGGCTGCACCAGTTTGCATTCCAACCAACAGTGTGAGAGGGTTCCCCTTTCTCCACACCCTTGCCAACATTGTTTCCTATATTGTTAATTTTAGCCATTCTGATTGTTGTGAGGTGATATCTCATTATAATTTTGATTTGTGTTTCCTTGATGATTAATGATATTGACCATCTTTTCATGTGTCTTTTAACCATCTGTATGCCAAGAAGGTATTAGTATTTAATTTCTTTCTATACAAAATGGATGCTGAATTTTATTAAATTTATTCAGTATCCCTGATGATTTTATTTCTTTAAATTTCTAATATGTTATAGTAATGTCAGCTGATGTGCTATGTTTACATTCCTGGAATAAACTCATTTAAAAAATGTACAGGGTTCTATTTTGAAATACCTTAGAATTTTTTAATTAATATTCATAACTAAATATTTAATTATAAAGTAATTTGTTGGTAGACATTTGGGTTAATACTAATTTTGGCTAATATGAATAATGCTTCTGTGAATATTCATATACAAGTGTTTATGTGGACATTTTTAAATTCTCCTGGTGATATACATAAGAGTGGAATTTTTCTGGGTCACAGGGTAACTTAATGCTTAACTTCTTAAACAATTGCCAAACTGTTTTCCAATCTTTTGTTTGTTTTTTGTTTTTTGTTTTTGTTTTCCAGTATTAAAGCCTATTTTTGTCTAATAATAGTATAGTTACTGTAGCTCTGTGTATTGCCCTTTGCATGGTATAATATTTTCTAACTTTATTTCACCCTATTTATGTTTTTGAATTTAAAATGTGTCTTTTTTTGGACAGCCTATATTTGGATTATATTTTCTTCTTAACTTTTATATAAATTTCTACCTTTTGAATGGAATGTTTATTCCCTTTTATATTTAGTGTAATTATTGATGATTTAGTATTTATGTCTGTGATTTTGCTGTCTGTTTTCTGTATCTGTTGTATCTTCTTTATTCCTCTATTTTTCCATTACTGCAACTTTTTGTGTTAAGTAACTGTTAGATAATAAATAGATAATTTATCATTTTAATTCCCTCTTTGTTTCTTTCACTGTATCTTAAGATTTATCTTCTTAGTGGCTGACCTGGTAATTATAATTAACATCTTAACATTTAACAATGTAGCTTAGACTAATACCGATCTGATTTCAGTAATTTCACTAATTACAGTAAATTTCAGTAAATACAGAACATTGCCTCTGTATAGCTCCACTCCCTCCAGCTTCTTTGTTTTGTTATTGTCACACAAATTGCATCTTTTTACGTTGCATATGCATTGCTTCATACACTGTGTCCATCATCACAGATATATGATTATTGCTTTATGAAGCTTTTTTTTTACTTTTTAGTTATCTTTTTATTATTTATTTATTCATGTGAGACACAGAGAGAGGCAGAGACATAGGCAGAGGGAGAAGCAGACTCCCTCCGGGGAGCCTGATGTGGGATTCCATCCCAGGACCCAGGGATCACGACTGGAGCCAAAGACAAACCCTCACCACTAAGCCACCAAGGCGCCCCTGAAGCTATATTTAAATAAGGTAGGAGACAATAATGTTACAAACAAAACACACAGTAATACTGTCTTTTATATTTACCCTTTGCAGTTATCTCTACTAGTGTTCTTTATTTTTTCATTTGGGTTCATGCTATTTTCTAGTGTCTTTTTATTTCAAAAACAAAAATGAAAACTCCCTTTTAGTATTTCTTGTAAGTAAAGTCTGACAAAGATGAATTCTCCCAGTTTCTGTTTATCTGAGAACATCTTAATTTTTCTCCTTCATTTTGAAGGATAATTTTGCTGAATATCAGATTATCAGTTAACAATCTTCTTTTATTCAGCACTTTGAAAGTCATGAAACTGTCTTCTGGCCTCTGTGGTTTCTAATTTGAAATCACCTATTAATTTTATGGAGGTTCCCTTGTATATAACAAGTTGGTTCTTTCTGTGTCTTTCAAGATTCTTTGTCTTTTCTTTCAACACATAGATTATGATATTTCTTTCTATACATGGATCTCTCTGAGTTTACCTTTCTCGGAATTGTTGGATGTTTTGGCCATTATTTCTTCAGAGATTACTTCTGGCCCATTTTCTGTTGCCTGTCCTTGTAGGATTCCCATTACACGTATGCTGGTCCATATGATAGAGTTTCATAAGTCTCTGTGATTGTGTTCACTTATTTTATTCTTTTTTTTTCTATTCCTCAGACTGGATAATCTCCTGTTTAGTTTTTCTTTTTATTCTATCCTCTTCCCCCTCAAATCTCCTGGTGACTGACTAGTGAATTGTTTCATTTATTATACTTTATGATTTCAGAATTTCTATTGGAGTCTTTATTTTATTTTTCTCTTTATTGATAATCTCAGTCTGATATGACACTGTTCTCAAACTTTGCTATCGTTCTTTAAGAATGGTTTCCTTTAATTCTTTGAAAATATTCAAAAGAGTTGATTTAAAGTCTTTATGTAGTGTCTAGTTTCAGGGGCAGTATCTATTGACTGTTTCTTTGTTTTCTATATCTGTCATACTGTTTATTTGAATATTGTGTGACTTTTGGTAAAAAGTGGACATTGTATCTAGTGCAATGTGACAACTCTGAAAATCAGATTTTTTACCTTCCCAGGATTTATAGCTGTTTTGATATTGTTATTGTTGCTGCTCATTTATTTGGTAACTTTCCTGGACTAATACTGTCAAGTGGGAATTCTTTGTCATGTGTGACTAATGCTATGCCTGTCCGGCTTGCTTAGGATCAGTTAGTGCCTCCACAGAATTTTCCTTGAATTCCCAGCACTGATCTCCCAGCTTTTGCCAAATGGCTCTGGGGACATGGTGAGAAAAATCTTTACCACCCTGCCTAGCAACATACAACTCCGCCTTATCCTTCACTTCCTGTCTTCACAGAACTTCACAATTTCCCTGGTCATGTGCAAAGACCTATACACTTGTGTGGCCTTCTAGATTTCCAGGAAGACATTGGATTTTTTTAAAACCCTTACTTGAGACTTTTTGACCAGTACCCCTAGGGGAAAATCTGATCTCTCCGAACAGGGAGGGACCAAATCTAATATAGACAAGCTTTGAGAATAGAGTTTTCTACAGAATTTCCTGTCAGAACAAATAACGGCAGTCCTCTGAGAATGGGACTTTGTAAGAATTCTATTCTATTTCAAGTCCTTTAGTGATTGTGAAGCTGCTAATTTTCAACCTGACTGAAAGTCTTTTGAATTATTCCTTGGAGTTTGTTGGAAGAAAACGGTGGGGATAGAGCAAGTTAAAAATGCCCCAAAGCTTGTCCTTGTCAAGATTCATCCTTTTTTTTTCTTTTGTATGAATATTTCTCAGATTGTTATAAACACTTTTTTTCTTTTATTAGATGAGTTACGACCTTTCATATTTTTTGATAATACAGATTTTTACATTTCTAACAAAACAGCTCATGCTTTATTTACTATGTTTCAATTTTTGTTATCAAATGATCTCTATGGGTATAATTACATAATTAACACAGTCCTTCATTCTTGTCCTTTTTAATACCCACCAGAATATAGGCAAAAGTAATATATTTCAAATTTTACCTTTGTAATGTAGTATAGTGTATTAAACTATACTTTGTAATATTATTTGTCCAAGATTTTATTCCTTTTCCGTGTATGATTTTTGTTATTTGTGTCACTCTACATTGTTATTCTAAGTTATTTTTACATTGTTTTCTGTGACTCATATCCCCAGTTGATGGTCTATTAGTAATCATATTCAAAGCTCACTACTAGTGTTTTACTATGATTTCCCAGTTATTCTTTCATTAACTGAAGTTTTTTCTCTTTTTCCTCAAATAAAGATCATGGAAATAACATTCCCTGCTATCTTATATGTTCAAGTTTGTCTTCAGTTTTGATACCTAAAAGGCATTTTTTCTGAATTAAAATGTTTCACGTATCCTTTCTTTGAATATCTTTAAGATGTTTATTGATTGATTTTAGATATTGGATTTTACTATAGACAAATTTGAGGCTATCATCATTTTACTTTCATATTTATGTTATTTTTAGCCTACCTGTCTAGAGAAAGTAATTTGTTTAGTTCTGAAATCTAGTATCTATTTATATTTTTCTCAATGTTGACAATAATGGATCAAATTGTATGGCATATAGTAGAAACTTATTCTTTTATTTTTAGAATAAAACTTATTCTTTTATTTTTAGAATGTTTTTCATATTTAAACAATTAAATATTTGTTCTGTAACATTATTTTGATTTTCTTTTTGAAGATTACAAATATGCATATGCTGGAACATCTTGCCTGCCTTTGTTATATACTTTTTTCTCTAATTTGTGAACTGCTTTTTACATTGAAATATATATATATTTCAATTGTACTTATTTTTCTTAATTGTGACTTTTGCATCCTTTACTTTTTTTCTGAAGCATCTCTTCACCTTTATACATATTCTATTTTTATTTTTATATCTGTGACTTAAAAAATAATCTTGAGTTCTTCTTGATTGTGTTTCATCACCTTCTCATATTCATTCTTACTTCCCTGAGTTTTTCTGTTTTTGTCTTAAGGATTTTCTTCCTATAGGATTTCACTTTATTTTAATACATTTATTTTTCTCTGTTTTTATCTATCTAATGCTACTGTTGGTCTAGTTAGTGTTCTTCGTTTGACAATAATTTTTTCCCCTAATTCCTTCTCTGTGTCTCATTGCATGTATTTCTAGGTGCTGTGCTGCTTTTTTTTTTTTTTTTTATTTTCTAGTTAAAGCATATGTTAGTGTCTTAAAACCAGATATCTAAAAATATTCCCCTCGTGGGGAATGGTTACATAATGTTATAAGATAATTGTTTTTCTTAATTTCAAATATTTCTTCTTCAATGCCACAAAGATACTTTCTAGTAAATGCTATTGCGTGAATGATTTTTTTCTTTTTAATTCCTTTGACTTTTCTGTTTTCCTACAACTAAGTTAAAGAGTTTATTGACATTACCCATTTGCCTCAGTTTTCATCCCTTTTGTTTCCTCAGCATTTGATGCACAGCTTCAGATATATATTGAATTTTAATACTGTCCCATATTCAGTTCTGTTTTCCTCCACTTGACATTTCTTACCAGGTGGTGTTTATATGAACTTACTTGCTTTCTCCAGCTCTTACAAATAGTACAGACGTGTTTTCTAGTTTTTTTGAAAATAGATTTCAAGATTTGCTTTCCTCTTCTTCTACTTAGAGATTTCTATGAAAAGAGAGAATGTCTTAGCTTATACAGTCATATTCATACTGGGAGTCTTATTCATATTTACTTATCATCTATTACGTATATAGAAATGTAGGAAATTGACATTCCAGTTTATACTTTTCTTGTCTAGAAAAAAAAATACGAGATTTTTTTAGGAACAAAATACATTACTAGTAAAATTTCCAGCATATAATAACGAGCAAATTATATAGGTTTTCAATGCATAAGATTTTAGATTGTTTCACAACCGGCTACAAATTGATCTTTTTTTTTTTTTTAAGATTTATTTATTTATGATAGACAGAGAGAGAGAGAGAGAGGCAGAGACACAGGAGGAGGGAGAAGCAGGCTCCATGCCGGGAGCTCGATGTGGGACTCAATCCTGGGACTCCAGGATCGCGCCCTGGGCTAAAGGCAGGCGCTAAACCACTGAGCCACCCAGGGATCCCCTACTAATTGATCTGAAACATGAGTCTAAGTTACTAAATTTGAACGCTTAAAAATAAATTCATTGTGAATTTAAAATAAAAAATAAGGTAAAATTTTAATGTGATTAAAATGCTAAGGAATACGTTTTATTGAAAAAATCCTGTCTAAAAAATTTAAAAAAAGATTAAATGAGACCTGATCAACTAATTTAATCTACTCTATAGCCAACTCATCTTCCACTCTCAGTTAAAATATCCAGTCATTGGCAATAAAATTTATTAAATAACTATAAGCTACTAAATAAGCTAAGTAGAGGTTATGTACTTGTTAATTTATTAATCACTCACCAGTCATTCATCATATATGTATTCATTCAACAAATAATTTTTTATCACCCATTGTATGTAGCTGATTAAGTTACTAATGGCCCTGCCCTTGAAGAACTTAGTCTATTAGAGAAACATTAAGGAAGTAATTGAAAAAGTGATGTGAAAAAAAAAAGAAAAATAATATTAGTAAAGAGGATTAATAAAGAAAAATGAGTAAAGTAAGATTATCAAGGAAAAGTAAAGATTTCTACAAAAGTATATAAAACTAGTTTTTTTCTTTTTAAACTTTTTTTCTTACATTTTATGAAAGAAAGAATTAAATTAATACTTCACAGTCATTTTCTTTTGTTGGGCTGAAAAACTACCAAAATAAAAACTGCGGAAAAATATAACATTAAAAATAATCAAAACAAGCTAGGAATTTTATCAACAGAACTTGAAAACAGGGTTTGATAAGGAATACTTTCCTGTTATTTTTATGTTTTTGTCAACCTTTTGATATTTCCTATTCTAATATTTATAAATTCAAAATTCATCTTTTTAAACACTGTTTTTGTTAACTATTGTGTATGGAAGAGTAAGATATATAGGAAAACTATTTAAACAAATGCCAATTTAATATTAAGTTAAAATTTATTTAGTTTTAGTTCATTCTGTAAATTTCATCTTTTCTACAGACAAGTACTCACTAAAGCAACAGAAACATGTTGTTTTAAAATTAGTTTTATTTTGTTGTAAAATGGTTTTTAGTTACCCTAATTATAGTAGTGTATGATTATCAATAATGCATAGCCTTTATTTTAAGCCAGGCTGTCTAATTCTAGACTCTGCTCACCTAATCACTGTATAATATGTCACTTATTATTAATATCCTCAATTGTCTGTAAGAATTAAACAAATTGTACACTCTGTAAAAGCAAATTGAGGAGCGCCTGTGTGGCTCAGTGTTGAGTGTCTGCCTTTGGCTCAGGTCGTGATCCCGGGTCCTGAGATCCAGTCCCACAGCAGGCTCCCTATGGGAGCCTGCTTCTCCCTCTGCCTATGTCTCTGCCTTTCTCTCTGTCTCTCATAAATAAATAAATAAATAAATAAATAAATAAATAAATAAAATCTTATAAAAAGGAAATTGAATGTGTATATATATATATATATATATATATATATATGTTTTCATTTTGTTGAGAGAGGAAGGTTATCAACAATTATCAAACTTCAGTAGTCCCACCTAAGTTTTCCAAAACAGAATGTATTGCTAAGTACTCTCCTTCTTTGGTGTAGTACATAGCAGTACTAATGACTTCTTTATTAATTTTACTTTTTAAGCTGTGGCTTGGTTGTGTGGTCTTCAACTTTTCTTTCCACGCTGAGTTAAGGGTTTCAGAGTGTAACTTAAACAGTGTAGCTGTAGCATACCAGCACAAGTAGCTCAATTTTAGGTAAGATTCTGAATTTTTTAGTGAAGTTATTTCAAGTTAAAATCAATCAGAATAGGGTCATTCTGTCAGTATCATTATCTGGGAATAAAGAGCTGGTTCTTTATTGCTGTATTTATTCTCAACATCTAATTCTAAGAGTAAGAAGTCTAAATAATATAGATTCTTACCTTACTTAGTAGAAAAAGACTTAGTCAATACTTTTTTTAGGCACAAGCCACAAATACTGATTTTTCATTTTAAACCAGAATATATTTAATGTATAAAGATAAAGGATATTTAGAATTATATTTATTTCAGATTTACCAAGAGAAGACAATAATATTCCTTAGGATATATGTGTGAATACTTGTTTTCCTTTTTACTCTATACCATTCCACATTTCAGCCCCATAAGAAGGGAAAAGTAATCACAACTATAACTGCAAATAATCACTTAAATAGCAAATGTATTCTATGTGGTTATATTATTTCTTTTAACTAGTATTTAGTCACCAACTACAAAATGACAGAAACTCTATTTTTAAAATATTTTTAAAAATTAATTCTGATAATCTGTGAAGGGATGGTTTTAATGGGTAGGATGTAATCATGAAAAAAAAAAAAAGTCAAGGAAAGCTTTCTGTGGAAGTGCTGATTGAACTGAGGGCTAGGGATCCCTGGGTGGCGCAGCGGTTTAGCGCCTGCCTTTGGCCCAGGGCGCGATCCTGGAGACCAAGTCGGGCTCCCCCTCTGCCTTTGTCTCTGCCTCTCTCTCTCTCTCTGTGACTATCATAAATAAATAAAAATTTTAAAAAAAGAAAAATAAAAAATAAAAAAATGAACTGAGGGCTAAAGAAGGAATAGGAAATAAGTGGTCTTTCAAGAAATAAAAGTAGATATAGGAGCCATATATGGGTGTTGTGGGTAGAGGACTGGAGGAGATTTAGCAGTCCCAAGGATGATGACCCAAGTCGAGAGTGAATCATAGCAATAGTGCTGAATACAGAGAGCACTGTGGTGTTGGGTGCAAAATTAGTTGGAGTCTTGGAGAAGGGCCCACCAGCGTCTTATAGGCTCAAATGTTGGACTTTATTTTTAGAGAAATTAGAAGCCACTCAAATTGATCAAGCAAGGAGTGTGTGAGAAGGTGGGTATTATGGTCATAGTCAGATTTGCATTTTAAAATTATCTCCTTCTCTGAAGAAGGAAGAGTGAATATGGGTAAATTACCTTGCCATCCCTGGTGAGAGATGATATGTGATCTAGGTTAATTCCTTGAGATATGGAAAGAAACTGGACAGATTCAAGAGAGATTTAGCAGATCACCTGCCAGGATATGATGTATTCAGGTGAGGGGCAATGAAGGAGAGAGAATATTGGGGAATAAGACTTCATCTACTGGATTCAGAGGATAATGTTTAATTGTGCAACAGGGTAGTTAACCAGGGGCACCTGGGTGGGTTAGTGGTTGAGCATCTGCCTTTGGCCCAGGTCCTGATCCTGGGGCCCTGGGATCCAGTCCCACCTCGGGCTCCCCGCAGGAAGCCTGCTTCTCCCTCTGCCTATGTCTCTGCCTCTCTGTATCTCTCATGAATAAATAAATATGTTTTTAAAAGGATAGTTAACCAAAAGGCTAACTGTCTTTTGTTATCATTTGTATAGGATGTGAGGAGAGCATGCTACCTTAGGTTCAGCCCAGGTTTCCAAGTTAGAGCTTTATTTTTCTGGGAGAGGATTAATGCACCTCTGTTGTTGTTGTTGTTGTTGTTGTTGTTGTTGTTTTCAAAAGCTGGCTTCACAATAGAAGATAGTTTGTCCCACAAGGGAAAGATAAGTGTTTGAAGGAAAAGGGAAGTCCTAGATGATTCTATTTTTTTGAGATCCAAGGGATAGTAGGTTTTAGATGGATGGACACCTGTGTTCTGCTCCCAGGAAAGGCCCTGGGAACATGATTGCTCCCCAAATGGGGTATTGCCTCAAAACAGGAAACTAAACTACAAAAAAAAAAAAAAAGAATAAGAGCTGTGGGGGAGATTCTGGCAGAGAGGATGCCAAGAACGCAAAATGTGCTTCAAATAAACCATATATTTTGGAAAGTAAGCAATTCCAAGGTAACTGCAGTGGGCTGAAGTCCTGATGACTTACCCCAAGATTCTTAACGTTCTCTTTTCTTTGAAAGAGAGAAAAAGGGGCTCTCTACAATGACTCAGAATTGATTTCCAGCCAACACCGGTAAGTATAGGCTCAGCCAGTCTTGATTTGATGTAGAAAAACCTATTCCTGCAACTCAAATGTCATGCAGAAAATATTTATTGGTCACCATAGAATGACATTTAATGTGTCTGTTTCTACTTAGTAATGGATTCTTTTGTAATTGGCTTTCTAAGAAATCTCTTCTCCTTGTAACAAGTTGAGTATAAAACCCACCCCCCTATTATAATAGGAGCAGAGATCTGACACAACATATGGCAAAATGTAGAGCTTCAACTGGCATTTTACTGATAAACCAAAATAACAGATTAACAAGTTTCAATGAGCAGAATATAAATCTCAGTTTTTGGAAAGACAAAGCACTGAGCAAATGGAAAAAAGTTACTATTAACATGTAATAAGTACCTGGGGGCAATATACTGCAAAGCATATTGGAGAAAAACTTCTTAAAAGTACTGCTTAGGAAACATGGTAATTTAAATTAAAGTTTGAGCAAATGTGGTTGGAGAGACAGAGAACTATCTCTCTGTAAAGTGAAACTAGTATCACCGAGAAGTTTACCTGCTCTCAGTAATTGAGGAAAACTTGCCTTGAGCTCCTCGTGGCATAGTCTGAGTATTTCCAACACTCTTCCCCTCAATATTTTTAACCCTTGCTTTCATCTTCAGTCTCTGTTCTGGTATCCACACAAGATATTTAGAGCTCAACTTCCACCTGGAAGTAAAATTTTAGTCCTGAATGCTATACCTTGTATCCCCAGGTCTTATTTATTTTATAACTGGAAATTTAATTCCTTCCCCTATTTTACCCTTAAGCCCAACTCCTCCCCTCTGGCAACTACCAGACCGTTCTCTCTGTATTTATGAGTCTGTTTCTTTTTTGTTTGTTCATTTGTTTTGTTTCTTAGATTCCATAAATAAGTGAAATCATATGGTGTTTGTCTTTCTCTAATTTCACTTAACATAATACCCTCCAACAGAACATAAAGACTCCTAACTCGGGGAAACGAACTAGGGGTGGTGGAAGGGGAGGAGGGCGGGTGTTGGAGGGGAATGGGTGACGGGCACTGAGGTGGACACTTGACGGGATGAGCACTGGGTGTTTTTCTGTATGTTGGTAAATTGAACACCAATAAAAATTAATTAAAAAAATAAATTAAAAAAAACAAAAAACAAAAAAACATAATACCCTCCAGATCCATTCATGTTGTTGCAAATGACAAGATCTCATTCTTTCTAATGGATGAGTAATATTCCATTATATATATATATTATATAATATATATATATATCCCATTATATATATCTCACATATTTATCTATTTATCTATTGATAGACACTTAGTTTGCTTCCATATATTGGCAATTATAAATAATTCTGCAAGAAATATAAAGATGCATGTATTTTTTTCAAATTTATGGTTTTTTTTTTTTTTTGTTTTTTTGTTTTTTAGTTTTTTTGTTTGTTTGTTTGTATTATGTTGAGTAAATCCCCAGTAGTGGAATTGCTGGATCATATAGCATTTCTGTTTTTAACTTTTTGAGGAACCTCCATACTCTTTTCTACAGTGGTTATACTAATGTACGTTTCCACTAATAGTGTACAAGGGTTTCCTTTTCTCCACATCCTAACAAGAGCTTGTTATTTCTTGTTGTTTTGGCACTAGCCATTCTGACTGTGCGAGATGATACTTTATTGTTATTTTGATTTGCATTTCCCTGATGACTAGTGATGTGGGGCATCTTTTCAGGTGTCTGTTGGCCATCTGGATGTCTTCTTTGGAAAAATGTCTGTTCAATTCCTTTACCCATGTCTAACTGGGTTATTTTTTCTTAGTATTTAGTTGTATATATTCTTTATATAGTTTGGATATTAACCCTTTAAGGTATATCATTTACAAATATCTTCTCCCATAAGTAGGTTGCCTTTTGGTGTTGTTCATATTTTCCTTTGGTGAACAAAAGCTTTTTATTTTGGTGTAGCCCCAATTTATTTTTGCTTTTGTTTATCTTGCCTGAGGAGACATAACCATATATATGTTGCTAAGGCCAGTGTCCAAGAGATTACTGCTTGTGTTCTCTTCTAGCAGTTTTATGGTTTCAGGCCTCACATTTGTGTCTTTAATCTATTTTGAGTTTATTTTTGTGTATGGTATAAAAAATTGATCCAGTTTTATTATTTTGCAAGTAGCTGTCCATTTAAACCATTTATTGAAGAGACAGTCTTTACATTGTATATTCTTACCTCCTTTGTAATAGATTTACTAATCATATAAGCATGGGTTTATTTCTACGTTTTCTATCTTTTCTTTTTGTCTATGTTTATTTTTGTGCCAATACTGTACGGTTTTGGTTGCTATAGCTTTGTAGTATATACCTTGAAATCTGTGACTATAGTACCTCTGGCTTTGTTATTCTTTTCCAAGATTGCTTTGGCTATTTGGAATCTTCTCTGGTTCCATACATATTTTAGTATTATATGTTCTAGTTCTGAGAAAAATACTACTAGTACTTTGATGCAGATTGCATTGAATCTGCTACCCAATTGCTTTTGATAGTATAGTCATTTTAACAATATTATCCTTCCAATCCATGAGTATGAAATATTTTTGCATCATCTTTGATTTCTTTCATTAATATTCTGTAGTTTTCAGAGTATAGGTCTTTTACTTCCTTGGTTAAACTTATTCCTAGGTATAATTTAACATCTTCTTTTGTAATATTTTTGATGATTTCATGTTTCTCACCTTGTATTTAATAGCAAAAAAGCACGTGAGAGAAATATTATTCTGTTTTTTTATCCCTTTGCATTTCTAATTTTGCAAGCTGTGTCTGCCTTTGCTTGTTTTCTAATGGCAGCTGCATTGTTTATTGTTCATTGTCTATTTATGTGAGGCTTTGAATAGATAGGCATAGCAGAATAGAGGATTAATATATCTTTTAATATAAAAAAAGATTTTTATTGAGCATAGTTTGAAATTTGATTTTAGTTTATCATCTATTGTCTTGTATTTATTTTTTTTTCTTTGGTGTATTAATTTGATGATATATTAATAATTTTCTAAAATGAAGCTATCTTGTATTCCCAGGATACATGATTCTTGATTGTAGCATCAGGTTAAATAGCATTTTGGGTCATAAGTTAAAGTTTTTTTTAGCATAACTTAATTTTTAGTAGTAAGTAAATAAAAACTTTCTTGAGATGCCTGTGTGGCTCAGTTGGTTGAGCATACAATTCTTGATTTCTGCTCAGGTCATCATCTCAGCGTTGTGGGATTGAGCCCTGAGTGGGGCTCCATGCTTAGTAGGGGGTTGGATAGAGATTCTCTCTCTCCCTCCCCCTCTGCCCTTCCCCCAACTCATGCTCTCTCCCTAAATAAATAAATAAAATCTTTTTTTTATAAAGAAAACCTTTCTTTGTTGTAATGCTATATGCTTCAAAGTTGTGCATTACAGTTGTGCACACATGATAAAAGGAGTTAAAATAAAATTGTCTGTGTTACAAAACTGTTTAGTAGCAAAATAATTGTCAGAATTGTTTGAAAGAAATTCCTTAGTATTTTATTTAGAGAGGAAGGTTGATAAAATTCTTTCATGCCATTTCTTCCATTTAATTTTATATAAATTGACACATTCATTTATTCAAGGAATATTTATTGAATGCAGTTTGATAGTCTTATTTTTTAAGTAGAAAAGTTTCCATCTGGTATCTTCCCATTAATTGCCACATTAACCTTTGATTTTTTTACCTTCAGAAAACACGTTCTTGTACTAATTATCTCAGAAGTACTGCATCCTATCACAGTCCAGCAAATCTCTTAAGCACAACACACACAGTTCTCAGGAGTGTTCTTTCTTTCTATACCACTTTTCCCTTTTCCCTAAGAAATGAACCAGTGAGGATACATTATCTTCTACTTACCAGCTTCATACTTTTCTGTTATCCTTTTCCTTCTTTTCTTTAATACTTAAAAAAATTTAATAGCATTAGGTATCACCATTCCTAACAATTCAAGATGAAAAATAAATGGGTGGAGAGTGGAGTCTTCTTATTTGAGAGCTGCTTTATTTGTTTTGATAGACTTTTTTAAAGAAACAGGGGAATAAAGAAAATGCTAATATGACCATTTAAATTTCAAAATTAAATCTCACTGGATGCTGTTACATCTTACCACAGATTTTCCAAACCTGTTACAGAAGTTTATCCCATTGAAGTAGAACCAATAAAGACTGTTGTACTGTGAGAATAGAACTAGAGTTCTGTGTTAGATGTTGGGAAGTATCCTTTATCCACATCTACATCATTCCCTTCTCAAAGTCTTGTTCCTGAAATCTCTTATCCTTTACATTCTGAGAAACATACATAAATAATGGGTATAGTAAGTCTTCTTTTAAGAATATTGTCATTTTCTTTGTCAGTGGTTCAGAATATTTTAAAATTCAATAGCGGGGAAAAATTTCTCTTTCTTTGAATTAAAAATAACCTCCTGCAAGTCTCTTCTGGTTTAATAATTATTATAATCACTTTTTATTTTAAACATTAATCAAGATAAGTGTTAGTCAGTATCACGATAGATTATGTAATATCAATCCCCCCCCCCCCTTCTATTCTTGAATGTAAATATAAATCTGGAAATGACATTCTACATCCAGGGGGAAATCCCTTCCAGAAGAAAAAGTAAAAATTCTGAAATTATTATTTGTTCCTAAGAGCATGAATCCTAGATTTTTCCTAAAATTTTCTTGTGTACTGGTATTTTGCTTTGTGAAATAAGCTTTTTTAAAATTTTGAGTTTCCGGATTTCATTTTAAAATTCATATTAAATGCAGATAAAACACTATTTTTAAATACACATAGGAACATTTTTTAGGTATTAGGGCTTACAACTTGTACATATGCCTTTATGTGCAGCTATTCATACATATTTTCCATTTTTTACTTTATGTTGTAAACTTTTGATAAAATTTAATTTTGCAAATGTACAAAACATACATTTACATGCTAGTTAACAGGCTCTTATAATAAACATTTCTTAAAGTTAATTAGGGTTACTTACACATTTATTTTTACCAACTATTATTCTTTTTTAAAGTTTTTTTTTTTACGAATTAGGATATGTTTTTATTTAAGAAATCAAGAAAACAGAGGAAAAATAAATGCTTTCTTAAAGTTCCTAAAAATGGCCCGCACTTACTTAGAAGGCCAGTGCTATATAAAAACCTATTTTAAAAGTTTCTATAATCATATCTATGCTTATAAAGTTAAACTGATTTTTTTTTCTTTTTCAAGTTTTTCCAGTTAATTAACATATAGGGTTATATTAGTTTCAGGTGTCTGATACGATGATTCAACACTTCCATACAACACCTGGTGCTCATCACAAGTGCACCCCTTAATCCCCATCACCTGTTTCATCCATCCCTCCACCCATCTCCCCTCTGGTAACCATCAGTTCATTCTCTGTGGTTAAGAATCTGTTTTTTGATTTACCTCTCTTTCTCTCTTTTTTCCTTTGCTCTATTTGTTTCTTTTTTCTTTTTTGGCTTTTTAAGTTTTTATTTTAATTCCAATCAGTTAACATTCAGTGTTATATAATCAGCTATCATTATTATGCATGCATATAAAGGAAATTATAAACAAAATATTTGATGAGATTATACATAAGACACCTCTTCACATTCAGAAGTGGCTATTCAGAGTGAAGATTTACTCTGATTCATTGATGTCTCTTTTTTCACACATTATTTTCCTCTGGGCCAGCAGTTCTACAGAGAGTGCTGCATTATTATCTGTTATTTTCTTCCAACTCTCTGACAACCATTTTGCAATTTGATAATCATTTGATCCCCACACCTTCTGGATTGCCTGGCAGATGTCTATGGAAGGTTTTCAAAAAAAAATTGGGTCCATGGTCCTTTCTCAAATGTTCTTTCAGTAGTTTTATCTAAGCATGGAGGGTTTATGCTTCTCTGGTAATGCCTTCAGGAAAATATCCAAGTCAATACACTATTCTGTGAGGTTATTGACTGATGAATTTCTTTAATCCTCAGGCAGTATCAACTATCATGAATCTTCCTAGCCAATAGCAATTTTAAGATGCAGCACAATTTTGGATAAAATATAATACCATATGTATCCGGGACTCAGTAAAATAAAACAATAGTCTTTTGCCAACAGCAATGTCATGTAGAAAACCGTTTTATGCATGGTAACCAGCCATCAGTGATACTAGATATTCAAACCCATTGTTTGTAGCAGCAACCACAACAACAAAAAACTGCCCTTTGCTGGCGATTTGGAAACCCATATGGAACAAAAGGAATGCTCTGGAATGAGCTGAAAGTCTGTGATTTGATTGACGGACATAAACCAAGCCATTCATCCGTAGCTGGTGTTACAGCTAAGCTCTTGAGTCCTTCTGGATGCAGTACTTTGGAAAAATACTATAACATTTTTTAAAAAGACGCTTAATTTTTATTGCATTTCCACATTTGCATATCACAGCAGTGTGACATTTTGGTTCTGTTAAGTCACACTACTTCTTGAACAATTTGCAACAATATTTTCTACTACACTTCAGATTTGTATTTCTTATTTTATTCTGCCTGTGATAAAAAAAATCTAGACCAAGCCATAAATATTTATTTTCAAATTATATTATTTTACTATTTCAGTTATTATTTTTTCTTTAGATTCTTTGGGGAAATTTGTTGAGTCTTGAAACAGTATAGCTCTTAATTAAATTATGAGAGTTTAAGTACCAAAAGGCAGAAGTAATCTTTAAAAAGAAACATTTATAATACAGTTCTTCTCAGGGGAAGTGATGGGGCTGAGTATGAGAGAAATAAAAATCACTTGGGAAACTTTAAAAAATGCCTATCCTGTTTGCCATCCTTTGAGATTAATAAAAAGCATGTAGAGAAAGAGCAGCAAGCATATATATATATATATATATATATATATATATATATATACACACACATACATATATAATATAAAAAAGATAAATATAAAATACATAAAATATATTTACAATAAATATTTTAAATATAAAATATATAAAATCAATTAAGAGGTCCAGATTTATAACTTAACTTTTCCCTTCTGATTAAATCCTTTGTTGTGTTCTGTTGCTTCGTTGTGCCTAATAGGGGAACCAGAATCATAACTAACATTGTCAGGTAACATCCCCCTGGCCCAGAATCCAGGCATGAAACTAAATGGGTTTCTTTAACTTGGGATCATTCTGAACATTTTCTGACCCAAATTAAACTATTTTAAGAATAAAAAGAAAATTTACTGGAAGACTACTAAGAGTTTATAGGGCTGAGAAAAAAAACTGTAGGATCTGGGGCAACTTTGGGACTTCAGGAAGAGGGAACTTGTGTTGCCAGGATCTCTCTCTCTGTCTGTCTCTTTCTTTTACTCATCTATTTGTTACTCCGTTTTGTTTGTCTTTACCTAGATGAATTCTTTCCTTTTATACTCAGGTTCTTGCACAGATTTTATCACTATAGGGGCAGCCTTGTATTCACATCCTAGCTTTGTGACATAAGAAACAATGGAATTTACTTCACTGGGTTAAGTGAAAACAATCCTAGGAAATAATATGCATTGGTCAAAATTATGTTGCGTGCCTCCTTGTATGAAATCGGGTGGACCGTAATACTATTTGGCCAGGCCTGAATCATATGGCCTCCTCTGTGATCAAGGGTATGTGACCAGCCTGTTACTGGGGAAATGGAGAAAGGAAGCATGTCAAGACAATTAAGTAGTAGCAAACCCAGGAGTTTAAGATACTTAAAAGATTTGTTGAGAATAATATAGCCCACCATTTAGAATAAAAAAAAAATCCACTTTATTAGAATTAACATAAGTGGGTAACACTTTTTAAATCTAAGTCATGAGATTCTGCTAACAAGTCCCAGTTTCTTTTTCCCTCTTCTTACTGGTTTCTTTAGCTTCTTTTTAGGATCTTCCTTGGGGCATATTTCACTGCAGGATGTATTCTATCATCTATGTGGTCCCACAGCTTTGATTTCTGTATACTGAGTGGCATCCGGTAGCTAATTTTTGATCAGCATCCAGTGGCTTTTCCTCTTATACCCTTTGCCATAATCCCATGAATGTAACGTTATATTAGTCTATTTAGAGAAAATACTTCACCTAGTCTTCTATCTTAAAATAAAATTTAGAACCATGTAAAAATATGGATACTGTGGCAATGTCTGCATGTCAAGAAACAGGACCATTATTCTTGCTTGCCTTCAGTAATGGCAGCAGAATGCGAAATAGGCTATTTACCCAACATAAAACACCAGCCAGATTTAAATCCATTTTGCACATACCTCCTATTTAGAAAGTTCTTATTGTTCCTTTATCTCTTATCTTTTGATATTTTTTTGCTTTCTCATTAACTTCACAGATTCTCTTTCCTTGTATCTCCTTACCTGAAACTCCCTTTATCTTTTTAAAAGTATAATTTACTGTTTATATTTATTTGTAGTGTTATTTTCTTAGTTGGAATCAGGTTGCAAAGTTATGTATATTTTAAGTGGCTTGTCCATAGCTCTGCAACATGCTGTGCTATTTTAATTGCCGATTGTACAAAGTGTTCAGGAATACATGTATCATACATTAGAATAAATGTCTGTATATATACCCTTAAATTACAGAGATATTATTATAGCACACAAATAAATAATAAACATCACAATATGTTAACAAAGGTAGAAATGTTGGAACTGTATTAGCAACTTGGGATAGAAAGATAAGAAAAAAGTATCATGACTTCCATTCTAATGAAGACTGTGTTCCACTTTCTGAGAATAGATCAGTCAGTCAAACAAATAAACATAAAATGTCAATAGTTAGAGCTTTGGAATAAATCAAGAACAGAGTGGCCAGAAAAGAATTATACCCAAGAAAGTCTGTTGCATGAATGTCTGCGATTCCTTGCGTATACCTCAACCTGATTTTTCTCTGATAAAGACAATTCCCATACACTTCTGGCTGGTTTTCCCTGGGTTGCTCTTAATGAGTATATCTTGTTGCCTAACATTTGGAATGGCTCATGTGTGATATTGTTGGAGCTTCTCAAGATGCCAGATGTGCCATCTGTGTTAGTTCAGGTTGTGAAAATCCATTTAATTTTGACATGGTCATTGGTTTGGAGAACTTTCATGTGGGTTTTAATTTAATGCCAGTTTGATCTGAGCCTCTGTCTGCCAGTCTCTGAAAGAACATGGTGGTGCCCTTTCTTTGTTTATAGAATTTATCACATAACATCACTGAGTGGAATGCTTTAAAGGATTAGAATATGCAGAAAACTTTCAGCTGTATGCTACCTTTTCTTATCTATTGACTTACTTTAAACCCACCTACTTTTAGTAATTAGCCAAATTGATTCATGTTTAACTTTTTCATCTGTATTTCCCTATTTCAGTGATAATTAAGTGAAAATTCACAATGAAATATTTTTAGGTCCTTTTGATGCATAATAATATAACCAAAGGCACTTGGGTGGCTTAATTGGTTAAGCATTTGACTCTTGATTTCCACTCAGGTCATGATGTCAGGGTCCTGGGATAGAGCTCTGCATTGTGGAGTCTGCTTGAGATTCTCTCTTTTCTCTCTCCCTCTACCCCTCCTTCTGCCATTTCTATCTCTTTCTAAATAAACAGATACAATCTAAAAGAAAAAAATATATATAACCAGACAAAGCAGCATCTCTGTCTTTTCTATTTTTTCTTCCCAAAACAGAAGTTAACCTACCTCTTTAATTAGGCATGGAGAAAATGTAGTTGCATCAGTTAAATTGTTCATGATTTTTCTGTGGAAAAAAGATGAGTAAAAGTATCTTTACCTCATTTTTTTTCCTGAAACCAATCAAAAAGAAGAAATAATATTTTTACAGTTCAAGTCACAAACTTCAAAGAAGAACTGCCAAATACATGAAAAGCAGACCCAATGAAGGGACAGTTCAGAGAACACATGCGTATTAATAGATCTTTGACATCACAAAGAGTTTTCTGAAAGTATGTTTCATGACCCCACGGCTGTCCAATGTGTTACTTGAATCCATAACCTAGGAATAAGTATCAACAACAGAAGTGCCCCTAGGTTTCATGCCACAATACAATATAGTATGGGAAGAGAGACTAAACAACTATGGAGGTAGCAGAATGCCAATGAGTACAAGGGTAGAGTGTAGGTGGATGAGATGGTAACTAGCTTTTGAGCTGACAATTATAGGTAGCTGAAGGGGAATACATAATTGTTAAATTATTTCACAGACATACATGCACACACACACACACACACACACACAATAGTTTACCAACTTTAATTGTGACTTAAGCTAGTTTCCTCCACACTCAAAAAACATGGGGGTTATGAAGAAAAGCTCATTGGAATGATTGAATAGAAAAGATGATTAAGACCCTATTAGAAATGATTAGGACTCCACACATGATTTGAAGATTCCTGTATTCCCAGCTAACTTTTGTGACATATTTTTACATATTATTTGTCAAAAAATACCTCCAAATGTCTCTTATTTAAAATAATAGCAATCATAAGGAGACCAATAGGAAGCTGTTGTTGGTTTGGTTACATAGCAAAATAGAAATTTTCATCCACTCACTTGAGTAAAAAGAACCTGGGTAAAATATTGTTTAAATATTTTAAATGAGGACTGTGGGCTGCTGGGGTTGGTGAAGGATCTCAAGATGGCTGGGTGAAAACTTGCTCTAAAAACCATTGACTGGGTAGCTTTTGGGGAGATCATACCCTGAAACCAGAAGGCCATTGCCAACTCCCTGAAATCCTGGAATGAGACGCTTACCTCCAAGTTGGCTACTCTTCCTGAGAAATCACCTGCTATTGACTAGGCCTACTACAAGGCCAATGTGGCAAAGGCTGGCTTGGTAGATGACTTTGAGAAGAAGTTTAATACCCTGAAGTTTCCTGTGCCAGAGGATAAATACACTGTCCGGGTGGATGCTGAGGAAAAAGAAGATGTGAAAAGCTGTGCTGAGTTTTTGTCCCCCCCCAAGGCCAGGATTGAAGAATATGAAAAAGAACTGGAGAAGATGAAGAACATAATTCCATTTGATCAGATGACCATTGAGGACCTGAATGAAGTCCTCCCAGAAACCAAATTAGACAAGAAGAAGTATCCCTATTGGCCTCACAAGCCAATCTAAAATTTATAAACTTGAGTTGACGAGAAAGCCCTGATCCTCATATTATAAATGTTGG
Source organism: Vulpes lagopus (assembly GCF_018345385.1). Classification (NCBI taxonomy): domain Eukaryota; kingdom Metazoa; phylum Chordata; class Mammalia; order Carnivora; family Canidae; genus Vulpes; species Vulpes lagopus. The sequence goes on along the minus strand of NC_054829.1, from coordinate 119,832,443 downwards.
ACATTAAAAATAATGATATGGTGAAAAAATATTTTAAATGAGTCATTGTGTTGGCCAAAAAAATCAGATATAGACAAATAATTTATCAGTAATTATATTAAATATAAACAGAGACAATAATTATTCAAAGGCAAAAATTGTTAATTTTAAACCAATTGATAACAAATTACAAAACCACTACTAAATACTGCTTTTAGGCATACTTCACTAAATATTAGGTCAATGAGAATTTAAAATGTTGGGAAGGTTAAAAATTTTTCTTTGTGCAAGAATTAAAGTTTATAAAACAAAGATAACAGTTCTGACATAACTGACCTAACTCTATACCCAACACTGACAGAGTTCATACCTCCTCAATTACACATGGAACCTGTATCAAAATTGATTTTACGCTTTGACTTAAGGAAACACTTAACAATTTCAGAGGATAGGGATCATTCAAATCTTTTTTCTGACTAGAACTGAACTAGAAATTTAAAGAAATAGAAAGTAAAAACAAAGTGTAACTATGAAATGCCCAAATATTTGAACATTTATAAACTTCCAAGTAAATGATAGAAAAAAAGAATAAATAAAAGAATAATCATGAAAATATTTTAAAGTGGGCAGCCCGGGTGGCTCAGAGGTTTAGTGCTGTCTTTAGCCCAGGACCTGGTTCTGGAGACCTGGGATCGAGTCCCGCGTTGGGCTCCCTGCATGGAGCCCGCTTCTCCCTCTGCCTGTGTCTCTGCCTCTCTCTCTCTCTCTCTGTATGTCTCTTATGAGTAAATAAATAAAATCTTTAAAAAAGAAAATATTTTAAAGTGAATGATAGCAAAAGTAAAACATTGCACATTTTATGGTATGAAACTAAAACTGCTTACAGAGAAATATGTACCGTCACTTCTATGTTAGCTGATAATCCACTATATAGAATCAAGAGAAAAAAGGAAAGTATTAAACCCAATCAAGTTATATGAAAGGTAATTAAGAAGTATATACTTTAAAAACATTGATAAATAAAAATAACGAAGAAGAAATGAGAAAAATCAAAAATTGTTTAGAGTGACAAATAAAATTGATAGACATCGGTCAAGATTGATTAACAGAGCACCTGAATCACTATTCACAGAAAGGAAACATTAAGCAATTACCACCAAAATGGTAAAGTAGATATCATACTTAAAAGATAGCACACCAATGGCAAGGCAAGGGGAACAGAAAAGCTTCTGGTCATTAAAAAAAAAAAGAAAAGAACACTTTAAAAATAAATGAATAGGTAAGATACTAGGGAAACATTCACAAAACATGTATCTGATGAAGGACCACTATCCAGAATATATAAAGAATTCAAATTTAACAGTAAAAATATGCACAGGCTAATAAAAAATGAGTAAAGACTTAAATAGATACTTCACAAAGGATGTTACTTCACATTGGATAATAACTATATGGAAAATGTGTTTAATTTGGTTAATCATTAGAGAAATGGAACATAGTAAAAATACCACTACATATTCCCCAGAATAACTAAACCTAAAAGATTGCCAATATTATATTTTGTCAAGGATGGAGAGCAATTGGAACTGTCAAAAATTTTTCATGGGAGTGTAAAATCATACATTTATTCTATAAAAAAAGTTCTGCATACATTAACATACATGTACCTATTAGTCCCGTAACTCCAAACCTACTTATTTACCAAAGATAAATAAAACATATGTCCATAAAATTATTTGTACAACAATATTCATAAAAGCTTTCTTCATGATAACCAAACATAGAACCACATCAGGTGTTCACCAAAAGCAAAATGGGTAAAATTTGGTATATTTATACAATGGACTACCATTCATTAAAAAAACCTTTGAAGTACGGAAACATACAACACCATATAATCTCAAACCATATGGTGAGTGAAAGAGGAACAGAGTACACACAGTTTATCTTATTATATAAACTTGTTGGAACGGCAAAACCAATCTCTAGTAAAAAAAAAAAAAAATCAGAAGAGTATTTGCCTGTGGAGAAAGAGTGAAAGTGAGGGCACTGATTGACAGGAAACGGATGTGAGGAAATTTTAGGAAATGTTGGTTTTGACTTATATTTTGATGGATATTTGTTACATAGATGTATGCACTTGTCAACACTGACCTGGTGGTGAACTTGTGCATTTCCATGTACAAGTAAATTTTACTTCAAAACAATCAGGAAAATATTTAATTCTGCTTTAATGACATGTGTGCTGGCATGCTTAGGGTTAAAGTTTACTGATCTGCAGCTCACCTTGAAATGCAATACAAATAAGATGCATTGGATGAACAGAGAGATGCAGAGCTGTATACATTATATGCAAAAATATTAAAGTGTTAATTGTATGGTTTATGTGGTACTGTGTAGGTTTTTATATATAATTTTTTCAATTCCTTGTTATTTGGAAAATTTCAAAATAGAACATTAAAAAACTTCTTTAACCTGAGACTGAGAACAAACAGGATATATACCATTATCATTTTTCTTTTCTGGAGATTCAAATCAGGATAATAAAAGGCAGAAAAGAACATAATGAATATGATTGTAAAGTATGAAATATGTCTCCTGATATGCATAGACAACATGATTGTATTCTTGGAAGAATTTGGTGGGATATACTGATAAAAATATAAGAATTGATAAGTAAATTTAATAAATTGATGTAAACTAAAAAATCAATTATATTTGTATAAATGGCTGTAGAAAATGAAGAAAAAGTATATTATAGCAACATATATGTGGGTATGTTTATATATACAAAGACCAAATATGAGGAAGCCTGAGTGGCTCAGCGGTTGAGTGCCTTTGGCCCAGGGCATTATCCTTGAGTCCCAGGATTGAGTCCCACATCGGGCTCCCTATATGGAGCCTGCTTCTCTCTCTGCCTGTGTCTCTGCCTCTCTCTCTCTCTCTCTCTCTCTCTCTCTATCTCTCTCTGTGTGTGTCTCTCATGAATAAATAAATAAAATCTTTAAAAAAAGACCAAATACATAGGAAAAGTATAGATACTCTAAGTAAATCTGTGGATTCAAGGTAATCTCAATCAAAATCACATTTATTGTGAACATTGACAAGCTTATTACAAAATTTATGTGAAAATAGAAAATGCTATGATTTCCTAGGATAACCTTGAAAAAAAACAAAACTGGAAGACAAACTACTAGATTTCAAGATTTATTTAATTTAATTTTAATTTTATTTTATGATTTTGTTTATTTATTCATGAGAGACACAGAGAGAGAGGCATAGATTTCAAGATTTATTTTATTTAATTTTAATTTTATTTTATGATTTTGTTTATTTATTCATGAGAGACACAGAGAGAGAGGCATAGGCAGAGAGAAGCAGGGAACCCAATGTGGGACTCATCCGAGGACCCCAGGATCACGCCCTGAGCTGAAGGGAAATGCTCAACTGGTGAGCCACCAAGGTGTCCCTTAAGATTTATCTTAAATCTACAATAATCAAATCAGTATGACAATGCACAAGTTCTGACCGTTTGATCAATAGTCAATTGCAATATAACTTTCAGAAACAGATCTGTAGTCATATGATTTATGACAAAGTCATCATTTTAAGGAAATTGATAAAATATAGTCTTTTCAATAAAAGATACAGGCTCATATGAGGAAAAAAATAAACCTTAAAGATGATTAACACCATATAAAGAATATTAAATGCCAAATAGATTGTATTGTTAGATGAGATGGTAATACAATGAAGTTTCTAGAATAAAGCAAAATATTGTCATGGTTTTTAGGATAGCACAGCTCTCTTAGTACACTACACACTACAAGCAATAAAAACATTGATATCTATCTACATTGATATAAAGAACTACTCTTACCCAAAAGAGACCTTTATGAGGTGAAATTATGCAGGATGAGTAAATCTGGAGATCTAATGTACAGCATGATGTTAGTTAATGATACTTTATTCAATACTGAAAATTTGCTAAGACAGTAGATTTCTAGTTTTGTCATCACACACACAAAAAATGATACCCATGTCAGGAGAAGATATGTTAATTGATATGACTATAGTAATCATTTTACAATATATATGTATATCAAAACATCATGCTATATTCCTTAATTATATACATTTTTATTTAAAAATAAAGAAGTTAAGATGTGGAGTGAAAGACATTATTGGCCATAAGTAGAATCAGCAAAATTCTCTTAACTAAAATTGCATATTTTAACTCTTGCAATTAAGAGAGAGAGAGATAGATGGAAAATAACAATCATGGAAACAATGAAAAGTAATATATATTAATTTCTCACTGATAAATTTGAACTCCTAGGGACACGTGAGTGGCTCAGTAGTTGAGCATCTGCCTTCGGCTCAGGGCATGGTCCAGGAGTCCGATATTGAGTACCACATCAGGCTCCCCTCCAGGAACCTGCTTCTCCCTCTGGCTTTGTCTCTGCCTTTTTCTGTGCGTATTTCATTAATGAATAAATAAAATCTAAAAAAAATGAACTCCTAGTAGAAATGAATTGCTTTTTAGAAAAAACACAAAATATCTTACTATGAAAAGAACATAAAATTTAGGTCCTTATCTCAGAAGTTTTGAAAGAGAAATTATTATGTCATAAACTTGAGAAAATTTCTGGCAGGAACTATGGCTGGTTGGTTCTTTGTACCCTCTTGAGTATTTAATGAAGTGTTTTGTGTGTAACTTATCCAATATTTCTTCAGTACTTATTAAAAACAAGATACTTTAAAAACTAGAAATGAGGTGATGAATAGATTTTATGTGATTCTTCCTTTTGTGAAGCTTATGCTATAGTAGATTAAAGAGATAATAATTAACTCATCACTTTTCAATCTAATTAATTTAATTAATCATAAATCAAGTTAATATGTGCATGTGAATAAAATTAAGTAGTACAGATGAGACTTAGATGAATACTGTCTCTGTCCCCTCCATCTGTCCTCATTCCCTATAATAGTCCTAGTGGGATTTACTTTTAGCTCTTATTTTTTTTTTATTTTGGTGGTGAGTGGTAATAAATGCAATATTTTCCCAAATTTTTCCACACTTAACAATTAGCATTATTCTTAAAGGTTTTCTTCTCAATTCTGAATTAACTTCTGTTCCATCTGAAGTAATGTTTTGGCAACTGTTCAGCATAATCTTTAAGCTTTTACAAAAGTTCAGTGGCCACTCTTTAGCCTTTATACTTAAAATAATGCAACATAAAACTGACTATGAACTCTATCTGTGGGTTAGGTTTCTTGACAGGTAAATCTTCATTTGAGAGTGATAGAAAAGGAAACTGATATTTGCATATTTAACTCAAGGAGCAAACACAGATACCTTGGTGTAGCACATCAGGTCCACATTAGAAGCCCTAGTTCTCCTGGAAAATCTGTGATTTTTCTTTTGAGGGGATTGGTTTTGGGGAGTTGATACTTGTTGCTCTTAGAACTGATGGTTAAAAAAAAAAAAAAAAAAGAACTGATGGTTAAGTTTGAGTGGGTAGTGAGCAGTTCCAATTGTTCCATTTACAAACCCTGCATTAATCCCTGTTCCTTGAGACTCATTAGTTCACATCTACCAGTTAGCACACTTAACATTTCGGAGTCAAGGTCCATTCAAGGGGAAAAAAAATCATATAGGGGCTTTTCTGGGCAGATTTTTTACTTCTAGGTCATAATCTCTTCTCCCTTTTTGTAATCATAGTTTTCTCAAAATTTTCTTTTAATTACCACACCTCCATTCTCTTTCTAAAAGTCTCCATTATTTTTTCTATGTTAATGAAAAAAAAAATGTCAACAGCAGATGACTCACATTCAGTTGTCTCCCTGGTTGTGTGTTCAATTTATATAGTTCTCATTTTTATTCATTTCTGTCATTGTAATTGATTTTATATGAGAGATAGTGTATACAGTTTTGAATCAGACACATTTATATTTATTGACATACATTACTTTTGATTTTTCATTGTTTTGTAAGGGATAAGTAATTTATAATAAAAAATTACTGGAACTCAGAAAATAAAGTTATAACTTCTATATGCAAAATTTCTCAAATCATGCAACACAAAATAGTCTATGAGAACAACCTATCGTTATCTATATTATTTCAATTCCTGGTCTTTTGCTTAATAGATAGCAGGCACTCAATAAATATTTATTGGATAAATAAAAATATATGGAAGCATTATTTCGAGACATGTTTATAAAAATTCTTTATGTTACAATGCCAGTCTCTTTCCTTAATTAAATCTTATGCAGTCTGAGAAGTCTGGAGCTGTTTAACAGAGGTAATTCTAGTAATGTACCTAAATAAGGTGGAAGCCTTAAGGTCAAAACATGACTTTTCATTTTTTAAAATTCCTCCATCAACTCCAAAGACAGAGAAACTGACATAACAAAGTTTTGCAAAAGATATTTTCAATAAAAAAGCTGTATAATTATACAAAGAGATTTTCCACTAAATGGAATCAGGAGAAGCTTAAAATTAAACTTTCCATTTAACAAGAGCAATGTAACTGAAGACACGGTTTTAAAAATCCATTAAGTTACTTTGGAAAAAGGCAGTAAACACAACTTCTGGAGACTAGTGAACTGCATTTGGCAATCTATGCCATTAGTGATAGCATTTCCATTAAATTACATACATTCATACCCTGTTCTACATCCTTTCTTATAAAATACAATTTACACAAAGTTGTTTTGTTTTATTCCTAAGCATATGCTTGAAAGGATTTGCAATGAAAATGAGTACTCTTATCTATAGCAATTTACATTGGAAGAAGTCATGTATGTCAGGACCACTTAAGATGCAAATTATTTTTCATTGTTTCATCGAAGTGAGGTTCATTACAGTAATGTTACTATATTAGGATTTTCAAAAAAATCAGAAAGAAAATAACAGAGAAGTGGTTTGTCAACCAATTTCGTGCTATTCTTAACTATAGAAATGGCAAGGTATACTATTAATGTATTCCTATTTTTTTTCCTTTTTTAATAGTGAGAATTGGTGATACATATGTTATAAGACATTAGCATGCCATATATAACATTTCAAATCGGGTCATGCAGGTTATGGGCATTTTTTTTTCCATCAAGCAGAATCTGATTGTCCTAGGAATGCATTTTCTCCAGAGCTTTTGTGTAAATGACTTATCAACTCACAGTGAGATGACCCTCAATAACATTAATGATTTTACACTTTTTGTAATTTGATCATTAAATATTGTATAGTATTTAAAATTTTTGTTTTCACCAATACTTGCCTTTGGTCCGAGAGAAACATCTCCAACATACCATTTTATGTATGTGGCTTATTATAAAACTGATTTTCATATGGTTAAAGTACAAAAGCTTCACTTCATAGTTATGTTCTGCAAATGCAAATGTATTTTCCAATGTTCCATATCTCTCACTCCAATATCACTTCTGTGTGATCTAAAATACAGTCCACTCTATTGACTTTGCAAAAGATTAGAAGTTAATGGTTGGTGGTTCATAACACTACCTTGAAATTTTATTAAGGCCAATGTATGGAAACCTATTTTTGTTCATGACCTGAGCAATGTATGGGTATTAACATTAAAAATAGTTATTATATTTAGATCTAGATAACCTTTTCCCTGCAGTAATGCCAGAAGGGAAAATAAATCACAAAAGGTAAGCAATAGCTCTTACACACAAATAAGAACTCAATGTGGTATTAAACTTTAGTTGATTTAGTTAAACAATTTATGGATTGGAAAAAATGCTGGAGAATGAAGCAATTATTCTACAGATTAATGAAAGTTCCTTATTTCTTCCCATTTTCAATTAAAGTACACATTTCATTATTGTATATGCAATTCCTTTTTATATTTTGCATTCAGTTAAAATATAAGTACAAAAGTCAAATAACTGTTTCACTGATTAATAATGAACCAATAATACTTAATTTCTTATACAACATAATTCACTTATACCACTCCACATTTATTATTTAAAGAGTAGAGGAGTGAAAGGATTGGCTTTCCCATAAATGTCACTATACTAAAGATGCAAATATAGGGACAATATTACTTATCACCATTTTACCTCATAGTATAGTTTTCTGACAAGTACTCAGAGATTTTTCCAGTGTAAATTTAGCCTTCATAGAGTTTTGGTTACTTTGATATTATCCAAGAAAAGCAATGAAATACTGAGATCTTTTATATATTGAGCCAAGGATAAGAAATGCACATGTATGTGGTATGAAGTTTATACCTTATTAGGTCTCTGCCTTCATATCAATCATGCGGGGGAGTTGAGTTAAAATACCAGGTGATATATATTTAATATAAGTACATATTATTGCCATAAAAGGGAAATTAGTGTGAGCTGAGGTAATCTAGGAAGGCCTTTTAGACAGGATAGATGGACAATGAAAAACAAATAGAATGGCTACTATTTATGAACATTAATGTATAATTTATTTTTATAATTACTACATAAGTTGATATTATTATTTTCCTATTTAAAGATGGAAAAAATGAGGCACAGAGAGATTAAAAGTAATTTGTCCAAAATCACATAGGTAGTGTTTGTCTTGGATCAGATTGCTATAAAAAACTACCATAGACTGAGTGGCTTTTAACACTAGAGATTTAATTCTCAGCTTTGGAGACTGGGAAATTCAATATCAAGGCACCAAAAGATTTGGTGAGGGCCCACTTCCTGGTTCATAGACAACTGTCTTCCTGTGCCCCCATGTGGCAGAAAGGGGCGAGGAAGCTCTCTGAAGTTTCCTCTATAAGAACTCTAATCTCATTCATGATGGCTCCACCCTCACCACCTAATCACTTCTTCAAAGATGGAACTGCTAGTACCATCACATGGAGGGTAAGGCAGCAACATACGAATTTGACAGGAGTGAGGGGATGCAAACATTTAGTCTATAGCAGTGTTGAACGTGGAATAATAATTTCAGGCACTGTAGTTCTAACTGATACTGCTTCACAAACATGTAGAGTTTGAGTAAACACAGTTCATAGTTCACAATTATTTCAATCCTGTATGACATACTGTAAGAGTAAGAGAGTTATTCAGGGTCCTCCTCATGATAGTTTTTCCTTATGTGTGTCTGGGGTGTGTATGTGTGCGTTTGGTTAGAAATTATTCCTAAAATTTATAAATTATAATTCCCTTTAACATAAATTTTAATAAAACTTTTTGCTGAAGGCTCATATTAGTTAATATAAAACTACATAAATTATGTCTCTCACTGTAGAAGTAAATTTTATATTTTTAAATTATACATTTTTATATATTTCAAATCAAGTCTTGATTACATTTTTAAGGTTGTAAGCTTGTTAGATTTTATTTAGGGTGTATGAAACTTCTTGAAAATAATATGTATGTAATGATGGAATTTGCATTGAGAATTGTTTTGTGAAAGAAAAAAAAACTTCAATACAAACTTAATTCTTATTCTCTCTAATACAAAATAATAATCTTTTTAAAATGTTCTAAAAGTTCTATTGTTAGTATAGAACTTCAAAATATTTTTATCAATGACTACAGATTTTAAAACATCGTAGTATCAAATGGTAAATCAGGGAGGTATAAATTAGCAATATGGAAACATTTATTTACTAGTTAGGTAATATCTGTAAGTGAAATGAAATGCACTTCTCACCTATGCCCATTATTTTTATTATTCCATCTGTCAAAATATTGTTCTGGCAGGGAATTTTAAAGAATAATAGAATAAATGAAAATACCTACATATAATTTAAATATTAAGATGATGTATGCGACAGAATTGTAATTGCCATTCCAGGCTTTGCATCTTACAAAAGAGAGGGCAGAGGAGCATTTGGGATTGCTAATAACTCATAACTATATTCTGATTTTTAGACTGCGGCTGAGTTACACGTGTTAGTCCATCAATTTCATTGCAGAAAACAGAAATACTCAAGAAAGTTTAAGCAGAGCAAGAATTAGTATAGGAATTTACATGCTATCAAATTATTTGGAGGGCTGGTGGAAGATAACTTAGATGGCTGTTATTTGACTATTAAATCCAAACTCTAGTGCAATGTAGAGTTAAGATACAAAATAATACCCCAAAATGACATATATTTTTAGTCAGTTTTGGCCATATTATTGACCAAAAATACTAAATAATCCAATCTGTAGATATTTATTTAACATCTATATAACAATATGATCAAGGAATTTGATGATGATGACTGATGATGACGATAGCAAATGCTATAAAGGAATTTCTATGTGACAGGTACCATTCTTTATATGAAACATTTTACATAATCCTCACAACAACCCTGTGAAGTAGGGAGGGTAGTATTGTTCTTAGGTTATAGAAATAAAACTGCAGCAGAGAAATTGACTGTGTTGCCCATGACCACAGGCTAGTAAGTGGTGAAAGTCATATTCGAACTCAGTTTATGCTTTTTTTTTTTAAGATTTTATTTATTTATTCATGACAGAGAGAAAAAGAGGCAGAGACACAGGCAGAGGGAGAAGCAGGCTCCACACAAGGAGCCAGATGTGGGACTTGATCCCGTGACTCCGGGACCATGCTCTGAGTCAAAGTCAGATGCTCAACTGCTGAGTCACCAGGCATCCCTCAGTTTATGCTTTTAACTACTGTTTTCTACTAGATTCCAGGTGAAAAAACAAGACAGAAATATATTAATTAAATAAAAATACAGAAGTTATTTAATTCTTAAGAGACAGGAACTGTGGATATTACTAATGATTATGTCAGAACCATAAGGCAATCCATGGGCATATGTCACTTTATCTTCTAGGGCCAATGTGGGATATATGAAACTCTAGAGAGAAGTGGAAGGAATGGGAGATTCCTATGTTTGAAAGGCATGACTGAAATTTGAATAGATGCTTTCTGACTTCTTTTCAAATTTCCTGGCCCAGAAATTATTCCATGACAACAACTACCTTCAAGAGAGGTGGCAAATGAAGTCTTTATTCTGGAAGACCATGTGCCAAGTTTAAAATAATATTTTGCTTGAAATATATGAAATGCAAGTGGTATGATATTAGCAATATCCACCATACCATCTGAAAATAAAGATAACCAATCATCAAATTCTATCTTTATAAAAAGAAGACTTTTAAAAATCAAATGTCACCTAAAATCGGAGAAATTATTTGGTACATGTACCATAGTTGATTTAGTTCCTTTACTACAATTTGAGCTTTCTAAACTGACTAGTCACTGTGTCTATTAGAATGGATATCCAAGAACAAACTATGAGTAGGATTTACTAGTATTTATAATTTTCTCTTGAAAAACTGACCACAAGGATGCTGAATACTTCTCCAATTTTGCATAGCTTTTTTTTTGTTTGTTTATTCCCATTTTTTTAAATTGATGTTCAATTTGACAACATATAGTATAACACCATGCTCATCCCATTAAGTGCCCTTCTCAGTGTCCATCACCCAGTCACCTCATCCCCCCACCCGCCTCCCCTTCCACTACCCTTTGTTCGTTTCCAAGAGTTAGGAGTCTCTCATGTTCTGTCTCCCTCTCTAATTTTTCCCCACTCATTTTCCTCCTTTCCCTTATCTTCCCTTTCACTATTTCCTATATTCCCTGTATGAGTGAAACCATATGGTGATTTTCCTTCTCTGATTCACTTACTTCATTCAGTATAATACCCTCCAGTTCCATCCACATCGAAGCAAATGGTGGGTATTTGTCCTTTCTGATGGCTGAGTAATATTCCATTGTATATATCCACTCATCTGTCGAAGGACATTGAGGCTCCTTCCACAGTTTGGCTATAGTGGGTGCAGGTGTCCCAGAGTCTCACTGCATCTGTATCTTTGGGGTAAAACCCCAGTAGTGCAATTACTGGGTTGTAGGGCAGGTCTATTTTTAACTCTTTGAGGAACCTTCACACTGTTTTCCAGAATGGCTGTACCAGTTCACATTCCCACCAACAGAGCAAGAGGGTTCCCCTTTCTCCACATCCTCTCCAACATTTGTTGTTTCCTGTTTTGTTAGTTTTGCCATTTTCACTGGTATGAGGTGTTATGGTATTTCACTGTGGAAGAGAACACAGACAATACCCATTTTGAACTTGGCCACAGTAACTTCTTGCAAGATACAGCTATGAAGGCAAAGGAAACAAAAGCAAAATGAACTACCGGGACTTAATCAGGATAAAAAGCTTCTACACAGCAAAAGAAATATTCAACAAAACTAAAAGACAACCTACAGAATGGGAGAAGATATTTGCAACTGACATATCAGATAAAGGGCTAGTATCCAAATCTATAAAGAACTTATTAAACTCAACACTCAAGAAACAAACAACCCAATCATGAAATGGGAAAAAGGCATAAACAGAAATTTCACCAAAGAAGACATACACATGGCCAACAAGCTTATGAGAAAATGCTCTGCATCACTTGCCACCAGGGAAATACAAATCAAAATTACAATGAGATATCAACTTTGCATAGTTAAGAACTATAAAATTATATTTAGATCTGAAAGACTCTGGAGTTTTGCCGGTAAACTTTACTCCTCTCAATAATATGGCAGTAGTAAAGACATAAATAAAAATTGCTTTGAGGGGCCCAGGGATAAATTTGTTAGGTTATAATAAAATTGTTATGGAAATTTTCAAAAAATATTACAAAACTACAGTAATTGAAATAGTTTGGTGCTAATATAATGAGTTATTTAGTCTAATGCAACAAAATACAAACTCTAAAAATAAACCCATGCATAAAGTGTCAACTGGTCTTCAACAAAAATTCCAAAAATATACAATAGGGAAAAAATAGTCTTTAACAAATGATGCTGGAAAAACTGGATACCCACATAGAAAAGGATGAAACTAGACCCATTATATTGCACCATACAACAAAATAATTTAAAAGGTATTAATGACTTAAACATAAGATGTGAAATTGTAGAATCCCTAGAGAATAATATTAGGGAAAAACTTCTTGACATTGGCTTTAGCAGTGATTTCTTGAATATGACACCAAAAGTACACTCAACAAAAGCAAAAATAGAGAAATGTAACTACATCAAACTACAAAGCTTCTTCAAAGCAAAGAAAATAACCAAAAGAATATAAAAGCAACTTCTAGAATGGGGGAGAATATTTGCAAACATTAATTAATCTGTTAAGGAGCTAATGTACAAAATATATAAAGAACTTCTACAATTCAATAACAAAAAGCAAATAAACAAACAAAAATCATAGAATGGGCTAAGAGTTTAAATAAATGTTTTTCTAAAAATATACAAATGGCCAACAGGTATATGAAAAGATGCCCAACATCACTAATCATCAAATTCAAAATCAAAACTAAGTGAGATACACCTTTAATCAAACCACAATGAGATATCACCTCACACCAGTTAGGATGGTTATTAAAAAAAAAAAAAGACAACAATAGTTGGTAAGGATGTGGAGAAATTGAAACAATCCTACACTTTTAATGAGAATGTAAAATGGTGCAGCTGCTATTGACAACAGTATGGAGAATCCCCCCAAAGAAAGAAAAAAAAGAACTATCATATGATTCAGCATTTCCACTTCTTGATAAATATCCAAAAGAATTTAAATCAAGTCTTGAAGAGATATGGGCACTCCATGTTCATTGCAGCATTGTTCACAATTGCCAAGATATGGAGAAAATCTAAATGTCCATTAATTGATAAGTAGATAAAAATGTGATATATACATAAAATGGAACATTATTCACACCTTAAAAAGAAAGAATTCCTGTCATTTGCAACAACTTGGATGAACTTAGAAGATCTTATATTAACTGAAAAAAGTCAGTTATAGAAGGACAAATCTCTTATGATTCCACTCATATGAGGTAACTGAGATAGTTAAATTTGTAGAAAAATATAATAAAATGGTGGTTTCCACCTGGAACAGGAAATGGGAATTGTTCAGTGGGTTCAGGTTCAATGACTATAAAGTTTCAATTATGCAAGACAAACAAGTGCTAGAAATCTATGGTAAAACAGTGCCCACAGCTGACAATTCAGTGTTGTACACTTAAAAAATTTTTAGGAAGTGTTCTTACCACACAGAAAACAAAAAAGAGTAAATAAAAGGAGGAGAGAAAACTTTTGGAAGTTATAGGTATATGCTTATTACCTTGTTTGTAGTTATAGATTGGTGGATATCTACCTATCTCGAGACTCATCCAATTGAATACATTAAATATGCCCAGGTTTTCTGTATATCATTTATATGTCAAAAAACAAAAGAATATAAAAAGATTACTTAGAAAAAAAGAGGAAGAAATATTTTACATTATATCCTTAATAATGGCATTACCTTATTCGAATTTATTGTGGCTACAGGTCACAAAGAACTAAACCCAAACTTCACAGCTTACTAGTCAATATCTTCATTCAGTCGATCTTACCTTTCTATTACTAAGCCAAACTTAATTGATCCAGGCATATGTTAGTACTCTACTTCATTAAAAGTATTTTATTTCTTCCTCTATATATTAAGCTCACATTTTTCACATGTTTATAATTGCTATACATATGGATCCTTTGTCTTCTGTTTATTGCAGTTTAGGAACAATAATATATTCATCTCTGACAATTTAACAAAATTCCTGTTATAAAGTAGGCATCCATTAAACATTTATTTAAAAAATTTACAAGCTCAATTTACTTCATTCCCCATGAATTTCAACATCATAGCGATCTACTATTTATGTAGAATTTTCTTCAAATTTATGTTCACCATAAATTCTAAGGCCTTGATCACATAAAAGGCCTGAATTTACCATGATATTAGAGATTGTAGCAGCGAGGCTTCAGAGTAGCTAGTGTAGAAACAGATAATAGTATCTAAAGGAAGTTGGCAGCCTTGTCTAAAACTTCTTGACTATGTGTCTGTAATTAGTTATTTGGCTATAGAAAACTACCAATGTTATCATAGAGTATGATTTTATAAATAAACAATCCAAAAAGGACTTTCTAGGAGAAATTTTTAAAAAGCTAGTGGTTTTTAGTTTTTAGTCTCAGAACTTATATGAAATTTCTGATGACTAGGCACGTGAGATGCTCAATAGTGGCTGATTAAAGAGTATTGTTTTATTTTGCAATTCTGGGATTATTCAATGTTGTCATATCTCCTACAAAACTATAACTATTTTAGTGGAGGGATTTATATATTTTTTCTTTATTCATGTGTTTTGTAGTCTTTCTATAGAACTAATAAATTTATTTTGACAGAGCATAGCCTATAGGTATAAGCATACAATGTTTTCTGAATAATTTTTAACCAGAAAGGAAGTCACTGTTTACACAAAGGACAAATAGATATTACTAGTTAAATGAGAAATCATTTGACTGAGAGGAGATAAAATTATTTAAAAACTGATTTCCCCCATAATCCAACAAGACTGAGTACAAAGAAGGGATAATTTCAGATGCTGTCTGCTGTTGTAAACATGAAATTCACTTCATTTCAAAGTGAGGAAAGACATAGTGATAGAGAGCTGAGGGCTTGGGGCGAAAGTACAAAAACTTTCACTGGAGATTAATCCATATAAATTAGTCTCTGTTCCAAAAATTGTGGCTTATTATTACTCTATTTTACTATTTGATAGGTGGCTTTACAAATCTTTTTTTTTTTCCATTCTCAATAAGCAATAAATAAAATTTGGCTCTACATTATGTTCTGCAAGTTGGTCCTTAGCAATTTATGAAAAATGCTTTCCTTAATATTTCATTAATTACATCCACCAATGTGGCTTGGTGTGAACTATCAAGTCTCATTTTTATTTTTATTTCTTAATAAAGAGACTTCCAGATAATGACACCATCATTAAACATGTTCTTATGTCAATCAGGCCATTTAAAATGTCCTTAATAATAGAATTCCTATCATTAGCTCTAATAAAGCTAATAGAAGTACGAGACTTCTAAATAAAAATACTATAAAATGCTATTAAGGAATGGCTTTTAAAAATATTCTAAATAACTGAGAGATATATCATGCATACAAAAGTATTTAATGGTGGCAGTTCTTCCCCATTGATTTGTTCGTTCAATGTAATTACAATAAAAATATCGATGGGTCTCTTATGGAAATTGACAGAATGTATCTAAATTCATATGGACATGCAAATGTCTAATAATAGCCCAGACACGGCTAAAGAATTGTGAAGTGAAAGGATTTGCTGTGATAGATGACACAAAATATTATAAATCTATGTTAAGTTAGGCCAGATAGTATTTCCAAGGAATATTCAAATATTTCAACAAACCATGCATATATCAATTTGATTTATGATAAAAGTGTCACTACAGAGCACCAAAAGAAGGTGCTTTTGATAAATGATGTTGAGTCAATTGGATATGCCTAAGGAAAACGAACTCAAACCACACACACACACACAGACATAAAACAAACTTCAAGTGGATTGTGCATTTAAACATAGAAAGCAAAATCAAAAAGATTTCAGACATCAGTGTAAGGATATATATTCATGACCTCAGGATCAGGAAAAACTTCTTAAGGGAGTCACAGAAAAAAACTAACTTCTAGGAAAAGATTGATAATATTTACTACTTCAAAAGACATTTTTTTTGAAATAGAAAAGAGAGCCTGAATATAGAGGATATTTGAAGAACTTATTGTACAACTTTTCACCAAAAGTGTATCCAGTTGGCCACTAAATAGATGAAAATTTGCTCGTCATCATTATTCATTATGAAAAGGCATATTAAAAACACAATAACATATCTGTAGCCTCACAGGAATAGAAAATTATAAACACTAAAAGTATCAGTGATGGTGTGGAACAACAGGCATTTTTATACACTGCTTGTGGGAGAATAAATTGGTCTATTCCCTCCAGAAAAATTTTGGCATTTTCTGTTGTGCTGAACATAGTTACAGTGTAAAACAAATCCCGGCAGTAAGTGTATACTAACAGCAATGCATAGATATGCAAACCAAAACACATGTAAAATATTCATACCACTATGATTTTAATAGCTGAAAACGCTAACCATCCAGTTATTCATACTCGCAAAATGGGGAAATAAATAAAGGACTATTTGTAAAATGTTGGTACTATACAGCAAAGAAAATGAGTTCATTACAGCTGTATGGACAGCATAGATTAATATTATAATCATAATATTGAAAGAAAGAAGCCAGAGACTAAGGTACACAGTTTAAATGACCCCAATTATATTAATTCCCAAATAAGCAAATTATCATACTAGGAATTAGAATAGTAATTCACTTTGGGAAGAAATTAGGTTATTGATCAGGAGGTGGCACAAACGAAGCTTGGAGAATGAGGTCAATAGTCTGCTTTTTGACCTGGTTTTGGTTATAAGGTGTTTGCTTTGTGAGAATTCATTGACCTCTACATTCATGTATGCATATTTTTTAATGTGATAAGCACTACAAAAACAGGGTAAAAAACCCCAGCTAAACTAGCATTTAAACATAATTGTGTTGGCTGATTTTTACTTTAAAATGAGAATCCTGAACTTTAAGCCGAACATGAATTCTATCAGGCAGTTTTATTTTATGTTTTCCCCTTTGATTAGGAGGAGAAACAATCATTTTCTTTCCTGGGTTTTGCATTTTCAATTGCCTTAATCTTAGTAAGTTACAAAAGAATATATTCTGATGAAAATACAGAGTTTAAGGTGCCTGTATGGCTCAATCAGTTGAGCCCCTGACTCTTGGTTTTAACTCAGGTCATGATCTCAGGATCCTGGGTTGGAAATCTGCATTGGGCTCCAGGGTCAGCAGGGAGTCTGCTTCTCTGCCTTTATCTCTGCCTCTCCCTCCTTCTGCCCTCCCCCTGCTTGCACTCTCTTTCTCTCTCAAATAAATAAATAAATCTTAAAAACATACAGAGTTCAATATGAAACATAAACTTGGGGAAAAAGATTTAGAATCCTTGGTATGGGGTTTGAAATAGGATTTCACCTTGAGATAAACTAAAGTAATATCATTACTATCGTAAAGTACTAACATACTTCCTAGCTTCATTTCTAATCATCTGTGGGGGAAATTCTTGCCAGTATCGATAAACTAAACTCCTTAATGGAAAATGCAAATTCCTGTCTTCATTCTCTTCCCTTCTCATTTGGTTCATCCCAGAGTGGGCACTAGATTAATCTTTTATCTATAGCTTAATTTGCAACAATCCAATAGTGTATATTAACATTTCTGGAGCTCTCTAAGCCTTCCCCTGAGGCTCGTCAGGTTTTCTGTGTCCTCTTTGGATTGACTAAAGTATATTCCTTCTTGAATGTTAAATCCAGTTCTTCCACTTAATAGAGATCAGCTTTTTCACACCTTTTTTTTTTTTTTTCTTAGTTGTTTATGACAACAGTTATTTTCCTGGGAGACTTTCTTACTTTTTTCTTAAAGATTCTATTTATTCATGAGAGACACAGAGAGAGTGGCAGATACATAGGCAGAGGTAAAAGCAGGCTCCCTGTAGGGAGCCGGTTGCAGGACTCCATCCTAGGACCTCAGGATCAAGACCTGAGCCAAAGGCGGACACTCAGCCACTGAGCCATTCAGGCGCCCCCCTAGGAAACTTTCTTAATTATATAATCAGCACCCTTTTCTCCGGGCAGACATCAGTGTCTTCATTTTAAAAAGCCATCTAAAAAGATAAAAATAGGGGTGCCTGGGTAACTCAGTCAGTTAGGCATCTGCCTTTGGCTTGGGTCATGATCTTAGGGTCCTGGGATCAAGCCCCATGTCACCTGACTCCCTTCTCAGCCCATCTGCTTCTCCCTTTGCTCCTCCCCTTGCTCGTGCTCTCTTTTTGTCTCTCAAATAAATAATTAAAGTCTTTGAAAAAAGATAAAGAATAATAGAAATAAAAATAAAAAGCCATCTACAGAAGCAAGCATAATACAGTTAAGTTTTTTTTTTTTAAATCCTGGTTAAATTCAATGTAGTGTCCTGTGCTGAATCTTGGAACAAGAAGACATTAGTGGAAAAATTAGTGAAATTTGAGTGAGGTCTGTAGTTCAGTTAACAGTACTGCATCATGTGAATCTCTTACTTTTAGTAAATGTACCATGGTTAGATACGATCCTAACAATAGAGAAAGGTGGATGAAGGGTCTATGAAACGGATTCTCTAGGCTGTCTTTGGAACTACTTTGTAAACCTAAATAACTCCAAAATAGAGTTTAAAAAGGAGGGCCTGAAAATCAAACTACCTGTACCTTGTAATAACAACTTTTTAGAAAAAAATTAAAAATAAATATAATTAAATTGGAAAGAAACATGTTACCAGATGAAGTAACATGATTTTTGTGTTTGTTTATTTTTTCTATATTTTCCTTATGTTCTACAATGAGCATGTAACATTTACCAAATAAAAACATAAACAGTAACATGTGCAAATACATAAACACACTTAGCCAAAAATTCACATAATTTACTAGATTAATCTCAGAATTAATATTTCTGAGCTGAGGGGTTGTTTTCAAAGCAGAGATAATTGGCACAATGTTCTTCAGCCATACCACCCACCCAGTTTACTTCATCCAGACTTGCTGAATCTCTCACACAAGTTTTCTAATGAGTGTTAAATGTTAAATTTTAACAATATCCAAATACCTGACTTTTGAATAACAATGGCAAACATGCAGAAAAAGTAGAGTTGTTTTTTAATAGAACCAGCCCTGATTCTTAAATCAGTGATGTAACCACAAACTGCATGTAGTAGAATCTCGTATTAATGTGTTAATACTTGTCATTTTCTAAAGATTATTTCCTGAAATTGGAATATAGTTATACCTTGCTTTCTTTGCCAGGAATATAAATGCCATAAATTACTTACAGCATTAGGACAAAAATTGTATCTTTCTCACCAGTGTAGTCAAGGAATCAAGTATATTAATATTTCATTTTTAAATCCTTAAATATTTCACTATTGAAGATGATGAGATTGATTATGACTGAAGTTTCTAGAAATATATCATCCATTGGAGATTAGTTATTTCCAAGAATATGTGAAAATTTGTCTGCAGATACAAACATTTATATGTCTTTAATAAGAACATTTTTGAAATTAACTTTTCAATGATAAGTCAGAAATTCAGCTGAGAAAAATGTGCACTTATCATTCTTCAAAAAAAAGATGATTAGAAAAGAGCTATAAACTATTTTCTTATGTCTGTGACTCTGGAGCGTAACAAGGAGAAATGCAGTTTATCTTTTGTAATTTATGATTTTTTTAATAAAAAATAATCTAAGGAAACCAAAGTATTTTCTATATCATGAGAAATCTTTTCTTTTTGAAGAGAGTGTTCTCTGGCTCAGGCCATTTAACTTGGACTTAAATGTTACTTCACTTTGCACTTTCTGAATGATTTTTTTTCCTTTTAAAGAATGATATTAAGGATTCTGTTGTATTTACTTTTTGTTTCGAGACACATTAGCAATATGTTCCTTACAAGGAAAACAGTCATTATAGTGGTACTTTTATTTTTTTCATTTTGTTTTGTTTCATATCCACATTGATCTATGGGTTTTTGTTTCAGACATTTCTAGCTACAGTTCTCCAAAGATGTTTCTTTCAAGCTATGAAAATGAAGAAATTCAAACTTTGTTTTAGAAATTAGATTAAGAAAGAAGAAACAACTAGAACCTAATTTACTGTTTGTTTTAATAACTAGCATAAAACATGAGTATATATTTCTTTGAAGTAGATTGTGTAGAGTGACATTAAGTATTTTATCATGAAAGCACTGTAACCACATATTGACCTCATTCTTTGGCTATGTTCATAGCTATGTCTACATATCTCCAAAACACTTTGTTTGATTTCTTTCACTGATTTATGGATTTAAACAGCCCCATTGTTTCAGAGTAGTATAGTAACTTACACCAGAGTTACTGTAAACATCCTTTTTGGCAAAGACTAAATTGTTGCATATGGTTGTAGGTGGTAATGTCTAATAAAAGAATTGATCTTACTAGCAGAAACTTTTGATCAAACTTTTACTTGGAATGTTATACTATGCTCTACTAAAGGAAATGTCTTGTCAAATGGTTCTTTGCTACCATTTATACAGCTAAGAATGTTACTCAAGAATCCCTAAGATTTAACCTGGAGTTTTCTATGCAAACTTCTCCAGACTCTCCATGTTACTGTGTCTAATATTCCTAATTGTAGGAAAAATATTCATGAATTAAATACAATAATAAGTGTACAAACACATTGTTAAATAAAAAGTTCATTTTTACAATATACACCATTATCATAAAGTTTATTGGATCAAGTATAAGAAAGTTAAAATAAAACCTAAGAGCATGGTCAAGTTGGCTATATAAGAAGTTGATGTAAATCTCATCAAGCATATGGTTTCAATGATTGCCATTAATAATATGCATACAACGGATGAGAGTAGAATTTATAGGATATTATGAAAGGTAAATGATATTTTCAAATCTATCTATAATCAGTGTCATCATATCTCTGCACAATTTCTTCCACCAAAGACAACTTTAGCTATATATATATAGACAAGTCCATAGACAATACATATTTGAAACATTGGATATTATGTGGCTGACAAACACAGTTTTAGCTGTGAGGCTTCTATTAAAGAACACTGTATAAGGCATCTCAAATGTCGCATTTCAAATCCTTTGAGCCTACTTGTCTTCTGGGCCCTTTATCTTCCCATTGTTTTTTCCTTCAATGTAGATATGCTGTAATGACTTTATCCCAGACTATTAGCTCTGTCCTTTGCTAAATCCAATCTATTGTCTAATTCATTTCTTCAGATAAGAATTTCTTATCATGCATATTTTAGTCCTAGAATGTCTATTTTGCATATGAATATGCATTCATATTCTCTGTTGAATGACTTCATCTTTTCATCTATATTGTCCATTTCTTCTTCTATTTTCTTAAACCTGTTAGTTATAGTACATTTTTAAAGCTCTTATATCCAACTGCAGTATTTGGATCAGTGTTGGGTTCAAGAAAAGAAAAGTATTTGAAAAGGAACAAATGAAGGTGAAATAAAGCTTTTTTTTCTTCTTACTTTTAATTGATTTAACAGATCTTTCCAAACTAATAATAGCAGCAGTGTGTTTGGCAAAATAGATAAGTAAGATGAAAGCCAGCACTAATATAAAGCATAGAGGAAGAAAACAGGGGTTCTTTGCTTTAAGATACCTATATGATCTGTGAAGTTATAGTGTTATTTGGAATTAGTTATAAATATACTGCAAACTCTAGGGGAATCACTTAAAATTTTTTAAGTATAATTGATATGCAAAGAGATGAGATAAATGAAATCATATAAAATGTTTAGTTAAAGTAGAGAAGGTAGAAAAATACTGGAAGAGTTTTTTAAAAAGAATAAAGACAAGGCACCTGGGTGGCACAGTTCTTTGAGCATTGGGCTCTTGGTTTTGGCTCAGGTCATGATCTCAGAGACATGGGGTTGAGCCCTCACATTGGGCTCTTCACTCAGCATGCAGTCTCCTTAAGATTTTCTTTTTCTCTCCCTCTGCCCCTTCCCACTCATATTCTTTCTTTTTGTCTCTAAAATAAATAAATCATTAAAAAAGAATAAAGACAGAATAGAAAACATATATTAGGTATATTAAATATTAATCCAAATATGCCAGTAATCCTTTTAAAACTACAAATATATTTAAAGTGATTATTAATGTATATTGATATTTATATATCTAAATATACAGATAAAATACATAAACTGACAACGTGGATAAAAAAAAGACTAAACTATATGAGATCCACAGGAAAAGAAAACAACACCTTAAATATAAAGAGACAGAATAATGAAAATTAAAGGGATAAAGATATAGCACACTGATACAAATCAAAAGAAAGCTGAAGTACTTATATTAATTTCAGACAAAGCTGACTTCAGAATGAAGAAATTTATAAGGGAATAAGGAGGGCCATTACATAATGATGAATGAGTTAGTTCTCCAAGAAGTAATGTGTATGTACCTAATAACAGAGCATTGAAATAAATTATGTGAGGCAGAAGTAATAGAACTGCAATGAGAAAAAAAGAAATCCACTATTTCTGAGACTTCAAGAGAGTTCTATCAATAATAGACAGGAATCAGTAAGGACATATTTTAACTGAACAGCATCATCAATCAACTGGCTCTAACTTACATTTATAGAATATTACAGTAAAAGATACATTTTTTTATTATGGAACATTCACCAAGATAGACCACATTCTAGACCAATAATTTTAAAAGAACAGAAGTCATACAAAGTATGTTCACACAGACTACAGTGAAATTAAAGTGGAAACCAATAACAGAAAGATTGCTGGAAAATCTGCAAATATTTGGAGATGAAATACCACACTTCTAAATAATACAGAGGTAAAGAGGAAATCTCAAGAGAAATTAAAAATATTTTGAACTGAGTGAAGATAAAATGCAGCCTATAAAAACGTGTGGGATGCAATAAATGCAGTGCTTAAGAGGAAATTTATATCATTGAATACGTATATAAGAAGCAGGAAGATCTAAAATCAATAATCTAAGTTTTTATTTTAGGAAACTTGAGGATGAAAACCATTGTAAACCTAAAGCAATCAGAAGGAATAGAATAATAAAAATTAGAGCAGAAATTAAAGAAACTGGAAAAAGGAAAACAGAAAGTTAATGAAACCAAGAGCTGGTTTTTGAGATGATCAATAGAATTGATAAATTGCTAGCCAGGCTAACAAAGAAGAGAGATGAGAGAGAGAGAGAGAGAGAGAGAGAGAGAGAGAGAGAGAGAATAGACTTAAAAAGCTGATTAAGAAATAAAAGACAGACTATCATTATTGATCCCATGAATGAACATTAAAAAGATAGGAATATTATCAACAAGTCTCTGTTCACAGACAAGATAGGGCACGTTCAGGGTGGTATGGCTGTAGACCAAGTCTCTGTTCACAAATTTAATAACTTAGATGAAATGGACCAATTCTTTGAAACACAATTTATCAAAACTCAAAGAAAGAAAAATAGATAATCTGAAGATGCCTATCTCTATTAAGGAAAATTAATCAATATCATAACCATCCAAAGCAGAAAACAGCAAGGCCTAATGATTTACTGGTGAGTTCTGCCAAATATTTAAGGGAGAAATTATACCAATTCTATCTAATCAGTTCCAGAAAACAGAAACAGAAGGAACAGCTCCTAACTCATTCTATGAAGCCAGCATTACTGTAATAACCAAAATAATATAAAGACATTGCAAGAATGAAAAACTACAGATGAGTCTGTCTCATGGATATAGATACATAAATATTAGCAAATTGATTCCACCAATGTATACATAGAATTATAATCTCCATCGAGTGAGATTTATTCCAGGTATGCAAGGCTAGTTCAACATTTGAAAATCAACTAATGTAATCCACCATATCAGTAGGCTAAAAAACACATCATATGATCACATCATTGATTCAGAAAATGCATTTGACACAAAACTCTCAGGAAACTAATGGGAAATTCCTCAATTTGATGAATAACATCTTCAATAACCTGCAAGTAGCATCATAACCAATAGTGAAAAAAACAGATGCTTTTCTTCTAAGATCAGGAAAGAAGCAAAGAAAACCTGTCTTACCACACCTATTCAAAATCATACTGGTGATCCTAGCTAATGCAGTAAGACTGTAAGTAACTAAAAGGCATGCATATTAGAAAGAGAAATAATAAAATTCTCCTTATTCACAAATGACATGACTGTTTTTTAAATCACAAATAATTAGCCAAAACACTCCTATAAATTATGTTATTATAGCAAGTTTGCAAGATACAAAGTTAATATGGAGAAGTCCATTGTTATATATAAGCAATGAACAATTAAAATTTGAAACGAGAAACAGAACCTAATTGACATTAGCATCAAAAAAATAATGAAACACTTAGATATAAATCGAAGAAAGGTATATTTATATGATGATAACTATAAAACTATAATAAAGGAAATCAAAGAATTTAAATAGATCTTCCATGTTCATAGATGAGAAAGCAATATTTTGTAGATGTCAGTTCTTCCCATTTGATATATAGATTCAACCAAACCCTAATCAAAGTCTGACCAAATTAATTAGTGAAAATCAATGAATTGATTCTCAAGTTTCTATGGGAAGACAAAAGACCCTCGATAACCAATATAATTCTGCAGAAGAAAAATAAAGTTTAAGGAGTGACCTTACAGACTTCAAGATAAAGTTATAGTGATCAAGATATTGTGGAATCGGTGAAAAAACATAGACAAAGAAAGAACACAAAACTATAAATTATAGGATAAAATCAAATGTGACTTTGTAACTGGCAAAGAGTTATAGCTACAACACCAAAACACAATCCATGGTATAAAAGCTTGATATTGTGTGTATGATTAAAATTTAGAGCTTTTGCTCTGTGAAAGACTCTATTAAGAGAATAAAAGAGAAACCTAAGACTGGGGTACAATATTTGCATAACACATATGATAAAGGGCTTTTATCCAAAGTATATAAAGAACTCTTAAAACTAAACAATCAAAAAAAGAAACAACCCACTTTAAAAATGGGAGAAAGATCAGAACAGACACTTCATGAAAGAAAATATACAGATACCAAATAATTACATGAAATGTTCAACCTAGTATGTCATTAGGAAATTGCAAATTAAAAGAAAAATGTGATTTTGAAATGACTAGAATACTGTCAAATTCTTATTCCTGGTGGAAATGAAAAAATACTACAGCCTCTTAGAGATATTTTGGCAGTTTCTTGCAAAATGAAGTATAGTCTCACCATGTGATACTATCCTACGTTTGTAACCTTAGATATTTACATAAATGAGCTGAAAACACTAAAATCTGCACATTAATGTTTTTATTTTTTTAAATTTTTTTCACATTAATGTTTTCAGCAATTTTATCCAGAGTTTCCAAATAGAAACAACAAAGATATCCTTCCGTAGGTAAATGGATAAACAAATTGCTACATCCAATCGATGGAACATTATTCAGTGGTAAAAAGAAATAAGCTACCAAGCCACAAAAAGACATGGAAAAAAAAACTTAAATGCAAATTTCTTAATAAAAAAAAGTCAGTCTCAAAGGGTACTTATTGTGTTATTCCAAGTTTATGATGTTTTGAGACAGGCAAAATTATAGGGACAGTGATCGCCAGGATATGTTGACAGGGGAGGGATGCATACGCAGAACAGAGGGGTTTAGGGCAGTAAAATTACTCTAAGATATAATGATAAGTACGTGTCATTATGCATGTGTCAAAACCCATATAATTGTACAGCAGAAAGAGTGAACCCTGACGTAATTGATAAGCTTCAGTTAATAGCAGTGTATCAATATTGGTTCATCAGTTGTAAAAAATATACAGCATTAATGCAAGATGTTAATAATAGGTAGGCTGTGAGAAGGAGAGGCAAAGGGAGTATATGTCAACTTTCTGAAGTCTCTTCAATTTTACAGAAACCTAAAACAGTGCCAAAAATGTCTACTAAAGGGACGCCTGGGTGGCTCAGTAGTTAAGCCTCTGCCTTGGGCTCAGGGCGTGATCCTGGAGTTCCAGGATCAAGTCCCACGTTGCCCTCTCTGCATAGAGCCTGCTTCTCCCTCTGCCAGTGTCTCTGCCTCTCCCTTTCTCTGTGTCTCTCATGAATAAATATATAAAATCTTTAAAAAAAATGTCTATTAAATTAAAAACTAAGATCTTAGTTGATTAAACTAAGGTTAATATTAACTACCTTGTCCAGTATCACCTAAATAATAAGCATTAAGAACTTATTCTACATTCTCCTGTGACCTAGTAACAGTCATACAAATATAGGTGATATCTTAAGCTAATGGTAAGGGATTTATTTCTACTAAGAAATACGTACACACGTGTGTGTATGTGCATGTGTGTGTGTGTAAATGGAGGTGTGTAGTGAGGAGAAGGAAAAACAATAATCTTGAGCCTTCCTTGAAATGAGCCCCTTGATTTGCTTTAGGATTTTATTTATTTTCATATATTGGAAGACAGTAAGGCCCCTGATTAGCCTGAAGAGGAGAATTTTGGATAGAGTCAAAATATTTTGTATTAAAATGTATCAAGAATTATGTCTCTTTAGTCAGTGATTTTGGGGAGAAGGATAAGGGATCCATTACACATGAATGAAAAAAATCTGGTTGTGATCCAGAATAGATCAAATTGACAGTGGTAGTGGAGGTCAGAGGAAAGGAAATAATGTCATGATCAAGAATTCAGTAATTTCAAGGGCACCTGGGTGGTTCAGTCTGTTAAACCTCTGCCTTTGGTTCCGGTCATGATCCCAGGGTCTGGGATAGAGCCCTCCATTGGGCTCCCTTGCTCAGTGGGGACTCTGTTTCTCTCTCTGTCCCTCTGCCTGCTGTTTCCCCTGCTTGTGCTCTCTGTCAAATAAATAAATAAATAAATAAATAAATAAATAAATAAATAAATAAATAAAATATTTAAAAGAATTCGGCAATTTCAGGGACCTGAATTAAGTGTAACCCCTCACGTGAGAACATCAGTGGAATTTGTATAGAGGGCAGAACACTGAGCACATTAGGGAGTATGGTGTGGGGGCTCCAACTACCCAATTCTGATATGAAAGTAACAGTTATACACAGAATAGAGTAGAACTTAGGGTCATCCTTATGGCATACTCTTGACTTCCAAATTTACTGAAAGCATATTAATTTTATCTGCTCTAAGATTTCGACAGAAACATTTCCTTCCATGGCCTTTGAATAAACCCCAAGGTTTTCATTCACCTTTCACGAACACATATACATAGGGGTGAATTTAAAGTATTCAGCTAAATTTATATACAATCATAAAGACATGTTTTTCTGTCTTTTCTATGACTTTTCATAATACACTGGGAGTGTCAACTGGACACAGATTTTTGTTGTTTTGTTCCCTGCTGTATTCACAATGCCTAGAAATGGACAAAGGAGTGTTAAGTAAATATTCATCAAATGATGCTATGTGTTAAGTTTGTAAACTCTATAATCTTGAGTGTCTCTTCCAAATAAACACAATCAATTAGCAAGATGTTTTTTTTTCCCCTCCCTGAAGCTCTAATTTCTGATGCAGAATCTAAAAGTTGAAGCCATTTCTTTTTAGCTCATAACAATTGAAAAGATCCAAATCAAAATGGAGCCGACATATTTGTTAACAAATCACAAGTAGACTGGAACTAACCACAACCCCTCCAAAGCTGTATTGTTTTACACCTTACCACATGTTCAAAACTACTCTTGTTGAAAAGAGTCAAAAGAGAAATTACTTTAAAAATCAGAGATCAGTATTTTACAACTCAGCATACAATGAAACACATGTGCTGGCTAAAAGGTCTCATTTTGTCTCATCATTTTAAATTCTGTGATCACATTGAACATGAAATGAATGAACCAGATACTGCGGTATCTTGCTTGATGGTTATCTAGTCGTGTCTCTAATTTTGCTAAAATTATTTTGCTAAAATGTTTGCAAACACAAATGACCAAGACTAAAAAGGCATTTTCTTTTGCCTTCTTTTGAAATTGGTGTTAAGGTGCAATTCAGTTGAAGATTGGTAAGGTAATACCAGATGGTGAGACGCTATAGGAGTTCTATGGTGAGATTCGACTTCACCAACAATTATTTCCTAAGTACTAATAATACTTTACACATGTGCAGTACTTTCCAGTTCTTAATGTCCTTTTGCATTTGATTCTTAGAACTCAGAGCAGCTTTTATTACGATAGAGACTCAAAGAAGTTAATAAGTGTTGGACCTAACATCACATTAAAAAGTGGTAAGGCCAGGTCAGACGTTGGCTTACAAGGATAAGGATATTTACAGTTGAATCTCATGTTATGCTATTATTTTGTATAAAAATTCACTTGAAATAGGTGCTCTTATTACTATGTCAAGCAAGGTGTACTGAGATAATCATGGATATTTGTGTAATAATGGTAGTAATAAAAATAAAATACATAGTAATAAAATACATAGTAATAAAAATAAAATATATAAAAATAAAATAAATACAAAGTCAATCAAAGTAAAACTACATTGATCGAGACCTGAGACAATACTGAGCACATTAGGTGGTTGTCCTACAAAATTTTCTGAACATCCTCATCAGGTAGGTGCTAGTGTTATCCCAATTTTAACAGATAAAGGTATTGAGACTGAAACCACAATTGACTTTACAGAAGGTCATAAAGCTTCTTAGGAGGTAGACCTGGGACTTGAATTCAGGCAAGAGGCCAGGTCTTAACCACTAGGTAATTCTGTCTTCTGAATACAACCTTTAACTACATATCTCCTCTTCATATCTATCACATGGATGTGATTATAAGTCCTGCTTACTGGGAATAGCATTAAGTTTTGAATAAGAAAATGGTTGTAAAAACCATTTTCAAACTGCAAATATGAAACAAATGTCAGTGTTTATGAGTTAAAATTCAACTTTTGGGGTGTTTGTCAGTAGTGGTTCTTTTCTTTTTGGTCTGGTTGATTGCTTTGCTGTGCCAGTGAGTGTAGGTGATAGAATTAGGTTTCCTGAGGTCCAGTCAGCTTCCCTATGTCCCATGATACAGTTCCCAGTCAGCAGCTTCCCAATGAGAGTAGTTGTAAATTAACGAATGTAAATCCATCATCATTGATTGAAAGGAGGTCAGTGGTACATACTACATTGAATGTGGACTGTTAATGTTATAGTTGTGTATGGAGTACGGCATATTACTTATTTTATATTTTCATCTAAGTTATTCTTTAATAACTCTGAAATTTTAGAACTCAGACTTGATTATAACATGGGAAAATCTTCATTGGTGTTTCTTTCCCCACAAATTTGTTAAAAAGAACCTACACATTCAAGTTAAATATGGTGAGCTGTCATCAGCTTCTAATTGTAGAATGAGAGTCCTCAGTAAAATTGGACAGTGGAATAAATCACTTATGGCACTTTATTTTTTCCCCCCTTTTGGCTCTGAATCTATGTTGACAGGGCGACTTAACATTAGTTTTATGCTCACAGAAAAATGTGGCCCTATTTGCATTTGTTGCCATTTTTGTTCTTGCCCAAATGCAGAAGTTTGCCTTGCAATAAGACCACTAAAAATGAAAACTGATATCATAAAATGCCTCTTTTCATAAAAATGTTGAATAACCACTTGCATTGAGGACTAAAACAAATGACATGTGGCAAAACCTAATCAACATATAACTAAATGTCTTATCTCTTTGTCATCATCTATTAACCTAGTTCATTTTCTCCTTTTCTCCCAAGTTTAATATTTGTTACCTTGTGGCTGCACACATGTTGGTGATCAGCTAATTTATGCCTTATGTTGTATATAGAATTTAACGGCTGCCAATAATTACAGTGGTAGACAAACTAGAGATTTTTCACTTCTCTGCTCAAAACTAACCATGTGTTCTGCTTTAAAGCAATGTGGTTTTATTTTATGAATTTTCTGCAAGAAAAATAAAAAGAAAATCAGAGCTGTGAAATTTGCCATTATTCATGAAAAATTATCTGTTGGAAACTTGAGCCTCAAAGAAAGAGAGTAGGATTTTTTTTTTTAATTTGGCTTTAGCATTAGGTATGTGCACAGAAAAGATGATATTAGAGTCTAAAGACCCATCTTTATGTCACATTTTAAGGTGATAGTTCAATGCTGGCTAATGGGAATCCTGTTACTTAAAAGACCTATTACTTGCTTCTCATTTGAACTCCTTACTTACAGATGAAATTAGAAATTTCAAGCTCACTTAAAATTTGACAAGCTACAGAGATGTCACAGAAGCTTGTTCTTTTAGTCAAATGTAGCAGTATTTCAAGCATGCAGTCCAAAGAAAGAAAATGTTATATTGATATTAAATTGAATTTTAAAATACTTTCAAAAATAAATACCAACCTATCCTTTAAACTAGTTGGTTTATGCCTGCCTTCATACACAGTCTACATATCTTCAATAATTATTAATTTAATTGTCTAGGGCAGCCCTCGTGGCTCAGCGGTTTAGTGCCGCCTTCAGCCTGAGTTGTGATCCTTCAGACCCAGGATCGAGTCCCACATCGGGCTCCCTGCATGGAGCCTGCTTCTCCCTCTGCCTATGTCTCTGCCTCTCTCTCTCGTGCTCTGTGTCTCTCATCAATAAATAAATAAATAATCTTAAAAAATTAATTGTCTAATGAAATAGAGTGTTCCCCCTCCCTGGATTATATGAAGATAATTTTCTGCTTATGTTTTTAAAAAAAGTAATGGAAGCGTTTAGGAGTACATGAAAGTTTTTTTTTTTTTTAATGAAAATAATTGTTATTTAAATTGTTTCTCTTCGCACAGCAGTATTTTATATTGCCGTCCCTTATTTTTTTTAAAGATTTATTTATTTATTCATGGGAGACACAGAGAGAGAGAGGCAGAGACACATGCAGAGGGAGAAGCAGGCTCCTCACAGAGAGCCTGATGTGGGACTTGATCCTGGATTCTGGGATCACGCCCTGAGCTGAAGGCAGATGCTCAACCACTGAGCCACCCAGGTGTCCCTGCCCTCCCTTATTATACTGAAATTTCAAAATTATATAACATCCCACTTTCTTTTCTTACTAATTTGTTTCTTTACCTCTCTTATTATTTCCATCTCTGCTTTGCTTTTCATTCTTGGAAAGCCAAATATATTCAAAGGCAACTGATATTTGCAATGTAGAAAAGCTTTAGCATTATACAAATATGCATCGAATTTAGTAACTTTCAAGATATTTGTATTATACACTAAATATTTATAAATATGTTTTTCTATTAGTAATTGCACTTGATTACTTTATTAGGTTGAGTATAAGTTAACCTACTGTTAAAAAGAGACTCTATAATACTGTATTTCAATATGGAGAAAAATATTTCCCTTCTATATAACAGTCTCAATTGGCAGAACGGTTCTGCCATTTTTATTACTAGAATTCCAGGGATGCCATGCCTTTCCCCAGGCATCCAGGGAGAGAATCTTTGTCTTCAAAGTGATGCCATCAAAGTTGCTCACAACAGTATTTCCTGACATACTAAGTGTATACACTTGGCAATGTCAGCCTAAGTGTATACACATGGCCATGACTGCCTACAAGTCAGTTAAAAAGTGGTTACTTGCTGAATTAATTAGGAAGTTTTATTACAAAGAGGAAAATTGAGAGACTGGATACTAACCCATAGTTAAAACAGTCCACCCACAAAAGAATATTTGTCTTCAGAGTTGAGTAAATGGCTGCTTATTTGCTTAAAACCCTGCATCTCTCATTATAATACAATTTAATATGTATGAAGAATATTAATAAATACAATATATATTTCTCTAAAACATTTTCCATGATGAGAAAGAAGAATTAAAGCTCATTTTTTCTTACCTTTTCTGTCTTTTTTTCCTGTTATGCTCTACATTCTTAAAATGTAAGCAATCTGGTGTTCTCAGAAGTGCAGCATATATTTTAATCTATTTCCCAGTAAACCAGCATTGATACACAGGTAGCCTGGAAAGAATTAAGACACTAGTTTTGAGCTTAATTTTCAAGCATAGATCTATTACAGAAGTTACAAGCCTTTTCATCAAAATTTCATTTAGAGTAATGTAGTATTTAAATATGGTTCTATTAATATGAAAATTATTAGTAATAATTAGTAATTATTAAAATCTATACACAGAGCAAAAATGTCAAAAATAAACTACAACTACTTGCAAATTCTTCAGTAAAAGACAATAAAATATTTACTTTGGAAACATCTAAAAACCTAAGCTTTTTAAAGACTGTCATCACCCTTTTGATGTTTATTAATATATTTCAATTGTATGACATACTTTCTCCAGAAGTAATTATACTCCAAATGTGTTTTGAATATTTTATGATATAGATTTATTGCTACAATCACTCACTTTCCATTTTTATTAATGTAGATTTTTTTTTAAACACTAGGTTTATTCTTTTTTTTTTCTTTATTTATTTATGATAGTCACACAGAGAGAGAGAGGCAGAGACACAGGCAGAGGGAGAAGCAGGCTCCATGCACTGGGAGCCCGACGTGGGATTCGATCCCAGGTCTCCAGGATCGCGCCCTGGGCCAAAGGCAGGCGCTAAACCGCGCCACCCAGGGATCCCTAATGTAGATTTTTTAATCTATAACTAATACTAGATCCACAAAATAAAATATATAGCCATAAAAATTATTAATTTTAATTTATACATATTCACTATACATATTCATAGGAATGTTTTACAGTTATACAATGTTTCATTTTCTCCCATTGGGCTGAACAGAGGAACAGAATACTTTGTTTGAATTTTTTCCCATTAAAACTAACTTTTTCAAATTTTGAATCATCAGGTATATTTCATATTTACTTAACTTTACAGAGAAAGAAACTTGAGATTTTTTTTAAAACTAGTTTCTCTTAAAATGACACTTGTCTTTCATGTGTATCTTACCCCAAATCATCAATCCCTGTCATGACTATAATTAATAACAAATTGTACCTAAAAGTTGTTATTTTTATGAGGAAAACATTATGAGGAAAATATGTACTGTTACTATAATTTTTGGTGTTTCTTATTAAATTCACCCTAATAATAAGATAGAGTTAAAAAATAAGTCATTTTTTTTTCAATTATGTTACTCTTAGAAATAGAATAATGAAAAAAAAAAACCCACGTAGATGGTCTTCCTATTGCAAGTGTTGAAGGATTTTTTAAATTTCACTTTGTTTTTGGATACACACATGGTGTCTCTTATGGACACTGAAACACAGATGCCTTATAATTTCTCCAAAATGAAAATGGATATTTTCAAATACTCTTGGACATTATTTCATTTGTCTTATTTCAAAAAATTGGACAAAGCAAAAGTCTAATAAGTTTAGTAGTGTCATTTACTCAGAAGAAATAACAAAGTTAATTTATAATCTTGAAACCCTACTGAAAGGAGAATTACAACTCCTAACCTATCATCTATCATGACAGCTAACTCATTAATTCAGAAATGATGTAATTTTAGCTTGAAACTAAGGAAAGTTATTCATCCACCCTACACTATATTTCATTCATATGCTACATAAGATTGTAGCTACTGATTTTATTTATAGATGACATGAGTTAAGTCTATGTATGGAAATTCAATAATTGCTTCGGGGTATGGAATTTCAATTAGTGCATCTCAGAAATCACACACTTACGTATACAAAACTTTAAGCCTTGAATGATGCTTCTCATGTTTTTCTACTCCCATCACATGTTTAACAATTCTATTATCTAATTTAAAGGTGCAGAGAAAGAAAGAAAGAAAGAAAGAAAGAAAGAAAGAAAGAAAGAAAGAAAGAAAGACAGACCCAGGGTAGTATAAGGGGAGGAAATGATTAGGAAATGATTAGTTTTATAACATCTACTTTCCAACTAATATGTGTATTTACTAATAACAGCTGGTATAAACAAGGAGGGAGGGGAAATACTAAGTGTAAATATTCCTAGAAGAAAAATTAAAAACAAAAATTATTCTGACACGGTTTAAAATTATATTTCATCTATGCATTCTACAATCACATGCTAAGTTGATATTTATACCCCACCAAGAGCAAAGCCAAGCGCAGCACTGAGTTATTAGGTCAAGATACATTGTCAAGGAAGTCTTTGTCAACCATGATGGGAATTATGATTGTAGTAGGAGATAGCAATGAGTTCATCTTGGGTGAAGGGGCTATCCAAAATACAAGACATAATAATGATCTCCTGAACTTGGGCAGAAGTGGCAGAATGAAGAGAAAGCTAAATAAAAGCACTACAAACCTGAGATACCTAGTACTCAGTACCTAATTACGGATAGGATTGGGGAAGGGAAAATGTGAATATGCTTCTAAGTTTTCCTTTTGGCAACTGGAGAGATGTGAAACATCATAATTGGATAGTATGCTATTAAAACAATAAAATATAGGAGAAGAGATTGGATGTGTTTTGTCATGGCCTTTGCCCATCTTAATCATTTTGCTGGTCATACTATTCCAGTTCTAGTGTCAGTCTTTAGTTCCAATCTTTGATATTGCTGCTGGATTAAGCTTACTTAACTACAATTTTAATCATGCCTTATACTTTAATTTGTCCATTTAACTATCCATAAAGTCTGAACTATGCTGATTTTCAAGACCCTCAATTCTCACGTCTCAAGCTCTTTCTCTTTTTATTTCCAATAGCTCTTCAACTTAATCCTACTTATTAAATTAAAAATAAAATTTCCTATAGCCAAGTCCCTTGCAAGAGACGAGCAAGGAAACAGAAAAACAAGAGAGCTATTGGCTACTCGTCATACATCTAGTTATAAGAGGTGTAGGTACCGGAAGTCAACAGTGATTTGAAGTAATCGAGTGTCAGTTGGAAGAACGCATGTTTATTCAAGTAGCACAGGCCAGCTGTAGTCAGGGGGAGGTAAAGCATACCTGTCCCTGATAGATGTATCAAGCCTTCTCCATGCTATGGCCTACTCACTACCCAGCCTTATTTGTTATCAGCATGTCTCCACTGACTCTGTGCTCCAGTCATACCAAACAGCTTGCAGGTTGTAGAATATACTGGTCCCTCGGAGGGTGGAATAGACATTTCAGATTTAATCTTCCCAGAGGAAACTCAGTTTCTCAACACTAATCTTATCATCCCAGTAAATGGAAACACTGTTTCAGTCTCTAAAACTTGGAGTCGGGTTTGAGCTCTGCCCTCCTCTCATTTTCCATGTCTGTTATCCAATCTTGTTAACAATATCTTCAAAATGTATTCTGAATTGGACCGATTCTCATTATAGAAGTGCTACTCTTTTGGTTTTAGCACTTATTTCTGTCATGTGGATTATTAGGAAAACAGTGTTTGGTCTCCCGGCTTCCTCCCCTTCCTTGTACAATCTAAGCTACACTGGCCAGAGTTCTTTAAAACTTAAATCCGATAAAAGCACAACTTTATTCAAAACCCTCCAGTTGGTATAAAATCCTGAGTTCTTCCCATGCCCTAAAAGGCCATTAATGTTCTTTCCACTTCTTTTCCCCTCTCACCTCTCCTTCAGGTCCTACTCTCCCTCTCACTCATTTCCTATCAGCTACATTAACCCTCCTTGCTGTTTCTTAAACATGTCACCCAAACTCCTGCCTCCAAGTCTTGTCCTTACTATTTCTTCTACTTTAAAGCTATTGTACCCTGTTTGTTCTCTCATTTCCTTCGGATCTTTACTCAAATGTCATCACTTCAATGGACTAGCCTTACAAAACAGTACCCCTTCCCCAACTGCCCTCTATCCCCTTACTCTGCTTTACCTTATAGAATTATCCACTACCTGAGATATTGTGTTTATTAGTCTATTGATTGATTGGTTTGGGTGAGTTTTGTGAAAACAGAGAAGTTGAATGTTTTTTCAGGACAGCATCTACAGGGTCTGGCATTCAGAAATCACTTGCTGAATAAATAAAGGAATGCATCATGCCTGGCAGGTAGTCTCAGCCTTTATGTCTCTCTGCCAGTTTTTCCCACTGCCTGGAAATTTTATGTCATTCCAGATCCTGGCTCTCTGATGAACACGTCCTACTAAACCTTTCCAGAGAGTTGGAATACTATCTTCCTTCTGGGGTTTCTTGGTGGCCAGTTGGTTAAGGGTTCCATTCCTCATTTCAGCATAGGTCATGACCTCAGGGTTGTGAGATGGAGCCCCAGGTCAGTTCCTAGCTGAGGGCTCCTGATTGTGGACTCTGGGTTCAATTTGGAGTCTGCTTGTCCCTCTCCCTCCCTCTTTGACCACACCCCAACTGCTTGCATGCACACATGCTTGCTCCCTCTCTCTAAAACACACAAATAAATAAAACTTTAGAATACTATCTTCCTTCTAAGAACTTCTCTGGCATTTTGCTCATGTCAGATTCCTCTACTCTTTCTTCTGGTAATCTATGGTAACCTCTGTGAACATCTTTCATATCTCCTGTAATACTTAGGTGTCTTTAATAATTTATATGCCTAGGGGCGTCTGGGTGGCTCAGTGGTTGCGAAGCTGCCTTTGGCTCACATCGTGTTCCTGGGGTCTTGTGATGGAGTCCCATATGGGGCTCCCTGTGGGAGCCTGCTTCTCCTTCTGCCTATGTCTCTGCCTCTCTCTGTGTCTCTCATGAATAAATAAATAAAATCTTAAGAAATAATTTATATGTCCAGAAGTACCTTATGGATGAGATAACAAATTTTACTCATAATTGCCACTCAAAATGCAATCCCTGGGATGTAGTAAGTATTTAATGATTATTTGTTAAATCAATATGTAAATGGAAATCATCCCTACATGTTAAATATTCTCCTTTTGAAATGTTAATGGATGAAGAACTAAAGCTAAAGACCTCTGTTGTTTTAGCTTTATGGCCTTGTCTCTAATAACTTGTATTTAATAATAATGACTTTAGCAATGAAAATAATAATGCCAATGACATTGGGCATTTCTTCTTTATGGGCACTGCTCTAAGGGCTTTTATGGTAATAACTCATTTATTCGATCTGTTGAACTATTATGATCTTAATTTTACACTTGGGTACCTGTGGTTACTGGGGTGTAAACAATTTGTCCTCACTCAATAATAAGAACACTCAGGCAGCGTGCCTCCAGTTTCTGTCCTTCATCATTAATTGACTGATTGCCTTCCTCACTGTGCAAAACTGTTTCTTTTTATTTTGACCCAAGATGTATAAGGAAAAAAGTTTTTGACAAAGGTACCTGTATATTGACTACCAAACTAAAGCTCAGAGGAACCTTCACGAGTCTTGCATAATATACATCTATTTCTGTGGTTCAATATTTTTCATTTAAAAAATGTACTTTATTGGTCTCTAATGTGTATGTATCTTATTAAAGGCATATTCTAT
Source organism: Vulpes lagopus (assembly GCF_018345385.1). Taxonomy (NCBI): domain Eukaryota; kingdom Metazoa; phylum Chordata; class Mammalia; order Carnivora; family Canidae; genus Vulpes; species Vulpes lagopus. The sequence goes on along the minus strand of NC_054829.1, from coordinate 119,794,502 downwards.
ATGACTGGTTGTCTCATTAATTTTAAAAGCTTTATTTTATATCATTTTAATTTCTTATATATATGTAAAATTTTGTAGTTAATTATTTACTTACAGATCAAACCAGGAATTATACAGCTATGACTAAGGTCTCTCCCAGGGGTAAATATAGCTTATTCTATTTTCCTACAAAATATTTTTAAGGAATAATTGTCCTGAAGGGAAATGTCCTTAATACAGGTCCTTAATATAGAAGCATTAATTATCTTGTTGCATTAAGTTGTTCTAAATAGGGCAAATTTGAGGGATTATATATGGCTATTGAAATAATTTCCTTGATTTGAGCAATAGGAACCCTATTGTATCTAACTTTATCTGGTTATTACCATCCTAAAGAAGCACTTGACAATCATCTTACTCACATCACCACAGTAGAGAGCCGTTGAGAAAAGAGGGATGATGATCTGTTGTATTTGGAGAAGATCCAAAAAGAATGTATATAAAAATTATCAGATTTAATAGGTGAATTTAGCAAGGTAGCAGTATATATAATTATTATACGTATACAAATGTATCAATTTGGAAAAATAATTATATAGTGACTGTTGAACAATTCTGGGTTAGGGGGACTGAGTCCCCATAGGTCAAAAATCCCTGCATAACTTTTGACTCCCTAAAACTTGATTAGTAACAGCATATTGTTGACTAGAAGTCTTACTGATAACATAAAGAGTTAATTAACACGTACTTGTTATGTATTATATACTGTATTCTTAAAGTAAGCCAGAGGGAAGAATATATTATTAAGAAAGTTATAAGGAAAGAATATACATTTACAGTATTATACTGTATTATTGATACTGTAAGTTTATGTCATCTGTTTACAAGTTGAATCATCTGCCTAGTAGTACCTACATCCATTTTTGTTGTTAGAACAACTCAGCAAAAGTGTTTTAAAATTGTTTTCTTACTTTTCATTTTGCCGTTGTCATGATGACTCATTTTGGCCTCTATTCTGAGTCTCTCTTTTAAAGACCAGCTACTTTTTTTTTTTTTATTTTACCTTTTTTTCAGAAAGCTCTACATCCAGTGCGGGGCTTGAACTCATGACCCCTAGTCTCATGCTCTACCGACTGAGCCAACCAAGGCACCTTATATTTTCTTATATGATACAAAACACTTTAGATGTCAATGTATTACTAACTATATATCAAAAATGTAAAGATAACATGAAAAGTAAATTCATATTTCCTTAAAGGTACAACTATTCATGCACTGATAATGAAAAAGCATTAGTATAATTGCTTTATGGTAGCCTCGCCTATACACTAATGAATGAATCATTATAAAATGTTTAGGGAATAATATTCATTATATTCATAATACAGTGTTGGAAAGAAACATTGTTATGTTATTTAAAAAAAAAAAAACACTTCCCCGTGATGATAAGTTGACGTGCATTTTCTCTAATTGCAAAAGAGAGAGGCATACTGTAATGCATGGTAGTGTTATTCTTAGAAAGCAGTTATAAAACAATAAGAAAACTAACACATTATTAACGTAAGGACAGGCTATCCTCTTCCACAGATTCTTGTACGTGGTGTTCTACATGATGAATACTTAGGCAATGATGATGCCTGTTTAGTATTAATGATGAATACTTAGGCAATGATAACACAGTTACTGCCGTAGCTATTAGATTTTCACTTGAAGATACACACATGCACAACAGATACGTTTATGAATTGTGTGGCATGATGATTATTTACTATTCATTAAGTAGAAGTGGATCATCATAAAGATTTTTATCCTCATCATCTTCATGTTGTGTGGACTGAGGAGGAGGAGGGGTTGGTCTTGCTGTCTCAGAGGTGGCAGAGGGGGGAAGATGTGGAGGTGGAGGGGAAACAAGAAAGGACAGCACATTCAGTGTAACTATGGAAATACATCATAATTTCTGAGTTTCCTGCTTTTTCCTTTCTCTAAAAGTGTGCCTATATAGTACCAATCCTTCCACCATTTGCTTTAGTTATCAGTGCCCATATCATAGAAGAATCTGTGTCATAAAAGAATTCAAAAGCGGTCTTGAGCAATCGGTGCCCTCCTGCCAGTTTGTCTAATGTCAATTTGTTTTCTGGCTCTGCTTCTTCTACATCTTCTTCCTCACTGTTTGACACTGGTTTAGAAGCACTCATCTCTATCAAGTCACTGTCACTGTTCAGTCCTCTGATGTGGTGTCTATGAGCTCTTGATTTTCTCCAAGATCCATATATTGAAACTCTTCACCCTTTACCTCTTTTTTTTTTTTTTTCCATATCCACGATCTCTTTCATGATTTTTTTTGATTGGCTCTGTCATAAATCCTGTGAAGTCATGCACAACATCTGGACACAGTTTTCTCCAGCAGGAATTTGTTTCGGGCTTGATGGCTTTCACAGATTTTTCCACAACAATGATGGCATCTTCAATGGTGTAATCCTTCCAGACTTTCATGGTGTTCTCTCTTATCAGGGTTCTCTTCCATAGTGTTGACAATTCTTTCCATAGAGTACCACGTGTAACGACTCTTAGAGATCCTTATGACTCCCTGATCTAGAGAGGAAACTAGAGACATTGTGCTTGGGGGCAAGGCGACCACTTCAATGCCTTTGTTTTTGAATTCATGGTGTTCTCGATGGCCAGGGGCTTTAGCCAATATCAAAAGAACTTTAAAAGGCAGTTTTTAACTGGCCAGGTACCTTCTGACTTCAGGGACAAAACACCCTTGGAATCAATCCAGAAAGACGGTTCTTGTTGTCCAGGCCTTCTTATTGTATTACTAAAAGACTGGCAGTTGTTGTTTATCTTTTTCAGGGCTTAACAGCTTTATAGATAAGGGCAGTCCTGATCATAAACCTGACTGCCTGTGAATGAAACAGTAGAGTTGGCCTGTCCCTTCCTGCTCTAAATCCTTGTGCTTGCTTCTCTTCCTTACTAATGAATGTCTTCTGTGGAATTTTTTTCCAGAACAGGGCAATTTTGTCTGCATTAAAAACCTCTTCTGGCAGATATCCTTTCTCTTCAGTGATTTTCTTTATCCACAATTTACTGGAGAGACAAACTGCTGATGCAGAGAGGGTTAGTGTCTCATGGTGTCTTAATTAAAGCAGATTCTCCCAACTTTTGTCTCAGCAATAGAGATACGAGGTGACTACAAAATTACTACAGTAATATAGTGTGTACTACAGGTAATTTTATGCTGTTATTATTGAATACTACATCTTTATATTTGTTTATAGTTCTGACTGTCAAAGGGCCATATATGGTCTGTGTTTGCATAAGTCTTTCTTTTCAAGATTTTAATTTTTCAGTTATCTTCACCCAATGTGGGGCTTGAACCCATGACCCTGAAATCAAGAGTTGCATGATCTTCTGATTGAACTAGCCAGATGCCCTTTTAGGTTTTGATAAATTTTAACTCCTTTTACTAGGTTTGTGTATAATTTATGATAGTAAGTGACAATAGAGATTAGTATCTACATGTATTTTATGCATTCATGACATTCATTTTCCTTAATTTTTTGATATTTCTAGGCTACACAGTTTTTGATTTTTTTCAAATTCTTACAAATCTCTAAAAATAGTTCCAATATATTTATTGAAAAAACTGCATGTAAATGGACCCATGCCATTCAAATTGTGTTGTTAAGGTCAACTTCATTTCTATACTGAGCAATACATTTTTAGTAAATGTAATGTCCGAGGCTATTTGTAAGGTTTATTATGGAAAATTTTAAATATATAAATATGTAGGGACAATAATAATAAACGTGTACTATTGGTTCTTATCAACTTATGGCAAATCTTGCTTTCTCTGTAACTGCCAATTCCAACTACCTGTGGTTTATTTCAAAAAAAAAGGTCAAGAATCATATTGTTTCACCTTTTATATTTCAGTATAGTCTATAAATAATAAATACTCATCTTGAAGCATAATCATATGTCTATTATCATAAATAAATTTCTAAGAATACTACTCAATATTATGAAATATCCAGCTAGTGTTAAAATCCTGTAATGGTTTCAAAATTTCTTTTACAAAATATTTGTTTCAATTGAGATACAAATAGATCTATATATTAAAATTGTATTAAATAAAATTTCTTTTATAATATCAACCCCTCTTTTTCAAACTTCTAGGATTTTGTTGTTGTTGTTGTTGCTATTGTTTTAGAAGTTTATTTACAGAAGAGTTCAGGACATTTGTCCTATATAAGTTTTTGGAGTATGAAGTTTGCTAGTTGCACCCCTTTGGTATTGTTAGGTTATATTCTCTTTCTTTAGTTCTCTATAAATTGGCAGTTATATGTAGAGGCTTGATCAGATTCTGGTTTATAATTGTGTTATAATACTTTGTAAGTGGCATAGTACTTCCATCCTAATATACATAATACAGCAAGTTTAAAAAAGTAGAATGAAACTTCCACATATGCAACTTTGCCTCCTAGATTATTCTGAAATTGTTTGATTATTCTGAATTGATTATTCTGAAATTGAAATAAACTGAATCTGTTTATTGCCTTTTCAAAGTGCAAAGCATCAATTAAAAATTGTTTTTGTCGAAAAATAATAACTTAAAAAAACAAAGCAAACAGCTTCTATTTTGTTTTATTGAAAACTGACTATAATATAGTAAATTATGTCAATTTGCTAGGAAACTGATAAACATAAGTAATCAGGAAGACTTTTAATCTTAAGTTTATCTATAAGTGACCTTTGTTTATTTCATTTGCTATCAACCAATCTTTACAATATCATATTATATTTAAAAACTCTTTTGATCCTTAATTTAATGCCTGAAAACTCTAAGAGAGGAATGTTTAAGCATCTGAAATCTTAAGGATAAACTGAGATTGTTAGTCATTTAGTTTTCTTTATAGTTCCTGTTCAAAGCAAATATAAATCCTAAGATGCCATTGCTTAAATTTTCAAAATGTCCAGGATAGTTCATGTCTCTCTCTGAGTTTGGATTTCTTCTAGTTCCAGATTCTTAATCATGAAAAATTTAATTATGAAAACACGTAATTGGAAAATCATTTAGGTCTCCTTATGAGTAATTCTACTCTGATAAATTCAATGCCAGTGTGTGGTCACCAAACTTTATTAAAGCATTCTGTATGTAGTCACTTTGGATTTTTTTTACAAGTGGTGTTTACTGCCAGTTCCAAATGGACCTTGATCATTTGCATGATTTATTCAGGGTATCACTTGGAATCAAACTAAAGACTCTTTAAAGACTACAAAGATTTTTTTTTTTTTAAATTTTTTTTTTTTTTTAATTTATTTATGATAGTCACAGAGAGAGAGAGAGAGGAAGAGACACAGGCAGAGGGAGAAGCAGGCTCCATGCAGGGAGCCTGACGTGGGATTCGATCCCGGGTCTCCAGGATCGCGCCCTGGGCCAAAGGCAGGCACCAAACCGCTGCGCCACCCAGGGATCCCAGAGACTACAAATATGAAACTGTATTCCAAAACATTCAGCTTAGCGGTACAAAGCACTACATCAGGTGTGCAGCAAATATAAAAAGAAATGTAGGGTGAAAGTCTAAAAATCAAAGATAGAAACAGAGCAACTGACAAGATATAAGGGTATAGATGAAGAGGGAACTATAGAAGATGCAGAAATACAGAAATTAAAAACATTCACTTTACATTGCAATGGGGCATAAGAAATTCAGCTTATAGATGAATTAAATTTAAGAGTGGTTTGAAGCAGGAGGATATATTGATATAAAAGAAGAAACTGGGATGAAATAAAAAGAAAATGAAAATGTTAAGACCTGTTTTCCAGACCGGCTGACACAGTTAGGTCTAGATTACTGGAATTTCTTTTTTCCTTTTTTTTTTTTTTCTTTTTCCAACGTGTCTTCTTAGTTTCAGGGACCCACTTTACCTTTTGTATTATTAAGTAAACAAAAAGACTCTATCAAACTCTCTAAAACAAAATCTGTCTGACTCTAATTTCATGCTTCAGGGACTTCAGTCATAATTCTAAAACTTAGTCCTTGAATCTACCCCAGTAAGTGACAGGCATTCTCTGTTTCTCTCTCTCTGATTTTAGACACTTTTGTAACTCAACGAACAGAGTCCGTTGGCCCCTGTGGCTGACTCAGGCTACTCAGCAGTTCCTCATGGAAGAGCCCTGCCTGTTTCATGTCTCCCTTTCTGCTTGTCTATGTAGTTAGAGTGTCACCTAGTCTTGGACTTCCAGTCAATGCTGTGGAAATCCCTTACTGGTATTTCTCTGATGCCATGTTCTGTTGTCATTTGTGTTAAATATAGTGTTCTGCCTGCCAGATCCGATTTCCACCTGCAGTTGTATCTGTCCCCGAAGACTCGTTTCATTTGAATATTCATCTGGATCCAGTTTGAAAATGTTATCCCTTCTGAAGATGGCAATTTTAAGCCACTTAAAGAGTATGCATAACCGTGGTCAATAAAATGACCATTTTCCCCGTTGCCCCAGGAAAAGATCCATGTTTTGGCATCTCAGTGACGGTGAATTGGAAATGCTGCTGCTAGAGAAATTGCCCTCCCACAAACACCCCCAGAGTAAACTCCACACTGGCTATCACTGTGTATAACCATGTCCTGCTGCTCTTCCAGTGATCTACCCAGCCTACTTCTTTTTCCCAAGACACTATCATTTTTTTAATATTTTATTATTTATTTATTTATTCATTTATTTATTTATTTGAGATGCAGAGAGAGGGAGAGGCAGAGACATAGGCAGAAGGAAAAGCAGGCTCCGTGCAGGGAGCCCGACGTGGGACTCAATCCCAAAAATCCAGTATCTTGCACTGATCCAAAGGCAGGTGCTCAACTGCTGAGCCACCCAGGTGTCCGAAGACACCATCATTCATAAAATTGCTTGTTGCATGTTAGTATCTGCAGCTCCCTCTAGGAACAGAGTATTTAGAAATCTCATACCTTATGTTCCCTTGAACTGATTTTTTAGAATGGGGTGGAATACTGACCCAGCTGCTGGAATTGGAGCTGGAGAAGAAAGGATGTGTAAAGGACACTAGTGTCTAATGGTGGCTGTAACCTGAATCAGAATCTTAGGCATGCAGAATCACATACTTATGTATTTATTAATGTACTTAGCCATTCAACATATATTTCTTATATACTAACCATGAACCAAGCATGATAATGAAATAAAAACTAGTTTATTGAGTATTATTTTTCTTAGGATAGATTATAGATTTAATAGGCCTTGGTGAATAAGAAACCTGGTCACTATTATAGTATAATTTCTAAGGGAAATTTCATTTCAAGTTCAAAAATCAGTCTATCATAGACTTGCTAGAAAGCTTTCACTACAGTACTCTTACAACTGTGAGTTATGGTGGAATTATAGTCTGAAGTTACATTCCTGTTCTTATTTATTGATATCACCTAATGTTATTATGGGTGGTTATCCATTGGAGAAATCATGTTGAAGGAACATATAATGTAGTTTTAAAGAAAAATTATAACTGTTGTTAGGAGGGCTACACATATATTTGTGAAACTTGTGCACTTCATGATTCTGGGGGCCACTACTCAGAGAGATTGTAATGCACTTTTCATCTCTTAGAGTTATACAAAGCATAATCAAGATAACAGAAGGGATTCTGGCTGCCTATCGGACTCTTACCTTTACCTTGATCTTGAAAGCAGTGTTTCTAGACTATAGATAGTTCTAAAAATCTCAGGGTTTGTTGTTTGTTTAGTTGCATGCTTTATCAAAGCACCAATAATTTCTACTTTATTGATAATTTCTTCTTTTCTACATCAATTACTTTTCTTTTTTTTTTTTTTTGAAGATTTTATTTCTTTATTCATGAGAGACACACACACACACAGAGAGAGAGAGAGAGAGAGGCAGAAACACAGGCAGAGGGAGAAGCAGGCTCCATGCAGGGAACCCGATGTAGAACTCAATCTCGGGACTCTGGGGTCACGCCCTGAGCCAAAGGCAGTTGCTCAACTGCTGAGCCACCCAGGTGTCCCCATCGGTTGACTTTCTGAATAACCTCCTGAATGAACGTGAATAACCTCACGTTCAGGTAACAGACAACAAAAAGGCAGATACCAGTTAACTATAATACTGCTGTTTTTCTTAACATAGACTCAGTTAAACCATAATGAGGCAATATTCCCAGTACATCAGGAACTGAGTACCTTTTTAGTCCTAAAGGAGGAACTTGGGAAAGGAATCACAATCCCTACTACAGAGTAAGGAGTGCTCAGGAGGGAGATAGTATAGTGAGGACAGTTAGACAGAGTAACATCTCAAATGTGTGATTAGCATCAAGTTGAATTTGAGTGTAGCTTGAATGCATCAGTTCCATCAAAGAAAGTGAACAGCAAAGAGTCAGGATATTAGATAACAGCAGATAATTATCCAAATATCTGAACTATAGTTGTCTCTAGGGAGGAAATTGAGAAGCTAAAATTAAGGAGTGAACTAAAATAAGACTATTTTATTTAGTGACTTATTTAGAACTCTGGGAACAATGCTATTATATCAATAAAAGAGAGAATATGTGAAGATAGAGGTGAAAAAGAACTCCTCAGGCCTTAGATCTAGTCTAAGATGTCTAGATAAAGGGAAATTCAACTTGATGAGGGTGAACTACTTCTGGTCTCAGGGAAGCAGGCTAGGATGAACTGCATTGCTGAATACTTTCCTGCCCTATTGCGTTGGTGGGGTCAGCAGCAGGGCTAGAAGCAGTAGTAGTTTGACCCATCTCCAAAGTGAGGATGTGAGTTCCTCATCTTCCCTTCAAACTACTTTGTTCCGGGATAATTCTGCTTAAATGAACCTTAGCAAACAAACATACCATCTGATTTTGTATGGCCAACAACATCACACAGGCCCAACGGAAAGGGCAGTAGGAGATTCTTGACAGCTGTAGAAAGCATTCCTTTCTTATTTCCTACAGGTGAAAGTAGAAAGGTTTGACCCTTTGGGCTCAGGAACTTCCAGCATTCTTGGGAGTTTTCTCAGGAGGTAAAATTGCCAGGTAGGGAAGAAAGGCATCCATATTATGTAAATAGTATGTGAGAAGGCACCCCATTTAGTATTAAAGGGAATATGATTTCATTCTGTACCTCATGTAGTAAAATAGTTTTACATGAATATTTTAGCTCTATGTCTCTGCTTGGATACGATTTCTTGAATGCAGTCCAGGGAGGTGAAACAACACAGAACTGTTTGGTTTGGGAGACAGATGACTGGTTGAAGGTTCAGTGCAAGTTCTGGGCTGAGGGCTAGGTTGTACAGACTGTGCAAGGCTTACCAGAGAGCATTGGCTGTAGGTCTAGGATCCAACTCAAGATCCTAAAGGTAGGGCCACATTGGAGTTCTTTGGAGTTCTAGTCCAGATAGAGGAGAGAAACCACTTAATACCATAAGCATTTAGTTAAGACTCCAGAAATGCCATAGCTTTGAAATATTATGCCCCAGAGTAAAACCCACTCTCAATATATACTTATAAAGCCTCAGCAATATCTTTAGGAGACTCTGAGTGTGGATGTAAAGTCCCACCAAATTAAGGAAGTTTGGAAAACAGCGGCTTTCCACAGAGGAACCCTAACAAAGTATAAACAGAGCCTTTCAAATTCAAGGTGCTTTGTCAGTAATTGTACTACACACTAGAATTCAAAGTGATATTCTTCAAAGGAATATAACAGAATAAGAAACATTTATAATATGACATATGCAATATTTAATATTAAATCAAAGTTTACTAGGCATCTTTTAAAAGTATAATATGGCCCATAGTCAAGGAAAAAAGCAATGAATAGAAACTAATCCCATGATGACCCAGATGTTGGATTTTTAGCAGACCAAGAGTCTTGAAGGCTATTATAAACTTATTCATGGACTTAAAAGAAAATATGGTATTTCTAAATGTATAGAGATCTTGGTAGAGAATAAAAACTGTGGGGAAAAAATAGAAGCAGCACCCCTAGGAAATTCTAAAACAGGAAAATGCAATATCTAAAATGAAAAATTATTTGACAGGCTTGAGGGTGACAAGGAAAAAAAAGAGTCAATGAAACTGAATAAAAATAAAAATTAATCAATATTAAGAAAAAAGATTGAAGAAAAATTTGAGACCCAAATCTATAAAAGCTCCTAGAAGAAAACATAGACAGTAATTTCTTTGACATCAGCCATAGAAACACTTTTCTAGATATGTCTCCTCAGGCAAAGAAAACCAAAGCAAAAATAAACTATTGGGACCACACCAAAATAAAAAGCTTTTGCACAGGGAACCCTGGGTGGCTCAGCGGTTTAGCACCTGCCTTTGGCCCAGGGTGTGATCCTGGGGTCCCGGGATCAAGTCCCGCGTAGGGCTCCCGGGATGGAGCCTGCTTCTCCCTCTGCCTGTGTCTCTGCCTCTCTTTCTCTCTCTCTCTCTCTCTCTCTCTCTCTCTCTCTCCATGTCTATCATGAATAAATAAATAAAATCTTTAAAAAAAGACATTAAAAAAAAGCTTTTGCACAGTAAAGGAAACCATCAACAAAATAAAAAGGCAGCCTAACAAATGGGAGAAGATCTTTGCAAGTTGTATATCTGAAAACGGGGTAATATCCAAAATATATAAAGCACTTATATAACTTAATACCAAAACAACAAATAATCTAATTAAAAATGGGCAGAGGTCCTTAATAGACATTTCTTTAAAGAAGACATACAAATGGCCAACAGATACATGAAAAGATGCTCAACATCATTATCATCAGGGAAATGCAAATTAAAACCACAATGAGATACCACCTTACACTTGTCAGAATGTGGAGAAAAAGGAAAGCTCTTGCATTACTTGTGGGAATGCAGATTGGTACAATCTCTGTGGAAAACAGTATGGAGATTCCTCAAAAAATTAAAAATAGGAATACCATATAATCTGGTAATTCTACTAGGTTGGCATTTACCCAAAGAAAATAAAAACACTAATTTGAAAAGATATATGCTCCCTCATGTTTATTGCAGCATTATTTGCAATAGCCAGGATATGGAAACCACCAAAGTATCCATCCATTGTCCATTGATGATTGGATGATGAAAGTATTTATAATATATATATATATATATATATATATATATATATCGTCCCATACCTTCTTTATCCATTCATCAATGGATATATCTTAGTATATGTGCTGCCAAAGCGAGCACATCGTTGGATATATCTATCTATATCCATGTATCTCCCCACATATCATATCCTATATTCATATATATATATATAGGTAGGATATATATAGGATTATTATTCAGCCAAAAAAAAAAAGAATGAAATTATGTCATTTGTGGCAACATGGATGGACCTAAAGGGTATTATGCTAAGTGAAATTAGAAAAAGATAGATACCATATGATTTCACTTAAATGTGGAATCTAAAAACAAACCAAATGAACACACAGACAAACAAAAAATTGACTCTTCAACACAGAGAACAAATTGGTGTTCGCCAGAGGGAAGGGGATGTGGCTTGGGCAATACGGGTAAAAGGGAGTTGGAGGCTCAGGCTTCCAGTTAGGGAATGAATAAGTCATGCGGATCAAAGTTACAGCATAGGAAATATAGTCAGCAGAAGAGCATGTATGGTGACAAACACAACTACACTTGTTTTGAGCACAGCATAGTGTACAGACTTGTTGAATCACTCTGTTGTATACTTGAAACCAGTGTTACATTACGCGTCAACTCTACTTCAATAAAAAAGAAAGACAAATTATCACAATCTGGAGAATTGATGGGCAATATCTGGCAAGCTAATATATGTAATTGGTCTGAGAAGGAGGAGGCTGTGAGAATACAGTTGGAAAACATTTGAGGCTATAACGGTCAGATTTTTTCCCAGTTTGATAATATCAATTATCTCCTCACAGGTCCAAAATGCCCACAGCTAGCTGAAAATCAGAGGAAAAAGAAAATCAAGAAGTCAGTTCTGTAAAAAAGACATTCCATCTATAGGAATAATGGTATAGATAAGGCTGATTTTTCATCATAAAATATGGAAGTTGGGGTAGCCAGGTGGCTCAGTTGGTTAAGTGTCTGTCTTTGGCTTAGTTCAGTCCCACACCAGGCTTTCTGCTCAGTGGGGAGTCTGCTTCCCTCTCCCCCTGCCCCCCACCCCACTCATACTCTCTCTCTCCCAACCCCCTCAAATAAATAAATAAAATCTTAAAAAATATGTAGGTTACAACAAGAAAGACTGCTTTAAAGTGCTGAAAAAGCAGTCTATTCAGAATTCTATTTCTGATTATCCTTCAGAAAAACAAGGATGAAATAAAAACATTTTCAGGGGGATCCCTGGGTGGCTCAGCAGTTTAGCACCTGCCTTCGGCCCAGGGCATGATCCTGGGGTCCAGGGATCAAGTCCCACATCAGGCTCCCTGCATGGAGCCTGCTTCTCCCCCTGCCTTTGTCTCTGCCTCTCTCCCTCTCTCCCTCTCTCTCTCTCTCATGAATAAATAAATAAAATCTTTAAAACAATTTTCAGATAAATAAAAATAAAAAAAATTCATGGCAAGCAGATATGTACAGTAAGAAATGCCAAAGAAGGCTCTTTGGTTGATAGAAAATGGTATCAGATGAAAACATGGTTCTAAAATTAAGAATGAAGATACTTTCTAGAAATGGGAAAAGAAAAGGTGAGAGAGGTTTTTATCCCCTGATTTCCATAGACAAGATTTTATTTAAAACAAAAAGGTAACACTGTTAGGGTTAAAAATCTATTTAATATGACACAGTGGCACAAAAGATGGAGAGAGATAAGCATGTAAATGAAATTTTACTGTTATAAAATTGTTACAACTGTAAAGTACGGGAAGCTTACAGTGTTAAGTAGTACAATATTGACTAAATAATCGAGAAAGGGAACTTCTGTTTATATTTTGATAACAAAATATCCAGGATATCACAATATCAAGGACCATACAAATGATAAAGATAATCAAAATATTATAAACAACCAAAGGAATCATTGTATACCAAAGAATAAATTGGTATCCTAAGCCTTTTTCCTTTATAACGTTGAATTCCTGAATATTACGGTTGTTAATTTAGGTTCTGCAGGATTACTTTTTTTATTACATAAATATACAATTTAAAACTAAAATAGAATGTTATTTTTTTTCTAGCTAAAGTCAGTCTCTGATGAAACTTGAACCAGACCAGTGAAGCAGTTTAGTCATTATTTAAATCTACATGGGCCCACTGTTAGAAAACTTCACATTAACCCTAAGCATTCTTTAAAAAGCATTTTTTAAAAAGCCCATTCTTTAAAAAGCCCATAGACAGAAGGAAGGCTAAAACTCATGTTTGACAGGGTTGTAAATATTTCTACTCAGAAAATGAAATCAAGACTCAACTCTAGTTGAGGAGAACACGCCAACTTTAAGAGAAGTTGAAATTTTGCACGGCCTACTTATCACTGGTTTCCTAAATGACCTAGGGTAAATAGAAACAGCCTTTTCATGTGGCTGCTCTGATTAAAGCAAGGTCTGTAAGTTGGCAGTACATCATCTGAAATTTCAAAGCTTAAGTGGAAGCTGGGGTTTCTTTTCCTTCCAAAAAATCCCCCTACTCTTTATACGTGGTCTATCTGAGTAGCTGGCATATAGTTATAAAAGTCACTGGGCAGTAATCAGGAGTGCACTGGTCCTTATGGCAGGCATCAACTTGGTTACTGCCAGGTCTTTGAACTACAAAAATAAATAGAGAATAGAAGTGCATTGTATTGGCCAAGCCTGAGGCCCAGTCATCTGTCTTGGAGCATGCTCTGGTGAGAGTGTTTAACTTGGATTCCTTCCATCACATGTGGTAGCTGCAAGAGTGAAAAAGGAGAGGAAAAGAACAATGTTAGGTGGTATATTTAATAGTGTGTTGGCTTAACAATTCTCAGGAAACTGTTACTTGTATTTTTCTCTCAGCAGCCAGAGGTGGGATTCTGAATGAGTGGATGTGTACTTCAGACAACATGATTCTATTCCCTCCACTCTTGTCCATTGTTTTATGGAGGACTTTAATAACGGGCGTAGATATTCCCCCAAACGCTATCCACTAAAGTAAGGAACTTAGCTATAGCAACTCACAGGACAGTATTTTTTTGTATTCAATTTCACCAGCAGCCTTGACATCCCTGAATTAATGGGTCTCTTTCACTCTAAACCTGAAAGTTTGAAATTCGTGGTAACTGGATGTTTGTTGTTTTTGGCTAAATTATCCTCTTCTATTTCTTTTCAAGGCCAATGTAACACAAACTAAAACAATTTAGGCTCTCTCTGCCTTTTCATTCTTCTAAGTTTTCTACAATAAGAAAGGAGAACCTTTACTCAACCGCTCTGTGCCCATAATAAACTTGATTAAAAAAAAATACCTGTGGCTACAGGAGTGGATTCTTTAGTAAGGACAGTGAAGCACTCAGCTGTTCTATATTAGAAGAAATTTCGCTTGTTTTCACAGCTGAATTATCTTGCTTTCCATATTATCAGAAAGAGTACTAAGAAAATCAAATAAGAGATTTTCAAGGGATTTTAAAGGAAAAAAATATATAGCTTTTTACAGTCAAGGTTTTAGTTCCTTGCACATTTTTTTTTCTAGATCATGCAGCACATATTTTGTAACCCTCATGAAAGAGCATAAAATAAATATGTCAAGGCTTCCTGTAGAAATGCGTTCATTCAGAGTTGCCAAAATAAGAGAAGCTGTTGAATTTGCCCAGACAGATGGTAAGATAAATTTATGAGCAAAATCATGTAAAAATACCAAGCTAAAGGGACTATGTATCAGAAGTGAGTGATTTGTAATGTTATATTGATTTTTTTAAGCTATAGATCAAGAATTGTATGGAAATTGATGAGTTGTATTGTACATACTAGGCATTTTCTTAGGGCGATAGTTGACCTTAGTTATATTTGCCACAATTTATACAAAATATGAATAACTTTCAAGCCAATTTCATTAGCCAGTTTTTAAAATAGTCTTTGAAACAACCCATACAATATTACAAAAAAGCATTCTGTATGTTTTAAAATGATTCTAAAGTAGCACAGATTGAATATTGCCAAATTAAAACATTCATTAATTCATTCAGTCAACAAAAAGGACCTACCATATGGACCAGGCTCTCTTTCTATATCCTACACAGACAGTGGTCAGCAAAACACAGTCCTGGCATTATTGAAGAAATGTATTAGTTTAGGTAGGAAGATAAGAATAATCCTGTTCTGGTTAGCAATTTGAAATTATTTTATTTACATACACTATAATTAAATTTTACAAAAAATGGATTTATGGTAAAGTTGAAAATCTACTATGTGATGAAATGACATTTTGGGTGAATGAGAAATATTGACCATGATCCAAAAGAATCTGAATTATTTGTGAACATGCAATTAACGAAAATCAAATCTCACAATCTTTAAATCATTTTAGCTTATATATTTTCATGATTTCATGATTTTCTGGATTTTAAATTTGAGATTTTCTTCAGAAACTCAGTATCTTTACATAATAGTCATTTAAAAAATTCTAACTGTACATACCATAATATATACTTTATCCAAATCAGCACTATTCAAAGCCTAATTCTGGACAGAAACAATGTAATACATAGGGGTTATGTTTCTGGAAAAACTAAGTGGTTTATTCTACTATGAAATAATGAGAATTCTTAGAGTAAAAATTTGTGGTAAATAAATATTATTAATGAAAGTTATTCCATAGCTAATGAGGTTAATGTTATCTTAAGCTTAGGCTCAACAACTAGGCCTCATTATTCTTTGCTAAAATTCAGCCATATTAGAACTATAAATTTAGTTAACTTTTAAAAAATATCAGAAGTCAACAAAGTCTGTACAAAGAAAATATTATGATAAAATTTCCTGTGAAGATATTCTCTTTGCAGTGTCAGTTAATATTTCTCATTAGGACTATCCACTTCAACATTGATATTGATAAAAGAAGAACAACGCAATCAAGGACAAACTTGTACATAGCTAAGGTTCTTACTGCATATCTTGTGGTTTTGTTTTTTTTTTTTTTTTAGATTTTATTTATTTATTCACGAGAGACAGAGAGAGAGGCAGAGGCATAGGCAGAGGGAGAAGCAGGCTCCCTGTGCATAACTCAATGTGGGATTAAATCCCAGGACTCCAGGATCACAACCTGAACTGAAGACAGACACTCAACCACTGAGCCACCCTGGCGTTCCAGGTAGCTTGTGATTTTAAGAAATTATATATTCTTTTCAAATCATATATTATATGACATACATTAACATATAAATATATATTTACAGTTTGCTATCACATATAATTGTAGCAATATCTTAATGATGAGTTTTAATTTCTGTTATGCGATGTGAAGTTCTTTTACCTCACAAACTTAGGATTTCCTTCTCATCTATAGTTCAAATTTGGGACTCATTATTTTTTTCCATTCATCCCAGCTAGGTTGGCAGAACTTTTCTCTGTCTCTCTCTCAGTCTAGAAGATTATTTATTTATTTATTTATTTATTTATTTATTATTTAGAGGGAGAGAGAGACAGCACGGAGGCAGGTGGCAGAGGGACAGGGAGAGAGAGAATCTTAAGTAGACTCTCTGCTTGGTGTGCAGAGCCCAATGCAGGGCTGGATCCCATGTTCCTGAGAACACGACCTGAGCTGAAATCAAGAGTGGGTTACTTAATCGACTTCACTACCCAGATGCCCCATAACTTCTTTTCTCTCATTGAAATTTAAGTAGCAATGTATAGGAGAGAATGGAAATTGATGTAATAACAGCAACTATTAACTTCTATATCCTTGTTTTATAAGAATAAATAAATTATTAGATCTTCTGAGGCAAAGCCCTAAAGCAAAGAAATTTCCCAAAGTGTTGCTTTTCAGGGCCTTAGCAGATGGATTAAATTCCATCAGCTGAAATCCTGTCTTTATCAAGAGATCCCCTACCTGTCTCCTCCCCAGTGTATTTAAACTCCAACTGCTACATTTAAAATTTCCATATACCTACTAAAATATGGAGGTACCTTAAATTTTCTGAACCTCATACAGACATTCAAACAAACTTTAAAATGAACCTATTCTAGGCAGTAGAAAGTTTAGAAAGTTTTTTTTCTTCAAATAAGCAAAGTCCTCTACTCAAATTTTCTTTTCTTTTAATTTCTCTATTATAAAAGTTGGGCAGTTAGCAAATAGGTTTACTTAAAAATATTCAATAAGACTAACTCAAGTCAAATAGATTCTGCAATTAAGTGATATGTAAGGTAGAAAAGATAAATTATTTGGAGTTCTTGAGCAGAAGCATAGTGCCTTGCCATATAAAGCATGCTGGTGTGAGAAAGGATTTCCAAAGCTTCAAAATAAGTAAAAGAGAATACTGTTCTCTGGGCTTGCAGTTTTAAAATGTTCCATTGACTAGACTATTTTATACCTTTTTAGGGACAGAGGCCAATTTGCATATTTTTTTTCTGATAGGTATGCAAATCATATCTGTCCTACAGGAAAGATAACCTGAAAGGTTATGGCTTATTACCGTGTCGGACATTAACCACTTTTTTTTTTTTAAACATTTTATTTATTTATGATAGTCACAGAGAGAGAAAGAGAGAGAGGCAGAGACACAGGCAGAGGGAGAAGCAGGCTCCATGCACCGGGAGCCCGACGTGGGATTTGATCCCGGGTCTCCAGGATCGCGCCCTGGGCCAAAGGCAGGCGCCAAACCGCTGCGCCACCCAGGGATCCCCATTAACCACTTTTGTATTTAACCCAGCAGTCTTACCCCAACAATCCTTTCGATTGATTATATTTGCCTCTCAAATGTTCTTTGTACTGGTGTTAACATATTACTAGTTCACCGGTTGATTAAGGAGTTAAAGTAAAAATCTTTAACGGGTATTCTTCTTTATAATTGCTTGAGAGTCATGATTTTCTCTCTTTGAAAATAATACTTTAACACTGGGGAGAGGATCCAAAATGATTTAGATGTTACAACCTTTAAAGAGGTTGGTTGAGACACTAGCACTTTTAATCTGTTGTGCTTAGTAATGAACTCACCCAAATTTTATAATAATAAAAGTTGATTTCATTGTACAAAATACACAGAGTACTAAATTGAAGGATCTATGTAGCTAATAAAAATAATTATCAAATATTAATTGACCATATTTCTTGAGGGTGTTCCTCCTTTAATAATTGAAGTATATTATACTACCACAAGAGACTACACCACTCCCTAGACCAGAGATGTATCTTTCTCATGTACCAATTCCCAATATTTCCCACAGCAGTTGCCTCAGAAAATGTTTGGCAAATGTTGAATTTTTGGTTCTTATTATGTGTGTCACATGTCTTCCCATCTTGGCTAAATAAAATCAAGTCACTCGAATTGATTTCATTTATGATACTGCCCTGGGACTCAAGTCTGCCAAAAATATTTTCAAAGTTCAGTGAATTGAGATTTTAGAATTGTTATTTCACTTACCTATTTATAGCTTAATTCTCATAATTATTTTCTTCCTTTTGTCAAAACTAAAAAGAAAGAAAGCAAAATGACATTAGCCTGCATTAAGAACTAGCTTTGCTACTAGCATGCTACATGATTATCAATATTTCGTTTCTCTTTGCCTCAGTTCATTGAACTCTAAAATGAAACATGGGAAAGGAAATTTTTTAAAGTCTCATTATTACCTAAGAATCTTTTATGTCATGTTGACATCTGTAGCAATTTGATCCTGTCTTGTGACAGTGGCTCTCCTGTTATCAACTCTACAGCGTTACGAAGTTTAAGAAGAATTTACACTCGTCATTAAGCAAGACAAGTTAAGGATTTTCTGTGTTTATGTGTATGATTAAGAAGATGACGTAATACAAAATAACATTTTTGGGCACCTGGGTGGCACAGTTGGTTGAGCATCTGACTCTTGGTTTTGGCTCAGGTCTGAATCTCAAGTTGTGAGATTGGGGCTCTCAGACTCCACACCCGGCAAGGAGTCTGCTTATGTTTCTCTCTCCCTTGTCCTCTGCCCCTCCCCCTTTTACTCTCTCTCTGTGTCTCTCTCTCTCAAATAAATTAAATAAGTCTTTAAAAAATTCATCAATTTTCCTGCAGCGTACTTCGCAAGAATGTCTAAGAAATTAACGTGTAGTGTTTCTGGAGCACAGTCTCATATAGTCCTCAGGACTACAGGTACCAAAGACCACTGCCAATATCTTTGGAGAAGGTACAACGAAAGAGCATCACAGATTGCTAAGTTTTTGTTTGTTTTCTTTTGTTTTATGGGTCTGTGTGCGTGTGTTAATATTGCCCCTCTGATGACTTTGTAAGACTATTATGTTGAATATGAAAAAAATTGTGACATGAAGAAGAAGTTGCCAGACTTAACATGAAACCTAAGTGTAGGCAAAACTAAATCCTCACCAGTCATAAGTAGGCCTATCAAAAGTATTTCCCAGATTGAACTAATATAAATATCAGCCTTCAGTTCCTGCCATACATAAACCAAGTAGCTATAAGGTCCTAGAAACAAATATTTCATAGAGAACTTAAGATTGAAAATAGTCATAGTCTAAGAATATGTGAGCTCTTAGTATGTGAGCTTTTTGTCAGATTTTTTTTCTAGCTTTGTGATGCTGAAAAAATAAAATATATGCTATATATTACATTTCCCTCTTTTAATTTTTCTCCTCCTTGGTGAAGCATAGTTTACAGCTATGAGAGTTCCTGGAAATTTTTTTATATTTAATTTTTTATATTATTTAATGGTTAACCTTATTTTTAAATCTAATCTAATTCTATTTATTTAACAAAGGGGGGCTTATTTTTTAATATTTTATTTATTTATTAAAGGGGGGCTTATTTAACTCATTTCTCCATTTTCCTTCCAAATTTAAATCTCATAGTCCAATAAGAGAAATGACATACTCACTTTTCACTTGCGGAGCTTTATTCCAGAGGTAAAGATTACCTGCCAGTTGTTTTTTTAAACCATTAAATGTAACTGATTTGCTTAAAGGGATCATATATCTCTGCCTGTTCTATAGAGTGTAAATGTAAGTGGTGTGTATATCAACAAGTAACACACAGACCCCATCCCCCTATGCTATGTAAGTTCAGAAGTTGGATTCAACAAATCCTTAAACTGAAGCTGAATACCCAACCAAGTTCACACCACTAGGCCTCTTACTATATTTGCTTCAAAACATACAGGGTTTTTTCAGTTTTTGTTTTTTTCAAATGTAACTCAGGTTTTCCATGAACTTGTTCTACCTATTGTAATCTATAGTGAGATAGAAATAGAGATTTAAGTCTGTGCTTTCTAACCTCCCACATGTAATCCAATTTTCATTTATAAATCCCTACGTGTGTATTACCTAGAGAATAATAAAAGATAAGCCTTTTCACATCAGTCCCTCCCAACAAATATTTCCTTTAATCATTCTTACACCTTATGAACATTTCTCCTGTATTTCTCCTGCATAATACATTTTAATTGATTTTCACAAACCACTCATATTTTGCTTCTAAAGAACAATAAAAAAATAAATTATGTACAAAATCCACAGAGTCCTTCAGACATTGATTTTAAATTTAGGACCACATTGTTCTCATCCTTAATTAGATACTTAAGAAAAATGCATTTCTGCCTAGAATTTTTCTTAGTTTAGAACAAGACAAAAGACTACTTTTTACTCTAATTCTAAACCTTGTTGAAAAAGCTGAAACATTACCATGGAATGCCTTGTTTATTGCATTATTTTGGTTATTATTTTAAACATGTCTTGATACCATATACAATTGCAATACAGTCAATTAATTATGTGATATTAATGAAATGAGCTCTATCATCCGTTGATTTGTCCTGCATTGTAAAGTCAGTGAAGAGAGATACAGAATTTATATATTGCTCTGTTGTTAGAATGATCAGATTCCCTTTTTAGTTTTGCTACTTTTGTTTCCCTTTTTTGTGAATTAATCAACTTAAATTCCCTACTGTATTGATCAGATATCTTAGAGTATTATAAACGCAGTCCTCAAGTGTCAGTAGTAAAGTATCTGAGGAGGAAAAATGACCTCAAAGGGGAAGGTAGCATGTCAGGGCTGTCCTTTGTCTTCCTTACTGCAAGTCCTCTCATCCTAACCACACAGCCCACAGGATTATGTTCATGTCAGCTTATCCCACACACTTTCAGGATTGGGCTTTATGACAGCACTAGAGCTCAAGCAATAATGTGCCAGCACAGAAAAGACTGGGCCCTTTCTAGTCCCACCACACCAGGCTGCTGCTCCCTGGGGCTCTGGGAAAGTCCTAACTAGAATCCTTCCCCTCCCTCACAACACAAATCTTGGCAATCTTGTATTTAGAATTCATGGTTTCCCCATTAAAATAAGATTCAGAATTAGCTCTGTTTGCCAGAGCCTTAAATGTTTTGGTGGTTAATGTTAATCTACACACTAATCCCAAAGTTCATGACCCTTCTAATTTAGGGAGCTAAAAATCACCTGGGATGCTGGTTAATAACGCAGATCCTATGTTCACCAGTAGGGCCCACGGATATGAATTTTATATAAGTCTCAGATGGCTCTGATGCAGATGGGTTTATGGAAGGCAACACTTTGGAAAAACTTTCATGGGTATTATCAATCCCATTTCACAGATAAGGGAGCTACAGAATCAACATATTTCCTAAACTGATAAAAAACACAGAACTATCTGGGTCTGAAGATATACACCTTCTAAAATATACGTGAAAAGCATTGCTAGATTTATGAGTTTTTTTCTCTCCCTCATGCTTTGCTTTTGCATTTTAAAATATACCTTCCTTATAAGGAGCCAGCATTCTGATTATTCACATAGAAATACCCACTTTAATCAGATAAATCTGCTTAGCTTTTAGATTGAATCAACTTCTCGAATTGATCCTTGAATCTAAAGGTTTGTTGAAATAGTGGTGAAACTGACAATAGGGGAGGGATGAGTGAGCTTTGTGATTCAACTCAATATTATAATCTTAATTAATCTGAGTTAAACAACACACATACACAGGTATGTAGATGAAAATAGGACATAAAGTAGTGTCAGGTAAAGCAATCTCAAAGGACAGTAACAATACATCAAGTTAAGGGAATTTAACAAGCCACTTGTCTTCATATTCCCCAAGTTTTATTCAACTGTGGGCATATCTTAGTACTCTGACATTGTGAAATGTAGAGTTTATGTTCTTTGAGTATCATTTCAGACACTTCATATCCTTTCAGATCTTTGAGAGTAAAAATCAGGCGAATTTTAACCACAGACCAAAAAAAAAGGAATATTATTGTAAAAGCTTGTATTAGGATATAAAAACATTCATGATCTCATAAATGAGAAATTTGTTTACTCAGGTCCAGGTTTGTCTTTCTTCTCTAGGTTTCTTGGGTAGACATGTTGACTAGAACAGCCTTTTATGGCTGATTATGGATTGGAGTTTCTGGATTTCTAGAAGCTCCTAAGTATTTGATAATCTCTCCTAAAACAAACTAAATTTCTTTGGTTATAGTAGTTGCATGTAGTATGCAACTGTATTTTTTTTTAAATATCTGAACTTAAAGTGAACTCCATTTTATAACATAATAGTATTTGAATGAGGAAAAATTGTGAAAACTTCCAAGAACAAAATGCCACCCCCACACCTTAACACATACACATACAACAACTTTGAAAATATAAGCATGAATCATTATTCTACTTTATAAAGTAAGTTGTTTAGAAGTTTGGATTTAATAATTATTTTGTATTAATAAACTCAGCACCTTTAATAAGCTATTCTCATTTTGTTAATAAAATTTTTTGAGAAACAATTAATAGTGCACTTTGGAAAGTAATTTTCTTTACAATCAGTCAGTTGACTATTAGCACTCATAACGTTTATTTCCACCAATTTAACACAAATTTAGTCTGAGTCCAACTAGATCCTTGTTCCTTTTAACGCTGGGCTATACATAAACTGAAGTCATGAGTTTGGGTTTAACAAGAGCATTTTGGAGAAGTTTAAAAAGCATACTCTTCTCTTACTTGTTTATGCTGCCAAATATGTTATTGTTTGGCCAAGAGTCTGCAAAATGGATATACTTATTTGTGATGTCATTCTCTGGGCCACTGTAATATAGTTCTTATCTGATTCTTTCTGCAGGAAAGCTTCAAAATGAATTGTGTTGATCATTTAGTACTGTGATTTTAAAATAATTCATTGATACTTGATTTCAAATTACAACTCTCTTAAATTTGTCTTGATGCTTTTTAGGTTTGTTCTGTTAATTCTGTACGCATGCTCTTGGTTTTTTGTGTTCTTAATTTTTTTTTTCCTCTGGCACAATTCCATTTTAATTTAAAACGCTGGAGCAAGGGCTCTGGATCTCAGAATGTGTACATTGCCTTCCAGATGATAATCTGGTTAAAAGTTAAAGTGGTTTTATGTGTGATGTGATTTGTAACAGTGTTTATAATCATGCATTTTATTGTACTGTAAATGTTCTTTTAACATTTTGTGATTTTATAACATTAGACATTTTCTTCATAAAATTGGATTAGATTTAAATGTAAACTGTATCTATCAGATCAAAGAAAAGAATAGAATATGTGATAAACATTCCATCTAGTGAGCATTGAGAGAGAATTGCAAGTAATTTGCAAAGAACTCTCAGTGGGATTAAGGAACAAACAAGACTGAAGACATGTACTTATATAGGTCATATAGAATTAAATAAAGTTCAGTATTTTCCAATTACTTTTGTTCTCAGTATGGTCCTCCATAACTCTTACCCATTCAAGAATAGTGTTTCCTTTCTTGGACAACAATTTCATTTTATCCTATTTCATATAATCTCTTTTTTAATGATTTTTTGTTCATAATTATGTTTTATTTTCTCAAATTTATATGTTGTTTGAAGAGTCAAATCTTTTTAATGAAAAAGAGTGGTCTTCTACCCGCACCCCCCTCAAACACTCCCAATTCTCATCATTCACTGCTTCCCAGAGGCAATTATATTTAATTATGTTAGTTGTTACATTTGTTATTTATCTCTGTATCTTGGGGATTTAGTTCTCTTTCCACTACATCCAACAAATACATGTTCCTTCTGTCCATTCTTAAAGGTAATTACAGATAGTTAGGTCAGTAGCCTGCATTATATTATTATGAATCTATAGACATGATTCACATCTAAGTTACATAGAATATTACTTTTATTTTTTATTTTTTTTTGCTTGAACAACCTACTGTCTCCCTTAAAGTTGGAAATTAGCTGTATTTTCTTAATTTTCGATGAATTAATTGCCAATTTTGTGTACTAACCATCAACCCAAGTTTACCTCCAGAAGTAAAATATGTCTCTAAATATATTCAAGTACATCAGATGTCAAACAAAAGTCATCCTTTTGGAAATAAATCTCTGTGATTTCTGACTTGCTCTAATCTAGATTGTTTGCTCTCTCTAGACCTTCCTTCTTCACCTTTTAAATCTCTTTTCCTTTTTTTAGATGTATTTAACACCTGTAGCTTGAAATAGTTAATAATTAAATAATTAATTTTCTTTTAAGCCTATCCACTAGCAGCTTTTTGAGAATGAGTGCATGGAGGTAAATAGTTTTTTAACACTCTGTATATCAAAACATCTGCAGTCACATTTAAGTGACAGTCTTTTAGGAATAGAATACTAAATCAGAAAAAACATTCCCTCAATATTTTAAGGCATACTTTCTGTAGTCCTGTAGCTTCACATGTGATTTGCAATTCCTTGTATAAACATAGTTTTCTCTCTGAAAATCATGCTTTTGTCATTGATAATAATGTCAGAAATTGTAGGACTATATGCAAAGTTAGATCCACTTTTATCCATTGTTCTAGGCACTTGGTGAGTCTATTTATTCAAACAACAAATCCTTTCATTCTGAAAATAATTTCTTGAGTTAATTTTCCCTCTCTCTCTATCTCTTTTCTTTCCCTATTAGCTCTTGCAAGGACTCTTTTCATTGAGATGTTGAGAATCTAGACCTGACCCTCTGATTTTCTGATCTTTTCTCTCATGTTACCCATAAATGTGTCTTTTTGATCTATTTTTGATCTATTTTATGTAAGACTCCCTTAATTTAACTTTCTAGCCAATATATTGAGTTTCTATTTTTACTATATATTTTATATTTCCAAAAATTAATTTTTGTTCCCCGAATATCTCTTTTCTTATTACATCCTGCTCTTCTTGCTTGGATATATTGTTTTCCTTTATCTCTCTGAGAATATTAATGGTGGTAAGGTTTGCCTCCTGCCTAGTATATTTCCTCCAAGTTCCTTTCTTGCTTCTCTATTTGTTCTGATCTATTTATTATATATGGAGGCCTCCCCAGATATTTCTTAGTTATGGGTGCTGTTTACCCTTAAAAACAGTGCATTTAAATCTGATCTGAAATTTTGTCTATATATTACAGGTCTTCTGAGCTATGGGTCTCCCTTATTAATGAGTACTTGTTAAATTCTCTTAGTAACCTGGCTAGATTGGTTCATTCAGAAGCCTACCACCACCACCACCGTACCAGCAATCTTCTGATTATGGGATGTGGTAGGGAATGCCTCCACTTTGGGAACTGGATATGAGAAAATTTGGGGGTGAGACAGTAACCCAACATTTAAAAGGAAACTTCCATTGAATCCTACCTTTCTGTGTAGTACTTCAATTTTCCACTTCCCCGTTGTCAAGTCCAGAGACACTGTTCTATTCTCTTTATGAAGTAAACCTTCAATCTTCTGCTGGGATTTGAAAGGGTCAGTCTCTTTTTTTTTTCTTTAAAGATTTTATTTATTTATTCAAGACAGACACAGAAAGAGAGAGGAAGAGACATAGGCAGGGGGGGAAGCAGGCTCCATGGAGGGAGCCCAATGTGTGACTCTATCCTGGGACTCCAGGGTCAGACCCTGAGCCAAAGGCAGACACTTAACCACTAAGCCACCCAGGCATCCCTGGAAGAGTCAGTCTCTTAATTTTAGGGAGCAGGGGAGAATCATAAGGACATCTAAATACTGTTCTAAAGCAAACATTCAAATTACCTCCCTCTTTTTAGCCACATATTCACCACAACTTTAAAATGAAAGTAGTTTGTTTTCTTTACACATTTCTTCTACATTAAATGTGTAATCTATAAAACAAATATATGCAAATATTTTACATGTTTTAAAAATATTAATATACAGCATCAACATTATGTTTTTAGGAGTTACTCATATTGGAATATGTACCTGTGGTTCATTTATTTTTTTTAAAAAAATACTTTAATTTTTACTCTTATGATTTCTAATTTATAAAATAGAGGAAAAATTAGTATGGCTAGCAAATTTACATTGAAATAAATTAAAAGCAATTCTCTAAAAGCATAGGTTAATAACTGGTTATCCTAGAGAAGGAAACGGTATTCTATAGCATAAGACTTTGTCCTCATAGATAGGCAACAATGAACTCTTTTGAAACGGCTGATCCTATTTGCTGGTGGCAATATAGTTTACTTTTTTGTTTTGTTTTGTTTTGTTTTGAGACGTTTCTGGGACTCTTCATAAACAAAACACAAGAAATGTAATGAAGCCTAGGTAAATGTACTATGAATTTAGGGAATGTCTTGCTTCCATAAATTATGATCATAATACTATTTGATCATTGAAATAACACACAGATTTCATTTTCAACTCCATTCACAAATTGCATAATTTTCTAAATATAACAACTTTACTGTCTAAATTATTTTATTCACGCATTTAATCTACAAGAGGATACATTTTCCAAAAACAATTGGAAAAAAAAAAGTTGAGATTTTTTGAGTTATAAAGAAATCAAAATAAAGTAAACTTTTCTCCTTGTGGATTAAGATCTAATAAATATTTTGAGGTAAAAGTAGACACTCAAACTCAGGAAATTAAATAAAAATATCTCTAGGACTTGAATGGTAAAAGTACTAATGCAAAGATAAAAGTTACCAAAAAAAGATGAAGACTTAGTAATATGTTATTCATATATAGCATTTTCCTAATAATTCATACTATGTATTTACATGCATACAGACGCTTGCGTACTTTGCTATTAAAATTGAAACCTTGGTTTCTCTTATTTTTCTACCTTTAATATTTTATCTAGAGAGTATTATGAAACATTTCAACAACAAAGATGTAATCAATATATTTCTTTTCCTATAAGTACAAACATTGTAAAAATAAAATTCCATTTATATAAGCATCCAAATTTACACAACATAGAAATGTAGCTTTTAAAAATTTAATCTAGCATATTTTTTTAATTTTTTTTAAATTTTTTATTTATTTATGATAGTCACAGAGAGATAGAGAGAGGCAGAGACACAGGCAGAGGGAGAAGCAGGCTCCATGCACCGGGAGCCCGATGTGGGATTTGATCCTGGGTCTCCAGGATCGCGCCCTGGGCCAAAGGCAGGCGCCAAACCGCTGTGCCACCCAGGATCCCAATCTAGCATATTTTATATTATGTTTGCTCTCCAAGGGTTTACAATATATGGATATTGTCATTGGATCACTAATTTAAGTTTGAATAATACTAATTATAACCTCTAAAGTTTAAATCACCTATTAACTCCTCTGTATCACATTTTATGAAAAGATTATAAAAGTTTCAGGCAGTTAAACTTTTGAAATGTATGTAATGAAGAATTAGGGTAAAACTTTTTTCAGTCTCTATGAAAATGAATTTTAAATTAACAGAACTATTTTGACTCAACCAGTATCATAGGGCAGTTTATAAATTTTATACATTTAAAGCACAGATTAAAGTAGCTCTAAAATTGAAGGTCAAACTAGTTATTGTTGCATAACTACTATCAGTCAACCACTTATATTAATCTGTAAAATGAATCTTTCAAATTTATAGAAATCTTCTTCTTTTCTAGAAAGACAGTTGTCCAGTCTGTATGTAGATAGATTCTAAGGTTAATATTATTTTGATAATACAAGCTCTCAGAAAAAAATATATATTTTCCAATCTTACTATATATATATATATATATATATATATATATATATATATATATACACCCAGATTAGAATAATGGGGAAGCATATTTTGTTTACCTCTACCTGAGAGTTGTGATTGTTTTGCATAATGTCATTTCATTACAGGTACTTACCTAAGTATGATAGCATGTACTTAATCTGCTGATGTGGAAGTATCTGAAACCAACACAACATCCCATTTCAGACTTATGGTTTATGATCACCTACTGATTGAGTGGAGTGTGTTATAATTTTTTTCTATAAAGCTTTTTTCTTAGTTTGACATTATGTAATTCCCCATGCTTGTTCTCTCCTTGAAGAGCTTATATTTTAGATCATGAGGAAATTTAAACAAACAAACAAAAAACAATATTACCAATTTTATACGTGCTATAATATGAAATAATAAAGCAGTAAAGAGTGGGAAAGACTTTACAGAAGGGGATCAAACTTCTTTGTACATAAGTACAAACTTCTTTGGGCTGAATCTTAGAATATAACTATTAGATAGTCAAAAAAGCCATTTTCCTACAAAAACTTTATTGCTAAACATTATAAAGTATTAACAGTTTTATGACCCAACTGAATAAATATCTATAGAATTATACACAAACCGGTAAGGCTTTTAAACAAACAAGAAGTATCATATTTCCATCTATTTATCAAGGCTCTTTTTGGGAAAAATATAAGAAAATATGTTTATTTTATCATTAGGCAGATATACTTTTTATAATACACATAAAAGTAAAAAAAAATTATTACCTGGGATGATACAATGGAACATATATCCAGAAAGTTTATTTAACTTTTTGCTTCATTTTGATGTTTTCACTTGTAGAGCTGGTTACCTTGATCAAAACATGGAATATGCATATATAATATTGCTAAGGTCTGAATATTTATGTCTTCTCAAATTCATATGTTGAAATCACCCGCAAAGATGATGATAGTATGAGGTGAGGCCTTTGGGAGGTGCTTAGGTATGAGGCTGGAGACCTCATGAATGAGGCTAGTGTTCTTATAAAAGAGGCCTCACAGAGATCCCTCACCCACCCTCCACTACCACCACCATGTGAGAAAGTGCCATGTATGAACAAGGAAATGGGCCCTCAGCAGAAGACAACAACACTGGTACCTTGATCGTGGATGTCCCAGCATCCAGAATGAAAAATAAATGTTCCTTGTTTATAAGCCACTGATCTCTTCTTTAGGGAGCAACCAGAGGGCCTAAGCTAAATATATATGCATTTTAAATAAGTTATTGAATCACTTATCTTAACTCTATTCTGCAGACAAAAACTCTATTCCCAACCTTTGCTATATACTCCATAAATATTTGTTATTAATCAAACTGAGACTAGACCAAGGACATGTGATATGTTACTGCTATTCTTTCCCATCCTGCATAGCCTATGTTCTTTTCATTGTTCTTTGGCATATCCAACCTTACCAAAACTGTTCTTTTGGCTACATTAATGATCTATTCTATCCAAAAGTCATATTCAAAATATTAAACAACTAGTCCAACCTGGGAACAGATCACTCAAAGCAAAAACCACCCATTCAGGAAAAACTTTTTCTGTGATGGCTGTGGCCCTTCCATGCAAACCTGCTGAAAAGCAGGCCTGATTCTAACCACAGGAGATAATATATGTTATAAAGAGATGGAGAGAGTGAAATTCTATATGGAAGAGGTCTGAATAAAGAGATAGGTACTTATTGTTTCATTTTATTCTTAGATACAAGGTTTTTGAAAATAAAGTATTAAGAAACAACCAGCTCAATTTCTGCACTTAACAGATACGCTATTTTCTGGTGAAATTCTGATTTTTTGATATCGATTAATTTATTTACCTTTTACAAAGTGCATCATTATCATTAAACTATCATCTGTTAGAATGCAATTAAGAGTACATTTAAAGCTCCATTAAAGGCTTTCTGGTGTTAATTAAGCAGTTAACAATAGGCAACCTTGCAGAAACCAGATCTGTTAATACAATCATGAAAACAAACTTCCAACAAACTATGCACTAGAGAGCATGAGCCGGACCGCAGATTGTTTATTGTCAAAGACTTGACTGGCTAATAAATGCTGGCAATGGCTTGAGTGCACTGGAATGCGGTGCAGCTGCTGCATTAGTCAGACTTTCCCTTTTCTGAATGCTATAATCCCTTCAATATTGCATTAAATATGTTTTCAATATTTATCTGGATAAAAATGTGCTGAATGTTGCAACAGTTTAATTCTGACGTTTGTCACACAGGAAATCTGGAAAAGGCAGAAGGTAACAGCATCTTTATTGTTAAAATCTAATGCAATTTCTTTCTCTTATCCTATAGGAGAGCACTCATTTAAGACTTTGTGATCACCCCGAGGCAAGCAAATGCCAGCAGCCCTGCAGCCAAACATGAGGACTTAGCGCTTGGCTGAACTAATTTCACCGACCCCTTGCCATCCACGAAGATCTGAGTTTGGGCAGGCCTCTATGACTCAATGTCATGGAGTAGAATATAATAAATGGCTTTGGGGCTTGCTATATTCTATACAGTCCAAATCCTTGACAAGCCAGAAATAGAAATCATTTATTACCATGTCACATATTTTTATTAGGTTTCTCATATGATTATCCAAACCAATTGTTAGTTAATCTACTGGATGGTATGTAGGGAAAGTCACTGAACTTGGAATTAAGATGTTTGAATTGTATCCCAGCTTTGGCACTAAGTTGCAGTAAGCTCAAACATCCCTCACAATCTTTCTTTGACTCAATTTAATCGATAAAATGTCAAGAGTGAGTGTGGTAGATCATATCTTTATAACTTTTAGTTCTATGGCTATTTTTATTTAAAACATAGCCATACAAATGTTTAAATAAATAATGAAATCATGTAATTATAATAAATAATACAATGTCACCATTGAAATGTGATGTTTACATCTTAAAGCTAAATATTGAAATCATAAGACTAACATAACGGAGGATGTGTGACACTGAATCAGAGAAATTTGTATTACAGATTTTCCTAGGGCTGAATTTTCTTGCTGATATGGCAGGAAAATATTGCATTAGGGAGATCTTTCCTCAGTTTTGGAAAAAAAAAAAAAAAAAAACCTCCAAACTTCTTGATTTGAATGTGCAGAATTTTTAGTTTCCAAAAACCATTTAACTGGCATTAAGTAAAAGGCTAAGAAGTGAACAGTCTTGACCTTTCTGTATCACTTAATTTAACTTAATCTAGATAATTGTGTCTCCCCAAGACAAATGAAGAATGCAAATAAATATGTTATTAGTATATTTTACCTGTCTATCTTTATTTGTCATTTAGACTACCCTTAAAGTCTCTTCTCATTGACCGTGAAAGATGAACAACTTTGTCATGTTTCAAAGTAGCATTGTTGAGAATAGACAAATATAAGACTATATTTAACCAAATCAACCTTGAGAAAGTGTATATGCTCTACAGATCAAGTTCCTTAATAACCTTCTTTGAAAGTTAAGAAATTTCTGTTACCAAGAAACTACAATGACCCGATATAATCATTTTTGACTACCTTACTCAAACCTTTGAAGAACTTTCTCAAGCTGGAGCATTGAACAGTCTAACATGACTCAGCTTGCTTCTCATCAGAAGTTGTTTATCAAAGCCAGTCCTCTGCCATGCATTCTACCCCATTTCAGAAGATTCCATATATTTTCCATTTTTCATTATTTTCTAACAGTGTACATTTGGTACCCAAGGATGTCATTCTGAAACCCAACATCCATCTTTATTATTAATTCTAATGAAGTGCTCCCAAATGAAATATCTCCACAACCAAATTAGCAAAATAGTGGTAGTTCATAAGTATTTCATGGCTTTTATCAAATTTGGATTGGTCCTACAAATATATTTACTTTCTCAATAGATGAAAATCTCCTGAGATCTATGATTATCCTTTTAAATATATAACATATTTACATACTATACAATTCACACATTAAGGTATGAAATTCAATAGTCCTTAGTATATTCTCAGAGTTGTGCAACTATCACTATAATGAATTTCAGAATGTTGTCATCACCCTGAAACAAGCCTTGTAGCAATTAACAGCTCCTTTTACTCCTTCCCCGATGCTGTCAGTCTTAGGCAACAACTAATCTACCTTCTGTTTCTAGATTTGTTTATTTTGGCAATTTTTTAATATGTGAAACCATGGTGGCTTATGATTGGATTCTTTCACCTAAGATCATCTTTTCAAGGTTCATTTATGTAATAACATATATCAATATTTCATCCTTTTCTATTGTGAAAAAAAAAAGCTTTCCATTGTGTGGATATACAGCATTTTATTTTTCTATTTATTAGTCAATGGATATTTGGGTCATTTCCACTTTTGGGCTATTATAATTTGGCTATGATCATGTGCTTACAAATTTTTGTGTGGAAATAGGTTTTTAGTTTTCTTGATTATATATATATATATATGAATGGAATATCAGGGTCATATGATAATTTCTAGTTTAAACTTTTGAGGAACTGCCATGCTGTTTTCAAAGTGACTATATCACTTTACATTTCTAACAACAATGCCTGAGTTTTCCAAATTCTCTATGGCCTCAACACTTATCTTTGTGATTATAACCCGTTAGTGAGTATGAAGTAGTATTAAATTATGGTTTTGATTTGCATTTTCTGACAGTAATATTGAATATTTTTATATGCCTAATGACTATTTGTATATCTCCATCAGAGATGGCAAGTCTTCAACCATTATTTCTCCAAATATTTTTTCTATCCCTTTCTCTTTCTCCTTTTATTCTGTTACCCCTATTATATGTATGTTGGTGTCTTTTATTTCTCTGAGGATTTGTTTATTTTTAAAAAATTCCTTTTCTCTTGGCTCCTTAGACTACATAATCTCTATGAGTTTTTCTTCAAGTGCACTGGCAATTTCTTTTGCAATTTAAAATCTGCTGTTGTGCCCCTTAGTTATAGTAATTTTCAATTCCAGAATTTCCAGATTCTTTCTTTTCATTATTTCTATATCTTTATTGATATTCTTTATTTGATGAGACAGTGTCATCCTTCATTTATGCTTTCCTTTATTTCTTTGAAATATTTGTAGCATTTTTGTTTTTGTTTTTACATGTTTGTTAAAGCTAACATCTAAATAGTCTCACAGGAAGTTTCCACTGCCTGTTTTTTTTCTTTTTTTTCTATATGTGAGTCATGCTTTCCTGTATCTTTTCATGTTTTATAAATTTTTATTGGAAACTGGATTTTAAAAAATATATTGCTGCAATTCTACATACGGATCTTCCTTCTGTAGGATTTGTTTGCTTTCCTGCTTGCATATTTGTTTGGAGACTTGCCCAAACTATCCTGATAAAGTCTATTTCCTCTATAGTGTGAGGCATCTGCTATCACTCCTCAGAGGATGTAGCCAACGTTGGGCACATGCACAGACACCCTGGTATATCTGTGGTTTTAGCACAGCTCTTTTTTCCCCCCCTTTCTCATTCTACTCTCTGCTAGGCTATCTGTTGGTATCACACCCAGTAGTTAGGATCTACCGATGTAAGCTGATGGCTCTGTGAAATCTAAATTACTCCTCACCCAAATCCAACTAAGTCTGAGGCCCTGCAGAAATGGTTTTTGAGGTCAATCTTCAAGGTTTGTTCTGCCTTCAGTGTGGTTGTCTTACCTGTTCTTTCTTGCTTCTATCTGTTGGTAGTTTGTGGTTCTCATGGCTTGATCAGCCTCCTTTAAATTGCTTATCACCAAATCTTCAGTTTTCCAGATTGCCTTTAGCTTTCGTTTCCCCACACTGTTCTAAATACAGTTATTTCCTTTGGGTAGAGCTTTGGAGCTCTGTGTTCTTAAATTCTGTATTTACCCTTTGGACAAAATCCCTGAGCCATTGATCCTGAGCTGGGAGCAGAGAGAGTGGCCTTCTTTCAGAGTATGCTCCGGTTTAATAACAAGGCACCATCTGGACCAGTTGCTTCTAATCTTCTCAGCTTGCCTTTTTCTGCACAGAACCTCTGTTCTAGAGGCCGGCAGGGGCAAGGAAAAATGAGGTCCCCATATTATTAGTCTTCCTCTCCTGAGGTAGAACTACCACTCTAGGAGCAAGAGCAGGGTGGAAGAAGGAAAGCTGGATAGAGGAACAAAGCCCTGGCCCCTCAGCTGTACAGCTAGAATTTAGGCTCTGCAGCATGGATCTTGGGAGAATGATACATGCTAGTTGCTTGCCTCTCCCAGGGAGACACTATTACACTCGTGGTTGCTGAAGACAGAGGGAGCCCCATTATCTTTGCCATACCTACCAAGGGTAGAGATGCTGGTACACTACTCTGTGGAGTGGGGGAAACAGGAGCAGGTAATGGCTCAGGTGCCAGGGATTATTGCTGTTCTTTAAAAAAGTATATTTTCTTGAATGAACATTTCTTTATTTGCCATATGCCTTTAGGGCAATATCCACAGACTTAAAAATTATTTTAAAAAATTTTCATCAGTAATTGTTATTTTGCTGAGAAGCTAGTCTGCAGACCTCCTTATGCCTCTATTCTAGAAGTGTGTCTTCATGTTTCTCTTTTAACTCTAAAGTACTTGCTAATAGTTGGTGCTCAGAAAAATAATATCTCAGAAAAAGCACACGTTTCTTTAAAAGAACACTACAGGAGACCAACTTAATTTCAATGTTAGAAAATGTTGGGTTATGTAGTACTTAGGGTTAGTATTTTCATAGCTCACAGTAAGTCTTCCCCCATGGAAATCTAGGTAATCTAACTACCAGACAGTATGGTTCTCTGTTATATTTGTTCATGTTGTTCAGTTCATATAATATCCAACAAAATATGTTTTATTAAATTGGATAGTTAATGCTACCTAAGAAAGTAGAATAACAGCAGTATCCTTGCACTCACACATCATCCCAGCACACAGTACATTCTAAAATATTCTCAAATTATTTATCTTTCTAAAGTGTTCAGGTTGCTGGTAAGGAAGTTGTTATTGTACATTAATTAAGATAACATTAGCTACTTTAGTAGATAAAATGCAAAAGCTCAGTGGTTCAACACATTTCTCAGTCTCATAAAATTCAGAAATTAGTTGACTTAGTGACCCCCACTTTTTAAATTGTTTTGGCTCTTTAATCTTCAAAACATGGCTTCAGAGATTACCACTGAAAGATGAAAGGTCATGAAGGATAATAAGTCAATAGCTTTATGGCCCAGGCTTGGGACTCTTATTTTTTATCCTTTATATTTACTTTGGGATACTGGATTGCTGGCAATCTTTGACAATTCTTGGCTTGTCAAAGTGTTATTCCATTACCACCTTCATCTCCATATAGCATTCTCTGTGTCAGTATCTCCGTGTCCAAATTTTCTCTTTTTTAATGATACCAACCATGGTAAGATTAGGGTCCATCCCAGGGATCTCATGTGAACTGAATTACATCGGAAATAATCCTATTGCCAAATAATGTGACATTATGAGATATTGGGGGTATCAATATATGAACTGGAGAGGGAGCACATTTCAACCCATAACAACACACAAATAGAACATATTAATCTTCTTACTGTAACAACTGTAACTTCTCATCAGTAACTGCATTTAGCACAAAGTTAAGGTTCATCACCTGATGTATAATTCTTTATATAAGATCCAATATCCAGTGACCTAAATATTGAAAACAAAAGTTATCATCAAAAACTCTTTAGAGTATAGATTTTACCTTGCTTATAACCTAACATGTTAATTTGCTATAGTGTCATTGATGATAAGAAAAATGACAAGTCTCACAGAAAAAGAACCATATCACTCATGCCACATCAGGTTACATGAGTTTTATGTTTACATCAGGTTCTATTGACATCTCAAGTCCCATGATTGTGGAGTGTCCCAGGCTGATGCTGTTCATGCAGTGAATCTGCATCACAAATGAGAAATTCTGAGCTTTTGAAACTCCCAATCTTACAATGAGACTAATACCAATTTTGCTAACCTTTTCCCTAGTGGGAGATATTGTTGTGTCCTTATGATGTAATAACATATTAAATGATTAGAATCTATTATTTGCTGTGGAGGCAGACACTATCTCTATCTCCCAAGCCCAAATTCTGCCCGTTGGAAAGAACTCGCTTTTTTCAATGTTTTCCATGGCTCTTGTGTCTATACTCTGGGAGATGTTTTTCTTGACATTACTCTCATGGACACATCTGAAGTGAGTTTTGTAAAATGTACATTCTTCTGTGACTATATAGTTTTCATGACTACTTTTGTTAGTGTACCTTTGGAGACCTGAAATTTATTTTAAGACTGGAATTGTAAAAAGACTTTTACATACAGACCTGTGCTTTCTTTGGTATTATATTCACTTAAAATTTTGGTAAGCTATATTCCTTTTTGCTGTATTTTATTTGAAAATAATAAATAAGCCAGTCTAGTTTAGAAAATTGTGATTCTCAAAATAAAGTAATGGAGTGGCTCTACCAGGTATTAAACTACATGACAAAATGCAAAAATTGAAACAGTTGTAATGGTACGTACATAGATGTATCAGTGTAAATTATTTATAGAGTTCATTAATAGATATAAGCATAAGTGGTAATTTAAAATATTAAAAAAAATAATCTAAATTGGTAGAAGTTCTATATTTTAAATGAGTGTGGTTGTGATAACTTGGTATCCATTGGGAGATATCTCACTTTCCAATGATCCTAAAATATTTGGGAATAAATAAGAAGGAGAAATTGAAATATAAGAATATTAATACTTCTTCTATTTAGAATATTTTTATATCAGAGTTAGAAATGTCTTTGAGAATTTGACCACAACTCTAGGTTTCATTAAAGGAACTACAGTTGGCTACAGAACCATTGAAAAAAAAATGCAAGGCTCAAGTGCCATAAATAAAATCAAAATACAAACCAAGACTCAGGAAAATACTGTATAATTTCCAAGATGTATATTTTGGGAAAAAACAAATTACAGGCATAGTGTATAGTGTACTAAAATTTGTGTAGACAGTATAAATAGGGGTAGGTGCTTGCATGTACATAAATCATTTCTTGAATACATTAAAAAAATACTGTGGCTCTACAAAGGTAACTCTGGTCGAGAAACATGATAGAACATTTGAGCATATGTGCTCATATATTTGAATATACTTTGTGTTAAAATTTAATAATCATTTTTATCAATATTTAAATATTAAAAGCAACAACAAAAAAGAAACCCAAAAGAATCTATCAGGTAGAAAATTCATAATTATATATGCATTAAATATGTATGGTTTCAATGTCATTTATTATTTCTAAATAAATTTCTAAATTTGTCTAAACAAATTAAATATTAGTTTATATAGCAGAATTTGATTATCCAAATGGATTATCCCAGCACAGTCATAAAATTATTCATATAATTTATATGTGTAAATCTAACTCTTCTGATCACTATTTCTTTGTAACAAGTTAATCTTGTAACTTAGCATTATAAAACAACCATGATGACTCTGGTCTAGGAATATATTATATTTGTGGCAGAATAACCACAGATAAAAGATTATTATTTTTTCTTCTTCTATCTGGGAAGAAGAAGAGGAATTTTTCCCTTGGTCCCCTAAAAGAGGACATGGAGTCATTGTGATGATTTGCTTATGAAGGTCTGAGATTCTCTAGATTATGGAGAGGAAAGAGGGTTACATTTTTCAGAGAAGCTCTGGGTTTTTAAATTTCATGATCTTTTAAGGAGTTGGGAGTAGCTGCAGCCTAGGAAAGCCTAGGACTCTTATGTATTGAAGACCTCGAGTGGGACAGGTACAGTGAGTAACTACAGTAAAGAATCAACTCAGGGGGATCCCTGGGTGGCTCGGTGGCTTAGTGTCTTGCCTTTGGCCCAAGGCATGATCCTGGAATCCCAGGATTGATTCCCACATCGGGCTTGGTGCATGGAGACTGCTTCTCCCTCTGCCTGTGTCTCTGCCTCTCTCTTTCTCTCTCTCTGTCTCTCATGAATAAATAAATAAAATCTTAAAAAAAAAAAAAACTTTAAAAAGAATCAACTCAAGATGCCAGGTTATCCACACTCTACACAATCCAAAGAAAGGCTTGGCCCTTGAAGGGCTCCAAGAGGTAATCTCTAAGTTTTCGTGCCATGTGCCTAAGAGTGTTTTGTCTATTTGTTTTTCTTGAGGCCGTGGGCTACATGGTATCATTTTGTTCTTTGTAGTGGCTGGAGATTGACTAAAGCCAGCCATGCAGGTGTTCATCCATGGCTAAGTGACCAACCCTAGTAATAACCCAGCAACACCAAAACTCAGGTCAGCTTCTCTGGTTAGCATTACTTAGTACATGTTGTCACACAATAATTGTTGGGAAGTTAAGCACTATCTTTAAGATCCTACCAGGAAAGAACACAGGAAGGAAGATTATGCTTGTCCCTTTAGGGACTGCTCTATGTACCTTTACCTTTGCTGATCTCAATCTGCATCCTTTCACTATATTAAATTCTAAATGTAAGTATAATGGTTTCCTGAGTCCTGGGAAACTTTTCAGTGAATCATTTAATTTGAAGGTGGTATTGTGGATTTTGGATACACTAATGTAGCAAAATTTAGTATTGTAGAAGATGGCTCAGTTGGGAGAGGTGTACATAGATTATAAGGGTACACCTCAAAATGGGGTAGCCTTGAAAGCTTAGGAAGAAGTACAGGTAGCTGAATGTAACAAATCTGAATGGATCAAATTGGCTTAGATAATAGACATTGCAATGGAGACCATAGTGAACTAAAGACCAGCAATATTTAAATCAAATTACTTCATTGTATAAAACTTCAGAGCTAAGAAGGGAAAATGTCCTCAAAATAAAACTAAACTAAAATTTTCATTAGTCGAGTAAAAAGGACCTTAAGGTTATTATGACAAAAAATACATATGTGTTTTTTAAAGATATAAATACATTAAAAATTGGTTAAACTGGTTACTCAATATTACCATTTGTTTTATTATGTTTAGAAATATTCTAAATTATTCTGGCATTTAATAAGACCTGGTTGACAATATTACTACTATTTTGCTAAGTATATAAATGTTAAACTGAAGGCAATTTAGCCTTGCATGTCAAATCACTGCTCAATATAGTAATTTTATTTTTAGGAATATCTCCAAGGCAATAAATCATAATAGTGAATATTTGGATACATAAATATATTCATTACACATGCAAAAATAATCAAATAAAAAATAAAATAAGTAAATTCATCACTACATCATGGAAAATATTAAAAAATTTGAAGTATACCAAATGTTTGTTGTGATTAAATGTATAATAGCTTTTCTTGGTTTAGTTTTACTCAGTCATATATATATATATCTATATGTAGTAACATGGAAAATTATTAACATGTTAACTCAAGAAGATGGATATGGAATTGAAAATCTGTTTCATAAGTTGTTAATATTTAAATTGGTGATATACTTAGAATGATGAAGCCATACAAGTTATGAAGTATATAGAGTTGCTTGGAGAAATAAGATTATTTTAATTAACTTGAGATGGGGCAATGTTAGAAATGTCGAAAAGCACATGTTTCTCAGAGATCTATTTTATTTAATCCTTTCAGTTCCTTGTCAATTAAAATACACAGGCGCACACACACACACACACACACACAGACACCCATACACACACACAAATACTCATCAAGCTAAGAAAATATTCAACAGTAGAGGTTAACATATTGTCCTGTAAGAGAGAAAGAAGTTCACTTGTCAATGAGATGCCTCATTCTCATCCATGCAGTGAGAGATTGGAAGGAGGGCGAACCCAGGAACAGATAGCATCGCCTTTTTTTGTTTTATTTCCTTGTTCTCCGTTAATGTATTCTGTATTTAGTGATTGAATAACAGTAGTAGCTTTTCTCAAACTTTTCTGTCTTAATCACTAGATAGCATTCAGCTTAATGAAAACATTTCCCCAGAAGACAAAAAGTAACATAAACAATTTATCATCTTTCCCACTGGTCAAACATAAATGTTTTTTGAATTGGAGATGGAGTTTTGCCATGGCTTAGTGGAATTTGCTATATGGCAAAGGCTGTGCAATTGTAAAGCTGAATAATTTGTTTTGTGGCACAGTAGAAATATTTATTTTGGATGGCAAGTAGTTTTCAGGAAAGGAGAAAAATGCTGACCAAGTAGAATACATGCTGGTTTCAGGAATGGATGTGAACAGAAAAGAGCAGAAAATTCTTTAAGCTTAATTTTACTCCTAAGTTATAAAGGGATAAACATGAAAAGCAAGTAGCCCAGCACTCTCTATCCATCCACCTGAGTTTGGACCTTTTCTTCCAGGCATCTTTCTTCCTGATATGCATAAATATATGTAGGTATTATTATTTGTAAGAAAATAGAATAATCTTTTGCATATTATTCTTCATTTCATTTTTTCTTACTATCTTTTCATAGCAATACATATCTATATTGAGAATATATATTTTTTTTCTTTCTTTTTCATGGCTGCTCTGTATTCAATTTTATGGATCTATCATATTTTAATATTCCCTTATTGATGGAAAAGTAAGTGGTGTCCATTGCTAGCACAGTGCTTCCGTGAACATCTGTACTGTGATGTAATTTCTGTAAAACAGCTTCCTGTGCACAATTAAAATTTAATGTATACTGGCAAATTATTCCCCAGAAGACTGTTACCAAATTTTATACTCACTGTGAATATGTGAGTACCTAGTCTCCTTTGTCTCCTCAAAGAATGTTAGAAATCTTTAAATTGTTTACCAGTCTGGTGGGTGAAAATTACATCAATGTGATGCTGTAATATGAAATTCTGTATTGCCAGAGCAGGAGTATGTCAAATGCAACAATATTCAGATAATATTTAATTTTATTCACCCAAATACATGAGAGATAAAGAAAAATAGATAAAATGATATTGATTACATATGTACTTATATTTTATCAACAAATATCTTATAAAATTAACTATA
Source organism: Vulpes lagopus (assembly GCF_018345385.1). Classification (NCBI taxonomy): domain Eukaryota; kingdom Metazoa; phylum Chordata; class Mammalia; order Carnivora; family Canidae; genus Vulpes; species Vulpes lagopus. The sequence continues at coordinate 119,753,437 of NC_054829.1, read as the reverse complement.
TTTTCAAATCTGATAGCTCAAAATATTGGTTTATAAATTGTGTCTATCCGGTGATATGAAGTCATGATGAAATGATGAAAAGTATTTTAACATGAATTAATTTATTTACTTAAATTTGAGCTATTCGTCTTATGTATTTAGCTTTATTGGTGATCTGTGACTGAAGATTGTTCAAGGGGCAGACATATCAGCCAAACTAATACAGTTTAGTTTAGCATTACTGAATATGCAAAGCTAGAACTTGTACAGATGCAAAATGATGGCAATATGAATTAAGTGAAATCTGCAAGTAACTTGTTTTTTAACCAGATTTGGTTTTTATTTTCCTAGATTTCAAATTATTTGCCCTCAAGTTAGCCAACACCTCATCTCTCAAGCCAATATTTTATTCTGGCAATCATCAAAATCTGTGAATGAAATGGTAAACAAAGCTTAATCATCAATTCATTTACTAAGCATCTCTCTCTCTCTCTCTCTCTCTCTCTCTCTCTCTCTCTCTCTCTGTCTCTCTCTAGTTTTAATCCATGTTTTATTTCAAACCAGGATAATAACATGAGCCTTATTTCAAAATTCACATCTGGAGAAATTTTCTAACAAAAATAAAATCTTTTGTTCAAATTTATTTGGCCTTGGAAAATGGGCCTGCATTTAAGAGAAATGAGCTAAAATATTATTGAAATCATTGAAAATGATTTTGCATAACTAATGGAGACAAAGAAAGCAACATTTTAATGATGTAAGTGCAAAATAACCAGAAACAGACAATTTCTATTTTCCTTTAAAAGTCTCTTGTTGTTTTGTTTTAAATCAACAGAGCAGTATTCAGCAAAATATATTTTGGCCTCTATTAGAATGTAGAAGAAGAGAAAATCTTTCTTTTATTTATCTTAAGGCAATTTTCAAACACAAGTAATCTTCTTGACTTTTACTTTCCTGTAGTAAAAGAAAAGATACACAGATAATCTTTCCCTCTCAAATGCAAGAGGGGAACATTTTCCCTTTCTTGCTTCTAATTTGTGAAGTCTTAAATCACAAGCTATTCTGTGGTCTTGCCAGTTTCTTTATGGAGAATAGGCATACTTGGTTATTTGCAATTTTTTGCAAGGATCTATTAGGTAACATTAGATATGTAACTCTCTCTCTCCCTTTCTCAGTATACCTACTCTATCCTTTGGTCGATTGAAGTTTTCTTCTACAGAAAACAAAACTAAACAAAACAAAAGAAACCAGCAAAACCCCACTGTTAGTGGACACTTTCTTGAAAACTAGTCCCCTAAGCAGTTTCATCTTAGGCAATGTATCATTAATCATTAGGCTAAAACAGTTTGGCTCATCAAAAATAAGTAATATAAAAAATGTTATATACTTTTATAAAGGTCATAAAACTACAATTACTGGTTTATATTTCCTATCTTGCTAAAAATATAATTGGAAGCCACTCTGCTTTTATGCTTTGTGTTTCTCAAGTTTTCCTTCTTTTTTTTTTTCCTTGAACTATGTTTGTTTGTTTGTTTTGTTCTTTGGTTTTATTTTGCTTTAATTGGCAGGAACTTCATATTAAGCCACTTATTCTCAATTAACATGTTCCATAACGTGTATGGTTTATTGAAGCATTAGAGAAAGGATGTATCAAGCAACAATACATAAATTGTCTCCATTTGTTCATATTTAGGCAGGAACTACACTTAAAAGAATATTAAGTACAGCGTTATTAATCTAGTTATAAATATTACAGATTACTGATAGCAAATGGAGCAGCCCAAAAGCTATTCTTTCCAGAAGCTTTTATTTTACTAGACATTTTCTTTCAAAGTAATAAAAAATTACACACGTATGATTAAAATGAACTGGGGACTAGAGATAGGTGATTGTTCATTTAAATTTAACACAATGTGCTAATGATCTCAGCATTTAGGATTTTCACTGATATAGCACAGAAACAAATAATTGTTCATTTGCTCTCTCCAGATTTAAAAATAATAAGCATCATTTTTTATGAGCATCATTTTAAAAATCATAATTTGTATGAAACCAATTTGTTCTGAGATTAAAGAAGTTTTACTTTTATGTCATCAAAAATCATTATCTTCTTTCCACTTACTTTCTTCCATTTTGTTTTTCGCAAATAAATGGGAACGTTAGAGAGAAAAACAATGAGAAACTATTTTGCCAGCAAATCAGTTGGCGAAGATTACAACTAGGACCCACATCCCTGGACAATATAGCTGCTTGTTTAAGCTTAGGTACGGATCTTAGTTTTAATTGACATTCTCTTCAATTATCCCATCTTACAGATGCTCCTCTGCTCTTAAGATAGCCAATTCTGGTCCATCATCCATTGTGTACTTGGAAATCTCAGCCATGCATTTTAATCTAAGCACAACAATTGACTCTGCACTGTGTGCTTTCCAAAATAAGCACAGCTGCGGTCTTCATATCTTTAGCAGCCTCCCTCCCAGTACTGCACAGCAGTCAGAGATGTTCAGCTATTCCAAATTTAAAGTCAGAAAGATCAGCTTTCTGAGAAGCCACAGGAATTGCTTCTCCAGCCTGAGTTATAACAAACCATCATTTCTGTATGGAGGAGCAGCTTGAAAGCTGAACAAGTTATCAAAAGCATCTCACTAAAGTGTATATACCACGCTGGGTTGATTCCAGTGGTTTCACCTTAGGGTAGTCAACTAAAGTAGATAACATCTATCTTCTTCTGAAGTGTTTAGGACTAATGCTTACAGTCAAGGGACATGGGGCTTCTCTCTGTCAGGATGTAAAATGTGCCATGCTAAATGACCTATATACAATTGTCAGGGCTGTAAAATAATCCACGAGTGCTTAGAAATTTGTTAGAACATTATATTCTAACAGAGAACAATATTTTACCAAGATAATTTAAACCATTGCTGTAAACCGTACATTGTTCTAATAGAAGTTATTTCTGGTCAATCAGCACCCAGAATAACAGAAAGTCACATACAAACTTATGCTTCTATTTTTTTTTTTTTTGCCTCAAACATGGTCATCATACACTTGGATATTAGTCTATTGTGGAACGCTGAGAGAATCATGTTATATAAATAAAATACTGTTAAGAACTCCATTATGAACTTTCAGTGTCTGTAAGGATATACTCTTTTAAACCAATACGTGTTCTCTTTTGACCTGCATTATTTTTTCTCAAATCCTTCTGCCTTTAGCATTCTGAGAACAAATTGTATATAACCATTTAGAAAAAGTAACTTCCCTCTTATATATTTATAAGGTGTTGATATATATCAGATATATCTCTATTTTCATCTATTATCTATCGATCAATCGATCGATTGATCTATCATCTATCTATCATGTCTATTTTTAAGTGTTATAGTTTTATATCCCCAGTGTCTGCACCTCCTGCCTGCAACTGATGTCAGGCAGGTAATTAGAAAACATTATTTTGGGGGGGGGGGCTGCAATGCCAACAATCAGTGAATTAAAAATTCATTCCAGATCCTCTTCTTCATTTTCCCAGCTCTCTGCCTGCTCTCATACCAACCGAGGAACCAGTAGGTAGAAGATAGAGGGATATTCTCCTTGTTTGCCCCCTGCCCACCAATTATCAATCAGATGGCAAGACTGATTCTAAAGAAAACATTAGTACCCATTTGGTTAATTATGATTTTTTATTACATCCCTTAACATTACTGTATGGCTGTAATTTTCTTTTTTTTTTTCCCAAAATAATTTTGAAGTTGTAGAAATTTTTTACTTTATTTTATTTTTTTTTAATGGCAGATGCTCTCTTCCTCAAGTTGGGGCAGGGGTGGGGGATGGGGAAGCCTTGGCTTGTAGCTGAAGCATTTGGGCAAAGTTCTTTATGGCATAAAAAAAAAAAACACCCTACATTTACTTGAGAAAATAGCATCGTGTGATAGAACCATAGCAATCATAACACCTTAGGTGCCAGAAAACACTCACTCTGGGTGGCTTGGGTGATTCCAGATTCCTAAGAGCATTTTTTTTTCTTGGGGTAGAAAGTCCCTGCAGTGCATTAATTTCTACAGAAAGCTAATAGCAACCCTGTCTCTAAAGCAACTGGCTTGCAGTTTATTAGCCTGCGAGGCAGAAGAATAACAGACACATATCACTGATATTTAACAAAGCTATCTTTCATGATTTTCTCTTTTTTTGCCCCTTTACCATAAGTCTCTTTTGTAGAAAAACACTCTTTGATTAATGACTTAAATGATTTCTGAAGAATAATTTCCTTCCCCAAATTATCTAAAGTCTTAAAAATGCCACGATATTATTTTTGCAATTCATAAGGTCTCCTTCCCCCTTTTATTATGCATATGACAATGCAAAATTGTTTCCAAATTCTAAAATATGTTTCTCTTCTTGCATCTGATATGTGAGGCCTTATATCATGAATAATTCTTTAATCTTGGCATTATTTTTATAGAGAAGGGGCACATTTGATTATTTCCAATCTTTTGTAAAGGTCTATACAGTAATATTAGTATCTTACATAGACTGTGAATCTGCCTTTGAAAAATATGATGTTCTGTTGGTTTTTTTAAGTTTATTTTCACTCCGAATTGTCATGTATGGAAAGAGTTATCCTAGGGCATTAATAGATTGGGCTCCAGAGTTTTAATCCAGTAAAATACCATAGCTTTACCAACACCCTTTTCCTCTTGGCAGATATATTTTATGGCTGGTACCACAATTAGCCTCTAAAGTATTCTTATTCTCAGATGTTCTGGCTTGATGTGGACAAACATTCCAAAGTAAGTTTATTAAGAATGGGAAAATGAAGACAAATAAAATATGGGATCTAGACACAGATAAATTTCCATACAGATTCTCTTCTTTGAAGGTAGCTGGAGTCTTCACCACTGATTGACTCATCTCACCAGCTTTGAAGGACTTAAAAGCTTTGGTTCTTTTTCCTTAATCTTGTCTGGGCTTGTCTCTGACCAGTAAAGATGACTTCAGATTGTTACCCTGAGTGGGTGGGTAGAGGGCCCAAGCAATTTCGAAGCATCTCTGTCCGTTTTTCTGCTATGTCATTCCTCAGTTCAGACCCAGTCTTGATTTCCAATCCATCAAGAACCCTCCCCTATCTAGTGCAAAGTGATTCCTCTCTCTTCAGACTGACTTCCGTAACTTCCCAGAATTTATTGCCCTTGTTTACATTCCCTCCTAGAATGAGGGAATTCTCATTTCCTCATCTTATGACTCTCAACCCCAAGTAATTTTTCTCTGACTATTCAAATGCCATCAAAACCAAATGGGGAACGTGAATATGTGAAGTGGTGCTGAGGACAGAGGGGTAGTAATTATTTGATCTCAGTGGCTTTCAAAATGGATCCCAGGGCCAGCATCATCATCACTATAACCTGGAGACTTGTTAGGATGAAAATCCTCAGCCCTGCCCAAGGACTAATTAGAAACTCAGGGAGCATTGCTCAACAATCTGTTTCTTAACAAGCCTTCCAGCGATTCTGATACATCCTAAAATTTAAGAAGCTATACTCTAAGGTATTACACTTTTCTTTTCTTTTCTTTTCTTTTTTTTTAATGTAGTGAGTGGAAATTTTTCTTTCTAAAAATCCAAGTCTAAAGCATATTCTCTAATGGAATGTTTGAGTTAGTTTTATGTTTTAGAACAAAATATAGATACTGCCTTGGTATTAGTCAAATGAAGGGTATCTTATTTCCTCCATCTTCCTAAATTTCACCCCATCCCAACTTGGACAATAGGTCTTCCTGTTTCAAACCTTTTGCCCCCTGGTGGAATTTTCAGGAGACTGATTTTTCTTTTTCTTTTTTTCTTTTTTTTTTTTTTTTAAGATTCTATTTATTTATTCATGAGACACACACACAAACACACACACACACACACACAGAGGCAGAGACACAGGCAGAGGCAGAAGGAGGCTCCTTGCAGGGACCCTGGGATCAAGCCCTGAGCTGAAGGCAGGCGGTCAACTGCTAAGCCACCCAAAAGTCCCAAGACTGATTTTTCTTTTCTCTTTTTTTCCCTTTTATTTCTGTACTGTTCTGTTCTTTTCCTTTCTTTCCTTCCATTGCTTTTCCTTTTATTTTATTTATTTGAGAGAGAGAGAGAGAGAGAGAGCACAAGTAGGGAGGGGCAGAGGAGGAGGAAAAATCTGAAGCATACTCTGTACTGAGCGGAACCCCACCCGGGGCTCAATCCCAGGACCCTGAGATCATGACCTGAGCTGAAACCAAGAGTCTCATGCTTAACTGAGTCACCAGGTGCCCCCAGGAGACTGATATTTCAAATGTAAAAGATGCTTCAAATTTTCAGTTCATTTGCGGAGTCTTAATAATTAACATAATCACCAAAACTATAAAAGTAAAAGGATGCTATATTTCAGGTTACCAATATCTGCCACTTATGTGCAATCTAAGTAAGGAGATAATACATTTGAACTTCCTGTATGGGATCCAGCTCAGATACTATTTATCCTTACGTTTATTCACTGTCTTTAGCTCTAATTGCCTTCCTTCCTTGCTGATTTAATATTAAACACAAATACTCAGAAAAGAAGAGTTTTTTTGTGGCCAGGATGTTCCTCTACTTTATGCTCTCAATGTAAAATTTCACATCTAAAATTACTTTAGTAGAAGAGCCTTTTACACTTGTAGTGAAGTAATAAGATTTTGAAGAATCCTAATACCTTTTTCCTAGATAGGATGCTATTTACATAATATTCAAAGATTCCAGTTCAATTGCTTTTAATAGTGTTAATGATATCCCGTCAAGGTAGATATATAGATTGAATGCGTTTAAATTAGAACCTCTTTTTAAATTAATATATTTCCAATGGAAATCCAAACTCTCCACTAACATATGGTTTATTCATGCTTTATATAAGCTACACAGAATTTTAGTTCACATGTCTGATTTATTTAATCATCTTATATCATTTAATGTAACTGAAAAGTATTTCTTGGACTGATACTGCACACCATTCCTTCTTTATAAGTGAGATAACTTTTAGTTATCCAATTAATAAGCTGAGTTGATGATGTTTAAAACCAGACTAGTATAGAAATAAGTGAAATCAATCCAGGTTTTAACCAGAAAAGCATTACTCAGATAAAGCAAAAGCAAAATAAAAAAAAAAATTCTAAGAATTTCTATATATATATCTCTATCTATCTATCTATCTCTCTATCTCTCTATCTATTTATCGAGAGAGAATAAAATGTCAGGAGAAACTGAACCAGAAAAGATACCTGGAAGTGTTTGCTATACTGTAAAAATTGATGAAAGGAAGCAGAAAGATAGACACCATAATAACATTATCTATATATCCCTTGGCTTCCATCTAAAGGAGAGTTCATAGCCTGGTTGCAGAAATGAAGAACATCTGGAAGGAAGGTGTGTTTAAACAAATGGTCTGGTCCTTTAATCACAGATCTTAGGTGATAGATGGCTGTTTTAGGGTTATTCATGTACTAACCAATTCCAACACAAAAATCTCAAATATTTAGTTATTCATTAAGAAATATTTGTAGAAGCACTACAAAGTGCATGCTGCTCTTCTAGACAATACGTTGAAAATAATACAAAATTAAACTAGCTGGATATTTTCATTAAAAACATTAATGTTTAATTGGTATATGTGTGTCTGTGTGTCTGCACGTGTGCATCTTTGGTTATATTTACTTGCAAATTTATAAATGTGTAAGTTGGATACTAATCTAGGCAGAAAAACAGAATTAAGGTAGCCTGAGGATCTGTAGGAACACTGAGAATCAGGCCTACAAGCTATACTGCCAATAATAATATCTCAAGGTCACTGCAGGACCTTGAGTGGAAGTGGAAGTACCAATCTTGCCACCACTAAGACACAGACAACACAACTCATATCAGTGTATTAGAATTGTGGGTTGAATTGTGTCCCCAAATTCATACGTTAAAATCCTAACCCCCAGTGCCTCAGAAAGTAATGTGCAGATGTAATTAAAGATGCAGCCCTTAGTCCAGATGTCTGGTGTTCTTTTTTTTTTTTAAGATTTATTTATTTATTTATTCATGAGAGAGAGAGAGAGAGAGGCAGAGACACAGGCAGAGGGAGAAGCAGGCCCCATGCAGGGAGCCTGCCGTGGGACTCGATCCCGGGTTCTCAGGATCAGACCCTGGGCCAAAGGTGGTGCTAAACTGCTGAGCCACCCCGGATGCCCTGTCTGGTGTTCTTATAAAGAGGTGAAAGTTAGATACAAAAAGCACATGTGAGTAATGTCATGTGATGATGAAACCATGATGTATCTATAAGCTTAAGAACGCCGAACATTCCCAGCAAACACCAGAAGCCAGGAGAGAGACATAGAACAAAGTTTCCATCACAGCCCTCAGAAGGAATCATCCCTTCCAACACCTTGATCTCAGACAATCAGCTTCTAGAATAGTGTGATGACAAATTTCTGTTGTTTAAGCCATTTAATTAGGTACTAGCAAACTAATACAACTGGCATTGAACATAGAATTACTTACAGTATTGCCTATTCAAAAGCTATATGTTCCTGCCTTCACCCTATCAAAAATATCTATTTACATTGCTACCACTTCCTAATATTGCTTACTTCTAAATGAAAGTGTTTTGCATGGGCATCTAATTGGCAAATGCTGGGTCATATACCTGTGCATCAATAAGGGAAATGACAAGTGAATTTTTCTTCTTGGAGAGAATTACTCAAATTATCAAATATGGAAAGAGTGTTCAAGAGGTGTCAAGCATCCATAAATGTAAAAAGTCAACATAATAAATACATACGTGTCTATGAAAATAATTCTGGTTTTCCATGACTCAATCTCTCCCTGCTCCACTTTTGTTTTATAATGGCCTGGACCATTATCTTATTTTAGGATTTATTTCCTTTTCTTTGTGATTGCTATGAATTCTAGGGATTTCTGAATTATGTTGGCATCTTTGGGAGGAATGGAAGACTATTAAACCTTAATCTGCATCCTGATCTGGCTCCACTCCATTTTCCCAAGTAAAAAGTCCATTGAGCCTTTATGGCTTAACCTTGCAGCTAAACACACACACACACACACACACACACACACACGCAAGCAAGCAAGCAAGCACCATTTCACATCTTAGAGAGAATATCAGGCTTCTTTCATTGATGTCACATGAAGAGCTTTTAACTATATTTAGCTATTGAGTCCAGGGATTTACCAAGCCCTTTTTCAAGAAGTAAGTCACTGTCTTATCTGCCCTTATGGAGAAACCTATCTTGGGTTTCCTTTCCTGCCTCATCCTTCTACCTTCATCCTGGGATTGTGTTCTATAGGGCAGGAAGCAAAAACTCTTAGGTTAGCATATCAACATCTAACCATCTTGTTCCCACCAATCTTTCTCCTTTCCTCTCCATGTCCAGAGGCTATGAAACAGTTTCTAACTGGCCTTCTATTTTTTTTTATGTATTTTTAGAATAAATTTTATATTGTTTCTTTCAAGAGTAGTTTCAGGAAACACAAAAGCTAAGAATTATTTGCTTTTCTGTGAAAATACACATTATGTGAAGCACTGAATGCACTTATCCCAAATGTAGAAGGACTGGCATTTAGAAAAGTAGTACAAGATTTATGGGGAAGGGAGAGGAACACTTCTGACTCATTCCTGATTTTGTCTTCCATATGGAGAGATAGCCACTGATGTAAACCCCTGACTTCTTGCTGTCCCTCCTGGATAGTCCCCTACAACACTGCAGGCTTGGCACAGCAAATCTGGGGAATATAAACTGACAACGCTTGGCTCAACTCTTTCCTTTTTGGGAGAAAATCTGCCTGCTGAGAATATATGCTATTTTCTTCTCGCCAGCACGAAGCAAAAAGGGTTTGCTTCCACAGGAGATGCCTGGGATCATTCAGCACAGTCTGGTAGAAGATGGGTGAATTTGTTGAAGTCTGTGGTTCATTACAAATAGTGTAAACATATGTGCCGGTTTGTCAGGATGGTCTCAATTTATGCTTACTGTAATTATTAACATTGCTTTTTGTTTTCTTTTGAAAGTGTCCTGGTTTGGATACTAAATAATGTAGTTATCCTAATTGTGAGGAAACCTACTTTCCCACAGATAAGACACTTCTAGAGTCAATCCTCAATTGATACAGAACTCAAGGTAAGGGAGTGTATTTTTTCTTTTTTTGGTCTTTTTGACCCAATGTGAATTGAACAGAACAACCAGTATGAGAGAATTACAATCGTTGCTATTTGGGCATTCAGGAGAAGAACCAATTATTTTAGGATCAAAAAGTCATAATTGATTATGTAGATGGTAGTAGTTCTCTTGAAGCATAATCACTATTCTACTGATTTTTTGTGAAGCTCATAACTGACTGTATTTCTGAAAGAGGAGCTCTGTATGTGGAACTTTATTAGGCTTATAGTCTTTAGAAACAAAGATTAAAGGTCTCATTGTGTAAACATCACAGTAATATTCCTCATAGTAATTCCAATACATCTAGGGAAAAAAAGGAATCAATATATCTGAATAATGACTTTTCCAGGGGAATCCTGACTTCTTAAAATTATAAACCCATTCCACTTTGTCAACATTTATTTTACCTTGGCTAGGAATTAATTATAACAGGGAAAAGAAACAATAACAATTTTAACTAATGCTTTAGAAACTCCAAAGTGTGGGTGCTGGTATACTTGTATACTTACTAAACTTCTGCACTATTCTGGGTGATTTAGATAGTCAGTTACACAAACAGAGAAAGCAAGCCTTTATGCATCTTGTGTTCAAGTTTGAAGAGATTGTAGAATCTAAATTCAAGTAGTCGGGATCCCTGGGTGGCGCAGCGGTTTGGCGCCTGCCTTTGGCCCGGGGCGCGATCCTGGAGACCCAGGATCGAGTCCCACGTCGGGCTCCCGGTGCATGGAGCCTGCTTCTCCCTCTGCCTGTGTCTCTGCTTCTCTCTCTCTCACTGTGTGCCTATCATAAATAAATAAAATTAAAAAAAAAAATTTAAATTCAAGTAGTCAAACTTGTAAAAAACTAATTAATTAATTAATTTGAGAGAGAGAGAGCACAAGTGGAGGAGGAGGGATGGAAGGAGAGAAAAAAATCTTACAAGCTCCAGACCCAGATGTGGGGCTCAATCTCATGACCCTGGGATCATGACCTGAGCCAAAATCAAGAGTCAGATGCTTAACCAACTGAGTCACTCAAGTGCCCTACAAGTAATCAGATTTTTTGGCAGTCATATGTTTTGAATCTTTTCTATGACTTCTCTCAGAAACAGCATATCAGTCACAATCAATACTATACACATTCAAGTGATAACATATGGGGTAATGCCCATTTTGGTTAACTGTAGGAGGAGCAAGTAATGAATTTGGTTTCATTATATGAACTTGGTATAGTAACTAGGAATTTTTCAAATTTTCCTGAAAATGTGATGTCTGTTAGTAAAGTAAGACTTCTAGACTCTCGAATTTATTTTTAAAAATTGTTTAATAAATAAATGAAAACATAATAGGTAAAAAGAAAGAGATAGTTTTGACATTTACTTATAGGCAGTATCAAGACTGGAGTAAAACCTTCAAAAAGCTCTGCATTGAACTCTGTTTTGCTATGCTCTCATACAAAAATGAAATAGAGTTTTGTTATACCATTATTGCCTTTTTCTCTAAAAGGAATTTCATTATGTTGCCCAAACTCACAGGGTGGTTGCTAAAACTCAGTAACAAGCAATAGTGGTAAAACACTTTTCAATTAGCAATGCTGGAATTGCTATATGTGTGAAAATAATTTTCCATGTAACCAACTCCTGGGAGAGAAAAGAGCCCAAAATATAAAATTATTTCTAAACATTAAAAAAAAGTCAAAGATATTCTCTCCTCATAAAACCCTGTTGGGTAGAACTTTTCCATCAAATGCTTTGTCTGACATTGAATCTTAGAACAGATGATTGTGCAGGACAATTCACTTCCTCTTCCAGAGAGAAACCAGTATTTATGTCTGTGAAACATTTGTTTCCTTATCCATGACTCTATTTACTGATAAAGAAGCTTCCCAAATGTTGAGAGAATGTTTACCTTCCAATCTTAAGATTGGGGTGATTTTTCCATTGGTGCTGTATATGTAGGAAACAATCCAAAAGAACTAACTTTGAAATTCTCATCTGTTTTCTGTGGCAATGAAAACCAGCCCACAGTTGTCATTTGTTCTGGTGGAATGTAATGCATTAGCTTGCATGGCAGTAGATCTAATAAATCTATTTTCTCATGGAAAAAGAAATACAATTTTGGGAAAAACTCTTGCTTATGAACAATGATTTAAATCATAGATTTTCAAACCCTACTACCCATTCTTGGAATTCAATATTTTGCTTTCACTAATTCACTTACAATATTTCATAGAGACTTCAATTTTTTTGGCAAAAATTAATTTAGTGGATAATAAAACTACTAAATTGATAATTCCTACAAATAAGTAGCACATTGAAATGTAAAATAAAAAACAGCGATAACAAGATGCTGTTGGATAATAACAGAACTTTTAACCTACTACTGCTTGTTGCTGATATGAATACTGAGTGAGTGAAATATTTTTGTTTTTTTTTAATTTTTATTTATTTATGTATGATAGTCACAAAGAGAGAGAGGCAGAGACATAGGCAGAAGCAGAAGCAGGCTCCATGCACCGGGAGCCCGACGTGGGATTCGATCCCAGGTCTCCAGGATCGCGCCGTGGGCCAAAGACAGGCGCTAAACCGCTGCGCCACCCAGGGATCCCAATATTTTTGTTATTAATGGTAATCTTAAAGATTTAGTATCTAGGGATCCCTGGGTGGCGCAGCGGTTTAGCGCCTGTCTTTGGCCCAGGGCGCGATCCTGGAGACCCGGGATCGAATCCCACGTCGGGCTCCCGGTGCATGGAGCCTGCTTCTGCTTCTGCCTATGTCTCTGCCTCTCTCTCTCTCTCTCTCTCTCTCTCTCTGTGTGTGTGTGTGACTATCATAAATAAATTAAAAAAAAAAAAAGATTTAGTATCTATTTATGTAAGAGTTTTACTTCTTTAAGCTAGCACTTCAATTAGCATTGTCTCTACAAAGTAGATCTTGGAAACTACTCTTGTGAATAGTCCAACAAAAGTTTCCACTTTTATGCACACTTAGAATGAAATTTTGTAAATATATTTTATCTGCAACACTAAGACTTGTGTATATGCTCATGCATACAGAGGCATTTCATAATCCAAATATTACATATGAAAACTATTAATTATACCAAATAACTGATATTACAATACTTATTTATAGGTGTCAAAAGTTGTGAGGGTCTGAGATTGTATACTGCTTTGAAGTGAACAAGTTAGCTGTTGAAGTTCTATGGATGCTGGTAGAAGACACAAGGCTCCTGGGTCAGAGACAAAAGAAAAACATGGAATACTTCAATTTATAGCCAGATATAATATGGAACATGTTTCATGTCTGCTAAATGATGGTTTCAGGTAGTAATGGTGACAATTTGAATGATATAGCCTTAAACAGCAGCTTACTTCTAGTTTGACTTACCACAGAATGGGTCTTTACTCTGAACATTTGCCTAAGTGGCCTAGGTAGTTTGATAAGGAGCCCAATTTTTTTTTTCTGAAATTCATGGTCCCCAAGAGGTGTCTTTAATCTGCCAGTCTGCCATTTTCAAAACAGCAGATGAAGCTTCCAGGCCATTGGCAAAACTCAAGAGTCAGTGAAATATTACAATCTTCATCAAGAGATTGGTTAGAACTATGAGAATGGCCTTGAGTTCTGACCACTAAGCAGAGTAGCCTTGTCTGCTTTTAGCTATACATAGCTGCTTTTAAGGCTGAATAGCCTCACCGGCCCAGTGATAATAGTGCATTTTAGTTTAGTTGAATCATCACTGAAGCTAGCCAGACATTTAAGGGAACCTAGGTGAATTGAGGGCCCTAATCAGCTTATAGCTTCGCTCCAGATAGTTGAATGAAGGATTACTGCCACTTTTTCATATAATACCAAGATGCCACTGGGATAGAAAGGTTGTATTTCTTTAATATACCATTTTCAATGGACAAGGAAGGCTTTTGAGTTCTTTCCACCTTGTTAGTTATTGAGTACAAGTTGATTTACTCCATCATGGCGATATCAGGCAAGAGAGTCAAAAAGCATACTTGGTCAGGCATTCAATTTTGACAAGATTCTAGGAACAATCTAATAGCTGCTTTCAAAAGAAGTATACTTGACATCAATATCAGGAAGGCAATGAGTCCAGAACTCTAGGGAGTGTCTTTGGGAGTATATTTCTCCTTGTTGAGGACTTCAAACTAACAAGATCATCAATCAGAGACTTGTAGTCCAAAAAATCATTTATAATGGGGCACCACAAAGATAGAGAGCACACCACAGCTAGAGGGACAGGTTTCAAACAGCATATTAGTTTACTCACTAAAAGGGTGTTTCTTTGTGGATCAGCCAATATAAAAGATCAAGAAGAATGCATTAATGAGACATATGTTATCTCTAATACCCCCAAACTCCAAAAAAGATGCTAAGCTTTATTTTTCTTGGTCAGGCAGTTTTCCAAAGAAATAACTGATTTTCCTTGACTGCCAGAAGAACTAAGCATTATGAATCTGTCCACATAGTCCCTAGAAACACTACTTGGTGAACAGCCATTTGAATTATCTAAGTGTTTATCTGTCATTCCTGCTGGCAGGAATTTGATAACATTTATGATTAGAATCCTTGAGGCTCTGAGTTGCCAAGACAATTCAGAAGATGGCTGAGAGAACATCAATCAAATAGTGAAAAATTTAGGCATCAGCGAGTAAGAGTAGTTGCATTAAATCTTCATCTACCAACTGGTGGCATAAAGAGAATATGTCCGATTAGTATTTCTCTATTGCTGGACTTTCTCTATCAGGAGAGTCCTGTCTCATATTTATGTGATGTACAAGTGCAATCATATAGCACATCATTTCCTGCAGTACATCTAGATGTAGAAGAAATAACAGTACACTGAATTAGCCCAATAGAGTCATATCAGGTCCCACCTGTATGATCACGTTGACCTCACTTCCCCACTAGTAGTCTTGTCCAAATCCCATCAGCTAACATCCTGCATATATTGCCTCTATAGGTCCATATTGGTCAGGGCCATAAAAATGGGAATACTTCATTTCTCCAAAGGTCCTCACCACACTCCATGGGTGTGCATAGACTTTAGTACACTTTGAAGAGAAGGAGACCTCACTGTGACACCTAATCCTTTGCAAAGGAGTCCATCTTCCTCCATGGTATAACAAATTGCCCCAT
Organism: Vulpes lagopus; assembly: GCF_018345385.1. NCBI lineage: Eukaryota > Metazoa > Chordata > Mammalia > Carnivora > Canidae > Vulpes > Vulpes lagopus. The sequence continues at coordinate 119,738,124 of NC_054829.1, read as the reverse complement.
AGTAATTTGTTATTACCCCAGGATAATTAATTTGTCATGAGAATATCTCTTAAATTTATGCCAGGTTTCATATTAATGGGTAGGGCAATTTTTTTAATGCTCAGAGAAATTCCCCTAGACAGAGCAGGAGCTCTTTTACATGAGCTAAAACTCACTGCATCCAAACACTGTATTTTATCATCATGCTTTAAATCTTTCTAAAGTTGGCACAGTAGACACCAGGAGAAGCTAAGATCTAAGACAGTCCAGCTGTTGCCCATCTTCCTTAACAAACATTATAGACTTCACTCCCTCAGAATCAGAGTACTCACAATCGATTTGGTTTCTTCCCATAGCATTCCTGAATTTTCCTGCATTCTCACTGAGCATAGGAACTTAATCTCTTTATTTTCTGAAAGGGAAAGAAAACTCCTGAATACTTAGGATGAATCCTAGTATTGGTACAACAGAGTAACCACCATATTTGCAAAGAAGCCCCCTGCTTGATATCCTATCTACTAGGATATCAAGTGTGGTTTATTTTAGATTTTACATTTTCTTAATGTCTAATGATGTTGAACATTCTTCTGTGTGGCTATTAGACATTTTTAAATCTTCTTTAGAGAGATATTCATTCAAACACTTTGCTTAATTTTTTATTTCGTTTTCTTTTTTTTTTTTTTTTAAGATTTTACTTATTTATCCTTGAGAGAGAGAGAGAGAGGCAGAGACACAGGCAGAGGGAGAAGCAGGCTCCATGCAGGGAGCCCGATGTGGGACTCCATCCCAGGTCTCCAGGATCACTCCCTGGGCCAAAGGTGGCGCTAACCCACTGAGCCACCCGGGCTGCCCCTTTTATTTCGTTTTCTTTTCTCATTTTTATTTTAAGAGTTCTGGTAATAAGCAACAAGATACTCTTTAGGAAACTATCTCTGAACTACTTTACAGTACTCAGCTGATAACAACTGTCCCAATTCTTCCTCATTAATAGGGAATAAAATAAAGGATTGTTTATTGCCCAACTGGCCTTATGGTATGGCCAAAATTCTTGTCCTTTATTCTGATGGTTATCCATTAAATCTTGTTAATTGATCTGTAACAAACTTATCCTTCCTTTTCCAGAAATCCATGTCTCTGTCGGCATCCCATTCTCATTGCCATAACAGTTTTTATGGACTATGTCCCTCCAAAATTTATATATTGAAATCCTTATCCCCACTGTGACAGTATGGAGTTCAGGGCACTGGGAAGTGATTAAGTCATGAGGGCCAAACCCTCATGAATGGGAATAGTGCCCTTATAAAAGAGACCAAAGATCTGTCTCACTCCTTTCACCATGTGAGGACACAGAGGAAACATGGCTGTCTATGAGTGAAGAAGCAATTCCTCACTAGATAAGGGATCTGCTAGGAATTTGATCCTGGACTTCCAGGCTCCAGAAATAAATGTTGTTTAAACCATCCAGTTTATGCTATTTTTGTTATAGCAATGTAAACTGTTTAAATCAACTGTCAAGAACTGTGAAGGATCTGAGATGATCCCATATTTGCAAGCTAATAAGTTTTATGAATTCAGTAACATAGCATCTACAGAATTGCATCAGTTTCCTTGCCCTCATATCCCATAGATTAGTGCAGAAGAACCCAGAAGGATGTTTGCATATGCAGTGGGTGTATTAAGGAAGAAGAACCTTGAGTTAAGGGAACTTCAATTTTTATAATGAGGAGTAAGCATGACTGTCCTTTGATCTGGAAGGAGACATTATTAATGGCTGTTCCTTTTATGAATATCTTTGAAAACATAAGAAAACATAATCTTAAAAAATACTTCTTCTTGACAGCCCAGGTGGCTCAGCGGTTTAGCGCACCTTCAGCCCAGGGTCTGACCCTGGAGACCTGAGATTGAGTCCCACATGGGGCTCCCTGTATGGAGCCTGCTTCTCCCTTTGCTGGTGTCTCTGCCTCTCTCTCTCTCTCTCTCTCTCTCTCTCTCTCTGTCTCTCATGAATAAATACATAAATAAATCTTTAAAAAAAAAAAAACTTCTCATAAGATGTGAAGAAATGGCAGGGTTCCATGAAGAAATGTTTCCAAATTTTAATACTTGTTTGTTTGATGGGACTAGCTTCCATAATGATGAGATTCATATTTACCACTTTATCATGTCAATGACTCTTAGTGCATCCTTATTTGTGTACTCTGCTTATTTTTTATCTTATTTAAATTCAGTTAATTAAAATATAATGTATTAATGGTTTAAGAGGTAGAGGTCAGTGATTTCATCAGTCTTATATAATACCCAGTGCTCATTACATCACATGCCCTTCCTAATGCCTATCACCCAGTTACCTCATCCCCTCACTCCCTCCTGCAATGCTGTTTATTTCCTATGATTAAGAATCTCTTATGGTTTGTCTCCCTCTCTGATTCCTTTTTGTTTTATTTTTTCCTCTCTTCCCTTATAATCCTCTGTTTTGTTTCCTAAATTCCACATATGAGTGAGATCATATGATAATTGTTTCTCTGACTTATTTCATTTAGCATAATATTCTCTAGTTCCATCCATGTCATTGCAAATGGCAAGATTTCATTTTTTGAAGGATGAGTAGCATTCATTGTATATATGTACCACATCTTATTTATCCATTCATCTGTCTGCTTCTTTAATTATATGAATTAAATCCTCACAAGCAGCGAATGCTTATAAATAGTATGATAAGACTTGAGAGTGAATTTTTTTCTTAAAAGGCTACATTCAAGTGAGTTGACCTAAGAAGAAAATTTTAAGATGAAGATAAACAGATGTATTATAATATCTTCTTTGACTCTCTTTTGTATTTCATCTTCTCTAGTTTTCCCTTAATATCTAAATCTTTCATAAATCTACTTTATCGGTATCTCAGTCATGGTCATCTCTATATGTCTTATGCTTACTTTACCACTTGGCCATTTATATATGTATTTCATTTGGCTGTTGATTTATCTTCTCTAGTTTAGAACCAGTTAGGAAAGAGGCTTTATCTCCTCCATGCTCTCTATTTTTATCTGCAGTGATATTTAGTTCTAGGCCTTGTTAGATGCTTAATAAATGTTATGTAATTTCAGTTCCAAAAGTTTAACCTATGGCCTTTTGCTGAAACTGACAAATGGTTTATTTTAAAATTATTTATTATTTTATTGCTTTCTCTCATATATCTTGAGAGCACGTTTGTATATGTGTATGTGTGTGCTTGTATGCTCAATAGATGGTTTCTCCCATGACATAAAAGTAAACTAAATATGAGAAAAGAATGAAAAAATGCATGCTTTTAAAATATTGGTCTCATATTTAATTTTTCACCACTCTGATTATAATGAATAAGGCATTTTCTTATTGTTCACAGATGCTAAACTTGGATTTCCATATTTACATTTGGTTACACAATATCCTTCTGAGAAAATACTGTGAAATACAAAGTGAGAAAATTTTCCTGTTTTGAATAGATTTTTCTTATAAAATAAAGTGTTTTGAATAATCTTAATTATCATAAGTCAGTTTCTTTCATTCTGATAAGTCCCAATTCAGCAATTTTGGATTTTAAAAAAGGGTCTATTCTTTAAACATTTAAATTTTATGATTCTTAGTCCCCACCCTGCTTGTTGCATTATTGCAAAAGCTCCAGAGAATCTTCTCTCAGTGTTAAGTTCAAGATTCCTGGTGATAATTACATGGGTTAGGTCTGGATATTAATTTTTGTAGACGATAATTTCAGGAGAGTTAAGTAGAGTGATATTTTGCGTTCATCCAAATATTTGAATAACTAATATGTGCTGATAGTGTAATAGGTACTGAGGATCTATGAGGGAGTCAAGCCAAAATGAAACCTAAGTCTTAAATCTTAGTCTAGTGGAAGAGTCATCATTTAATCAAAGAATCAAACAAAATAAAATTATAACAGAATTACAAATGAGAAATTCATGAAACTATGAAAGCACAAAACAGACTGATCTGACCAAGTCAGAAGTGTCAGGGAAGACTTCAGTAAGTAAAACTGAGTTATGAAGAAGAAATAGGAGTTTAAGATGTGAAAAGGGGAAAGGATGAGCATTCAATGTAGAAGGAATACATATGCAAAAACACTACTGAAAGAGGGACCATGGTATATACAAGTCCTTGATTATATGCAAAGACTATGGCCTCAGGATAGAGAGGAAAATTAGTATAAACTCTAACTGAAGAATGAGAACTGGGACCTTCATCCTCCACATAATTTAACTCTCAAGGACTGAGAAGTGACTCACCTGAGTCAACAAGACTTTGCTATTGCCTTCAAAAAATTCTTGTTCTGGAAAATAGGATGTAAACCAATAAATACTTCTCTGGTTCCTTTGGTAAATTCCTACAGGCCAATCTATCTGAACAAACTAAACTGGGAAATAGGTCATTGATCAGAAGAATGCATTGCTGCCCTAGACAACCAACTCATTGATCAAACAAAGTTTGTTTAAAACTCACTTCTAAGTTGAGTCACTAAAACTTCAGTTATTATGATACAAAATGTGCCCAATCACGGTAAGCTCCCTGCCTTGAAAGATTTTCTTTATACCACTTGAGTCCGGATTTCAAAACCTCATAAGTATTCTCCCCTGGCCTTCTTCTGAGGTACTACAAAGACTCCGTCAAGATGAAATTTCCCTGAATTGTGGTATGTCTAATAAATTTAATTCTATTTGACCAATAGACATATTCTGATTCCTTCTTCTGCAGAGACTTGCAATGCAGGTCACATGAATTTTTCCCCCTCTTTTCTTGATCCTAACCTATATACAATATAATACACTTGAAATATTTTAAATGGGAATAGACTGTGGCACTAGAGTGACACTGTGATTAAAACTGTATTTTTGAAGGATCACTCTGGCTTCAGTGCTGCAAACTGATTGGAAAGAGCCAGCATGAAATAAGGAAGTCTAGAGGCAATTTTAATACTGATTTTAGAGATGATGTTAGCTTAGCCTAGAATGATGGCAATTATATGTCCAGAAATGGATGTGTTTAAAGCAGTAAGTGTTCCATAAAATATTTAAGGTATGGTGATAGATCAAATAGGAGGGGTAAGGGACTGTAAGGTACCAAACATGGATAGTAGATTTCTAATTTACATAATTCTTATATTTGGAATTTTTTCTATAAATTTCTAAAGAGTATCATTTTTGAAACATTAATGACAAATGTCTCTTAATGTAATCCTCTTGGCCTATAATCTATTTTAAGTTGTGAGTGCACCTTTTTAGGAGCTTGATGGCCAGACAACATGACATTAAACTTTTTTTAGGGGGAAGAGGATTAAATTATTACAAAGAAGGCTCTTTCAACAAAAGAAAAATCAGACGTGTCACGATCCAGGTGACTTTGTATTGTGGACTTTCTGGACTTCACATAACTGAATGTGTGGTTCAGACTTGCTTTTTTTAATTGAAGTAGAATTGACATACAATATTATATTAGTCTTAGTTATATAACATATTGATTTGATCATTCAGCATGCTACTCAGTGCTCACTCAGTATGACTACCATCTGTCACTGTTCAAAATTATTACAATATTATTTCCTTTAATTCCCTATGCTCTACTTTTCATCTCCATGACTTACTTATTCTATAACTGAAAGTTTGCACCCCTTAGTCTTATTTATTCATTTGTTTTATTTTTTAGATTCTTAAGTGATGTCATATAGTACCTGTCTTCTTATGTCTGATCTATTTCACTTAGCATTATACCCTCTAGGTCCATCCATATTGTGCCAAATGGCAAGATCTTATTCATTTTTGGCGGCTGAGTAATATTCCACTGTATATATGCATACCACATCCTCTTTATCCATTCATGTATCAACTGGGGCTTAGGTTGCTTTCATACTTTGGCTACTGTAAATAATGCTACAAAAAATGTAAGCGTGTGTTTACTTGTTCAAAATATTGTTTTCATTTTCTTTGGGTACATACCAAGTGGTGGAATTACTGGATAATAAGGTATTTCTAGTTTTAACTATTTGAGAAACCTCCATAATGTTTTCCACAGTGGTTGCACCAATTTACATTCCCAAAAACAAGTGTACTAGGGTTTCTTTTTCTCCACATCCTCACCAACACCGACCTCATATATTTTTTTTTTTTTATGTAGAATGTTGTTCAGAAATGAATAGAGTATTTCTCCTAGGAACCTGGCATATTCAGAATGAGTGGGCCCAAATACATCTCTGGTCTTGGATTCCATTTTGTCTCTGTCTCTGGAATATAATCCTTGAAGTACAAGAATACTATAGATTTTATTGTGCATATATCTCAGCTCTCTCAAGCTCTATATGTGACTCTGGGGATTTTTATTATTCACTTGGCTTTTGGGGTGGAAATATTTCATCACATGGGGCAAATCAGGAAAGAATTAGTACAATCTCTCCTGGGTAGAGGACTTCCCCCCTACCCTAGTCATTTTGGATATTTTAGGAGCTGTGAATTAAGGGATAAGTGGTTGCTGTGGTCATGGTTGGAGGTAGTCCAGTTGGTTCAACCATCTTTCAACATGTAATAAGCCCTCTGAGAAGGGCCAATCCTTGGCTATTGGTAAGTCTCTGTAAAATACCAGGTAATTAAGACCACTTTGCTTTTGATTTTGGACTCTGGTAATTTCTAGAACAGGCAGGAAAGACCTACACAATGGTTTACTGCATTATCAATGAAATATTCAATTTTCAGTAACATTACTTTCATTTATTTTATTATTTATTCTTTTTAAGCCCATTCCTAACCCCCTATAGATTGTAAAACCCCTTAATGTGCTAGATATATATCATTGTAAGTGTATGTATACTTGTAAATTGGTAGTATGGATTTGTTTGATAGGTAGATAGATTGATAGATATAGATAGATAATAGATTCTCAAAATCTGTATTGTTAGCAGCAATATTCTGTTTATATAATAATATTTGTCCACATAACTCTGTCTATATCTAGATAACTAAATTGTTTTAAACTTCTCTCTACTACACAGTATATCGAGATGAAAATCTTTGTACATATCGTCTAATGGAATACTGTGTGAATTATATTGAGTAATATACAAAGAAAGATTGTTAGGTTGCTGGGTCTTAGATTTTGTGGTTGTGTGTGCATGCGTGTGATATATATGTATATGTTTACATGTTGAATTTTATTAAGTACTATAAGATTGTTCTCTAGAAGTCTGTACCAGTATTTCTCACATCAAATGCAAATGCAATATGAATTACATTTCCCCACTTCTCTCTAAACACTTGACAGAGTTTAAATTTTAAATTTTTTGTAGACCTGGTGAGTGCATGGTAATATTTTCTTATATTTGATTCCTAGTGAATTTTTACATCTCTCTATACCAATATTTTCCATTTGAATATTATCTTTTATGAATTATATGTTCATGTTTTACCTATATTTCTATAGGTTGCTCATTTCTATTTATTGCAATAATTTATTTTGAAGTATTTATATTAGTGCTTCTCACATTTAGGGAGTGTAGGCATCTTCTTCCAACCTGTCAACTGAATCTTAACATCATCTATAATATCCACATTAACAAAATGTGTGTGTGTGTGTTTAATTTAACTATTCTGTGATAACTACAAATTCACACTTAGTAGTAAGAAACAATACAGGATAATTGGTTTATCCAATTAAGGTTTCCCTTAATGATAACATTTCCAAAATGATACTACAAGATCACAACCAAGTCACTAATACTGAGATAGTGAAGACATATAATGGTTACATCATCAGAAAGATCTCTTCTGTTGTCTTTTTATAGCTACACTCATCCCCCTATTCCTAACTCCTGGATAGAATCCAGGATAGGATAGATAGAATCCAACAATATATAAGCTTATAGGGTTCTTTTTGTCACTCAACATAATGATCAGGAGGTTCATCCAAGTTGTTGCATGTATCAGTAGTTTGTTCCTATTTATTGCTGAGTAGCACTTCATTGTATGGATATACCACAATTTGTATAACCATTCACCCATTAAAGGACATCTGGGTTATTTCCATTTTAGCCATTTTAAATAAATCTTTTATGAACATTACTGCTCCAGTTTACAAAAACTTAAATTTTCATTTCTTTAGGATAAAAGAGGATAATCTTTAGGATAATCTTTGGGATAATTCTCTAGGATTATCACACTCTTGGGAGTGTGATCATTGGATTGTATGATAATTATATGTTTAGTTTTATAAGAAAACAACAGTCTGTTAGTTCGAGTGGCTATGTCATTGTATATTCTCAGTATTCACTGGTATTGTTAAATTGATATATTTTTTCCACATCCTTGCCAGAATATACTGCTGTCATTGTTTTGTTTTGTTTTAGCTATTCTGATAATTGTGTAGTGATATGTTATTGTGGCTTAGTATTTGCATTTTCTAAAGGGCTAATAACATTGAACACTTTTTTTATGTATTTATTTACCATCTGTATATCATCGTGGGTGAAATGTCTATTTTTACCATTTGCATGTTTTCTAATTGCGTTTTCTTTTTTTATTATTTTTTTAAAGATTCTATTCATGAGAGACACAGAGAGAGAGAGAGAGAGAGAGAGAGAGAGAGACAGAGACACAGGCAGAGGGAGAAGCAGGCTCCATGCAGGGAGCCTGATGTGGGACTGGATCCCAGGTCTCCAGGATCATGCCCTGGGCCGAAGGCAGGCGCTAAACCACTGAGCCACTCAGGGATTCCCCCTAATTGCGTTTTCTAATTGCATTGTTTTTTGTTGAGATGTGTGTGTATTTTAGCTATTGAGTTTTGGGAGTCATTTTTATTATTCTAGATACCATTATTTTGTTCAATATGAAGTTTGCAGATATTTTATTCCAGTTGGAAATTTGTTGCTTTCATGATTTAATAGGGTTCTTGATAGAACAATTTTCTTATTAATTTTCCTTATTATGAATCATGCTCTTTGCCTAGCCCTAGATCCTAAAGGTTGTCTTTTTCCTGAAAATTTTATATTTTTATATTTTCATTTAAATCTGGATTCAGGGCCCCTGGGTAGCTCAGTGGATTAAGCATTTGACTTCAGTTCAGGTCACAATATCACAGTCCTGGGATTAAGCCCCCATGTCAAGATCCCTGCCCAGCAGGGACTCTGCTTATCCCTCTCCCTTTGTCCTCCTCCCCCTTCCCCCACTTGTGCTCTCTCCCAAATCAATGAATCAATCAACCAATCAATCTTGATTCATTTTTTTCTTTTCCCCCCAAGTTCTTATTTAAATTTCACTTGTTAACATACAATGTAACATGAGTTTCAGAATTTAGTGATTCAGCATTTACATACAACACCTGAGCTCCAGCCCTCCTTTGTCCCCATTGACTATTAATCCATCCCTCCACCCCTCCCCTCTGGTAACTATCAGTTTGCTCTCTGTAGTTAAGAAACTCTTTCTTGGTTTGCCTCTCTTTTTCCCCCCATATTCATTTGTTTTGTTCCTTAAATTCTACATATGAATGAAATCATATGGTATTTGTCTTTTCATTTGTTTCAAGATTTTATTTAAATTCCACTTAGTTAACATACAGAATTATATTAGTTTCAGGAGTAGAATTTAGTGATTCATCACTTACAAATAAAACTCAATGCTCATCAAAAGTGCCCTCCTTAATACCCATCACCCATTTAACTCATTTCCCCCCTGTCCACCTCCTCTCCAGCAACCTTTAGTTTGTTATCTACAGTTAAGAGTGTGTTTTTTGATTCACCTCTCTCTCTTTCTCCCCCCTATGTCTATCTGTTATTTCTGAAATTCCACATGAGTGAACTGTATGGTATTTGTCTTTCTCTGAATGACTTATTTTGCTTAGCATAACATTCTAGCTCCATCCACACTGTTGCAAATGGTAAGATTTCATTCATTTTAATGGCTGAGTATAATTCCATGATATATATATTTATATATATATATATATATATATATATATATATATATATATATATATATATATATATCATTCCTACCAAGAGTTTAACAGGGTTACCCTTTCTCCACATCCTCACCAATACGTATTTTTTTTTAAAGATTATTTATTTATTTATTCATGAGAGACACACACAGAGAAAGAGAGAGAGAGAGAGAGAGAGAGAGGCAATGACTCAGGCAGAGGGAGAAGCAGGCTCCTCGCGGAAAGTCCAATGCCTGACTCCGTCCTGGATCCCAGGATCACGACCTGAGTTGAAGGCAGATGCTCAACCGATGAGCCACCCAGGCATCCCACGTATTGTGTTTGAATTATATTTTGTACAAAGCTTATGATCTGAATAAGGATTCTTTTTTTTTTTTTTTTTGCAAGTGGAGGGCAAGAGATAAGAGATACAGATATTAGGTTGTTCTAGCACTGTTTGCTGAAATGGATAGACTTTCTCCAGTGGATTGCTTTTACATCTTTATCAAAAATCAGTTAAACATATGTGTGTGGCTCCATTTCAGGATTATCTATTTTATTGCACTTATCTATGTGTCTATCCCTTTTACACTATTCTTCTACCACACTTATCTTGTTTACAGTGCCTAAATAGCAGGCCTCATATCAAGTAGAGTACCCCCCTCCCCAGTTTATTCTTCAAGATTTTAAAGCTATTCTAGGGTCCTTGCCTCTCGATATAAATTTTAGAATGTTTGTCTATGTCAATAAAAAAAGTCTTACTAGATTTTTATATGAATTGCATAGGGTTTAAGTCATTTTGGGGAGAACTGACATCTGTACTAGATTGAATATATTTCTCTACATTTATTTTGGTCTTCTTGATCTCTTTCATCACCATTAAAAAAACTCATCATACAGATTTTGTACATGTTTTGTTAGGTATATAAGTATTTTCTTTGGCATGTTTATAAATAGTACTATGTTTTGAATTTTTATTTCCACATGTTAATTATTTCTATGCAGGAATGTGATTAATTCTCCTGTGTCCTTGCATCCTGTAAAATTGCTAAATTAACTTATTAGTTCCAGGAGGTTTTTCAGTAGACTTATTGGGATTTCTATATAGACAATCACCTATAATTATGATCTGTTTCATCTTTCTTTCTAACCTGTATTCCTATTTTTTTTTCTCATTGTAGTGGTTAGAACTTCTGATGCTTTATTGGATAAAAGTGGGGAGAGCAAATATCCTTGACTTATTCCAGATCTTAAAAGGAATACATTCACCATTATGAAGTTAGGTATAAGTTTTATTAACTTGGGAAGAGTTTTTAACATTAGCTAATACTGGATTATGTAAAATACTTATTCTGCATCCATTAATGTGATTATTTTATTTTTCTTTATTAGTCTGTTAATTATATTAATTTTCAAATGTTGAACCAACTTTTTAAACTTGAAATAAGTCTCATTTGGTCATGATCTATAATTATTTGCGTAACACTGAATTTGATTTGCTAATACTTTGTTGAGGATTTTCGTATGTATATTTATTAGAGATGTCAGTCTATTCTTCTCCCCTCTTTTTTGAGATGTCAATCTATTCTTGTTTTTTTGTACTGTGTATATGGTTTTGTATTAAATACTCTTGGTGTCAAAAAATCAGGAAGTATTCGCTCTCTATTTTTCTCAGAGATTTTATAAAATTGGTTTTAGTTCTTTAAAATGTGTCAGTGGGGCACCTGAGTGGCTCAGTTGGGATGCAGCCATGTTGAGGTCCCTGCTCAGTGGGAGTCTGCTTCTCCCTCTCCCTCTGCCCCTCCCCCCTACCCATACACACTTTCTCTCTTGCTCAAATAAATAAATAAAATCTTTTTTAAAGATTTAAATCTTTAAAATCTTTAAAATCTTTAAATCTTTTTTTAAATCTTTAAAAAAGATTTTATTTATTTATTCATGAGAGACACACAGAGAGGGAGAGAGGCAGAGACATAGGCAGAGAGAGAAGCAGGCTCCATGCAGGGAGCCCGATGTGGGACTCTACGACCACATCCTGAGCCGAAGGCAGACTCTCAACTGCTGAGCCACCCAGGCATCCCAAATAAAATCTTTAAGACAATGTTTGTTTCTATTAAAACAAATTCATCAATTCCATCTTTTCTTTCTCTTTTTTTGCTTAGTGTGTAGTTTTAGAGATTTTTTTAAAAAGAAATATTTTCTAATCTCGGATTCAAAAAGACATACCACAAATTTTTACTTTTCATACTTAAGCTTTTACCCGCCATGATTCCTAATTTGTATGTTGTATTAGGAAATATTTCATTTTTTTATAGTGTGAGCCTGTTTACCTAACTCTATTTACAATCTTCTTTTTTTCAATTTTTTTCTTTAAATTTTAGTTAGTTAACATATAGTATAATACTGATTTCAGGAATAGAATTTAATGATTCATCACTTACATATAACACCCAGTGCTAAACACAAGTGTCCTCCTTAATACTCATCACCCACTTAGCCCATCCCCACTTTCACTATTAATTTGCCATTCTATGTTAACATTGTCAAGGTTCCATATATATCTGGACTTGTTCCATTTATATACTTATGATTCTACTGTAGTGTTTTATGACTTAATATAATAGCATTTACATATTCTTAAATGTCAATTCTGGCTTCCCTGATATTTATCTAAATTTTAGGTATCCATCAATTGTTAGCCTTTAATTTAAATTTTAAGGTGCAGTTTTTCAAAATTTCCAAGTGAAAATTCTGTTGCCTTTATATTAATATTGACATAATTGATAATATTCTTCCATTCCTTAGTATATTATGTATTTCTGTTTATTCAAATCTTCTATGTTCTTTAAGAAGGTTTAATGTTATCTCTGTAAGAAAACTGTCTACAAGGAGATTTGTCCTTTCTCCCCTATTTATTTATTCAGCAATTAATTTGTATACATCTTTTTTCAAAAAATATAATTGGACCAATGGTGGGTTATTTAAATATAAGTTACACATTCAGCCTTAAGACATTACAATGATTCTTTCTCTTTTACTGAAATTGATGGATAAAATTTGCTTACTACTCTTATAAAATAAAGAACTTTTCTAGAAGAAAGAGTGGGGGATGGGAAAGGAGCAAAAGGAGTTAGTATGGAGGTTAATTTAATGCAAAGATAATTGTTAACTGGTATACTTCTATGATTTATTGCTTGATACAATTGGCTTAACTTACATATGTCACAGGGATTTCCACTTCATTTAACCCAAAAAGCCATTTAACCTGAGCTATTATTCCTCTTCATTTCAGGCTAAACTCAGAAATAGCTTTGATTTGTCCTCCCTCCCATAATTGCTATATGAAGACCTCAACGATTATTTTAAAAATCAATTAAGGGAGTTAGTTGTGTGGAAGAAATGTGAAATGATGTTATATAGCCAGTACTAAAGCTGCTGTTGCTACGACCCACTTGGATTACAGTTGCCAGTCTGGTCTCTACAAGTCTCCAGGCCATCTGACTCTCCTTACTTATATGACCTCTTGTTTTGTTTCCTTTACCTGACCTAACTTGTTACATCAGTCTTGCAGTTACTTGAACACTCCATGATGGCACTTGTTTTAGAATTGTTGCACTCACTCTCTCCCCTTCTGGAATGGTATTCTTAGATAATGTTGATGTTTACTATCTCTTTCTCTTTTCTGTGTATATTCTAAGGCACTCTCTCTGTGAGTTCTTCTTCCTTTATTACCTTAGATGATAATAATTCTCCCTTTTATTAACAGACTCTTAAGTTCTTTCCTGCACTATATCTTATCATATAGTTTATTACAATTAACATACTATATGTTTGTTGACTATTTCTCCTCACTAGAATATAAGCTATATGAGGGCATGAATTTATATTTGTTTCTTCACTTATGCATCTATAACACCTAGAGTAGCTCTGGATACTTAGAAGGCACTCAATAAATGTTAGCCATTTTTAAAAGGCTTATAATCAAATAATTATTTATATGGCTCTTCTGGATTTATACTACCATGCAATAAAATCTTTATATATAAACATATATATTTATATATAAAAACATATAAAAACTATCAAATATGTGCATTTTTTATAGTTCCATAAATTTCTTATATAATTTTGCACATCAATAAGAGATAAATTGAAGTGGGTGTATATCTAGATACTTTATAATTCCTAAGTGTGTGTATATATACGTGTGTGTGTGTGTGTGTGTGTAGTTATAGATCAAACTAGTAATGGTTACTTATTTTTATAATGGTAACTTCCCACTTGAAATGAGTATGGTATAAGCTATGAACCTTTCAGAGTGCTTGAATGACTCAGTTAGTTAAGCATCTAGCTCTTGGTTTTGGCTCAGGACATGATCTCGAGGAAAAGAGATTGAGCCCCACGTTGAGCTCTGCACTGAGTATGGAGTCTGTCTGAGATTCTTTCTCTACTACTGCCCCTCCCTCCACTCAGTCTTGCTTTCTTGCTTTCTCTCTTGCTCTTTAATTTTTAAAAAATTAAAATAAGCATTCAGCATAAAGATGAACTCTGACAAAAAAAATCCTCTGCAGAAAATCTCATATTTTCTCTCTTCCAGTTTTCTTTAACCTAAAACTAATGATCATAATTTTTGGTCAAAAGTCCTGTGACAGTTCACCTCCCTCAAAATAAGGAAGTGTAGAAGACATGTTCATAGTATATAAACAACTATCACTGTCTTTCTAGATTGTAATTTTAATATGAAAACCAAATATATTTTGGGTAAATCTAGATAAGATTTCAAGGAATTGTGGGGGAAGTAAATAATTGTTTTATGTTCTATCTAACAGAAGTTTTCTCTTTATATACATAAGTAAGCACATGATACTCTCCCAGGGACCATAAACATACATTGTACATAACTGTTGAGAAATCTGACTCTTGTGTTTTTCTGATGGTGAGATTGCAAAGTTATCCTTTTCTTTAACTCATTTGGCCATCTTTTATTGTAGATACGACCTTCACACTTTTATGTGTGTACTGGAGGATAGACAAGTATGAATATTATTCTTTTTTACAATTTTGCCAATATTTTTTCTTTTCCGTTGCTGGGATTCAAATTCGTTATTTCTTTCAAAAGAATTTAGTTAAGAATAGCACTCAGCAACTTCTTTGGATATTCTCCGAAATTCAGCATATTTTGTGAGCTTTAAGATTTAGAGCAGGTCAGCAAAAATTGCAGCTTCAATTTGATTTCACAATTTAAAAATTCACTTTCAAAACATTGCTATCATTAGTGTTCAGTTGTGCGAGTTATTAAGCTAGTTTTCTTCACTTGTAACCCATCCTTCCACACAGTGATTTGTGATCTGGGGGCTAGAACTTTGCAAACTACAGTTATGCTTTGTCAGCTTGTTCCTGTTAGGCTCTGCCAACAGAGGAGAGATTGGAAGGCTGGAAGAGAAAGATTGTTTCTTTCTTTTTGCTTCTTTAGCCTTCCCATTTTTTAAAGAAGATTTTTATTTATTTATTCATGAGAAACACAGAAAGAAAGGTAATGACATAGGCAGAGGAAGAAGCAGGCTCCCTGTGGGGAACCTGATATGGAACTGGATCCCAGGACCCCAGGATCATGACCTGAGCCAAAGGCAGACACTCAACCACTGACCCACCCAGGTGCCCCTAGCCTCCCATTCCTGTTAATGGCACACAGCCTTGGTTCTTCAAGTTGGCAAAAGCAGGTTCACTGCAGTTGCCAGCAGTTGGGGATTTTTCCAATACTTGAATTTATGACCTTTTTATGACACTGGCATGAGCTGGTCAGTATCCCTCCTCAGAAGTCTGATTCCAACCCATAGAGTCCATCTTCTAAACTCTGAGATATAGCACTAGACAAATAGTATGCTTGGGATGTTAGGAGGACCCCTCTTCAAACTTAAAAGGTTTTAGTAATTCCAATCTCTTTCCCTCATTGTCCTAGTTCTAGGGGTGACATCTGCTTCCTACAGTTGTTTCCACCATAACACCTTAGTTTCTCTTTTAATATGTCTCAATTCTCAATTTTTTCAATAGCAATTTAACCATTCTTTATGTAAAGTCCTCTCTGTTAAAAGATCTGGTAAGGTAATAATTTCATATGATAACAGATGGTAACCAGAGTTATTGCGGGCATCACTCTGTATTGTATAAACATGTTGACTCACTGATGTACACCTGAAACTCATAGTATATTATAGTTCAATTATAGTTCAATAAAAATAAATGTTGTGACTTATGTGTCTTGACTAGACTATCACTGATAAAAGTGTCCTTTTTATCTTCCTCTCCATTTCTTTTTGGATATTATTGAATGTCTTTTGCTTTAAGATTTTATTTATTTATTCATAGAGACACACGAGAGAGAGAGAGAGAGAGAGAGAGAGAGAGAGAGGCAGAGACACAGGCAGAGGGAGAAGCAGGCTTCATGCAGGGAACCCGATGTGGGATTCCATCCCAGGTCTCCAGGATCACACCCTGGGCTGAAAGCAGAGCTAAAGCGCTGAGCCACCCTGGCTGTCCTATTGAATGTATTTTTAAGATAATATAGTAAACATCAATTCTCTTTTAAAAGAATAGACAAACTAAAGAACAGAAGGCATTCTTTTCTGATTTCTTGATCAATGAGATTTTATGAAATCTTTATTTTAGTCTATGTAGGTTGTATCTATTTTAAGATTATGAACTATTGTAAACATCTCTTTTTCACTTTATTGCATTTGTTCTAAATTGATAATAATTATTAATGAAATATATCTTCTCTAGGTAGATATTAGAATTAAATGATACTTATTATTTTACTCTCATTGTATAAACATATCACATGCCAATCCCATTCTACCACAACATACTGAAATATAACTGTTAGCTCATCCTGAGTGTCCACTCTCAAGGAAAAACAATGTAGGTTAATAGAGGGAAAATGGCATATTACTATCTCCAGATCAATTGCCTTTGGGACAAACTGGTTTTCATAAAGAAATAAACCTTGAAATTATTGAAATATGCTTTTTCCTAGGTTGAACTACATGAGAATAAATTCTCTAGTGTTGACCCAAAGGATTTAAAGTCAGAAGCACACAAACAATTTTTTTGGCATAAGTATCAGTAAACAAATAATTAACAAAAAGAGTGTAAACTTATTCTGAGTCAGCCAAAACAAAACAAAACAAAACAAAACAAAAAACAAACAAACAAACAAAACAAAAACTTAGAGAAAGTCTTCAGCTGTTTAAAAAAAATTTCTGTTTCAATAATATAGCTCTGGGTTAATGCATCAGTAATTTTTATTAAGTATGCCTCTATATTCAGAGGACGTCCTCCACTGAGCAGTGATAGTTCATTTGCTTATAAGGAATACCTTCAATATACTATAAAATCAAGTAGTTCTAAAAGTGCCTTTATATATGATTTGTTTGTCACCACTTATGCTTGAAAAATACTCATATTTAGGAAAAGACTCATATTTAGGCAAACTTACATCAACACCAAGTTGTAAATTAAATATCTGAATTAATGTCATTTATCCTTATGATAGATCTAAGATATCCTTAGAATCCATTAGGAAAAATGAAACAACTGTATCATTTTAAAAACTTTCCTTTATAATATAATTGCTTGGTAATAAACATATTTAGCATTTATTTCAGTCAGATATCTCAAATATACAATAAAGAACACAATGGAAAAAATATTCTTTCAAGGCAATAACTACCAAAATTTTTTTTGACAATTCAATTATTGTTTTGTTTTTTTTTATTAGAAGAAATGAGGTTAGGCTGGGTTTGAGTCAAGTATACACAAAGTACATTGTCTTTGGACCAAGATATTTCTACTTCCATACTATACTCCTAATTTTATCTTTTAAGAGCATTCCTCAATTAATATGGAGTGGAAATAAGACATAAACAAAAGAAGTTGCAAATAAATTGGAAAATGAGAGAAGCCTCCCTCAAACCCATGGTATACTACATAATATTTGAACCACCAATTGGGGTGTACAGCATTTGAAGATTTTAGGGGAGAAGGCTTAATTAAGATTATACATTTTATAGCTTAACATATTTGAATATATTGAAAATATAAGAAGCAGACAAAATGGCTCAGGAAGAAAGCATAGAGACAAGTGGAAGGCAAAGCACAAACTTAAGGGAATACAAATATAAGATTAGAAGGTGAGGAAAATCAACTGACAATGGAAAAGGACTGTCAAGAAGGTAGAAAAACCTAGAGAGAGTGGTTAATTGTACATAAACTGTTAAGAGAGTTCTAAGAAGGAACTATGGAGTGTTATGTATTATAAGGAGGCAAGTTTCCAAGAAAACTGAGAATTGTTCACTTAATGATTTAAAAGCTTTATCAGCAGCCTTTACTAATATATTAGGAGATATTGTGTGGCATATGGTACAATTTAATAATTTATGTGGAACAAATTAAGATAGAATATAATAAATATTTTTAGAAAAAGAATGTAGCTCTTAAACAGGAACAAGTGTAGAAAATCCAGGAGCACTGTGTTCAAAATGATTTAAAAGGAGGGCATGTTGAATGCTTTTCTCAATATTTTTTTCTCAAATAAATATATCCCAAATTTGAACTTTGAGACAGAGCGAAATCCTGAATAGAGCGGAATTATATCTAGTCTCAGTACTTTGGAGACTCTTACCCACCTCTGTTTGCTGTATTAAATGCTAGATGATGGGAGAATTAAAACAATAAAACATGGAGCCATTTTAAGGATGATGCTTTCTAGTTTGTATTGTCTCAGATCTCAGAGCACTGCAATGTTGTTTATGGTAAAGTCTCTGGCAATTTCTTCTTGGAATTGGCTATAGAGACAATGGATAAAGACATTAAAAGAACTTTGATAATCTCTATCTTTATCTCCCCAAAGAAATGTTAAAAAGGACTTGGTAGAAAAACACATCAAAGATAATGCTTGCTAATATGGCAATAAAACCTTGCCTGGGATCCAAACCCAGGATGAAATTAAACAATTTTATTTGCTGGCTAACCTCATTTTAAATAATATTCTTTCTTCCCTACGGGAGAAATATATAAAATGTAATCATCTTTTCATTATGAGATTGCAGGTTGTATGTTTTACGAATCCCTAGTGTAAGTATTCTAGAGCCCTATATATCAAAGAAAAGTAACTGAAATATTTTTGCTCCTGGTGTCTCCCCTTTTCTTCCTTAATATAATTTCAGTAAGGGTAGTAACAATTCCCTTTTACCATTCTTTGAAAAGAATTGCTGTTCCAGTATGAGTGGTCACTTTAAAAAGACCATCAAATTTTAAATCTGTTTTATTATATCTCAGGTTTTAATTTTGAAAACTTTTTCAAACATTATATTTAGGCTTATTTTACCTTCAAATCTCCTTGCTTTTTGGTGATACTAACTGAGGGCCTGAGTATGCCTTTATAGCTTTTATCATGGTCCTTAGAATTTTTCTTTGTTTCTCACTGTCACATGAGTGACTATGAGCAGCTTGGGCAAAAAAAGATTATTCACATTTGTATCTTCATGAGCTACCATAGCCCAGTATATGTTGAAGAAAAAGTAAATGTAGAAATAAATTGTGGATTGAGGTAGAGTTAAATATACATATATATATTTATACATATTATACATATATATATATTGAGATGATATATATAGAATCTCAACATAACAACGTGCTTTTTAACAAAACACAGTTTTAAAAAAGAGTTTTATAGTTTCTATGAATGATTAAAAAACAAATATACACAATATGTTTAGAATTTTCCTTAGAGAAGTATAACTATTCCACTTACATTCTTGTTGGAAAGATTATTCTTTAGTTGGAAAGACCATTCTCATTAATTAAACAAAACTCTGGAAGGCAATGAGGAAGGGAATAATATAATCAGCTAGCCAGCCAGATCAACTAAGTAAACCTTGGCATTAAGCAAGTTGATAAATGTACCAACAAATAAAGACTGTTGAGTAGATGATATTTCAAATTGCAGTAAAACACCCACAGTATCAAAATACAGATGATGTGGTATTGGTGAATAAATTCAACTCTTTGGCTAGCCCAAATCTTCAAAAAAAAGGTGTGTGAAAACTGATTTCTTCTTGGTGGAGATGGGGGCATGGTGGTGATGTCTCGGGATCTTTTCAGTCTTCCTCAGTTCAGTTTAGAGAATATACTTTGAAATATCAATTCTTTTTCTATTTAGCCCAATAAATAAAAACAAATAAATGACAGGATTTTCCCTATTTCTTGTACCACATAGTAACTGGAAAGGGCCACTGAAATATTGTTTTTTGTTAACCTTGCAGTACTGCAAACCAACATTTTGTACAGTCGAATTTTTGGATTTACTGAGTTATGGCACAGTTTCATCGTTTACACAATTTAAAATAAATTCCTATCATGCCGATATTATTTCATGGGTAAACTGTATTTTAACTTGCAATATGTCTTTGTAAATCATAAAAATTTCATACTATCCTCAATGTCTTAAAAGTAAACAATACTGTGATTGAAACAACCTTTAACAAATTGAAACTTAAACAAGTATTTCCCCCAGAAACAAATGCAAGTCTGATTGAATGTGCCCAAATATAATTTTGGTTTACTTAAATAAATATTTTAATTTGAAAATTTTTTCCAGGGCGCATGTGGTCATATAGTAATTAACATATAACGCTGTTCCTCATAACAAAGACTTCTTTTCAATAAATATTATGTTACTGAAGGAGTAAGAATTAGAAAATCTAATTTCATATGGGGATTTTAAAAAGTAAATTTTGAGAGTATTAGATCCACATATCAGCACAGAAGTATATTAACTTTCAATTATATCCCTGAAGATATTCACTGAAGGAAAACAAACCAATGAACAATAAGCACTGTACAGGTAAGATTTTCTTCTTAAATGGAAAATTTTTTTCATTTTTTTTTTTACCACGTTAGTTTCACATTTAAAATCATTGGACCAAATGTAGTTCAGTGCTCAATTTGCAATATAACGCAGACAATACTAATTGACAATACTAATTTTGTAATGGATAAAACTACATTACATTTGCCCAAAGGCTGAATGGGCAATTATTTAATATGTTTACTACAAAGCTTAATTTCTTTTAATGTGTCTCACATGGGTTTCATGGTAATTTTCACTTTAATGTAAGAAAACATTAAAATAATTCATTATTTTAAAAATCATCTAAATATATCTACAAGTTTAAGATTCCGTTTTATATATACATTAACACAACAGGAAATAAGAGAAAAACCTCAACTATCACTAGTTTTTTGCTATGCTAATACAAAACAATTCTTTCATAACAAGACAGCCATGTAAAATTAGCTACTGACCATGCAGAAACTTATGCAGAAAACACAGCTTTTAGGAGAATACATTTTCACTGGATTTGGAATGTTTTTCTGGGCAATCATTACAGTTAAGCATATTAAACTCTTTCTCCTTTATGTCAAAGTTAATTTATAGTTCACTTGCAAAAGGATCTTTATAGTCAAATACAACTTTGTGAGAGCCCATGGCTATTGCTTAGTCATTTGTTTTTACAGAGATCTCAACAACACTGCAGTATTCAAAAATCAACTGTACTCTTTTTTAATCAGGGAGGGTCTTTTTTCCATCATAACAGGAAAAAATCATATTTAATGATTTAGAAACATCTCTGTCTGTATCTTCCAAACTTGAAACATCATTTGGCTCCTTTTTTTGTTCTCTGTCATCTCCCTAGAAAGTTTTTTCAGTCTCCTTTCCAGATTCTCCTCATTATTCCAGCATCCAAATGTTGGATTAACTGGAAGTGTTTGTTTCATCCTCAGCTTTGTGTCTTGTCTTAACCCTCACCCCTGTCCAATCCTCTGATAGTTAAGATGTCCAAATTTACATTTTTCCTCCAATCTCCTCCCAAACCTCATACATCCAAGTGTATACTTGACATCCACAGGAGGTGTTTAATGCATTGCTCAAAGTTAATTCACTCCAAACAGAACTTTCATTTCTCCACCTTCCAAATCAACCCCTCTTTTATTTTGGAGAAATGGTTCACTTTTCATCCATTAACTCCAGAAAAAGAAAAAGAAAAGAAAAAGAAGAAAAAGAAAGAAAGAAAGAAAGAAAGAAAGAAAGAAAGAAAGAAAGAAAGAAAGAAAGAAAGAAAGAAAGAAAGAAAGAAAGAAAGAAAAAGGAAGGAAGGAAGAAAGAAAAAAGAAATTTAGGAATCTTCCTGACAACTACTTTTCTCATTGCACATATTCAATCCATTAGGAAACTCTCTCAGCCCTACCTGAAGACTGTATCCAAAAATCTGACCACTTTCTACATTCTCTATTGTTACCTACCACCCTTGTGATAGAAGAATAAATCTACTGCCTGAATCTCAATTCAAAGGGGGACTCTTTGGGGATGGCAAAGAGGAGCCTCTACCTGTCAGCAAAGTCAGGATCTGTCTCAGCTGTGCTGAGCCAGCCCCTAAGGATACTTCCCTCCCAGGAAAGCTCACATCCTCATCAGATGGCTGAATGAATGGAAGGTATACAGCCTAGTATTTTGGCCTTGTCATCTAAATGCAGGATGCTCTACTATACATGCCAGAGCATTTTAATGATAATCTATACTGAAAAATGAATTTTAAAATGTAAACTGCTCACTGATATTTTCTTTGAATTATCCAAGTTTTATGATATTTATGACTGTGTGTGTATATAATAGACTCGAGAGTTTTGTCCCTTAGTAAGTAAGGCTGTATAGCAAGATGATAATATCTTTCCAGTGATGTTTTAACTTCTATTATTTGAAAAATCATGTTAGATATCACCAGTAATAGGACTATCACTGCCACTACCGTCTCTAGAAGGGCTTATTTTGTGGCAATTTTGAAAGATACATTGGTACAAAACAATAGAAAGGTGTGATGTGATAGTTTGAAAAATAATTATTCCAAGTAACCTCACTTGCATTATTTCTGAGGTTGTTCCTAAAATTATAGAATACTTGGATTGTCTCTTTTGTTTATTAAATCTTATTTCCTTAAAAAAATATTGTAAATAAAAGCCCAATGGGGTTAGACTTCCAGGAATAAACTGCCAAATTGAATAGTTAACTATTTTTTTTTTTTTGTATTTGCAAGTCTAAAACTTTTATTCCCTGAAGCCATTTCCTTTCATAGTTGACATGCCTCTGTAGCTACCGTGTCATGCCAGAGGGCAAAACTAACTACATCTAAAACAGAAGTTGAAAAAAATAATATTGTTTGAGGTATAAGCACTTTAAATCTGAGTTTAAACACCTAAAATTAACAGGTGAAAAGACGAACAGAATTATAATCACTTGTGTGAGGTTTAAAAAAATATTTCTAAAGTATCTCCTTATTTAATTAACACTTTTCATTTGTAAATGTGGAAGAATAGATACTATTTATAAGAAGCTCATTATCAAGTAGATGAAGTATTTATTATATTGTTTCAGTCAATTGGCCAGAAGAGCAATATAGAATTGCAATTAGAGTTTTTCAGAAAATCAAAATATTTTTTATAATCAATGTTCTTATAACTATCTGCTCTGCAACGAATTGCTTTATAGACTATATATATCAGCTTGTTTTTTCTGTAATTAATCCATAAGTCTATTCAATAACATTTTTAAAAAGATTTTATTTATTTATTTATGAGAGAGAGAGAGAGAGAAGCAGAGGCACAGGCAGAGGGACAAGCAGGCTCCATGCAGGGAGCCTGAAGTGGGACTCGATCCCTGGTCTCCAGGATCACACCCTGGGCTGAAGCCAGGCGCTAAACTGCAGAGCCACCCGGGGATCCCCTATTCAATAACATTTTTACCTCTTGAGTTCAATGTGAATTGTTGGAGGCAGGCGGTAAGTAAAGGAAGGATGAAATAACTTCCCTTACTTTTATAGATTTTTAATATATATATTTTTTTACTTTTAAGATTTTGATTAGCTCACTCACAATGACATAAAAGCAACTATGTGAAATTATCCCATACACTTCAAGGCTATTCTTTCCCTGGCGAAAATATTCTGCAAGTGTACCCTGAAAAGAAGACCCTATTGAAGGAATTTAGAAAACATAGATTGTCAAATATCAGAATACATCTATTTCTGTAATAGCTATGGGATCTGCTCCCAACTCACACCCCTAAATGAGGAAAAACATTTTTTTCTGTCTCCCCTCTTCCTCAGTCTGTGCCCCAGACTGATGGATTCCCTCTTCAAGGCTATTCCCGCTCCTAGGGGAAAAATTAAGTTCAACATATATGCCTCCAGTGGTGCCCCAGTAACATATTTGTCTTATCATAAAATTTTAAATTGCTTATTTCTATTCAGAGCTTAGCTGTTCAGATGTTTAGGTTTCCAAAAAAGCAGTTTTCCTTATTAATGGCTTCAGTTTCTTTTGTTAACTAGATACTTTGTCATTTATAAAATGGTATCTTGGAAACTACTACAGTGAAAGAATAGTTTACTCTTCATATATACAAGGCATAAATCAGAACTAATGATTGTTTTAAACCACTTAAGGATACGTATCACAAAATGAAGAAAAAAATGCCCAGTTCCAAATGTTACACAGTTAAAAAATGTGCTCTTCGCTTCCACTGGTGTACTAGAAAAGGGGAGTTTAAAAACAATACTATTAAATCCAATCAATTTATGACATCTGTGATTGAGTCACTTAAAAGTAAAAAAATATGTACAAAATATGCAATGTACCTAAGCAGTTCTGTGGCTGGTGATACTCATAGAGGGATCCTTTCCTTCACTCCACAGGATTTCACTGACATTGAATTTAGAAATTTAATATGCCTTAGTATTTATCTTTATATGTAATATTTCCAGATGATGATACCTCATCCCAGTGATGTATAGGCATGCCTTGTTTTATTGAACTTCATTTTATTGCACTTTGCAGATGTTGTATTTTTATAAATTTAAGGTTTGGGACAACCCTGCATTGAGCAGGTCTATTGGCACCATTTTTCCAACAGTGTTTTCTCACTTTACCACATCATGGTAATTCTCATAACATTTCTAACTTTTTCGTTATTATTATATTTGTTATGATTTGTGAGCAGTGATTTTAGTTGCTGTTATTGTAATATTTTGGGGGTACCATGAATGACGCACATCAGACTGCTCCATCAACTGGTTGTTCCTCATCTCTCTCTCTCTCTCTCTCGGCCCCTCTATTCCCTGAGACACAACAATATTGAAATTAGGCCAGTTAATAGTCCTACACTGGCCTCTAAAGTATTCAGCAAAAGGAAGATTATCACACCCCTCACTTTAAATCAAAAGCTAGAAATGGTTAAGCTTACTAAGGAAAACATGTTGAAAGCCAAGATAGCCTGAAAGGTAGGTCTTTTGCACCAGTTAGTCAAGTTGTGAATGCAAAGGAAGTGTTCCTGAAGGAAATTAAAAGTGCTACTCCAGTGAACACAAGAATAATAAAAAAGCAAAACAACCTTATGCTGATATGGAGAAAGTTTTAGTGGTTTGGATAGAAGATCAAACCAGCCACAACATTCCCTTAAGCCAAAGCCTAATCCAGAAAACTCTCTTCATTTCTACAAAGGCCAAGAGAAGTGAGGAAGCTACAGAAGGAAAATATGAAGCCAGCGGAGGTTGGCCCATGAGGTTTAAGGAAAGAAGCTATCTCTATAATATAAAAATGTCCTTCTTATACCCCATTAGTATGTATTATTTTTAAACATTTAAAGTCCTGTGAACATCTAATCATATTTCCATTGTGTATTTAATTGTTAAG
Organism: Vulpes lagopus; assembly: GCF_018345385.1. Classification (NCBI taxonomy): domain Eukaryota; kingdom Metazoa; phylum Chordata; class Mammalia; order Carnivora; family Canidae; genus Vulpes; species Vulpes lagopus. The sequence continues at coordinate 119,712,393 of NC_054829.1, read as the reverse complement.
GATTTTTTGTTTGCTTTTTCCACCAAAATGTTGGCAGATGATTGTGAGACAGATCTATGAAACAAGGTAGATAAATCAAACTTGTACAACTGAGCATTGAGGGTGGGGCAGAGAAAATAATGAAAGTGGGACTTGCTTAATAAAGATGTGCCTGTTGTTTCCCAAGTCGTTTAAAAATGTTTGTGTTATCCACATAGCAGGTTTTTTTTTTTTAAGTACAGCAGTTCTGTGATTGCAGAGGGAAAAAAAAAGTGCTGATATAGAAGCTACAGCAAGTTATCTATGGGATCTAGTGAAGATCATTAATCAATATGATTAATATCATGTATTAATAACGTATAATATCATTAATGATATACGAAATCATATATTTTTTTCTATTTTATTTATTTGTTTGACAGAGAGAGAGTGTGTGAACAAGCTCCAGTAAGAGAGAAAGCAGGAGCAAAGGAGGCAGAGGGAGAAGGAGAAGCAGGTTCCCCACTGACCAGGGAGTCCGATGTGGAACTCAATCCCAGGACCCCAGGATCATGATCTGAGCTGAGGCAGATGCTTAATTGGCTGAGTTGCTCACCCCTAAATCATAGATTTTCAATGCAGATGTAAGCTTCTATTGGAAGAAGATACCATTTGGAGTGTCCTAGCCCAAGACAAGAAGCCAATGCCTGGCCTCAGTCTTCAAAGGAGGGCTGACTCTCTCATTAGCGGTGAATGCAGCTGGTGATAAGTAGTTGAAGCCAGGAGTCATCTATCACATGCTGAAGATTCTAGGAACCCCCCCACCAAAAAAAAGAAAAGAAAATTCTAGGACCCTAAGACCCTTAAGAATTGTGCTAAATCTACTTTTCCTGTGCTCTATAAATGGAACAACAAACCCTGTATGACAAAACATCTCTTTACAACATGATTTACAGAATTGGTTAAGCCCACTGTTGAGAACTACGGCTCAGAAACAAAACAAAACAAAACAAAATATCCTTTCAAAATATGATAGCTCATTCACAATGCACCTATCTACCCAAGAGCTCTGATGAAGATGTACAATGAGATTAATGTTGCTTTCATGCCTGCTAACACAAAACCCATTCTGTAACCCATGGATTAAAGGGTAATTTAGACTTTATGTTTTAAAGATTTTACTTATTTATTCATGAGAGACACAGAGAAAGGCAAAAGAGACAGAGGCAGAGGGAGAAGCAGGCTCCATGCAGGGAGCCTGATGTGGGACTTGATCCCATGACTGCGGGATCATGCCCTAAGCCAAAGGCAGATGCTCAACGACAGAGCCACCCAGGCGTCCTTAATTTAGACTTTCAATCTTAATATTGAAGAGATATATTTTGTAAGGCTATAGCTGCCATAGAGAGATTCTCTGATGGATCAGCATCCATCAGTGTTGAGGCAAGACCCCTCCACCTGAGAAAAGGTTGCCACTCACTGAAAGCTCTGATGATGATCAGAGCTTCTCTGAGCAATAAAGTATTTTTTTAATTAAGGTAGTAGCTACACATTGTTTTCCAGACATAATTCTATTGTGCATGTAATAGATTTTAGTCTAGCATAAACATTGCTTTTATATGCACTGGGATACTAAAAAAATCATTTGACTCATTGTATTGTGATATTTGCTTTATTGGGATGGTTTGGAACTGTAGCTGCAACATCTCTGAGGTCTGCCTGTAAAGTAATTTTTCCAAAATTATTTTCTCAATAACTAAAAAAATCTGGGTTAGAATCTAGATGTCACAATTTTAGTTTCATGCTCTCATTCCGCATGACCATGCTGAGTTACACTATACAGATAATGAACCTTCCTTAGGCACTGGACTTTAGGTTTGCTCTCAGTTGTATGGGGCTCACTCAGTACATCCTTGGGGTGACCGCTAGGATGTTTCATCTATACCAAGTCTACCTTTCATCTCAGCTGCTGTAACAGTCTCATGTTTTTCTGTCTTTCATACTTAGTCAATATCTCAGTTCTTCAGTTTTACTTCTGATTATCTGTCCAAATTTTACATATTTAGAATAATCTCTTTAAACCCTTCGGTAGCACACCACAGAGTCTCTAAGGCCCTGTGAACCTTTTCTCAGGAAGACTTCCTAGATGCCACCTTCTTGTCTTAGATGTCTCAGTGGCCAGTGCCTTTTCTCACAAATGTTGACCATTTCAATCTATTATTTGCTTCTTGAAGTCACATCACCTAGAATTCCATTTCACTTCTCTCTTCTCTTCCTATCTAGCCAAAGACAAATTCCAAGGTTGTGTCCTAACTGTGGGAATTCACAGTCTAGGCCACACTCAGAAGGAAGGTGAGGCATTTGTGTGTTGAAAAGGGAATTTGACCACCAGATATCATGTTAACATGCTCACTGTAATCAGAATGCACTAATGGAAGACAAACTGGCTTCATCCTCTTTTTTTGTTTTTTAATCCTCAGAACTTGCATTTTTATATGCCTATTGTTATTGTCTTAAAAAAAAATCTAAAATGGTTATTTGAAGCCTGAAGTTAGCAGGCTGGACTGAGGAAGGCTGGAGGGGAAAAAAAAAGTCACCATCAAGTGAATCTTTGAAAATTTTTAAATTTCATTGGGCCCTATGGCTATCTGTAAAACCTCAAAGCAGAGGGATGAAAGAATCAATAATAATTTTACTCTTATAACAGAATCTGGCCCATTTTGAAATAATATTTTCTCTTATTATCTTTTATCTTGTTAATGACATGCATTCAATAGGAATCACAGTTTCTAGCTTATTTCAAAACACTTGCAGATAGTCTACAAAGTAAGCCAATAGAAATATCATGCAGAGATGTGTATGAGATACCCCACAAATGAAAAATAAACAGAGGCTGCTAAAAAGGAATGATAGATTAAATGGAACTTAAAGTTGTAGAGCACCGGACTCCTTTAGGTAAAAAACAAACAATTTTTTAAATTATGTTTTACCTGTGAAATTATCTAGAAGCTTTATTCATAAAAAGTATTCAGCCTCTATATGGGAATATTTGACCCATCCTTGATGTAATCCAAAGCAAGTTTTCTTCAACCCCTTTTTTATTAGTTTGGTTAAAATATTTTTTTAATTTAGTTATAGCAGTATTCAAAGAATAAAAATAATTCCTAATGCATCTGCCAATCAATTAAAAAAAAAGCATAGTAAAGCTATTTTGCAACTGGAATTAAGATTTTGTTTTAAACAAGTAAAACTGTCGACTAGAGCAGTCCTAACTATTTAAATCACTCTGGCTACCCCACTACCTTTCATTTATCAGATTGTCAGATTTTTGCATGAGATTCTGAAATTGGAGTATGACATAGGTATTCTATGTCAGAGCACTTAATATATAGCCTGTTCTACTTCATGGAGTGCTGACTTTTTAGAATGCCAAGAAAGGTACAGAATATATCTTACAGTGTATTACATGTTAATATTATGGCTAAAACTAGTAGTTAAATCTAGTTCTGATCTAGAGTTTCTTGGCTGAAACTTGAAAGTAGCAGACTGTATTGTCTCATATAGTATTTTAAGAGATCGTTTTTTCTGCCCCATTCATTGCATTTGGAAAGGGTTTATTCCTCCAGTATATTTAAGTTTCATGTGCAATTTCTTTCTCTTTTTTTTTTATCAATTCTTTTATCAAATGAGTTAATTGTTTATAGTTGGTAATTTTATAAAACTACTGTTGTGTTCTTTATTTGCTGGTTTAAAGCACACTGTGTGGGTGGGCAAAACAATATTGCGGAGCCGCCACCATGCCAGCTGGCCACCTCAGTGTCTCATGGTGGGTGTTCAGCTTTGTTCAATTGCCATATGACATGAAACAGGGCTTTGACCCTTACAGCACTTCTGCTTGTAAAAGTGAGCTAAGCTATAAAAATCACTATGATTTCATCAACAGTAGGTCCTACAATGATACATTCCATGCTTTTGGATATTTACTGTACATGGTCAGCAGAGTAATGCCTTGTCAAATTTAGTGGTTTGAGAAATGTTTAAAAAGTCTGGAAGTCGATGGTAGTTGCTAAAGCTTTTCTTTAGACACTGCAACCAGAGAGTTATTATTAGTTGTCACATCTTGTAACACATACTATACCAATTTGATATCAGCCTCATTGTGTGGGGTTTCATATTTAAGCTCATTTCAGAGTTGATAGTTACTAGAATATACAGTGTCAGAAAAAAATTTTATGGTCTGAATTATGATGTTTTATTCTTCTTTGACTATCTGAACCATATTTCCATGCAATGCTAATTCAAATTATGCATCCCACATGTGGAGCTCTTTTATTTTATTTTTATTTTTTTTTTAAAGAGATTTTATTTATTTATTCATGAGAGACATGGAGAGAGGCAGAGACACAGGCAGAGTGAGAAGCCGACTTCCTTTAGGGAGCCTGATGCAGGACTTGATCCCTGGACCCTAGGATCAAGCCCTGAGCCAAAGGCAGACACTCAACCACTGAGCCACCCAGGTGCTCCCCAAATGTGGAGCTCTTTTAAAGACAAATGCAATAGTGCATGATAATTGGAGAACTGAAGTACAAGGGATTGATTCTTCTTTTAGATTTTTATGGATTTACATGTGCAGTCTTATAAAAAGCAGACAAAAAGCAGTGCAAGAATATGATAACACTAGTTTATTCAACAAAGACTAGAAAACTTTTGTCCCACCAGGACAAAGGAAACCCTAATAACCTTCTGATGAACTAACAGTAACTACAGGATGTTCCTTTATATTAGTGCAGAGCAAAATCACTATGTCACAAAATCTGTTTAGAAATTTGTAAGCATTATGCTGGTTTAGATGTGGAAAGAATGTGCTGAGGAAAGGACACACAATGCACTGAGAAAATGCTGTGCATAGTTATGTAGCACTGAACCAACTCTCCACCAAAGGGATAGAATAAACTGGCCTTCAATATCCCTCTGAGTGTTGAGCATTTATGATTCTGGATATGACCACCATACATGAAATTTTCTATGTTTTAATATCAAAGTCAAGAATTTTCTAGTCATTAAGTATCACCATTATTTGATTTTTCTAAATCAGTGAGGGTCTATTTATTTGCAAGGAAACAATAAAACCTGAGAAGTAGAAATCTGCTTAATTTTGCCATGGTAATAGAGGAACTGGTGTATATCCATCTTTTTTTTTTTTCCCAAGACACATCTTTTCTCATTATACCCTGGAAGTATATGTCAGTGAAATCTCCACTTTTAGTTCACAAGTAGTCAAATTTCAGGAAGCTCCTTTACAAAGTACTTCTGTTACTCATCCTAATCATTTCAGATTATAATGAACCAGTTAGATTTCAAGAATATGAGGGGTACATGAATAAGAGATTCCAAGATAGTGTTGTGCCAAGTAAGAACACTAATGAGTCTACCTTATATTCAACTTGATACATTTTATTTTGCGTCCGTTTTCTATGGGCTAATACAAAGAACACCAACAAGCTCCCTTCAGATCTCTAGCAAGATTGAGAGACTCCTCCACACTCACTCCTGCTACCCTACATCAAGCCTTGACCAATGGGGAATATGCTGACCAGAGTAGGTTATAAAATGTTTTTAGTACCTTGTAGATGACCTTTCTAAACAGGTGCTATAGACACAGGCTTAGGGGATGGAAAAAAAACCACAGTATAGAATAGGGCACATCTCCTTAAATAATCAGTTTTATTTTCAGATTAGTCAATATTTTTAAATAGATGTTTCTATATCTTGGTTTTAAAAGATTATGTACCTCTATTTTTGTAGATTCTGACATACTAATGATAAAAGAAATATAAAAACAAAGACATAATGAGATTAAGAGGATTTACTACTACTGAATTAGGGAAAGTCTGATTTCATACTGATGAATTATGCTGTAGAGAATGAGAACTTCGAGTTAATATCAAAGAATAACTCAAGGAGTTTGTTTAAAGCATTTGTGTTTATATAAATATATATGAGAGAAAGGAGCCCATGTGTAGACAATGTCAGACCAAACGCAAGGATGGGGCTCACAAAAATAAAAACCACAGTGTTTTACAGGGAAAAGTGATTCATCAAATTGAAGAAATCTTTGTTATATTCAGAATTGGTGATTATACCCTTTCTTAGTGTGGCTTTGTTGAATGAATGGATGCTATCTAACACCTGAATTACCACTTGGACAAAGAGAGCTGTAGGAGGAAAATAGGTAAGCAAAGAAAAAGAATCCCACTATTAAACCAAAATTTAAAAAAATATGAAGTTTAAAGAAAATGCATTGAGGCAATCTTTCAGATTACTAAATAGACAGAAGGGATGCAAAATCATTGCAGATACATATTTTATTACCTTTGCTCATTTTCATCCCTCTCCTGAAAACTTGCTTATAATTACTACAGCAGTATATATCCCTGAGAAAGTAGAATGGCAAATCACTTAGAAATAAAATTCTGAATTTATTACTTTATATTGGGATTATTCATTCTGCTTGGTTTTAGGACTAGTCCAGAACATTTAAAGTATGTTCTGGCTGAACTAATAAATCTCTAGTTAATAAAATCAGCATTATAACTGTTGGGGACCATCAGAGCAACATTTAATTCACATTAGTGGATGCTTGATATTCACAATGAAAGCTTGAGATGAAACCCGATATTGTCTCAAAGTATCTCCCCACAGTCTACTTATTGATTACAAAGGAAATAAAGTGGGAATGCCTGGGTGGCTCAGTGGTTGAGCGCCTGCCTTCGGCTCAAGGCATGATCCTGGAGTCCTGGGATTGAGTCCCGCATCCGGCTCCTAGCATAGAGCCTGCTTCTCTTATGTCTGTGTCTCTCATGAATCAATAAATAAAATCTTTAAAAAAAAAGAAAATACAGTAACTTTATAGTAGACAAATCTTGCCAGTGCCACCATCACCAACTGATCAATTTCATATCATTAGTAATGGGGCAAATCACCATCATGTGGTTCCTGATATATGCTCAGAAGAACACAAATAACTTTTGTGAAATTCTATCAAAATACACAATCTGAATAGAAACAATGAGGAAATATCAGACAAAGCTAAACCAAGACATGCTCTGTAAGCCTTGTGTCAAGGTCATGAAGACAGAGTGAAAACCTATTCTAGATTAAAGGGGATTAAAAAGCATCATAGCTAAAAGCAACATATGATTGGATAGGTAAATGACATTAGTGGAGAGATTATCAAAATTTGCAGAATGAAGAGCCATAAAAAAAATGAAAGGGTGGGCAGCCCAGGTGGCTCAGCGGTTTAGCGCCACCTTCAGCCCAGGGCCTGATCCTTGAGACCTGGGATCAAGTCCCACGTCGGGCTCCCTGCATGGAGCCTGCTTCTTCCTCTGCCTGTGTCTCTGCCTTCTCTGTGTGTGTATGTGTCTCTCATGAATAAATGAATAAAAGCTTAAAAAATTTTTTTTGAGTAAGATGTAAGAATCAGGTAATTGTATTATGTCAGTGGTGACTTCCTGATTTTTATAATCATACTGTGGTTATATGATTATGTAAAAGAGTCCTTGTTTTTAGGAAGTTATTTAAGGGTAGAAGGAGTCATGTCTGTCATTTGTTTTCAAATGGTTCAAAAAGTTTCATAGACTATAAATATTTTATGTGTTCACGTTTGGGGAATCTGGGTGTGATGTGTATATAGGAATTCTATTTTACAATGTTCTGTAAGTCTGTTTTTAATTCTCAATGAAATGATAAGAAAATAGAAAGTCAGTCTCAAAGTCCATGATATTCAGAAGTTGCTAGTCATTTCTGAATGATCCATACTTTTAAATCTACCGTAACCATAGTAGTTTTGCCCAGACTTTGCTGATTTTTCCGCAAGAAATCTTTAATAATATTTTTGTCAGTCATACCTCACACAGTTTTGTCAGTCATGGTTTACATATTTTGCGTCTATAAAATTTTATTCCAGCTATTGATTTTATTAGAAATTCTTTGGGTGCAAAACAGTTTGACCTTATCCAGAATACATTTATTAAACATTTTCTGAACCCCTTTATCTGGAAACCTTGAAATACTGTTTGTGTCTACTGAGGCAAAAGTGAAGAGAAGAGATCAAGTAGGTATGTAGATAATGTACCCTTTTAGGAAAAATAAAAGACTAAAGTAAATTTTTCTCCACTCTGGCAAAATTTCATAATCCTTCATATAACTGTCTCTGAGCAAATTCTTTATAATAAATAGGCTGGGATACCCATATTTGTATTATTGGACCCATCCTTCTGACCATATTAAGTTAGACCTGAGTATACATTTGAGCTAAACAGAGTCAATAAATTGGCTATGGTGCAGACTGATATTATTGTTGTTGTTGTTGTTTATTTTAATTGAACTCAGAGACACATGCTGTAGGCTCTGGAGCTAAAGTTCCACTAAGAGTTGAGGTCTGAAGCAGCACTATAATAAACCTAAGTAAAGTTAAGGACAAACACAGGCTATGAATTAATAGAAAAATCAAATCCACAGATTGGAGACTTGAATAGGAAAGAGTGTTTCTTCTGAGAGCAAGTGAAAAGGAGCAGACATGAAGTCACCACATGACATTCTGATAGCACATTAAATCCTAGTTCTAAATCACCAAACTCACGGGAGTCTTCTTTCCTGTGAACCTCTCATTGCCTTTTCTGCAAATTCTATATTTAGCCTGGTCTTAGTTTCGGTTCTTTGAAATGACAACTAATCCTTTCTACTCCTATTGCTCAAAACTAATTCCTAAAGGACTAAACATCTAACAGACAGCTGATTTTTAAAAGATAAAATAAAAACAAAAAATTTACAAGACTCTTCAATATACTACGTTTGCATGTATTTAAGTAGAGAGAATGTAACGCTAAGGACTAGAATATTTGGGCTATGGTTCTGGTTCTGTCACTTGTCAGCTACATTGCCTTGAGTAATCAATTTTTAAACATACGAACACAAATCTCTTTGTTTTCTACAAATTTAAGAAAGCTTGTCCATATTACTGAGCTAGAAGAATACCATTACATAAAGAAGTTGACAATACTTTTAATACCTTTCACATTCCAAAGTTTTGTGTATCTGTTAATGCCAATCACATTTTATATGAGGAGAGAGGTTAACTTTGGGAACAAATTCCCTGTTACATTTGCATCAAGATTTAAAAAATAGAAGTCATATGGAAGGAAAGGGGAAGAGTCACTCAGGGTACAGTAAGAGCATAGTAACAAGTAGAATGTAATCCCCATTTCTTTTCTCCCAATTTGTAGAGTACCCCAAATGCCAATTTCCCTTTTCTCAACTGTTACAGCCTTATGTCTTTATTACTGTTTCTCATCTTTGAGTTCTCCATAAATATTTGTAAAATTTAAAAAATGAGTAAACAATAATTTTGCCTCCAAATTTTAGCAACCTAAGAATCATTAATATTTTAACTTTGATAGTTTAGCTTCAGAGTCTCAGGTTGAATCATGATTCTGGAACTTAATTTTTGGTGCGGATTTTGAAAGTCACTCTGTCAAAGTAAGCTACGTGTGAGCTTTGCAAGGATTAGATGAGATTGTTTATGTGATAGTGAATGCTCTCTGCTTTAGATTTGTGATTAAGTCAGTTTTTTTCTGGAATAATCTTGAGACATCTTAACAGTGTTTATATATCCCACCATGTTGTGTTTGTGGTAGGATATATTGATTGATACTTAAAATCATTTTTTACAAGTTCCACAAATTCAGCTTCAACCAGGGCACATAAAAAGAGGACACTATATATATATATATATATATTCAACATTATTTTATATATGTATAAATAAACTTGGCAGCAGTTGTTGTGCTCTGCCTATCACCATTGTGCTGACAGAACGAAACTGAGAACCTTTCCTGAAATCTGTGGTTAAAATCTCTGGGAAGGCCTGTGATTGGCCAGGCTTTGGCCAAACTGCAATCCTGAGTCCATCATTTTTGGATTCAGAAACACGGATTAAGATTCAGAAAAAAAGGCAGCTGATCTCAGAGGAAAAAAAAAAGAAAAAAAAAAAGAAAGAAAAGAAAAGAGAAAAAAAGAAAAGAAGTTGAGAAATGTGCCAGGAAAACAATAGATATTACTTAGGAATGATATCTCAAATATTTGACAGCTGTTAATTCATGGCCTTCCATCAATCAGAGCAGAAGCTTGCTAGAACAAATGTTGAAGACTCGCTATTGGACAGGCTTTAGATGCAGGCTGACTCTCTTGTCTCCTTAAAATTTTATTAAAATGTCAACACCCCACTGAGTCCTTCTTTGGTCACTCTTAATTCCATAGTACCATATATAATATATTTAGTCTTTTGAAAATTATTTTTAGATATCTAACCTCCATGGCTATAAAGATTTGGTCCTGCAATGCTATGTTTCTAGAGTCTAGAAGAGTACCATTTATAAATATTTATTAACTGAATGACCCAGACTCTTTGTTTAGAATGTTGTTGATACTGTTTTGCCTTATTACTATTGGGGGCCCGATAAAAACTGACATTACACAGATGGCTTCATTCAGGAGGCTTATTTATGGAAAATGCCTAAAATCTATGGAAAATTGAAAATAAAGATATCAAACTGAAAATAAAGATATACACTATCACACTTCCACATGAAAAAATTTGTTATATTATAAATTTTAAAAGCACACGTTTTCAAATAGGCTTGTAATTTGGAATATAAATACATAGAAAAGTCTATTTCTCAAATTGCTCTTTTAGTTTGGATGTCAGAATTCTGACCTATTATATAGGAGTCTGGGAATGAAAACAAAACACATTCAGGCTTATCTTTTGGGTCTGTAATGAAAGTCGTCACAGTGGAGACTCCTGGAGCAGAGCTGAATAGGTTTTCAAGGCAGAGGTCTGTAATCCCTAGGAGAGAATGGCCACTGGGAAGCCCCAAAGAATAAGGAGCAGAGATTAAGTTATAGTTCTGTGTACATATTTCCTTTATCTTTGCTTTCTCTAGTTCCTTAGCATGTGATCAATGGGTGGTCCTTGCCTGTTCCATTTTTCAAGCCAACATAACGTATTCCCTAAAATAATTCTGGTAGTAGTCTTCACTTACTTTTAGCTCCAATTTCTCTAATGGGGTGACGGGGGTGGGGTGGGCCGGGTGTTTGTATTTGCAGGGTGGGGGGATTTTAAATAAAGTATAATAGTTTTGCTGGTTTGTTTTTGGATCAGTAACTTTGTGTGTTCTGGGGAGGTGGGTAGGCAGATTAGAACCACAACTATGAAATTTCTCAGGTTTCGGTCCTCTGCTTGACCATCCAACCAGACCCATAGCCAATGTCTAGTGTACAGTGATGAACTCATGGTTTCTGTGTAATAACAAGACATGGGACTCCTTATTATTGTTCTTTTCACAATAACTTATGTAATCAGCTTATCTGGTAAATCTTCTTAAGTACTATCCCTTTTAACTCATGCCCATTACTTCCTAATATGCCGAGATTCTAGGACCAAATTCGTGGTCAAGCCCATGCCTTTTGTCTGAGTCCCAAATGTACAGACAAATATAAAACAAAAGAGGTATTTCAAAATAACAAGGAAATGCTAATTCATCCTTAGACATGGAGTCAGTGCCATTAAAAACAAAACAAGCTCTGAGACTGAATCTTTTGTATAAGTTGCTGTTGAGTCTTTAGTTCAAACCTACATTTTGTGAGTGTTTCCATAGTGTACTGCTTATCACATTCACCTCACAATTTGAACCTACACTTTTTGTTTGTTTCAGGTTTTTATTTAAATTCCAGTTAGTTACATAAAGTATAATAGTTTCATGAGTAGAATTTAGCATTAAGCCTACACTTTTTTTTTTAAAGATTTTATTTATTCATGAGAAGAGAGAGAGAGCAGAGAGAGAGAGAATAGAGAGAGAAACAGCAGAGGGAGGACAGGCTCCATGCAGGGACCCTACATGGACTCGATCCTGGGTCTCAGGATCACTCCTCAATTAAGGCAGACTAAATCACTGGTCACCAGGCTGCCCCAATTTTATTCTTATTGCTGTTGCTGTAGAAGATTTGGCTTAGGAAATGGCCACCCAAGCATGAGAAAATTGCTTAAATGTTAAAGAAATTGGGATTACCCTGGTTCAATTTTTAAGTCTGTCCATTTATGATTCTGGTTCAGATACATGATTTTTTGTTTGAATTAAATAGTTTTCTAGTCATTAAGTATCACCATTATTTGATTTTTCTAAATCAGTGAGGGTCTATTTATTTGCAAGGAAAAAATAAAACCTGAGAAGTAGAAATCTGCTTAATTTTGCCATGGTAATAGAGGAACTGGTGTATATCCATCTTTTTTTTTTTTCCCAAGACACATCTTTTCTCATTATACCCTGGAAGTATATGTCAGTGAAATCTCCACTTTTAGTTCACAAGTAGTCAAATTTCAGGAAGCTCCTTTACAAAGTACTTCTGTTACTCATCCTAATCATTTCAGATTATAATGAACCAGTTAGATTTCAAGAATATGAGGGGTACATGAATAAGAGATTCCAAGATAGTGTGTGCCAAGTAAGAACACTAATGAGTCTACCTTATATTCAACTTGATACTTTTTATTTTGCGTCCGTTTTCTATGGGCTAATACAAAGAACACCAACAAGCTCCCTTCAGATCTCTAGCAAGATTGAGAGACTCCTCCACACTCACTCCTGCTACCCTACATCAAGCCTTGACCAATGGGGAATATGCTGACCAGAGTAGGTTATAAAATGTTTTTAGTACCTTGTAGATGACCTTTCTAAACAGGTGCTATAGACACAGGCTTAGGGGATGGAAAAAAACCACAGTATAGAATAGGGCACATCTCCTTAAATAATCACTTTTATTTTCAGATTAGTCAATATTTTTAAATAGATGTTTCTATATCTTGGTTTTAAAAGATTATGTACCTCTATTTTTGTAGATTCTGACATACTAATGATAAAAGAAATATAAAAACAAAGACATAATGAGATTAAGAGGAATTTACTACTACTGAATTAGGGAAAGTCTGATTTCATACTGATGAATTATGCTGTAGAGAATGAGAACTTCGAGTTAATATCAAAGAATAACTCAAGGAGTTTGTTTAAAGCATTTGTGTTTATATAAATATATATGAGAGAAAGGAGCCCATGTGTAGACAATGTCAGACCAAACGCAAGGATGGGGCTCACAAGATAAAAACCACAGTGTTTTACAGGGAAAAGTGATTCATCAAATTGAAGAAATCTTTGTTATATTCAGAATTGGTGATTATACCCTTTCTTAGTGTGGCTTTGTTGAATGAATGGATGCTATCTAACACCTGAATTACCACTTGGACAAAGAGAGCTGTAGGAGGAAAATAGGTAAGCAAAGAAAAAGAATCCCACTATTAAACCAAAATTTAAAAAAATATGAAGTTTAAAGAAAATGCATTGAGGCAATCTTTCAGATTACTAAATAGACAGAAGGGATGCAAAATCATTGCAGATACATATTTTATTACCTTTGCTCATTTTCATCCCTCTCCTGAAAACTTGCTTATAATTACTACAGCAGTATATATCCCTGAGAAAGTAGAATGGCAAATCACTTAGAAATAAAATTCTGAATTTATTACTTTATATTGGGATTATTCATTCTGCTTGGTTTTAGGACTAGTCCAGAACATTTAAAGTATGTTCTGGCTGAACTAATAAATCTCTAGTTAATAAAATCAGCATTATAACTGTTGGGGACCATCAGAGCAACATTTAATTCACATTAGTGGATGCTTGATATTCACAATGAAAGCTTGAGATGAAACCCGATATTGTCTCAAAGTATCTCCCCACAGTCTACTTATTGATTACAAAGGAAATAAAGTGGGAATGCCTGGGTGGCTCAGTGGTTGAGCGCCTGCCTTCGGCTCAAGGCATGATCCTGGAGTCCTGGGATTGAGTCCCGCATCCGGCTCCTAGCATAGAGCCTGCTTCTCTTATGTCTGTGTCTCTCATGAATCAATAAATAAAATCTTTAAAAAAAAAGAAAATACAGTAACTTTATAGTAGACAAATCTTGCCAGTGCCACCATCACCAACTGATCAATTTCATATCATTAGTAATGGGGCAAATCACCATCATGTGGTTCCTGATATATGCTCAGAAGAACACAAATAACTTTTGTGAAATTCTATCAAAATACACAATCTGAATAGAAACAATGAGGAAATATCAGACAAAGCTAAACCAAGACATGCTCTGTAAGCCTTGTGTCAAGGTCATGAAGACAGAGTGAAAACCTATTCTAGATTAAAGGGGATTAAAAAGCATCATAGCTAAAAGCAACATATGATTGGATAGGTAAATGACATTAGTGGAGAGATTATCAAAATTTGCAGAATGAAGAGCCATAAAAAAAATGAAAGGGTGGGCAGCCCAGGTGGCTCAGCGGTTTAGCGCCACCTTCAGCCCAGGGCCTGATCCTTGAGACCTGGGATCAAGTCCCACGTCGGGCTCCCTGCATGGAGCCTGCTTCTTCCTCTGCCTGTGTCTCTGCCTTCTCTGTGTGTGTATGTGTCTCTCATGAATAAATGAATAAAAGCTTAAAAAATTTTTTTTGAGTAAGATGTAAGAATCAGGTAATTGTATTATGTCAGTGGTGACTTCCTGATTTTTATAATCATACTGTGGTTATATGATTATGTAAAAGAGTCCTTGTTTTTAGGAAGTTATTTAAGGGTAGAAGGAGTCATGTCTGTCATTTGTTTTCAAATGGTTCAAAAAGTTTCATAGACTATAAATATTTTATGTGTTCACGTTTGGGGAATCTGGGTGTGATGTGTATATAGGAATTCTATTTTACAATGTTCTGTAAGTCTGTTTTTAATTCTCAATGAAATGATAAGAAAATAGAAAATCAGTCTCAAAGTCCATGATATTCAGAAGTTGCTAGTCATTTCTGAATGATCCATACTTTTAAATCTACCGTAACCATAGTAGTTTTGCCCAGACTTTGCTGATTTTTCCGCAAGAAATCTTGAATAATATTTTTGTCAGTCATACCTCACACAGTTTTGTCAGTCATGGTTTACATATTTTGCGTCTATAAAATTTTATTCCAGCTATTGATTTTATTAGAAATTCTTTGGGTGCAAAACAGTTTGACCTTATCCAGAAGAATACATTTATTAAACATTTTCTGAACCCCTTTATCTGGAAACCTTGAAATACTGTTTGTGTCTACTGAGGCAAAAGTGAAGAGAAGAGATCAAGTAGGTATGTAGATAATGTACCCTTTTAGGAAAAATATAAGACTAAAGTAAATTTTTCTCCACTCTGGCAAAATTTCATAATCCTTCATATAACTGTCTCTGAGCAAATTCTTTATAATAAATAGGCTGGGATACCCATATTTGTATTATTGGACCCATCCTTCTGACCATATTAAGTTAGACCTGAGTATACATTTGAGCTAAACAGAGTCAATAAATTGGCTATGGTGCAGACTGATATTATTGTTGTTGTTGTTGTTTATTTTAATTGAACTCAGAGACACATGCTGTAGGCTCTGGAGCTAAAGTTCCACTAAGAGTTGAGGTCTGAAGCAGCACTATAATAAACCTAAGTAAAGTTAAGGACAAACACAGGCTATGAATTAATAGAAAAATCAAATCCACAGATTGGAGACTTGAATAGGAAAGAGTGTTTCTTCTGAGAGCAAGTGAAAAGGAGCAGACATGAAGTCACCACATGACATTCTGATAGCACATTAAATCCTAGTTCTAAATCACCAAACTCACGGGAGTCTTCTTTCCTGTGAACCTCTCATTGCCTTTTCTGCAAATTCTATATTTAGCCTGGTCTTAGTTTCGGTTCTTTGAAATGACAACTAATCCTTTCTACTCCTATTGCTCAAAACTAATTCCTAAAGGACTAAACATCTAACAGACAGCTGATTTTTAAAAGATAAAATAAAAACAAAAAATTTACAAGACTCTTCAATATACTACGTTTGCATGTATTTAAGTAGAGAGAATGTAACGCTAAGGACTAGAATATTTGGGCTATGGTTCTGGTTCTGTCACTTGTCAGCTACATTGCCTTGAGTAATCAATTTTTAAACATACGAACACAAATCTCTTTGTTTTCTACAAATTTAAGAAAGCTTGTCCATATTACTGAGCTAGAAGAATACCATTACATAAAGAAGTTGACAATACTTTTAATACCTTTCACATTCCAAAGTTTTGTGTATCTGTTAATGCCAATCACATTTTATATGAGGAGAGAGGTTAACTTTGGGAACAAATTCCCTGTTACATTTGCATCAAGATTTAAAAAATAGAAGTCATATGGAAGGAAAGGGGAAGAGTCACTCAGGGTACAGTAAGAGCATAGTAACAAGTAGAATGTAATCCCCATTTCTTTTCTCCCAATTTGTAGAGTACCCCAAATGCCAATTTCCCTTTTCTCAACTGTTACAGCCTTATGTCTTTATTACTGTTTCTCATCTTTGAGTTCTCCATAAATATTTGTAAAATTTAAAAAATGAGTAAACAATAATTTTGCCTCCAAATTTTAGCAACCTAAGAATCATTAATATTTTAACTTTGATAGTTTAGCTTCAGAGTCTCAGGTTGAATCATGATTCTGGAACTTAATTTTTGGTGCGGATTTTGAAAGTCACTCTGTCAAAGTAAGCTACGTGTGAGCTTTGCAAGGATTAGATGAGATTGTTTATGTGATAGTGAATGCTCTCTGCTTTAGATTTGTGATTAAGTCAGTTTTTTTCTGGAATAATCTTGAGACATCTTAACAGTGTTTATATATCCCACCATGTTGTGTTTGTGGTAGGATATATTGATTGATACTTAAAATCATTTTTTACAAGTTCCACAAATTCAGCTTCAACCAGGGCACATAAAAAGAGGACACTATATATATATATATATATATATTCAACATTATTTTATATATGTATAAATAAACTTGGCAGCAGTTGTTGTGCTCTGCCTATCACCATTGTGCTGACAGAACGAAACTGAGAACCTTTCCTGAAATCTGTGGTTAAAATCTCTGGGAAGGCCTGTGATTGGCCAGGCTTTGGCCAAACTGCAATCCTGAGTCCATCATTTTTGTATTCAGAAACACGGATTAAGATTCAGAAAAAAAGGCAGCTGATCTCAGAGAAAAAAAAAAAAAGAAAAAAAAAAAGAAAGAAAAGAAAAGAGAAAAAAAGAAAAGAAGTTGAGAAATGTGCCAGGAAAACAATAGATATTACTTAGGAATGATATCTCAAATATTTGACAGCTGTTAATTCATGGCCTTCCATCAATCAGAGCAGAAGCTTGCTAGAACAAATGTTGAAGACTCGCTATTGGACAGGCTTAGATGCAGGCTGACTCTCTTGTCTCCTTAAAATTTTATTAAAATGTCAACACCCCACTGAGTCCTTCTTTGGTCACTCTTAATTCCATAGTACCATATATAATATATTTAGTCTTTTGAAAATTATTTTTAGATATCTAACCTCCATGGCTATAAAGATTTGGTCCTGCAATGCTATGTTTCTAGAGTCTAGAAGAGTACCATTTATAAATATTTATTAACTGAATGACCCAGACTCTTTGTTTAGAATGTTGTTGATACTGTTTTGCCTTATTACTATTGGGGGCCCGATAAAAACTGACATTACACAGATGGCTTCATTCAGGAGGCTTATTTATGGAAAATGCCTAAAATCTATGGAAAATTGAAAATAAAGATATCAAACTGAAAATAAAGATATACACTATCACACTTCCACATGAAAAAATTTGTTATATTATAAATTTTAAAAGCACACGTTTTCAAATAGGCTTGTAATTTGGAATATAAATACATAGAAAAGTCTATTTCTCAAATTGCTCTTTTAGTTTGGATGTCAGAATTCTGACCTATTATATAGGAGTCTGGGAATGAAAACAAAACACATTCAGGCTTATCTTTTGGGTCTGTAATGAAAGTCGTCACAGTGGAGACTCCTGGAGCAGAGCTGAATAGGTTTTCAAGGCAGAGGTCTGTAATCCCTAGGAGAGAATGGCCACTGGGAAGCCCCAAAGAATAAGGAGCAGAGATTAAGTTATAGTTCTGTGTACATATTTCCTTTATCTTTGCTTTCTCTAGTTCCTTAGCATGTGATCAATGGGTGGTCCTTGCCTGTTCCATTTTTCAAGCCAACATAACGTATTCCCTAAAATAATTCTGGTAGTAGTCTTCACTTACTTTTAGCTCCAATTTCTCTAATGGGGTGACGGGGGTGGGGTGGGCCGGGTGTTTGTATTTGCAGGGTGGGGGGATTTTAAATAAAGTATAATAGTTTTGCTGGTTTGTTTTTGGATCAGTAACTTTGTGTGTTCTGGGGAGGTGGGTAGGCAGATTAGAACCACAACTATGAAATTTCTCAGGTTTCGGTCCTCTGCTTGACCATCCAACCAGACCCATAGCCAATGTCTAGTGTACAGTGATGAACTCATGGTTTCTGTGTAATAACAAGACATGGGACTCCTTATTATTGTTCTTTTCACAATAACTTATGTAATCAGCTTATCTGGTAAATCTTCTTAAGTACTATCCCTTTTAACTCATGCCCATTACTTCCTAATATGCCGAGATTCTAGGACCAAATTCGTGGTCAAGCCCATGCCTTTTGTCTGAGTCCCAAATGTACAGACAAATATAAAACAAAAGAGGTATTTCAAAATAACAAGGAAATGCTAATTCATCCTTAGACATGGAGTCAGTGCCATTAAAAACAAAACAAGCTCTGAGACTGAATCTTTTGTATAAGTTGCTGTTGAGTCTTTAGTTCAAACCTACATTTTGTGAGTGTTTCCATAGTGTACTGCTTATCACACTCACCTCACAATTTGAACCTACACTTTTTGTTTGTTTCAGGTTTTTATTTAAATTCCAGTTAGTTGACATAAAGTATAATAGTTTCATGAGTAGAATTTAGCATTAAGCCTACACTTTTTTTTTTAAAGATCTTATTTATTCATGAGAGAAAGAGAGAGAGAGAGAGAGAGAGAGAGAATGAGAGAGAGAAACAGGCAGAGGGAGGAGCAGGCTCCATGCAGGGAGCCCAACATGGGACTCGATCCTGGGTCTCCAGGATCACACCTCAGGCTGAAGGCAGCACTAAATCACTGGGCCACCAGGGCTGCCCCACTTACTTATTCTTAATGTGCCTGTGTGGCTGTAGAAGATTTAGGACTTAGCCAAATGCAACACCCAAGCATAGCAGCATAAATTGAAGCTTTAAAAGTTAATGAAATTGGGATACCTGGGTGGGTCAGTCAGTTAAGCATCCAACTTTTGATTTTGGTTCAGAACATGATTTCATGGTTGTGAGATTAAACCCTGTGTTGGGCTCTGCATTAGGTATGGAGTCTGCTTAAGATACTCTTTCCCTCTGCCCTTCCCCTTCTCAAAAAAAAAAAATACTAAAATTATTTACATGATTTCTTTTGGAAGAAGAGATGCTTCTAACATTATTTTGAAAAATGCATAAGAATAACCAGGAAAATTCTAAAAAAAATAGATGAGAAGAAGAAAAAAAGGTAAAGAAGGAGTAATATACTCTATCAGATATAAATATTATAAAGCAAAAGTAATTAAAATTGTTCTTTCCTGAAGCAGAAATAGGATGACAGAACAAAGACTGGAAATCGACCCAAATGTATGGATAAACATAAAGTAAAAGAGGTATTTCAAAATAGTTCAGAAGTGGTATAAGGAACAATTGTATAATCATGGGATACACACTTGGCTAGCTGATTCATTCCTTACACAAAAGAAATTCTAGAAAAATAAAAATTTTAATGTAAATAAAGAAAAAATAAAAGGAAATACTAAAAACTAATATTTCATATAATGACAGCAAAAATTACTCTGCTAGTGATATCTAAAAATTTGTAACAAAAAATTGATAAATGTAATTGTTTAAATATCTTAAAATTTTCCATGAAAGATATACTATTCATACATTTAAAAACCCAAAGGCCACCTTAAAAATATCTATGATATGAGATTGAGGAAGACTAATATCAGCAAAATATACTTAAAATATAAAGAATTTGAAAATAAAATATGTATTGACAAAGAATATACAATGGGCAAAAAGTGTAGATACCCCCAAAGGAAATAGAAATACTAGTTCTTAAATTCATGAACAGAGAGTCAACCTTCCTTATTTATTTAAAAAGAAGGACAACTTAAAAATACAATGAGGGATGCCTTATGGCTCAGTTGCTTGACTGTCCAAGTCATGATTTTAGCTCAGGTCATAATCTCCTGGTTGTAGGATTGAGCCCTGCATCAGGCTCCATACTCAGTGCAGAGTCAACTGAGATACTCTCTCTCCTTTTCCCTCTGCCCCTCTCCCAACTCACTCTAAATAAATAAATAAAATATTTTAAAAAGTACAGTGAAAAAAGTTTCCCATATCAATTTGTGAAAATAAGTTTGATAATATATTTTCAGGAGTGGGGAAGTGGGCATTCTTAAACATATTTTTGAACATATAAAATAGCACATTGTCTTTAAGGCATTTTGAAAATATTAAATTACAAACACATGTATTTTTGAGCAAGAAATTCTTGTTGTAGAATAATATATTTTATAGAGGTACTCATACGTGTACCCATAGAAAAATATATATGGGTATGAGGATTCTCATTGTGGAAATCAAGAACCATGATTTACCTTCAATATAAATAAGTAAAAATGATATGGACATATATGTTTATATATGGTTAGAATATCTCTGAGAAATATAATTAGTAAGAAATATGGACTAGGGAAAAAAAGAATAGGGACAAATGTACTCTTCATTTTAGAAACTTTTATACTTTCACTTATATTTAAAAAAAACCATGAGTATGAACTGTATATGCAAGTAATAAATGTTTGTAAAATACTTTAAAATATATACATCTATAAGTTTCAAAATTTCTTATTAAGTATTCTGGATAGGACATAAATTTTAGAGTCAGAAGCACTTGGATTCACCTGCTAGCTACAAATTAACAAACTGTGGCTTTGGATAATATACTCAATCTTTATGAATTCATTTTTTAATCCAAAAATTGGGTGACAAAATATAATCCAAGTATTCTTATGATTTTCTTAGACCTAAGACTCTCTTAGATATTTTAATCTACATTATCAAAATCAGAAAATTTAATATTTCATAATATTGTTAGATAGCTCACAATTCAAATTCATTAGCTGTATAAAAAATAGCTATTTTTAAGTAGATTTATAGCTTCTTTTTTCCAGATTTCATCATCCAATTCATATTCACACATTGCTTTCAGTTGTCCAGTGTGGAATGGTTCTTTAGCCTTTACTTGACTGTTTTTCATTTAATATCTCTCAACTTGAGTTGATATGAAGCTATATCATAAGTGTATTCAGGTTATACATTTTTGGCAGAAATACTGCAGAGTTGATAATATGTTCTTCTTGGTCCATCGTTATCAAAAAACACATGATATCAGTTTATCCAAATAAAGGAGATATGAACTTTTATTCTTCTGCTACTGTAGTGTCTCTCAGCTATAAAGTTATTTTTATTTTAGTTAATAATTTAACTAAATTTATTATTTAATCAAATTTAATAATTTGACTAAGTCAGGGAGATACCTTAAGATCATGGAAATTTACTGTTCTTAGTCAAATTTTCATCAACCAGATTTAAAATCCATGGATGATTTTCTAACTCCATCATTTCTTCACTATCTACTGAGGACACCTGCAGGAAAGAGCTTTCCATTTCCTAGCATTCATTTGTCCATTTATTTCTTCATTTATATTAGTAGAGACTCATAGTAATTTTGTTCAAAGATTTTTTAATGTATTTTACTTTCTTTAAACTTTCTTAGTAATTCCATCGAGTTTACAGTTTACCTTTATATCCAATTCAAATAATACCATACTACATCACGTGTAGTAGTACCTTAAAACAGGATTCCCAGTTCCTCCCATTCATCCTTTATGAATTTGCTATTATTTATTTTACTTATCCATTAACTATAATCACCAATTACTTTATTTTTAAAAGATTTTTATCTATTTATTCACGAGAGACATAGTGAGAGAAAGAGGCAGAGACACAGGCCAAAGGAGAAGCAGTCTCCCCACAAGGAGCCTGATATGGGACTATATCCCGGGACCCGGAATCACGCCTTGGGCCAAAGGCAGATGCTCAACCACTGAGAGCCACCCAGGCATCCCAATCACCAAATACATCATTGCTATTATCATTTTGAACAGTGTTATCTGTCATCAATTAAGAATAAGAAAAATAAAAGTTTTTCTCTAAAGTCCTTCCTTCACTAATGTAGATCAGTTTCTGACCCATTATCATTTTTCTTCTTTCAGATGAATAATCTTTTAATATTTCTTGCCTGGGAAATCTTCAGGGGACAAATTTCTTCAATTGCTATTTATCTGACGATGTTTTCATTTCCTCTTTACTCCAAAGTGCCTGTCTCAAGTTACACTTTTGTCAGCAAGTTGTTAAAGCATTCTCACCCCCATTTGGTCTTGTGGGTCATTTTAATTTTACCATTTTAGTAGATCGGAAGTGTAACAGTACATTCTTACAACTAAAAAAAAAAAATACACATTTCCACGATGACTAATAATAGTGAGCCATTTTCAGATGCTATTTAGTCATTTAAAAACATTCCTAGTTAAGTGAATGTTTCAGTCTTTCCCATGTTTTTATGGGGATGTTCCTTTTTTAATTACTAATTGTGTGTGTGTGTGTGTGTGTGTGCTATTTTCTTTTAGTCTATGGTTTGCTTTATTTTTTAAACATTGCCTTTAGTTGATGTCTAATTATACATCTTTCTTTACTTGTTATTGGTTTGTGTGCCTTGTCAAAGATTTTTGTGTATACATTCATTAGGGCTGTAGCTTTGTGATTTTCTTTTTTCTTTAATGTCATTGATTATCATATTCTGATGTTAGAGATCACCTCATATGATGATGCTAGAAAGAGTTTCCCTATTCTCTACTTTCCAAAAGGTTTTGCATAAGTCTTAGCCTATTTTTTATATATTTAAATATATGTATATTTGATATATATCAAATATACATATACTTTATAATATACTTCTATATTAATATCAATATGTATATTGATATATATTTGATTTATATATTATAAATATTTGTATATATATATATATCTATACTTTATAAACTCCACAAGTTGATCATATAGGTCTAAAGTTTCTCTGTGGACAAAGTTTTGTTAGCATATGTAACATATATATGGTTATTTGTGGTTTCTATTTCACCTTGTTTCTAAACTGGGTTTATCAAAGAGTTTCTGTATTTTATCTATGATTTCAAATTCATTAGCATAAAATTATTTATGAAACCTCTTATCTTTTAATGTTAGTAATATCCGTGGCAGTAACCCTCAATGTTTTTCTTCTTTACTGAACTACACTTAACCTACAATAATATATAAGTTTTTGGTGTACAACATAATGATTTAACATTTATATACATTATGATGTGATCACCACAATTAATCTAGTTACCTTCTGTCACTGTACAAATTTTCTATAGTTTTATAAACTATATATTCTATGCCATACATTGTATCTCTGTGTCTTATTTATTTTTATAACTGAAAGTTTGTACCTTTTAATCCCTTTTCCCCATTTTATCTCTCCCCTACCTCCCTCCCTTCTTGCAACCACCAGATTATTCTCTATATCTATGAGTCTGTTTCTGTTTTGTTTGTTCATTGTTTTGTTTTTCAAATTCCATATAGAAGTGAAAGCATACAGTATTTATCTTTCTCTCACTAATTTCACCTACATAATTCCATCTATGTTCATTCATGCTATTGTGAGGGCGAGATTTTATTTTTTTATGGCTGAGTAATATTTCATTATATATGTATATAACTTCTATATCCATTAATTTATCAATGCACACTTAGGTTGCTTCTATATTTTGGTTATTGTAAATAATGCTAAAATAAATATAGGCATGCATATATCTTTTCAAATTAGTATTTTCATTTTCTTTGGATAAATACCCAGAAGTGCAATTGCTGGGTTGTATTGTAGCTATATTTTTTATTTTGGGGGGAACCTCCATATTGTTTTCCATAGTGGCTTTACCATTCCCACCAAGAGTACACAAGGATTCTCTTCTCTGCATCTTCACCAACAATTGCAATTTTTTGTTTGTTTTGTTGTTTTTCTTTTTCTTTTCTTTTCAGATGTTAGCCATTCTGATAGGTGTGAGATAATATCTCATTATGTTGTGGAATTATTTTTCTTGTCGTGGTAATTTGTATTTCTCTCTTATCATCATTCTTGTTGGTGATTTTTCCTTTTTTTAAAATAGTCTTAAATAACTGATTTTTTACTTTAATTTTTTCCCATTCTGTTGATAAATCTTCATATCTTTATTTTGTTTCTTATTATTTGAGTTGTATCTTTTTTTCTAGTTTAAATTGAAATATTAGAAGACATATTAAACATCTTCATTTCTTGGGATCCCTGGGTGGCGCAGTGGTTTGGCGCTTGCCTTTGGCCCAGGGCGCGATCCTGGAGACCCGGGATCGAATCCCACATCAGGCTCCCGGTGCATGGAGCCTGCTTCTCCCTCTGCCTGTGTCTCTGCCTCTCTCTCTTTCTCTCTGTATGACTATCATAAATAAATAAAATTAAAAAAAAATTAAAAAAAATCTTCATTTCTAAATTAATTACTATATTAATTTCCTAGGACTGTTATAACAAAGTACCAATAATTGAGTGACTTTAAAACAATAGAAATTTATTCTTTCACTGTTCTGGGGGCTAAGAGCCTAAAAATCAGGAATTGGCGTGGATGCACTACTTCTAAAGTGTCTAAGAAATTATCTTGCCTTGCCTCTTAAAACTTTTGGTGTCCCTATGCATTCTTTGGCTTGTGGCAGAATAATTGTAGTTTCTGCATCTATCCTCACATGGCCATCTGCTCTGTGTGTGTCTCTATCTTCTTTCTACAAAGATTCCAGTCATATGAGATTAAAGGCCCAGCCTGCATGTGGGAGGTTAAGCAGAAATTTATGAAGAGAAAATTATCATCTTGTTTTTAGAGGAGGACTAAAATTTGATTAAGTAAAGGAGAAAGTTTTATGGGGACTTTGATCTTGAGAAGTTAAGGTAATCAATGAATGGTATCAGAGATAAATGACTGATTTTTGTTTGTAATTTGCAAACAATTCAGGGCTAAAAAAATACTCTGAACAATACGGTATTACTTTAAAAAATGGTTTTATGCATTATTCATCAGGTAACACAAACTTCATGAATAAGCACTTTCAACATAGATGTTATCATCACTTAATAGAGGAGAGAATTAAATGTCAGTAATATAAACATTTCTGTAAAAGTCTAGTGCACCTTACTTTAATTAGAACTAAGGTGTCCTTTTTCAGTTAAACTAGTGATAATATTATATATTAATTACACTAAATAAATATTTTGTAACATTTTGACAACTAATAAATTGAAATAAGAACTACATCAATTTTTGCATCAACATATTTCTATTAGGAGGCAAAAATTATTATTATTTTTAAAGATTTTTATTTATTTATTCATGAGAGAGAGAGAGAGAGAGAGGCAGAGACACAGGCAGAGGGAGAAGCAGGCTCCATGTAGGGAGAGCCTGACAGGGACTCGAACCCAGGTTTCTAGGATCATGTCCTGGGCTGAAGGCGGCACTAAATGGCTGGGCCACCAGGGCTGCCCAAGAAAGCAAAAACTATAAATACCAACAAATAAAGTGTGGTTATTTGTGAGGGGTAAAATTTTGAATGATTTAAAATCTACAAATGATTTTCAAATTTTGGCATATCTCTTGTCCAGTATTTCTTATGGTGAAAATATATTATCTACTTTCTTAAAGGAAATATAAATTAAGGAATAGTACCTCTATTACCAATTATCAATGAACATAAATTTCTTGATTTAGTTGGCCTTTTCTTCATATTGATTCCATTGATTACAATGCACATTTCAGCACAAATCATATGATAGATTTTGGGTTTTATTTTATCTGTACTCAGGGACAGGTATTTAAGTAATATTAATGAAGCTTAAAATGTGGAAATCAATATCTAATAATATTAAATTTCTTTATTACTAATTTATACTGAAATTGTGATTTAAAGTGAGCAAAAAAATGCCACAAGTTCATTATAGATCATTTCCCATCGTTTAATTATGCTCATCAGAGACATGAAAATTATTTGTGATGAATCTCAATAACCAGTAGTTAGATTACACCAAATGTATTCCACAAAAATAGGCTTTTGTGATATTGGAACCTTAGACGGGAAACCACTGTAGAGTCTACTCTCAAAGTTCATCATAGTGTATAAACCAACTTGCTACTGATGAAAGCCAAAACACAATTTGTTCATTTCATAACTCTAGATGTACATCTTTGTAACTGAAAAATGGCGTTGGATGAAAGATTAAGTAGGTATATACTCCCTTGGGATTCTGATCTGGAGCTGGCATTTCTTTCTAGACCCCCCACACAATGTAAAGATATAGATTTAATAAACAAACCATTTCTGATCTCAGCAAGGAACTTAGCAGGGATTTTGAAAGTCAAACACACAGGAGCCATGCTTGACTGTGGTGGTAAAAGTAACATCTGCCTGGGAATTTTAAACAACAGGCTTTTTAAATCACTTTTAGAGCCACAGTAGGAGATGTGACAACCATAAGCAATACCTCAAGCAGACCAGGACTATGAAAGCTGGAAGAAGTCAACTGCACTCAAATACTGAAATAATCCCTATCAGGGGGAAACAAGCGGAATGAGTTAAAGTTCCTGTTTATTTCTGCCTACCCATGCTTTTCTGTACCCTTTCGAGTCTTCATTAATGAATGTAAACTGACTTGAAAGAAAGAGAATAATTAACATTGAAAAAGGTTAACTTTATACTGAAGTTACAGTAGTAACTTATTTCAAAGTCAAATTTAATTCCTACGGCAGTAATTTTACATAAGATATGTAGGATATCAAGAAATATATACCAATTAGTGCTGGCCTGGAAAATAATAAGGTTGTAAAAAGGAATCTTGCAATGGGATAACAACAGAATTCTGGAAAACCAGGGTGAAAATATAACACACAAAGTACCTTAGGTCTCTGGAACTCATTTAAATGCATCGTGCCTTCTCATTATACCTGAAAAACTTGTGAAGATCTCATATGTATTTTTACTTTATGTGCTATGTTGTACCAAATGTGTTATTGGGTGATTCACTTGATTAAATACAGCAATTAAAGCTTAAGGCATGGTGCAGACTCCAAAGAATAAAATAGTACTCTAGTTTATCTTATACATATCAATAAAAAGAAAGAAAATCTTCTTTTATGTTGATATAAATAAACTATATGTTCAGATCTTAAACACTGCATCACATTTCTATTTATTAAAAATCATAGGGATGCCTGGGTGGCTCAGTCAGTTGAGCATGGACTCTTGATTTTTGCTTAGGTCATGATCTCAGGGTCTTGAGATGGAGCCTGGCTTCAGGCTCTGTGCTCTATGGAGTCAGCTTGAAATTTTCTCCCTCTACCCCTCCCTCCATTCTCTCTTTCTCTTTCCTCCTCTCATTTATTAAGATAAATAAATAAATCTTTTAAAAAATCATAGAGCAGTGAATGAAAAATGAAGAATATTTCAGAGACTGAAGAGAGAGGAATAAAGGGGAAACTGCTCCACAGTAAATAAAAAAAATGTATAGTTAATGTATGCATTCCTTTTATCCTGTCTCTTGTAAGATATTGAATAATAACTCACACCCTCAATGGTATCTCATTAACTCTTGCCAAAAATGACCCATGCAATGACATAAAAATAAATGTTAAAAATATTTTATAGGGAATAAAACACTACAGAGCTAACTGTAAGGCTATAGTTAAAAGACAATAGATGTATAATAGATGATAATTTAATAGATGATAATTAATAGATAACTTATTTGAAAACTCTATGATCATTCACCTGAGAAAAGTAAAACATAGGGACAAAGTTTCACCGCAAATGGTCAAGAATTGTTCCCTTCCGAGAAATGTTTTGAAGTGTTTTTCTCTGTTACCTGTGCAAGTGTGTAGGAACACAATTCCCCAATTACCTAAATGTAATGCCTTTAATTCATTTGCATTCTAATGAGAGTCAACTTAGTGCAAAACAGTCTAATGAATAGGCTAATAGCTTACTGAAAATTATTACTTTAGACTGAAGGACTACCTAAGACCAAGGAACACAACCAGGAAGTGATTATGTGGTAGTTAGGACTGGAACTAATTTGGATAGTTGTGACACCAAATTCAGTGATATTTCTGCCATATAACATGGCAATTTAGCCACTAAAATGAAAATTATTAAATTACTTTAATGTAACTATGTGAAAATTTCGAAAAGAATGACCTGATTACAAGATCAATGGAAATATATTTTATATTTTCTTCTCCATGATATTTATGGAGATCAGCTTATTGATACATTGCTAAATCACTAAGGAATACATGTAATTGTTTTATTCCTAGAGAAAAATCAACTGAAATTAAAACAGATCAACTTGAGGAAATATGAAATTTCCACTCCTATCAATTTTTAGAAGAATTCTTAAATTTCAAATTTTCCAGCTGTATATAAAATCAGAATCATTTTGTGTCTATCCAGTAACTATATAGCTATGTATTTTCATATTCAACAGACGACTCTTTCTTACAAAATTCTGATAAAATAAAATCCAGATACAATGAAACTGAATACTCACTTATTTTCATGTACTCTGAGTTTGTTAGAGATGCCTTTAGATTAGGTTAATATCGTTTCAGAGAAATTAGCTTTGCTGTTGTACTTACGTTATCCTCTAAAGATTACAGCGTTTTATAAAACATGATTGATTTAAAAATTGATTAGGTAGAAAAAGGTGAGGAAGAACTACAACTTGTGAATCATTTCATGATTGTAAATATACCATGCCGACTTTACAAAGTACTAAAAAGTTGTAAAGGGTATTTATTTGAAAATATTTTCTTCTGGAATATAAAACATAAACATGAAACAATAGTTGTCCTTGCTTCTGCTAGTCTGAAAAATTTCAAAGTTATTTGAAGCATATCTAACTGTCTGAGAATGCAGGAATCATAACATGATTCTGGGTACCTTTTAACCACATCTAGTGATGTAAGATTTGGCAACAAATAACACCTGCATTTTTACAGAATACAAATACATTCATACATTTTTCTTCCACGCTCTCTCTCTCCCCCTCTCTTTCTTCCTCGCTTCTCTATATCTGAAGTGTGTGTACATCTAAAGGAATCGATGATTTCTAATAGAAACAGACATACACTAATCATTTCCATTACATGCTGATTCTTTCAAAAATGAAATAAGCTATCAAAACTCTAGAACGACAACAATGATAATTCAGATAAAAGTGAAAGAATGTGAAATGTGTTACTGGATAGCTTCTCCTAAATAACCATCTGCATAATCACCTATTTAACAAATATTCATAAAAACCTATAAAGAGAAAACTGCTGACTACCAATGCAGGTTTATAAATAACATTCTTTTATAGACTGGAAAGGAAGGAAAAATGATGCAAATAACAATTTATTTCAGAAAAAATAATCTTTGTTGTCTTCATCTAAAGATTATTTAATTTTAAAAAACTTAATTTAAGATGTTTTAAGACATTATTTAGGCCGTACATAAAATACCTGACTATTTGACAATCAAAAATAGAATGTTGGTCAAAATTAGTATTTTTAAGAAATTCTTATGAATTTTTCTTTTATTCAAAAGAATTTCCATACATATATTGAATATACAAAACAGTAAATGGTTGCTAATTTATCAGAGAAAATACAATGATGTCCACTGTATTCACACTGTATATTTACATCTTACCCTGTTTTTTCCTTTAGTAGGACCTTATAGTTTCTTGAAATTTACATTATATCAGAAGCATTAATTTTAAAGATATAGAATCATAT
Organism: Vulpes lagopus; assembly: GCF_018345385.1. Taxonomy (NCBI): domain Eukaryota; kingdom Metazoa; phylum Chordata; class Mammalia; order Carnivora; family Canidae; genus Vulpes; species Vulpes lagopus. The sequence continues at coordinate 119,682,336 of NC_054829.1, read as the reverse complement.
CCACCATGAAGAAGTGAGAAGAGGGTGCAATGGTTTACTAAATTCTAAGAAGGAGTGGAATTATTTTGAATTTTGAAATGGACCAAATTTGGATGGCAAAATAATATTATGTAAAAGACATGGCATATATCTAATAACTCATGAATATTTGTTAACATTTTTCAAAATGACAGTATATGTTCTCATTCATTTGGGGAATATAAATAATAGTGAAAGGGAATATAAAGGAAGGGAAAAGAAATGTTGGGAAATATCAGGAAGGGAGACAGAACATAAAGACTCCTAACTCGGGGAAACGAACTAGGGGTGGTGGAAGGGGAGGAGGGCGGGTGTTGGAGGGGAATGGGTGACGGGCACTGAGGTGGACACTTGACGGGATGAGCACTGGGTGTTTTTCTGTATGTTGGTAAATTGAACACCAATAAAAATTAATTAAAAAAATGATCTTGAAAGTAATATTAACACCTTATCCATATATTGCCTGTGAGGATCAAGACAGTATAGTCTTTGTGGCCAGGAGATCACAATAGTGTTAAAATTATTTTCAGTTTATTTTTATTTTATTATTATTATTTTAAATATATTTTCAGTTTACATTTTACTTGTAGACTCTGGCATATGATAGAGTGATGTGGAGAAGATAGCCCTTAGAAAAGATCACTTTAAATAAAATAAATTTGAAAGAAAAAGTTGCCAGACCAAAAACTCACAACAACGGATAAAATTGAATGCCATAGATCATTTTTATTCAAATAACTGCCAAAGATAGATTTGTTGAGAATGATAAAAGAAAACACAGGGCTTGGGGTATTAAAAGTTGTAAGAACTTTGAGGATGAGCCAGAATTAGTGGTCAAATACACCCCAACTTCATGTATAGCCCTTTTGGACTTGATGTATTGCCGTACAAATCTAGAAACATTGCAGTAAATAATTAAAGTTCACTACATGTAACTTTTTCATATCTTTAATTTGAATGATTACAAACATAAAAATCTAGATATATTTTAATTTGTTATTGGTTTAAGTAATGCTTTTTAAATTTGCATCACATTTTTATTTTAATTCCAAACTCTTTTTTGAAAGCATTATTTTTTATAGCTGCTACTTGGGTGGTGTATGCTTATATGATCATTTCCATGTGCAAATATTATATAACATCAAAGACCATGAATTTATGAGCTTTAACTTTCTGCCAAAGTTTGGTGAAAATTTCCAATTAGAGATTAAGTCGGCAACCCCCCAAATACTTTCATTATTATTATTATATAAGTTTCAGGTGTACAGCTTTATAATTCACCATCTGTAAACATTACCTAAGTGATGACTATCACAGTTCTAGCTGCCATCAATCACCATACAGTTGACTTCCTTCACCCTTTGTGACCACCCCCTAAACTCCTTTCCCTCTGTTAACCACTAGTCTATTCTCTGTATCCATGAGTTTGTTTTGCTTAATTTTGTTTGTTTTGTTTTAGACTTCTATATATGACTGAAATTAGTGGTATTTGTTTTTATCCTCCTGATTTACTGTGCTCAGGATAATACCCTCAGGGTCCATCGATGTTGCAAATAGCAAGATTTTTTTATGGCTGAGTAGTATTCCATTGTATAAATATACTAGTTCTTTCATCCATTTTTATACTGGACATTTAGGTTGTTTCCATATCTTAGCTACTGTAAATTATGCTGCAATAAACATAAGGATCTATATGTCTTTTTTTTAATTTTTATTTATTTATGATAGTCACAGAGAGAGAGAGAGAGGCAGAGACACAGGCGGAGGGAGAAGCAGGCTCCATGCACCGGGAGCCTGATGTGGGACTCGATCCCGGATCTCCAGGATCGCGCCCTGGGCCAAAGGCAGGCGCCAATCCGCTGCGCCACCCAGGGATCCCTATATGTCTTTTTGAATACTGTTTTGTATTTCTAAGATAGGTAACCAAAAATTGAATAGCTGGGTTATTTGGTAATTCTAGTTCTAATTTTTTGAGGAATGTCCATACTATTTTCCATAGGGCTGTACCAATTTACAATCCTACCAACAGTGTATGGAAGTTCTCTTTTTTCCACATTGTCTGAAACACTTATTATTTCTTGTCTTTCTGGTGACAACATTTCTGGTGTTAGGTGATATCTCGTTATGGTTTTGATTTGCATTTTCCTAATAATTAGTGATGTTGAGCATCTTTTCATTTGCCTATTAGCCCTCTTTAGGTGTTCTTTGGATAAATATTTATTCTGATCCTGTTCCCATTTTTCAATTGAGTTCTTTTCCTTTTTGTTGTTGAGTTGCATGAGTTCTTTATATATTTTGGATATTAAGCCCTTATTAGGTATATGGTCTGTAAATATCTCCTCCCCTTTAGTAGGTTGTCTTTTCATTGATGACAGTTTCCTTAGCTGTGCAGGAGCTTTTTAGTTTGATGTAGTTCTGTTCATTTATTTTTACTTTTGTTCCCCTTGTCTTTGGAGTCAAATCTACACACACCTATCACTAAGACCAATGTCAGGGAGTTTACTGCTTATGCTTTCTTCCAGGATTTTATGGTTTTGGGTTTCACATTATGTTCAAGTCTTTAATTTATTTTGTTTATTTTTGTGTATGGTGTAAGATAGTGGCCTAGTTTTATTCTTTGGCATGTGGCTGTCCAATTTCTAACATCAGTTATTGAAAAGTCTATCTTTCCTCATTGTTTGCTCTTGGCTCCTTTGTCATGGATTAATTATCTCTATAGGTGTGGATTTATCTCTGGGCTTTCAGTTATGTTCTTTTGATCTGTGGGACTTTTTTTTTTTTTTTTTATCAGTACCATTCTGTCTTGATGGCTATAGTTTGCTATAGTTTGGCTTGAAATCAGGGAGCATGATACCCCTAGCCTTATTATTCTGTCTGAATATGACTTTGGCTATTTTGGATCTTTTGTGGTTCCATATAAATATTGGAATTATTTGTTCTAGTTCTGTGAAGTATGCCATTGGAATGTTGGCAGGTATTACATTGGATATATAGATTGCTTTGTCTATTATGGTTATTTTCACAATATTAATTCTTCCAGTCATTGGGCATGGAATAGCTTTCCACTTATTTGTATCATCTTCAATTTCTTTCATCAGATTCTTAAAGTGTGCAGTATATAGGTCTTTCACCTCCTTGGTTAAATTTGATCCTAGCTTTTATTCTTTTTAATACAATATATTGATTATTCTACACTTTAATCTGTTGTGTCCATGTTCACATATTAACATTTAAAATTATCCTGAGTTTCTATTTGACATAGTCACAATGAGATAAGGATAAGAATTAACCCAGATAGATTTATGGAGAGCCAGTTTTGAACTAAAGCCAGGAATGTGCCAAAAGGTGAAATTTCTGGCTGGGAATCAAAGGCTTAGTGGGTTTGGAAACCAGTAATGAGGTTTGGGAGTTAGGCTATCAATTTGACCAATTTATTTAAAGTATAATTAATGAGACTATTTTAAAACTTGGGAATACAAAAAGATAATGTGAGTGACCTTTGCCTTTGAATAACTTCCTATCTAAATGTGAGCTGAACTTTCAAGGATGACAAAGTGTAGCAGGTGGACACAGGGATGAAAAAAAAATGCAATCTGCTGCCAAAATCCACCACCTTCCCAATTTATCCCCACTGCACTGTTCAGCATCAGTTGGCTCTGTTAAAATTATCTTAATTTAGAAAAGAGTAGAAACAAAAAAAAAATAGTGTTCTTGAAGCATTAGAGTGAAGGAAAAAAGAGAGGAGAGAGAGAGGATAAGGATAACAACAACAACAAAGACAAATGATTTTATTTAGTAGAATTGCCCTGGGAAAATTTCAGGAAAAAAAAAAAAAACACAAAACCTCTCCAGGATCCCACAGTGAGCAATATATGAATTATTTTAAAGAGCTCAAAAAGTGAGATGATTAATGAAAGAAATAGAATTACTTTCTCTAAGAGGATTAAAAATTGGTGACCAGAACTTGGGGAAAATTTATGGTAAAATTAATCATTTCTAAAAGTAATGCCACTTCAGATAGAAAAAAATAGATTCTGTTGAAAAAACTTGGGGCATGGATAAGAAATGTCATGTTAGATGCAGTTAATAAACCTAAGAAATAAAAAGCATGATGATGATAGATATAAAAGTTAAAAAAAAAAAAAGTTAAAGGAAATCTAATCTATATAATTGGCAATTCTAAATAAGGAACAGAGATTTGAAAAAAAAAACAATTAAGCTATAGAAAGAATTGCTTTCTTAAAGAATGGAATGTATAAATCAGAATATATACTTTGTAATGGGAAACATCTAACAAATAATATTCACATATTAATATCTTGGTAAATATTATGAATTTAAGGCACAATCAATAAGAAAATCTTTAAGATGTAAAAACATCAAAGAAGAAGGAAATAAGGCTGACTTCAGACTTCACAGAGCTTTGTTCACTGACAGAAGAAAGTGCTATTATGTCTTTAAGTTTTGGAGAAGAAATATAAGTGTTTTATGTTCTCAAGCATGTGAAAACTTATAGATTGCAGCCCAACAAGTTAGTTTTTGGAAAACATTTAAGAATTATTTAGCCCATGAAAAAATGAATAAAAATTAAGAATTCAGGAATAGAAAAGTAAAGGGAATTTTTTTGTTTGTTTTTCATTGTTTTTTTTTTTTTCAGATGGTGAACACAGAATACCACTAAAGATTCAACAATGGAGGTAATTATTAAAATAATCTGAAAATGTTAAAAATCTTCTGAAAAACGAGAAATTCAAAATAAAGATAATAAGTAAAGTTAGGTTAAAATATAGGTGTTCAAGGGGATCCCTGGGTGGCACAGCGGTTTGGCACCTGCCTTTGGCCCAGGGTGCGATCCTGGAGACCCGGGATCGAATCCCACATCGGGCTCCCGGTGCATGGAGCCTGCTTCTCCCTCTGCCTGTGTCTCTGCCTCTCTCTCTCTCTCTCTCTCTGTGACTATCCTAAAATAAATAAATAAAAATTTTAAAAATGACTTTAAAAAAATATATATATAGGTGTTCAAATTTTCCCTTTTCCTAGTGAAGCATCATTGTTTATTAGCTAAAATGAATAATTTAGGAAATATAAGTTTTAACTCTACAATTGATAGCTGTGAAGAATAGAGATTATAGTGTGTAGCTTCTAAAATCAGATATTAACAAAAGAAACAGCTTCCAGCAAAAGTTAGAAAACAAACAATAATAAAATATCAAGTGTAACTTAATAAGGTGACAAAACTAGAAACAATAATATGTATATTGCATTTTAATACAGTAAAGTTAAACATATGTCTTAAAATGATGTGTAATAAACCTAAAATAGTTAAGATGCAATTATAAAAGCTTGGTTTTGGGAATGTGGATGTTCAGTGCAAAAAAGACTTTTCTGTATGCTTGATAATTTTCATAGTAAGATATTTAGAAAATGTACTTCATCTATTAAAGAACAAAAAATCCTAGTTAGATGAACTATTGTAAACATTTGGGGAAAAATAGAAGATGAGAAAAAAAAAAAACATGAGGAATTAAAAAAACAGTAAGACCTTTTCATACATGGTACAGAACACAGAAGCCATACAAAAGGTTTGAAGAATTGCTACTTTAATTAAAACAACAATACACATGGAAAAGTAATGATAAATCCATTTTTTTTAAAAGTGAAATTGACAAAACATGACAAATCACTAATATGGCTATGCAATATTATCTTAAAAATCAATAAGAAGAAAGACAACTCCAGAATCAATCATCAAAAGAACAGACATTTCATAACAAAGCACATAAACATGTCTATAAGCAGAAGTTTTTAGTCTCACTCAAAAATAAAGAATTACAAATAGAAGTCCAGTTAGAGACTTTTTCTTCCATATCAGGTTAGTAAAGATTAAGAAGTGTGATGATGTCTGTTTTTGGCAAAGGCAAAGAGCAATAGGCAGTGTCATACATCGTTGACAGAGTGTAAAGAGTTGTACTGACTTTGGCAGGAAACTTGGCAGGATCTGCTCAATATAAACTTGTGTAAGTTCTTAGACCCAGAAATTCCACTTCTAGGAGTTTACATTAGGAAAATATTAACACAATGTGTAAAGATCGGCAAAGGTATTTGTTGTAGCACTGTTTATAATAGCCAATTAGGACAATTTAATTTTCTACCAAAAGAAGATAGGTTAAATATATTGAACCTAAATAATATGCATTTAGGTTAAATATATTGAACCTAAATAATATGCAGTTAGAAAAATACTGAATCAGATGTAATGTAGTAATATCCATAGAAGATTATAAAGGGAAAAATAAAACACTGAACAGAACAATCCAGATGGACAAAATGTGGCCCTGGTTTTGCAAAATCCTAGAATATTCATAAAATAGCCCAGGAAGGATATACAAAAATTATGTTAAGAATGGACTTTGGACATTAAAAGAGATGAAATTTTACTTTTTACTATATATCCTTGAGTTGGATCCAGACCTATGTTTGTTTACTCTTAAAATAAATTTTCCCAGATACTTTGGTATATTGATTAAGATCAGTAGCATCTGTCAATACCATTGAGTAGAGTACAGAGAAGATTTAGAAATCTTCCATATGTTGACAAGGTAGGCTTACAAGAAAAATTCTGTACCAGGTCATCAATAGTTGTCTGTAATAAGCAACCATTCTGAGAATGGGAACGTGGTAATCTAATCAGATTTCAAAGAACAAGAAAGGCAAAAATGAGTATGTCAGGACATCGAGTGGCTGGCCCAGTCAGAGAGCCAAAAACAACTGCGCAGAAATAAGTCTAGTGAAAGAACATTGTTCTACTTTCTGATGGTTATACACAGAACCAGCTTGCTTTCTGGGTAGTAAAATAACTTTGTTAGTGTAGGCAAGAGATAATTATATTTAAGGGAACTGTGTCAGTGGGTATGTTCTCATATCACTAATTCTAATCATATTTGAGGCAGAAGTAGGATATTATAATTTTACAGAGATCAAAAATATTTAGGACACAGTCCTTCAACCTGAGATACTGGTTAATATAAAATCTTTGACAGCCTCTTTTTCAGTTCAATCCTCAAATGAGTCAAACTTTTACCTAACAATTGCAGTAAGGATCTTACTGCTCTCTACCAAGTGACTTATTGCCTCACTGTGTTTTTGTGCTGCTGAAGCAAGCACATTGCCTTGCTGTGACTTACCCACACTCAGCTCTATAAATATAACCATCTGGTAAGTTTAATCATTGTTGAGAATAGGCATGAAAGTGTATTATTAACTATAATATCTCTTCATTAAGCCAGAATGGTATGTTTTTACACATAAAACAAACTTGCTTTGATAAACACTTTGGTAGGATGTGTCATCAAAATGGAAATTTATGTCTATATTCTGTTTCCACAAATTTAAGTCATCAAATGTGTTGGCCAAGTCAGATTTCATATCCTTTTTGAGCAACTCTGTATGGATCCAGCAGGTAAAAACATCACATCAAAACCTAGCAGAATATCTAAAAGATGTCCAACCACATATGAGCCATCATGAGGAAGAATTAGAACCTTGACCACAATTTGGATTTCATACTGGAGGAAAAAAAAAGCAATCATATAAAATACTGTTAAAATGTAAGAAAAAAAATTAGCATTGTGAAGCAGGCCTGAGGCCAAAGCTGAGGAGTTTAAAAGAAAATGATTTCAAATTCTGTATAAAATGGAAACATCTCCTACCCCAACCCTGGTCTACACCCTACCTGTTTCCCATCAATGAGAGTTCTTATGCAAACCTAGGAAAGATGGGTACATGATAAATTGGTGAAACTTTGTCTCTAATGATTCCAATTCCTTTTAGATGGACACTCCTTTGGAAAAGCTGGACAGTAGGAAAGAAAGAATTTTCTCTCTTTTTTGAGGAGAGAGCAACAGAAGTGGTTGGGGCCCTAGTTCTGGATAGCTATGCTTGAGAATGCACAAATGCCCCCAGATGTGGGAGATAAATTTTGATTAGTGACTTATTCCCCAGCACAAGGCTTGAGTAAGCATTTTTTCACTTTGAAAAGGAAAAGGAAAAAAAAAAAAAGAGAGAAAGAGAACAGAAGAAAGAGAGGAGACTAAGGAGCACACAACGACCAGCCAGATGCGTAAACAGTATCTCTCTAATTAAGTCATAAAACCATGACTGTCCAGTCAGAGCTCCCAGAAAGACAAAAACAAGGAGGTACTGTTGTTAGGTAGAAGCTATTAGCTATCAGACCAAAGCTAATGGGCTTGATATTCAGGTTTTATTCTTATGATAGAAAAAAATCACTTCAGCATGATAGTATAATATTGTCTACATTTTCATCAAACAAATGATCCAATTTCCTCTGATAAGGGTATGTTATTCCTGATACTTAATTCAATTTTATTTTTTTACATGAATAGGACTACTTTGAGGAATTTTTCTTTTAATATTAGATGGCATAGTAATGTCAAAGTATTTATCCTTATTTGCATAGATAGCTGATCACGTTTATTTATTTATTTGAGAAAGAGAGAGAGAGAGTGCAGTACAGAGCCTGACACAGGGCTGAATCTCAGGACCCTGAGCTCATGACTTGAGCCAAAATCAAGAGTTGGATGCTCAACTGACTGAGCCACCCAGGCATCCCTGATCACATTTAAATCACAAAGATAAAGGCTATCCATTTCACATTAGGGAAATCAAATAGACAAAAAAAAAAAAATGTATTTACTCCATATACACATACTTCTTAGAATTTAGTAAATAATCTTACTTATATAATCTACTCTTATTCTTTGTCTTTTCTGGAATTCCATTGCTTCTAGAAGAATTTAGTATTAGTTTTGCATTCAGCTCTTGATATTTGTGTTTATCTACCCATTAAATTTTGCAATTTCAGGTGGTCTGGGTTCATGTTTATTATACTATTATATCACAGTGGATTTGGCCTAGATTTTCACATACTTACATACCTTTAGCCTCCATTACCATTAATAATTTACCATTCCCTGATGTAAAAAAGATGTTAGGTTCAAAGCCAACAGCCAAGAAAGAATTCTTCAGATTTCTTTTGTGCAAAAAGGTGGTTTTATTAAAGCAGAAGGACAGGACTGTGGGCAGAAAGAGCTGCACTGGGCTCAAGAGGAGTGGCCCATTATATACTTTCAAGTTGGGAGGTGGTTAGAGATAGTGTCATCCTCCCAAGTATGTTGGAAACAAGGTTTCTAGGAGCCTGAGGGGGTTAGCTGCTGTTTAGAAAGGTCATGTATTACTGTTTATTTAAAACTCAGTCATGAGACCCTTTAGATATATATCAGTGGGTCATGTGCTTGGAAGATGATTGCCAACATGCATATTGGGGGGTAGAGATAAAGAAAGTTTCCAAAGGAATTTTTATATGTTAAAGTAGACTTACAAGATCCTGGGGGTCGGGCTAAGATTGCCTTTTGCCCTTAGCAAAGTATCAACATTGAAGCAATTGAGTCCCTAGAGGAATGTCATTCTGCCTATTTCAAGGACTTGTCAAGGACTGTAAGTAGTAGGAAATTTAATTTTTCTTATGTCTTTGTTTCCCACATCAGTCCACAAAGTGGAATCTATGAAATCCTTTGGGCCAATAGGATCTGGTGATCCTATTAGTGGAAGTTCCCTAGATATAGCAAAAGCATTTTCTAAAAATCTAGTTCCCTCCCTCACCCTGGACAACAGGTTGCCTGTCTGAGGAAGGCCTGTGAAAAGTATCCACAGGTTTCCTTCCAAGATCTCTACAAGGTCTCTTCCAGTGACTGACCAGGAAATAAACGTACTTTGCATTATTCTATAATGGCACCTTATTTGGATTGCTTTTCCAAACCATTAGTCTAAATTACTTTTACTGAGCTCCATAGTTTACTGATTGTGGGAAGCAATGGACTGTGAAGCAGGAATTGCTAGGGGGCTCTTTTCCTAATAGAACTTTTTTTTTTTTTTTTGGTTATTGTTTTTGTTTTAACAGCATCTTGGAAACGAGTTCATTTATACAAGCAGTAAATAAGGCAAGATGAATGACATTTCAGCATGTAAAACGCAGGCTCTTCCCCAGAAGAATGTAGATAATGGCATGTGCTTTAATTTAAACAGACTGAATTGTGTTGAGGATCAGTGACATAAAGCAAAGTACTTAGAGACAAGGAGCAGAAGGCTGATGAAGAGGCACCCTTTTCCCTTTCATGGTAATGTTAAATAAGGAAACCAGTGAAACCGTACCATGGGCAATGCTTTGGACCAGTGGCAGGAGAGAATTAAACATTTGTCTTGAACCTTTAGAACGAACTGTGATGGTCCAAGAGATAGCTGGAACAACTCCATAACCATTTTAAGGATATATCATGATAAAGAGAGACTGTTTGAAGAATCCAGAGTATTTTTCATTCATAAGATTTAGAAAAAAAAAGATTTTCCATTTTATTAATAATTCAAGTAAACAAAATAAGGATCACATATAATTTCAGAAAATACTTAGAGCATATTTGCAATGATAATCCCTATATTCCAGGTTATATGATACAATAATTGCTGATGAGAGTGTAGTAGCTTATTAGACATCAGTAAGTAATTCAGGTAGATTCATAGAGGGAGTTAGTATGTAAGAAGATCTGGTTGTTTAAAGATTGAGAATTTTCATATAATCTGTGATCCTTATTATATTAAACTCAGAGAGAACAACAGCAACTAAATATGGAAGACTTTGACAGGTACACAGTTTAAAATTTATAATGAGAAACACAGGGTTTAAATAGACTAGACCTGCTCCATCCAACATAGAGGCCGGTGGCCATACAAATCTATTGAGCACTTGAAATGTGGCTAGTCCAAACTGAGATGTGCCATAAGTGAAAAATGCTCAGTGGATTTCAAGATTTATTCAAAGTATAATCATTAATTGATTACTAAGTAAAATTAATTTTATATATTGGGGTAAATTATATAATTACAGGTTGATTCTTACCTGTTTCATTTTCTTTTTTTCAAAATGGCATTTAGGAAATTTAAAATCACACGTTATATTTTTATTGGGCAGTCTAGTCTAGACAATTCTATGAATTTTACTAGCGCAGCCCTTCCACTTAGAAACTAAGTTGCTCGGTAATTTTAAACAAGGCAAAGACAGTTATATATTTGAAATATTTACTGGTTTTGGTCTGTTTATCTAATACATCTATCTCTCTATTAGGGATATACTTGCCAAGTATGTGAGTTTGCTAGTAGGGTGACTCTCTTTTCTGGAATGTGCTGAATAAATGTTGCCAGCCTTTGTTCTAAGAGCCATTCTATCTTTACCCTTCTATGTGGGCAATTCTCTTTTGCTGACTTCTTTGATTTAATATCAGTTTCACAATAATCAGATGTCTATGGATGCTGACACAGTCACCTACAGAGAAGTGATAAAAAAAAAAATGAGGAGGCACATGTGGAAACTGGTAAACTGCTGTGAACAAGAGAATTTATTTTCTACCCCCCAAAATGTGGAGGCAGTCACATAGATGCTATATTTTTCTAATAGGTACATGGTGGAGGAATGCAAAAAAATGCTGTCAAAGTATTGTCAGCTTTTTTGTTTTTAATAGATGTGTGTTGGCTAACTCTCACGATCTCTCCCTTCATACCTCCTTCTGACACCACAGTTCATTTTTCACTATTCTCCAGCCATATTCTGGACTGTTGATATATACAGACTTCAACACTAGAGTTGAAATGGAAAGCAGCAAAAAGAGAAGAAGGGAGAAGCACAGGTATTAGAGTATTTATTTCCTACATTCATAGTCCTCCCTCCAAGGAAGGAGGTATTTAACCATGATCCTACAATTTCTTCCATGACTGCAGGGCTTCTAGAATTACATTTCATTTTCTAGTTTCAAGTAGAATGACCATGCATTGAAATTTACCTAGAAAAATCCTAGTTGTGCTCCTTGTAGACCAATTAAGGCCTTAATCATTTTTAGTATCACCTTTCACTATCAAATGTGCTCCTATTTGATGACAAATTATATGATCGTCTTTTTTTTTAAGATTTTATTTATTTATTCATGAAAGACACACAGAGGTTGGTGGGCAGAACATAGGCAGAGGGAGAAACAGGCTCCAGGCAGGGAGCCCAATGTGGGACTCGATCCCAGGACTCCCAGGATCACAGCCTGGACTGAAGGCAGGCACCAAACTGCAGAGCCCCAGGCATCCCTTATATGGTCATCTTACTCGTTTCTTTATAGTAGGCTTCCTACATCTCCAGTTTAACTAATCACTTCCTTGTTCCCAATTTCAAGACTCTGGACACGCTGACATCTTTTCTTTCCTTCTTGAAACAAGGAAGGTAGTTCTTCCTAGAATCAAGAAAATTCTCCAAAGTCAGGGCAGGGGATGTATCTTTGGATTTCTAGCCTTGCAGAATTCTAACATTCTTATAAACCAGTGACTATTTGGTTTTTCTAAACATTTCCATTTCTGAATGGAATATTTTAATGTAGCTATCCCTTCCTGCCACTGAACTTACCTTTATTAGGTGCACATATATGTGTTGGTGGAGGGAAGAATTAGATAACATGGATTTTAGTTTGCAAATCACTAAGGGAGCCTCCTTTGGAGCTAATGGGGAATATAGTACTTTATCTGCAAATCCCAAATTTCAGTCAGAGATACCATCTGTATGTATCATTGTGTGTTCTCCCCTGTAGAGGGAGTGCCTGTGTTCACACGTGGAAGGAGAGTGAACATGGAGGTTTATGCAACCACAGAGGGGATCATGGCAGACCACTAGTTGCATATGCCAAATCATTTTTCCCTTGTTCCATGGCAATAGAGTTTTAGCTGGCAGCCATGTACCCTTCCTTGCAGCTAGGTAGAGCCATATGGCTAAGTTCTTACCCGCAGAATGTGAACAGATGTGTTATCTACTGTTTTTAGGATCTAGGTTTAAACATCATACACATATGCTCAGTCATGCTCTTTTCCTTCCCTGCCCTTTGGAATACAGAACCTGGCAGAGACACAGTGATACGAATTTGACAATTTAAAAAAAAAATAATGCTCCCAACATATGTTGGAGCAAAACAGAAGGAGCTGATGTCCCTAAAACAATCCATTAGAGTAGAGTTACTGCACCACTGTATACTGAAAGGACTAAATATAAAAGAGAATCAATTTCTATTTCTCTTTACTGAATTATGGAGGTGTCTTGCTATTTGGCAAACGCAAGACTCAAATATCCAGATTTTCAACTATGGTTGGTATAAACTGTAGGCTAGCAACAGGTGGACTACGTAGTAAGTGGCAGTTTCATTATGGACAGACCGTTTACATTTTTGAGGTTGTGAGTCACAACAGTGTTTTCTCAAGTAAATATCAATATGAATGGTTTTCCTCCATACATACAGAACATCTTCCATGTAAGCACTGAATTAGTAACATTGTCTATAACTGCTACTGTAGAGCTTTCTTTTTCTTAATTTTTATTTATTTATGATAGTCACACACACAGAGAGAGAGAGAGAGAGAGAGAGAGAGAGGCAGAGACATAGGCAGAGGGAGAAGCAGGCTCCATGCAGCGGGAGCCTGATGTGGGATTCAATCCTGGGTCTCCAGGATCGTGCCCTGGGCCAAGGCAGGCGCTAAACCGCTGTGCCACCCAGGGATCCCACTGTAGAACTTTCTTAATATTACTCAGTGTAAACCCAGAATTAAATTGCATTACTGCTGTATGAAAAATGATGTAAGTCACATATTTGTATAGACAAAATCTTTTTTTAATTTATTTTTTATTGGTGTTCAATTTACCAACATTTACAGAATAATCCCCAGTGCCCATCACCCATTCACTCCCACCCCCTGCCCTCCTCCCCTTCTACCACCCCTAGTTCGTTTCCCAGAGTTAGGAGTCTTTATGTTCTGTCTCCCTGTCTGATATTTCCCACACATTTCTTCTCCTTTCCCTTATATTCCCTTTCACTATTATTTATATTCCCCAAATGAATGAGACCATATAATGTTTGTCCTTCTCCGATTGACTTACTTCACTCAGCATAATACCCTCCAGTTCCATCCACGTTGAAGCAAATGGTGGGTATTTGTCGTTTCTAATGGCTCAGTAATATTCCATTGTATACATAAACCACATCTTCTTTATCCATTCATCTGTCGATGGACACTGAGGCTCCTTCCACAGTTTGGCTATTGTGGACATTGCTGCTATACACATCGGGGTGCAGTTGTCCCGGCATTTCATTGCATCTGAATTTTGGGGTAAATCCCCAACAGTGCAACTGCTGGGTCGTAGGGCAGGTCTATTTTTAACTCTTTGAGGAGCCTCCACACAGTTTTCCAGAGTGGCTGCACCAGTTCACATTCCCACCAACAGTGTAAGAGGGTTCCCTTTTCTCCGCATCCTCTCCAACATTTGTGGTTTCCTGCCTTGTTAATTTTCCCCATTCTCACTGGTGTGAGGTGGTATCTCATTGTGGTTTTGATTTGTATTTCCCTGATGGCAAGTGATGCAGAGCATTTTCTCATGTGCATGTTGGCCATGTCCATGTCTTCCTCTGTGAGATTTCTGTTCATGTCTTTCGCCCATTTCATGATTGGATTGTTTGTTTCTTTGGTGTTGAGTTTAATAAGTTCTTTATAGATCTTGGAAACTAGCCCTTTATCCGATACGACATTTGCAAATATCTTCTCCCATTCTGTAGGTTGTCTTTTAGTTTTGTTGACTGTATCCTTTGCTGTGCAAAAGCTTCTTATCTTGATGAAGTCCCAATAGTTCATTTTTGCTTTTGTTTCTTTTGCCTTTGTGGATGTATCTTGCAAGAAGTTACTGTGGTCGAGTTCAAAAAGGGTGTTGCCTGTGTTCTCCTCTAGGATTTTGATGGAATCTTGTCTCACATTTAGATCTTTCATCCATTTTGAGTTTATCATTGTGTATGGTGCAAGAGAGTGGTCTAGTTTCATTCTGCATGTGGATGTCCAATTTTCCCAGCACCATTTATTGAAGAGACTGTCTTTCTTCCAATGGATAGTCTTTCCTCCTTTATCGAATATTAGTTGACCATAAAGTTGAGGGTCCACTTCTGGGTTCTCTATTCTGTTCCATTGATCTATGTGTCTGTTTTTGTGCCAGTACCACACTGTCTTGATGACCACAGCTTTGTAGTACACCTGAAATCTGGCATTGTGATGCCCCCAGCTATGGTTTTCTTTTTTAAAATTCCCCTGGCTATTCGGGGTCTTTTCTGATTCCACACAAATCTTAAAATAATTTGTTCTAACTCTCTGAAGAAAGTCCATGGTATTTTGATAGGGATTGCATTAAACGTGTCAATTGCCCTGGGTAACATTGACATTTTCACAATATTAATTCTGCCAATCCATGAGCATGGAATATTTTTCCATCTCTTTGTGTCTTCCTCAATTTCTTTCAGAAGTGTTCTATAGTTTTTAGGGTATAAATCCTTTACCTCTTTGGTTAGGTTTATTCCTGGGTATCTTATGCTTTTGGGTGCAATTGTAAATGGGATTGACTCCTTAATTTCTCTCTCTTCAGTTTCATTTTTAGTGTATAGAAATGCCACTGAATTCCGGGCATTGATTTTGTATCCCGCCATGCTACCAAATTGCTGTATGAGTTCTAGCAATCTTAGGGTGGAGAATTTTGGGTTTTCTATGTAGAGTATCATGTCATCAGCAAAGAGGGAGAGTCTGACTTCTTCTTTGCCAATTTGAATGCCTTTAATGTCTTTTTGTTGTCTGACTGCTGAGGCTAGGACTTCCAGTACTATGTTGAATAGCAGTGGTGAGAGTGGACATCCCTGTCTTGTTCCTGATCTTAGGGGAAAGGCTCCCAGTGCTTCCCCACTGAGAATGATATTTGCTGTGGGCTTTTCATAGATGGCTTTTAAGATGTTGAGGAATGTTCCCTCTATCCCTACACTCTGAAGAATTTTGATCAGAAATGGATGCTGTATTTTGTCAAATCTTAAAGTTTGATTATTACCTTTATACCTTTATACCTACCGAAATGCTGAAATTTATTACTAAATCAGATAAGCAATTTGACATTAATTATTTTTGTGGGTAAACATATTTTTGAAACATATTTTTAAAAAGTGTTAAAAATAATGTACATATGAATTTAATGACAAGTTCTGCACATTATATTGGGCCCAGACAGGTACAACAAGCCAGTCATCTGTGCTGAGAGGGGATGGAATTGAAAGGCTGTTTGCTTCCCATTCCTGAGGTTTCGTCTTTGTGTGCTATTAGTCAAATTAATTGACATTCCTAGAATAGCTTTAAAATGAGAATAATAATGATCTGTTCACGAGGTTCTAATAAGAATTTAAAGATAAATGGGATGAAAAGAAAGGGTAAATTTTATATAATATAAAATAATTATTTTACAGGTATAAGCTAAACAGGTACATACTTAAATATGTACACAGTTAATAATCACCATAAATCTTTAACCAATTTATGAATTTCAGTCTTAGATTAGTGTATTCCAGTGTTTCTGTGTCATTTCACTTTGTACATACCTATCTTGAAGAAACATTCCAATTGATATAAACAGCTATGACTGCTTTGTTTTTAATCACTTTTTAAATTTTAAATTCAATTAGCCAACATAGAGCACATTAGTTTGAGAGGTAGAGTTCAATAATTCATAAGTTTTGTATAACACCCAGTGCTTATCACATCACATGCCCTCCTTAATGCCCATCACCCGATTATCTCATCCTCCACCCACCATCCCCACAGCAACTCTTGGTTTATGTTCTATAGTTAAAAATCTCTCATGGTTTTTCTCCCTCTCTGATGACCTCCCATTCAGTTTTCCCTTCCTTCTCCCACAATCCTCTACACTGTGTCTTATATTCCACATATGAGTGAAACCATATGATAATCGTCTTCTTTGATTGACTTAATTTGCTCATCATAATACCCTCCAGTTCTATCCATGTCAATGTAAATGGTAAGTATTCATCCTTTCTGATGGCTGAGTAATATATATATATATATATATATATATATGGCACATTTTCTTTATACATGCATCTGTCTATGGACCTCTGGGCTCCTTCCATAGTTTGGCTATTTTGGACATTGCTGCTATAAACATTGGGGTGCAGGTGCCCCTTTGGATCACTATATTTGTGTCTTTGGGGTAAATACCTAGTAGTGCAAATACTGGGTCATAGGTAGCTCTATTTTTAATTCCTTGAGGACCTTTGATACTGTTTTCCAGAGTGACAGCACCAGCTTGCATTCACACCAGTATTGTAAGAGGGTTCCCCTTTCTCTGCATCCTCACCAACATTTGTTGTTTCCTGACATATTAATTTTAGCCATTCTGACTGGTGTTAGGTTGTTATTTCACTGTGGTTTTGATTTGTATTTCCCTGATGCCAAGTGATTTGGAGCCTTTTTTCATATGTCTGCTGGACATTTGTATATCTTTTTTGGAGAAATGTCTGTTCATGTCTTCTGATCATTTATTGACTGGATTATTTGTTTCTTGGGTGTTGAGGTTGACAGATTCTTTGTAGATCTTAGATTCTAGCCCTTTATCTGATATGTCATTGGCAATACCTTATCCCATTCTGTAGGTTGCTTTTTAGTTTTTTTTTAACAATCTATTTACCTTTCAATGAAATGTAGAATGAAAGTTTTATTTACATATTTTGCAATTATAAACCCAGTAAAATCAGAAACATGTATACAAGTTAGGAATGATCGAAAATTAACATGGAAAAACATAATTGGAAAAAGGCGTGTAATTTCTTTGATACTAACTGTATACTACTGGCATATCAACTCCATATAAAAAGCTTTACTTATTGATATTTACCAATAAAAAAAGATAGCACTTTTCTTTGACTTTTAAAAAAATTGTTAAATTCAATCAATTAACGTATAATGTATTTTTGGTTTCAGGGGTACAGTTCAGTGATGCATGTCTTTTATAATACCCAATGGTCATTACATCATGTGCCCCCTTAAAGATTGCCTGTTAGTATTGTTGACTGTTTCCTTTGTTGTGTAGAAGCTTCTCAACTTGATGAAGTCCCAGTAGTTCATTTTTGTATTTCCTCTGCCTTTGGAGACATGTCTAGCAAGAAGTTGCTGAGGCTGAGGTCAAAGAGGTTACTGCTCATGTTCTCTTCTAGGATCTTATGGATTCCTGTCTCACATTTAGGTCTTTTATCCATTTTGAATTTATCTTTGTGTATGGTGTAAGAAAATGGTCCAGTTTCATTCTTCTACATATGGCTATCCAGTTTTCCATTTGTTGAAGAGACTGTCCTTTTTTCATTGGCTATTCTTTCCTGCTGTATCAATGATTAGTTGACGATAAAGTTGAGCATTCATTTCTGGGTTGTCTATTCTGTTCCATTGACCTATGTGTCTGTTTTTGTGCCAGTACCATACTGTCTTGATAATTACAGCCTTGTGACATAGCTTGAAGTCCAGAATTATGATGCCATCAGCTTTGGTTTTCTTTTTCAACATTCTTCTGGCTATTTGGGGTCTTTTTGGGTTCCATACAAATTTTAGGATTATTTGTTTCAGCTCTGTGAAAAATATCAGTAGTATTTTGATAGGGATTGCACTGAATGTGTAGATTGCTCTGGGTAGCATAGACATTTTAACAATATTTTTAACAATCTACAAGTATGGAATGTTTTTCCATTTCTTTGTGTCTTCCTCAATTTCTTCCATAAGTGTTCTGTAGTTTCATAGAGTACATATCCTTTACCTCTTTGGTTAGGTTTATTCCTAAGTATCTTATGGCTTCTGGTTTAATTGCAAAGTTTTTAATCACTTTAAAGAATCATTCTTCATTTAGCAGATAATATATGAATGCTATGAATAAGTTATTTATTATTTATTCGTTAATTATATTTGGTGGAAATTAGTAGTTTCAGGATGTTTTCTGTATCACTTTTTAAGAGTTCAGAATATAGAATTGTGAATTAGGAGCATATGATTTAAAGCCAGAAAGACCTGAATTTGTAGTTACGTTTGCCATCTTTTAATTTTGTAAATTAGAATAAGTTTCTTAATCTCTCTAGGGCTCAGTTTTTCAAAATGTTGATTTACATATTAAATTGAACCAATAAAATCTATGAGCTGCGCTTCCACAAGACTTAACAAGAATGCATGGATTTTTGGAAATTCTTATTTAAGATTAGCTGCTTCTCTCTCTCTCTTTTTTTTATTTTAAGATTTATTTATTTATGTGAGGGAATGGGAAATGAATTTGGGAGGGGCAGAGGGAGAGGGAGAAGCAGACTCTCCGCTGAGCAGGAAGCCTGACACAAGGCTTAGTTCCAGTACTTAGAGATCATAACCTGAGCCAAAATCACAGTTACCTACTGAGTCACCCAAGGACTCTGAGCTATTTCTACTTTAAGAATCATTAGTATTGTAATAAATGTAATCTAAGTTCAATACAAACTAGTTATTATTTTTCTTTTTAAAAATTAAAAATATAGCTTTGATTAACAAGTAACATTTTGTATTCCATTTCTTTCTAGCATATTTTCCAATGTGTTCTCTAAGATACTCTGGAAATAAATGAGTAACATCTTTGTCATAAACAAAGTTGTTTTATTATTAGAAAGAATATACCAAATTGTAAAGATTAAGTTTTCTTATTCTAATTACACTAAATAATTTTAGCTCATGAAAATAATTTGAATTATTTTTCCAGTTTTCAATTTAAACCATTTCATATTATTAAATATCTGTACATACAGTGCTTTTACCTTAAAGATGGAAAATACCAGTACAGTTTTGCTCCCATAGTTTTTTCTTTTTAACTCTTTTTTCATGAGAAATGCATACAGTTATTTTTGAGAAAAAATCCACATTAAGACAATATTTTATTTGTTTAAACTGATTACTCCTTAAATATCCTTAGTAAATTGTCTTAAACACAACAGAATGAATAAATTTGTAAAATGTTAATTAAAAAAGACAGATTTGACATTTTTGCCTTGGGCTTGGAAATTGTAAAATAATTACCAGATTGAGTACTTTGTGTTGAGTATTTTAACCATGTAGTCCGAAGATAAAAATATATGAATAATTAACGAAATGAATATACCTAAATTTTGCACTTTGTTGTTCTTATTAAAACTCACCACTGTGGAGTTTGCCTGGTATACAAGATGATTTATGTTTTAGTTCTTGAACTGAATCTCTGTCAGTGGTTGTCATTCTCTACTCAATCTATGATCCTGCTCAGCTTCTCAGGAGCTTTCTGAGGGATGGCATTGCCCACGTGAGAGAACCTTGCTTCTCCACATGTGCTTCAACCACAGGAGCTGTGTTTTTGTTTTTGTTTTTTTAAGATTTATTTAAGAGAAAAATAGAGAAAGCACAAGCAAGAGGGGTGGAGAGAGAGAGAGAGAGAGAGAGAAAGAGAGAGAGAGAGAGAATCTCAAGCAGACTAAGTGGGGCTGCGTCTCATCACCTTTGGTCACTTAACCAACTGCACCACTGAGTTGCCCCAGGAGCTATGTTTTATATGTTTGATATGTTTAGTTTCTAAGTAAAAATTTATTTGAAGAAAGAGTTGAGGGGCAAAAGATATATAAATGCCTTTAAAATTACCATTATCACACAATTCACTTTTTTGTGTAATAATTATTAAATATGCTTGTTTTTGGTTCCAAAAATTATAAATTTTATTAATGAAAAGATAATTTTCTACTTTTTCATCATATTTACATATGCATATAAACACACTAGTTATGATGTGAGTGTGTGTATGTGAATGTGTGTGTTTGTTAGGAGAGAGCTATTTCAAACTTTATTTTTACCCAGAGATTCTGCTTACCACAGAGTAGGGTTGTAGAAATCTCCATTAAATTGAATTTTCTAAGTGTTTTGGAGGCTAGACATCAGTTTGAAATTCTGACACAGTTGCAAAAATCTAGGGATGCTGTCTAAGAACCTGTTTTGAGAGGTTATTATGTTTTCACGGTTGAGAAAAGTATAGCAAAGTCAAGTATTGAAGAATGTAAATTTGAGTTATCTCACACTCAGAAATATCTTAAAATTTCTATTTTTTGTAGATTATTTGAAGTGATTGTGAAGACCATTTCTCTCCTTTCTGTACTATAACTCCCATATTGAGATGCTGTGATAACTTAGGGAGCCATTTTTTATTTCTGCTTCTAGTGTAATCATACTTTTCATAAATTTCTAATCTAAATTCTAGAGTTAGCCACTGCATTGAAGAATTTGGTAATAGCTCATTTTATAAATTCCCTGAACTTTCTCAGTGTCTTTCTAAAAGCTGACTAGATTTTAACTTCAGTCTTGGTCAGTAACAAAAAGAACCATAGAGCAGCTCTGAAACTTTTTAGTTCACTAAACTATGTGAATTTACCTAACTATTCTTACTTCAGTTTCTTCATTATAAAGTAGAAATAAAGCGATTCCTACCTCAGAATTGTTATGAAAAACAGTGAAGTTAATATTTTCAAAGCATAGACGATAGTACTTGACACATAAAAGTAATATATATGTCTCAATTAAATAGCTAATCTTTGAGAATTTCCACTTAAGTACTTTTTCTGTCATAACTTCTATTCTGTTAACTTTCTTATTTAAAATCCCAGGCAGCTGTTTTTTCAAAACTACCTCTCCCTACCAGCTTATCCACCCCCCGCCAAATGCAAAATATCAGATTGAAAATAGACTTTTCCACTCTTTTCAAGTGACACTTTGATATATACTATCCCAATACAGGCAACAGATGGGCATACTTAAATGTTTTTTTCCTAGGAAAGAAGTCTTCAATTTTTGTACATTTACCTCAAAGTAGGTATTTTATATACAAGAGAAGAAAATACTATCCATAGCAAATTAATAAAATGAAATAACCCTCCATAGATAGGACTCTGCAGTGGCACTCAGATAAAAATCTTAAAAAGTGAAGCAACTTTAAGTAGACTGACTTCATCTAATATCCATAAAATCAAACTTTACATTTCCTTTTCTATTCTGGAAGGTGAAAGGTTATGATTGAATTCCATATGCTTTGGGGTAAAATCTTTCCACTAGTTCTGCATTCTGAAACAATTTTGTAAAACCAAGCTTACTTACACACATACACATTCATAGCAAATTTGCATATAATTCCTTATGGTTTAAAATCTAGTATAAAATAATTATAAATTGATTTCATTAATTTTTATTTTTATATGCAATTATTATGCTATTAATTTTATTTTATATAAACTACTAAGAGGTTAGAATGTTGAGCTCAATAAATTCAGACAAGTAAAAATCCTAAGATCATTAGAGGCAAGGCCAATTTAGTTTTTCTCCCATGTGATACTGTATTAACAGGCTATTGTTCTGAATACTGATTCTCAATTATTCTAAGTCAGAATAGTTTGAATTGATGCCATTTATTTCAGCCTATCAAGAATCTTGGACAAAAATCAACTGTGACTTTGATTTCAGATCAGCAAGTCAAACAACTATTCATCAGACAGTATATAATCCAGGTATTTAAATTAATTCTATGATTCTTTTTTCAAAGAACCTCAAAAATGATTCCTATCTTTCTTCAGCCTGATTTATCCATTTTATGCATTCCAGTTATTAAAATTAATAAGAAGTGCTTTTTTACATATCTGCACATCTAGACCCCACCATTCTGGAATGTCCTCTGGACATCATTAAAACCAGATGTTTCTAAATGTCATCATGCATATACTGAAATGATTATAAAATGAGAGGGTTTTTTTTTTTTTCCAGGCTGTTTCTGTTCAGACAAGAATGCCAGTTTCCATTGGTTTGGAGGACACTTTTATTTCTAATAGCATGAAGCTGGTTCATGATTCAAAATATAGTTTTTGTTTTTTTTTTTCATGTCAGGGATGGTACAATATTGCCCTAGAGAATGTATTTTTAACAGCACAGATTTTATTAGAATCAATTTGTTTTGGGCATGTAATGTTATTTGGTGTTTGATTTTTATTTATGGAAATTATAAATTTATTTTTTATATATATTCAGGGATTTAATTAAAAAATGGTAAATTGTAACTCTTAGGATCTGTTCTTTTCCCTGTCATGAAATGGAGAGTAATATAGCTTGACCATGGCAATATGTCTAGGAGAAATTTGCTGTGATTATAATCTGCTTATGTGATCAATCTTACCATACTCAACGGAATATACTATTTAAGTGTTTATAAATCCTCACTGTTGGCCAAGTTAGGGAAGTAACAGGTTTGATTTCTTTCCTGTCTGTTATGTAAGTATTGTTAACTAATGATTGGTTTTCATACATCCCATGTGTAAATATGGACCATTAAAATATAATTAGGTATAAAATAGAGAAATACAATCTTATGAAATCTTTTGAAATGATTAATAGACATACTTGTTAGTTATCCTTTTTATACTAGGTTGAAGGTAAATTAGTCTAAAAGTTAGATTATCTTTCTATCCATTTTTGGGAAAATGAAACATAAATTTTCCTTCTTGGAGAAAATAAGATCCATGGCTAAGCTAGCAATATGAAGAATGAATGTATTGCTTTTTTTTTTTTTTTTTTTTTATTTTTTTTATTTTTTTTTTTTTTTTTTTTTTTTGAATGTATTGCTTTTAAATAATTGCTCTGAGTGTATTATTTTTTTTTAAATTAATTTTTATTGGTGTTCAATTTACCAACATACAGAAAAACACCCAGTGCTCATCCCCTCAAGTGTCCACCTCACTGCCCGTCACCCATTCCCCTCCAACACCCGCCCTCCTCCCCTTCCACCACCCCTAGTTCGTTTCCCCGAGTTAGGAGTCTTTATGTTCTGTCTCCCTTCCTGATATTTCCCAACATTTCTTTTCCCTTCCTTTATATTCCCTTTCACTATTATTCATATTCCCCAAATGAATGAGAACATACACTGTTTGTCCTTCTCCGATTGACTTATTTCACTCAGCATAATACCCTCCAGTTCCATCCACGTAGAAGCAAATGGTGGGTATTTGTCGTTTCTAATTGCTGAGTAATATTCCATTGTATACATAAACCACAGCTTCTTTATCCATTCATCTTTCGATGGACACCGAGGCTCCTTCCACAGTTTGGCTATTGTGGACATTGCTGCTAGAAACATCGGGGTGCAGGTGTCCCGACGTTTCACTGCATCTGAATCTTTGGGGTAAATCCCCAACAGTGCAATTGCTGGGTCGTAGGGCAGGTCTATTTTTAACTCTTTGAGGAACCTCCACACAATTTTCCAGAGTGGCTGCACCAGTTCACATTCCCACCAACAGTGTAAGAGGGTTCCCTTTTCTCCGCATCCTCTCCAACATTTGTTGTTTCCTGCCTTGTTAATTTTCCCCATTCTCACTGGTGTGAGGTGGTATCTCATTGTGGTTTTGATTTGTATTTCCCTGATGGCAAGTGATGCAGAGCATTTTCTCATGTGCTTGTTGGCCATGTCCATGTCTTCCTCTGTGAGATTTCTCTTCATGTCTTTCGCCCATTTCATGATTGGATTGTTTGTTTCTTTGGTGTTGAGTTTAATAAGTTCTTTATAGATTTTGGAAACTAGCCCTTTATCTGATATGTCATTTGCAAATATCTTCTCCCATTCTGTAGGTTGTCTGTTAGTTTTGTTGACTGTATCCTTTGCTGTGCAAAAGCTTCTTATCTTGATGAAGTCCCAATAGTTCATTTTTGCTTTTGTTTCTTTTGCCTTTGTGGATGTATCTTGCAAGAAGTTACTGTGGCCAAGTTCAAAAAGGGTGTTGCCTGTGTTCTCCTCTAGGATTTTGATGGAATCTTGTCTCACATTTAGATCTCTCATCCATTTTGAGTTTATCTTTGTGTATGGTGAAAGAGAGTGGTCCAGTTTCATTCTTCTGCATGTGGATGTCCAATTTTCCCAGCACCATTTATTGAAGAGACTGTCTTTCTTCCAATGCATAGTCTTTCCTCCTTTATCGAATATTAGATGACCGTACATTTCAGGGTCCACTTCTGGATTCTCTATTCTGTTCCATTGATCTATGTGTCTGTTTTTGTGCCAGTACCACACTGTCTTGATGACCACGGCTTTGTAGTACAACCTGAAATCTGGCATTGTGATGCCCCCAGCTATGGTTTTCTTTTTTAAAATTCCCCTGGCTATTCGGGGTCTTTTCTGATTCCACACAAATCTTAAAATAATTTGTTCTAACTCTCTGAAGAAAGTCCATGGTATTTTGATAGGGATTGCATTAAACGTATAAATTGCCCTGGGTAACATTGACATTTTTACAATATTAATTCTGCCAATCCATGAGCATGGAATATTTTTCCATCTCTTTGTGTCTTCCTCAATTTCTTTCAGAAGTGTTCTATAGTTTTTAGGGTATAGATCTTTTACCTCTCTGGTTAGGTTTATTCCTAGGTATCTTATGCTTTTGGGTGCAATTGTAAATGGGATTGACTCCTTAATTTCTCTTTCTTCAGTCTCATTGTTAGTGTATAGAAATGCCATTGATTTCTGGGCATTGATTTTGTATCCTGCCACGCTACCAAATTGCTGTATGAGTTCTAGCAATCTTGGGGTGGAGGCTTTTGGGTTTTCTATGTAGAGTATCATGTCATCGGCGAAGAGGGAGAGTTTGACTTCTTCTTTGCCAATTTGAATGCCTTTAATGTCTTTTTGTTGTCTGATTGCTGAGGCGAGGACTTCCAGAACTATGTTGAACAGCAGTGGTGAGAGTGGACATCCCTGTCTTGTTCCTGATCTTAGGGGAAAGGCTCCCAGTGCTTCCCCATTGAGAATGATATTTGCTGTGGGCTTTTCGTAGATGGCTTTTAAGATGTTGAGGAAAGTTCCCTCTATCCCAACACTCTGAAGGGTTTTGATCAGGAATGGATGCTGTATTTTGTCAAATGCTTTCTCTGTATCTAATGAGAGTATCATATGGTTCTTGGTTTTTCTCTTGCTGATATGATGAATCACATTGATGGTTTTACGAGTGTTGAACCAGCCTTGTGTCCCGGGGATAAATCCTACTTGGTCATGGTGAATAATTTTCTTAATGTGTTGTTGGATCCTATTGGCTAGTATCTTGTTGAGAATTTTTGCATCCATGTTCATCAGGGATATTGGTCTGTAATTCTCCTTTTTGGTGGGGTCTTTGTCTGGTTTCGGAATTAAGGTGATGCTGGCCTCATAGAACGAATTTGGAAGTACTCCATCTCTTTCTATCTTTCCAAACAGCTTTAGTAGAATAGGTATGATTTCTTCTTTAAACTGGAAAGCCACAAACTACCAAAACTGGAGCAGGAAGAAATAGAAAACCTGAACAGGCCAATAACCAGGGAGGAAATTGAAGCAGTCATCAAAAACCTCCCAAGACACAAGAGTCCAGGGCCAGATGGCTTCCCAGGGGAATTCTATCAAACGTTTAAATGAGTGTATTATTTTAATGCTGTGTTGATGATCAATATACTAATTATCTTTTTTTCCTTTTTTTTAATCTATGGGTAAGTCCATTGTGAACAAACTGATAAGTTAGCACTAAAGATTTTTCAAAATTTTTCATCAATGACATTAGTGAAGAAGTAAAACAGACAGATGGAAAATTTAGAACAAAATTTTTATATTGAATATCTTGAGAATAAAGACATGTTTTATAAGCAATCTAATATCATTGTAGAAAAAAGAAAAATATATATTCTATAAAGAAAATTTTAAAAATCACTATTCATTTTACTAAACAGAAATTGTCATTTTGTAATTGGTTAGTTGTACACATATCTACTATTTGTGAGAAGAATATATAAAAATCCTTATGAAAATATATTTAAAAAAAGAAAATATATTTTTAAAGTTAATTTTTATACCTTTTTGGTTGTTATATCTTGAATAGAAATGCAAATAAAAGCCCAATTGCTCATATATTAGATTATACATAGTTCAGATGATTTTTTAAAAGATTTATTTATTTATTTGAGAGAAAGAGAGTGGAGGGAGGGGCAGAGGGCAAGGGAGAGAATCT
Source organism: Vulpes lagopus (assembly GCF_018345385.1). Classification (NCBI taxonomy): domain Eukaryota; kingdom Metazoa; phylum Chordata; class Mammalia; order Carnivora; family Canidae; genus Vulpes; species Vulpes lagopus. The sequence goes on along the minus strand of NC_054829.1, from coordinate 119,655,286 downwards.
TAAACAGACTTCCTACTGAGCACAGAGCCCAGTGCAAGGCTTGATCTTACAACCCTGAGAGATCAAATGTCCGACATTTAACCAACTGAGCCACCAAGATACCCTGAGACAATATTATTCTGAGCGCTACCAACATGATCTTTGGGGGGGAGGGGGCTCTAACTACTCTACTTAAAATTTTTTAAAGTTTTTATTTAAATACCAGTTATTTAATATACAGTGTAATATTAGTTTCAGGTGTACAGTAAAGCAATTCAACACTTCCATACAATACTCAGTGTTCATCACATGTACTCTCCTTAACCCCTATCACCAGGGCACCTGGGTGGCTTAGCACTTGAGCATCTGCCTTTGGATCAGGGCATGATCCTGGTCTGGGTATGGAATCCCACATCGCGCTCCCTGCAAGAAGCCTACTTGTCCTCCTGTCTATGTCTCTCCTCTCTCTGTGTGTCTCTCGTGAATAATAAATAAAATCCTTAAACAAGAAAAAAAATCCCCATTACCTTTTTAACCTATCCCTCCACCTATCTTCCCTCTGGTAGCCATCAATTTGTTCTCCATTGTGTCTATTTCTTGGTTTGCCTCCCTCTCTCTCTTTTCCTTTGCTTTGTTTGTTTTGTTTCTTAACTTCCACATATGAGTTCAATCATATGGTATTTGTATTTCTCTGATTTATTTTGTTTGTCATAATACTCTCTAGGTCCATCCATATGGTTGCAAATGGTTAGATTTCATTCTTTTCATGGCTGAATAATATTCCATTGTATATATATTCCATATGTTCTTATCCATTCATCAGTCGGTGGATGCTTAAGGTGTGTCTGTAGTTTGGCTATTGTAGATATTGCTGCTATAAACAATGAGGTGCATGTATCTGTTTGAATTATTATTTTTTTATTCTTTGGGCAAATACCTAGTAGTGCAATTGCTGGATCATAGTGTAGTTCTATTTTTAACTTTTTGAGGAAACTCCATACTATTTTCCCGAGTGGCTGCACCAATTTGCATTCCCACAAACCAAAAGAGGTTTTCCCCTTTTTCTACATCCTTACCAACACCTGTTGTCCTTTGTGTTTTGTCTGTTCATGTCTTCTGCCCATTTTGGATTGGATTTTTTTATATTTTAGGTGACGAGTTTTAAAAGTTCTTTATATATTTTGGATTTTAACCCTTTTTTTATTTTTTTTTATTTTTTATTTTTTTTATTTATTTATTTTTTTTTGGATTTTAACCCTTTATCAGATATGTCATTTGCAAATGTCTTCTCCCATTCTGTAGCCAACATGATCCCTTTTTTTATCAAACTTCCCAGATTACTCATTTAGATTTCCTTCTGTAATTATTTTCATATTCTAGGAAAAAAGATCTCATGCAAGTGGCTAGTATGTATTTAAAAAATGGCATGGGTAAAGCTGTCTTTGTTTTATTTCTATTAAATATTTAATACATTTTATACACTTTACTAAAGTATTTCATAAATTTTATGCACTTAGTATAGATCTCTTTTCTTTCTACTACCTTCTTTTCCAGTTTCTGTTTATCTGACCTTCCATGAAAATAGTTAACATGTGAAAATATTATAAACAGCTATTGTTCAGGAAAGCCTATATTAAAAAAATAATCACAAGTCTATGCTCTTCAACAATTGGAATGTAAACAAAAAATACTTGTATGTGGAGTAATAAAAAAAGGCAAGATCATCAATCAATATTAACTACTACTACAGATTCACATTAAAAAATTACAAGAGATGCTGCCAATCCAGAGATTTTTTAGAAATATTTTATTTATTGATTCATGAGAGACAAAGAGAGAGGCAGAGACACAGGCAGAGGGAGAAACGGGCTCCATGCAGGGAGCCTGATGCAGGACTCGATCTCGGAACTCCAGGATCATGCTCTGAGCCGAAGGCAAGCGCAAAACCGCTGAGCCACCCAGCGATCCCCAAATAGGAATATTATACATTTTTTATCCTTAGGTTCAAATAGAGTGTAACAGAATTAGACTAATATAAATTCATTTTTGAAAGCTAGGTTTTCACTTGACTACATGGTGAAAGAAAAACACCAATTGTACAATCCACTTTCAGGAAAAAAAAATTACTGTCATACTTTATGGAGGCTTCCCAAAGACAGGTTTTTTGTATTACTTTCCAATAAATCCATTTCTTACACAGATAGAAATATACTTCAAACTGTCCCCTTGTCAGACTGTGTCAATAGAAAATATTTTAATAATTTTTAATTCCCACACTAACACAGGAATAATTTTTGACCATCACACTAACAAACTAGATTAAGTGTGAGAGAGTATACAAATTTACAAAGAATCTACAAAACTTTACACATGAAAAACAGCTGGAGACAAAATCCAAAAATAAGAAAACAACCAGATTTTTTAAAAGGGTTGAAGACCAAACAGACACTTCACCAAAAGAGCTATACAGCTAGAAAATTAGCATATGAATAGATAATCCACAGGATATGTCATTAGAGAAACACAAGAATGAGATACCACTACACATTATTAGAATGGCCAAAATCCAGAACACCAACAACATAAAATCCTGATGAAGTTATGGACCAGTGAGAACTTTCATTCACTGGTGGTGTGAATGCAAAATGGTATAGTCACTTTTGAAGACAGTGTGACAATTTCTTACAAAATGAAACATGCCCTTCTCATACAATCCAGCAACTGTGCTTTTGGGTATTTACCCAAGGGAGTTGAAAACTTATATCCATCAAAAAACTGCACGTGGAAGTTCATAGCAGCTTTGTTCATAATTACCAAAACTGGGAAACAACCAAGATTCCTTTAAATTAGTGAAAGGACAACTAAATGGTGGTACATCCAGGCAATTAAATATTATTCAGTGCTAAAAGGAAATAAGCTAACAAGTCATGAAAAGACATGGAGGAAGCAAATGCATATTACTAAGTAAATCTGAAAAGGCTACATACAATATGTTTCCAAGGATATGACATTTTAGAAAAGCTAAAACTATGGAGACAATAAAAGGATCAGTGGTTAGCAGGCGTGGGGGGATAAATAGGTAGAGCACAGAAAATTTGGGGAACAGTGACATTGATTTGTATAATTCTAAATGGTGGATATATGTCATTATAAAGTTGTCCCAACCCATGGAATACATCACACCAAAGTAAACCCTCATGTAAACTGTGGACTTCAGATGATAATGATACGTCATCATAGGCTCATCAATTGTAACACATGTGCTACACTAGTAGATGGCATTGAAAATAGGAGAGACTGTATGAGATTAGGTAGGGAGTATATGAGAAATCTCTGTATAATCTATATAATCTATTGTTTTAAACCTAAAATTGTTCTATAAAACAGTCTATTTTTAAAAATCTGCTGCATAAACTAGCTAATTTTCACTTGCAATGGGTATAGATAGGGGGAGAATGTTGACAATTTTCTTTTTTTCTTTTTTTTTCATTTTTTTTTCAAATACTATTTAAAGACTGTCACATTGGAGATCTCTGATCAAACTTTCTGATGTTCATTAGGTTATGTTAGAACAGAAGGTAAGGTATATCAGAAAAAGGATTTCCTAACCATTACAATTATTTAAAAATGGAATGAGTGACTTTGAGAAAATTGACGGACACTCTTAAAGAATGGAAATGCTTACATTGTATATGATTTAGAGGCATGAAATACCCTATGGCCAATTCTCAGAAACGTTTGAGAGGGGATTACTAATTTATGCAGGAACAAGGAATCAAAAAAAAATACTGTTTCTCTTAACTAACATTTTAGGGCATATCTGTAATTCATAAATTACTTAAGGAAAAGATACATTATTGTTTTTCATACCGTTTCCTCTACTTTCAACAGTTCAGTGTGAAATCACAGTTATTAACAACATCTGTAATGCTGGCCAAGAGAAAAAATAGAATGCATTTGGAGAAGAAAATTCACAAAAAAATCGAATAGACTCTTTATGATGAAGTCAAATATTTCCTCAAGAGGAAATGCTTTTTCCTTTCTATTTCCTGGCAGTACCTGATTGTTTACAGCAGAAGTTGCTTTGGCAAATTCTTCTTTCTGGGGGAATTTTGAGGGGACTTATTTTGATACTTAAAATAGCATTGCTTCATTTTACGTGATTGAATTATATAATTCCTGGCAGTTAAAATAGCATATTAGACGTTCTCATTCATTTAAGACCCAATATCAGAAATGGGTTACTGTTTTCTGGATTACTAAAGACAAAATGTTTTTGTATACTAGGGTAAAATTTGTCAGGCAAAGGATAAACATGTAATTTTCTATTGGTCTGGCAACATTAATCTACTAGTTTAAACTTTAAAATATAGAGACTGAAAAAATAAAATAAAATAAAATAAAATAAAATAAAATAAAATAAAATAAAATAAAATATAGAGACTGGATTACTTATAGAGATTCTCATGTGTATGCAGATATTTTTCTTTAAAGATACACCCCAGGGGCAGCCCAGGTGGCTCAGTGGTTTTGCTCCGCCTTCTGCCTGGGATCGAGTCCCACATCAGAATCCCTGTATGGAGCCCGCTTCTCCCTTTGCCTGTGTCTCTGTCAGTCTCTCTCTGTGTGTCTCTCATGAATAAATAAATAAAATCTATAAAAAAAGATACACCCCAAAATTTGAAAGAAATAATTTGTTAAATTTTTGTTGAAAATGTGTTAGAATATTCAAGTTATAAACTATGCACTACAGTCGATGTCTTCTTTTATTTCATCAATTTATTTCTTTGCTAATGGTTTTAATTAAACATATATGGTTCTTTATTTCATGTCCTTATGCATTTTTTTGGTAGGCTGCATAATATAAAAAGTACAGTTCAAGTCTTTGCTTGTATTATGGTTTGCAAGAACACTTCACATACTAGAGGGTATTTTAGCAGTATATTTAAAGAAAAAGTATTGCAAACACAAAATATGTACATTTTATGATGACTTAAAAGCAAAGACAACAGTAATGGATTTTGAGTAAATTACTAAGTAGCAGCTAGTAAAAACTGATTGACAATTTATTAGTTTACCCTCAGCAGCTTTTAAATGATTTTCAATCAAAAATTTCAAACAAATTATATATCATAAAATATTTTATACGGATAAGATTTAAGATTTAAACCCATTTCAATGGATATTTTATTTGAACTTTAAGGTGTCAGGTTGAATAAAGATATTTCAAGAAATATATTTTTGAGTGGTTATGATAAAAGCTGCAGTAGCCTCACTCAAGTAAGCATTGACGTTTACTGGGTCTTATCTTAAATGTTTTTTTACATTGTGTAGCAGTGACTATGCCACCTCCTTATAGTGATTTATGCTACCTTTTGTTGTTACAGAACTATGAATGATTCCCATCTTTTTTTATTCCTCATGTCCCCTTTTCAGTGATGCCTACAAGTTAAAATAGGCTAGACATAGATTTTATAACTGTTTACAACATATTTTTATAACTATGTTGAATATATTTGTAGCTCTAGATCTATATAGACTATTGCTTCTCATCACGTCTTGCTTATCAAATGCATGGTGCTAAGGAATGTACTTAATCCAGTGCCTGGAGGCAATTTCTAAACATACAGAAATAATTCTTCAGTGATCATCTGAATTTATTTTAGAATATTTTTGATACATCTTCTGTAGGATTGAAAAAAAAAAAACTACCAATGCTCATTGAAAGTGAAATGGTTCAAATTCTTGAGGGACACTCTTGTGAGTTAAAAGCATATTAGATGATAAAGTCTTTGATACAATGGTATTTATTCTGGCTATCATAACCAATATGGGAATAACTCCTCAAATAGTTATAGGCATTTATGTTTAATAAATGGAGTTTCAAAGAGGTGTCAAGACGATTTGAAGTTGATACAATAATTACTATGACCTTAAGGTTAAAAAAAATGAATATAGAAAAATACTGAGACTTCATCACCCAGGAGTACCAATAAGTTAATTTCCAGTGTAGTTAAGTTTTGTTTTAGCAAACCATCCTACATATTTCTGAGGTTGACATGTAGCTTTGTCTCTAGTCTACAGATGCAGGCATGTTTTATCCACTCAAGAAGTATTAGAGAACAAGGCGATTGTGATTACAAATTTCACATTAAAATAATAAAGCCAATCTTAAACCGAATTTGTAATCAGGCAAGAGTTTCTCTTGATGGGTTTTCTATATTCCATTTCAGCTCATGTGTAATACTGGTTTGTTTAGAAACCCAAGACCTTGAATTCTTTCCCTAAACAAAAAGTAGAAGTCTCTGTTTCCAGTCATGTGTTCAAGGGAAGTAAATGGACAACTAGATGAATTAACAATTCAAACTGATAGAAAGAATGAAGTTTACTCTCCTAGATAAAGCAATATTTGCACATCAGGACAACATGAAGCTTTTTTTTTTTTTTTTTTTTTTTTTTTTTTTTTTTAAATTTTTTATTTATTTATGATAGTCACAGAGAGAGAGAGAGGCAGAGACACAGGCGGAGGGAGAAGCAGGCTCCATGCACCGGGAGCCCAACGTGGGATTCGATCCCGGGTCTCCAGGATCGCGCCCTGGGCCAAAGGCAGGCGCCAAACCACTGCGCCACCCAGGGATCCCATCACATGAAGCTTTTATTAATGTTTTTTGGGCAGTGAGACAATACAAAAGAGAGTATTGACGATGTGAGTGTGAGCAATGGCACAAAGAAGGCCATTTTCTATTCTGACAGTACTCATGACCAATTCTAACCATATGAGCTAACTTTTTTTTGAGCTTTTTATATGCTGATAAATTACATTTTTAAAAAGTGCTTAAAATGAGTAAACCTGATCTCTATAATGACTGTCATAGGAATCACTTTGAGGGGCACCTGGGTGGCTCAGTGGTTGAACCTCTGCCTTTGGCTCAGGTCATGATCCCAGGGTCCAGGGATCTAGTCCTATATCAGGCTCCCAGTAGGGAGCCTGCTTCTCCCTCTGCCTATGTCTCTGCCTTTCTCTATGTGTCTCTCATAAATAAATGAATAAAATCTTTAAAAAAAGAATCACAATAAAATTAAATCCATTCATTGATAATATTGTTCAACATGTCGAAGCCATTTCTCTTGGCAGGATGAACAATAATATATGTTATATCAAATTCTGATCAGTTGATTTAATACATCTATATTTGAACTCACAATAAGGTAGCTTGTAAACAGATGTTGGTTATGATTAATCTGATCTTCCGGGAACCTTTTAACTTTATGAACCGGAACAAATATGAAGACAGTTATGCAGGTGCTGATTATTTTGAAAGCATACAAATAAGAATCCATGCAAAGAGACAATAGACCATTTGCACAATTAGCTCAAATGATGATAAATTTGAGAAAAGCAGGCACAAACAAGTCCAGAACTTAAAATGGTGGAATAATAGAAAACAAATTCATGAATATGCAGTTATGCTTTAGGAAAACTGATAGAAACATATGGCACCATACTTTATATCATTGCCTTAGAGTCTAGTGGAATCTAAATCAGCATCCAGTTGTTCTCCTTATGATTGTCCAAGTGAAGAACAAATTCATATCAGCTAACATGTTACCTGTTGATCTTGGTTGCTCTTGTTTCTTGATCTCCTTTTAACTCTTTTCTCTCTTCCTTCATTGGAATTCTTATTTTTTTTTCAGTCTGGGATAGGATATAAGTACTTCATAGATATACATTAAGATTTTTTTCTTTAATTTGATAGTAACTGTAACAATAATCAACATTTTCACTGTCTATTTTAAGTTTCTTATTGACATGTTTTCTCCTAAGGATATGGGATAATGCAGGTTATTGAGAAATGAGAAATAAGTGGAGAAATTCAGTAAGTTCAGATGAGGGAAAACACAGCAAATCATACTCTGAAGAATGGTACCATGTATGTTAATCGTTCTAACAACTGTATCATTTGAGAATGTTTCAGAAGATCTCCTTAGGCTTAGATTAAGCCTTGCAAAAATCTTGGATTAATTAGCTTGATCTAACTGGCTTGATCTCATGACCCTGAGATCATGATTTGAGCCAAAACTAAGAGTTGGGCGGGCACTTAACCAACTGAGCCACCCAGTTGCCCCTATTTGAACATAGATCTTAATTAAATAAGATTAATCAAAAACTAAAAAATATATTGGCAAAAGAATAACTAATCTTTAACCATCTAGAAGTCTCAATTCTAAGGTAATTAATGTGATAAAGACTTCTGATTAAAAAATTCCCTGTTTTTTTTTTTCCTGTTTTTTTTTTTTAAGATTTTATTTATTTATTCAGGAGAGACACAGAGACAGGCAGAGGGAGGATAGACCATTTGCACAATTAGCTCAAATGATAAATTTGAGAAAAGCAGGCACAAACAAGTCCAGAACTTAAAATGATGGAATAATAGAAAACATTTATATCATTATATCATTGCAATAGAAAACATTTATGTCAGGCTCCCTGTAAGTAGCCTGATTTGGTACTCGATCCCAAGACCCCAGGATCATGACCTGAGCCAAAGGCAGACACTCAACCACTGAGCCACCCAGGTGACCCACATTCCCCATTCTCAATCAAATTCAAGGGAGCTCTAAAACCATTAACACACTCTTAAGGAGACTGCCTTTTCATCTGAATATATCTTCTGGGAAATGAAATCTTAGAATTAGTCAACATTTAGTTAGCTGTCATAGGGCATAAATCTTCTAGCAGCAACTGAATAGAAATGTGCATAGTTTCTATGGTAGTATGCACTTGATAAAAGCATTCTCAGCTGATTATTGGCATTTTGCTCATTTTTCACTTGACAAACTAGGTCAGTGTTCTCAAACAGTAGTGTACAAACACCAACTGGGATCTTGTTGAAATGTGGATTCTGAGTTAATTGGTCAAGGATGGACTTTAAGATTCTTCATTTCTAACAAACTGCCAGAGGATACCAATGCTGTAGGTCCGTGAATCATACTTTGTGTATCAAGGATTTAGGCAACATGGAGTGAAGCTGATCCAGGTGGAGTGAGAAATAGGCCATGTAGTTCAGACCTGCAGACAGTTCTGGGCAGGTTGATGAATTAATCATTTAGTGCTGCTATAATTAGATACCATAGTGTAGAGTAAGTGGTTGTTATATGACAGGAATTAACTTCTCCATCTTTTGGAAACTGGAAGCCTGAGTTCAGAGGCCAGCACGATTGGATTTTGATGAGAGTCCTTTTCCAGGTTTCATATTGCCAACATTTTCTTTCTTTTTTTCCCCCAACATTTTATTTTATCCTCTCATGATTATTATTCATGTATCATGGTCACAAATTTAAAGTTGTATACAGAGCTGAATATGTCCAACTAAATCATCAGTCACATTCTTGTTTTATTGAGCTTTGCCTTATCTCACTTTGTAGATATTATGGTTTTTTATTTTTATGTTTTTGCAGATTGAAGATTCATGCCAACATTGTGCCAAGCAAATCTATTGCCACAATTTTTCAATAACATTTATTCAGTTGATGTCTCTGTGTCACATTTGGTAATTATCACCATACTTCAAACTTTATCATCCTTATATTTTTATGGTGATCAGTGATTGTGATGTTACTATTGCAACTATTTTTTGGGCACCATGACCCACACCTATATACAAAAGCAAAATTAATAGATAAATATTGTGTGGGTTCTGAGTGCAGCACTATCCCATCATTACCCGTATCTCTCCTTCTCCTCAACACAGTTTTGAACTCACGTCAGATAATATGGGTAGAATGGCCACTGTGTTCAAGTGAAAGGAAGAGTCCTATATCTCTTCAAATCACAGGCTACATAGGGTTATGCCTAGTGAAGAAGGCAGATCACAAGCTGAGATAGCCCAAAAGCCTGTCCGCATGTGCCAAATAGCTAGCCAATCTGTGAGTGCAAAGGAAAAGCTCCTGAAGAAAATTAAAAGTGCTACTCAGTGAGCACACCAAAGATAAGACAGAAGAAAAGCCTTAAGATGAGATGAGAGAGTTTCAGTGGTGTGGATGGAAGCTCAAATGAGCCACAACATTCCCTTAAGTCAAAGCCTCATCCAGAGCAAGGCCCTAACTCTCTTCAGTTCTCTGAAGGCTGAGAGATGGGAGGAAGCTGCAGAAGAAAAGTAGGAAGCTAGCAGAGGTTGGTTTATGAGGCTTAAGGAGAAAAGATACCTCCATAAGAATGCACGGTGAAGAGCAAGTGCTGCTGTAGAGGCAGGAGCAAGTTATCCAGGAGAGCTCGCTAAGGTCATTAATGAAGGTGGCTATACTACATCAGAGATTTTCTATGTAGATGAACAGCCTTCTACTGGAAGAAGATACCACCGAAGTCTTTCATAGCTCGAGAGGAGAAGCCAATGCCTGGCTTCGGGCTTCAAAGGAGGGCTGACTCTCTCCTTAGGGGTGAATGCAGCTGGTGACAAGAAGTTGGAGCCAGGGCTCATCTATCATGCTGAAAAACCTAGAGCTCTTAAGAATGGCACTAAATCTACTCCGCCTTTGCTCCATAAGTGGAACAACAAAGACCGGATGACAGCACATCTGTTCACAACATGGTTTACAGAATTGGTGAAGCCCACTGTTGAGACCTAAGGCTCAGAAAACAAAACAAAATGAAACAAAATGAAAAAAACAAAACAAAACAAAACGAAATATGCTTTCAAAATATGACTGCTCATAGATGGTGATTCCTCTGATGGACCAGGGAAGGGAAATGGAAAGCCTTCTGCAAAGGAATCACCATTCTAGATGCCATTGAGAACCTTTGTGATTCATGGGAGGAGGTCAAAATATCAACCTCTGCAGGAGTTTGGAAGAAGTTGATTCCCACCCTCATGGATGACTTTTCAGGGTTCAAGACCTCATGGAGGAGGTCACTGCAGATGTGGTGGACATAGCATGAGAACTAGATACAAAGTGGAGCCTAATGATGGGGCTGACTAATGATGGGACTGACTTCTTGCAACCTCATGCTAAAACCTGAGAGGATAAGGAGTTATTTCTTAGGGATGAGCAAAGAAGGTGTTTTCTTGAGGTGCAGCCTACTCTTTGTGCAGATGCTGTGATGATTGCTGGAATGACAACAAAGGATGAGATGATTACATAAATTTAGTGGTGAAACAGTGGTGGGATTTGAGAGGATTGACTCTTAGTTTGAACAAAGTTCTTCTGTGCGTAAAATGCTGTCAAACAGCATTGCAGGCTACAGAGCAATCCGTCCTGACAGGAAGAGTTAATCAGTGTGGCAAACTTCATTGTTATCTTCTTTTCAGAAATTCCCGCAGCCACCCCACGTTTAGCAACCACCACCCTGATCAGTCAGTAGCCATCAATGTCCAGGCAAGACCCCCACCAGCAGAAGATTACCACTTGCTAAAGCTCAGATGGTGGGCAGCATTTCTGAGCAATAAAGCATTTTTTAATTAAAGTGTGTACATTGTTTTTAGACTTAATGCTATTGCTTACTGAATAGACTATCATATGGCACAAACACAACTTTTATATCACTGAGAAACCAAAAAAAATTCATTAGACTCACTTCATTGCTCTATTTGCTTTATTGGGGTGGTCTGTTACCAAATCCACAATGTCTGTGAGGTCAGCCTGTACCCAGGAAGTGTAGATACTAAGCACAGCGTAGATGGTGGAGCTAGTGGACTCACTGAAAAGACTGCAATACATACTTCGCTCAGGAATCCATTCATTACCTCATATGCCTTGATCTAATGAAGGGGATAAAACAGCATTTTGGTGTCCTTATCAGTTTAGATGACGTGTTCAGTAGCCCTTGAAATACGTATATGCCTTTACCCCAGCGTACAGTTACTCAAGTAAATTTCAAGAGCCCTTTGAGGGAAGAGTTTGGAAAATATGAATTTTCGATTCCTTCTATAATTGTAAAGTTCTTTCTCAAGGGGTTCTTATCTCCCTTCAATCAACAGTCTCTGGATCTGAGAACTGGTTCAGATCTGGAAAGTTAGTGAAGTGTAGTAATTTTTCATTACAGTGGCTGATATCACTCTTCTGTCATGTTAATCATTTTTTCTTACCTAAGTCAAGCGATAACAGCATTGGCTACTATATCTTGGCTTATGAGTGTCATGATCTATTAGCCATTGCCAGAGGTTGTGGAAGATCAACGTTCCCTAATTCCCATTTCTTGTCTCACTGCTCACTGTGGAAATTATAAAACTTTGCCATGCTGCCACATGGCTTCTATGATTTTTTCAAAAAGTATTCTTATTGACACTATGTAGCCAAGATAAATAACAGCATCTCCTACATTAGTTTTGGCCCACACCGAACAGCCACCATTGAGTTTCTCAATAATATCAGTGTCCTCTTTCTCAGCATTTTAGTGAAGAGTGACTTCTGTGTTCTCTTGGGAAACATAAACAGCTGCTGGTTGTCTAGCCTTACATAATTATTCCATTCTAGCATGCCCATATTTCTGAACTTTCTGTATTCCTCTTCAATATTTGGCAAAGCATTTCAACATTGCTATCTCATTAATTCTATGTCATCTACAAACTTTAAGAAGTTATTCCTGGATTGTATTAGGGCTGAATCCAGGCATTTTTTGCCAGAATATTAAATCCAGATTCATGGGAGAATGCCACCCTGTCAATAAACATTCCCCTATCTGTCATTAACTTTTGTCTCTGAACTGATCCAACATTCTAACATTTTACTTCCATGTATGTTCTCTCAGTTCCTGTTTTCAGATACTTTAGCTCGGTTCTGCATCTTTTGGGTAATTACCACATCTTCCCCCAAATAGGGATAGCACTTTATTTCTCAGCTCTTGCTGAAATCTGACTCTCCTTACTATTGGAGAGTGATGAGGGGAGGCAGGGCAGTTCTTAAAGAGGACAAACATTCTCCTGCTGTGGATCTACTTTACATGAGTCTTTTGCAGAGTCCTCAGGAAATGAGAAGCTGGTGGTCTCCACTAGCAAAAGACAAGGAGAACCTAGGGAATCCAGTTTTTCAGGCAAGTCCATTCAAATGACACAGAGAGCTTTCAAGGTCTCTCTATCCCTGCATGGTTCCTGACCTTAACATCAGAGCTTGCTGAAGCTGTGAATTAATTTTCCTTTGAAAATCCACATTTGGGAGTATTCTTATTCCTGAGTTTTAACATAATCTGCCTTCTGAATATGAGATGATAATATCTAAATATTTCCATGGAAACATTCTAGCTTTCCCAGAGTATCTGAGCTGAAGTTAGGTGACTTGAGTGCCTTCCTCTTTCTTAATGGTTCCTATAGCATTTAACAAAAACCAGCCAACTCTACAATCCCTATAATTGCATTCTTTCAATAGTTTTCAAGAGTTTGTGCTTCTCTATTTATGTATTGTTAAAATTCACCATAGATGAAAATCTAAATATTATTGTGATACTGCAAGAAATCAGAATTATCACTGTCCCACTTTCTATCTACATGATGATCCTCATGGTCATCTGAGTAACAAGCAGTCAAATTCCAGAATTCTAGTCTAAAGATATAATCCCTAGGTACATTCTGGATGCCAAATGACTTACACTGGGTTACTCCTAAAGCAGAACCTGAAGTTAGAATCCAAGGTAGTTCATTTGGAAGGTAAACTCAGGAAGCATTCTAAGAGAATGGGAAAATGGAACATAGGAGGGGGAAAAAATGAGAAAAGGTGTGTCTGTGGCTAGGTCATACTTATAGGTAACTGGAGCTTAATTTCAATAGAGATCTTCTACGAGATTTTGTGGAACATGCTTCTGAATTGTGCCAACACTTACTGTCTCCTGATTAACATTGCTCCAGAGTGAGCCAAGCACATCTTACAGCAAAGAACACCTTTATGCAGAGAAATGCAGGAAGACTCCAGAACTATGAGAATTGTCTGTAAGCCACCTCCACACAGGCCAAGATGATATAGGTGGGGCACTGACAAAGTCTACTACAGTATTTAGCACTATTTCTACTTCTAATTCCAATGTTCTTAATTATAAGTTACTAAAAATAATGATGGCTACTTTATTAGGATACTGAACAAGAGTTTGAGATATTTCATGGGATAGAATGCATTTAACAAATGCTAACTACCATTATATTTTGTGTTTCATCTCCATGCCTTTCCTACAGTGACCAAACATTATGAATGTGCACCCTACAATTCCACTCTACACTTTTTTCAACTCAGCCTTGAATTTTTGTCCAAGTCTTATCTATCTTTATAAAGCCTAACCAAATGCTCTTCTCTCCATAAAAAATTTATATTTCCTCAATTGATTATGTTTTGTTAAAGATTTTATTTATTTACTCATGAGAAACACAGAGAGAGGGGCGGAGCCATAAATTGAAATAATTCTATTAAATAGGTATCAGAACCCTTATTTTGAAGATAAGGAATGAAGTTTAAAGAAGTTAAATAATATTTTTTAAACAGTAGGGGTTGGATTTGAACCAAACTTGTCAGAAGTCAAACAATATACCTTTTACCTTTAAGTTTCACAAAATCTTAAAAAACATCACTACTTACTTTGTGAGTTTAAGCAACTTATTCAGTACCATTGTTTTGTGCTTGTTTGTTTCATTGGTTGATTGTTTTTTATACCTTATCCTATAAAGACAATATAACATAAGTATTCAGGCTCAAACTCTGGAACCACACTGCTGGGAGTTGCAACTCAGATCTTGTGGTTATTATCTGAACGACTTTGTATGAAATGTTTAAACTCTAAATTTCTCACTTTACTCATTTATAATGAAGATAATGATAATACACTATCTCATGGAATTGTGGGAAGATTAAAGATTTAATGCTTTGAAAACCCTTAAGAGTTTTTGGAACATAGTAGGAACTCTAGAAGCACATGTTGTATTGGTTTATAAAGTACAAATCCATATTGCCTATTTTTACTTAATTCACAGGGTTTGGAGAGAAACAAATGAGTGAGTTGGTGGTTGCAAATGTCTTTGTATAATAGAAAGTATTTTATTAATTTAAGATTTGTGTATTCTTTATATTTATATACCAATGGCAAATGATGTAAGTTTGGATATGCATTTAAATACAGATAGCAGGGATCCCTGGGTGGCGCAGTGGTTTGGCGCTTGCCTTTGGCCCAGGGCGCGATCCTAGAGACCTGGGATCGAATCCCACATCAGGCTCCGGGTGCATGGAGCCTGCTTCTCCCTCTGCCTATGTCTCTGCCTCTCTTTCTCTCTCTCTCTGTGACTACCATAAATAAATAAAAATTAAAAAAATATTTAAAAAAAAATAAATACAGATAGCATATAAGTACTAAACTGACAATGTTCAATATGGCTTTTCAAAAAAATACTTAATATATTTTAAAATTGACTGCCTTGAAGTAGGTCAAGCTGGGTTATGTAAAAATTATCTTCTGATTTTGGAAAATATTTTTTAAATATATCATGTTATTAAGATCTTCTGATGCAAAACCAGGAATGAAGATACTGAAATGTAAAAACATCCACGTATGTTTCACCTAATTCTTTTATTTATTCCTTCTTAAAGGTTGTGTGTGTTTTGTTTTGTTTTGTTTTTTTTAGGATTTCTGTACTGCTTAAAGGCATGTAAGATTTTATTTGT
Source organism: Vulpes lagopus (assembly GCF_018345385.1). NCBI lineage: Eukaryota > Metazoa > Chordata > Mammalia > Carnivora > Canidae > Vulpes > Vulpes lagopus. The sequence goes on along the minus strand of NC_054829.1, from coordinate 119,639,677 downwards.
GCATGTATGTATTATATATACACAAACTTCTCTACTTACACATGATTTCAACCATCCAGTGGATTGTGGGGATGAGCCACATGGCACAGAGTTGAAAATAATTGCCTTTAACAAAAACCATGGAGTATTTAATGGCTTGCAGCATAGTCACTGACTCCGGCTGTATATAGGGCTTCACACTGCCCAGCATGTGAGCAAATAAACTTTTAGATTTCCCCAAAGTGAATTATTTGAATTCACGACCATCGATCTGAAAGGTAAGACCACTACTGGCTTAGACATACAATTAATCTATGTTTGTTTTTAAATTTATGAGTGTGGGTATAGTCTAATCAACCGTAAATCCAAAATGTTAGACATGGATTCTCTGAGAGAGAGAGAGAGTTGAGAGAAAATGTGATCATGTGTGTCTGGGTGTGGGGTGCAGGGCAGCGGTGTAAGGGAGAATTAAACTGGAGACTGCCTAATTCAGAATTTCCTATACCTGGATCTTTGGTGTCTCTGACCACCAACAGAGTTTCCTCCATCGAAGCAGTCTGGATTAAATGTGTCTGCTGTACATTTTAGCTGGCCGGAGAGTTCTGGTAAAGAGATTTATCTGCTAAACGCCATAGAGACTGCCAGATTCAACATACATCAGTTTAAGTGTATAGCATCATATGCTGCCAGCAGTAGGTTATTTGATTTCTTTTCCTTTTAGTCTTTTCTTTTGAGGATGTTCCAAGAATATTGATTACCTGCATTGAAAATCTGTACTCTCCATGGAGAATTTTATTGCTTCCCTCCCACTAGTGATTATATATGTTTAACGGAGATCTTTTACATAAGTATGTACAATAGTGCTGTAGGATTGAACAAAATTAATTTTCTCAATGAATCAAATCACCTATTGTTTTGCAATGAATTGTTGGCATGCTGACTTAAAATAACAATAATAATAAGCCTAACACCTTTTGTTGGAGAGTTCTGAGCAGAGTGAGGAAATTAACGTTATGGAGTTCATATTGTATGCCAGACAATTTGTTAGTGACTCTACATATTTATTTTTTAAAGTGATTTTCTCTTTTCAAAAAAAAAAAAATAAATAAAGTGATTTTCTCTACAGACTTGTGAAGTGAGAAAAAGAAAATTATGAGTGTTTAGGCTTTCTTGTTTAAAGGTCTATCTGATGTAAAAATCTATGTACTTTTTTTTTGTTTAAGTTCTTTTTGAGTAATAAATATTTTAATTAAGACATGTTAAGATTTATAGAAATTTTGTAGACAGTAGAGAGAATCTCTTATAATCCACACTCAATTTCTTTTGTTAACATATTAAATTATTAATATGGTATATTTGCCACAACAGATGTATCAATATTGTTAAATTACTCCTTAAAAAGCTCATACTTGGGATCCCTGGGTGGTGCAGCGGTTTAGCGCCTGCCTTTGGCCCAGGGCGTGATCCTGGAGACCTGGGATCGAATCCCACGTCGGCTCCTGGTGCATGGAGCCTGCTTCTCCCTCTGCCTATGTCTCTGCCTCTCTCTCTCTCTCTCTCTCTCTCTGTGACTATCATAAATAAAAAAAAATCTCATACTTTATTCAGATTTCTTACTTTTTACCTAATGTCCCTTTTCTGTATCTGAATCCCACTCAGGGTATCACAATACATTTAGTCATCATATCTCTTTATGCCTCTCTAGACTGTGACCGTTTCTAAGATCTTCCCTGTTTTTTGAGGACTTTGGAAGTTTTATTTTATTTTTTTTTTTGTAAAAATCTTACTTATTCATGAGAGACACAGAGAGAGACAGAGATAGAGGGAGACTCCATGCAGAGAGCCCGATGTGTGGCTCGATCCTGGTACTCCAGGATCACACCCTGAGTCAAAAGAGAAGCGCTTAACCACTGAGCCACCTAGGTGTCCCAACTTTGGCAGTTTTAAAGAGTATTGATAAACTATTTTGTAGAATGTTCATCAATCAGTTTGTCTGATGTTTCTCTTGTGACTAACCTGGAGTTTTGGATTTTGGAGAGGAAGGCCACAGAGGAAAGTGCCAGAGTTATCACATTATGTTGATAGTACATGCATCAGCACCTTTTATGTTGGTAATATTGACCTTGATCACCTGACAGGTAGTGTTTTTCAAGTTTTTCCACCATAAAGTTATTCTTTCCCCTCTCTTTCCAAACTGTACTCATTGGAAGGAAGTTCATATGTACCACCCACATTTAAAGGACGGAAAGTTATCCTTGATCTCCTGAGGAGTGTGATAGTTAATTTTATGCATCAACCTGGATAGGCTACAGTGTTCAGATATTTGCCAAATTTCTTCTGGATGTTTTTGTGGGGCTCTTTTTTGATGGAGTTAATATTTAATTCATGGGCTTTCAGTAAAGCAGATTGTCCTCCAAAATGTGGGTGGACTCATCCTATCAAATGAGACCTTCATGAAAAAGACGCATATCCCTAAACAAAAAGGAATTCTGCAAGCAGACTCTCTTTGAACTAAAACTGAAACTCGAAACTCTTCTCTGAGTCTTCTTCATCTGCCAGACACCCAGGCAACTTTGTTCATTACCAAGACTCCACAATCATGATATGAGTCAATTTTGTAAAATCAATCTCTCTCTCTCTCTCTCTCTCTATATATATATATATGTGCGTGTGTGTGTGTGTGTGTGTGTGTGTGTGTGTGTGTATACACACACACATTTTATTGGCTTTGTTTCCCTGGAGAATACTAAATAATTTTAGAGAGTACTATTTATAAAATATATTTGCAATATATATTCATAGGAAATTTACATTTATTTCTTTCTTGGTTTATTGACTTTGTTTATTCAACTATTTACAGGGATACATTAGAGATATTGCAGGCTTGGTTCCATACACTGTAGTAAAATGTATATCTCAATAAAGGGAATCAAATAAATTCTTTGGTTTCTCAGTGAATGTAAAAGTTATGTTTGTGCTATATTATAGTCTATTCAGTAAGCAATAGCATTATGTCTAAAAAAAACCGTACACACTTTAATTAAAAAATGCTTTATTGCTCAGAAATGCTGCCCACCATCTGAGCTTTCATCAAGTGGTAATCTTCTGCTGGTGGGGGTCTTGCCTGGACATTGACGGCTACTGACTGATCAGGGTGGTGGTTGCTAAACGTGGGGTGGCTGCGGGAATTTCTGAAAAGAAGATAACAATGAAGTTTGCCACACTGATCAACTCTTCCTGTCAGGAAAGATTGCTCTGTAGCCTGCAATGCTGTTTGACAGCATTTTACGCACAGAAGAACTTTGTTCAAACTAAGAGTCAATCCTCTCAAATCCCACCACTGTTTCACCACTAAATTTATGTAATCATCTCATCCTTTGTTGTCATTCCAGCAATCATCACAGCATCTGCACAAAGAGTAGGCTGCACCTCAAGAAAACACCTTCTTTGCTCATCCCTAAGAAATAACTCCTTATCCTCTCAGGTTTTAGCATGAGGTTGCAAGAAGTCAGTCCCATCATTAGTCAGCCCCATCATTAGGCTCCACTTTGTATCTAGTTCTCATGCTATGTCCACCACATCTGCAGTGAACTCCTCCATGAGGTCTTAAACCCTGAAAAGTCATCCATGAGGGTGGGAATCAACTTCTTCCAAACTCCTGCAGAGGTTGATATTTTGACCTCCTCCCATGAATCACAAAGGTTCTCAATGGCATCTAGAATGGTGATTCCTTTGCAGAAGGCTTTCCATTTCCCTTCCCTGGTCCATCAGAGGAATCACCATCTATGGCAGTTATAGCCTTACAAAATGTATTTCTTCAATACTAAGATGGAAAGTCTAAATTACCCTTTGATCCATGGGCTATGGAATGGATGTTGTGTTAGCAGGCATGAAAACAACATTAATCTCAGGGTATACTTCCACCTGAGCTCTTGGGGGACTAGGTGTATTGTCAATGAGCAGTCGTATTTTGAAAGGATATTTTGTTTTGTTTTGTTTCATTTTGTTTTGTTTTGTTTTCTGAGCAGTAGGTCTCAACAGTGGGCTTCACCAATTCTGTAAACCATGTTGTGAACAGATGTGCTGTCATCCGGTCTTTGTTGTTCCACTTATGGAGCAAAGGCGGAGTAGATTTAGAGCTCTAGGATTTTCAGCATGATAGATGAGCCCTGGCTCCAACTTCTTGTCACCAGCTGCATTCACCCCTAAGGAGAGAGTCAGCCCTCCTTTGAAGCCCGAAGCCAGGCATTGGCTTCTCCTCTCGAGCTATGAAAGACTTCGGTGGTATCTTCTTGCAGTAGAAGGCTGTTCATCTACATAGAAAATCTCTGATGTAGTATAGCCACCTTCATTAATGACCTTAGCGAGCTCTCCTGGATAACTTGCTGCTGCCTCTACAGCAGCACTTGCTCTTCACCGTGCACTCTTATGGAGGTATCTTTTCTCCTTAAGCCTCATAAACCAACCTCTGCTAGCTTCCTACTTTTCTTCTCAGCTTCCTCCCATCTCTCAGCCTTCAGAGAAATGAAGAGAGTTAGGGCCTTGCTCTGGATGAGGCTTTGACTTAAGGGAATGTTGTGGCTCATTTGAGCTTCCATCCACACCACTAAAACTCTCTCATCTCATCTTAAGGTTTTTCTTCTGTCTTATCTCTGGTGTGCTCACTGAGTAGCACTTTTAATTTTCTCCAGGAGCTTTTCCTTTGCACTCACAGATTGGCTAGCTATTTGGCACATGCGGACAGGCTTTTGGGCTATCTCAACTTGTGATCTGCCTTCTTCACTAAGCATAACCCTATGTAGCCTGTGATTTGAAGAGCCATAGGACTCTTCCTTTCACTTCAATACAATGGTTATTCGATGGTTATTAACTGATGTAAGTTCAATACTGTGTTGAGGAGAAGGAGAGAGATCAAAACCCAGGTCAATGATGGGTTGGTGGTGCACTCCAGACACACAGAACATTTTTCGTTTAAATTCACTGTCTTAGGTGGGTGCAGTTTGTGGCATCCTGGAACTGTTAAAATAGTAACATCAAAGATCACTGATTACAGATCACCATAAAAATATAATAATAATGAAAAGTTTTAAATATATTGAATAATAACAAAATGTGACCCAGAGCCAGGGAGTGAGCTAAAGATTTTGGCACTGACAGACTTGCTGACACAGGGCTGCTATATGTCTCAATTTGTAAAAAATGCAATATCTCTGAAGCTCATGTAAGCAAAGCACAAGAAAATGAGGTAACTATCAGTTTGGAACCATGGATATTATTTTATACTTATAATCTGATAACACTTATTTTATTGCTCAAATTATTCTAGCTTTGGCTAGTGAGAACTCTTTTCCTTGGCTACTATGTCCCTTTATCATACCATATACCATATCTTGGTATACCTGGTGTGTATGTTTCTATTTTGTTTGTTTGAATATCCCTTCCCTCCTGGCACTACAAGATGTTCCAAGCTAATCAGTATATTTCCAAACCAGCCCTAGCACTAGCCAGTATTTCATGCAATTTTGGGTAGAGTACACTGACTAGAATGACATTAAAGAAAAGGAATACATATGTCTATTAGCTTACTTGAAATATATGTAATTTGAACTTTGTCAATAATGGTTATTAAGTGTATTTGAGATGAACACTTTATTTGGCACTATGAGATAATATAAGTAAATTCGTACATATTATACTTCTCATAATTTACAATAACATCTGAAAAGTTGAGAACATTTAAAACATATCACTAGTCAATGTTTATGATAAGTTATGTTACATAAATTGATCAACAATTTGAGATGCAAGACCTGGGGCTGGAGCCATTGTCAAGTGTAACAAACCATTAGATGTCATGACCTTAAAACCTGAGGTTCAGTTGGTAAGGAGTTGAAAGATGTCATCTAACCTGGTCCCTTTGATATTTTAAACACTCAGTAGGCACTAGTTGAATTAATGGATATGTACTCAGATTGGGAAACCAACGAGTGTAGGGTAAGTAAATTAATTTGGCTTGGGAAGAGATTGCATATGGAACTTAAAAAGCAGTGAACAATACAGAGGGAGCATTACATACATGGGCTGGAGCACTGGCAAGAGCTGGATGAGGTTTGGATTTATAGAGGAATGGCCGTGTGGTGTGTTCAGAAGGTGGAGAGGGGCTGCTTGAGTGTAATTTATACATATCTAGGGAATGGCTAAGATGATGGACCTGCCAGAAGTCTTTTTTTCATATGACACTGAAGGACCTTCTTAGAAAGAACAAATCTAAGTGAAATAAAATGTGAAAAACCCAGGAAGAAAGGTGTAGTTTTCTCCCAAGGGCAGGCTAATGTTATAAATGCTGAAACTGGAATTTTTTTCTAAGCCTCTTTCTCTTTGGTTTGAAATATTTGAATTTCTTTTAAAGAACTACAGAGAGATTTTGCCAGGGCCAGGCTGGGGTTGGGGGGAGAAGTTGGGGATCAGAGAGACAGAAAGCCCCACTGACTTAGGGACCACATGATCCATACAACTACTTGCCCCCAGTCTGCAACTTGAGAGTAAAAGAGATAGCTGTTAATAAGTATGCAGAGGCAGCAAGAGTAATTGAGATTATTGGTAACTTTGGCAAATCATTACAACACTTATTTGGGACTTTTCTAACAAAAGCAAAGTAAGGAAAAAGACTCTCCACCTTGATTGTGCTACCAGCCCCTACACTGCATGGTCATGAAGAGAGAACTGGTGAGGCAGAAACCTCAGTGCCTTGGAGGAAAGAGTGGGACATCACTAGTGCACACCTTAGACTATTCGGATGGGCTTGTGGGCAAAGCATCATAAACACACAGTAAAGACAAGAGATTTCTTAGAGATTAGCGGATTTGAGGATCAGGATTAGAAGTTCTTCTAATGGATAAGAGAACCAGTCAGTGAAATTTGAATTATCACTTAAATCATCTATATTTGCCATGTTGAGGCCAGGAGAAATTCTATCTCATTCCAATCTCCATTCACTTCCAAACACAGTGTCCCGAAAATAAAGGCATATATGTTTATTAGCTAATCAGAAATTTATGTAATTTGACAACTATCCTCCAATAGGAGGATGGGGATAACTCTGATATAAGAGGTCACGAGGAGAACAAAGTATTTGAGGAAAATAATTTAAGCACCTAGATGAGGAAGTCTTTGGAACAGAAAGGCTGGAGTTGCAGGACACCAGCTATGTGTATTACAGTTTCTCAGTGTTAGAGATAGAAGGTGAGAAGGTCATACAACAAAAATTGAAGTGTGAATCTGAGACAAAGGAGATCGGAAGCATTTGACAATAACTGGTTATAAAAAGTAGAAATATAATAATAATAACAATAATAATAATAACAATAATAAGTACTTTTCATTTTTCAAAGCTTGAAAGGGTCAAAATTCAGTAAAATGTGTGTAAAATATTCACAATGTGAATATTCAATAAATGTGACTAATGGTTTTGTGTCTTCTCTACGCATTTAACTTCTCAGCCTGCAGAGTATCATTATTGTTACCAATAGCCCATTTCAAAATAGCATGACTACAAGAGTCTCTTTTAGTATCATGCTTATTACCAATCCTTTTTCATGTTCCAAAGCTTTCTATATCCAGATGATAAAATAATCTGCCTCAAATATTTCATCTCAACATTCTGCAATTCAAAACTACCCTTCACTAATAACATATAGATAGTACATAAACAATTATATTTACATGTATTTATGTATAAATGTAACTATTGCCATGTATGTGGGTTATTTGAAATGTACATTGAGTTTTTAAAGATTTATTGATTTATTTTTAAAGATTTTATTTATTTATTCATGAGAGGCACACAGAGAGAAAAAGAGGCAGAGACACAAGGCAGAGGGAGAAGCAGGCCTCATGCAAGGAGCCCAATATGGGACTCGATCCCAGGACTCCAGGATCATGCCCTGGGCTGAAGGCAGGTGCTAAACCACTGAGCCACCCAGGAATCCCCTATTGATTTATCTGAGAGAGAGGACCAGGACCTTGAGATCATGATCTGAGCTGAAATCAAAAGACAGCCACTTAACTAACTGATCCACCCAAATGCCCCAGAAATATACATTAATTTTAAGTGCTCTTTCCCACTTTATTTTGCTGAAGGATTTAAGAGCTGATGGTACAAAAAAGGTCAGTTGTTTCAAATCAGAGTTCCTTTTATTCTTATATTACAGTTATTTATACTAACTGTATTTAGTATAAATTATATCATAAATGAGGCTTTGCGAATATTTAAATGAAATCAATATAGGGGGACACCTGGGTGGCTCAGTGGTTGAGTGTCTGCCTTGTGCTCATGGGATCCAGGATCAAGTACCACACTGGGCTCCCTGTGGGAGGCCTGCTTCTCCCTCTGCCTATGTCTCTGCCTCTCTCTCTGTCTCTCATGAATAAATAAATAAATATTTTTTTTAAAAAGAAAAAAAATAAATCAATATATGGTATTTCTAAATTTTCCACAAAAAAGTTTTAAACACATGCTAATTGTCAAAGCTATATCTATACAATTATTTTATTGTGTTTGTAATACTTTGGAATCTTTATTATTTGATAGAATATTATGAAAAAGTGAAATGTGAAAGATAGAAAATCACTAGTGTAGTTGACATTTATGGTCTTAGCTCTCTAATATCAGAAGAACAGAAACATATAAATGTATTATTTCCACTAAGCATGCTACTATAGGTATATGTATGGTTGTAGAAATTGTACGCATGTAGCATTCACTGGATATTGGCTTAACAAAGGCACATGTTTTCTGCAAATCATTTCAATCTCAACACATTTAAAATAAAATTCCAGTTTGAGTTAGCTTGAAAAAATTTTAAGAAACTTTTGAAAAATCACCATTAAAATTGAAGGAACAAAAACAATTGCACTAGTACCATTTTCCCAAATAGTGGAATTATCTTATTGGCTCATAACCAAGCATTATTTCCTAAAGGCTGACATAAGATCCAGTTGTAATTCTCTACACAAATCCAGCTTGACAAGAAACGTAGGGGAAAAAAAAAAACACAGCTAAGCAGGTCTTGTTGACAAATTAATTTCTTACAATCAACATAAGCATCTGAATCTAAAAATACTTTATATTACCAACTCAAAAATAAGTCAAAAAGTGCAAAAATAAGATAATTTTTTTTCTATTTTGATTTGATAGACAGTGCTTCTCAATCCTCAGTGCAAATTATACTCATCTGGAGACGTTTGAAAGAATTTGCAATACCTGGACCTACTCTAGCCAGAACAACTGGACTCTCTTGGGGTTAGAAGTCATGCACAAATTGTTTCTGGTTTTGCTTTTGGTTTGGTTTCATTTTGTTTTGTTTTTTAAGCTCCCCAAGTGATTCTTCAGGCACCTAAATTTAAGACTACAAAAGTGGTGTCACAACTTTGATGTTAAGAACCTAATGCAATTCCCTGGATAACTGCTAATTGCTTCTTATTCTGAAAACCTCTGTGCAGTGGGGACCTGTGCATGGTTTCCATAATCCTGCCTTCTGCGTCAAGGTTCATCAACATTTAAGGAGTTTGATTTTTTTTTTTTTAAGAGAAAAAGAGAGAGTATGCAAGCGTTAGTGGGAGGAGCAGAGGGAAAGGGAGACAGAGAATCCCAAGCAGGTTCCACCTTCAGCTTGGAGTCTGCCCTGGGGCTTGATCTCATGACCCTGAGATCATGACCTATGCCAAATCAAGAGTCAGATGCTTAACTGACTGAGCCACTGAGGCAGCCCTGAGTTTGATCTTAATAATGTGTTTGTTTGTCTCTAAGTGACAGTGTGTTTATTGAAGGCAAAGGGATTTTTTTCCCTCTGAATCTGATACCTATGCTACAAACTACAACACAAACAAAAACTCAATTTTGAAGAAATGCATGCATGAAAAAATGACTTTTCCCTTAATACTGCTGATATCACTTGTAATAATCATGGCATATTTTCATAATTGCTTCCTTACAAATTTAATGCAACTAGAAAACTGAACGCAATGGAAATGAATAAAGAATAATAGTTATGGGATTTACTTAATAGAAGCCCACTTAGCAAATTAAATGAAAAGCAATATTTAGATTACTTGCTCTTAGCAGTTCTACAAATTGCTTTCCTTAGTTTTAAAAATAGAATTTCTCTCTACTTGGAAGAATACACTAAACAGAATAGATTCAATTTGTGGCACAAATGTCATTTTTATTAGTATATATACAAAAATAAAATGGACAAGATATCCCTGGCTAAAATATGGAACTATATATAGGAGATGGAAAGTGGACCCAGGGAACATATTAAGTGTTATTATGCTAGGGAAATTATGTATATGCAATTTTCCTTATAACTATAGATTAACACAATGGTAACTTTTAATATCTAAAAACACAGTAGGAAAATCATTGAATATAATTTCCATCATGCTTCTCCTTCTACTTTATTCCAGCTACTTTTTCCAGATGACTACATGCCCACAGGAATACCTGTGTTCCACACTAAATGAGAATTGGGTCAGAAAAAGAGGTAGTCTGATATTTGTTTAACAAATGCCTTGTACTTACAGCAGCAGGAAAGGGGGATACTATACATGAATATATGCCCTACAAAATGCCATAGGATTTCTCAAACTAAGCCCTGAAAATTACAGCTGGAATCAGTTAAAAAATACATTCCATTAATACTGTGGAACATTTAAAAGTTGACCTGCTTCTGTCTAGCCTGTTAACAACTGTGAGCTGGACACATTCAAATATTCTGTTTATTATTTTCCTTATTACCTCTCTTCTTAGATGAGCATTAGTGTAAGTGGGGAAAACTGGCAACATACATTTTATTTAAGTACAAAAGGACAAAAATAAATATATTTCATTTAAAAATCTATATTATTTACATTGGCTTTGTTAAAATTAATTCATTATTATTGGACATGTTATGTATCTTTAAATTGGAGAAGAAAATGAGTGCTTAATTATCAAATGTGTGGGACTATTATTCAGTAAGCATCTGGCCTAGTTATAAAATAAGCATCTGTCTTATGTTTACATCGTAAAATATTTGATTCATTTAAACCCAGGGTCACAAGTTCAGATATTTATCTTCAATCTGATTGAAAGTACCTGACTCCTAGAGTTGGAAGATAAATCAGATGAGATCAGATTTCACCACCTCCCATACATTTTTCCCTCATTGGCCTTCGCAACTTGAAAACAGATTATAGCAACAACGTAAATAGAGACAACATGAAAATAACATCATATGAATTGTTACTAACAAAACCTAATTCTCTTCTCAATTTTGCTCATCTACCTTGAATGAAATTTCCCTTTAAGAGCATCACACTAATATAGAATCATGCGTATCTTTCTACTATTAGAGCAAATCATCATAAAATATCTACTCTGTATTACACTTTATAGTCTGTGAGTTATAAGGTCACTTGTTCCTTAGAACTGTATTGTTTATAGGCAGAGCATGTATTATTAAATATATATTTTTAATATATTTATATAGTACACTGACAGATGAAACTAAATTCTCAGGTTCCTAAGGTCATATTTTTACCAACAGTTTAATGCAAGGAATGTATTGCTGTCTATTAGATTAAGTATTATAAAACAATGTGATCTCAGGAGTATTTTTTTCCTCAAATAGCCATTTACCATACCAACAACATATAAACTGCTTGTATAATGTTTGGTTATGTTCTAAACTAAGTTCCAGGGACGCCTGATGGGTGGCTCAGCGTTTGAGGGTCTGCCTTTGGCTCAGGGGGTGATCCCAGAGTCCCCGGATCAAGTCCTGCATTGGACTGTCTGCATGGAGCCTGTTTCTTCTCCCTCTGCCTGTGTCTCTGCCTCTCTCTCTTTGTGTCTCTCACAAATAAATAAATAAAATCTTTAAAAAATAAATAAATAAACTAAGTTTCCAGCCTATCACCTACTCTTGTCTCAGGCACCTTCTACTTCTTCCAAATAAACACATTTACAACTTTTCTACTTCCTTCCTTTTAAGAATTACTCCCTCTGTCCTGTTTTAAAATTTATGTAAAGGTCTTCCGTAGCACATGGCATCTTCTGTCTTTCACTAGAACAATTTATTTTATTTTAATTTTTTTGCACTAGAACAATTTGTATGTTGGGCTAACCAGTGGGAAGTGAGTTCACAGTGGCAAAGAGTTCATTTTATTTCTCTCTGAATATTTATTAAACATACTGAGAACTCTTGTGCCAAATGTTGTGATAAGCACCTTATGTCATGATAATTAATTACCACAACATTACCATATCATACTAAGAATTAGCACTGTTTTGCTGATAGAGGAAAAACTGTGGCTTTTAGAAGTTTAGCTCATGACCAGGCTCATATGGCAAATATATGGGAGTATTAGGATTTGAATTCAGGACTCTCTTAAAGCACATACTGTTAACCACAGTACTTACTGGTTCCAAAATTAAAGGGTGTGAACATGAATAAAAGAAAGCAATAAAAGCAAATAAAGCATACAAATAAATATGTATCTGTTTATGTGGCCCAGATGTCCCCAAGCCTGGCATCACAAAACAAGGTCATATTTTCATTTTAGAAGGGAAGAGGACTCCACTCCCATCTTATGCCACCCTGCTTGCTCTGGCCTAAGAGGAGTGACTGTACATGTATTAGTGGGTGGGATCACTATGTGCTAAAATGTTCATTGTGGTTCCTGAATCCATAAGGACAATGCCAGACATCTGGTCTTCTCTGCCTCCACTTACACCCAGCTGCGGCCTGCTCCTTGCTTCTCTCTGGAGGATGACTCATGGTAAGATTTTAATTTGGGCTTATTAGAGGGTAGAAAGTCTTTTCTAAGACCTTCAGTTTAGGCCACACATTTACAAGAGATATTTGGTCATCATAATCTTGCTTTCCATCTACTATGGTTACCTTAGGAACCACAGAGGAAGTAGTGAGATAGGGCAGATAGGATTTTGGGTCTTTTTTTTAGGTGGCTGAATAGTATTTATGTGTGTGTGTGTGTGTGTATCATCTTCTTTATCCATTCATCTGTCAGTGGACATCTTGGATCTTTCCACAGTTTAGCCATTGTAGACATTGCTGCTATAAACACTGGGGTGCAGGTGCCCCTTTGGATCACTACCTTTGTATCTTTGGGTTATATACCTAGAAGTGCAATTGCTGAGTCATAGGGTAGCTCGGTTTTCAACCTTTTGAGGGACCTCCATTCTGATTTCCAGAGTGGCTGCACCAGCTTGCATTCCCACCAATAGTGTAAGAGGGTTCCCCTTCTCTGCATCCCCGTCAACATCTGTCATTTCCTCACATTAATTTTAGCCATTCTGACTGGTGTGAGGTGGTATCTCATTGTGGTTTTGATATGTGTTTCCTTGATGCCAAGTGATGTGGAACAGTTTTTCATGTGTCTGTGGCCATTTGTGTTTTCTTTGGAGAAATATCTGTTCATGTCTTCTGCCCATTTCTTGATTGGATTATTTGTTCTTTGGGTGTTGAGTTTGGTAAATTCTTTATAGACCTTAGATACCAGCCCTTTATCTGATAATACATTTGTAAATATTTTTTTCCATTCTGTCAGTTGCCTTTGGTTTTCCTTTGCTGTATAAAAGGAAACTTATCTTGATAAGTCCCAACAGTTCATTTTTGCCTTTGTTTGCCTTTCCTTTGGAGATGTGTCTAGCAAGAAGTTGCTACAGCTGGGGTTGATGCTGCCTGTGTTCTCCTCTAGGATTTTGATGGATTCCTGTCTCACATTTAGGTCTTTCATCCATTTGGAGTCTATTTTTGTGTATGGTGTAAGGAAATGGTCCAGCTTCATTCTTCTGCAAGTGGTTGTCCAATTTTCCCTAAACTATTTGTTGAAGAGACTGGCTTTTTTCCATTGTATATTCTCTCCTGCTTTGTCAAAGATTAATTGACTATAAATTTGAGGGTCCATTTCTGGACTCTATTCTCTTCCATTGATCTTTGTGTCTGTTTTTGTGCCAGTACCATACTGTCTTGATGATTATAGCTTTGTGATATAGCTTGAAGTCTGAATTGTGACGCCACCAGCTCTGGTTTTCTTTTTCAACATTCCTTTTGGCTATTTGGGGTCTTTTCTTGCTCCATATACACTTTAGGATTATTTGTTCCAGCTCTGTGAAAAATGCTGATGGCATTTTTTTTCTTTTTTTTTTTCTTTCTTTTTTTTTTTTTGCTGATGGTATTTTGAGAGGGATTGCATTGAATGTATAGATTGCTCTAGGTAACAGATATATTAACAGCATTTGTTCTTCTGATGATCCATGAGCATGGAGCGTTTTTTCATTTCCTTGTGTCTTCCTCAATTTCTTTCATGAGTATTCTATAGTTTTCTGAGTACAGATCCTTTGTTTCTTTGGTTAGGTTTATTCCTAGGTATCTTATAGTTTTTGGTTTAATGGTAAATGGGATCAACTCCTTAAACTCTCTTTCTTCTGTCTCATTGCTAGTGTATAGAAATGCAACTGATTTCTGTGCATTAATTTTGTATCCTGCCACTTCACTGAATTCCTGTATGAGTTCTAGCAATTTTTTTTTTTTTTTGGGAGGGGAGTCTTTTGGATTTTCCACCTATAGTATCTAGTCATCTGCAAAGAGTGAGAGTTTGACTACTTCTTTGCTGATTCAGATGCCTTCTATTCCTTTTTGTTGTCTGATTGCTGAGGGTAAGACTCCTAGTACTATGTTGAATAACAGTGGCGATAGTGGACATTCCTGCAGTGTTCCTGTTGTTAGAGGAAAAGCTCTATTTTCCCCCACTAAGAATGGTATTTGCTGTGGGCTTTTCAATCTATGGCTTTTATGAAATTGAGCTATGTTCTCTTTATCCCTATACCGCAGAGAGTTTTTATCAAGAAAGGATGCTGTACTTTTTCAAATGCTCTTTCTGCATCTTTTGAGAGGATCATATGGTTTTGATCCTTTCTTTTATTGATGTAGTGTATCAAATTGATTGATTTGCGGATGTTGAACAATCCTTGCAGCCTGGGAATGAATTCCACTTGGTCAAGATGAATAATCCTTTTAACGTTCTGTTGGATCCTATTGGCTAGTATTTTGGGTGAAAATTCTTGCATCCATGTTCATCAGGATATTGGTCTGTAATTCTCCTTTTTGGTGGGGTCTTTGGTTTGGGAATCAAGGTAATATTGGCTCATAGAAAGAGTTTGGACGTTTTCCTTCTATTTCTATTTTTTGAAACAGCCTCAGAAGAGTAGATATTAATTCTTCTTTAAGTGTTTGATGGAATTCCCCTGGGAAGCCATGCGGCCCTGGACTCTTGTTGGGAGTTTTGCAGTTCTGTGTGATCCGCAAACTTGTCTTAGCCAGATATCTTCTGGGGAGGCCTGTCTGCTCCCGGCAGAATTGCACTGCCCCTGGCAGGGGGCTGGGCTAAGTAAGTTGTTCCAGATTGTTCTATGTGGCTTTGGTTCCCTAAGGGCTTTCCATGCAGCTTTAGAGAACAAGAATGAAAATGGTGGCTTCCCAATCTCCAGCCATGGAGCTAAAAGCTCAGGGCCCCACTCCTCAGTACACTCTCAGGGAAAAGCAGTCAATTACTCCTGTCTCCCAGATCTTGGTCCACACTCTGTGCTCACACAGCCTGTGACCCAGCATTTCTATCTCAGGCTCTTGACCTCATTTTGAGTCTCTAAACCCTGCCCACTCTTGGGGTGCACATCTGCACCCCTTCTTCTCAGGAAGGAAGGGGAGTCTCCCTGTGGTTCTGCTGCTTTTTGTACCCCTGCTTAGACAACAGTCACCCGACTGTGCTGTGGCTCCAGGTATATGGCAACCTCCAGCTGAGAGCCCACTCCTGGGCTTGCTGATTGCAGCTGACTTCCCTGCTCCGATGCCTGGGAACTCTGTCCACTCAGCAACCCCTGTCTTCCTGTGACCCCAGGACTCTTGAGATCACACTGTCCCACCTAGAATTCCACCCCACTTTGCCATCATCTGAGCACCTTTCAGGCATGGACAACCTCCACCTGAGCAGACTTCTAGAAGTTCTGATTTTGTGCTCTGCTGCTGTATCACTTTCTGTTTGCTGGCACCCGGAGGCTCCCTTCTCCTACACTTAATCTCCTCAGATTCACTTCTCCTACCTTGCAGAACGTGGTCACTTTTCTATTTGTAGAGTTGCAGGTATTCTTTTCTTAGATCTCTGGTTGGGTTTGCAAGTGTTCGGAATGATTTGATAGGCTATCTAGTTGAATTCCCAGAACCAGATGAAACTAAAGTCTCCTAGTCCTCTGCCGTCTTGGACTATCCAGGATTTTGGTTCTTGAACTTCATTCCAAATGTCATTTTATATTAAACTAAACTCCCATTATTTTTTAAATTTTTTTGACATGCATGCATTTAGTTTATTTCTTTTTAGTTTGGTTTTTAAATTTTCTCTGGTTTTATGGAGGCAGGATTGACAAAAATTTATATATATTTAGATGTAAAATATGGTATTTTGATGTAAGTATAACTTGTGTAATGATTACCACAATCAAGCTAATAAGCATATCATTATCTCACATACTTACCAATTGTGTGTGTATGTGTGTGCCCGCTGTGAAAACCCTTAAGATTTATTCTTAGCAAATGTCAAGTATACAGTATTTTAATGTAATTATCATGTTATACATTATATATCTAAATTCTGTTCATCTTATAACTAAAGTTTTTACCTTTTAGTCAATGTCTCCCATTTCCCCCATGACCCAGCCCATGGCAATCACCATTCTACTCTGATTTTATGATTTTGACATTTTAAGGTTTGACATAAATGTGATAGCATGAAATATTTATCTTTCTGTCTGGCTTATTTCATTTCCACACTGTATTCCAAGTTCATCTACATTTTCCAAGAGGTGGGATTTCATGTTCTCCAAAAGGCTGGATAATATTCCATTATATAAATGTATACTTATTACTATATTAATATAATTTATTATATAAGTAATATACACATATTCATATACATATCTATATCTATACTGAATCTCTAAAATCTTTATTCATTTGTTTGTTGGCATTTTCTTTAGTTCCATATCTTAGCTATTGCAAATAATGCTTCAATGAACATGGGAAGGCAGGTATGTCTTTAGGATACTAATTTCATATGTATATACATATATGTATTCACATATAGACATACACATATACATATGTAGACAAAATATATATTTTTTATTTATTCATAGAGACACACACACACACAGAGGCAGAGACACAGGCAGAGGGAGAAGCAGGCTCCATGCAGAGAACTTGACATGGGACTCGATCCTGGGTCTCCAGGATCAGGCCCTGGGCTGCAGGCAGTGCTAAACCGCTGCGCCACTGGGCTGCCCCTGTAGACAAAATATTAACTTCACATACATACTCATATATGTATATATATATATATATATATATATATATATATATACTTGCTTATAGGTATTCATATATATATATATATGAGTATTTATAATACACACAGAAGGATACTCACAAATAGGATTGGTGGATCACACAGGAGTTCTATTTTTATTTTTGTAAGGAACTGTCATACTATTTTTCTTTTTTTTTAATTTTTTTTTATTATTTATTTATGATAGTCATACAGAGAGAGAGAGAGAGAGAGGCAGAGACACAGGCAGAGGGAGAGGCAGGCTCCATGCACCAGGAGCCTGACGTGGGATTCGATCCCAGGTCTCCAGGATCGTGCCCTGGGCCAAAGGCAGGCGCCAAACCGCTGCGCCACCCAGGGATCCCTGTCATACTATTTTTCATAATGGCTATACTCATTTCCATTTCCATCAAAAGTGTACAAGAGTTCCTTTTTCTTCACACCCTTGCCAGCACTTATTATCTCCTGCCTTTTTCATACTAACTATTCTTGTTAACATGAGTGAGGCGATATCTTATTATCTTTTTAACATTTTTTAAAATTTAAGTATAGTTGACACACAATGTTACATTAGTTTCAGGTGTATCATATAGTGATTTGACTTCTCTGTATTTATGCTATGCTCACAAGTGCAGCTACCATCTGTCAGTACATTATTGCAATATCGCTAACTATATTTCCTATGATATGCTTTTTTTTGATATGCTTTTTATTCCCATGACTTATTTATTCCATAACTCAAAACTTGTATCTTCTACTCTCCTTCATCTATTTTGCCCAAATCCTTTAGCCCTCTTCCCTCTGGCAACCATCAGTTTATTCTCTGTATTTATAGATCTGATTCTATTTTTTGTCTATGTATTCATTTGTTTTTTAGATTTCACAAATGAGTGAAATCATATGGTATTTGTCTTTCTGAATCTGACTCCTTTCATTTTGCATGAAACTCTCTAGGTCCATCCATGTTGTCAAAAATGGTAGGATTCCATCCTTTTTATGGTCATGTAATATTCCATCGTGTATATACTCTTCTTTATCCATCTGTCTATTGATAGACACATAACTACTCACTGTGACTTTGACTCGTATTTCCTTGATTATTAGTGATGTTGAGTAAGTTTTCGTGTGTGTTTTGGCCATTTGCATGTCTTTGGAAAAATTAGTCAATTCCTTTGCCATTTTTTAATTTGTTATTTGTATGTTGTATATACCTTGGACAATATCCCCTATCAAGTTGTATATACCTTGGACAATAACCCCTTATCAGATGGATGGTTTTCAAATATTATCTCTCACTCTGTAGCTTGCTTTTTCATTTTGTTGTTTTCTTACCTAAGCAGGAACTTTTTAGGTTGATGTAATCCCATTTGTTTATTTTTGTTTGTGTTGCCTGTGCTTTGGTACCATATCCAAAAAATTATAACCAAGACCAATGTCAAGGAGCTTATTCTCCATATTTTCTTCTAGGAATTTTAAAGTTTTAGGATATATGTTTAACGCTTTAATCAATTTTGAGTAGATTTTTGTGTGTGGTATAAAAAAAGGACAAAATGTCATTTTTTGGTATATGGATATCCAATTTTCACAACACATTTACTGAAGAGACTATCCTTTCTCCACTGTGAATTCTTAACTGTCGAAGATTAGTTGACTGTATATGTGTGTGTTTTTTTCTAGGATCTCTATTCTATATTATTGGTTTATGGTTCTGTTTTTATGCCCATACCATACTGTTTTGAATACTACAGCTTTGTAATATGTTTTGAAACCAAGCAGTATGATACCTCTAGCTTGGTTCTGGCTCAAGATTATTTTGATTATTTAGGGTATTTTGTGGTTCCATATGAATTTTTAGTTTTTTTTCTCATTTTTGAAAAACCTGTTGAGCTTTAGGAAGTATGGATATTTTAACAATATAAACTCTGAACATGGCATGAACATGAAACTCTTTCCATTCATGTGTGTGTTCTTTAATGTATTTCAACAGTCTTGAATTTTTTGCATAACAGATCTTTTACCTTTTAGGTAATTTATAAGTATTATTTTTGATGCTTAGTATTTTCTTCTTTCTCTAGGTCTTGAAGTGTAAAGTAAGATTGAGATCTTTCTTCTTTTTTTCATATAGACATTCGTTGCTATAAAGTTCCTCTTAGAAGCACTTTTGCTAATTCTATAAGTTTTATTATGCTGTGTTTTTATTTTCATTTGTCTTAAGTTACTTTCTGATTTTTTATTTGATTTCTTCTTTGACTCATTTACTTAGGAGTGTTTTGTTTAATTTTCACATACTTGTGAATTTTCCAATTTTCCTATTGTTATTTATTTCTAGCTTTATACCACTGTGGCTAGAAAAAGCACTTGATAGGATTTCAGTCTTAAATTTGCTAAGACTTGTTTTGTGGCCCAACATATGATCTATCCTTGTGCACATGAGAAGAATATATGTTATGTAACTATGATAGTTTATTTCTGGACTCTCAATACTGTTTCACTGATCTATATGACTTACCTTATGCCAGCACCACACTGTTTTGATTACTGTACTATTGTAGTAAGTTTTGAAATCAGGAAGCATAAATCTTCAAATTTTGCTTGCTTCTCCTTTTCAAGGTTATTTTGACTATTCTGGGTCTCTTGAATTTCCATAGGAATCTTACAATCAGGTTGTCAGTTTCTACAACCAAGTTAGCTAAGTGAATTATTTGGTCTTGCATCTCAAAATGTGCTGCCTTGGGCATATGCATTTACCCTGAAATGACAGTGGTTTTAGCAGGGCTATTTCTCTGATCTCTCTGCTAAGCTATCTGTCTAATTTGGTATTACACCTAGCTCTATTAATTAGCAGTTGGTCGTTTTACTGGTTTGACAATGCCTTGGAAAATAATTACTCCCTAGGTTGATTCAGTTAAATATTTGCCCTTTTGCAGAAGTAGTTTTTGAGGGTAGTCTTTGAGGTTTGTTTCTGACCTCAGAAAGACCCTACTTGTCTCTTTCCAGGATTCTCTTTGATAAATGCCCTGTTTACAGTTTAGCTTTTTATCTTATGACACTGCCATTTTTTTCATAGTTGCTTACAATCAAAATCTCCTATTATTTTCAAGAACACTGCTAGGCTTAAATTTCCCATCACTGTTCTAAATAAAGTCATTTCTTTCTTGGAGGGTTTCAGAGTTCTATATTCTTATTATGGCCTGTCTTTTTCTCCTGAGAAAAATCTCTGAGTTGCTGCTCTTGAGCTGGAGGTGAGAACAATGGCCCACTTGGTTAAACTCCTTATTCTTAATTAACAAGAACTCTTTTTTTTTTAAATTGATATCTCTTTTCTTGTGGGCTGTCTCTCTCACTGAGCCAAAATCTTTGGCCAAAATCTCTGAGCAACTACTCTCGACATTGGGTGAGGTAGTAATCTCTGATTTTTTATTGCTTGCATCTCCTACCATGGAACTTCTACCCTACAAGCCAAATGGGGCAAAGGCAATTGAGGCCCAGTTTTGGTTTGCCATGCCTCTAAGCAAGGCCTTGACTTGTCTTGCATACAGGCTGAACATAAGGTAGAGACTCCATAAGTAGGTTATAGCATCTATACACTATACATAGATGGGGTAAAGTCTGTATCTTATGGTTAAGGACTGGGTTGAGTAAGGAAGCCTGTTGGTCATAAATACCAGGAAATTAACCTCGTCAAATTGAAGTTAGAAGGGTTAAAGAATGCTGGCAGCCTGCCTTGCCCAGTTAGACAAGGTAAAAAGCTCAAGGTTTTGCTTGAGGGAAGGAGAGCCTGTCCTGTGGCCACAAATGCCCTAAATATAACTTCCATCAAGGTAAGTTAGGGGGAGAAGGTGTTGCGAAGCATGGCTCATATGTCACAGACTTTCTGTTATTAGAAATTTAGGAAATTTTCTTGAATAATTGTTTCTTCACTTGATGTATAACCTTAGTACAATTAAATAATTGTTCTTATATAATTTTAATCAGCCTTGTTTGTTTTACTTGGCAGTGGGTTTGTATACCTCCTCACCACACCATCCTGGAAGTCACCATTCTCTCCAATTAGGTGATAAAACTGAGTTTAAATTTAGATATCCAACTATAAAATTCATGTTCTTTTTTATTAGTCATTAAGAATCTCATTCTGTGTGAGGCATACACAACTAAATGCATTGATAATTTCTCAAGTATTGTAAGTGACATTAGGATGGACACCATGATGAGTACGATATGTAGGAAAAGACTTCAGAAACTTATAATAGATAGAGGTTTATTTAATAGGAAATATCAAGGAAAGCCCTGCAGTGTCCCATCTTGCCATGTTCATGTTTCACTCATACACATGTAACATAATTTTTAGCCAGTTACATATATGGGTAAATTATCTAGGACATTTCAGGGACTTCTGAATCTTGAAATGAGACCCAAGAAAGATAAAACCTACTTCTATCTTTAGATATTGTGCAAAAAATATGATTCCCATAGTTGGTGCATCTACCATAAATCCTGAAAGATGATAATCCAGGAGGAGGCATATTAGGTGAGAATGAGAGGGAAGAAAGACTGGAAAAGTCTGAGGCTTTGATGCCATTAACCCTGAGTATCCTTTGACAGGATATAAAAATTTCCATTGAATAAGCAATTGATTTGGAGTTGTCCATTACTTCCAGCCAAAACATTTTGATAAAAGAAGAAAATAGCAATTTTGGTTGATTCATGGAAACATCATGACCATAAATCATGAAATAAGGTCATGAATTAAAAAAAAAAAAAAAGAATTAGAGGAGCTATAGTAGGAAAGAGGCCAAAATGGTGGATAGGGAACAGAGCAGGTAAGTCCTCTTAGGACATTTAAATAAATCTGTTCTTGTTTGTTTGCTTGTTTCTTTGTTTTTCAAGATTTTATTTATTTATTTGAGAATATTAGCAGGAGTTGGGGCAGCAGCAAAGCAGACTCTGCACTGAGAGGCCTAACACAGGGCTCAATCCCACAATCTTGGAATCATGGCCTGAGCTGAAGGTAGATGCTTAACTGACTGAACCACCCAGGTTCCCCTAAAGGAATCTGCTCTTATCAAAAGGACAGAAGGAAATGATTGGCAGGTTTTAAGCAAAGAAGGAGATTTAGATTTATATTTTGACAGTTTTGTTCTGGCAGAAATGCTGAGGATGTATTTGCAATGTAGAAACAGCATATATGCAGATAGATCAACCGAAGGAAATGGAATGCAAGAGAGAAATGACTGAAACTGGGATTTTCAAGTATGTATTAGAAGTAGAGTGAAGTTGTCTAAGCAGTAACCACAAAAGAATTTTGATGGATTGGATTAATGGAGTGGACTTTAAATAGTGTCAAGAATGATATCTATGTTCTGTTCTTGCAGAGGGCTAAATAGTGATACTATTTATTAAGATAGTAAACAGTGGAAGAAGACCTTGCAGCAGGATAGTGGACAGATTGTGAGTTAAGTGAAGAATTCAATGAAGAGGCCTATGGGAAAGTCTTCACAGAGAAAGACTATCTATCCATAGATGTCAATTAAAGCTGTTCAGGCAGCAATTTCAGATCTTCTTTTTTCTGTTATTCTTTAGTAACTTTTTTTTAGTGCTTTTAACTTCATTACTCATGATGCTGCCTCATCCTCAAACAACCAATGAGCATCTGCTTCCACTGACTCTTAGTGACTGTTATGCTTTGTTGATGTCCACAAATATAAATTTTACTAGAGTGCATAGGAGAACTTGAATCATAATCCTTCTGGCCATGTCCAATTATTATTTGGAGTATTATTGGCAAAAAGCAGAACAACAAAGCTTTCAGTTATGATTTCTCTTGAACTCTTTAAGTCATAGTCTTTGTGTTCCTAAAATGAGATTTCTTTCAATGTTAACTGCAAATCTGTCTACTACATGGGACCATCGATGAATGAAGTCAAGAATTCTGTGGCAGAAGTTTCATTTATGCAAAAAACGTCCACTTCTAGTTTTCATAAGGGATTTTTCAATTAAAGCATGAGGAAATATCAATTGTAAATGTTTACTGATGTTGTGAGCAACACTCTTAAAAAAATCTTAGAGTGTATTGGCAGGATTATCCGTGGAGGACCGTCTGAGTTGGTAACTACTGTTAGTGCCAATACCTGGGGGTGCATGAGATGAAGGACACCTCCTGTCACCCCCTCTGCCTTTTGGTATTATGGACCAGAGGCAGCACCATTGCCAGAATAGTGGCAGCCAAGAGCCCATGACCAGGCTTTATATGGATCTAGCCCATGGGTTATCAGTAGACATTTGTTTTTTTGTTTGTTTGTTTGTTTTTTTTTTTTATCAGTAGACATTTGTAGCCCAGAGTCTAGAATTCTTTCCATATCTGTTGTGAATGAGAGTCAGCCAAGATCAGCATGTCAGGGCCATTCTGGTAGCCCAATATCATGCAATCCCATGAAAGAAATACTACCTTGGTAATTATATGTGACCCACTTACCATGATGCCCTCCTGGGCCAAGGACCATCCACAGAATTTTGAGATGACCCCATCAGCTTTCGTGTCAGAGCTCCTTGGGACATCTGGTAGGTCCCATGCATGGGATCAAGGTTGAAGAGTTTCTCTAAGGGGAGAAAGACATAGGTTTACATCATTCTGCCTGAACAGGACTGAAAACCAAGACAGTCCCAACTACCAGGGAGAGCATAGAAAATTTTTAAATTGGTGCTTCCAGAGGCCAGGGTTCACAGAAGATTATATTCAGGCTTGGAGCACTGTGCCCAGATGAGTTTTCAAGGCACCTCAAGAAGCAACTTCTCTTCATCCTCACTCTCGATCAAGTCTGGGATAGAATGACTTGTATATCTCACCAACAGGCTAGAGATTTATGTAGAGAGGATTCACAAAATTCAAGAAGAAAGCACAGAGGATAGTAAAGCTCTGCTTTCCCCTAAAGCCAAGTGAGAGTAGCTCTTAGAGAATACCTTAGAGGAAAATGGGAAGTGCATGTAAAATGAGGAACCTGGAATCTCAGGCCTCAGTGAACTCTTTGGTAGTTCTGATCCATGCAGAAGCCTGAGAACCACTAATGGAAGGATTGCTATGTCTCCTAGGTTCAAATACTTGGGTTTCTAAAGACATAAAAGAGGAAGGGATGTTGTTTTAGACTACCTTTCACTGATGCCAGTAAACATTTGAATCATTTAAATCCCATTTCTTTAATTCCATGATTTCCTAAGCAACTTCATTTGAACTTTATATCAGTGAAGAAGCTAGAAGCTTCGTTTAGTGGAAATTTCTAATCCAAACAGAATTAAAAAAAAAAAACGGAATTAACAAGGAAAAGGTGTTATCAAATACATGAATTAATGAATGACAGAATGGGGTAGCTTTCAGAGTTGGTTATTTTGGTGGCTCAGTAATACTATCAAGGATGAAAGTTCTTCATATTTCTGTTTTATTCTCATAATTGTTCTCATGTTTGCAAAATTGTTGCAGCATCCCAGGCATGACTTATAACTACAAAAATATTCTTGTGCATAGTTTAAAGAAGCTTCACAGCTGTCTTCCAGCTCTCCTTGGTCAGATTGTATCAGACCCAACCCTAACACAATTAGTGGCAACAGCATTTGAATTACCACAATTAGCTTTTTTTTCTTCTTCAAATTTTTATTAAATTCTAGTTAGTTAACATAGAGTGGTTTGGTTTCAGGAGTAGAATTTAGTGATTTGTCACTTACATATAATACTCAGTGCTCATCATAACAAGTGCTTTCCTTAATACGATTGGCTTAAAACAATTAGGAATCATCCTCTAGGTTGTGGAGGGAAGCAGGTGGCAAGTGTGAAGCAATTTGGTGCAAGCCAATTTCTTGCAATCAATTTCTCAGTATTCATCTCCCACTGGTTCTATGTTTCTAGCTAAACCTGATTCATATGTTCTGTAACATAGATATTTACTAATATGAAATGTATTTATTGTAAAAAGCATTACAAATATCTTCCTAGTAGCCCTACTTCATGGTCCTATTCAAAATAGAAAACCTATTTACATGAGGGCATATCATGCTGTTATTTAGATATACCATGAATTAAAAATTGGTTGTGAAAGTATAATATGAAATGTAAAATATTTCATATTACAGTATGTGTGATATTATCCAAAATAAATTTTAAAATAGTACAACAATTGCAAGATTTATCTCCCAAATATATGTGATCAGTTAATAATCCCGTCTAGAGATTCTGGTGACATCATTAACCACAAAATGAAAATATAAAAAGTTGTTAGCTCAGACCAACAAAACACCAGAAAGAAAACTTGTGTAAGACATTGAATATTTTTGGGATTATATTTTAAAACATCTCTTTAAACTTGTTTTGTTTTTATTTCTTCTATATATTTGATACTATTTCCTTTTTTTAAAATTTGTATTTGCTACCCATTATTTAGCTAGAACCTTGGCTATTAATATTCTTTCCTCTGAATACTTTCCTGCCATTCTTTCCAATAAGGGAATGGTTGGTGAGTCCAAACATGGTTTTTTTTTTTTTTTAAAGATATTGTTTTTTTTTTTTAATTATTATTTATGTATTATAGTCACAGAGAGAGAGAGAGAGAGAGGCAGAGACACAGGCAGAGGGAGAAGCAGGCTCTATGCACCGGGAGCCCGACGTGGGATTCGATCCCGGGTCTCCAGGATCGCGCCCTGGGCCAAAGGCAGGCGCCAAACCGCTGCGCCACCCAGGGATCCCCAAACATGGTTGTTTAAATGAATGAATAATGAATGAATGAATGAATGAATGAGTGAATGAGTGAAGGAATCAAAAGTGAATAAATGTATGACATTGAAAATTTTCAAAGCACTTTGCCATAAGTTTAAATGATTTAATCCAAGAGCAGTTAAAATATGATCAGTCATCAGGACTAGATTGGGTAATACCAGTGAAAATATAAGGAATAGAAATGAATCAGTTAGGGGGTGCCCGGGTGGCTCAGTCACATAAGTGCCTTCAGTTCAGGCCAGGATACCTGGGTCCTGGGATAGAACCCCAGGTCCGGCTCCCTGCTCAGTGGGGATCGTGCTTCTCCCTTTGCCCTTTGCCCTACTCCCCATTCATTCTTTCTCTTGCAAATAAATACGTAAAACCTATTTAAAAAATAAATTAATCAGTTAGCTGACAATTTTTACTAACTAGCTTTTGTAAATCAGGTTATGTTATTATCTGATTTCTATTGTACATAAGTGTTATGTAGAGGAGGGCCACACGAGGTCATGGCTGATGCTGAAGTCAAAATTAACAGTCTTGAAAGGGCTCTTTTGTTTCTGTACTATCCAGGCATCATTGGAATCCTGGGAATATTATTTTTAAATATAAAGCGAGTGAGTTTCCTTTTGGAATTAGAAAATATTCCAGAATTAAAGTTTTATAATCTAGTAGGGGGAAATACTTTAAATTTCCTAATTTGATCAGGTTTAAAATAGTGATTTAAGCTGATTTTTTATTTAGATAGAGTGAGGGTAGTGGATGAATAGAGGAGATATAAGCCATTAATGAGGAAACATTAAAGGATAACAGAAAATGACCCAGGACTTCCTCACATACATCACTGTGTCTGTTAGCTCTGAAAAGGTGTCAGATGTATGTTCTTTCATGCAGGTCTGTCAGGGTTCGAACTACTTCCCAAAGGATCCAGTGGTAATTTTTCTGATTTCATTTTTTTTTTTTTCTTAGCCCAAGATGAGATAAGGTAGGATCACTGGCTGATGAAGTCTAATAATCATTGACCTAAAGCTGATTAGGACCAGATTTAGTGGTTTTTACTCTATTCATCAAGATATAGAGCTTTGGGGCTTTGACTACAGATCATTTTTTTTTCTTTAATAAAAGGGTATAATTTTATTTCAGTGACCTTTTCTAAAACCTACTTATCTACTTATATGTGAAATTGCAAGAACTGAAGCTTGAGACTCTTCCAATCCGCTTCTTGGGACTAGAACTATTCCTCCTATGACACAAATCAGAATTTGGTTATGATCATTTAAACATATCATGTTCAACGATTATTTTTATAATCCCACATTTCTAAATTCTTTCCACCCTTGGCTTTTCAACATCTGCCAGAAAAAATAAGAAGAGAAATGAAAAGACAACATAACTTTCTCTCTTTTTCATTTAAGAAATAGAAGTATAAAGAAAAATAATTGAATTAATGCAGTACATATCTGCTATTTTAGATATCTTTAGAAATTTTATTCATTATTTTATTCACTGATTCAAATATTTACAGAGTCCTTAATAGGAACCTGCCAATAGTATAGGCACTGAGTATAACACATAAACAAGAAAAATTCTTGCCTTTATAAAATTTATATAATAGTGAGTGGAGGTAGAAAATAACTTGTAAGCAAAAACTATTTCAGATAAGGATAATTAACATGAACAAAATGAAACAGAATAAGGCATGAAAGTGCATGTTAGATGGTCAGGTGGGAAGAGGAGGCATGAAGAACATCCCTAATTAAAGCTGTCAGCAAAAGCCAAACTGAGGTGATGGCATTTGAGTTTGTATAAATCCAATAACCAAATCAAAAATATAATAACATGTCATTGAAAATTTTCATTTAAAGCCAGTCAAATGTTTCAATGATTTTACAGAATACATTCAAAAGCAAGTATCATTTGTAAAATTAGGGAAAATTTCATATTTATCTTTAGGTATTGATAGTACTATAAATACTGTTAAATATATTAAGTGTAATATAATTTGATAGTCTAATGATATAAATTTTATTATATATTTCTCTTTTTTGTATATCATTTAATTCATCTGATGAGTTAAATCATCTGATGTCAAAATTATAAAATAATAACAGTTTCAATATGAGTTATGATCTTGTGTATTAAAGATGATTCATGTATCTAAAACCTTAAGAGAAGGGTACATGGGTGGCTCAGTGATTGATCCCACTGCATTTGGCTCAGGGCGTGATCCTGGGGTCCAGGATCTAGTCCCACATCAGGGTCCCCACAGGGAGCCTGCTTCTTCCTCTGCTTATGTCTCTGCCTCTCTCTCTCTCTGTGTTTCTCATGAGTAAAATAAAAACCTTTAAAAAATGACTAAAATCTTACAAAAAAGGTGAGAGCTGGAATATAAGTATGAATCTCTTAATTACATAATAAAGCTAAATATTGCCTTAGGTCATGGATATTTGATTTTTCACAAGAAGATACTGAATACCAAGTTATTGAATTCTCATTATATCTCTGAGGTTGGCTTAGACATCTGGTTAGCTAATATCTGTAGGTTTGCAATTCCAGCCAGAAAAATACCCATTTTGTTTAATTTTTTAAATAAAGTTATTTTCTTAATTTTAACTAATATTCCTATGTTAAGTATTATTCATTTTTTATTTAATCCTGTACAGTTTCCTTATTAAGCTATCAAAATACAAATATATTATTAAGAAGTGTGAGCATTCAAATTCCATGCTTAAAAGGATTCTTTTTCAAATTCCCATTAACTTGTCAGTCTTTTTCAAAATACTTCAATGATATGTCCCAAATTGCTTTGGACATTAAATATATATCTCAGGGTATTTTTCTATTGAGTTGTATTTTACATATAGTTAAATCAACAACATTTAAGTGTATGATTCAACTCATTTTGAAAAATTCCTCACCAGGGTAACTCAGACTTCTATCAAACTGTAGAGTATTTCCATCATTTGAGAAAGATCCTTTACGCTTCTTCTCCAACTTCCACCTCTCCTTATTCCACTTGTCAAGAAGCAACCATTGTTCTGATTTGTTTCCTCATAAGTTGCTTTGACTGTAACGGAATTTCAAATATAAATACACTGTTTCTAGCTTCTTTTGATCAACTGAATAGCTTAACATTTCTTTTTTAAAAAACATTTTATTTATTTGTAAGAGACACAGAGAGAGGCCGAGATATAGGCAGAGGGAGAAGCAGGCTTTCTGCAGAGACTCTGACCTGAGACTCCATCCCAGGACCCCAGGATCATGACCTAAGGCCAAAGGCAGACGCTCAAGCACTGAGCCACCCAGGTGCCCCGATAGCTTAATATTTCTGAGGTGTATCCATTTTTGTGAATATTAATAGCTTAATCCTTTTTTTGGTTTAACTTGAGAGTTATTCCACTATGTGAATATACCACGGTTTGCCTATCCATTCTGCAGTTGATAGAAATTTGGATGTTTCCTCCACAGAGCAACTATGAATATCTGTGATATGTTATGGATAGCCCTGTACACTTTTTTCTGTATACATGTTTTTCTTTCTCTTGTTTGAATGCCCAAGGATGGAATGACTGGGTCATATTTTTAAATATTTACATTTAACTTTAAGAAACTAAAAAGCTAATTTCCAAGATTATTTTTATTATTTATTCTCTCACCACAAATTTCCTCATCTATGCCAACAGTGAGCCTTCCTTGTCCTTTTGAATTCCAGTAAAAATATAGTATGTAGTGTGACTTTGCTAAATTCATTTATTAGCACTGCTAGTTTTGAGTTATTGTTGTTTTGATTGGATTCTTTAGGATTTTCTATGTATAGGATCATGTCATTTGGGAGTAGAGATAACTTTATTTCTTTCATAGACTTGGTATTGTTATTTTTCTTTCCCTTTCTCTTCCTTATTGCACTGGTGAGGACCTCCAATTCAATGTTGAATGGAAATTAGGAACAGGCATATATGCGTCATTTGCAATTGTAAAGAGAAGTTTCACAATTTTTAACATTTATTGTATTGTTAGCTGTAGTTTTGTTTTTTGTGTATGTACTTCATCCTTCTATTGATAGAATGCTGGTGACTTCTATTATGAATGGGTGTTGAATTTGTCCAATACTTTCTAAATTTCTTGATATAATTCATGATTTTTCCTTTTAATGGATATGAATTATATTGTTTGATTTTGAATAAAAGCAGGGCAGCCCCGGTGGCTCAGTGGTTTAGTGCCACCTTAACCCTGGGGCATGATCCTGGAGACCCGGGATCGAGCCCTATGGGAGGCTCCCTGCATGGAGCCTGCTTCTCCCTCTGCCGGTGTCTCTGCTTCTCTCTCTCTCTCTCTCTCTCTCTTTCTGTGTGTGTTTCTCATGAATAAATAAATAAAGTCTTTAAAAAAAATAACGTGGTATTTATATGATAAACCAAATTTGGTCATTGTATATTAACATTCCTAGAGCTTGCTAAATACATTTTGCTAATATTCGTTTAGGATTTATAGCACCTATATCATCAAGGATAAAGTGTTATTGGAACATGCCTATGCTAATTTATTTACATATTCTCTATGACTGCTTTTGCTCTACTATGAGAGAGCTGAACAGTTTCAAAAGAGATAGTATGGCCCTCAAAGTAAAAAATATTTACTCTCTGAGCTGTTGAAATATTTGCTGCTCCCAGGCTAATTTTGATGAATGATGTTAGAGTGTAGTTTCTTTTTTCTTGTAATGTCTTTGCAATTACAGGCCTCATATTATGAAAAGTGTTTATTATTCCTTTATGAAAGCGTTTGTGTAGAATGTTTTTGTAATTTTTTTCCATAGAATTTGTACAAGATTTCTTGCCTAAAGTTTTCATTGTCAGAGGCTTATAATTAAAATGCAATTACTTTAACATGTGTAAGGTTAATATTTTTTACATTTATCTTGTGAAAGTTTGGGGAGTTTATTTTCAAGGAATCTGTCCGTATCTTTTAAGTTGTTGAACTAATAATTACATCATATTACTCCTTTATTATCTTTTTATCTGAAGGATCATGATGTTTCTTATTTTATTCCTAAATTATTCACTTTAATTTTCTTCCTTTTTTCTTAATTAGTTTAGTTAGTGGTTTATCAATCTTACTAATCTTTTTTAAAGAATCAATTTTTTTTGTTAATTGTGTTTTGTCTTTTACTGTTTTTTTTTTTAATTTTATTTATTCATGAGAGACACAGAGAAAGAGAGAGAGAGAGAGAGAGAGAGAGAGAATGGCAGAGACACAGGCAGAGGGAGAAGCAGGCTCCAAGGAGGGAGCTTGATGTGGGACTTGATCCCGGGGTCTCCAGGATCAGGCCCTGGGCTGAAGGCAGCGCTAAACCCGAGCCACCCGGGCTGCCCTGTTACTGTTTAATTTCACTTTTTTTTTTTTACTATGTAATTTCTTTGCTTACTTTGAATTTCATTTGCTGTTC
This sequence comes from Vulpes lagopus, assembly GCF_018345385.1. NCBI lineage: Eukaryota > Metazoa > Chordata > Mammalia > Carnivora > Canidae > Vulpes > Vulpes lagopus. Next base: position 119,608,079 of record NC_054829.1, on the reverse strand, counting down.
TTTTTCTAGTTTTTTAAAGTAGATGGTTAGATCATCAGAGCTAAATGTTTGTTTTCTATAAATTTTCGTAAGTTAGCTTCTAAGCACTTCTTTAGCTACCTCACAAGAACTCTGATGTCACTTATCATTTATTTAAAAATGTTTTCTAATTTCCCTTATGATGTTTTCTTTACCTCACAGATTATCTAGAAATATGCTGCTTAATTTCCAAATATTTGGAGATTTTACAGAGATTTATTTTTGTTACCAATTTCTAAGTAATTTCATTGCTGTGAAAACACATTTCCAATATTTTATATTTATTGAGAATTATTTTATGGTTTGAGACATCTCTTACTCTAGTTAATTTTCTATGTGTAATTGGAAAAGAAAGTGTAGACTGTTGTGTTTGAGTGTAGTTTTCTCTAAGTGTCAGTTAATTCAGTTGGCTGATAGTATTACTCAAGTCTCTTTTATAGCCTTCCTGATTTGTTATATACTTTTAAAAATTTAAGTTCAATTAATTAACATATAGTGTATTATTAGTTTCAGAGGTACAATGATTCATCAGTCTTATGTAATACTCAGTGCCTTCCTTCATGTCCATCACCCAGTCGGTGGTTGTTGACATTTCCAATTATAATCTGAATTTGCTTCTTTATCATTTTGGTTCTCATATTTTGATCTTTGAAGCTTTTTATTACATACACATATTTTCAGAATTGCTATATCTTCATGATTAACTCAACCTTTATTAATGTGAAATTACCTTTCTTTCTAATAATCCTTCTTATTCTGAAACTGGCTTTATTATTAATATAGCCACTCTATTTTTTATGATTGATGTTTGGCCTTTCTTTGAGTCTATATGTGTCCGTACAATAATTTGTCTCTTGTAAATATTATCATCATACTGGAGATAGTACAGATTTTGCAGGCCCTAAATTCTCAAAGCTTTTCTTTTCTTAGAAATATCTTTATTTCCTTTTCATTTTCATAGCACATTTATGTTGGATATCAAATTATAGGCTAAAGATTTTTTTTAGGAAAACCTTTTAATTAATAAATATGTATTATTCTTTATGTTGTTTCTCTAAATGTAATTTGTCTTTTTTCCCTTAGTTCTCTTAAAGTTTTTGTCTTTATTGGTTTTGGTCATGATGCTTTTGGTTTATTGATTTTTGATCATGATACAACTTAATGTGCATTTTGTTATGTACATTCTGTTTATTGTTTATCGAGCTCTTGACACTCCTGATTTGTATTTATATTAAAATTTAGACCATTTGGCCATTAATTATTAAATAGTTTTGCTTAAGTTTATCTCTCTTCTCCTTACTATTTCCAATTGCATATGCATTTGAAATGACTTAATATTTTCCCTGAGTTTTCCAAAATAGTTTTATTAAATAATTAATTGCTGTATTTCAGTTTGAAGCAGTATGAAGAATAATTTTCTTTCCCTTTATTCATGTTCAAACATTTTATTTAATAGGTTTTTATTTGCTTATGAGCCCATCTTTGGAAATTTTCACTTTGGAAATCTAGTTTTCTTTTTTGAATGGCATGTGGTTTATTTTTACAGTATTCACTTCTCCAAGGAGATTTTACATTTGTTCTCTCATTATCTTGTGTTTTTTCTTAAATATTTGAAAATAGGATATCTTTTAAAATTATTACCTACTAATTCCACTGACAAGTCTGTTTCTATTTCAATTGACTTATTCTTCCTTCTTTGTATTATGAACATGTTTTTCCTGCCCCTTTGCATATCTAATAATATCATGTTGGATTCCAGACAAGGTGGATGCTACATTAATGTATGTCTAAATTTTACTGTCTTCCTTAATAGAGTTTTGGGGATTTTTTTTTCCATGGCATTCAATTGATTTATTTGAACATTAGTTTGATTTATTAATCCATGGTTGTTTATAAGTGGAAAGACTAAAACATCTTTTATTCTACTGTTAGAGTAGTTCTAGTCCAAAGTGATAACTTCTGAACTCTATACTTAGTGTTCAGCTTTTCAATGAAGTCTCTTCACTTTTGATTTTTGGAACTTGAATATTTTTCAGTTTAAGTCTATTATCATATTTATATTTATATTTATATTTATATTTATATTTATATTTATATTTATATTTATATTTATTTCTGTGTAGGCCCCTTCTCTCCTGTCCTGCAAATTTCTGTCACTTCAGTAGCCCTGAGCTCCATTTTCTCAATGAGACTTCTATGAGTTACTCTTCCTTTCATGTGCCACAGTACAGAAAGAGTTGGTTGAAAGTCCAAGTAAGCGTGGACTCACATCTTTTGATTCCTTTCCATTGGGATCATATTTTTCACTACCTATTGTATAAAGTCTGAAAATACTTTAGCATATTTTCCCAGAATTATAATTGATTCTCATGAGAAGTCTAGTCCTCTATCAGTTACTCCATCACTAATGGCAAAAAAAATTTCTCTAGGAGGTCCTTTAATTTATCCAACAGTAATGTTTTATAAATGTTACATTTTTTTACTTCTAATATTTTATTTTTTTAATTATGGCAAGTGTACATTATGATAATACCATAAAAATTTTATTTAAAGTAATTTTATGTGTATTTTGACAACTCAATGTAGCCTCCCAAATTATTTATAAATTAAAACTTATAAGAAGATCATTTATACCTACCTCATTTTTTTATACACATCAGAATTCTATCTCATGCCCCTAGCCTCAGTGTTAAATCCTTAATGTCAAAATTTCTCTTCCATTCACACCAAATACCATGCAATAAAGCATATGCAAAATGTTATTTCCTTTTATGTGTCTTTGCTCATTCTGTTCTGGTTGTTTGGGTTAAGGTCCATTTTCTTCATTCCCAGAGTACTTGGAATATTTCAATAATTGTAGTTGTCATCTTGTTTTATAATTCCTTGCATAAGCTAGTTTTTTAAACTAACTTTTTAAACTTTAAAAAGAGAAAAACTCTTTTTTTTTCTTTATTTTAGTGTCTGGATAATGTTTACCCAAAAAAAAAATTTTGTTGACTTCATTTTATTTATGGAAAAGAATGTTGTCTGCTAGATATGAGCATGCATCAATTTCCAGTGAGAAACCTTTATGAGAAGCTAAATTGTAAACAGAAGTTAACTTCAGAAGTAAAGCAAAGGAGAAAAACAGAAGTTGTTTAGATAATGTGGCAACTATCATTGATCTTTAATTTCCATAATAATGTAATTTCATTAAAACATCCACCCCAATTCAATCAGACTTACAGATTCAGCTGGTTGGAGTATTTACTCCTAGAAATAGTGCTAGAAACCCAAAATCTACAATGTGGATTTATTTTCACTCATTGAATATAAAAGTTAAGATATTTCAGAGATCACTCAGTCTATAATCCTCATTTATAGCATAGATAATTATTCAAGGTTTACTCATGTAGCCATTTAGATTGCTTACTGCTTTCCTCACAACTTTTATAACCTCCAATAGAAAAAAAAATACGTAAAGGAAGAAACCAGTTCATACATGACATATGTTTATGACTTTCCAATCTTCTATCAAGTGCACCCAATAGAACTTGGTGAAAATTTTCTATAGACTTACCTTCTAGATTGCACTAAAGAGTCAGATAATAGAGTTGTCCATTCCAAACACTACTTAAGGAGAAGTATTGCAAGCAAATAAAAGGTGAAATCCTTCAAGAACAAGCTTAGGGAGGCAGAGATAGTAAGAGTAATTTATTATCCTTTACAATGGAGAAGCCCTATAGGTATATCAAAAATTCATACATCAATACTTAGAGATATATGTACACTACACCAGTTTTAAAAGTAACCCCCCAAAACACTGGAAACTGATGGGGGTATTTTCTAGTAAGAGAGAGTAAGCTAGAGAAAGAGACTTTTCATTTTGAGCCTTTATTATTGTCTGAACTATGTTTTGGCCATATATATGTGCTATTTCTATGTTTTGAGAAAGGAAAAAGAAAAAAAAATATTTGAGGTCTGTCATACAATTATAGATTTTCACTTTTCAATCAGCCAGTATGTACCTGAAGTGAATATGATAGTATAAGTTGGATTTCTGTTTCTCAGTCTTTGTATAGTAGACAAATTTGTTTTCTACTGCTGTTCCATTTGGTATATCTGATGTGACTGCTTCGAATAACATGTGTAATAGAACAAAATGCAGTCTGATTGATTATGACATTTAGTTATATCACCATTTCTATTCCATTAAAGCCAGATGTTACTGCCCTAATTTCTCTTGTGTCCACTTTAATGTAGGTGAGAATAAGAGCAAATTAAGAAGGTAGTAATTTACATGAATAATGAGGTAGAAATCAAAGAAAGTGGCATAGCAGAATTAACTATCACCAATTAATTGCCTTCGAATAAATCCACCTTTATCACTTGGAAATTTGGATATCAGGTACCTTATAGACATTTCACTATTATAGGCTACCTTGGGAATTATACCAAGGCTCAGAAAGAATTATTATAATTTAAGCATTCATTGACAAACGAAAGACTAATCCAATCTGACTCAGGTAATAACTCAAGACAGAAAAAAAAAAAAACAAAACTCAAGACAGATTAATGTAACCATTATATTTTTCGATATGTGTATATAAGTAATTTATGCACACAACAACTTGTATAACAAACATCAAATAACCCTATGTTGCTTAATGGTATCAAGATGAAGGGGATCAAAGATTAAAAAATTAAACCTATCAGAGACAGTAGATTGTAGTTGCTCACTAAATGTCTTTACAGAAATTTACAAATGTCACAAACTATTGAATTGTAACAATAAAAACAACACTGGTGATTTTTTGTTGCTGACAGAAAAATCCATCCTAAAAAAACAGAGCATCAAGAATATGATTTTTCAATCCTAATGGCTATGTGAGAGAAATGTTTTGTTTTGTAATTTCCTTAAGAAAGGAAAAAAATATTTTTAGGAAAAGAATTTTAAATATTTGAGCATTAAAGACTAAAGAAGACATTGAGAAATAAATAATTGTGTAAGTGTATAATGCAATTGTTATCATGATCACTCACAAAAGATAATACAAATTAAAATCCTATTACACATAGCTAGCTCTAAAACTATTTTGCAGGATATGCTGTGTCTTAAGAATAGTCTGCTGCAGGGCAGCCCCAGAGCAGTTTAGTGCCACTTTCAGCCCAGGACCTGATCCTAAAGTCCGAGGATCGAGTCCTGTGTTGGTCTCTCTGCCTGGAGCCTGTTTCTCCCTCTGCCTGTGTCTCTGCCTCTCTCTCTATATATATATATCTCATTAATAAATAAATAAATAAAAAATTAAAAAAGAATAGTCTGCTGCATAATTAATAGTTTCTTCTGATGAGTTAGTCTATATCAATACCACCAAATTATAAACAAAAGTAGCTGCACAGGTCAAAACAAATACATAAAAGGACACTTTCCTATTTATTATTTAATGGATTCATCTATATAAGCAGTTGTATATTAATTTTATTTTTTAATTTTTACTAATCCTTAACAAAATGTCTAGACTGACTATACATAGGTATGTGGTAGTTTAATTACAGTAACTTTTGTCCTGAATACAGTACACTCTTCCCTTTTTTATTTAAATTTAGTTTGCCAAAATATAGTATAACATCCAATGCTTATTCCATCAAGTGCCCTCCTTAGTGCTTGTCACCCAGTCACCCCATTCCTCCACTCTCCTCCCCAGGTTACTGTTTACATTTAAAATATTTGCCCATGGGGTGCCCGAGTGGGTTGGTTGGTTAAGTATCAACTCTTGATTTCAGCTCAGGTAATGGTCTCAGGGTCCTGAGATAGAGCCTCAGCATAAAACCTGTTTAAGATCCAATCTCTCTCTCTCTCTCTCTCAAATAATAACAATAAAATAAAATTTAAAAAATAAATTAGGGGCACCTGGGTGGCTCAGTGGTTGAGCATCTGCTTTTGGCTCAGATAGGGATACTGGAGTCAGAGGATCGAGTCCTGCATCAGGCTTACTTCAGGGAGCCTGCTTCTCCTTCTGCCTGTCTCTGCCTCTCTCTCTGTATCTTTCATGAATAAATAAAATATTTAAAAACAATTATTAAAGTTTCAAAGTCATCCAATTTCTTTTTTTAAAGATAATAGCATCCTGCAATATGTGATTTGCCTAATGATTACAACTGTAGCTACAATTGAAATGTTGGCCTTCGAAGCAAAGGTGACTCCTTCTAATGTGTTATTATGGTGAATACAGCTTGGAGGCCTCTAGGGAACCACAGTCTGGTACTTGTAGGTAATAATGCTATGTGCATAGAGGTTTTTAGTCAACCTTACTCAGGAGTGACTCTATTAGTCAGTATTCCCCAGAGAAATAGAATAAAAATAAGATAGATAGATGGATAGATACTGATATTGATATATATCAACATTTCAATATCTAGATCTAGATAAAGAGAAGGAGGAGAGGGAGATTTTTATAAGGAATTGGCTCATGCAATTTTGGAAGCTGAGAAATCTCACAGCCTGCCATCTATAAACTTGAGACTCAGGAAGACTGGTGATGTAAATTCCAGTCTGAGTCCAAATGCCTGAGAACCAGAGACACCAATGGTATAAGTCCCAGTCCAAGGGCAGGAGAAGACCAATGTCTCAGTTGAAGCAGTCAGCCAGAGAGAGAAAATTCAATTTTTCTCTGCCTTTTGGTTTCATTTCGGCACTCACCTGGTTGTATGTTGCCCATTACATTAGGGAGGGTAGTCTGCTTTGCTCAGTCCACCAGTTCAAATGCTAGTCTCTTGTGGAAATACCCTCACAGGTATGTCCAGATACAAGTTCAAACAGACACCTGAACATCCCGTGGCCCAGTCGAATTAACACATAAAATGAACAATCATGGTGATGGCATCCCCTCAACAGAATATCAGGAAGATTTCTATTCAGGTCAGTTTTTATGGATTTTACTTAAGGGCCACGTTAAGAAATGGGATAAGAGCATTTTTTTTTTCCTTCTAGAATGTGATAATATGTCAGTGTTCTCTTTGAGAGAGAAGGAGCTACCCACCAGTAAGGGGAAGAGGTGAAAGGAAACTGACATTCTAGAAAAAGCATCAGATATAAGGACCTGTGATAGCCCTCAAAAGTTATTGGGGGAAAATGTCTGATTTGGAGACAAAACATTATAGTTATATGATGATTTCTTGAGAATAGCAGGAGGTCTGCTCTAGCCTAACTGATCAAATCACAGTGCTCAGGAGAATGAAGGGATTGTGACATCTCTTCACCAAGAACTAGCATCATAAGGTAAAACCAAAGAGGCAACTTTTGAATATGACCAGCTATTGGAGGCATACCTAGGCCTCGCAGATAAGCCTGCTCGATCTACTACTTAGTCCTAGTGAGCCTTTCCAGGGAGACAATTCTAATATTCTAATATTATGCCATTTAAATATAAATCAGACTAGAAAAATCTTTAAGTATACCAGAAGACAAAGAGAAACCAGGTTGGCCCAGAAAATGTCCCATGCCTGCCCAGTTGACAATAGTTGGCCCTCTATAAGTCATCTGAAGAAAAAAAATGTGCTTATTTGTAAGCATTATGCCCATGCACACTCAGGAATGTTCTAAATTTCTGGAAAAGAATCTTAAACATTGGAATGTATTTGTAAAGTAGACAAAGCAGGAAGAAGAAATTACAGGAAGCAGGTCACATGGAGGCTTCTTAAAATAGGTTGCTCAGGAAATGTATTTAAATTACAGAAAGATATCAGAGTAACAACACTTGGAGATGAAATTATCTAAAGGTCAATAGAAAAGAGAGGAAAATCCCAGGAGAATTTTCACGATGCATTTAAATGCACAATTATATCTGATTTTGAGGCAATTTCTCTGACTTACCTAGTAAAATAGAAAAAAAACAAAACAAAACAAAGGTTAAACAAAGGGGTGAAAAATAATTGAATACAAGGAATCCCTCATTGATTTACAAATCTCCGTAATAATGTTGAATTTTGCTCATTCTAAACCAACAAAACACTTCTTACATTTGGAAGGCAGAGAAGGGAATTGCAATTGAGCACCGTCGAGCTCTCAGAAGAAATGATTAACCAATAAAATAACTGTGTCTTCCTCAAAGATTCCTATGAAATGTAGGTCATAATTTTACATGGCATCAGTTTAGTCTAGACTTAGGTCAGGAACTGCTGACTATTCCCAAGTTTCCTTAAATATGGTCTTTTGGGACTGTGCCCCTGGCAAAAATCCATTAGAGTTCTGTGGTTTCTAAAAGCATGGTCTTCCTGAGTGTACATGCAATGTAATCTGTTGTGGGCTCTAAATATCTCTGCCTTTTAACAAACTAGGAATTCGTATATTAATCTAACTATGGCAGTCAACTTAATGGTCAGATAATTAAAGTTTATGTATGTGCAAGGATAAGGATTAAGTGAACCTAGCCCAATTCCCTCTGAAAGTTTTTCTTGGATTAACTTTATAGATGCAGGAGACATTGGTAGGGAGCGTGTTAGGACCACCAACCCTGCCATATTAAGTTGGAGTTCTTTATTTTTATGGAGATAGAGCAGCCCTGACCAGGTCAAGTAAGTGATTAAGATTTCTGTTGTTTCTAGTAACTTTGAGTTTGGCTCCAGAAAATTGTATAATTTTGAGACAGAAATTGTCATTTGCATTTTCAAAATAGTAATGTCCATTGTACTTAATAATCAATAGATCTTCTGGCCAAACAGTATCAGGACCCCCTTCATAGATGAGGAATTCCCCACCTTATGACTTTTGGTAGGAAGTAGAAATTGCCTCTTATTATGAAAGTTGGAGAATCCCAGGCATTCATTTTCACAGTCTCCCATGCAGCCCGAAAGTAGACATGCTATCTATGTCTTGCCAAGTCAGGGGCACTCATTTCATACTTGACTCAGGAGTTACTGACACGAGAAGCAGAAAACAGAATGTTTTTCCTCTTGGGTAGTTTTAGGAGGTTTTGGGTAAGTAAGATTATATCTTTGTGCAAAAATGGCAGTCACTGAGCTAGGTGGCTCAGACAGTTAAGCATTGGCCTTCAGCTCAGGTCTTGATCCCAGCTTCTCCCTCTCCTTCTGCCTGCTCCCTCTGTCAAGTAAATGAATAAGATCTATTTTGGGCAGCCTGGGTGGCTCAGTGGTTTAGCGCTGCCTTCTGCCCAGGGCGTGATCCTGGAGTCCTGGGATCGAGTCCCACGTCAGGCTCCCTGCATGGAGCCTGCTTCTCCCTCTGCCTGTGTCTCTGCCTCTCTCTCTCTCTTTCTGTGTGTGTTTCTCAAGAATAAATAAATAAAATCTTTAAAAAAAATCTTTCTTAAAAAAAGAAATGGCAGGCATATCAGCAACATTAGTAACTAGAGTTCAATTAAATTTCTAGGGCAAGAGAAGGAATAGATGTGACAGCAGTGAAATTAGTGTCTAATGATGATTTCAGTAGTTCTGTCACTAGATCAGTTTGATAGCTTAGTTTGGGGGAATTACTCATGAATGTTTAATTGGAATCTTTCTTCTCTAATTCTTCCAAAGATTCTATCAGCTACTTTATATCTATTTAATGAATTCCTTTTTTTTTTTTTTTTTTTTTTTTTTTTTTTGTAGGAGGGAGAAGGGTTGGGAGGTGGGTGCAGAAGGAGAGGGAAAGAGAGAATCTTATAGGCAGGCCTCATGCCCAGCACAGAGCCTAATGTGGGCTCGATCTCACAGCCCTGAGATCATGACCTGACCTGAAATCAAGAGTCCGACGCTTAACCAACTGAGAACCCAGGCACCCCAATAAATTCCTTTTCTAACTCTGGCTAGAGCTGGTTTATCTTACTAGAAACTAGCAACTATGACTGACAAAATACCTAGTTAATATTTTTAAATTGTGATATATTATGGTCTAACATTGTGTTTCCCAAAAGTAGATCTTAAGACAAGGATTTGAATGTAAGTAATGTTATTTATGAAGTGATCCTGGAAAACACTAGTTTAAGAGTGAGAAAGTAAAGGGAATGGAAAGAGGCCAATAAATATTGTATTATTGAGCAGATTATTGTTTTCAACATCTCTGGGAGAAAATGTAGGACATACCCCAGAGTTATGCGTCCTCACCTAAGAGGGGATGAGAAGTCTTACTGTAGCCAATTAGCCTCCTCTGAGCAGTGCAACTCTAAGGCAAGGACCTCCCATGTGGCGAGGCAACCAAATTCCCCAGAGCATAGCACAACTGAATGGCAATCCCCGGCTAGACAGACTAGTCCTTATTTAATCAATATACCCAGATACTGACACCTAATCAACTTAGAGACTTGCCTTTTCCTTCCTCCTGTGAGTTTCATCCTTAAGAACCTATCCAGACTCTGTGGTTGGATGATGTACTAGTTTCCTCATTCTGCTGTGTCAAAGTATCATACATTTCATGGCTTCAAACAATACAAATTTATCCTCCTATAATTCTGAAAGTGAGAAGTCCAAAATTAGTGTTACTGCCCAGTTTCAAGGCGTCAGTAGTACTAGTCCTTATGGAGGATAGGAGAGGAGAATATCTTTGCTTTAGCTTTTTAGCTCCTAGTGGCTTCCTGTGATAGTTAATCTTATGTGTCAACCTAACTGGCCTATGAGATTCCCAGATGGCTCATAAAACAGTATTTCTGAGTCTGTCTGTGACAGTATTTATTTCCCGATTAGCATTTGAGTCAGTAAACCAGGTAAAGAAAACTGCCCTCACCAGTGTGGGTGGGCATCATGCAATCCATTGAGGGCATGAATAGAACAAGGCAGAGGAAGAGCAAATTTGCTCTCGATGTTTAAGCTGGGACATCCATCTTCTCCTGGTCTCAGACATTAGTGCTCCCGGTGTTCGGACCTTAGGACTCAGACTAGGACTTACACCAATTGATTTCCCTGCTTCTCAGGCCTTCAGGCTGGACTGGAAATACATCACTAGTGTTCTGTGTGCCCACCTTGCAGACAGCAGATCATGGAAGCTCTCAGACTCTAATTTTGGAAATCAATTCTTTATATAAGAATCTATCTATCTATCTATCTATCTACCTATCTATCTACCTATCTATCATCTACCTATCTATCTCCTATTGGTTCTGAACATCTTGGGATTCATTATTCTGTCTATAACAAATGGGATTCCTTGGTTAGCAGTAAAATGCATCTTTCATTCTGAAATGCATGTAGTTGTTTTCTAACAGTGGCAAACCTGGGCATTTTATCTTTCAACTCATATTCTTATTAGCTAGAAGTTGCTTTTTTTTTAATTCTTTTTTTTAATTTATTTATGATAGTCACAGAGAGAGAGAGAGAGAGAGAGGCAGAGACACAGGCAGAGAGAGAAGCAGGCTCCATGCACCGGGAGCCTGATGTGGGACTCGATCCCGGGTCTCCAGGATCGCGCCCTGGGCCAAAGACAGGCGCCAAACCGCTGCGCCACCCAGGGATCCCTAGAAGTTGCTTTAAGGGTATTAACTTCTTCATAGTTTCTGACTTCTCCTATTCTTTACTCATTAGCCAACAGAAAGTCCTAGGGTGAAGCATTGGAGGTACTTTTAGTAAGATGCTACTGGAATACACTGGGATGTGAGTTTTGAGGGGACATGAGCATGGCATCAACAATGCCCAAAGTATATTGAAAGAAACCAAAATCCATGAGCATTTGCCAAATTATACCCTTAATAATTAGCTCAATATAGGGTAAACAAACTTTAGGTAATGGGCATGTGATAACTTGCACTTTCCTTTGAGGCCACATTTAAAAGTTGACCCCATCAGTTGCCTACTTTTCCATAGTTCGAATATTCTCTGCTGATAAGACATAGGAAAGGAGGAATCTAAAATATACTTTAGGACAGACATTTGAGAGTTACCTGTTAAGAAGGAGAAGGCAATTACTCAAGAATTTTATGCCAACACTTTAAGGTTCAGGAGAGACATCATTGTCAGAAAATGATGTGAAGGAAGAAGCTGGGAGATCTAGTCGTAGAGGTGATTTCAAGGAGAGTATTTAAAAGTCTTCTGTTAAGTTTCTTGGAGAGTTAGTTTGAGTTCCCTAGTCCCTCTTGGAAACTGAGCATCAAAAACAAGAATGAGGAGTGCCTAGGTGGCTCAGTTGGTTGAGCGTCCAATTCTTGGTTTCAGCTCAATTCATGATCTCGTGGGTCTTGAGATCAAGTCCAAGTTGGACTCTGTGCTCAGCAGGAAGTCGGCTTGAAGCTTCTCTATCTCTGCTGCTCTGCCCCAGTTCTCTCTCTGCATCTGTCTCTTTCTGTCAAATAAATAAATACAAAAATCTTCAGAAAAAAAAAAACACACCAAGATTTAAATTAAGATTTTATAGTGCAGGAATCTCTCATAAAACCCAGTAGTAAGTCAGACAAAATTTCTTGTTTGGTCAAAATTCTATTTGGAAATCTTTTGTTTTAGCCATAGGTATAGAAATCAGAAATTAAAACATTTAAGAGTTTTCCAGTTTGGAAGATATAAACAGATTTCTGGATGTCTTTTTCTTTTAACGAGGATCTTACTAGTTTTCACACTTTTCTCTTGACCCTCAATTTGCTATTCAGTAGTACTTGAAAATGCACATGGAATCATTCCTTACACTTGATCCCATGAATAATGCATTTTGCTTCGCTGTCAGTAGTCACAAAATTATCTCCTTGTTATATCCATAGACTGAGCCATAATACATTGAGAATCATAGGCTGAAATGTTTCACACTGAGTTTAGAGGGCTGAGACTGAAAAAAGAGTAAATTTAGATCCTTTCTCTCATGCTTACCGTGAGGAACTTACAAACCATGCTATGTAAGCTTCTGTTTTTTTGCTCACATTTTCTTCTAACCAAGCCATCATATTTGATTTTCAGTTAATCAAATAGCTTTATGATAGCATGACTTTGAATGTTGATCCTGAAGCCCAGCCTGGGGTAGATCCAGGGTTTATTTAATTCCTGACACTTATTCAATTTGGCGACCCTTCCTTAAATATACTATAATGCAAAATTACACATATGAAGCTGAGTACAGAGCCTTGTAGGGATACCTTGGGAGAGAAGGATGCTGATGTGCAATTTTCAGTAGGTTCAGGGTAAACTTGCCTTGGGGTCCAAAATTTAATCACTTGACCTTGAGGAGACATGAAAGAGTTTTTGAGCAGGAAAATACGTGGATTCTAAAAATAATGTGGAAGCATTATGTCATACCAATTAGAGTAGAGAGAAGCTTAATGAAAGGAAATCTACTGCCATTCTATTGTAACAATCTAGGCACAAAAATGTTTTAGTCCTAACTGGGCTGATTACATTGGCATTGGGACTGAAAAGGCTTCCTCAGGATTTGAAGATAGATTAGCAGAAGTGAAGGAAAAGTGAGAATTAGGAACAATTCTGAGGATCTGATGTTTCAAAGAATAGCATATGGGACAATACTGCTGCCAAGTGGAAGACAAAGAAAAGTCATAAAGACAGTCAAACTTAAAATTCTGATTTTTGACATTTTATGATTAACTAGTGGTAGGTTGAAACACAGTTGTCTGTAAAAGGAACATAGAATAAATGAAGCACAAAGAGAGAAGGAAATTGAAATATCTGCCCTCACGCACGCTGTAATCTCACGTAAGAAACTGGTAGTTCCATTCTAGCCAGTCTAAAATATTCTTTTTTTTTTTTTTCAGTCTAAAATATTCTATCAGGGTTGGGAGAAATGAAGTAGAGCAGTAGAGCAAATATAGCATAGTAGATAAGAATATGGGCTTCAGAGTGGACATTTCTTTGAGAAAGGTATCTAAGTAATTTATGGCAAGTTATTTAGACTTTTTTTTTTAATTTTTTATTTATTTATGATAGTCACAGAGAGAGAGAGAGGCAGAGACACAGGCAGAGGGAGAAGCAGGCTCCATGCACCGGGAGCCTGATGTGGGATTTGATCCCGGGTCTCCAGGATCGCGCCCTGGGCCAAAGGCAGGCGCCAAACCGCTGCGCCACCCAGGGATCCCTATTTAGACTTTTTATGGCTCAGATTCCTCAACTAAAATAGGGATATAAATAATCCCTTCCTCATATACTATTGTGCATATTAATCCAGCTAATGCATTAATATGCTTAGAACAATACCTAACGGGGATCCCTGGGTGGCGCAGCGGTTTAGCGCCTGCCTTTGGCCCAGGGCGCGATCCTGGAGACCCGGGATCGAATCCCACATCAGGCTCCCAGTGCATGGAGCCTGCTTCTCCCTCTGCCTGTGTCTCTGCCTCTCTCTCTCTCTCTGTGACTATCATACATAAATAAATAAAAATTAAAAAAAAAAAGAACAGTACCCAACATACATATAGTAAGCCCTTGATAAATGTCACCCTTTATAACAGAACTATGTGGTAGGAAAGAATCCTTTTATTTTTAATAGTAGTTTCCATCTGCAATATTCTCTTTCCTTCGGTAGTTTCCAGACAACAAAATCAGCAAAATTTTGGAGAACGTATGCACCAGACTTCTCATGTCATATCTTTCCTTCTGTTTTCTTAAGACAATTTGTCATCTTCGAATTATTTTAATTTTGATTTCCACAATATTACTCAAGTCATGATTTAAAAAATCTATAAAATCATTTTTGATTCTAGGATATGTCAATCTTCTCCATCATGAATCTGAGAGAACTTCTTACCTTATACTTTTCATATACTCTCTAAAATTGTTAGTAATTTTTTAAAAGTATTAAGATTGAAAACACCATGAAGACAATGCCAAATCAAATGCTTCTCTGTTTCTTTTATAACGTCTGGACTGATTTATTTTGAAGAACAAGTGAAACACTGAGTACATTAACTTATTAAAACCTGTCTTCATGTAATGCATTATTGCTACTCAGTAGTCTCTGTTAGTTTTCTCAATAATTTAGATATTCTGTTTTAACAAAATATAACTTCTGTGATGTGGATACTAACCAGATATAAATATCAAATATCCCTATTATATATAATGGTATCTTTCATATATGGTAGATAGATTATTGAGATAGACATTAGGGAATTTCTAAAGAATGGTGTCGCCAAGGAGAAATAAACATCAAAATTAATAACTTTTATTTAAGGTAAAAGTTCTGTGAAAGCCTCTTAATTACTGGTGCCATTATGACTAGGGTAAAAACATGGATGGGAAACAGTTGGCTTCAACCTTCCAAAAAAAATAAGCGAACCCGAAAGTAAAGAATGTCAGTCATTAAAATGGAACAAAAATGGAGAAAAATAAATACTACCAAGACTAGGACAATATTGGAAAATATCTTAGCAAATTAAAGTCTCCATAGAAACATCAGGTCTCAGAAAAGTTGTAGGTTCTGATTTGGAAAGATTACGGTGGAGACCACAGGTGGCTGTCATTTTTTAAAAGCACATATTGAAAAATAAGACATTACTGATTTTGACAAATGAGTACTGTTTCCATCTAATATCATCTAAATAGCAGTACCAACATAGTGAGTACAGTAACTTCAGTCTTTTGTAAGAAGTCATACCACATATTCCTCTTATAAAAATATATATGGAAATATATATGAATATATTTAACTTAGGAGTAATGTTCTCTATTATAATGTAATCTTTGTTTAGTCCTGTGATTAAATAATAAATTGTTGGGCATTTGCTCTCATGTTGATCAATTGCATACATAAGTAAAATATGTCCTTTGTTTTTTATTTAAAGTCACATGACTGTTACTCAATGGATTTTTGAGAGAACAACATCTTGCCCATTACTTCCTAATGGATGGTAACATTCAAAGAGGGAGGTTCGAAAATAGGCTACTGTGGGGACTGAGAATTGCCATCATTATCCATCCTTCCCACCATTTTAAGTAAAAGTGACAAAGAAAAACCTTAGCTTGCTATAATATTAGCAAAAATGTCAATTTGTGGATTATTAGTTTAAATGACTACAGGCAGTTAATACTGTAACATCTGGATCTAATGAAGAAATGCAGAGCCAAAAACATTTGGTGAGAGTTTAAATGAGGTCATTCATCTGTTTCTGAACAAAGATTTCCTACCCCCAGTCCCACATTCAAAAGTGAGCAGTGTTTGATTAAGACATTACTTTAAAAATGTATCAGTTAAGCTACCATAATATTCTATGACCCAATAAAATAAGAGACAAGATTGAATATTCAATAATTGACATAATAACGCCTGAATCTAGACTGGCTTTAATTTACAATATAAAATGCTTCTACTTATTAAAAATCGTATCAGTTACCTAATTATTAGATAACAAAAGTCAAAACTTAAAAATATTATAATTATACACAATTTCAGAACAATGCTATCTGGTCAGTAAGTATTTGCAATAGCTTTATAAATTCAATAAAGATGATAGGAAAAATATAATTAATTTCTTTTTTTAACAGTAAAAGTGATTTATTTTGATGTGATTTTGATGTGATTAACTTAGGGTTTAATCAATGTTATTAATTTGATATTTTAGAGAAGCAAACTTTAAAGAAGTAATCTATATATATATTTTTAATATTTTTTTAAATTTATTCATGATAGAGAGAGAGAGGCAGAGACACAGGACGAGGGAGAAGCAGGCTCCA
Organism: Vulpes lagopus; assembly: GCF_018345385.1. NCBI lineage: Eukaryota > Metazoa > Chordata > Mammalia > Carnivora > Canidae > Vulpes > Vulpes lagopus. The sequence continues at coordinate 119,591,495 of NC_054829.1, read as the reverse complement.
TGCCGGGAGCCCAACGTGGGACTTGATCCTGGGATTCCAGGATCGCGCCCTGGGCCAAAGGCAGGTGCTAAACCGCTGAGCCATTCAGGGATCCCCCAATCTATATTTTACAGAGAGTCGTTCAAACGTTGATTTTTCCTTCATATTTTCTTAGATATGCATTTCTATATGAAACTTGAATGCTCATGACAGCAAACTAGGCTACTGTTTGATTTCCCATACAATGAAGATTTGCCAGTAGCTGCAATTAAAACATCTTTCTTGAGAAGTAGGAACAATTAAAAGTACTGAATTGAGGTAACATGCAGTATTTTAGCTAGCACAAGTTTTTTGAAGGAAATGCTATTGCCAGGCTCAAATGTATTCTCTCTCAGAGTGGGGGAAAACAAAAACCACTGAAGCTCTACAGGCTTTTAGTTAATATTGACTCCCTGGATACTATAATCTGTTCAACAATTTATTGCGAATCAAGAAAGAAAACAGGATATCGTCGTTATTTAGATGTCAGCAAAAAGAATGTCAGTCAGGAGAAAAAACAAAACAAGAAACCAAAAGCAATAAAAAGAAATAAAGGACACTTGGATGGCTCAATGGTTGAATGTCTACCTTTGACTCAGGTCATGATCCTGGGGTCCTGGGATGAGTCCTGTATTCAGATCTCCTTAGGGAGCTTGCTTCTCTCTCTGCCTCTCTCTGTGTCCCTGATGAATAAAGAAATAAAATCTTTAAAAAAAGGAACAAAGAAGAAGCTACAGGTTCCTTATTGCCATGTGTGTTCCCAATCATATTACTAATGGATTCCTTTAAAAGCTCTATGAATGCAATGGGATAGCTAAATGTGAATTAAATGACCTCCAGAATTTAGTGTTTTAGTGTTGAGTTTCTAGTGTCTCAGTTTTTAGTGTTCAAATTGTTACTGAAGCATTGTCACATTCAAATTCTCTAAAGAAAGTTAAAAAACAAACCAAAAATACCTTAGGAGTGCTTAGTCCACCACTGCTTTTCATTAAAATTGTTTTTAACTCTTAACACTCTCTAACAGCCAAATTTTAATTTATTTATTTTGGAAACCAGCCATAGGTCATTTAAAGCTGCCTTTAAATAGGCTCTACCATAACTGCTAAATAGTTTGCAATGTAAAACTAGGCATTTGGGTAGAATTTTTTCTGTTAATTTCGGACTCTGCTAATTATAGCCTATATGAAGTGCCATAATGAAGCCTATGAACAGTTCAGAATCCTTAAGATTTTAAAATCTGTTCACTTTTAACAGTGAGATTACTTTTAATGACACAATGAACACAAACATGAGCCAAATCTTTATGGTGATGGCAGTCTGTCTGCTACACGGAAGACGAGCCCTTCACATTAAGGTCTACATCATGCATGACCAATGTATATTGAAGCCCCAGATACCAAAGCAAAGAATTTTGAAAGCTTTATAGCTCACTTCTGGTTTTGAAAACTTAAAATCTTCTATAATTTATCTCATTTTAAATTATGCTTATCCTTAATTCCACAACATGAATTAACTGAAATAACAAAAGCCTAAAAAAACTAAATTTTCTATACATTAATTTAAGAAGGGTAGCAAATTTGAACAAAAATTCAAGAGTCAATAGGAAATGTTAATTATATCCAATTTTTGCAGGAATAGAACAATGGGAAATGGCATGAAGAGTACTGGGTTGAGCATTTGTGCATATGTGAAATTAATGTTTTATGTAAACATTGTGAGGCAAAGCACAACAAATCTTCATGAGAATTTTGTATACTTTCTGATCTCTAATACTCCAGTTTTTGAGTACTCATGTAATTACATTTTCTTTCGAGTAAATTGTCATTTATGTCATTACTTTTACACAGCTTTTCCCCCTCCTACATGCTAAATTTAAAGCAATAAACATCAGTTTAACACATTTTGTTTTTAAAGTTAATTGGAAGGAGATTTGAAAATTCTTGAATAAAAGCAATCTTATTTTCTATTTTTTTTCAAACCACAGTATTTGTTTCATAGCGATACTTTGCATCTATGAAGACTGATCATAATTCTAGCATGAAACATGATCCTGTTTAGCAGGGATTTAAAACTTCTTGCCAAATATACAAGTGAGGGATCCCTGGGTGGCACAGGGGTTTAGCACCTGCCTTTGGCCCAGGGCGCTATCCTGGAGACCCAGGATCGAATCCCATGTCAGGCTCCCGGTGCATGGAGCCTGCTTCTCCTTCTGCCTATGTCTCTGCCTCTCTCTTTCTCTCTCTCTCTGTGATTATCATAAATAAATAAAAATTAAAAAAAAACAAATATGCAAGTGAGAGAAGCTAGAGAAGACATTTATTGTGAAAGAAGAATCCTAAATCTCTCCTTGATTTTCTAGTATCTAGCATTCTATTCATCACTTTCAGATGATTTGCTATTATGTGGTACTTTCCCAGGTATCTATACCTACCATTTATTCATCTTTCCTCCTTCTAACCTTTTCATGATTTCAGGTATAATCATGCAAATCAAGTCATATGATATCTAGTGTCTTCTTTTAATGCCTAGAGTATGGCTTATTTTCCCACATTTCCCACATTTCAAATGGTGCACCTTTCAAACTACTCATTTAGTAATGCTCTTTTTGACAATTGTTGATATTGGAGGATAGCCTGGATCAGCAAATCTGAGTTGCCTAAATTTCAAAGTTAGGCCATGAAGGCTGACGTGAAACATCTCACAGCATACAAAAGAATTAACTACTTTTCTAGGCCTAGTAATAATACTGGATAGCCTTTGTGGGGTGCTTTCACTGTGCTGTAGACTCTTTTCCCAAGCTTATGTAGATGTAGGTCTCCATATAACCCTCACTAATGCTCCATGAGGCTGTTATATCACTAGATTAGAAGTGATGACACGATCTTAAGTTCATAAAAATTGTACAAGCTTACCAAGTTGGCAAGTGTGAGATCCTCTATCCTATAAAGTATTGGGAAGGCAGTGTTTCAGGGGTCTTATATTTCTACACCTCCTATGAGCAGAGACACTGATTGCCCATTCCTTTTTTTTTTTTTTTAAGATTTATTCATTTATTAGGGGGGTGGGAGACAAAAGGTTGTGGAGAGAGGCAGAGGGAGAGAATCTTCCAGCAGACTCCCCACTGAGTAAGGAGCCCCAGGCAGGGTCTTGATCTCATGACCATAACATCATGCCCTGAGCCAAAACCAACAGCTGGACACTTAACTAACTGAGCTACCCAGGTGGCCTGATTGTCTTTGTTTTGAACTACCTGGTCTTTCTTTCTTTCTTTCTTTCTTTCTTTCTTTCTTTCTTTCTTTCTTTCTTTCTTTCTTTCTTTCTTTCTTCTTTCTTTCTTCTTTCTTTCTTTCTTCTCTCTTTTCTTTTTTTTTTTTTTTTTTGAACTACCTTTCCAAGGATGTTTGTACAGCCTTGGAAAATAGAACTAGAATCTCCCTCTAAGCAAAGGAACAGGCATGCTTGTATCTCATTTTATAAGATTCAGGTTCTTTTAGCTCATGTAGTGTGACATATTTTGTGTACAGTTGTTGCTTAGCCTTCTTCATATCATCTTGTGGGATTGGGCTCAAGGAACTGGCACAAGAAAATGCTCATATACCGACTACTGTAATTGCCATAAGTAATGAAGTTCTTTGTTCCTTTTCTAGGAGTCTCATGTCTTCTGTCAACATCCATAACAGCATGAAAGCTACTTCCTTATTAGCTTGCGGGTAGCATAAAATCTCAGACGCTCTACAGTTCCTGATACTTACTCTGCTATAATACTTGATCATATATTAGCAGTAATATCTGAGAAATTCAATTTAGTTGTGCTTATTTATAAATTTTGACTGATTCTTTAAACTTATGTCACTTGTTCTTAAGAATAAAGTCCAATCTTCTATAATTGTTTTATAATTCAGCATAAATGTTGAATTAAGAAAATATTTTATTAATTTTTGCATTAAAAATTAAATAGTATAATCATACAAATTATCTCTCTGATATGTACACAAAGGGATGCTTTGCAACCAATTGTTAAGGCAAAAACTTACATTTAAATTGAAGATGTTATGTAGCTTGTACCACCATGAAAAGAAAATGCATTTATTACAGTCATTCATTTTCATATTCTTTTATTGCATCTTAAATATTTTATTATGCCTCTATCCACAAACAATACATTGGGGCATGATGAATGCATACTGATAAATAGGACTGGATGGAAACTAAAATATTTATGGTTAAAATGCACTTACAGAGACTCTTCCTGACCTCAAGGAATTATTTCCTTAATAAAATAATTCACCAAGAAAACAGTGAAATAAATAAATAAATGTAAATTTATTAAATTTAAACCTTCCTTCATCGAAAAAAGCACCGTAGTGTGAAAAGATGAGTTCTCAGATAGGATGCAATGTTTGAGTCACATGTCCCTAATAAAAGACAGTAATAGCATTATAAAGACTTCAATGACTAAGCAGCAAATAGCTCAACATAAACGATCTAACCATTTAAAAAATTTTTAAAGATTTTATTTATTTATTCATGAGAGAGAGAGAGAGAGAGGAAAGAGAGAGAGAAAGGCAGAGACACAGACAGAGGGAGAAGCAGGCTCCATCCAGGGAGCCTGATGTGGGACTGAATCCTAGGACTCCAGGATCACGCCCTGAGCCAAAGGCCGATGCTCAATCACTGAGCCACCCAGGCATCCCATAAACATTTAACTTTTTTAAAAAAGGAAATTTCAAAGGCCCCTGGGTGGCTGAGCGGTTGAGCATCTGCCTTTGACTCAGGTTGTGATCCGGAGGTCCTGGGATGGAGTCCCACATCGGGCTTCCTGCAGGGAGCCTGCATCTCCCTCTGCCTATGTCTCTGCCTCTCTCTCTGTGTCTCTCGTGTAAAAATAAATAAAATATTTTTTTTAAGAAAGGAAATTTCGAACAATTAATAAACAAATGCAAAGGTGCTCAAATTAATTCATAGTTTCAGATACTAAATATAGATGCATTAAAATCATTACACAGCAATCCAAAAAAAAATCAAATAATGGAATAGAAATGTAACTATATCAAATGTTCAAGAGGATGTGGAATTTAGGCAATCTCATACACAACTTGTGGGAGTACACATGTGTCTTAGTTATCAATTGCTATGTAACGAATATTGCTATGTGACAAACCAAGTGACTTAAACAACACACAAATACTACCTCACAGGGTCTATGGGTAAGGAGTTTGGACATAGCTTAGCTGGACATTCTTCAAGGTTGCACTCCAGTTGTTGGTCAGGGCTGGCTTTTCATCCTCAGGCTTATCTGGGGAAGATTTCACTTCTAATCTCCCTCAGAGTGTGAGCAGAATTCCTTTCTCGCAGCTTCAACACTGTAGGTCTTGGCCTCTAGCTGTCACTGTCCTCAACTGAGAGGCTGCACTCCTGCTTGCCCCATGAGCCTCCAAATATGGGCACTTACTTTTTTAGAGGTGACAGGGAACCAAGTCTCTATGCAAGCCTGCCCTATGTTTTCTTCTAAGAGTCTTATAGTTTTAGGTTATATTTAAGGTATTAGGTATTACATTTAAGTCTCTAATCCATTTTGAATTATTTTTTGTGTATGGTGATAGGTTAAGAATCCTATTTCATTCTTTTGCATGTGGATACTTACAGTTTTCCCAGCATTATTTGTTGAAATTAATGTCCTTTCCCCTTGACTGGTCTTGGTCCCCTTTCAAAAATACTTTTACCATATATCTGAGAGTTTATATCTACACTCCCTAGTCTATTCTGTTGGTTTACATGTCTGTCTTTATGACAGTACCTTATTCTTTTGAGTACTGTAGCTTTCTAGCAAGTTTCAAAGTCAGAAACATGAATCTTCCTCCTATGTTCTTTTTCAAGGTTGTTTTGGCTATTCATCATCCCTTGAAGTTCTGTACAAATTTGGGCAGCTCGGGTGGCTGAGTGGTTTAGCACCGCCTTCAACCCAGGGCATGATCCTGGAGACCTGGGATCGAATCTTACGTCGGTCTCACGTCTGTCTCTGCCTGTGTCTCTGCCTCTCTCTCTATGTCTCTCATGAATAAAAAAAATAAGATCTTAAAAAAAATTAGCAAGGATTTTTCTCTTTCTTTATAAAAATATAAGAATTTTGATAGATATTGGATTTAATCTGTGAATCACTGGATAGTATCAACATCATGAGTCTTTCTATCCATAAACATGGAGAGTGTTTCCATGTATTCAAGCCTTTTAAAATCTCTTGCAGCAATGTTTTCTAGTCTTTATTATACAAATCTTTCACCTCATTAAGCTAGTTAATTTCTAAGAATTTTATTCTTTTTGATGTTATTGTAAATGGAATTGTTTTTTAATTTTTCTTTTTTATTCTTTTAAACTCTAGTGTAATGTACAGTGTTACACTGGTTTCAGGTGTACAATACAATGATTCAACAATGGAATTGCTTTCTTAATTTTATTTTCAGATTGCTCATTGTTAATGCATGGAACTACAGTTGATTTTTCTGTGTTGACTTTGTGTCCTGCTTCTTTATGGAATTCTCTTATTAATTACAAGTAATTTTTTGTGGAATCCTCAGAATTTTTACATATAAGACCATATCATCTGCAAGTAGATATGATTTACTTCTTTTTGAATCTATAGGCCTTTTATGTCTTTTTATTGCCTAATTGCTCTACTAAACTTCCAATACTATGTTTAATAGAAGTAGAAAAGCAGGTTTCTTTGCTTGTTTTCTTGTTTTAGAAAGAAAACTTTTCAAAGTATGATATTCACTGTAGGCTTTTCATGGATTGTTTTTATTATGTTGAGGTAGTTTCCTTCTAATCAAAGTTTATCAAATGTTTTATCATCAAAGGTTCTTGAGTTTTGTCAAATATTTTTTCTGCATCAATTGAGATTATCATGTGGTCTTTTTCCTCCATTCTGTTAATGTGATATATTAAATTGATTGATTTTTATATGTTGAGCCACTCTTATATCCCAAAATAAATCTCACCTGGTTATGATGTATAATCTTTTTAATATGCTACTTAATTTGGTTTGTCAGTATT